>NC_139616.1:38971352-40342336 GCF_964270895.1 Podarcis filfolensis
ACCAAAATTTTCTGATGTCTTTTTTATAACTGCCAATGGAAATTAAAAGTGCCAGTATACACCTAATAAGACTTTAATGTCTGCTAGTGTAACTTTTGAAAAGGTAAAGGGATGCCTGACCGTTAGGTCCAGTTGTAGACGACTCTGGGGATGCGGCGCTTATCTCGCTTTACTGGCCGAGGAACCCGGAGTACAGCTTCTGGGTCATGTGGCCAGTATGACTAAGCTGCTTCTGGTGAACCAGAGCAGTGCACGGAAACACCGTTTACCTTCCCACCAGAACGGTACCTATTTATCTACTTGCACTTTGTGCTTTCGAACTACTAGGTTGGCAGGAGCAGGGACCAGGCAATGGGACCTCACCTCGTCGCGGGGATTCGAACCACCAGCTTTCTGATTGGCAAGCCCTAGGCTCTGTGGTTTAACCCACAGCGCCACCCGTGTCCCATTTAGGTCTACCCAAAAGAGTGAGATGGGAGAGGGATTAGGATTTGTTGCTAGTTCCCAAACTTGTAGTAATTAAGTGAATACCTTGAACATGCAAAAAGCTATTAGACATATGCATTATCCTTGCTTAGAGCAAGCCAAAACTTTGGAAGTAACCCTCCCCCATATAATTTTTACCACCTGCAACTCCACAGGGATAGTGTTATTTTGGAGAAAACCAGGAAGTCCCACAGGCAGATTAACTGTTGCTCACAGTGCTTCTACAACACAGCTTTGGTAAGTGTTGCATGCTGTCATTGAGAGATAAGTGTTCCGTGGAAATGTTTAAAGAATGTTGATGTGATATGGTGAGGGTGTCCTTTCAGAGTGGTGGGGTCTTCTTTAGGGCACTCTAGAGCCTGCCAAGTCAGATAAATAGAAGTGGACCATTAGCTACTGCAAAATTAGCATGCAGGTGGTGTGTTGATGTCCTCTATTACACACAACTATCTTCACCACTACTGGGAAAAATCCCAGTAGTGATGTATGGAAGTGAGAGCTGGACCATAAAGAAGGCTGATCGCTGAAGAATTGATGCTTTTGAATTAGGGCGCTGGAGGAGACTCTTGAGAGTCCCATGGACTGCAAGAAGATCAAACCTATCCATTCTTAAGGAAATCAGCCCTGAGTGCTCACTGGAAGGACAGATCCTGAAGCTGAGGCTCCAATACTTTGGCCACCTCATGAGAAGAGAAGACTCCCTGGAAAAGACCCTGATGCTGGGAAAGATGGAGGGCACAAGGAGAAGGGGACGACAGAGGATGAGATGGTTGGATAGTGTTCACGAAGATACCAGCATGAGTTTGACCAAACTACGGGTGGCAGTGGAAGACAGGAGTGCCTGGCGTGCTCTGGTCCATGGGGTCACGAAGAGTCGGACATGCAGACATGACTAAACGACTAAACAACAACAACAACATCTTCCCCACCCCCAAAAATATCTGGTCAGGAAAGCTTTGCCAGGTTTTGGTTGAAGTTGTGTGCCTGATTACTTGGGTGAAAGCCCTGCTGATACAATGAGACTTACTTCTGAAGTCAATAGGCTAGGCTCTTACCGTTTCTTGGTTTATATTACTGACAATCTGGAGTCCGACCCTATCATTAAACAAACTTAGGGGTGGGTGAATCTGCCCATTTCACTTTCTCATTTCTCCAATCTTCATCTCAGCTCTCCATATTTTCACAACTGCTTGCAGCTTTAAAAAACAACAACCCCTCATGAAAGTCTGCCAGCTTTTTAGTGCAAATCTCTCCTAAAATTCCCATTTTTGCTCCCATACAAAAATACAGCCATTTTGACTAAAATGTACAATTTTTTTTCTGCGAACACTTCTCCCCAATATAGTGCACTGTTGTTTTCTGTAATATATGCATTTTTGTGAGCGCTTTCCTGAATACATGTTCTTTTGAAAGACATTATTTGGTTGGAGAACTGCACTGCAAAATTCGAGAAATCTGATTTTCAAAGGATAACTATGGTTTGCTTTGTGTATTAGAAGCTTCTTATTAAAATTCAAAAAGAATCAGAATTCTCCCCTTCATCCATAGATTGAGGGAAGCAATAACCTCAGGCAGCTAAACAGGTCATGAAAGGGCAGTAGACTTGTTAAGCACATGATGATTGTATTGCACTTGTACCTCCAGGAAGGCAGAGATAAAAAGGGGTTTGTGTGATCATCTGCCTCAGGGGCCAAATAATATAACCTGCCTTGGGTACTATGCACCTTGACTTGGGAGAAGGAGCGCCTTTTACTGCCTGGCCCTACTTAACTTTGCTATCAGTTAAAGACATAGTGTTTGTTGCCTTCACTGCTCTTTGTGTTACCAGTAGTACCTCTAGCAATAAAGCAATAAAGGGCAAGTGGGAGCTGTAATGCTGCAGCAATAAATGCTCCTGTTAAGTCTTCCATCCCCTCCTTCTCACCGCCAACTGTTTGCTAGCAGTCTGTGCCTGTGCTGGGATTTTTCTTTAAGTAAGGGTTCCCCTCCCCCAGAGTTGTTTCCTCCTAGAGCCCCCCCTCCCCAACCCACAATTTCTGCAAATCTCCACATTCCCCCCAATCCCGACGATTCCCCGCTTCTTGCATGTGTGGAATTGGTTCAGCTACCTAAGGAGAGTTGAGTTTGCCCTTAGTATTTATGATGAAAATACTACTTGTCGCAATACATTTTATCACGTATGAACTGAAGTTGGGCTTAATGCAGATGGCATTGGCTCGTCAGTCCCAGAAGGTTGGTGACCCCCACTTTAAAGTAGCAAACAAACAAAAACAGAATTGGCCCAGACGTTACCCAAAGGCTTGATGCTTTGTTTTCTCTCTCTCCCCCTTCCTCTTCCTAGTCCTTTCGACAGTTTAAAAACGGCTTGTCAGACTGCTTTCAGCTCCTCAAACTTTGGCAGAAGATTCTAAAAGACATTGGCGGAAAGTTCGGGACCAGCGTCGGTTCCTATTTCGTGTTCCTGACGTGGCTCCTGACGTTCAACGTCTTTTCGTTCCTTGTGAACTTCAGTTTTATTGCGATCCCTCAGCTCATAGCAGCGAGAGCAAATAACCTATCGTTTCTGGGGCTGGAGTTTTTCACTGGAGCTGTAAGTGCGTTTTTAAAACAATAATAGGTTTCATGTGGGCTTGTCCCCCACCCCTGCCCCCCCAATAAGGAAGCCTTGTGCGACAGAGGACTTCTAAAATATAGTTTGCCTAAAGCAGAGCTGGACAACTTTTTTTTGTAATGGGAGCAGTGTTGGTACCACATACAGTTTTGCATACGTCTTGGTTTGCATACGTTTTGGATTACAAACACGTCAAACCCGGAAGTGCGTGTCCCTGTTTGGAACCTTTTTTTGAATTACAACCCATTTTTTTATTACGAACAAATTTTTTTTGAGGCCCCATTGGCGAAAGCGTGCCCTGTGTTACAACCTGTTTTGGTTTACAAACAGACCTCCGGAATGGATTATGGTTGTAAACCAAGGTACCACTGTACTGGTGGCAGAGACAGAGACCATGTCTAAAATTGACTGGACCACAACTCCTCCCCACAATTCGTGCATTCAACCAATCAACCAATCTCATTTGGTCTCCTTCTCACACGCACTTGGAATGGGGAAGGAAGAGGAGGAATCTGTCCTCAGATTCCGAAGTAGACTCTCCTGATCACTTCTGGGTGGATTTTGACCTGGATCGGCTCAATGGTCTACTTCAGTGTTTGCAGTCCGGCTTTTTCCATTATAAGTTGGCATAAGGAGGACTGCACACTGCATCTGTGTGTCCCCCATTATTCCCTTTAAACCTTCTGAAATTCTGTATGCAGCCATCTGCAGCCTGAGCAGCTAGCAGTTGGGTTTTCTTGTCAGCGGATGCTTTGCAGTGCAGTTACAGCCGTGCTGTGTTCTAGACCTCTCGCTGAACTCCAAAGCATTTCTGCTGAAATAATTTTATTATTTATACCCTGCTCATCTGGTGGGGTCTTATTTCCTTCCTTCCTTTGTCACATTATCTTGCTCTTCATAATCTGGGCTCTTGTGATGTAATGAACAACCCTTTTGCAAAAGTGTGCATGCATTGCTTTATCACTCCAGGGGTGAGGTCTTTGTTGGACTCCGACTCCCATCATCCCTGACCATTGGTTATGCTGGCTGGAGCTGATGAGAGTTGGAGTCCCAACATCTGGGGGGCCACAGGCACAGCCACAGGCCATTCCTCTTTATCCTCTCAGTGACATGTCAATGATATAACCAATAGCGTGTGTCATAGTTTCTCATGTTACAAAACAGAACAAGCCCCGCACTGTATGGCATTTTCATGTTCATAACTGAAACCTTTCATTAACTTGCTTGAGCCACATTTATGCTTCTTTTGTTTCAGGGTTATTTTAGCGACACTGTGCTCTATTACGGTTTTTACACCAATACTACCATCACTGAAAACGAGAACAACTCTCCATATTACATGCAGCTGGCCTATATTTTCACCATCGGAATCTATTTTATTATCTGCTTCTTAAGCTTGCTCTACAGGTACAGTGAGATTTAGATTTCTCTTGGATTTAAAGGTGACTCCATGGGGGGGGGAAGAGATTGCTCTTTAGTATATTGTTGAGTGCTAAAAATGATCGCTTGTTTGAAAGCTGATATAAGTCTTCCAGATGTTGGACTCCAACTCCCATGAGCGCAAGCAAGTGTGGCCAGTGGTTGGGGATGATGGAAGTTGCAGTCGACAACATCTGTAGGGTCACAGAATAATCCACCCTCTCTTGCTGCTTCTCTGCTCAAAATGGCCTCTTGTGTCTTAATTTTTGTTTTCTTTAATGAAAAGGAAAGAAATCAGCCATCTGTACTTCACTACACAGTATCGCCATCAGCCTTCCAACCTTTTGAGTGAACATAAGGGTTGCCAACCTTTTTAGGCCCATGGGTGCATTTGGATTTTGACATGAGTGCTGTGGGTGCTATCGATCTTTTATGTAGACAAAACAGCACCGTTCAAGCATACAAGGGGAGGTATTGGCAAACTTGACATCCCTGAGGCTTGCCCACATAAAAAGTTAAGGGGACGCAACAGTGACCACACAATGGTTCTATCTCTCAGGTGGGGGGCGGGGACAGGAAATTGAGAAGGGATGGAATGGAGTGTCCTGGAAAAGGGTATGACTAGGTGGCTCTGCAGCAGGAGTACTTCATGCTGCAACATTTGTTGCAGGTCCCACTTTGTGCAATTTACTGCTTTTCATCTAATATTTTCTATGCTTCTGTCCCCGGTTTCATACAACCGCTGATCCATGTTTCGCTTTTACCATTGTAGCATGGCAAAGTCCTTCCGCAACAACTTTGCTCATCCCCAGATGTACGCTGGAAATGCTGCCAAACTTCTCTGTGTCTGGGACTTCAGTATAACTAATGAGAAAGCTGTGAAGCTGCAACAGAGGAATCTCAGCACTCAGATAAAGGTATGCTGTTCAACTACAGTGGTGCCTCGCAAGACGAATGCCTCGCAAAATGAAAAACGCGCAAGACGAAAGGGTTTTTCGATTTTTGCATTGCTTCGCTAGACAATTTTCCCTATGGGCTTGCTTCGCAAGATGAAAACGTCTTGCGAGTTTGTTCGCTTTTTTCTTAAAGCCGCGCAGTTGCGACGGACCGTGCTTCGCAAGACAAAAAACATCGCAAGACGAAAAGACTCGCGGAACGAATTAATTTCGTCTTGCGAGGCACCACTGTAATAGAATTTGCTGGTTTGGTGATGGTCATTGACTTAGACAATGGTCATCAGCTTACAGTCATTGAGGATAAGGTTAGGAGGTTAGGATAGCTATACACAACATCTGGTATCTGAATTCCAAGTGAAGCGGAGGGTGCTGATCCCTTTACGGTGTTGAAGATGCACCTGCCAATCTGTTTGGCATTTGCGCAGGGAATAGGGAGAGAGAGAATATACTGTCCTTTGCCTCGGGCAGCAGAATGTATTGGGCCGGTTCTGACTTTGAGAAGAGGATGCTGGACTAGATGGGCCGTCCTTATCTTCTTTAATATAACCGTGTGTATGGCTTTCTTAGGGATACGGGTGGCGTTGTGGGTTAAACCACAGAGCCTAGGGCTTGCTGATCAGAAGGTCAGCGGTTCGAATCCCCGCGACGGGGTGAGCTCCCGTTGCTCGGTCCCAGCTCCTGTCAACCTAACAATTCCAAAGCACGTCAAAGTGCAAGTAGATAAATAGGTACCGCTCCGGTGGGAAGGTAAACAGAGTTTCCGTGTGCTGCTCTGGTTCACCAGAAGCGGCTTAGTCATGCTGGCCACATGACCCGGAAGCTGTACGCTGGCTCCCTCGGCCAATAAAGCGAGATGAGTGCCGCAACCCCAGAGTCGGCCACGACTGGACCTAATGGTCAGGGATCCCTTTACCTTTACCTATGGCTTTCTTACTCAGGAGTAAATATGCTTATGTTGCAGCCCCATGACAAGAGTGGGTGAACAAGCGAGGGCTGATTCCCCATGTGAACAGGTTGTTGTCACCTTCGTACTTTACTGTACATTATAGCTTATGACAAATGAGTTTATCTGAAACATTTGCCTGAGCTGCATCATATAGCTTTATAACTAGTTTTCGTTTTAGCGGACCTCAGTTTTGTATTTGGTTGCAAAGTGCCCTAGGATCTTATGGTGAAGAAACCTGTGTGAGATGGATTTTATTGGGTAGGAGAGGATATATTAATTGCAGTTTATCCCTCCAGGCGCCCACCTGTGTGAGTTGAATAGAGTTTAAAGTCCCATCCTTGGCAGCAAAATTAAAAGCATAGGAATTAGGCTGTAAAACCTTGTTTTTGAGCAAGTCCAGCTATGAAGTAAGCTGGCTTTCCCTCTCTTACCCTGAGGGAACAAAGAATCAGGCAACAACCTGGAAAGTAAGTTAAAAATATAATTTACTTATAATCTTGCATTGGTTCACAGCAATGGCAGCCGTAAAAACTATGCAGGCAAAATACTTATATTTACTGTGTAACCAGCTTCAGACATGTGCCTGGAGCTAGAACAAGTGCATGCCTGCATCCAACACTGGTCAAAGGAAGAGAAAGAGGAACAAGAAGTACTATATGCTCCTTCCTTTTCTGGAGAGGAGGGGAAGTGACATCATACAGAACCTTCTCTACCAATTTTATTTCTATAGTCTGAGTATCTGCTGATCCACTTTACAGCTGTGCGATGCTAGCCCCTTCTCATTCTAACTAGCAAGAATATGCATTTGGTAGGTTTGGCTGCTAATCTTCCACAACCTTAACAATCATATTTAATTGTTTCGGCTTCAGGAGACCTTGTCGGATGTGAATACTGAATATCTGAAGCTTTCTCAGCGCCAGAATATTAACCGGCTCTTCATTCACCTGGCGGCCTGGGTTGTGTCGCTGTTAGCGACAGCTGGTTCATGCGCTGGCATTTACTACTTCTGCCTCATTAACTTAAATGTAAGGTCCTTTGATTTATTTCTTAATACATTTTTTCTCTGCTTATGCCTTTGTATAATAATATTACCTGCCCTGTGTTTTGCTTGCGAAATAAGCGAGTGTGCTTGTTATGTACTGAGTTGAATAGGATCCGAAATGCAGCAGTCTGATTGGTCCTAGAACAATAGGATCCGAAATGCAGCAGTCTGATTGGTCCTAGAACAATAGGATTCAGAATGCAGCAGTCTGATTGGTCCTAGAACAATGCGGCAGTATGATTGGTTTGCAGGAGCCACCCAATCCAGCTCCAGTTGAAAGTGAATCCACAACTTGATTGGCCTACAGGAGAATTCCAGAATTAGCCAATCACGTGCAGCCCATTGTGTAAATAATGTATATAAAGCAGATACTTTGGGGAAACTTTCGTTCCTCCTCACCACTATGAGCTGAATAAAGAGCATGAAATCCACTCTTGACTCTGAGTATATTTCAGTGCTCTTACAAGGCTGTGTGCTCAGAGCAGTGAGGGCTGCTGCCTGTTGGGACTGGTGGAGCAAAAGGCAGGGACAGCCACTGCCAGCCAGAGTAGACAACACTGAGCTAGATGGATGAATGGTCGGACTTGGTATAGAGCAGCTTCCTATGTCCCTATCATCTCATGCTTATCTCTGCCCCATGGGTGTGGCGTGGGGCAGAGCCAAATGTGCTCCCCCAGGCCTCTCTAAGGGGCAGCCCTTGAGAGTCTCCCCATGCTACAGCCCCTCTCCAGCCACATTTGTCACTAGCTTGCATTGCACCCTCCCTGCGTGTAATTGCCTGGCTGGAATGTGTCCTTGGACTCCGAAAATGCCTCTTGCTTACCTGAAGGATAGAGAAGCATGTGTGAGCATGTACAGAAAGCAGCCTACAGTACAAAGGTGACATTTCCATGCCTTGCAAGGGGATGTGGTCTCTGGAAGGTTGCTCAGAAGGGAACACAGCCTTCCTTCTGAGCTGAAAAGGGTTGCCCTAGCCCTGCTTAACAAATCCACACCATATTCTGGGCTCCCTGTAGGACTAATAACTCAACGCACACAGCCTGCTTGATCTTAGTTTTTGATTTGTCTTATGGCTGCTGTTAACTTTGCCAATTCTATAAATTTACTGAGTTTACATATCCAACCTTCTTTTGTAGGTATAATGTCTCCTTTCCAATTCCTAGCAATAACTATTCTGGCGGTGGCGTATAAAAAGTTTCTCTTTTTTTCCTGTGGGATATCGTTCCCTAGTATCCCTAATAAATATGCCTCTGGTTTCTTTCCTATGGAGATTTTAAACATCTATTTAAGCTCTTCATGAATACTACCCCAATTTTTTTTAGTTTTATCACAGCCCCACCAAACATGAAACATTGTCCCTTCAGCCTTCTCACATTTCCAGCATAGATTGGACTTTAACTTATAGATCTTGGCAAGTTTAGATGGTGTCAGATGCCACCTATAAAACATTTTCATCGGGTTCTCTTTAATGGTATAACAGGTGGTAAAACTGATGTCTGAATTAAATAGCTTCTCCCTCTTGTCTCCCTCTCCCAAAGTTACTTCTTGACGAGAGTAAAAATGAGCTGCAAAGGGAAGCTGCTACCCTGGTGTTGCCCATTGTGGTGAGCCTACTCAACCATGGCGTGCCTTTCTTCTACTCCTCCTTTGGCTTTGTTGAAAAATTCACTTCTCCCCGAAACCAGATCTACACTGCTATTGTCAGGTATTGCTGTCTTCACACATGCTCCCTGTCTCCCTAGAGTACCATTTATTTAGTCCAAGTTCAATAACCAGATTGGAAGTCTCACAATGCAGCATCTTCACTGAAGCTAAGCTGGGTCTGGTTAGGGCACGGGTCAGTGACTCCGTGGGAACCTCATCTGCGAAGCCTTGCATGAGAACCTAAGGAGAGAACCTAAGGTGGAGCAAGACCAAGGTCCATCTAGCCTAGTGTCCTGTTCTTGCCGTGGCCAATCAGAGGTCCACGAAAAGCCCACAAGCAGCATCAGAACACAGCAGCACCCTCCCGACCTGTGATTCCAACAACCTGGGACAGTGGTACCTCGGGTTAAGTACTTAATTCGTTCCGGAGGTCCGTTCTTAACCTGAAACTGTTCTTAACCTGAAGCACCACTTTAGCTAATGGGGCCTCCTGCTGCTGCTGCACCGCCGCTGCACGATTTCTGTTCTCATCCTGAAGCAAAGTTCTTAGCCCAAGGTACTATTTCTGGGTTAGCGGAGTTTGTAACCTGAAGCGTATGTAACCTGAAGCATATGTAACCCGAGGTACCACTGTATACAGAAGCATCCTTCCTCCAATAAAATTGGAACATGGCCAACTGGCCACTGGAAGCCTCATGCTCCATGAATTTGTCTAATTCTCTGTTAAAGCCGTACAAGTCAGTAGCCATTGTTACCTACTGCGTGAGCGAATAAAAACACTAGCATAGGAGGAGTTCATTAGGAAATCCTTTTATGGGGTGTGTGTCTGAGGCTTTAAGAGGAGGAGTCCTGCTGGATCAGGCCAGTGGCGCATCTGGTCCAACATTCTGCTGCCACAGTGGCCAGTCAGATACCCATGGGGAGCCTGCAAGCAGAGCAAATGATGCTTGCCACACTTGTGATTCCTAATTACATTTTTTCTGGAGGCTTGCTGCCTCCAACCATGGAGGTAGAAATAGCCATGGATAATAGCCTTATCTTCCTTGAATCTGAATAACCATGTTTTAAAGATGGTTGTGAATTCCACAGTTTCATAATAATCATAGAATCATAGAGTTGGAAAGGGACCCTGAGGGTCCTCTGGTCCAGTGCAGGAATCTCAGCTAAAGCATCCATAATAAGAATAATAATTTTATTACTTGCACCCTGCCCATTGGACTGGGTTGCCCCAGGCATTCTGGGCGGCTTCCAACAAATCTAAAAGCGTAATAAGACATCAGATGTTAAAAACTTCCCTATACACTCACTCTCAGACTAGCCTACCTCACAGGGTTGTCGTGAAGGTGACATGGAGAAGGGGGAGGACTGTGCATGCCACCTTGGGCTCCTTAGAGGGAAGGTAGTATTTAAATGCAATAAATGAATACATTTTCCGAAAGGGATCTGATACTGCCCACAAGTACTTTTCTTGTATTGTGTCCCTCTGCTGAATTCTGACGGCAATTGCTGCCCCTCTGTAGGAACGTTATTCTGAAAATATCAATCGTTGGGATCCTGTGCTACTACTGGCTTAACGAAGTGCCTGCATCAAAGGCAGAGGTAAGGCTTTCCAGTTTGCTTCTGAACTGCTGCGGATCTTAAGTATAAGGAGATAACAGAAACTTCTCTTGTTCTCTCAGACAGCAACAGAGAGGGTAAAAATATTTGTTTTGGGGCTGCATCACTTCAGGCTGGAGGTGGAAGCTGGCAAGCTTGAAGGCTGCTTCACGGGGGAGAAAGGGCATATCCTATCCTTCTTTGAGCCTTGGTGTAATGTGTGAATGGTGATTTTTCTTCTCTTGGGGGAAGCGTTATCCACAGTCGGAGGTGATATAGTCCAAGACACTTGCTTACCACTGCCAAGGTGAGCTGTAGGCAGCTCTTAAGATGAGCATCACGAGATGTGCCTGGTGGTCACAGCCGTGCCGAAATGCACCAGAGCTTCTGCTTTATGTATTACACTGCACATGATCTTAGCCAAAAGCCTGAGAAGCAATATTCATTCATTTACTTGCTTACAGCACTTATACCATACCCTGTAGCCAAAAGGGTGATCAGAGTAGCATACAAAAAAAAAATCACTTCTATGATTGTCTCTGCCTGCAGGCTTACACAGGCGTATTACACATAGCAAGGAGATGGAGAGTTCTTGTATTTGCCAGTTGATTGTTTCTCTCTGGCACACACTCATAAACTTTTTTATTTTCTTTTAATCAGTGCTGGGAAACTCTGGTTGGCCAAGATATCTACAGGCTGCTTGTGGCTGAATTCATTTGCTGCTTACTGGGATCTTTTTTTGGAGAATTTTTGCGGAGGTACGTGCACGGATTCTGCATTTGTACAAGGAAAATTCCTGTGCTGTTTCCTTTTCAGTGTTGCCAAGGAGATCCTTCCATCCTGACATCCTCCTTTAGTTCTGCTTAACCTCCTTGCTCTTTCACAACTGTTTCATTTTCTCCCGCAGTGCTTCTTGGCATCGCATAGGTGGGGCCTACAACAAACTGTCACAGCATGAAGTGCTTCTGTTTAGTATGCCAGGTTGTGAGTGTATGAATGTCTCTACCTGTGAGAAGACCTCCGGCTGCTCACCATGCAGCTGATTCATTGGGCTCTTGGCTACTTTCCCAACTTGGGCGGAGGGTATATATATTGGAGGTTTGCAGGACTGTTGGAAAAGTCTGGAGTGTCGAAATAATTTTGTTCCGCTTTTAGAATCGTTGGGACCAAATGTTGCAAGAAACTTGGCGTGCCAGAATTTGACATTGCTCGGAATGTTTTGGATTTAATCTATGCACAGACTTTGACATGGTGAGTAAAAATAATCTTACCCATAATATCTCTGTGAAATACAGAGCTGTGAAATGTGTGGCCCTCCAGTTGTTGTACTACATCTCTCATCACCCCTGATAATGTTGGTTGGGGCTGATGGGGGTTGCAGTCTAACAACATCTGGAAGGGCATGGGTGCCGCAGCCCTGTTGCAGTACTTAGATACTGCCTGCACATTTCATGAATTGAAAGGAAATTCCTTTGTTTTTAAGCCTCACACTGTAACAGTGCTCAGCACAAACCCTGCCTAGACCTGAATCCCTGTCATTTAGCAGGCTTTTATCCACTCTGGAGGGCCTTCTATGAGTGTGAATTTACACCCACTGCTGTCAAAAGGAAATCACTTACGACCATTTTTTTACACCGACTGTGGGGAGCTAAATCTAATTTTTCCTGAACTTGGCCTCAGACCCTGAGCTGCCCTGGGAAGCCTTCAGACCTCTTCAGGCTGAGGTCTAGTAGCAAGTCAGGGTCCGAACCAAATATCGTGGCTGGTGCATGCCTGTAGTCCTAACATATTTTTCATATGGTTTAGTTATAGTATACAACTGCTAACATGGTTTGAAATAAGGCTTTCGACTTCCTTTTAAATGTTGCTAAAACGATAGAGAGGGATCGAGAGCAACTTATTTCATATTCATAATGTCTTAAAGTATTTCCCCCCATTTAATTGCATGGATGTTATATATCCAAGTCATATTTACTGGGGGACCACTAGCTGAGACATGGGTGGTCTCACTTGGACACACAACTGTTCGTTAAACCATGTCCTCATAATGGGATGCCTTCTGTTTATACCTTGTGTCGTGTAAAGAGAAGCTTTGAGATGATTTCTTCCTGCCCCTTTTCTCTCCTGAAGGATTGGTGTCTTCTACTCACCTCTACTTCCAGCCATTCAGATGATATCATATTTCATAATCTTCTGGGTGAAAAAGGTACTAGCTTCTCAGAATTCCATGGATGCCAAGATCCAGGTTTGGGGCAATTACTGTTTGGTGAAAGAACCCCAGCAGAGATTTAAAATAACAAAATATGCAGCAAAGTAAGATGTGGAAACAGACCTTTAAAATATGCCCTTGTGAGTTCCAAAATGTCCCTCTTCCCCAGCATAGAAGGCTTGATTACCCAGTCCCTTCCAATGTGAGGTAAGCCTGGCAGGACATCTTACTCTATGGTCTTAACCCCTTCATGAATGAATCAGACTTAAGCATGTTGGTTATATGATGCTGGTTATCCCACATTACCAGGATAGGGAAACCTCAGGCTCAAGCCCAAAACCAGTTGTCTAGATCTTTCTATAAGGCCATTAGGACTCACCCCAGATCATAATCCCTGCTCAACGCCAAGCCAAACTGCTGGCCAGCCCTGCTTTGCTTTCCTGGGTGGTTTTTGCCTGTCTGGAATGCATCACGTTTCCTGTCAGGATTGGGATCCCACACAGTGGTTTCTTTGGAAAGCCACCAGTGCTTTATTTTTTTTAAAAAAAACATGCTTAATGTATTGCTTGACCTTACATATTGTTTTGATTCAATGGCATATGCATGGATTTCCCACTGAATGTACTGAAATGCTCGTCCTCTTCGTCCTTGTTCCTGAAAGGTGAGTCTGATGAGGAACTGCCAGCCCCCTCGCAAAGCTTGGAGAGCTTCTCAGATGAACACCCTCTTTGTTTTCCTGCTCTTTTTTCCATCTTTCACTGGAGTCCTCTCTGTCATAGCAGTCACCGTCTGGAGGTAAGCAGGATTGCTTCTTCCCCCTTGTCAGATTACATTGCCCTGCCCAAGTCTTTTGTATACAGAGAGGGAATCTGTGGCCCTCCAGATATTACTGGACTACAACTCCCATCATCCATTGGCTGTGCTGCCTGGGGTTGAAGGGAGCTGGACTCCAAGAATATCTGGAGGGCCATTGGTTCTCTATTCCTGTTTTACTGTTTTAGTCTTTGCTTCTGATATTTTTTGTGAGGGGTTGGTTGCAGCATGCAGAGGAAGAGCTTGTCGCAAGGGCAGGTGTAAATCACCCCATGAATGAGCTAATCACAGGTGCAAGCAAATAGTTACACTAACAGCCTAGTGCCCTGACTATATCTGTGTTCAGTGCAGTGGTGTGTCTGTCTGTTAGTCAGTGTTAAAAAAGGTAAAGGGACCCCTGACCATTAGGTCCAGTCGCGGACGACTCTGGGGTTGTGGCACTCATCTCGCTTTACTGGCTGAGGGAGCTGACATTTGTCTGCAGACAGCTTCTGGGTCATGTGGCCAGCATGACTAAGCCGCTTCTGGCAAACCAGAGCAGCACACAGAAACGCCATTTACCTTCCCGCCGGAGCAGTACCTATTTATCTACTTGCACTTGACGTGCTTTCAAACTGCTAGGTTGGCAGGAGCAGGGACCAAGCAACGGGAGCTCACCCCCCTGCGGGGATTCAAACCACCGACCTTCTGATCAGCAAGCCCTAGACTCTGTGGTTTAGACAGCGCCACCCGCTTCCCTATTCAGCATTACTTGTCTGGTATTACATCTTACATTGCTGAACTTATTTAGAAATACTTTTTACTTTTGTGTATTTGTATATATCTGTATCTCCCAAAGTCTACAAGCTGTATATATCTACATTCAGAACTGTTTTACTGAGCCTTATCTTCTGCAACTGTAAATATCCGAACTCTTTCAGTGTAGTGATGGTACTGGGAGCAACTTCCACTGTGTGGGCATCTCACCTCAGATTCCCAACAATTGATGCTGAATCTGGTCCTCCTGGCCTCTCTGCCCCAGCCCTGCCTTCAACAAAGGAGATTGCACTCCATTAACAGGAAGCAGTGTGTACTTTGTAAAATGGTGTGGTTTGTCTTTCTGAGCCAAAAAATTGACAAGGAAGGGAAACCATGAAATAGTCTCCTCCCCAGTGCTTCTTCCACTCTGTTTTGGACCTCATCCTGCCCCAGGCTGAAAACATGGAAGATGGCTCCCCAGTTGACCTGTTCTTTGAGCCAAAAACCTCTAAGGGCCATGGCCAGTCAGTGCTGTGTGAGATAGACCATTTTTTTAAATGAAGCAGCTTCCTTATATCCTTAATTAAATCTTCTTAAAAAACAACAACACTCCTTCCAAATATTTATGGAAATGGTTTCACACTGGGCTTTAGAATGCAGCAATGGTACTGCATCGTGAATCGTATCCATGCCATTGTTCTGTGTGTGCTAAAATATGTGGACCTCTTCCTAAAAAACCTTCCCCTCCCCTCTTTGCTTAGGTTGGAGCCTTCTAAGACATGTGGCCCTTTCCGTGGTTTGGTGACTGTCTTCGAATCTGTTTCCAACTGGATGGGAATACTCGCCAGTTATCCCAGTTCGAGATGGGTTGTGTGGATTTATCACAACTTTATTGAAAGCGTGCATTTCTTCTTCATCCTCTCCATCATTGTTTTGTAAGTTCCTGTCAGCTGTGCGTTTCTTTATTTTAGCAATGTAATAAGAAAAGGTAGATCTTCTTTTATTTGCAAACGGAAGTGCTAATTTTAATTTCTTAAACTCTTTGTTTTAGAATCATCACCTACCTCTACTGGCAAATAATAGATGGGCGTAAAATAATGGTTAAACTTCTGCAAGAGCAGATCATCAATGTGAGTATGTTGCTGGGGAGGCTTCCTGTTAGTTTGGCTATTCATTCTCTGGCATAGAATTTTATATTGTTGGATGTTTGGGTGCAACTCAGCTTCTGGAATAGGGGTTTGCACGGGGTAAAGGTAGATGCAGTGAGGGACATCCCCAGACTATCCGTGTCCTTTAATCTATCAGCTTCCTTCTCTGTCTCCCTGTTGTTTAGACTGATTCAACTTTCGTTACATCCTGTTTAAAACTTCCTCCTCCTACTACTTCTCCCTTGGACCTCAATATGAGAGGTCATCTTTAACTATTTGTTCATCTCCAGATTAGTTAGGGTGGAACTAGAAGCATTTATCTCCAAGTTTTGTGTTTCCTACAGAAAACAACTTTATTGCTTTCTTACCTCCATGCATCTCCCTCTGTGTGTGATCGCAATTGGTGAAGTCTACTCTCTAACCAAGATTTACTAGCTAAACACTGCTCACTCTGCATACTAAAGGGTTTCAATAAGTAGCTCTTGCTCTCCCTCCCTCCCACCCCCACCCCCCAAAAAATACCAGCAGCAGACACCATGGCCACCACTCTTCCCTCTGGATTCAAAATTCACAGAAGTGTTGACATTTCTGATTGGTTACCCTTGTAACCAATTTGACTGCTGCTTAGAGCCAGTCGAAGAGGTGGAGTTTGGGGGCTTCCCCCAAGCCAAGGTAAAAGAGGAGGGAGGCTGGGATTTGCTTAAGGGGGCAGTGCACAGATGATTCAGTGCACCTGAATACAACATAGAGGGCTAAAGGAGACATTGCATTAAACACTCATTTTTAAAAGTATGCTTGTACTGACTACATTTATTTTGGGATTGAGGGGAGGGCATTTATTTTGGGGGGATATTCTGGATCAGAGCCCTGCAATCCAGATCATGGCTGTTCTCAGATTTCCTGCCAAAACACCTGCTATCCTCTCTCCTCCCAATGGCGCTGTTAGCTGTAACGACAATCTTCTGGAGAGAGACCCCACAGCTCAATTTTCTTTAAAATTAATGTGGCCAGTATACACATTTTTTCAAAAGCGTGTTTACTGTACAATATGGATTGCTACCTCCACACCTGAAAGGGTCCATTTTTTGTGGTAAGGGGAAAATTGCTGTATGAAGAAGTATCAAATGCATGCATCTCCCCTCTGCATCTTCTAATACTGTACTCACTTTTTGTATGTGTATAGGAAGGTAAAGATAAAATGTTCCTGTTGAAGAAATTACGTGCGCTGCAGGCATCTAAACTTCAGAATCGGGGAGAGCAGCCACAGGTTAGTTGTGAAAATGTGGGCTTGTAAAATACTGCCTTATTCATTATGGGCCGTTAAAACAATTGGCTAAATAATCTGGGGAAATACATGATGCAACATGGCAAGTTGTTTATTAGTATTGCACTAGATGGCAGCAGCGATTGCACAAAAATCTCAGGCAACTGGAGGTGCCTGTGTTGCGTGCAGGTTTAATCCCCTAGGTATTAAGTCTTGGGATACAAGACTTGCCTTGAGCATGTTACGACTTTTGTAGTTGCAGTCCTTTCCGTCCATCCTGAAGTGTGGTTAAGTATACACAGTGTGCCTAATTTTGATACTTCTCCCCTGCACACACAGAGGAGTTCATCTGTGCGCCAGTCAACTAGACAGCAGGTACCTGCACCATTGCCTAACTCCACTGAAAGCTCTCCAGTAACAGAGGAACGAGACTCTTACTTTGAGGTAATGGCAACAGCAACTGAGAGAGGACCTCTGGGCATTTGCATTGAATTGAAATTCTTTTACCACTCTTCTATGCTTCAGAGCTCACCTAGAGTATTGTTTGTCCAGTTTTGGCCATTGGAGTTTGCAGGCCCAAGCTCAGTGGTCGAGCAATCCGCTTGGCATGCAGAAGGTCCCAGGTTTATTCCCATTGTATCTAGGTAGGGCTGGGGAAAGCTCCTGCCTGGAGAGCTGCAGTCAGTCCATCCCTGGTGACTGTTGGCACTGATAGGGCAGAAGGCAGGGAAGTCAACAGTAGGTGCTGCCAGAGCTAATGATGGGCGGAGCCAACTGATTCTAGTTCCACCCCCATCCTCTTGCCCTTTCTGAGTTCTACAGAAAGGATTCAGACTAAACATTAGATGGAGCTTTCTAGTGGAGTTGAAGCTGTTTTGACAGCGCAGCAGGCTGCCTAGAATGGTGATGACCTCTCCTTTGGTTAGAAACATTTAAAGGGAGGCTGGATGGCCACATATTGGGGGTGCTGTGGTACTGAATTTCCCACTTCAAACAGGGGGCTTGGCTGGATGACCTTTGAGCTTCCTTCCAACTCCAATTATTGCTTGGAGCCTCACAATTTGGTGTCTTTACACTGCCTGTGTAGGTGGCAAAAAGCAGGTAGAAATCAAAGCTGCCTAGTCCTTCCTCAGCAGCCCATGTTCCCAGCAGTGCTTGAATTATGTCCCTAACTTCTCAGTGCTGGAACTCAAGGACAAATGAAGATTAGAAATTGTGCAATAGTAGCTCCCCGGAGAAGCTCCCCATCTAGTCCAGCACCCTGTTCTCACAGTGGCCAATCAGATGCCTATAGGAAGCCCTCAAGTGGGATCTGAGCACAACAGCAGTCTCTGTGCACTGCAGTTTCCAGTAACTGGTATTCAGCAGCATGAACAGCACTGAAGTGCATTGCGCCAAGTGCTTTTAATTATCAGTGGCGGAATCAATTGTTCCAGCAAGAGCAGACCAAAGCGAATGTTCTGATTTGGAATCCCTTGGTGGTGGTGGTAGTTGGTGTGGAAATACATGGAAAATCTCCAGGGTGTGTTCTGATAGTTGATTTGGCACTCACAAGAAACAGATGTTATCATAGATCCTGGCTGGAGCAGAATGGAGGAGAGCGCTTCCAAGGTGCAAGCAGTTGGAGAATAAAGAATGTGGCAATTAAAGCCCCGAAATTCCCTTGCCTCATTTTAGACATAAGCAAATGGGGATCTGTCTATTATTACATTGCTATGTTTTTCTTCCCTTTAGCTTGCAAGACCCCAGATGACCAGCTTCTCTCGTGGTAAGCATAAGCCTGGCACAGATAGGCAGAGAAGGCGGCAAAAAATGAAAACCCAGCTCTCTGGAGATCTAAAGCCCTTTTCAGGCATTCAGCTATTAGTAGGAGGGTGCAGGGCTGGCTCTCCCCCTACACAGAACTACACAGTGCATTAGCTGACATGTTACTGACGTAGTCAAGAGGCTTATATTGTATGCATGATGCTTCCAACATGGAAACTCAGGGTCCCCATCTCTGAAGCGACTCTTATGTGTGTTAGGCAGCTCCCTTCAGATTGACCTGCCCATGTGTAATGTGGGGGATGTGGCCACTTCATGTGCTGTTGAGGGAAGGGGGCTAGCCCCAAATCTTTCCACAGTCCTTTTCATGTGTTCAGAAATTAATACCTGAATAGGGCTATAGTTCCATAGTTTGGTATTAACATCTGAGTTAGCAAACTATGGTTTGTGTTTGCCACTTATCAGGATTGGAAAGCCACTTCAAACGGTGATTTTCAATTCCATGTTGGAGAGGAAGCAGAAACTGGTTTGGTGATATGGGATGGGGGGGGCAAACTATGGCTCATTGGAATCAGGAATTAGAAGTGGGGGAGATAAAGGGAAAGCAGAAGCCACAGGCTTGGTGCAAACAGCCAAACCAGCTCATTGTTTGAAAAAGTGTATCAGCATAGGTGGACTACTGGTTGAACCTAGCAAAATCATCATTCTGCTTTTAAAAAGCAACTTCTGCTTCGAAAATAAATGATCTATGGGCTCTCGTCCAGAGCACAGTCCCAATCTGGATTGGGGTCCCACAAATTTCCTGCCGACGATCTCTCTCCCACCCACCCGTTTACCCCTGAAGGTAATTCTTGCAGTATGCCTCATCTTCTGGAGAAAATAGGGTTCCAATCCAGATTGGGAGTGCACTCCATATCTGGGACACACAGCTGATTTTTCTTCAAAATACCAATGTTCAGTTTAAGGATGCTTCTTAAAAACACGTGAATGACCGAGAGAGGCATTGACAAAAAGGGCTGTGAATAATCTCCATTCCACGTGTGTCATGGTTTGATTAGGAATGTGGGTAACTTCTATCAAATACGACAGTGCTGATGCTTTGCCATCTTGTCTTGTTTGCAGTTCATGAGAGTAGCCATCCAGCCAAGAATGCTACAGCTTCCGAAGCTCTGGCTCTGGCTTTGAGAGCCAGGCAGGAGGCTGAATGGGAAATGGGAGATGATGAAAGTTCCTGAAAGTGGAGGAGTGCAAAATGGACAGAGAAGCACTCTTGAGAATTTTGCTATTTGCACTACTGAGGCCTTAGAAGGATCTGTTTGCACTTCTGAAAATTGACAAATGAAGGATGGTGTTGAAAACCAAGGCTTTTTGCATCAAAAAAATGTATTTTTTCACTGGTTGCAATTTTGCTTTATTATATTTTTTTTGAAAATATTGTGAAACATAATTAAAACAGGATGCAGCTCATCAACGGAATCCAGGACAGGATTGACTACATATGGAAAGATGTAAGATTAAATACCTTTTTCATGGAACTTTCTTACTGGATTAGTGTAAATTATTGCGATTAATAACTGCCAAGTACAGGTCTGTAAATATTTGTTGTAATCTTTCTGAAATGCTTTATTTTTGCTGTGTTGATCGGAACATTTTTTTACAGAGATTAGAGGCATTTATAAAGAATGATAATGAGAGCTCTGTTGTTTTTTTTAATTAACAGGCATTGTGTCACCACTGTGAAATGTTAAATCTGGTTACATATATCTTACTTCATATCTATGCAGTCCCAACCTTTTCTGGAGAACAATGGCTACATAACCAAACATCCCCCCCCCCCAGTTGTAATGTAAGTTTGGAAAACAGAAACCTGTTTTAGCTGTGACTTTGCAGCTGCACATTTTTAAATTGTTTGACAAGGACCCTCTTATTTCTCCTACATCAATGGTTGGCTGCTTCAGTTGCCATCTGGCCCAGCTAATTCCTTCCAGCCAAACTACTCGTATGAATTGCAATCAAGAGCACTTTTGAGGAGTGCCTGGCTGCTGGAATCAGGATTGCATCTACAACAGGAGTCGGGCGAGTTCTTGCTGCTCAGCTGTTTGTGGTGCTTGGCTTCTTCCTGTGAAAAGCTGGTTTGCAGAGTTTAAGGCACAACCTTTGCCCTTCCTAGTGTACTCCTAGTTCTTCAAGTGCTTCTGTATCCCTACTAGATTTCCGCATCCATTTCTCCCCAAGTGGTCGTATTTTCTTTGCTTCTACTTTGTCAGGTATTTTCTAGTTTCCCTAACATAAGCAACTTCCATAGTAAAGACATTTCCTTTGTGTGCGTTATTTAGTGATCTTCTGAATGCTATTACTTTGGAATAGGTTGTACTTCATGCATTTTCAGAGTAAAGTGCAAGGACAACCTGCAAAGAATCTTGGTCAGAGGAGCAGATCCTAATTTGTAAGATTTAACTTGTTGCTTCAAAAGCAGTGCCAAATGTGAATTCAAATTGGCACCTAAACTGAGCCCCCAAAATCTTTTCCTACTTACCCATATATAGTCTAGTCCTGGCTGTGGTGTTGCTCCATGTTGTTGCCAGGTTTCGCTTTTCAGCAAATGCCTCTTATTCATCTCCCCCAGGGAGGATTCTGTTGCACCCAGCCACCCACTTACCCATAAGGCAGTACTGCAACCGGCAACACTTGGCCTAATTTCTTCCAGTCCCCCAAATGCTTTGATTTCCTCTTGCTCTCTGGTCCACGCCTTGGAGAACTGGCTTGTCTTTTGACTAGACAACGAGGAGGTATATGCAGTTGTTTCCCTACTATTTCATTCTAAGTACAGGCTAATGAATGTGTTTCAAGTCATGTCAGTGATTGGTAAAGGCCTAGCATTGATTTATTTCCAAAAAAAGCAGCTTAATTTAGAAAAAAAGTGTCAATCCTCTACAAGTCCACACCTGCATTAAACCAACCTGATTCTTTAAAAGGGCTGCACAGCCCTCTCTTAGACTCTCAGTTCTTCTTGCTAGGATTAAAATTGATTGTAATGTTAAGACACCATCCAGCATGATGAAAAGAAACATTTGGATCCACTTTGCATTGTGATCATTCAGTCCCAAGAAAATCAGTATGAATCCTTGAAGTTCCACTGCTGACAAACTTCAGTTTGCTTTAAAGAAGAAACCCAAAAGAATCCAGCAAAGGCTAAAGGCTAGAAGTGAGGGTCACAGTCCTCCACTAAGCTGTCAGTGATGTAGCTGGCCTGGAGAACATTTTCATAGTACATTTTTTCAGCAAATGTGTTGACTGTCCAAGCCACAACTTGAATTCCTTTGGAAGACCACTGTCTCACATATTCCCTAAAAAGGATAATGTCAGAAATGATGTGAGGGAAGACTGCAAGTGACTGCAATTAAAACCAAACCCTTTATTATTTCATGTTCTCTATAGTAACAGCAGGCCATCTTTTTGGTCCTTAACCCACAATCTTTCCCCCCTATTTTGTTTAAGTTAAGGTGTGGTATTCGATTGGAAACCATCTCTTAGGGATATCTATTGAGGCCATCAGAGGGAGAAACAGCAGCATGCCTAGGTACATTTCCAGCTGAAAGCCCTGCCTCCCTCCATGTCCCCAGTGCCGTCGCTGAGGAAGCAGCACCCAGGTATCTGCCCACCTGAAAGCCTTGGCTATGTGTATGGAGCTAAATTATCCTGCCCTTTTCAAGCTACCATAAGAGGGTATTTACCCTGAAAGGTTGTTTACAAGTACTACAGATGAGAATTACCCATACAGTTAAAGGTAAAGGGACCCCTGACCATTAGGTCCAGTCGTGACCGACTCTGGGGTTGCGGCGCTCATCTCACTTTATTGGCGGAGGGAGCCGGCATACAGCTTCCGGGTCATGTGGCCAGCATGACTAAGCTGCTTCTGGCGAACCAGAGCAGTGCACGGAAACACCGTTTACCTTTCCGCTGGAGCGGTACCTATTTATCTACTTGCACTTTGACGTGCTTTCGAACTGCTAGGTTGACAGGAGCAGGGACCGAGCAACGGGAGCTCACCCTGTCGCAGGGATTCGGACCGCCGACCTTCTGATCAGCAAGTCCTAGGCTCTGTGGTTTAACCCACAGCACCACAGCAACCATACAGTTAGGGTGGTTTAAATAAAAGCTCATCAGGCACCCACTATGTTGACACCTGCACTCTGTTCTTTTATGTCTCGCATGATTCGGTGTATGCCTACCCTCCCCCCTCATCCCCCCCCGATCCTTTGAGGAATATCTTAGCTGAGGGTGGGTTAGACAAAGGGTAGCCAGCACAGTGCCCTACAGATGTTGTTGGGTTCCATAGGCAGTGATCAGGACTGATGGGACTTGTAGTCCAACAAGCAGCTGCAGGGCACCTCCCACTGGCTATCCCAGAGTATAGTCAAGGTTTTCTGCTTACTGTGAAACGAAATTTTTCTGCACCAGAAAAACGGAAACCCCACAGAAGTGCCACAGGAAGTTGTGCATGCTCCAGTCCAAAATGATGTCCAGCATCATCATGAAATAATGTTTCCAGCAGGAAGTGTAGCGAGGCTTCCCATCTCCAAAGTAACTAAAGCTCCATGGTCGGTGAGTTAGAGCTGTTAAAACATTCCTATCAGCTTGCTTCATCTACAAGGCCAAGCAGAGAAACAAATGAATACATTTTGAGGTACAAAGACTGATATTGCAAGGGAGACTTGACTTTCATCATTTCAAGCTTGACTTTGATGGTACGTAATCTTGCTATATCTGGTAGTCTGGCGTTTGTAGAGAAAGGGTCAAAGGCTGGAACTCAACCTCGCATCATGTTTGCTAAAGAAGTCCAGACATTTTGTGCCACAAACCTAAATACTCTTAGAAGTACACCTTACTGATTTTATTTACTTCCCAAATTATGTATCTGCCTTGAAGAGCTGCGTGCTGGAATAGTTTTAAAACTATTTGGTTTATAGCAATTAAACTAATGATTAAGGTTGCTTGTATTGGGTACCTGTACACCCCCCCCATGAAGCAAGCTTAGGACTGATTTTAGGTTTTGGGGGGGTCCTGCGTAAGCTGTCTTCAGTAAACCCTGACCTCCTTTATCCATGACCCATACAACACCCCCCCACTGTGCTTGCAAAATGAGGGGAGTCCATATGACGCTTCACAGTGGACAGAATTATTCAAGATTTTAAAGTGAAGGCCACGTTGTCAATCTTTAACATATCCTCCCCACTTCCGTAAGATTATGTACGTGTAATGCTGAAATTACCCAAATTAAAATCTTACCATGGCAACAACAGAACACTTAGGTGAAAAATTGTACCTTATAGACAACGTCCGGCATAAAAGAGCAAACGATGCTAGTGTTGTACAGCCGAGGATATTCCAAGTACAGGGGTTTTAGGGCTGCAACTGCCTGCCAGGAAACAAGTTACATGAAAGAAGTGCAAAGCAGTTTAAAGGTAATTTTGAAATTTTGTTATTATAGCCTGAAGGTCAGACTGGAGATGGAAAGGATTGCATCTTTTTTTTTGAATGCAAGATGCTGACCTTTGGTTTTGCCATTCAGCTGGCTTAGGTACTTCTAGTCAAGACAAGGGTACTTGCTATTGTAGTGGTGTGTATACAAAGATAAAATTATTGTTTGAGACATACATCAAGGAAGGCCCAATTTGCTCCAGTGGAAAATTTGCTTTTGGCAAGCATTTTGGTTCAGTACGTAAGAGACAGATTCAGAAAAGGACCAGTAGCTCAGTATTAGAGTACATGCTATGCTAAAGGTGCCATGTTCAGTCCTCAGCATCACCATTTAAGACTGATTTCAGGTAGCAGCAGCACTGGGAAAGACCCCTGTCTGTGGCTCTGGAAAGCTGCCAACTATTGGACTACAAGGCTGGACTAGGCAGATCTACAGTCTGACTATATATAAGGCATCTACATGCATACATATATACATACATGTATAATTCCATGTGCACAGTGCCAGAAAATGGGATAAATGCCCCTTCCCTACCCCACATCTACAACTTAAAGAAAACGTTGTTTCAAGCTTATTTTTAAGTAGTCTCACCCACAAAGGAAAGGGGCTTAAGTTATTCAGTATTATATTGCTATGAATAAGACCAAAGGCAAGGTAAATCAGCTATGATTGTAAATGGGCTGAAAAGGAAGCAGCACAAATGCTCTTCTTGTCTTGGTAAAATTGCATTAATGTTTTACTAAGAAAGATCTCTCAGATCTGATCAAATGGAAGACCTCTACCATGTGCTGTCCCACAAGAATGTGAGGCTTCAGCACAGTGGAAGAAAACGGTACCTTGTCTGCATTGCCCTTGACATCAAAGTAGATTGTGAGATCGTAATGCATACTTTCCAAAACAGCTTCTTTCAAAGTTGGTATTTTTTCTCCACGATAATCCCTCCTACCGAGAAATAGTAAAACATTAATTGTGTGCATTCCTGCATAAACATTTACATCAAAAAAAGGAATAATGCTTCTGTTCACTTTTATCACCATGAAGCATCTAAGGTAGGGGTGGGGGGCCTCTCTGATTGGTGAACCAGATGTTTATCTCCTCTCACCTCGTGGGCCAACTCTGACAGGTGGATGGGACCACCCACCTATCAGTCACCTGACTCCATTATAAGCATACTTATTTCCCATAAAATCTACAAGACAGATGGCTCCGACTGTGACCTAATATTAGAAAGAACTAAAATAATCAAAAAGTATGTGTTTTTACCAAAACATAGTCCAAGCTTAATATATCCAGTAGTATTCTGCTGGTGATGCTTGCGAACAGCCCAAAGCTGCACCCTTACAGTATTTTGGAATTATCTGACAGAAAACAGATCTGATTGGAAGAATTTCCCACCCATTCTTCAAGATTCTTTCCTTCCACCTATTGCCTTCACAAGAACCTGGTGAAGTAGGTTACACTGAGACCAAGTGACTGGCCCAAGATCACTCAATAAACTTCGTGGCTGAGAGGTGGCTCGAAGCCAGGCCTTCCCATCCATCGCTACATCAAGGGGAGCAGGTGGTGCTCATCTTTACAAACCACTTATCTCTACATACTTATTTGGGAATAAGAAATAATTATTTCTGTGGGATTTGCTTCCACATAACCATGCATAGGATCAGGCTGTAAGAGAAAATATTTTGCGTAATGGTACAGAAATATTGTATTTCCAGGTATGAATGAAGGTGTTCTTCAGATTGCTCACTTACCATAATCTATGTTTAGCAGCTGGATTAAATTTTCTGATATCAGCAAAGGTCAAGCTGTTTAGGTTTCCAGACCCATCCGTGGTCCTGTCTACAGTGTCGTCATGCATCAGGACAGGAATGCCATCAGCAGTGAATCCAAGGTCAATTTCTACCCCTGTTGCTCCATTCTCAGCTGCCTTGATAAACAAAAAACAAACTGCTTTAAACAGGACATTGGATAACAATGCAAATTTTGCATTGTAATCTGTGTTTTGTTACCATCACATTAGAAATGGGAAAACTGAAACGAATTCACCAGCTGTGACCTGACTTTCGTTGGTGCTGCAAGACCTTTCAGTACTATCGGTCATAGTATAGTGTTTTTGTACTGCCAGGCCAGGGTGGGGCTCGGAGTACAGAATTGTACCGGTTCCTGTCCAGCCTAAAGGACAGTTTTCTGAAGGCAGATCTGGGGATTAAGTGTTCAGCTTCTTGTTTGTTAATTGGCCTATGGAGATCCACAAGGTTGTACAGTATCTTTTCCCTCATGCCGGTTAATACTTACATGAAACTGCTGGGAGAGGTCATCTGGAGATATGATCACCATTATGTGGGTGACACCCAACTCTAGGATTGCTTTTCATCAGATTTTAGAGAGTAAAAACCCTTAACTGATTGTTATGGGTTAGATGTTAGTTAACAAACTGAGATGGTGCTGTTGGGGGCCTGTTATTTAATATCTTCAAAGTATTCAATTGACATTAGTGTGTTTTCAAGACCAATTCAAAGTGCTGGTTATCAACTTTAAAACACTAAATGGTTTGGATCCAGGGTTTCTAATGGGCCACTTGGTTCCACACAATTTCCCCCACCCATTAATATCATCAGGTTACGCTCTGCTCCGAGACACCCAAACATCTGAGGTGAGATTGGTTTGTAACTTGGAAGGAGACAAGCCTTCAGATAAAAAAAAAATAAACAATGAAGGTGCTCTCTTCTGTAACCTGCAGAGTGAATGTGAGGGAAGTTAATTTTATCTCTGAAAGCTTTTCTGGGAAGATATCCTGCAAAATTTGTACTGATTTCTTTAAGGGATGTGTCCTCTTGTGTCACCAAGAGGGTTGCCAGGCTTTTTCTTTTCTGACATTGATGCTGAAAAAAATAATAATCTTGCTGGGTTCTTCAAAGAAGAAAAATGTACAATTTGTATTTGTTTTTAAATGTTGAGTTTCTAATCTTTATAGTGAAGTGAACAAACAATGAGAGGCAATGTGTATCCCGCTCAGAGATAAGGAAACACTTTAAATCTCATAAAAGTCCAAGCAAAGACTGTGGAAGTCAGTTATCTGATTTGCAGAACAGATAAGAAACAGAGGAGTAAACAGCATCTCCCCTCAATGAGTTTGCAATGGATTGTCTTGGGAAGTGGAAGGTTACTATATTTACCCCCTAATGATTCACAAATATTTGCACCTCATCTCCCTTGTTAATCTCCTTACTCTGTTTAGGTTTCAGTTGATCTCAATAATCCCTGTGGTTCCTTGATGCTTTAATCACTCTCATTAGTACAGCAAGTGAGGGTTACCTTCCCTTGTTTGTCACACATTTAATTGCAACCGCTAGCTTCAGGACAGGTTATAAACCTCAAAGGTTTACTATTCCATTGCAAGTCTGCACTGGAACATTACTTTGAAATTAGGTCTCTTATTCCAGAATTTAAAACAATTATTCCAGAATTTAACACTCATTGCTAGCCTGCTTAAATTCCTACCCCATAGGAACACTGTGAGGATAAAATAGGGAAGAGGGAAACAATATATGCTGCCACCTTGAGATTCTTGGAAGGGGAGACAGACAGACAGACAGACAAAAAATAAAATAAAATAAAATTGTGGAGATTAACCTTGGACCTAAATTCTAAAATTCCTGATAAATCACAACCCTTTAGGGTGGGAAAGTCAGCATCTGCCCACTAAAAAGAAGAATGGTGTGTCTGTCATTTCTCCTGGTCAAGAGAAAATCCAGGCTGGTTCTTTTGTGTTTGCATGTTCCTTACAAGAGATGGGCTTAATCCCAGTACTGCTGCATAGTCCACAAGAGCCTGCAGTTGCTTTGTAGTTTCTCTCTTCTACAAGGAGAGTTGCTTCTATAGGAGGATGCAAACTTTTCAATCACACCAATGAAATAGAATAGAAAGAGGCACAATTTTTGGACCCCTCCCTGTTCTAGTCTTCTTCTGTTGTGCATCTCCCTCCCTCCAAGCACACAACTAAAAATTAGACTTCCCCCGTTTTATTTATGTTACACTGTAGAATGCCCCCTTCATTTATACCTAAGCCCCTGAACCTTCCAGAAGTTGTTTAAGAGAGTTCTCCCTAAACTGGCTTTTGGTGGTAAGGGATAGAGAAGACGCCTGCTCCTTGGGAGAAAGGCGATGGCAAACCTAGACAGCATCTTAAAAAGCAGAGACATAACCTTGCCAACAAAGGTCCGCATAGTTAAAGCCATGGTTTTCCCAGTAGTGATGTATGGAAGTGAGAGCTAGACCATAAAGAAGGCTGATCGCCGAAGAATTGATGCTTTTGAATTATGGTGCTGCAGGAGACTCTTGAGAGTCCCATGGACTGCAAGAAGATCAAACGTATCCATTCTTAAGGAAATCAGCCCTGAGTGCTCACTGGAAGAACAGATCGTGAAGCTGAAGCTCCAATACTTTGGCCACCTCATGAGAAGAGAAGACTCCCTGGAAAAGACCCTGATGCTGGGAAAGATTGAGGGCACAAGGAGAAGGGAACGACAGAGGACGAGATGGTTGGACAGTGTTCTCGAAGCTACCAGCATGAGTCTGACCAAACTGCGGGAGGCAGTGGAAGACAGAAGTGCCTGGCGTGATCTGGTCCATGGGGTCACAAAGAGTCGGACACGACTAAACGACTAAACAACAACAACAAAGGTATAATAAATAAAACTGCAATTATAATAATGCATTTGCATAATCTATGGTGTGGACCGCACTTGCAATAACAGTACTATGCCCACTTTCGATCACCACAACTCAAAAAGAATATTAGAGAGCTGGGAAAGGTGCAGAAAAGGGCAATGTTGGGAAATGAGCTGGATAACTCAGTTGGTGACAGTGTGGTGCTGATAACGCCAAGGTTGCAGCTTTGATCCCTGGATGGGACAGCTGCATATTCCTGCATTGCAGGGGATTGGCCTAGGCCCAAGAGATAATCCTCAGGGCCCATTCCAACTTTGATTCTACAATCAGTTGCCTACGATCATGAAGCTGGAGCAACTTACCAAGGAGCAAAGGTAAAGTGAGGAAAAAGTAGATAGATCAAGAATTTTTCTTCCCCTCTCCTAGTACTAGAACCCAGGGTATTTTGATGAAACTGAATGGCAAGAGATGCAGGACAGAAGAATTATTACACACGCAGTGACAGCTGATTCCGTAAGATGCAATGATGACTGCCAACATAGCTTTAGGGTATGGCTGTAATAAAATACAGTGCTAACAATAACAATGCATGCCATGTGTTATTTCAGGTACAATAGTGACAAGCATATACAGTGGTACCTCGGGTTAATTCATTCCGGACGTCCGTTCTTAACCTGAAGCTGTTCTTAACCTGAGGTACTACTTTAACCTTAAGCACCACTTTAGCTAATGGAGCCTCCTGCTGCTGCCGCGCCACCGGAGCACAATTTCTGTTCTCGTCCTGAAGGAAAGTTCTTAACCCGAGGTAACATTTCTGGGTTAGTGGAGTCTGTAACCTGAAGCGTATGTAACCCGAGGTACCACTGTATGGGGAAAATTTTTCCAATGAATGCCGTGGCATTACTCTGAAGCCCTTTCCAGCAACAGGGAATGGGTTAAACACCCCAAGTCCCTTCCACACCCTCTAACCGAGTTTAAAACATTTGCTTCCTGCCTTCCTTCTTTCACACTCTGCTCTGTTTCGCCATCACCACCACAGTCCCCTGCAGGGCATGGTTTTATTTCCGATCGCATGCCTTAACGCCCCCCCAAAAAGAATATTTAATTTTAAATTATTTTTTCCCTCGCATTTTTTGGGGGGTGGACTTGGGGGAAGAAGATGTGGTATAATAAAGAGAACCAAATATTCGGGGGTCTGACCTGTCTGATGGCGGCCAGCGTGTTCTCGGGCGCGTCGTGTCCGCCGCCGCGGTGCGCGATGCGTGCCGGGTTGCCGCGCGGCTGGACGACCAGCTGGGCTCGCTGGACCGGCGCCGGCTCGAGGCTGAAGAGGCGCAGCACCAGGTAGAGGCCCGCCGTCAGCAGGCAGGAGAGCACGGCGCTCCGGCTCAGCACCAGCGCGGCCAGCAGCACCGTCGAGAAGGCGGCCAGCAGCCCCTCGGAGTAGCAGAACATGGCGGCCCGGCGGCCCCACAGGCGGAGGGGAGTCGCCCCCCCCCGCTCCCTCAACTGTCAGCGAAGGCGGCGGGCGCCCAGGAGGCAGCGCTCACCTGGGCCTTGACAGCATAATAGTGAGGCGAGGGCGCCGGCTCCCAGCCAATCGCCGCCCAGCTCCCCGGGCCGCCAGCCAATATGGAGCGAAGGATTGAGGCGAGGGGCGGGTGCATCCAGAATGAACTCTGCTTTGAAGCTACGCAGGCCAAGTCCAAGTACACACCATGCTGCTGCTGCTGCTGCTGCTGCTGCTGCTGCTGCTGCTGCTGCTGTTGTTGTTGTTGTTTTCTCCTTCAATGGGCACTATGATGCCGTTTTGTTTTGTTTTTTCTTTTGTATACCACCCTTTACCCGAAGATTTCAGGACAGTTTACAGCATAAAAAACACAATAAAAATAATAACAAAACGAAACAGAAACTCCCCCCCCCCAAGTCCTTTAAACAGTCTTGGGAGCAGCAGTGTGTTGAAGGCGTTGTCAGGAGACCACACCGTCCCAAGGGAAAGTGGGTAGCCCCACTGGCTTTTGGCTCTGACCCCCAATGCCCTACGAAGCAGTCACCCTCAACATAGAAAATACAAACTGATCAACTAAGACTTACTAATGCTGAAATTCTATATCTAGGAGGAAGCCCTGTTGGACTCCGTTGGCCTTATTTCTCGTGTAGACAGATGCTGCATAATTGCATTGTATCACAAGGATGCTACACCTGTCATTCACCCCGATCGCTGGCCATGCTGGCTGAGGCTGATGCGGGATGCAGGCAGCGGTTCTCAGCATCTACCTCTGGGAAGGGGCAAAGAGGGACTTGACGCCCTGTGAAACTGCCACATCATATGTGGACGAGTCAGCAAGGCGTAATAGTGAAATCAGGGAAGGAATTTCTTCCTTTGGAACACATCTAAATTTCTGAGCTGGACTCGTGGCTACAACTTGCAGCACACAATGGTGAACGTAAGTCTATTGCTACTATGGCTGCTGTTGTTTATTGCTTAAATAAATAAATAAATAAAAATGTGGGTCTCAGGGCAGTTCACAACCTAAAGTTACAATATAAACCCAAGTCCATTTGTCTAACTTTAACGTAATATTATTACCACGCAAAATCAAACATAAATCAAAATCATCACAGAAACAGATAGAAATAGCAAAGCAGAGGCAAATAAGGGGTCCAAGCAGCAATACTTTCGGAATCATAGAAACTGCAGCAAGCCTGTGGGAATTAAAACACAATTAACATGGGTACCGCTTATTTCCCTTGGCTCTTTCTCTAATTAAAACCGAAACGCCTCGGCGAGCTACTAAAAACCACAACTCCCAGCATGCCAAGCGCAAGCTTCCGCGTTCTGAGCCCTTGCGGGCCCCTCCTTGCATTGTGGGCGTTGTAGTTTCCCTTCCCCTCCTCCCAGCGCCGTATCTTAGAGACGGCCGTTGGCGGCTGGTTGCCGCGGTTTCTTGTCCCGCGAAGCCGGAAGCTGGAAGGCGGGCTCGTGTCGGGGCGGAGGGCAGGCTTGGCGTTGCCAGGGGCCGGGCCGTGGCGGGCGAGGAGCGCGTCCCGCTCGGCTGTGGGCGGCGGCGGAGGAGCCACCTGGCTGGAGGAGGCGCGCGGAGGCGGCGCGCATCTTGCGCTCCCTGAGAAGCGGGGACGGCGGCAGCCTTGAAGGGGAAGAGGCCGAGAGACGCTCACAAAAGCAGGAGGGTTGCCAACTGACCGGGAAGAGGAGCCGAGCGAGCTGCCTCGGCCTGTACGCCTTTGAGCGGCGTCTTGTTCTGCAGAAAGCAGCAGGTGAAGGAACGCCCCATGTTCTCTTTGTTAAACGTGTTTTATGCCTTTATGCTTATATACTGTAGGTTTTTATATTAAAAGAAAGAAAAAAAATGCATATATAAAGTTGCCCCTGACAAAAAACTGATAATCTTCCTTCGTTTTAAACAGTGCTTCACCTAATGGGCATTCTATTTAAAATGCATAAGGATAATAATGTTTTGGTATTTAAAATGCTTAGTGCCCCCTGTGAAAGCATGGCCTCTTTAAGAATTAAACCCAGAAATGGTATATATTAGGCCTTTTTTATTTGATAGGTTTTTTGTGCTGTGAACTAGTTTGTCGGTGCATCTATGCAAGGGCATTTTTTGTTTGTTGCTCGTTATGTTGTGTGTTTCAGTAGTTTTTTGTATGGGAGTGTTTATTGGTGGGTGGCTTTATACATGATTATTATTAAGAATAATATACAATAATCAAAGCAGCATTTAAAAAGTAACCCAGACAGATAGAATATAAAGTAAAAATAATAACTGTGCAATATACAATGCAATTGTAAGTGATATACACACAATAGGTATGTGCCACACCTGCTCATGGCTGAAGCAGGCCAGTTCTCTGCTCTGGAAGGCAGGGACCTATTCAAGAGTTAGCAACCTGAGAAGGAGGTTGTAGTTGGTGGTCCCTTTATTTACTTGACAGGACAACTGGGGCAGAATTTGCAGTAAGAACTGCTGGGAGCTTTCATTTCTGAGTTTTGCTGCTGTTTATCAATATTACAGTTCTGTGTAATTTTTCTATTATTGCTGTTTTTAACTTTGGTGTTTTGGGGGAAAAGGTTGTTTCTTCTTGTTTCTACTGTAAGTTGCTTTATATTTCTTATGGAAAATGTGAGGTGTAAATGTTATCAACATTTCCATAATTCAGTGGATCTTGGACTGAGTTGGGATGGTGTGGCTTGTGCATGTAAGTACATAATATGTGGAAGCAGGCTGAAAAGTTCCATGAAGCCGGGGGGGGGGGGGAGTCTTCCTCTGCTCAGAGACCAAGATGTAGGGTTGGTTGAGTACTTACATAGAGGATTCCCCCACTGATTCATTTTAGATTTGTGCACACTGCACATGCGTCTCCTCATCCCAAAATGTTTGCTTCTAATGGTGTTTACGTACGTGTGTTTTTTAAGGATGAATTGAAGATATCTTGTCCTGTTTCCCTCTTTCTAATGCCATTGTTTTCCCCTTTCTAATGCTCTTGTTGGCTTGGTGCCCCATCCACAGATCTTTGCATGCGTACAAGGATCCCTTTGCTTTCAGCTGTGGACCAGCAATGGTGCTGGTTTGGGAGGGGCCTCAGAAGGTAGAATATATTTATAAAGGTGTGAGAGAGCTAGGTTTGAGAGAATCTGTTTTAATTCTAATTGTGAGGGATGGACTCCTATTATTCAGTGGGAAAATAATGGTACTCAGCACATGCTCAGAGTCAGTTCTCTGAAGTATTACACTTGTTTAAAGCCTTGATTGGAAAGACTGTAGAAGATAGAATAACGCAAGGTGGCTACTCTTTGAGTAGCAGGATCCTGCTTTTGGGCAAGGACTTCAGGTGATATCTAGTGTTATTCATACCTATTGAAATGGGCTTAAGTTCTTTAAGTCCATTGATTTCAGTTGTTCTGCAAAGAGTTTGATATCACTTTATATTGTTGCTAAATATTCTGGCCACGCCTGCCCTTGTGGTGTGGGGGTTTGTTTTTTCCTTGACAATTTGGTACCTCATGGTGAATGGGAGTTGGGCATGGGGCTAGTACCAAAACTACTTGAGCAGAGTCAGAAACATCAAGCCCTGGGTGTTGAAGGCACTTCTCCACACCTCTTGGAGTCTCCACAGGCTACGTTGCTCACTGGCCCTGCTCTGACTGGAATGGGTCCTTGAACTCTGATTATGCCAGAGGGTGGGTGGAAGAGAGAGGGAGAGGTATGTGAGTATGTGTAGAAACTCACCAAAGGTAAAATTTCCATTAATTACTTCACCCACTTTTGCCTTTGGCCCTGCCCGCTATTGCCAAGTGGCCCTTGGAAGGTTCCCCACTCCTGTTAGACCAGTTAATTATTTGCAGACTCATTCATGGCTTCTTAATTAGAGCTATACCTTTGGAAAGTATCTTGTGAAGTGCAGTTGGAAAGATCCCATACATCTCTTGATATTTTTTATCAAGAGTGTTTTATTTCTAGTAAACAACAGAACCAGCTTGGTCAGTGGGAAGGATCCTAATGAGTTTTAATGTTTTGATATAGTTTTTTCCCCCTGATTTCTGTGTATTTTGATTATTTATGTAAACCACAGCCCCAGAGGCAGAATATAAGTAATCATAATAAATCAGTTGTGTGTTAATTAGGAGAAATGATTATCTTCAGTAAATGGTTTGTTTCAGGAGTTCACTGTTGTTGAGATGCTGTAATAATTGAATGTTTAACTGCCCAGTTGGTTAAAAGCAATACAGTTGATGACTTTAAAAAAACACTGCAAGGAGCTGACCGACATAGTTTAAACTGGTCCTTTTTGAAGGGACTGTTGAGACCCATCAATTGCCTGAGCTATCCTGGTGTGAACACTTGCACTGAAATGCCATCATGACCAATCCTGCTCATATAACCTATGGTTAGAGTGACATATGTGCAGATGTGACCATCGCATGTGACAGAATTAATGTGGAAATTCGAATATGTGAAGCTGCTACCGTTGGGTGTTGTTAGGAAAGTCGCGGTCTCACTGTTTGTTCACCCTAGTTTTCTCTCTGTAAAATGGGAATCAGAATGACTTGGCTCAGATTGGCACCGGGTGACAGCGAACATGGGGCACATTGCAGTGCACTTATCAAGTTTTTAAAAAATATGATATAATTGAACCAGTGTGCTGCTTGAAGTAACATAGGAATTCTCTTCCTGCTCACTCCCATAAATCTTCTACTTAGGATGTTGCCTGCCCTTTCTAAGAGATGGCCTCCTATTCAAGAACTTGAGCCCGTGGCGTACGATAACAGGCACCCATTATTTCACAGCATTCTGGTTCCTTGGCACTCTGTAGGAGCAGCTGCAGTTCTAGATTGCTGGCTGTCATTGGAATTTTCTCATCCTCTAGTGACTTGGTAGAGACTCTCACTGCAGAGTTGTTTTGGTTAAAGGCAGCAAAGAATGCTGATAAAGAAAGCTGACTTGCACCAGGTCAGACAGTTTGTGCATCTATACAGTACGGTTTACTCTGGCGGTGGGTCTCCAGCAGAGGTCTTTCCCTTCTCCTGATCTGGTCCTTCTTTAACTGGAGATGATGGACATTGAACAGTGGGCCCTTCTGCATGGAAGAGGTACTCTGCTGCTGAGCTGTAGCCCCCCTCCACTATGATGCCTTTCAAGTGTGACACGTTTCACTTAATTTTCACAACTAGAAAAATCCAGCTACATTGTGGAGCGTATTGCATAATGTCTCCTGCATACTGATTATCTTAGGGTGATCAACTTTATTTTTGGATGAGGACACATTTGGAAATCAAAGAAACATGGATTTGGGCATCACAAAATACTTATTTAGCAGAAGAAAATCGGCGACATGTGAAGTCCTAGGCGCAATCTGGAGAAAGGGAGATAGAAAAATTGTAGTGGCCGGATGCCTGTGTGCAACTTCACACACATTTCACATTCAGCTATTCACACTTGGCAACAAACCCCAAAGAGGGGGCAGAAAGCGAGCGGGTGTCTGGGGAAAAAAGACCTTGGCAATCCCACCCGCCATTTGAACCCAGTGTGTTTTGACTACACACGACTCTGTTGCAAGTTGAGAGTCACCTGTATACTTAATGTATGGGATAGGAAGAGTTTTATTAGAGGGGAAGCTAGTTCCTGTATGGATTGAAGAAAGTTAGTCATTCACATTACCTGCACATATGCATGTAGAGCAGACAAAGTGAGTTTATGAAACCATGCACAAGGTAGAATCCATAAGTTGTTGGCTTGGTACTTAAAATTCCTTTTCTAATCCCACTGGAGTTTTGTTGAATAGAGTGGTAGCAATGTTGGAAGGCATGGTTTCCTATCCAGTGACCTGCCTCCCAAGTTATTACAGATAACTGTATTATGGAATTGGGTTGCCTTTCTGAAACTTATCTATGCATGCATCCTGACTTTTGATGATGATGATGATGATGATGATTATTTTGAATGACAGTATTTCTCTTTGCAGCCCAGTTGGCTTATAAAATGGAGGATTATGAGGAGTTCTGCAAGAAGCAGCTCGCAAAGATCCAAGGCGACCCACTGCAGAGAGAAGCCTCTCCATCCGTTCAGCACAAATATATTTCACTTATTCAGTTCAGTGGCATTCCTGTGCTTTCTCCACTGGTAAGATGCCTTTTGTCCCTCCAAACTCTTCATAATGATGCATATTAAAAAGGAACCAAGTAAGCCGTAACCATGTTGGTAATAGGCAGGTTACCGTTCTGCCTAAATTGTTTTGGGAGCAAACATATTGTTTTGTATATTGAAATTAAGGATGTTTACACTAGAAATACTTCACTGCATGCGGACATAACTAGTGGTGCAGTTAGGTGATTTTGTGCTGAGCCTAATGATCTTACTGGTGAGGGGTGGAGGGAAACAGGGAAAACCTCTTTAGATGGTAATGTGTATTGCTTCATTTGCTTTAATATGCAGTAGGTCAGCGCTGCTCTGCTTGGTTATGTCAGGGGTGGGGCTACTTCTCTAAATGTGTACATGTTTATCTCCTCCCTCTCTCTCCGACTTCATTTTGCAGCTTACTCTTGAGAAAAAAAAGGAGCTACAACAAGACAGACAGAAAGCGCTGGATTTAGAACTCTGGTGCCAGAATTCCAGGAAAAGAGCCTTGCTGAATCGTGTTCAGGAGATTCTGGAAAATGTGCAGGTGAGATTGAGAAGCCTTTCTGAAAAGGTAGTTACAGCAGTTGTCTGAGTGGTCTGATTTGGAAGCAGATAGATTTTGTTTGCTGTTCCACACCACTGTAATCACCATGGTTCCTTTTATATTGAATAGCCCCGGTAATAGTAACTATAGTAAATAAAGTTACAGTAAATAAAGTGGTTTATCAGTGTAGCGGTTAGAAAATGCAGTTAACTTCCAACTAAACATGATCAGGTTGTGCTGTTAGTACCCTATAAATATTGAAGACTGGTTATTGTGGCTTGTATGCAAGAGAGGCTGTTCAACTAATGCTATACTAGCTGGATGCTGTGAATGAGATCTTCACAGTCCTTGACAGGCACAATAAAAGAATGTTTCGGCTTGTAGCAAAACTCTATAGCCCTTGAATTAGCTCACTTGCTAAATGGAGCCTGTGTTCAACTTGTTCAGTTAAGTAATAATAGGGACCAAACATGAGCTATTCATTTTCTTGCTATGTTTATTATTGGGTGCATGGCAACCATTACCTAGCTTGGGAGTTGAAAGATGTGGTAGGAGCATGTGTTGAGGATAAAATACTAATCTGTTAGCCTTCTTCTAAACACCCTGCAGTTAATACAAGCCTTTTAAACTTCATTCCTCAGCTTCCAGCCAACTAATTGGCTTCATGAAGGTTTCACCACAATGCTCATGTTGGCCTGTCATTCAAAGCCAAATGTACTCCTCAGCTTTTTAGCTTAGTGCAGCATGGCAGCTAAGCCAAGGTTGACTTAGCATCATCCAAACCCAGGATTGTGGTTAAGGTCTCTCTTCCTTAACCACAGTCTAAAACTAATACTTGTCCTATAGAAACCAGTTGTGTTTGAGGAGGAGATACCTTGACCACAACCCTGGTTTGGGGCATGACTCTAAGCAAACTTTGGCTTAGTCAACATTCCATGCTGACCTGAAAAGGTCTGAACTCCTTTCCATGAGCTGGCATGTTCCCAGTGAGCTTACATCTGCCTTACTGCGAAGTGTGAAGCAGGCTAAGTTGACTGGTTTAACATAGGTTATAACAAAAGGGGCAACTTAAGAACATAAATCCTGCTGGATCAGGTCAAAGGCCAATCCAGTCCAGCATCCTGTTATCACATTTACCTACCAGATGCTCACGGGAATCCCAAAAGCAGGGTCTGTGTGTGACTGTACTCTCCTCATTTGTGATTCCCAGCAACCGGTATTCAAAGGAATAATTGCTACCTAGTCCAGGACCCTAACCATGACACCATATTGGCTCTCTAAAATTAGCAGATAAAAGCGAGATGCGTACACCTAGCACCTGAATCTAGATATGCAAATGCATTTATTCATTTGTTTATTCCTTTGTTTGCTAAGTGAGCAAGCCAGCTGATCTGACTGTTGAGATTCACTGAGCTGTTATAGGTGTGCTTAGAAGTCTTCTACGTAACCAGTGAGCTTCTTTTCCTTTTACCAGCAGGTGCAAATGTCTTAAAAACCTGCTTCTGGCATTCTCTTTCATTCTACAATCTGTTTGATGTGCTTTGTTCTTTGGAGTGGAATGGGTCAAACTGTTCCAAAAACATTAAAACTCCTATGAGTGTGTGGAATCGGGTATATGTGTTTTGGATCCTGGCCTGTCTGCCTGCTCCATACATTTTTTGTACCTGTTCTAGTAACTTGTATTTATATAACTTTTAACATCTGAACAGCCTACATCATTCTTTTCCCTCCTTACAGATGAAGCAATCGTCCATTAAAAGTGATTTGGATCAGCCTGACACAGAGAATGTTCCTTTGGATTTAGAATCCAAAGTGTTGAATGGCTTTGTAATGCAGTCAGACAGCATTTTGCCAAGTCCTGTTGTTCTTAGTGAGCCTGCAGAACCTGAAACGGCACCAGAGGTTGAGCCAGCAGACTTACACGTTGCAGCAAATGGGAACTCTCCTGGAGTAACTGACGAGCTTATCCCTCATAAACCAAAGGACATTTGCTCTAGCCCCTCTGAAAACCCAGCTTCCCCCAAAGGTTTATTTTCCAATCCAATAAACCTCTCATCTTCAAGTAATACTGTAAAGAAAGGAGGCATTGAGACGGTGTCCCCTGATGCAGAAGGCCCAGATCCTTACGTCATGAGTCTGCAGAACCTCCTGAAAAAATCCAAAGAGTACATACAGAGAGAACAGACCAGGCGTAGCATGCGAAATAGTTCAAAAAGAAGTGGTGGTGAAAGCCATTCAGACAAAGAAAATGATGCTGTGAAAATGAGCGACTCAGTGAAAGAGAGGGGCAAGTTGATGGGCAGAAGTTGTATGGTCACATCAAATATGACTAAATCCAATACTTCTTTGCAAAGTACCTCAGTCCCCAAAAGTAGTATGGGTGTGGTAGCATCACCCAGTTTTTCCAAAGTGGATATACCAATGAGATCTGGCACGCCTCCTGTTTTGGATTCGGATTCAGATGAAGACATCAAAACCACCTTTTTCTTTGAACGTGACAGTAGCATTCTCAGAAGCTTCACAGGTTCTTACTCAAAACTACCCAGTCCAGAGCCAAGTGTGAGCCCCAAAATGCACAGAAGACGCCCAAGGCCTTCTTCAATGGGGCACATTGTCATTAGCAACCCAATAAATGCGTATGAATTAAGCCCTAAAGAAAAGGGAAGAGCTGTGGACTTGGTCACTCAAGACGCTGGTGACCGGCAAATTGCTTCCGATCCTATGCCAAAACTGACTCCAGATTTTACTTTTGCTTGCCACAGCAAAATGCACACTTTTCACAGGAGCTCTTCGGACATTTGCGATGAATTGGTGGTTGGCAAACGAAATCAAGTGTGCCAGGTTTCTGTTGCTCAACGAGAGAACAAAAGGTTCTCGGTCGGTGCCATGGTAGAAGGAGAATCTGTATTAGACAGAACAAGGGCATCAGATACTTGCCTTTCACATCCAAGTCCACAGGAAGTTCATGTGGTCAGTTGTCCCATTACAGCGCAAAACACAACAAATGTCAACGTTAACAAGCAAATTGGCCTGTTGGAGAAGGCCAAATGTGGCGTGCCCACGGAACTCAATAAATCTTACGATGTCGAAAAGCCATCTCCCTTACTAATGCAAACGCAGCATTGGCATCAGATGGATACCCCAAATCTCTCTCCTGGAAATGAGCAGACTTCAGAGAGCGGGATTGAAAAGGTGAAATGTAGGCTTGAGCTGGACGCGGATAGCATGCAGAAGGAAAACGTGCCGTTCGTTGCGACAGCAGAGAGCAGCGCACGAGAGCGACAGCTGCAGGATCAAAGGTGTCCCGAGGGATCTGTGTCTGGTGCCAAGAGCGAAACATCAGAAAGGAGTGCCATTGGTGAGAGAATGCACTCTGTAGCAAGCCTTGGTTGGATTGACTAAGATCTGTCCAGAGGGTACTTTTTATCGGCCCACTTGGGTTTGTAGGTTAGGAGCAGTTCCAGGGTTAGAGGGCCCACAGCAAAGTGCTATCTGGTGGACCCCATCCAATGTCGGCAGCCCCACCCCCAAGCTGCAAGTTTCCCTGGTGGTAGCATCCAACATTTGAGAAGCTGCCATTTTAATTCTTACACAAGGCCCTGGAGGGATGCTATGTCAGGCACTCCAGGGCATTGCGAGAAACTTAAAATGGCAGCTCATAGCTGCTTGGTGTGGCAGGGTGCCTAGAGAAAGTGTTGGCACTAGGTGGGCCCTTCTAGAACTCTAGCAGTTGTGTGAGTGTGTTGATGCCTGGCCTGTCTGTAGACTTGCAAGCTTTTCACCTTGATCCAAAGCTGTTAGGTGACAGCAAGTCCCATAGGTTTCAGTTGGGCTTCACTTCAAAGTCAGTAGGTTTTGGATTGCAGCTTTTGAGTAGCAACAAACATTTCAGGGAGGATTTTTCTGAAAGCTAATCGGAGCAGCCAAAGCTGGCTTTAATCAGACCATCTCTAATACCTACAGGATTACTATTTTTTTAATGAAAAGCCTTAGGAGAAACCAGTTAACAGTCACTTCAACAATTGCAAGGGGGCTTTCTTTTGCTATGCCATAAATGTTGAAACCTCAGTTTTCCCAATGATTTAAAAATCTATAAATAAGAATTGGGTCCCATGTTTATTTTAGGAGTACTAAGGGGCTTAGGCCCATAAAAGGGTAGAAATGTGGGGGAAATGCTGATTGCTGTATGACTCTTAATCACAATATATTGGCAGAAACAAGCAGCATCCATAAAAGGATGGGGACAAACAACCTGGTGTAGGTTGTTAACGTATAACATTTCTCATTATTAATGTATGAAATTTCTCATTATAGAAGCATACGAAGGCCTAGGATCCGTACGAAAAGGCAAACTCACATGAGGGGACGGTCAGAATTTGTTCTAAAAAGGGTTTCAAAGACACTTTTGTGTGATGCAAGAAGCCAGGTTTCCTTTTCAATCAATCTTAACGGTAGCTCCATGTATGTTTTCCCTTTTTAGGAGAGGAAGCTCTAAAACAGAAAATGCTGGCCTTTGAAGAACTGAGGAAGAGACTTGAAGAACAGCATGCTCAGCAACTCTCCTTATTGATAGCTGAGCAAGAAAGAGAACAAGAAAGGCTGCAGAAGGTGAGCAGCCAAGATAAAATATCTTAAGTGGAGACCTTTGACTCTGGTCTGTACAAGCTGATGGTGTTTCTGTCTCTTGGTACTGCGTCCAAAGTAGCCACAAATCTAAACTGAGAGCAGTTTGGGTGGGGAAAAAACTCATCTTCATCTTGGTTCCGAACGAAAGTTAAGCATGCACATTAGCCTCCAGGTAGAGCAACTCTCTCCATTATTAAAACACTGCAAAATAAACACCAGGTCATGTTGGTGGGCTATTTTAATACTGAGATGGAAAGGGCTTCCCAGGAGGCTGTGGCATAACTAATGTATGCTTTCAGAGTTGTGTCCAAAAGGCAATTAAAGCTGCTGGGAATCGTTCCGTGAGCAGGAGGCAGACAGTCGCTACACTCGGTGTGTGTCTGCCGCCAGACACATTTGCGTTAGCAAATGGAGAGACTTCAGGCAGTCAGGAACAAGGAAGGGATGAGTTGGGTTTGGTCTGCAGCAGCAGAAGCTCACATGGGCTGGGATATTGTCTGCTTGTGCTGCTGAAGTTAAGATTCCAGGATGAAAGACTCTCTACATACTGTATGTATGTAAGCTGCACTGTGCTTATCTGAGAAGGGGTGTGTGTGTGTTTAGGTATGAAAATAAATAGAGCACTTGACAAGTTCTTGTGCACCCTAAGAGGTCCTATTAGAATCCTTAAAATTTTGGTGGTGGAGAAGTGAGGAAGCACTTAAGATTGAAGATGCAGGACCTGAGTACAACAGCATGGTCTCTGCTCTGAATACCCATTAATTGCTATTCAGAGGTAAACGGACCCTGTAGTTTGAACACGGCTAGCAGCCATTCCTTTTTTCTGCCTGATCATACCATGGATTCCTTATTGTGATGCCAAAAAGCTATTTGTAGGCTCCTTCCAAATTTGCCCATTTTGTGGGGGGAATTAACTCTGGGACCTACAGGGCCCCCTGTCCATTTTTAATCCCACTCACTGATCCTGATAACAATGAACGATATATTTTAAAACTGCAAATAGTATAGAATAGCCAATTGAAAAGTCTTTTGGATGGCAGCCTTGAAGATTTGCATTTCTGGCTGTGCCTGCTGTTGGGCTTCATCTGTGCTCACTGATTTTTTAAGACAGACTTTAGGGTCTACATAAAGGCTGCCAGGAAGGCAGCCAAGCAGAGTTTGCAGAGGAGGAGGTTCCACAAGTGTAGGGTCACCGTTGCATGTAGACAGACCAACTGATTGGCGGCCATTTGGGGTATTGTTTGTGAAGGTTTTAATAGAGGCATTTCCATTTTTTGTTGTTGTAACACCGTCCATTTTTTTCCATCCTTCAGGAGATAGAAGAACAGGAATGGAGACTTAAAGGGGAGAATAATGCAATTGCTGAAACGGACATTCCCCAAATTGCTATTGGCAGTGGGAAGGATTTGGAGTGGAGAAGGATCAGTGACACTCGCTTGTTGGAATCTGTGCTGACTCGAGTGGAAACCATCCACAGCACAAGCTCTGAGAGTGCTGGTAAAAATGGAAAGCGTATTGATTTTCATATGCAACCTGATTTTAAATAATCCATGAAGAACTTGCTCTTTAGATCAGCCTTAATTTTTAATGGAATTTTATGTGCTGGCTACATGGAGATTTTAGGAGCAAAAAGTAATTCTTTCCTTCTCTCCCCTGCTTCCCGCCACCCCACCCCAAAAATGAATGAGTATGAAAAACATGGGCATTTCTTCTGGATATTCATTTGCTTAATCATGATTTAAACTTTTTTAATGCAGGTTTTGCCAATACCACTATGCCTGGTTCGACCGCTGAATCTCCATTCTACCTTTGGGAACCACCAGCAAGTGGAAAATCAGTTTTAACAACCAGGTCCATTAACAGGAGTAAAATGAGATGGTCTCAGGTGGGGAACTCATTATTTACAGGAGTATATAGTAAAGCTTTGATGAAAAAGCTATTTTATTTGAATTCTGCTAATATTCTATGTACTTTTTAAATTCAGTGTTAATTGCTTCCTCCTCCTCCACCCCTTTCAATATGCCATTTCTATTAAATGTAAATACAGACTCCGTGGGTTGTAGCCAGTGTTAGTCCTACTCAGAGTAGACTCATTGAAGTTAATGGTCATGATTGATTTATATCTATTATTTTCAGTAGCTCTACCCTGAATAAAGGTTAGTTCAGTCCAGCCTTTTGACTCCAGATTTGGCAAAGAGAGCAACAAAATGTGATAAATCTTGGACAGTGTTTGAACTCCACTCTTCTAATTTTGTTAAAAGCAATGCCATTTTATGGAATAGTAAGTGTACAATTGTAGAAATAGTTTCATTGCTTTTAGTTCACTGAGTTCACTTGAAATTTTATGTTATTGTACACGGCTTAAGTCACTTTCGATGTTCATAAATGTGCAAATTACAAAAACGGATAAATGTAAAATGAACTTAAGAGTCATGCTGGCTCAGAACGAAGGCCAGTCTAGTCCAACATTCTGTTCACAGTAGCCAGTCAGATACTTACTAGAAGCTGCAAGCAGAACAAGCACAAATTCTCTCTCCCTAGTCACATTCCCAAGCAACTGGTATTTGGAGACACCTGAGTACTGGAGACAAAACAGAGCTTTCACTTCCAGCAGCCATTGATGGCCTTACCCTCCATCAATTTAATCTAATACCGATCAAGTTGGTGGCCTTCACTACATCTTGTAGCCAATTCCATAGTTTTAACAATGCACTCTGTGAATAAGCACTTCCTATCCTGAATCATCCAACATTCAGCCTTGTTGGATGACCCCGGCTCAACCTGGATGCTATGCAAGAGGGAGAATACCTTCTCTTCTTCCTTGCCATTCATAAATGTGTGTGTGTGTCAGCGGGGAGCATATCAACTCCTGATTACATGGTACCATCTTACTCTTTCTCTTTAAGGTGTACAGTCCTGAGATGAAAAGAAAATTGAACAAGATCTCTGCTCTGGCAAAAGGATTTCTAACTCGCAGGCTCTTGCAAACAGAGAAGCTGAAGCAGCTTAGGCAAACTGTGAAAGTAAGGAGCCATCTGCAGTCCGCCCTTATGTGTAATCAACACTGTGCATGTGGTTTTCTTTTTATCTGCAACAGCCATTTTACAAATTAGAGATTCCTTTCTGAAACTCGAGCCGCTGCTGCTTCCCTCTTCTGTTTTGCCCAGCTGTTCTTTATATCCCCCACCCCGCACGTCAAGCCCTCCTGTCTTTTCTCCTCCCCCAGCTCCTCCTCCAGTTCTCAACCAACAACACACACTACCCAGCAGTCTTCTGTGAGTCTTAATCCCCACTTCTGGAAGGCTGCAGGTTTTTCGACCACTGCCCCCTCCATCACACAACACCAGAACGAGAGTCTCTGGAAATCAAGGCAGCTTTTTAAACAAATCGTAGTTTTACTTGTGAAGTGCACTTGAACTGCTGGAGGGTTACTGGCAGATTTCGATAGTATGACCATGTATTTAGTATCGGTTAAAAAAAGAAAAGCTGCAGAATGTAGAGCTGTGTGCACAAGATCAGGAGGCCTTGAAAAGAATGATTTCAATAAACCAGGGATGGGGAACCTGTGACCTCTCAGATGTTCCTGAACAGCCTTGGCCAGCGTGACCAGTGATAAAAAATGATAGTAGTTGCACTGCCAACAATATCTGGAGAGCCATAAGGTCCTCCATCTGTGCATTAAGCCTGGGGTAGAGTAATTTCAGCTGATGCAATAGATCTTCTCCTACATCTCATAGCCCTGTAACCTCTTCCCCCCAATCTGCTGGTGATTTGCTCTTTAATTCAATAGGAAATGAATTTTTCCCCCATTGCTGAGCGAGACATGTGTGGGTTTTTCTTAGGACACAATGGAATTCATTAGAAACTTCCAGTCAGAAGCTCCGTTAAAGAGAGGAAGTGTTTCAGCTCAAGATGCTAACCTGCAGGAGAGAGTTGCAGCTCAGGTGATGTACAGTCTGAAATGCACACCTTTATGAGTTTATGTTAGTGAAAGTTATATTATTTTACTGTATGTTTGGCCTGCTTTTCAGATAGTTATTGTCTTCCAAGGCAGATCACACCCTTTTTCTTGAAGAATAAGAAGACAGGCCCTGCCCATCAGGTTTACAAGGAAAAAGCAATGAGGCACAAGGAAACTGGGTGGGGGGAGATCAGGTCTTCAAGGCCAGAACTTGCTGGTGAGCTATAAGCAGTTTGGCCCTGCTCACCTGTCCTTGCTGGTGTTCTTACTTCATTATCTATTGGTGGCTTTTCTTCCTTTGGCTGATACCAGATTGTCCTTCCCCTTTGATTCTGCAGTCCCAGGGCAGATACCCATAAGAACCAAGTGTCCTTTCAGGCAGGCAGAAGGAATGCGAACTGCATGTAACTACTTTTTCTCTGTCAGACATTGAATTTGAATGTTGACTTCTACATTGGGTCAGCATACGTCATGGGGCTGTAGAAGTTGCAAAAAAAGAAAAGAAAAAGAGGTTTATTGGGCCTAATGGGTTTCAATTTCAATTAGACTCTTCATTAGGGCATTATAAAAGAAAACACCGTTCTCTTTTACAAAGTGTTTACAACCTGTTGGGCCTAATGAATCAATTTTGTGCATTTTGAGGGTTTTTCTTCTGTTTCCTGCATTAATGCCTCCTCTCCCTTTCCCCCCTTCCATATGCATCGTGCCAAGACACAGTTTAGAACTCCAACAGTGGTTTGAGCTTCCAAACGTGCAAGAGCCAATCCATTGTTTGGAGCTGCTTGGCATTCCTGTGGCCCCCAGAGGTGTTGGATCATAAATGTAGTTTGTCGGTTCAGATGTCTCCACAAACCATGACTAGTGCAAACCATGGTTTGCAAAAACCACTTCAAACCATGTTTCACTAAATTTGCTTTATTGACTTACTGCAAACAATGGTTTGTGAATTCTGACATAATGCCAAACCGTAGTTGAGCATCTTTCAACCATGATTTGAGAAGATGTCTAAATTAAACCTCTGATGTAGGGATACAGATATTTTGACACTTAGAGAATTCTTCCTTTGGGCAAATTATCTCATCCCTTCTGTATATTCTAGCCCTGAATGGCTTCTCAAGAAAGGCACAAGATTGTCTCTCCATCTTGTGCTCAGCTTAGTATCAGAGCTTAGTCTCAGTTTCTCCAGATGCTACACACCCTGAGTCATTTAGGGAAGCTTTTAATGTTTGATGTATCACAGTATTTTAATATTCTTTTGGAAGCCGCCCAGAGTGGGTGGGGAAGCCCAGCCAGATGGGCGGGGTATAAATAATAAATAATAATAATAATAATAATAATAATAATAATAATAATAATTGATCCTGTCTGTATGGGATCTAGTTGTTCTGCAGAAATAACTAAATGGCACACTTTAAAATATTTACTTGCCTTTTATTTTATGATTTAGTTATTTATTACATTTTATATACCCCCCAAGCTCAGATGGTTCTCCCCTCCCCATTTTATTTTCACAACAACCCTGTGAGGTAGGCTGAGAGACAGTGACTAGCCCAGGATTATCCAGTGAGTGTCATGGCTGGGTGGGAATTCAAAGCCTGGTCTCCCAGCTCACAGTATAACTCTGTTCCACCACACTGGCTTTCATTGCCATTGCATTTCATTGGTGTTTCTTCTCTCCCACAGTTGCGAGCTGCTTTGTATGACATTCATGATATCTTCTTCAAAATGGAAGTGTCTGAGAGAATGAGTATCCTGAGTCATGATCGAGAGGTTCGCAAAGAAAAAATGCTCCGGCAACTGGTGTGTTGCAGCACTGCTTAATTTAAGAATATGTTTAACTAGTTTTTGCACTAATACATTTTTTCCCCTCTTGTGACCCTGAATTGCTCATATTACTGGTTGCTTTCAGGTGAAAATTGTTGGTCAACAGTTGTGTGCATGAGAAATACTTTTTTATTTCCCCCTTCTTCCAGGGAGCTCAGGCAAATCATCAAATAACAACACATCTGATAAAACACTATTCAACCAATTTTTTTTTTTTTTTACCCTGCTCTTCAGCCAGAAAGGCTTACATGTAACCAAAACAAGACAGCCTTTATTTATGCTTACAGTCTAAATAATGATAATGATAAAAAATAATAAATACAGTCTTTAAAAAATTACAGTCTAAAAAAGCACAACACATGAGGAAAAGGGGAACAGGAGGGAAGAGGAGAATCAAAACTCGGCACCAATTTCTAAGCAGATGTGTTTCTTTATCAACTAGCTGGTATAATTCAGGGACAGGAGGTGCCCGGTGGAGCTGCAGCTCCAGCAAAGTTGATGAAATGAGCCTTGCTTCCTATCTCTTCCACTCAGGCACTCTGATGAGAGTTGAGGGAGACGAGGCCTGACGTTAAAGCAGAACAGAAGGGGCAAGCTCTACCTCTCAGCTCTCCCATTGCTGGAAAGCTTAGGAGAACCATTGGTCCTCATGGTCTAGTTTTCAGTGCAGAGCCTTTATTTACTTACTTATTTTATTTAGGGAGGATCATTCCATCAGGTGTGCCCCCACCGGCAGTGTGAAGGGGTGGAAGCCTAGATGAGAAATAATATCACGGTCCTGCGTGGGGCAGTAATATTTCCACTGTTCTCTAGGCTACCACAAACATTCCTCATCTAGGCTTCCACCCCTTCACACTGCCTTTGGCTGATTAAACAGTTTATGGCCTTTTAAACTGTGTTGGGGGGTATTGTTTTTGTTTGTTGCTACGTTATATATTTTTGAGTTTTTATATTGTAAACCGCCTGGTGATCCTCAGATGAAGGGCAGTATAGAAATTTAACAAATAAAAGCGATAAATAAATAAAAACACATAGGGAAACAATTCTCTCCAATAGCAAAGCTAAGCTGGTCATTGCTAACAAGGCTGTAGGGGAAATGGGCTACTAATAAACAAGGGGGCAGTATCTACATCACTGAGGAAAATCCAAAACCCAAGTTTGCAGAAATCCAAAAAACATTTAGAGAGAGAAACCTGTAAGGACAGCCAAGTCTCCCAGCAACAGATAAATGATTATATCCCATGTAGGGCAGAACCCGTCTTAAATTCAGTTCGGACCCCTGAAACCCTCTGGGAACATTAAGCTAGCATAAAAAAGTAATATATGAATGTTAGAACTGGATTTTTTTGGAGATTCAATTACTAGAAATGTGTGGAACTGGGGGGAAACCTCAAGCACCATCTTAAGTGTCTTTATGCAGGATAAAGTCCCATTATGTGTACTGCAGCTTTTAGAACATTATGTGTACTGATTATGCTTTGGTCTGAATCTAGGTTTTATTAATAGTAATACTAATATCTAAAATTGTCCTGCGTAGGATAAAGCAAAGGGCCCAAGAGAGAGAGCAACACTTTCTACAGCTACACAGAAGTCTCTGGACAGGAAGAAATATATGAAGTATGTGGGGAAACGGTAAAGGAAGCATATACTGGTGTATTTAGATGTGCATGGCTAGATGTGTGGGCAGAATAGCCTGTTGCATGTTAAGTCGTCTGTGATTCTTGTGAAAGGGAAGGAAACAAGTTAAGTTTCTGTCCTAACATTTTCCTGCCTCATATTTCTTTAGTGATGTATCATGATCGGCATAAACTTAGGAAACGGAACTCTTGTTGACGGATTACCTTAATTCAGGATGCTTCTCCATATAAAATAGCTAGAACATTTGCCAGATCCTTTCTTCGGGGTGTATCCAGCTAAGTTCTGCTCAGAGTAGACGCATTGAAATTGATCTAAGGTACAGTTGTACCTTGGTACTAGAACACCTTGGTACGGGTATGTTTTGGCTCCTGAACGCCACAAACCCAAAAGTAAGTGTTCCGGTTTGCAAACGTTCTTTGGAAGCTGAACATCCGATGCAGCTTCCGATTGAGTGCAGGAAGCTCCTGCAGCCAATCGGAAGCTGTGCCTTGGTTTTCGAACATCGAATGGACTTCCAGAACGGATTCCGTTCGAGAACCAAGGTACGACTGTACTCACATCTCTTTACTTTAGTGGGTCTGATATCTCCCAAATAGTTCATATAAATAAGAATCTAGATTTTTGTTGTAGCCGAGTTGCACACCCCTCCTGCTTTTCCCCAGTTTATTCTGGTCTACTAAGCAAGTGGGTTGCTGCAGGTATTTGCACATCTCTTTAGAGTAGGCCCTTATCTTTCTCCTACCTTGCACCCCTCCTCTTGCCCTTTGCCTGCTTTCCTTTGCCCTTTCCATACATTCTGCCCTGCAGCATGGTTAGATGTCAGTTACTGCAGATTGAAGCCAGACTGTCTGGCTTCTGGATCACTACGATAGGAAATAGAGTGAGGAAGAGACTATCAGGAAGCAAAGTACATGCAAGTTATCTACAGAACTGGTAGCAAAACATCTGTGAGCATATTGGATATGCTTTCTTCTTCCAAGGTGATTGGGCTGCATTCGGAGAATGTTTGTTCTCTGCTAACCATTCTCAGCCATTTCCTTGTGATCCTTGGAACACATTTTTCCTCCCTGGCACAAATTTTCCCCTTAGCCTAGGGTGGATTCAGTTCAGCACCAAAATTAACCATAGCTCAGACTAATTAGTGTGTCTCTTGAGAAACCCACTCAAAACAGGGTTTAAATCATGGTTATAAGTTCCAACCCTGGTTAGTCTTCACTATGATTAAGGTTGTTACCAGCATTGTGTCTTGATTCCCAGCAAGACCATGGATCATTGCTACGTACACTAAATGCTTGGAGCAACTTCCTGTTCAGTGTTCGGTATTACTGTACAGTGGTACCTCGGGTTAAGTACTTAATTCTTTCCGGAGGTCTGTTCTTAACCTGAAACTGTTCTTAACCTGAAGCACCACTTTAGCTAATGGGGCCTCCTGCTGCTGCCGGAGCACGATTTCTGTTCTCATCCTGCAGCAAAGTTCTTAACCTGAGGTACTATTTCTGGGTTAGCAGAGTCTGTAACCTGAAGCGTGTGTAACCTGAAGTGTATGTAACCCGAGGTACCACTGTACTCCCTTGTAGAAAAGGGATTGGGAACCTTCTTGGCCCATGGGCCAGATATTTATGTCCCCACCCGCATAGGCCGATTTTGACAGGTGAGGGATGAACACCTTTCAAAGCGCAGTGCTTCACAAACACCTGGCAATCAGCGCTTGGGAAGTCAGGCTCTTGGAAAGTGCTGTGCAAGAGGCTTTGCAGGCACTCTAGCAATGGGCAGGGACTGCAAAGCCCCTTTCACCCAAGCCCCATCTTTCCTTGCCCCACACAAGTGGGACAGTGGCTGTAGAGCCAAAGGAAGAGGCCTCATAGGCTTGCAGGCTGTAGGTTTCCCTTTTCTTTGGTAGAGCATTCAAATTTCTGACTTTCTCTGTTTAGGTACCTGTGGGAAATAAAACCAAATATTTACTTGACCCCCCCCCCCACCATCCCAGTAGCTCTTTTGCATATATCTGTGTATTTTATTTTTCTGTAGGCCTTCCGAAATGGGAATGCCAAATAAAAAAACAATTTTGAAACAGAAGACGCCAGAAAACAGGTTTGTAAAAATAGTATTTTTTGAATCCCCCCCCCCCCCCGTGCAGTATATAATGGTTACTTTATTTTTCCCCTCATGACCTTTGGTGCTCTCTAGGAATATAGTTTGTCTGATTGTAAGATTCTAATGATAAGTCTTCCTTTACAGAGTTCTTCAGCCAAACCAGGGTCAAAATGCTCCTGTTCAAAGACTCCTTTACAGACAAGGGTAAGAGCACACTTACTTTCTGTAGCTGAAATGCTTTTTATTTGTTTGTTTATTGCATTTACGAGTCACTTTCCGTGAAACACACCGAAAAGATTTAACAATTAAAAAGCAACAATAAATAATTGTTTTCTGCACTTTTCACTTGTTTCTCAAACAGTACCTAACCATCATTTGGCTACAGCTCAGCATGTGTCTGGAGGAGATGGCTTGGGTTTCCAAAAGCCATATGTGATGTGATATTTTTCAAGGATGAAAGAGTATTTTAAAATATTAATAATAATAATAATTGTGTATGTAGTACATATTGCGGGGGAAGGATCCAGGCTAAAATCCACTCTGAGGAGTGTTGCTTACGTTTGCCTGAAAGAAAAATGGATACAGTTCCCAAATGGGTTAGATGGTGCCTATTTTATTGGACTAGCTGGGATTAGAGTAATAAGCAGAACACTTTTTCCTGAATAAGTTGTACAGGCGTACCTTGGATCCCAAATGCCTTGGTACTTGTACGTTTTGGCTCCCGAACGTCGCAAACCCAGAAGTGAGTGTTCTGGTTTGCGAACGTTCTTTGGAACCCGAACGCCTGATGGGGTTTCCGCGGCTTCCGATTGGCTGCAGGAGCTTCCTGCAGCCAATCAGAAGCCATGTTTTGGTTTCTGAATGTTTTGGAAGTCAAATGGACTTCTGGAACGGATTCCGTTTAACTTCCAAGGTATGACTGTATTTGCAGTTTGAAAGCTTAGCCCTAATACCAGATTGGTTTAATAAAAGGTGGGATCAAACTTGTTTGGGGACATCAGAACTTTATTCTGATATCTTTTGAGGTCTGTGAAAAACCGTTAGCACCAGTGCAAAGATGTAGTGCTAATAAGGCACCTGAACCTTCCAGCTTTCATTGTAGTATCTAGCCATGTGGGTTCATCTTGTCTCCCATTTGCAATCTTATAGCTCCCTGCAATGTAATTTTGGTTCAGTTACATTTTTCTTCCTTTGATCAAAATACGCTTTGTTTATAAAGATCATGTGGGCACTTCTAAAAATGAGTAAAAATGATTTTTAAAAACCATGGTTTGGCACTGACATGAGCAAAGCCTCGTGCTTGCATGTTCCCTCCTCCCCTCCCTTCTCTTTCATGCTTTATTTTTAGTCAGCTACTTGCACTTCAGCTAGAAACCGCAGTTTATATCCAAACCACAAAACCAGCTCTTACAAAGCTGGATTGCAAGCTAGGATCAACCTATAGTTTGTAGTCCTGGGTTAGAAGGATCACACAGACTATAATTTGCTGTTCTGTCAAGCTCCATTTTGTCTATACTGATAAGGAGCCACTTTCCAGGGGTTTCAGATGGGAGTCTGCAGATGCCAGTGATTGAACCTGGAACCTGCTGCACACAAAACAGGTTATTTAGCGCTGAGCTGCTACTGTCGCTTCCCCTCCAACTCCAAACCAGCTTAAATTAAAGTAGGACTGCCTAATTAAAACAGCAGAGAAGTGTAAAACTCAATTATTAAGTTACTAATCCAGTCATGTAGAGTGTTGACATGTGTATTAACCTGGTTTTTAGCTCATCGTTTGTTTTAATTAATTTTTGAAAGTTTAAAAATAATTGCTTTACGCGTTTTTTTAACTTTATGGTCTTATTCTTTTCCTAAACGTCTTTTAGGTTTTACTGTAATCAAGCAATATAGAAATCTTGTGAATTAAACAAAACGGAGCGTGACGTGGGAGTGTGTGAGCATGAGAGTTATTCATGTGTTGCCAAACCATAGTCGGGAATAAACACGTGAATCAACTGGTTGGGGTTATTTTGTTTTTTTAATAACATTGATGCTATTGTGTTCCTAATTAATGGGAATTCCACAATAGGAACATTTGCAGAATGCCATGTAGTTTATTGTATTGTTGTGGAATACTCTGGCAAAGAACAATTTTTGATTATTGTTGTTGTTTTTCGAAACAGCATTTTAGCTTGGATGCAAGTGACTTATTAACTCCTTTTATATTCAATCAGAACCCCTAAGACCTCAGTGAAGGGGGCTGAGCAAAATAGAAAGAAGCCCTCAGAGAGCAGAGTGTCTAACAAGGCCCTTTCAGGTGTGTAAAAATAAAAAGTGTGCTTGGATCTTATTTAACAAAGAAAAGAGTAAGTTGTTCATATAAAGAGGCTTACGTAGCATACGTTTCTGCAGTTGCTGCACCAGCTATGCTCTAGCTCTGCTATACTAACCCTGACTATAATTAATGCAAAGCATAGTTGTGATCACCCAACTGCATGAATACAATAGATTCATTTTAGTCCACTTGCACACTCCAGCATAATCACACTTGGAAAAGCTTCAGATACAGAGCATTCCTAATTTTTTTAATGGTATGTATTCCTGTTTTGCATAGATAACCTGCAATTAATACTCTTGGGGTGCCTGAATACTATTGTGCTTCAAAATAAATAAACTTCCTGGCTGAAACACACGTACACTCCTCACTTACATTATTGTGCATGATTGCTCCATATGTAAATATATATTGTTCCATAAATATACACATGTATATTTATAAATATATATGTGTATGTGTGTGTGTGTATATATAATATGGTAAGTAAAAAGTATTGTTTTACCATATATTCTACTAATGATGCTGTGCATGCCTATTGTTTTTGAGGTCCTGTAGACTGAAGAGTTTAAAGAGGTCAATTTTTATCTGCAAAAAAAGAGGGTAAAATAATGCAGAAAGAATCCTCCCGCTTTTTCCATTGCGGCTGGCTTATTCTGTTTTCACAGTCGTGCCGTGAATACCTTGCTTCAGGTATTCATCCTCTTAAAACACGAATTTTACATTTTAGCTATTTATATCCTCTCTTAGTTGAAGGTTCTCAGGTTAGCTCTTCCGTAAGCAACAATCAACACCAATGGAAGCAGGAATACAAAGGCCGGCAGTAAATCAAACCAGCTTGTCACAGTTCCCAAACGCTATAGTAAGCAGCTGTGCATTTGAATAATGGTGTATCGGGCCCAGAAATGGACGAGGACTCTGCCAATAACAGGAGAGGCCCACCTGTTGTCACCTGTGCCACCCACTCCTTCCTCTCCCCTGTCCTGAGGCTCCTGCCTCCTTGGATGGGAGAGAGGTAGCAAAGGACATGGGCTGATGTTGTGCCCTCTGAGCATTTGAATTGAACACTTGAGGAATGCCACTGATTTAGTGCTTTGTCCAATGCTGGTCCTGTGGCAAACAGATAGATATGGAAAGCATTCTTTAGTGGTAGAAAAGCTCAAGATCACTGAATCGCACCCTATGCTACTGTCATTTCCTCCACTTTGAGCATTGCACGTAGTTCTCTATCGTTTGTTTTGAGATCTTTTAATCGTGCAATAATAATTATTTTATTTCTTACGTGCATTTCTTTTCCACTTCTGTAGTTGAGAGCTGATCATCATCTTCAAGCACTGTTTCTGAAAATTAGACCTATAGGCTTAACATGCATAAATGATCCAAACCTGTGGGTATATTAGGATAATTTCAAGCCCCCACCCCCCCACCTGGACTTGGAAGTTCACTGGGTAATCTTGGGCCAGTCACTGCCTCTCAGAGCCGAGCCTGCCTCACAGGATTGTTGTGAGGGTTAAATGTTGGGGCGGGGGGGGGGCGGGGAGGACTGCGTGCACCAAAGACCAAAATAGCTGAATCAAGGCCCAAACAACCATACAAGCAGCCAATCATCCAGTTCACCCTGCCTGATTGAGCATCCAAGCCCAAGTGAGCAAATACCGTATTTTTCACTCTAACTCTATAAGACGCACCCAACCATAAGACGCACCTAGTTTTTAGAGGAGGAAAACAAGAAACGAGAAAGCAATGCAAAGCCTCTTGAGCAAAGAGGGAGGAGCACTCCGGCTGCGCTCAAGAGGCTTTGCGTGGCTATCACTGAAGCCAGAAGAGCAAGAGGGATTGGTGCACCCCGATCGCTCTTGCTCTCCTGGCTTCATCGATGGCTGCACAGCCTGCATTCGCTCCATAAGACGCACACACATTTCCCCTTACTTTTTAGGAGGGAAAAAGTGAGTCTTATAGAGTGAAAAATACGAGTAACCCCTCCCCTGGGAGAGACCAACTCTAGTCTCTTCTTCCAAACTGAAGGATGGGGCAAACTCGTCCCTGCCAAGTGCAAGAATGCTGGTGTTCCAAGTGAAGCGAAAGTCAATTTTTCTTAGTGAATTTTGTTTTCCAGGACGTAGCATGTGTGACACTTCCTCCAAAGAAGGTCATGGGTTTTTTTGAAGAATTTCACACAGATCACAAACTCATGCTCTCTTTTTGTTCAGTGTGCGCTTCCAATGTTTTGATCCATCTGCTGTTGCCTGAGCTTTCTGCTATTTCAAGACTCTGCAGTTAGAATTTACACAAAGGAATATTTCTGGATTTTAGATACTTTTTATGGCTCTTATCAGGTGTGTTTTCTGCACTTAATGTGAAGGCGTGGATTTCCTATACAGTCATACCTTGGATCCCGAACGAACACCCTGCAACTTGGACATTGTGGCTCCTGAACGCCACAAACCCAGAAGTGATTGTTCCAGTTTGCGAACGTTCTTTTGGAACCCAAACGTCCAACGGGGCTTCCGCAGCTTCTGATTGGCTGCAGGATCAAAAGCCTCAATTTGGTTTTCAAAAGTTTTGGAAGTCGAACAGACTTCCGGAATGGATTCCAAGGTACGACTGTACTATGGATATAGAAGGCCGTTGCCCATTCCATCTGATAAGGCCTTCTTGGTGTGGACCTGTCCTGCTTCCTTGAAGTTCAATTATTGAGCACTGAAGCAGCTGCTACATACAACTTACAACAGAAGAAACTGAAAAATGGCTCTTCAGTGTTGATAACTATTTTTTGCCATGCATTTATGCACAGTGTGGTTAGTTTTCACATAACTTTTTGAAGGTGTTTATACAATTACAGTTTTGAAATGCAGATTTATAAAGGGATAGTTCATCTGCGTCGGCATTATTACTGCTTGCTTATAACACGCAGCAGACATTTTAAATAAGTAACACTTAAATTTAAAAAAAATGTTCTTTCCCCTTTGCTTTTAGGAGTATATGCCGGAAAAACCCAAAGAAAGAAGCCAAATGTTGTGACAACTTAAGAAGGCAGCATTCTCTTGGCTAAGCGGCTGATCTGTCTGTAAATGTTCTCCACTGGTTCTGGTCTTCCTGCTGTCACACATGATGCTTTGAATCAACAAGGATACGTTTTGTGATACGAGATTTCTCAGTGATAGCCGCCAGAAGGAAAAGGGAACTGGACAGCACAACAAACTTGAAGAAGCATTTATCCTGCATGTTTCAACCCCCTCATGTACCCATTCACTTATACTCAAAACTGTAATCTACATTGTACATCCTCAGGAAAATATGTATGTGGTGATTCTTAGGAGAACATTTTTGCAAACTTGAACCAGTGCTGCACTCTTTATAGTGCGGCAAATGAACTCAAAATGGCAGTTTTGTACATTCTGCATTAACAGTTGTCTATATCGTTCTGTATATTTAATTAAACATTCAGCTTCAGCTGTGTTGATTGTCTTTGGCAGCTGCCATGCTTTTAACCATGCATAGCCTTGCCTCAAGTCTAAGCCATTTTGGTCCCACTGAAAGTCAGCGAGGCAAATTTTGGCTTTTCATTGCAACAAGTGTCAAGCATTTCTGGTGGTTGGCACTGTTAGCTTCGCAGCATAAATACAGGTTGCTGCTTTCACCTGCCACGGTAAATTTGATTTTTGTAGTAGGCAAATTTGAATGTGCAGTCAGCATCCCCATCTCACCAAATCAAAGCTTTGAATTGCCAGTTTCCCTCGCTAAATACGAAGAGGACAAATAAAATATAGTAACAACAGTTATTTAGGAGGCTTCTTTTGCTACTACACGTTTGTCTTTTGTATATATATTTTTCTCTAAATGAAAGGTTTTGGATTTTTTTTTATGAAGAAAAGGATACTCTTTCCTCCCATTTGGGGGACAGGATTGTAGCAAACTCCTTTTGGTTTCTGAGGGCTAATCCTCCAAGAAATTCTGCTGTTGCTGTTACTGAGGAATAAGAAATATTTGTAAGAATAATGCGTGAATTTTGCAACTTGGCTTTGGCCTTAAATCCATCTGGATTCCCAGAAAGTGAAATTCTTACATTACCAAAGCCATGTCTGAAAAAGGGACATATTTATGTAAGTTATTTGTACTTGCTGTTTTAGAAAGAGATGAATTACTTAGACCTTGCTGTGGCTATGAAATGTCGAATCAAATGCAGTCGTGTTGAGAAATGTATAGATCTAATCTGCCAACTGGCATTAGATAATTGTGCTATAGCTTACTCAGTGCACAGAGAACTATTAAACTTGATTATATGATATTGAATTGGTATTAATATTATGTTAAATATTCAGCGCTTCAGATCTGGCACTACAGTTCTGGCTCAAAATATTATTCAACATAAATTGAAAAAGGGTTAAATTAACAATTGGGGGTTGACTTTACATACACACATCTATTTATTCATATGGGGATGGGTGTAAACCTATTCACTAGCTGTATCTTCTAATGCTCTTCTATATCATGCAGTATTTTAAACTGATCTTGTTGAAGAGGCAACAATTTTGATTCAAAAGGATGTGGTGGTGGTGTAGCCAACTGCTCAGCAGTCCTCCAAGCATAGCCTTGTCTCTTGCAGGCTACCTGTTAAAAGGTTCCTTTTGGTTAATTTATGCAGCGCAATGCAAACACTTCTAATTTATTAGATTCCTAAGTAGTTCTTAGAGCTTACTTTTGGCTCATAAAGCTTTTGCATGACTTGAATGTTTTTAGGGGGGGGGGGAATAGCATAAGACTTGACAAGCTAAATGAATTTTAAGAATTGCAGATGTTGCCTTGTAGATTAGAAATACACTACCGTTTAATAGATATGCCAGTGCTAAATTTTTTTTTTGCTAGAGCTTGTTCGTTGTGTGCTGTGCTGTTAATTCAGAAGTAAAAAATTCTGTAAATAGAATCAAGTTTTAACATAAAAAGTACAGACCAATTGTTACTTTGTTCAGATACCCTAAGTACACTTTTTATTTTATTTTATTTTTTAATTTTAAAGTCAACTAAAATGTAAATGTTTCAACTGTCATTAGGCCTTCTATTTACAAGTGCCAGGATCGCTTTTGTAATTTGATATATTTTATATTTATTTATTATATTAATTTTCAGTTCACTTTTTTATTTTGAGTGGAATGCAATATTATAAAATGTATTTTTATACTTTTCCTTTTCACCCGTTTTGCTTTTTTTCCCCTTAAGCATATTGCACAATAAAACTTTTTTTTTTAATCTTTAAAGTGTATGTGTTTTCTTAACTCAAATTTCTTTTTTTTTAAAAGAAAAACAGTCTAAGTTATTGGGCATTTCCCCTGTCCCCAAGCTACAGATTAAGTAGCAGAAAGTTCACCAACTTAGTATGAATGCTTCAAATGACAAAATATGGCATTCATTGTTGTTGTTTCTCTTCTGTTGGACGTGAAGAATTAATATCTGAAATTCAGAAATTATTCCAGTATTTTAAACTTTGTAAAGCCAGCAATAAAACATAGCAACCACCCCACTCCTAAACAATACCCTGGCCCAAGAGGCAGTCTACCACTGAAGCCACCTGCTGGTTGGCCACTGGACTCTAGGTGGGCCTTTGGTCTAACCCAGCAAAAGGGTACTTTTTATGGGTGTTTTTATGCACACACAGACTCCACAGAGACATTGAGGTACATCTGTTTATTTGCGTCTTTTTTGCTATGGCACATCTCATGGAGGGATTCCAAACGCTCCTCCCAGAAGGAAAGGGAAAACATTTACAGCATTTAAACAAGTTCACAGCATAACATGTCTAGGGCGGGTGGGTTGTTATTCTTTGCGGTTGTTACATTATGTATTTTGTGTGTTTATCCTGTAAAAACTGCCACGAGACATTCAGATGAATGTATAAATGTGTATACATTTAATAAATGATAATTTTAACAATAATAATGTTAATAAATAATAATATTTTAAGGGCAATTCTTCCCTGCCTGGAGATGGAGAAGGTTGGGACAGCAGGGAATGGAATGTGATGGAATCTTGCTTGGAGCCAAAAGTGACCCGGCTGGTGGAAAATATCTGTTGAGGCTGACAGCTGAAGAGATGAAAAATGGAGCGGGGAAGAGTGGTGTAGTGGTTAGAGTGCTGGACCAGGAGGACTTGAGAGACCAGAGTACAAATCCCCACTCGGCCATGAAGCTCACCTAGGACCATGTATGCCAGTAGTATATAAAAGTGGTTGCGACAGATGGGGTGAACTAAGAAAACACAAGGAAAAGAGGGCTTAAAAGGAACCATGGAAAGAGAGGATAGGAAGTCAATGAATGTTTTCTGATCTTTTGTCGATTATTCAAAATCTGAAAAGATTTTTCTTTGTCTCGTTTTTGTTTAGTGCTTTGTTGATGTGGAATGTTATCAGAAAAGCAAATAAATAAAATATGGGGAAAAATCCTGAATATGAAAGGAAGGAAACTTCCCACCTCACTAGTAGAGCTGCAAGGAGACCAGCTGTGATGCCAACTGAATGGGACCTTCCTACTTTCACAGGTTAAAAGGTCGACACAAAATTTTAAAAATCCTTCCAGTGTGCATGCACACGAAAGCTCATACCAAGAACAAACTTAGTTGGTCTCTAAGGTGCTATTGGAAGGAATTTTTTTATTTTGTTTCGACTACGGCAGACCAACACGTTTATCTACCTGCAGGTAAAAAGATGGGAGACCTACCTCACAGGGGTGTCATGGGTGGATGAAATAGGCAGAGGAAGAACTATCTATGCCGCTTTTTTAATCATGCCTTATTAAATTTGTTAGTCGCTTTCTCTTGCCCAAGGCAACCCAAAGCGACTGACAACCAAATGTAATTAATAATAATAATAATTCATTAAATTTGTATATATCACCTGCAAATCTCAGAGCAGTCCACAGCATAAAAAGACAAGATGAAAAACACAGAACACCTACTAAAACGGTGCACTGAAATGCAACAACGAAACGAAACGATTCTGCGCGTCCTGGTGGCTGTCCTGGCACTTGCCCTTCCCAATCATGGCCGCCTGCGCTTCCGCAGAGGAAGGGCCGAGAGGCCTGAGAGGCAGCGGGGGGGGGGCGAGTCAGGTGACGGGAGACAAGATGGCTGCCTTCCCCTGGTAAGGACGGAGGGGCTTCGCTTGCAGATAGTCTTGGAGACAGAAGCTGGGAGGAGGAGACGGCGGCTTGCGACGGGCAGCTTCCCGCTTTAATTCCCTTTTTGTCTTGCAAGGCTTTGCTGACATCTTTGGGGCGGGGCGGGTTGGTTTTGTGAGGTGTCTGGTATTTATTATTATCTTTCATGGCAGGCAGATATGGCACAGCAGGCTCTAATAGGCTATGCGGTGCTTAGCTATTTAAGTTTTATTTTTATTTTTTTAAGTTATTACTGACGGCACGTTTGCAGCTCACTGCCTTTCAGCAACCGCTTTGGCACTGTGACCCCTTAGGTAAAGGTAAAGGGACCTGTGACCATTAGGTCCAGTCGTGGCCGACTCTGGGGTTGCGGCGCTCATCTCGCTTTATTGGCCGAGGAAGCCAGCGTACAGCTTCCGGGTCATGTGGCCAGCATGACTAAGCCGCTTCTGGCGAACCAGAGCAGCGCACGGAAATGCTGTTTACCTTCCCGCTGGAGCGGTACCTATTTATCTACTTGCACTTTGACATGCTTTCGAACTGCTAGGTTGGCAGGAGCAGGGACCGAGCAACGGGAGCTCACCCCGTCGCGGGGATTTGAACTGCCAACCTTCTGATCGGCAAGTCCTAGGCTCTGTGGTTTAACCCACAGCTCCACCCCTTATGCCACAATAAATTTATTTTTAGCCATTGTGGCGAGAGTATTGGACTAGGACCTGAGAGGCATGGATTAAAACCCTCACTCAGCTGTGAAGCTCACTGGGTACCCTTAGACCATTGTCTTTCAGCCTAACCTACCTCGCAGGGTTGTTGTGAAGTTAAAATGGGGAGCTGGCAGAACCCATGCATGCCGTTTTGAGCTCCTTGGAGGAAATGTGAGATGTAAATGTAGTGACAAATAAAATATCAGGTGCCATTCTGGAAATCCTTAGCCATGGTGAGACAGCCAGAAATCTAACTGTGCATCTCTTGGGAATTGTAGGTGTGAAGGGCCATGTATTTGGGGAAATAAGTGTTTAAAGCCCAAAGAGGCTTCAACAGCAAAGTGGGTCTTGGTATCTTGAAATAAGTCAACATTTATTGTAATATATATTTCCTTGGTCTGTAGCCCTCTTCATTGGCTACATTATGTTAGCCTCATTTGGGATGTGTGCTTAGGTGATACATAAAGAGGCATCCTGGTGTAGTGGTTAGATAGTGTATTGGACTAAGGCTGAGGAAAACCCAGTTTCAAATCCTCAGTCAGCCTAACCCATTATTTGTGAGGATAAAATGCCCTGATAAAAATGCCATTAGAAACAGAGAAAATCCAAAATAGGATCCAATGGTAATGAAATACAGAAACGTACAGTTTTGGCCTCTTCATTCAGCGGTGGGGTCTGCATGCTGAAGATCCCAGGTTTGGGCCCTGGTATCTCCAGATTACAAGGATCTGGTGTCAGATGATGGAAAAGATTTCTGCCTGAAATCCAGTCAAAATACTGGACTAGATCAAGGCTGGAGAATCTGTAGCCCTCCAGAAGATGTTCATGCCATATTCCCATCAACTTCAGCCAGCATAGATAGGGAGTGGTCAATTATGATGGGATTTGTAGTACAATAAAATCTGATAGGCCACAGGCTCCTCATCTCTGGGTTAGATGGTCATGTAGTCTGATCTAGTATAAGGCAAGCTTCCTGTGTTTCTTTGTTTTTCTCTGTACACAGATGCCTCTGATTTTCACTTAACTTTATTTCGTAACATTGCATGTACTCACTGCCGACAAAAAGAGAAGTGTTTTCTATTGCGACAACAGAAACACTGCACATTTGAAACAAGATGTCTTGTGGGTTCTAACTGGAAACAGAGGTTAGCACAGGCATACTTGCAAAGTACGCCCATGATGCTGAATCATGGACAAATTGTCATACATTCCCTGAAATCTAGCAGGTCAGGAAGAAGGTGCAGGCTGTTGTAAAGAGCTACACCCACACCACAGTGCCATGAAAGTTTACTTGTCGCTGAGGTGGTAAACTTGTATAGCAGCTAAGTGCTCACTTGCTAGAACAGTTTGCTGTACAGCATACATTCCCTGCACATGGACATCTAGCATGTCAGGCAGAAGGCTAGGCTAAAGCCCGGTCTAAAGTGAGCAGTTTTACCACCTCAGAAAGAACTGAGAGTACACTTATTTTAGAAGTGTGGGAAGGAGGGCAGGGAGGCACTGCATAGTATAACATTTTTTTATTAGATAAATGAATACTTTAAGCCAACAACATCTGGAGGGCCACAGCTTTCTCGTTCTTGTGTTAGAGATCTGTGCATTCCTCATGTTAGTTGTTTAGCTACTTTGGAATATATGTGCAATTTCAATATATTTCTCCAGTCCACTACCCTTTGGCATCCAGTTGGTGTCGCTGTTGATCTGTATTAGCAATCCACTGTGCCGATTCTCCTGGCCCTTTTTTATTTATTGCAGGAGAGCACAGTGGTAAGAGTACCATATATAAAATAAAGTTGAGGTCTTCGAAATTCAGTTAACTTCAGGATGACCACTCCCTTGTACATCTTGACTGGAATTACATTACTGTTCACACAACTGCATACATTTGCCTTATGTTTATAGATAAGTTGTGTTGAATGTAGAAGGATGGTGCTTGGCTTGATGAATGGGCTGTCTTTGAATTGCAAAGCAAATGGGGATGTTTTCTGCCTGTTAAAGGCTTTAATTAAATTTCCCTTGCAAGTTCCCTGTGAGACAATATTCCAAGTTTTCAATATAGAGTTTGGAGATTTAAGAAAAATTTGACTCTTCATAGAATCATGGAGTTGTAGAGTTGGAAAGGGCCACTAGGGTCACCTAGTCCAATCCCCTGCAGTGCAGGAATCTTTTGCACAACGTGGGGCTATCTGTTGGGTCTCTATAAGGGATGGGGAACCTCCAGATGTTGCTGGACTACAACTACCATCCTCCTGGTTCTTTGGCCATGTTGGCTGGAGTTGATGGGAGCTGAGTCCATCAACATCTGGAAGGCCACATTTTCCCTGCCCCTGGACTATGTTATAGCTGAATTGGGATTTGAACTCTGTTCCAGCATGCTATCCGGCAGGAGTGGCTAACTTTTTTTTGGCACAACAGCTTCACTCACTTTTGGCCAGTCCTCTGACGCCTGCAGGCTGCCAGTGAGGGCATTCAGTCCATGCTCTTGCACAGGCACACAGCTTCCTTTCCTTGGACATCAGATGAGTAGGTGGGGAGAGGGCAATTTTTATCCCCAGCTGAGTGCTGGGCCAAGGGAAGAGGTTCAAACTTCTCTTCCTGCCCCATCATTTTGTCCACTTTTCATTTTTTGCCCTTTAGCCGCTGTCAAAACTGGTGATGTATCATGAGACCAGAAGAATTTGCTTGCAAGCTGAACCATTCTGGCTCTTTGGGAATCGCTGAGTGGTAATCACTTTCAAAAGTGTAACATTTACCACTTGCTGACTGGCTGTTAAAATAAAGATTTAGAGTTGAGCCCAATTAAATCATTGTGCTTGTGGAACAACGCTTCCCTTCTCTCCCCTCCTCCTGTGCGTCTCTCAGATTTGCTCTGGGGAGCCTGCCAACCCTCCAGAACAGTTTTGAGGGGGGGCAGGGATGTAGGGGAGGGGGTCAGAGGGAGGGGAAGTTCAGGTGCATCAGTGAAAGGCATTCCACGAGCACAATTACAATCCAATAATAATACTAACACATAGTAATAATTCTTTGTAACTTTTCAAAGCATTTCATTATCTAGTTGTAATCCTAGCAACAATCAAGTAAGCTAAATCAATACAGTCGTACCTTGGTTTTCAAACAGCTTAGTTATTGAATATTTTGGCTTCCAAATGCTGCAAACCTGGAAGTGACTGTTTCGGTTGCAAACTATTTTTGGAAGCCAAATGTCTGATGGGTCGTCCGATTGGCTGCAGGAGCTCCCTGCAGTCAGTCAGAAGCTGCCCTTTGGTTTCCGAACATTTTGGAAGTCGGAGGGACTTCTGGAACGGATTCGGTTTGACTTCCAAGGTATGACTGTACTATTACACGCCCCCCCCCCCGTCCCCATCCCATTCCAGATGTTGGGACTGAGGTTAAGTGGGAGTCACTTGGCTTAGGTTTTCTGGTGAGTTCATGGTACATTGAAGGCTCAAACTGAGGACTTCCTGATTCATAGCTCAGCCTCCTGGTCACTGCTACGGCAGCTTTCAAGATACCATGTAGGTGTTTGCTAGAGTAAATGTTTTTGTGTGAATCAATGTTTCACAAATGTTTGTGTGTGAATCTGGGATTGGTGCACAGGATGACCTAAGGCTAGGATTCTCTTCATTTTACTGTTCACCCAGTAAAAATTAGTCCCTGCGTAAGATGTCTGTGCATTCATAGGATACCTTTTAAAAGCCAGCCAGTGAGTGCAAAAAGCTGTGCTAGAAGTGGTCTTCTGTTTCTTGTCCCAGGTACCAACATTGTCATGTTACTGTCTCAAACAGGCACAATTTTCTAAGGTCAAGGTTGCAATTTGCAATAGAAACCAGCATTTAAAGTTTCGGCTGTGCACATTTGCTTTCTGCTGCTGCTTTAGATTCTTCTGAGGTCCAGCAAAAATGCTGTTTCTGTGAAAGGGTGAAGGGACCTCTCTCTCTCTCTCTCTCTCACCCAAACTCTGTGCTGTTTTAATTGTGAAAGTCCTTACAAATGCTAATAAGCTCAAGGGGCCAGCAAAGTAGCAGAAGTGTGGGGGAAACATTGAGAATAGTGCATTCAAGTGAATATTTATGCACAGGGCAGGCAGGAAACTGGAGATTAAGAAATGTAGGGAGACAGGCATGAGCATCCTTCACTGGGTTCTTTTTCTCCTCCTTTTACAATGTCTCATTAGGTTGTAAAGCCGTTCCTTTCAGTAGCACTGCTGGGTTGTCTCATTCAATTGGCCTTCAAAGTTGCATAGTCGGTTGGTGGCTGAGCCCTTGTCGAATGCTTTTTTAGAATAAGTGTTGTCTCTGCTTAGAAGAGTTGTGAAAATGCAGTTGATTTGACTGGCAGGTTATTTCCCCCAGTTTTTTTCACCTGAAGTTTATGCCAGCTAAAAATAAGCAGCAGATTTGTAATGTGATGGATTTCACAGTTGATAAAGACAACAATAGAAGGAATCTTTGCAGCTGTTTGATTGAAGCTCTGGCAGTTCCTCTGTTTGATACCTTCGAATGATGAGAAAAGGATAAAAGATGACAGACAAAAGGAAGTATTCCTTTAGAAATGGAAACTAGGCAATAGAAAGGACTGTCAGTGACACACAAGCACAAATGACTTTATAAAACAGGAGTGGGGAACTGGATCTGGCTGGTGGGATCTGTTCAGTGCCTGAAATGCAGGTCTAATAGATGGCTGTCCAGCCTTTGCCTGAAGACCAGTGAGGAAGAGCTCACCACCCCACGGGTCATTTATTCCACTGTCAAGCTGCTACTCTTGTCAATAAGCTTATCCTGATGTTCAGCTGAAATCTGCCTCCCTTTTACTTGCACCTATTCAGATGGGAGCATCTGGAGGTCTCTATCTTGTCATGTTAGTTTGATCCTCAGTGCCTATGCCGTGTGCTGCTCTGAGCATCTTCTTGTGGAAAAATGTGGATTGTAAACACAACACACAAACTTTGATCCTCCTCTGAAATGCTTCCATAGGGAGCTACCAGCAGTGGGTACCATAGCTTAGTGACATGTTCTCCTCCTTTTTTGCATAGAATGATGGAGTTAGGTCAGTGTTATAAACTGAGATATGAAAGCCAGGAGCTAAATGGCACCTTAAACCTGGGTTATGGGCACAACAATGGAATGTCTAGGTGCAGTTTTTTAAGAGAGATATCACATTTTCTTGTGATTTTCTTCTCCAAAAACTGTTGCACGTGAATGCTCAGCGTGTGCTTCCAAATCTCAGTTCTATAAGTTCTTTATGCTTTTCTCCTTCAGGCATGCTAGATCAAGAAACTACGTACGTGAATTGGAATCATGCAGACTGGAAACCGTGTCTGTGGATTTTGGAGACTACCATCCACTCAAACCCATTACAGTAAGTTTCCTTTGCAACCTTTCAACACTCCTGTGTAGCCATGTTGGTCCAGAAGACCGGGGACAAACTAATGAACAGACCCTTCTTGGTTCTCATGCTGATGCTCTGGAATGGGCCCATCTCTATGTACCTTCTAGCACTTGATGGAAGAAGCCTTGCTTCTTTAAAGAAGCCTTTGGGAAAAGGGGAACTGTGCACCATTTGTGCAGTTTACACCGATATTAGAATTTTCAGTTTTCTAGTTGTGAGATGTGGATTTGATTCATACAGCTAGAGCCCCGATTTACTTCCTTAATCCTATGCACAGTTAGACTGTGCCTAGAACTAGTTCATTTCTTCACCATTGTATTCCTAAATTGGGGTTGGGCAACATGGTAGAGCTTTTGGATAACAACTCCCGTCAGTCCTTGCCAGCATGGGGAAAGGTCAGGGATGATGGGAATTGTAGTAACTAACATTGGTAGTGCATCACATTGACTACCCCTGCCTAAAGCAATGGAATTAGGCATGCAAAACTCAGTTTAGAGGATTGCAGCTTTGGCTTGCAATTCTGTATGCACATATATGGGTGTAAGCCCTATTGAACGTAGTGGAACTTGCTTCTGAGTAGACAGTTGTACAGTCGCACAGCCTTGGTGCAAGATAGCAGATTACCGCTGCATTCGTATGCACACTTATCTTGGAGTAAGCCTTATTAAAATAAGCAAGGCTGAGTAAATGTGCAAAGAATAGTCTTGTTAGTATCTGGCCCTCCTTCTGACTATTATTATGTATTCCTCAGGTAATGGAATCAAAGACAAAGAAATTAGGCCGCAAAGGAAGCACTTCCTCTACTTCCTCCTCCTCTTCCAGTTCAATGATGGATCCCCTGAGCAGTGTGTTGGACGGCACTGATCCTTTGTCATTGTTTGCTGCAACTGCAGATCCCCTGCTGACTGCAACTACGGTAACATTCAGCTCTGCTCTGTGGCCTGTAATGGAATGATGATGGATTGAGGAAGGGCCATAGCTCAGAGGTAGAACATCTGCCTTGGGTACAGAAGGTTCCAGGTTCAATTCCTGGCGTCTCCAAGCAGGGCTGGGCTGGGGAAAACTCCTGCTTGAATCCCTGGAGAGTCACCTGCTGGTCAGTGTAGATGATGATAATGATGATGATGATGATGATAATGATAATAATAATAATAATAATAATAATAATAATAATAATAATAATAATAATAATTTATTTATACCACGCTTATCTGGCTGGGTTTCCCCAGCCACTCTGAGCTAGATAAACCAGTGGCCTGACACAATATGAGACAGCCTCCTTTGCTCTGAACCAGGGAATGGGCTTTTTTGGTGGTGGCCCTGAACTTACAGAATCTATTTCATGTTCCTCCATTATTGTTTGTTTTAAAAAGGTTTTGGCTCATTTTTATGAAACAATATACTTTTTATTTAAGTTGCATTTTTTTTAATGCTCCACTTTAGATCAGATTCTACTGTCCACCTTAGTATATATGCATATTTGTTTAATTGATAGTGTCTTTTTTATTTCATATTTAGTTGCAAATATATGCAGTATATATATATATATATATATATATATATATATATATACACACACATACACTGTACTGCAGTACAGTATATATATATATATATATATATATATATATATATATATATATATATGCAGTACTGCTCCTGAACCAGGTATCAAGGCGATGTACATCACAACATCAAACGCATTCAGGAAACAATTAGAAACAGACAGAGAATCACTGAGCAGAAAAAGAAATTAAGAATTTAGTAAATGCTTGAGCGAACAAAAATATATTTAATTGCCAGCAAAAAAGCATACTGCTGGGAGAAGGTTGTTTCATAATGTGAGCTGGAAATGTCTGAGAATGTCCTTGTTCTGCTTGCCATCTGGTGGCTCAAAGCAGGCCTTGGCCACCACCAAGAGAGGTGCTTTCAAAGCTCTTGGTAGGCAGGAAGGTTCATCTGGCTGTTTCACCATTGCACACTGCCTTGTGCCAGTTCTCATGTCCTGAAAGGTGGCTTAAGAAATATTTTGCTAGTAGCAGATGCACAAATAGTAGACTATGTTTCTGCAGGCATTGCTGGGATGTGTATCATTAGTTATCCGTGTTCAGGGGTGAGAAACCTCAGACCCTGGGTGTCAGACTGGAGGAATCCTCTCCCTCCCCCCTGATGGCACCGAGAATCAGGGAGGAAACAAGAAAGTTCTTATGATTTATTCAGTCATCATGGTGAAAGACAAAGAAATCCAATCATTCCTCCATGGTGGAGTTGCTCGCACTGAGCTCCTCCTCTCTTCCCTTCTAACAACAACACCTGCTTCTACGGCGTCTTCCTGTGGCCAACTGTGGTTCTGCCCTTTGTTCTTGCACCTTTAACGAATGTCGCACTTTGGGAGAAGGGGGTTCGGTTATGCTGTCCAGTGACATGTCAGCTAGCTGCTCTGTCTCCTCCTCCTTTTCCTAACACTGCATAACTCTGCTGTTCTCCTGTCTCTGGGCTGTTATCTTCCTCAAAGCCATGTTGTAATTCTTTTTTTAAAAAAGTATTTTTATTATGAATTTCAACGTAACAATTTATCAAAAATACATCATCCTCGTTCCCCCCCCCCATTTCCCCCCTCCTCCCTCCCCTAAAAAGAAAAGCCTACTGCACAAAGATAGAATTTGCACCCCTTACTCTGCCCACATTTGCCTCTGGCCCTGCCCAGCATGGGTGTGTCTGTAAAGTGAATGCCACCTTTGCCCTGAAAAATATGGGTGAGATCTATCAGTATTTTTAAAGTATGATATATGCCTTTACAACAACATACCAGAGGTCAAACGTCTCATTATCTGGAGGATTCTGTGCTCGCTTCTCTCTCCTCTGCAGGATAGTGCCAGAAAGAAACGGGATAAAGATGATTCCTTGGCGGTTGGCAGTGACTTTGAGCCTTGGTTGAGCAAACGGGCTGACATCCTTGCTCGGTACACAACAAATGAAAAGCTTTCCATTGTGAGTGAACGTTTGGTTATTTTTCAAGAGGAAAGGTGGGATATAAATGCAATAATAATAATAATAACAACAACAACAACAATATCAACAAAGTAGGAAAGTAGGTCCAGTCTTTTTGGGTGTGCAAGCACATACAATAAATTTTGTTTTAGCATGTTTGTAATGTTCATTTTTAAGCCATTGAGAGAACAGCATAGCATCCTTCTGAATTGTTGTGCATATTTATTCCTAAGGTAAAAGGTAAAGGTACCCCTGCCCGTTTGGGCCAGTCTTGCCAGACTCTAGGGTTGTGCGCTCATCTCACTCTATAGGCCGGGAGCCAGCGCTGTCCGCAGACACTTCCGGGTCACGTGGCCAGCGTGACAAGCTGCCTCTGGCTAGCCAGCGCAGCACACGGAACGCCGTTTACCTTCCCACCGGAGTGGTACCTATTTATCTACTTGCACCCGGAGGTGCTTTTGAACTGCTAGGTTGGCAGGCGCTGGGACTGAATGACGGGAGCGCACCCCGCCGCGGGGATTCGAACCGCCGACCATGCGATCGGCAAGTCCTAGGCGCTGAGGTTTTACCCACAGCGCCACCCGCATCCCATTTATTCCTAAAGGCACTTAAAAATTAGTGCATGGGAGGGTAGGATGGGCATGGAAATAGCAGTGTAACCATACCTACTCAGAAGGAAGCCCCATTGGATTCAGTTGGGCAGTAAGTGGGTTTGGGATTGCATCCTAAAGCAGCACGACTGAACTTAGGGCTGTATCCAGTGATAATCATATAGAGAGCAGACCCATTAAAAGGAACAGACATGACCCAGAGCTCAGCCATATTTACCTTTTGCCCTGACAAAAGCCTTCACCCCATATGTCTTTTATCATGGTTACCATAAAACCACACTTTTACATCTGAAACAATGTGTTGCCTAAGCTTGAGAGTCTCAGAACTGTTCCTCGGGCAGGATGTTAAACGCAACATCCCTCTTGTCCCTGAATATTTAAAATAAAAGTTTAGCATCCTACTCTTAACAACTTTTAATTACAATCTATCATGGTTCACATTGTTCTGGCTTTTTGTTATACCACTACACCTGTCAGCTGTTGGGAATTATTGCTTTTGAAAACACATGTTTTGTTTCATTGCAGAACTTGTGTATGGGATCTGAAAAAGGTACGTGGTGACTTTAATATGTAGCACTGTGGAAGGGGGAAAAATGTTTTAAACATGTCACAGAATTGTTTTCTATTTTCCTACTTGCTTATAGGAATATTGAAATTGCCACATAAATATTCCACAGCGCATGGTTACGAGAAAAGCTGGAAATTAGGTGCAAAATATCTCAATAATCTAACTGTGAAACATGAAGTTTCAGTAGCCATCGTCCTGTTTAAGGACGGGTTAATTTAGGTTAGTGTTGCTCCAATTGGTGGTCTGTGGACTGGTACCAGTCCACGAGCAATCAGCTGTAGGACCCTAGCAACTCCACCACAGTCCAGGTTGGGTAGGATGCCTTAGGGACCAAGCATGGTATGGTCCCTGGTATTTGGGGGCAGAAAATTGCCAGTCCATCACATCAGATAGCTTGAGAAGCACTGATTTAGGCATTCTGTACCTGTTATTTACAGGTAGTGACCGATTTGTGCGGGGGTTATGTTCCAGAGCCCCACATGCGTCAGCGGAGCCTGCGCAAGGCCGCCCCGTTCTTCCTTGTTCCTCTCCCACCCTGCCCTGTTCTGCCTGTTTTTGCGACCTTTTGGTTCACATCTGTGGTTGGCTCTATTCAGAATCGCGCACATATGGGATGCATCTAAAACTGTCACTGCCTGTACATCAGCCCCAAATTAGCTGCGAATCCCTCCTTCCCAAATTTATTCAGTGGCTTGTTTGGAAATGGTTTCGTAGGGTCATAGGCTTGTAGAATTGGAAGGGACCACAACGGTCATCTCGTCCAAACCCCCTGCAGTGAAGGAGTCTCTTGTGCAACGTGGGGCTCCAACCCACGACCCTGAGATTAAGAGTCTCCTGCTTTGCCGACTGAGCTCTGTTGCAGTTTAAAGCATTCCAGTATGTGATTCCCTTCAGGAAAAGCAACAACTCCTGGATCAGCAGTTTCTGAGAAGGTGCGGACAAGGCTGGAAGAGCTGGATGATCTTGAAGAGGTGAGCGAGCGCTTTCATTTCCCTACATTTATATCCCACCATTCTGCTTTTTAAACAAAATATTCAGGGTAGCTCGCAAGAAGGAACAAAATAGACCACAGTCATACCTCACGTTACGTTTGCTTCAGGTTGCGTGTTTTCAGGTTGTGTCCCGCGGCGGTGACCCGGAAGGAATGGAATGGGTTTCGCTGCTCGCGCATGCGCAGGCGCGCAAAATGACGTCACACGCATGCGCAGAAGCGGCGAATTGCAACCCGCGCATGTGTAGATGTGCAGACGCGGGTTGCGTTCTTTTCAGGTTGCGAATGGGCCTCCGGAACATATCCCGTTTGCAACCAGAGGTACCACTGTAATGACAAAAAAAAACAGCAATAAAGCCAGCAGCAGTTTTCAGACTGGAAAAAAACAAGGGCAAAATGCATGAAAGGATGGTAATCTAAAAATTGGTTGCTGAGATAAAAGGGTGTTTGCTGCTTGCTTTCATGCAAGGAGTGAAGTGGGTGGGCGGACCTCTCTTAAGAGCCTATTCAAGTTCCCAGGAGCCACAACTAATCAGGCCTTGAAACCAAGCCTTGTGAGGAACAGTTGAGGAACTGGGGTATGCTTAGCCTAGAGATGATAATACTGAGAGGAGATATGAGAGCCATCTTCAAATGTCTGAAGGACTGTTGCATGGAAGATGGAGCAAGCTTGTTTTTTGGTGCTCCAGCAGGCAGGACCTGAGCCAATGGATTCAAATTACAGGAAAGGAGATCCCGACCAAACATCGGGAATAACTTTCTGGTGGCAAGAGCTGTTCAAGTGGAACAGACTTTCTCAGAAGGTGGTGGACTCTCCTTCATTGGAAGTTTTAAAACAGAGGTTTGCCAGGAATTCTTTAGCTGTGATCCCTGCATTGCAAGGGGTTGGAATAGATGACCACTGGGGCATTTTCCAACTCTCCAGTTCTGTGATTCTGAGAGCCTGTTAAGTTATTGGCTGCCGCAGCTAAACAAGCCGTAACTTGAGTACCCATCTGCTGTATTTCTGATGCTGTGGACCCCAGAGTAGGCCCTCGGGAGGTGAATTAAGTTCTTGGGCTGATTCCTATTGAAGAAAGTGATTCTTGAGATAGTCTGGTCGTCCCAGCTACTGTTAAGCTTTTAAGGGTCCAAATGTTTAGCCCATGACTTGATGCAAGCTGTCTTGTGTATGTGCAATGGTGCTGTTTATTCTAGAAAAATAGGTTTAAAGGTTGGCAGTAGGTCCTACAGAATCTGGATGATGGATCCAAGGGGTTCCCCTGGATAGCAATAAGGGAGAAACGGATCCATTCTTTCACCATGAAAAATGGCCCCACTTAGCTACATGCGGCTAGAAACAAACCCCTCATCCTTTTTGCTGTTGGGTGGTCAAAAATAGGATTAAATGAGGGTATGTAGAAAGGGGAGGCAATGCCATTAGTCAGTAACTTTATTTAGTAAAGAAAATGTTCATACACCCTATATCATAAAAATATCAAAGTAGCTTACAGAGTAAAATCATGAAACATAAAACCACAGACTAATAACAGTTAAAAACAGACGAATGCATGCTATAAATTGGGTTGCCTTGGCAGCTGTGTGAGAGAGGTTTTGTAAAAAGTTTTGCAGCAGAAATGTTTCTAAATAAGGTGAACAAATTGACTTCAGTGTTATCAGGTTGAATGATATGACCAGGCATAGGCAAACTCGGCCCTCCAGGGATGATGGGAGTTGTAGTCCCAAAACATCTGGAGGGCCGAGTTTGCCTATGCCTGCTTTAAGACCCCTCCTCCGAAGCCCTTTGATTCTGTTGGTTCACTTTATTTCCAGGTCACATTTCATGATTTTAACAATATTTATTCAAAACAAGAGCGGCAGCAGAGCCCTCCGGTGGCCCAGTGCTTGATTTCTAGTTTTTTAAAAGAAAGAAAGAAAGAAAGCGTAATAATATCAGTTTTCCCACACCCTGCTTCCCAAAGTACACCGGCTTCCTGAGAAGCACAGCATTTGATGCATTGATCCTGCAATTTGTAGCGATATAAATATAAAGAGATCTGCCGGAGGGTAAATCATGCGACCCGGTGGTGCTCTTTGACTGCAGAGGATGCTGCTGGCCTGCTTCAAAGGAGAGCCAAACGCATCCAGCTGCCCTTGAATTTCAATGATAGTTTTGTTATGTAATCTACCACTTGGCAGCTCTGCAGAAGCCAAAGGGAGAGGAGGAAGCTCTTGGAAAAAAAGAAGCTTTCCTTGTTTTTCATACGTTTATAAATTCACTTGTTTTGCACACTGCTTCCTTCTCCTTTTTTTCCAGGGCTCACAAAAGGAGCTGTTAAACTTGACTCAGCAAGATTATACAAACCGGATCGAAGAACTCAATCAATCTTTGAAGGATGCTTGGGCCTCGGATCAAAAAGTGAAAGCTCTAAAGATAGTCATACAGGTTAGCATTACATGTCGTGTGTGTTCTGCACATCAAAATGATTGGGGTTAAAGCATAGCAAAAATTGTATGTTTAAGGTGCTGTTAACTCTGTTGGGCTCCAAAAGGATGCTTGGGAACAGTGCTGACCCTTGACCCTTGATCAAGATGCCCCTTTCTCTGAGCCAGACCCACCTCTTTCTTGATGGTGTTACCTGTCGTAATCTTCAAAGCCATATCAGTCAGAGGAATTTGGCACTCTCCAGGTGCCCGGCTTTGATTCCTTGACCTCCCCGTCAGCGACTCCCGGCAAGACAAGGCGAGGTCTCTATCGGCCGATCCTCCTCACGAACGTGAGAAGAACACAACCATCCCTCCTCCCTCACTCCCTGCCATCCCCAGGGAGGGGAGAGAGACAGACAGAAATGTATTTACATGCCTTTATTTCTGTCTTTCCAGCAGTGCAGAAAAGAACATGTCTGCACTCCTCAGCAGCCACAGCAGAGAGGGAATAACTCCTCCCATGTACTTCCAGTACAGGGTCATGTGACACTCTGAGCTAACATCCGGTGCTCAGTGCACATAATAGACTGTCCTTGGTTCCCACGGTACAGTCCCAAAACATCAACATCCTGTTTGGCTTTCCAGCCATCTGGAGCACTCAGCAGCATTGCTCCTTTTTCGTAACAAAGGAGCGGACCTTGGTAATATGGTTTTGGAAAGGAGGTGCGAGGCTCTGGCAGGGTCCTTGAGCCCTCCTCCCTCCTTCCAAAGTCTAGAAAGTGCTTGCCCAGCTTTGGGAAGGAAGTAGGAAGGCTCTAGGACCCTGTCAAAGCCCCCACGCCACTTTCCGCTGTTTGTTCTTGCTCGTGGGCCCCAGTTCACAGAGCCATCCAAACTTAGGCCTGCATATACACCATGCATTTTCAATGCGTGCCTACTCCGAAAGAATCCTGGGAACTGCATTTTGTTAAGAGTGCTGGGAATCACAACTCTGTGAGAGGTAAACTACAGTTCCCAGGATTCTTTTGGGGGGAAATCATGTGCTTTTTAAATGTATGCTGTGTGTGCAGCTGGAGAAGGCAAAAACGAATGGAGGTTCTTGCTCCTTCTCGCTGCTCACCCCCTTGGTGAAGGCAGGTGAACAAGCAGCCACAGGAAGGAGCAGCAGCAGGGGCTGGCACTGGCTGCCCTGCTGGTGAATGAGCCTCGGCAGATGCACAACGATGCTAATTTGTGATGCCAGCCTCTGGGTGACTACCAGCTGACCTGCCTGGCTCCTTTCCACCCGTCTGCTGGTTGTTTGCCTCTTTTACTCTCCCCTCCTCTGCCTAAGCATCTTAAAAAGCATCATCTTAAAATGCAGAGACATCACCTTGCCAACAAAGGTCCGTTTAGTTAAAGCTATGGTTTTCCCAGTAGTGATGTATGGAAGTGAGAGCGGGACCATAAAGAAGGCTGATTGCCGAAGAATTGATGCTTTTGAATTATGGTGCTGCAGGAGACTCTTGAGAGTCCCATGGACTGCAAGAAGATCAAACCTCTCCATTCTTAAGGAAATCAGCCCTGAGTGCTCACTGGAAGGACAGATCCTGAAGCTGAGGCTCCAATACTTTGGCCACCTCACGAGAAGAGAAGACTCCCTGGGAAAGACCCTGATGTTGGGAAAGATGGAGGGCACAAGGAGAAGGGGACGACAGAGGACGAGATGGTTGGACAGTGTTCTTGAAGCTACCAGCATGAGTTTGATCAAACTGCGGGAGGCAGTGGAAGACAGGAGTGCCTGGCGTGCTCTGGTCCGTGGGGTCACGAAGAGTTGGACACGACTAAACGACTAAACAGCAACAACCTCTGCCTATTGCACCTTCTAGGACAGGAGGCAGAGTGGAATTGAAAGGGCCTCTTAAGCTACGCAGAAGTGGGCAGGAGAAGGAATGCTTGGAAAGGCAGTCATTCCAATTTTTGTTTAATTCTTCGTCCCTGGTTGTTGCAGCGGGAGGGTGGTCAGAGCAGGGTCTTTGGGTGTGCTTGCTTTTAGTTCCATGGGGGGGCAGAGGTGGCCAACAGTTATGAAAACCTGGAGGGGCCTGGTCCCCCATTTTAATTATGATTGCTTATCCTTTAGGGAGAAATGACAGCTGGTATATCTATATATCTGGAGTATATTATGGAGGAATTGTAGCTCGGGGCAGAGCACCTGCTGTGCATGCAGATGATCCCAGTTTTAATCCCTGGCATCTCTAGGGCTAGGGGTGTCCCCTGTCTGAAACCTGCTCCCAGTCGGTGTTGACAGCACTGATCTAGATGGACCAGGGATGCGGGTGGCGCTGTGGTCTAAAACACTGAGCCTCTTGGGCTTGCCAGTCAGAAGGTTGGCACTTTGAATCCCTGCAACGAGGTGAGCTCCCGTTGCTCTATTGCAGCTCCTGCCAACTTAGCAGTTCGAAAGCACACCAGTTCAAGTAGATAAATAGGTACTGCTGCAGTGGGAAGGTAAATGGCGTTTCAGTGTGCTCTGGTTTCCGTCACGGTGTTCCGTTGCACCAGAAGCGGTTTAGTCATGTTGGCCACATGACCGAGAAAGCTGTGGAGAAACGCCGGCTCCCTCGGCCTGAAAGCGAGATGAGCACCGCAACCCCATAAGTTGCCTTTGATTGGACTTAAGCGTTCAGGGGTTCTTTACCTTTACCTTACCTAGATGGACCAGTGCTTTAACTGTATAAAGGCAGCTTCCAATGTTCATAGGTAAGACAAGCAGTACCAGTAACAGGGCCTTTTTAGTAGTAACGCCAAATTGTACAGCTAGCTCCCTGAAGCCTCCTAAGCCCACTCCTTTTGTGTTTTAAGAGAGTTAGTAAAACACTATGTTTTGGGCAACCTTTTGCTGTTTGATTTTCAGAATGATCATCGGAAGCAGCCTTAGTCTACTAGATCATATATTTTCCCCATCTAGCTCAGTAGAGTCTACTCTGACTGGCAGCGCCTCTTCTAGAGCTAAAGTATAGGCCTTTCCAGGGATTGAACCTGGTAACTTCTGCATACAAAACCATGTATCGCTGTGCTGTAGCCTCTCCCTTAGTCACATGCTGTTTTGAATCCCTTTTTTGGCACTTCAAAATTATTTCCTAGTGTAGATATTTTCTTTACTACGTGAACTTAGTCATCTCTTTTTGCTCTTTTCCCTCCCTAGTGTTCTAAACTTCTTTCAGACACAACGGTGATTCAGTTTTATCCAAGCAAATTTGTCTTAATAACAGACATACTTGACACATTTGGTAAGTGCAGACATCTCAAATGTCTCTCCTTTTTCAGATTGAAATTTGTGAGTACAAACTTGGAAGACAACAAAAACCTTGCACTGGTTTGTGGCTCCTGGAAGGTTGCCTATGAAATAATTTGGCCCTTCTGCTGCATCGAAGCTTCAAGGACCTGCCTTGCTTGTGGCATCATCTTCTTTGAAATGCATTTTGTGGTGCGTTTTCCTGCCCCTCCCCAATGAACACTGGACGTTTCCCTTTCAAAGGTCTTGACCGACTGAAACTTGCTCACTCCCGCGAAATGTCTTTGTTCAGTTAGATAAAAGAGAGTACCAGATGTTCTTTCCTGGACTCAACAAATGTGACCTGAGCAACATGATCTGCCTTGGAACCTCTTATCATAGTTTTTGTGGATCCAAGCCAAAAGTAGCGTTAGCACAACATACAGTGGTGCCCCGCAAGACGAACGCCTCGCAAGACGAAAAACCCGCTAGACGAAAGGGTTTTTCCGTTTTGGAGGCGCTTCGCAAAACGAATTTCCCTATGGGCTTCCTTCGCAAGACGAAAGCCCATAGGGAAATCTCCAGGACAGCGGGGAAGCGCAGCGCGTCTTCCCCACTGCCCTCGGACCTCCTCCGAAGGCTGGCAGCGGGAGGAGGTCTCTCCGCCCCACCGCCAGCCTTCGGAAGGCTGTCCTGAAGACTTGCGGTGGGAGGAGGGTTTTCCTTCCCACCGCCAACATTCAGAATGCTGTTCTGAATGTTGGCGGTGGGGAGGAAAAACCCTCCTCCCACCGCAAGCCCCGGGAACAGAGGAGAAGCGCTGCGCGCCTTCCCCTCTGTTCCCGTACCTGTCCTGAAGGCTTGCGGTGGGGAGAAAAGCCCTTCTCCGCACCGCCAGCCTGGCAAGCGGTCTCCATAGGAACGCATTAATTGATTTTCAATGCATTCCTATGGGAAACCGTGCTTCGCAAGACGAAAAACTCGCAAGAAGAAAAAACTTGCAGAACGAATTAATTTCGTCTTGCGAGGCACCACTGTATGCAGTTGTCTTGAGCCTAATTTCAAGGTGTTTCATCCCATGCCTGGCTGCATCCTGGGTACCTGACACCGATCATACCCTGATATAGAAGCAGAGCTGTTCATGTGCCACTTCCCCCGTCACAAGAATGCCATCTGTGGCAACTGAGGCTGAGCTGTGCTTAACACCACTGAATCTGAGCTGACTCTCAGTTCAGACTGCAGTTGGGCCTCCGCCATTGGGAACGGCACATTAACATAATTGGTTAATATTTTAGAGATTTTTTTTCCAGGAATAAGGGCTCTCTTTATGTCCTTTGTACAGTCTTCATTGTGGGAATGTTCAGGGTGGCACGAGAGGATATATTGTTTATTAATATCCTTCCTAGCTTGCACTAGCAAGTTCCTTTACTTTGCAGAGTTTACGTTCCCCTTTTTACATGCACAGCAGATAGCTGGTTGCAGGCTTGTGTAAGCCTCTCACTATTATACAATTCAGTCTGTCTTCAGATTGAATTGTAAATTCCTGGTAAGTTCCCTTCAATCCCTCTTAAAAGAATAAAGATGCCATAATCTTATTCAAAGTCAATAAAAGAAGTTTACTTACATCAGTTCACAGTTGGATCCCTGAAGGCAGACAGTTACAAATATGTACATGTGGATCTACCCCGTATGGGGGTATAATTCCAGTGCTTCTGCTAACAGAGCTAGCAGAGCAGTCCTAGCTAAAAGCTGGTCAAACAAAGAAGGAAGTGAAAAAGAGAGGTGTGCTGCATGACTTGTCATTTTGTTACCTGTACAGGTTAGGTCACGCCCACCTTCTATCACATGCAAAGGAAGGATGCTCCAACCAGGAGGAACAGGAAGTTTCTACTGGCTGGACCAAGCATTCCCTCAAATGTCTTCTCTAGCATTACAAGGAATGTTGTACTTGACTGCTCCCAGTGGATTACACCCCACATTTGTCTACAGGAATACATTGGGCTTGTAGCTCAGGGACAGAACACTTGCCTTGCATGCAGAAGGTCTTCGCTTCAGTCCCCAGCATCTCCCGGAAGGGTGGGAGAGAGCCCTGCCTTCTCTGAGTTTATCTCCATTCTGGGTGACACTGTGGATCTACAACAGGCGTGGGGGAACCTCCAGTTTTGTAAACAGCTTAGAGGTTTTCCTACGGTCAGTTTTGTTAAACATACAGAGAAAAATAAATGTTCCTTTCCATGTTGCATTCAGTGAAAATGGGAGGCAAATCATTTCTTTGAAGTGGTGTTTTAAGTGCAAAAGGAAGTACTAAAGTTGCCTACTTGGCTCCACTAGATGACAGTATAATGTAACAGGAAACAGTTGCATTTGGCAAGTTGAAAACTGGAGCTGTGTGCAAATGGCCTCTCCAAATTCTCCATCCAAATTTTGCTTTTAATGTGATTTGCAATCTGGGTTTAGAATAGAAGTCTTGTTGAAGACTAGATGTATTCTCTTTAGCCCATAAATTTTATCTTGCTGTTTATGTTCATTAAATTTGTATCTTAAAATGCATAAGAATGAATAGCTTTTTCCTTGCAGGAAAGCTGGTGTATGAAAGAATCTTTTCCATGTGCACCGATAATCGCAGCTCCTTACCAGGTAACACTATTGCTGTGCTACTTACTTGCAGATTTAGGGTTGTGCCCAGCTAAATTTTACTCAGAGTAGAGTAGACCCACTGGAATTGCTCATATCCACTAATTCCAGTGGGCTTACGTTGAATAAAATATAATTGGCTACAACCCTTAGGTTATAATCATAGGCATACTTGTTACAGTTGAACCCGTGAAATTTATATTTTATTGTGGTTTTATATTTGTGGCGCACTGCTTAGATGTTTTCCGTATGAGTTAGCAATATATACATACTTTTAAAAAATAACTAAACATGCAGACTTTGAGCTCAGGCTTTTAAATTCGGTATTGTTGAAAATTACACAATATGAACACGTCTATCTATTATGGATTATTGCAATGTGTTGTTTGTGGGGCGGCACTGGAAGACTGTTTAGCGACTGCAGCCGATGCAGAATTCGACAAAAGCCAAATGTTGAGCGGAGCCAGATGGTCTGAAGGTGTAATGTCAATTCTGGCCCAATAGTGCTTGCTGGCATTTAATTTTCTGAACCCAATTGAAAGTGATGGTTTTAACCTTATAAAGCCACAGTTTGGGACCCTGTTACCTTGTAGAATGCATTTTCCCATATTTGCCTACCAAAATAACCAGAGGCCCTTCACTGCGTTTCCTCACTGGCAGAATGCGGCAACAACAGAACATGTCTTTTCAGTATTGGCCCCATCTGTGGAATTCTTTCTCCAGAGTGCCTTGCCTGGCACTGACAGTGACACCTTTTTGGTGCCAGGTTGAAGCCATTTTGCCCAGACATGTGAATGTTAGCTCCTCCTGCAGCAGCTGATATTTTATCTGAGTAATCCTTTGGTGATCATGCTTAAAGCTGAGGGGAGGAAGTGAATTGGCTTCTAGGGTCTGCTTACTTTCAGTGTAACTTATACTGGCTTTGTTTGTTTTTATTCTGTACTGGTGTGTGCGTGCAGGAGGTTGTCTGTGCATGAGAGGTGTGTTTCATAGAACTGTAGAGTCAAAAGGGACCCTGAGGGCCATCTAGTCTAACCCCCTGCAAAGCACATTTGCACACATGTATGCTTGTACAAGTAGTGGATGTCTCTGATCTCCTATGGTACGTGTGTGTCTTGAGAGAAGGGCCATATCTAGGTGGTAGATCAAATACTTTGTCCCAGATTCAATCCCTTCCTGGTACGGCTGAAAAAAGACTCCCGTGTGAGACCTTCGAGAGATGGACCAGTGGAACGATTTGCTATAATGCAGCTGCCTTTTCTTTCTTTTAGATGCATGTAAGTGTGTGTGTGTGTGTGTGTGTGTGTGTGTGTGTGTGTGTGTACAGACACACACACACACACACACACACACACACACACAGGCACATGATGCAATGCGTGTTCCTGTTTCATTTGGTATGCTCCCTTTTTTTGAGGCTAGATCATCCTCCACCCAAAGCCTGTATAAAAAGGACGACCAAACAGTAAGAATAATAAAAACACAGGAGCCTTGAAATCCTTACAGCAATTACACAGGCATGAGAGACTCTGGCGCAGTGTGTGTAAACAGGCGCAATTTCCTGTGCGGAGCCTCTGTGCCTTGAGCAGCTGTGGGCAAAGCAAGAACATGCTCATTGGTATTTTGTTCTCATTCTTTCCATTCCAATAAAAGGAAAAAACTTCTGATTTAGCACCGGAGCCCCCCTGCCTTCAGGAAACCGAGGCTGCAGCTGAAGACTGTGCTTACCCAGATGTACCTAAGCAGGGAAGGGAGAGGGGATCATTGCAGAGGTTTCGAAAGGACACACTTTGTCTCTGATAATGAAACCGGTGCTTTATCGCCGTGCCAATGAGGCTAGCCTGGCTTTGAAATCAGTGCAATATAATACGTTGTTATATTTTGTGGATAAGGTTGGTTTTGGTGCGTGTGTGCCATTTTCTGTACCTCTTTTGCAAGAAGCCGGTTTTAAATCTTGTTTTTACATCCCTAATCCAAGTCTGTTTCTTGCGCCGTCTCTCCCAACAGCTGCTGCTCACTGTCTTGTCCTTAACCGCCTTGGCAGTTAGGGCATGCTTGAACTTAAGGACTCCGGGTCCCCATCGTGCTTCGTTACGTAAAAGTCCTCAAGCGCTTAGGGGTGGGCTGTTGCCAAATGGGAGAGAATTGCAGTGTCTCTCTCTCTCCCCCCCCCCACCCCCTTGAGTTTCTGCACAGGCTCGGCGTTTTTGAGGAGAGAACAGCACAGCAGCAGAATAATAAGCGGCAGTCCCTGCTCCAGTTCAGTTGAACGGGAACTTCTGCCACTTCTGCTGTGTTCTGTGGCGGAAAGGTGCTCGGAACGCAAACATCCCCCGCCGCCCCATATCAAATCACTCTGACCCACTTTGCTTCCATTGGATGAGGCCCGATTTGCTCATTTGTTAGCGCAAGGTGTGTCAGCAAAAGCACCTTCTCGAAAGAAGCTCCTCCATCCGAGGCACCTGATGGCCCAAAAATGGGTCAACCAGAATGTGAAAAGACTGGCGGTGTGTCTTGCTGTTGCATAGGGGGCTGGCTTTATTCAAGGCCAGGCTGTTTATCCCTCTCTCCCAGTATTGCCTTTTTGGATTGGCAGTGTCTGTCCAGATCTTCACGTGGTTCTTCCCCTGCGACCCAGCTCCAGGGAAGGGAGGGAAGCCGGTATAGAGCTTTAATAAAGTATCGTAACTGGGAGATGCCAGGAATCAAATATGGGACTTTCCCCATGCAAAATGTGCGCTGATCTTTACCATTGGTCAGGCCATTGGTCCATCTTGCTCAGTATTGGCTATGCCAACTTGGCAATGAATCATAGAATTGTAGAGTTGGAAGAGACCCCGGGGGGTCATCCAGTCCAACCCCCTCCAATGCAGGAAGCTCAACACGCAGTCACCCACCCAATCTGAAACCATAGTGGCTCCAGGGTTGCAAGCCAGGGTCTCTCCCAGCCCAGCTGGAGGGGTCATGAACGGAACATGGCACTTCTTTCATTCTAAGCAGGCACTTCACCACAGTCCGCCCACTAAGCATACTGGCTGTGGTAGGATTTGAACCCATGCTGCCAAAGAGACTGGAGCCAGAATCCAGCACCTTACACTGCTTGAGCACACTACCAAGATAAAATATATCTTTGAAATGCCTGGAGCCTAAATCCAACTCCACAGACAACTTGAGCACAGCTGCTGCTCAATTTACTCTCAGCGGTGGAATTCAAACCCATGCCTTTGACGAAGCTGCAGCCTTTATCTGTGCTTAAAACTATGGAACTTCTTTCCACAAGATGTGGTGATATTCATCAACTTAGGGAGCTTGTCCTGCTTTTGGGCTTACCAGAGACTTCTTGCTGAGCACTTTGAGAAGCAGGATGGTGAATTAGATGAAAGGTCTTTGGCTTGAGCCTTCCTATATTCTTAGTGATGGTATCTTTGCAATTTCCTGAACTAATAACTGATGTTCCTAATAGTGGATCCCAGTCTGAATAGTTAACGAAATATTGCTTTTGAAATAGCATAAGGGGCCGGTTTATCCTTAAAACAACATTGTAAGGCAGGCTAGGCCAAGAGAGAGAAGAATAAGGAGTTGTCCCAAGGTCTCCCAGTGAGTTTCTGGTGAAGCGGTGATTTTAACCTAGGTCTTCCCAGTCTAAGGCTTCAATCTTAACACCTAGATCAGAGCAGCAGGACTGAGTAGAGTAGTGGAGCTCCTGCTCTGTCCACATTGCTGCTGCTGAAGCGGGGGCGACAGCACAGTAGCATTGGAAGTGCTGCAGCAGAGATCATTCCATGTGTAAGCTAAGAGTTAACTCTGCTAGCGTTCAAGTAAGTTAACTGAGAAGGGAGAAATGGCTGGAGGTGTTGCTTAGCAACAGGTACAGCAGCATGATGCCTGCTGAGGTAGCATGTGCTGTGATGGGCTCTTTCCCACTGTATCTTTAATTTTATATATCTATCCCTGCTATGTACAAGGCCTGATGTAAGAAAGACAAAACCTCTCTATTTCTTTCTCATATTATACACTGTTTTTGTCCCACAGGATTTATTTTCTCTCTGGGCTCCGTCTATGTTGTTGAAGTGACATTGCTAACAAGCAGAACGACTGGTTTTCATGGTACAACAGAGAGGCCTAGATTGTGCCCAAGTATCCCCTCCTATCCCGGCCACCCCCCCCAAAAAAAACCCCGTTAAAGAGATTTATGTTGGCTGCTGTTGGCAGGGATACCACTGGCAGTAGCTTTTGCCCATGTATTTCGTGGATACGATGGGAACCTTCACAGTAGCCGAGAGAAAACATCACAGTATTTTATCCCCCTGCAACGTGGCAGATCAAGGATTAGGATTGATCTGCACAGTAACCGGTGCTCTAGTTTTACTCTGTTTTCACTTGGTTCCGATTGGCTGCTTTATTATTTAATTTTCTTCCCACTCCGAGAATTTTTAGGATTGTATAAAAATAGGTAAATATATCTGTAGGATACGAATAATGTCCGGCACTGAGAACCCCAGACTTGAAATTCTTACTATACTGTGAGAGAGCCCTGTCTGGCATATAAAGTCCTAATTCCCCAAGTTCAGCAAGGCAAAAATTTAAGCAGACAGCAAATTCTAAATATTGACTGTTACGTAACTGTTCCTTCTGCAGTGTCATATTGGTTTTATCTTGGATTCGTGGGCAGCAAAGTAAGGCTTGGAGCAGTTAAGTCTCTGCAAATTTTTGTACGCTGATGACCTAACATGCTTCAGGCCCGTAATGCCTGTTAGCTTCCAAGGCCCACTTTCCCCCCGCCTGCATTTTTAAACAATCTCTGTGGAGAAAATGTGAATAAACATTGTGAATGCGGCAAAGGCAGGAATGGTAGTTGCCCCAGTTATAATGTAATCCCATGCATGCTTGCTCAGAGTTAAATCCCATCTTATTCAGGGGCCTTTATTCCCAGGTAGGTAACTAGGGACATGACATACCGTACTTGTTCTTTGTATATCACTATGTACCTCAGGACTGGGGAACCTTTTGGGGGCCAAGGGCCGCATGCCTTATTGGGGGCCGCATGCCAGTGGTTGGCAGGGTCAGAGGCAGTAGTGGGTAGAGCAGCAAATACAAATGTCACCTGTTGTACAATGGACTAGATCCTAAACACACCCCCACCCACCCACACCCATACACACACCTCTTGTTTTTAAAGTTATAGAGCATGGGAGACCTAGGCTCATTCATCCACAAAGCTCACTGGGTGACTTTAGACCAGTCACTATCTTTTTTTGCAGAATTATTTTTCATACAGGACAGCAGAGGAGTATTTCCGGCCCAGTATGCAATAGTTTTGAAAAATAATAATGAACGATTCAAACATCTGAGGAATTATCATCTTGTGTTTATGATGCTTTGTTGGTGTTGTTGGTGGTACACGTAAATAAATGTTGTTCTCAGTTAATTAAAAAAGAAGTTGAACCCCTATTTCAGCTGAAGGGAATTTTGAATCAGCTGATTGGTGCTGGAAGCTGATCACAGGGAGCCCTTTCGAAGTCTGTTTGCAAGAGGAAAATGCTCTGTTTGCAGGAGGTGACTTGGATTCTAATGGCTTCTTTCAAAATGGAGCTTAGTTGGAGATTAAAGCAAGCCGCTTTAAAAGCACACTCCCAGCACCAGTGGGGCTCTCCGTCAATGGCAAACGCCTGGATGTTCCTTTGTAGCCACATCTGCACATGTGACGTCAGGTGTGTGGCAGGTGGCCGTGGTTTGTGGGGAGAGGCCTGGTGGGTCAATTTGGGATCTGTACCAGGTCTAATGCAGCTCATGAACCACAGAGGTTCTCCACTACTTCCCAGCTCTGTATGGCAGACAGTTGTCCAGATGACCTGAAATAATTTGATTGGACTGTTGGTTGTTGCATTCATAGCCTGCTTTTGGCCCTTAGAGACAAAAAATAGGCCTTCCCTTGGTTCCAACAGGGCTCTTCTTGTGTGTGATTTTTCTAATCAGTACTCTTGAGTGCCATTCCCCCCGCCCCCGAACTATGCGAATTAAATCACTGCTAATTTTATTCAGAAACGTAATAAGGAAGCAGGTTCTTAGTTTTTAATCTTCTTTTTGTCTTCTTTTATCAGATAATTTTACTCCTGAAAGTGTGGTTGATACTGCCAAAGAAACCTGTTTAAACTGGTTCTTCAAGATTGCTTCCATTCGAGAGCTCATTCCCAGATTGTATCCTTTTCCGAAGGAGACTTTAAGATGATGAAAACGTTATCTGGTTTATGCTTGAATTTCTTTTAAAAATAAATCATAGTGTTGCCTTAGGTTTCTCCACATGGAAAAAAAGAAAAGGAGTATCAAAAGACCCCTTGTAGGTATTGTCCAGGGTGCCAGCAGAGTTCACAGTTGAGGGTTGAAATGGAGACTAGATTTTGCCTATGGCTAAGGCTTACTTTTTTTAAAAATGCGGTGGTTATCTTTTCAACAAGAAAGCAAGTTTAAAATTTACGTGTCACATATAACTTACATACGAAATAGCGAGCTCTTTATCCCACGAGAATGATATGATTATTATCAGTGACTTTCTTAAGCCGTTGTGTGCGATTTTTACTCTTTATTTTGAAGTAAAAGTAAGTCGAAAAGACTGAGCCAACTTAAATTCTACTCAAACTAGATCCAATGAAATTAGCAGAGCTGGGGGAATCATGCCTATTCATTTGAGCAGGTCTACTCTCGAGTAGGAATAGCATTGGGTACGGCCCCGGGAGCTGATTTGAAGTAGTGGTTAGAGAGTTGGGCTAAGCTGAGGAGACCTGGCTTCAAATCCTTCCTCAGCCGCAAAACTCACAGAGTGACTGGCCCAAGGTCACCTTCTCTTAGCCATGGCAGTGGCGCATGCCCTCTGCAGACCTCCATACACAGAATGCATTGGTCTGAGAAGGGTCTTCTTGGGCGCAGAGGCAGGGAAGAGGCGGCGGCGATGGTTTCGGTGGGTGGTGGAGAAACCATCGGCACTGCGACTGCTAATGTAGCAGGCAAAAAAAGATGAGGAGGGATGGGTGTATTGGGGTGAAAAAGAAGGATGGGGGGTGAAGAATGGGGTTGGGCAGTGGCAGAGCTGCCACCCATCTCAAGTGGTGCAATTCCCTTTCTGATGCTAGCTCACTATAAGTGAGCTAGCGCCTTTGGAACACCTTTACCTGTCTCCTTAACCCAGCCCCCAGGTAAGCTGAATCAGATGGGTCTCTAGATGCTCTGGCTGCACTACTAGGACTAGATCCCCTCTAAAATATCCCCAAGTCAATAGCTGACTTCGCAGAGCCGTAAGACACTTTATTGTGAGGGAAGGTCTCAGACTGGGGTATGGCGTTAACAGCTTCCAGTCTCTGCCTAGCTGACTCCCTCAAGAGGGGCTGGTGGCACATTGGGTTAGTGCATCTGGCTGTTAACCAGAAGGTTGGTGGTTTGAGACCACCCAGGGATGGCTGTTGGTAGGATTTCTGCACTGCAGTGGGGTTGGACTAAATGGCCCTTCCAGCTGTATAATTCTGTGATTCTATGGCATTGTAGTCCGGCTGAGAGAACCAAGGTAGCAATATCAGTGAGACAGGTATAGGTTATTCAGAATTCCCTTGGCTCATAATACTGCAAAAAAATGTAAGTTTATTAATCAAAGAGAATGAATATAGGTCAGCAGTCAATGGAAGAAACATCAGATGTTAGTTGTACTGTAGCTCCTAAGACTTTATTTCCCTAGATAATAGATAATGTGTCACCTGAACCTGTGGCCAAATTTAGCTGTGATTGATTGAAACATATGGTTGATTTGAATATGTTATTATTGATTATGTATACCCAATGTATCAGCCGCCTGGGGGGTTTCACTGTTTGGTTTCACTGTTTGTGTTTTGGTGGTTGGTAAAAAATTAAAAATTAAAATAATAATAATGATTGATTGAAACAAGCTAACTTCAAACCATAGTTTTAAGAAGCTGATTTGTCGAAGCAAGCTATAATTAAGACGAATCACTGTTTATAGTTCAGAGGCAACGCAACACTAAACTGAAGTTCATAAAAAGTGAAAGCAGAATCTTTGTTCTTCTCTGTCCATCACAGTAGAGGAGGAAAGGGGAGTTCAAAGCTCTCTGAAGTTTGCCTATGCTAAACCATGGTTTAGTTTTACACAGGGTCTCTGTGCCTTGGATAATCCCAATGACTTTACTGTTTTGAACTTTCCCACCTTGACACTTTATTCCAGTTATGTGGAAGCAGCAATACTGAAGTGCAACAAATTTCTTTCCAAAACGTAAGGCTAATAATGTTTTGTGAATATTTGATAAATGTAGGGGGGTATGGAAATTAATTATACCTAGAGATTTTTCTAGCTTCTACCAATGACTTGATTGAACACTGGTGGTGTCTTTTGAATTAAAAGTAGAAAAAAGATTCCTGGGATATGAAGACTATGTTGGATGTTGGCCTTGGGCATGTCTGGTGGGATTTCTGACTCCTTCTCCCCCTCCCTGCCCTTTCAACACAGGATGCCCAAGCCATAACGCAAGCTGCTGTTCTAAGCTATCTCCATTTCAAAAACGGTTTGCCAATCCATATTATTATATTTTAGTCTTGGGCTTTGTATTTTTGTTTTCTACAGTGGCCTTTGGATAAACTCATCATTAATATTTTACTGTCCCCTTTTGCCGAGTATCTGATGTTATCCTTGGCCAACTGAAATCACGAGTCAAATAAATTGCAGTCTTTTAAGTTGCCAAGAAGTGAAATGGTACCTGAGTGTGAAGCTAATCCATAAAAAACCCCTACTTTCTCAAATCATCTTTACAGAGGAATTTCTGAATGTCTCCCACGGCTGACCTCCATGATCCGAGGAATAGGAGATCCTTTGGTTGCTGTCTATGCTAGGGCGTATCTCTGCAGAGTAAGATTTTCTTCTTTAAAATGCAGTTTTGTTGGTTCCGTGAAACGTTGATTCGACTAGTTGGTGTCATTTGTTTGCTTTAGTTCTTAAAATATTTATAAACCGCCCTCATAAGGTAGCATGCAAAATAACTGAACAATTAAGTATGACACTATGCAAACAATTATAATGTTTAAAGTGCACATTATATCCCTTAAATTGAGCATTAAAAGTTCATTAAGATACAATAATTAAGAAAAAGCAGGTTGGAAAAAAAATGGTATTGTGAGTCCTTTTGAAAGATGGGACCATTCATTCTTCCTGGGGGAGAATAGTCCATTGATATGGGGTCACCACTGAAAAGGCCCTGTCCATAATACCAATCGACCTAGTATCTCTTATTGACAGACTAGAGAGGACCTTGGAGGGTTGATCTTAGATAATCTGGCAGACTCAGCAGAATGCCTCCAGACCAACCAGTTTTGTTGCAGTTTTCTGTAGACTAGGAAATAGCCAACTTCCTATTTCTAGGAAATATTACACTGGCTATATATTGCATTCTTCCGCTTTCTTACAGTGCACTCACCTTGCACCATATGATTACTTCCTTGTCTGAATACTCATCTAATTTTCCTTGTGTGCCATTTTTAAGTGGACCCCCCCTCAAAAAATAATCTTGCAATAGGTATGTGAATATACATGATTGTGTTGCAGCGGAAGAGACAAAGACTAGGCTTAATTTATGTGGCTCTTTGAATGTAGGTTGGGATGGAGGTAGCTCCTCATCTGAAAGAGAACCTCAACAAGAACTTTTTTGACTTCCTTCTGACTTTTAAGCAAGTAAGTAAGAGATTCTGTAAACATTGGGAGTGTTTTTCGTGTGCGTTTGCTCAATTAGCCCAGATGTGGACAGGATACGGCTTGCAAGCTGGAACTTTGCTTCCCCCACCATGCTGTGGGCCAACTTTAACGGACGGACAGGGCTGCCCTCTTGTCAGTCAAATGATGTCAGTTACATGACATCATTTTGACATCAGTTGACAACTTGAAAAGGATTCAGTGAGCCTCTTCACAAAACCCTGCGTGTGAAGGAACAATCGGGAAATGCACTTTCAGCGCCCAGTAGTTCCTTTGTAGCAGCATCATTACCTGCCCACATCTATTATCACTTAGGACATCAGGTGTGGGACAGGTGGGTGTGATTTGGTGAAAGCAGCTGGGTAGGGGCTTGAGGAGCAAGTCATATAGTGTTCTGTGACCTGGGTGTTCTCATAGCTGTTTGGTTTTGGGATATTCCCCATTCAGAAAGCATTTCTGCTTATTTCCACTAATTCCCTTCCCCTTAAGCCACCCCAAACACTGGGTTAGAATGGGTTATGGTGCAGGTGGCTGTAGATAATAGTAATAATAATAATAATAATAATAATAATAATAATAATAATAATAATAATAATTTCTACCCTGCCCACTCTGGGTGGCTCCCAACAGAATATTAAAAGTCCAATAAAATATCAAACATTAAAAACTTCCCTAAACAGGGCTGCCTTCAGATGTCTTCTAAAAGTCAGATAGTTGTTTATTTCCTTGGCATCTGATGGGAGGGCGTTCCACAGGGCAGGTGCCACTACTGAGAAGGCCCTCTGCCTGGTTCCCTGTAACATTGCTTCTCGCAGTGAGGGAACCACCAGAAGACCCTCGGAGCTGGACCTCAGTGTCCGAGCTGAATGTTGGGGGTGGAGATGCTCCTTCAGTGGCAGGGGTGGGTGTGTTTGTGTGTATGTAAAAATCAGGTGTCCCAACATGCACAAGTGAAAGCAATTTCTGTTAAAACAATCCCATCATTGGCTGCAATCCTGGGGTTCTACAATTTTCCTTGAAGTCAGTGTTGAATGTTTTGACTCCTTAATGAATGCACAGTATTATTTTTTCCTACCCCCATCATGATTTATCTTTTATATTTTTAACAGATTCATGGGGATACAGTTCAGAATCAGTTGGTGGTGCAGTGTGTAGAGATCCCATCATATCTAACCCTTTATTCTCCTGCAATAGATTGGATTCTACAGTGCATCTCTTACCGGGCTGCAGAGGTAAAGATCTCTCTTTGACTGTGGAAAGATTTGAACGTTTAACCAGAACAGAGGCCTAGTACAGCATTTGAACTTTGTATAAATGGAAAACGCTCTGATATCTGAATCTGTTGCTTCTTCCGTGTCAGTCCAAGAAAGTGGAACTAAATCAGTGAAGTTTTCAGGTTACATAGGTGGCACCATTAGCAGGTAGAGTTCTAGTGCTGTGAATAATATGTATTGATCTGGCTTGTTCTATTCTTAAAGCTAGCTACCATCTACCACCCATGAATATGCAGGCAAAGCTTTGTTGTTAATTAGAAAGAGCCACTAAATGTAAAATTGAAATGTGGCTTAAGGGACACGTGATTTTGTAGAATTGTTTTTAAAGTGAGAGGTCTTTGAAGAATCATTTCAAAGCACCTGGAGGCTGAATGTGATAGTTCCGCACATGGGTGCAAGATAAGTGCCAGCTTTGACAACAAGGCTTATAAATGTTGATGGAAAATTTGTAGCTTCTGAGTTCCGAGGCATTTCTAGAATTTGAGGCTGCTGCTTCAAAATAGTGTCTGTTCCCACAAATCAGCGGCCTGACCTGGATGATCTAGTTACTGATAATTTAGCAAAGACAGACCATAGACTGTTGAACTGAAGAATGTTTGACCAATCCTTCCTGTGCCAAATTTGCAAATTTGACAAAGAAAAATGCACACAAACACACATAAATGCAAAAGAAATATTATAATACTGTAATAATAGTAGTAGTAGTAATAATAATAATACCCCAGTCAGCAAACATTAAGGATACAGTAAGCATCAGTTAAATATATAAATTGATATAAATTCTCTAGTTGTCCAATAGGCATCCACACAAAATTTGCATCCAGCTTGGAGGGTGATATATATAGACTCTCCTTTCCCCTGCTTGCCTACCAGCGTTAAAAGAGGATTTGGACAAAGGTTACATCCACATCATACAGGTAGAAAACCCAACCCTCTTATACAGTCACGGACAATCCTGGGAACTGTAGTTTATTAAGGGTGCTGGGAATTGTAGCTCTGTGAGTTGAAAACCCTTAACAGACTACTGTGCCCAGGATTCTTTTGAGGGAAGCCACAACTGTTAAAAGTGGTAGAATTATACTTTAAATATATGGTATGGATGTGACCTTAATCTCATTGATTTCAGCGGAAAGTAGTGTGCTCAGGATTGGAGCATAAGCACCTACAGAAATAAACTAACATTCTTACAATGGCATACTTATTAGTGGAAGGGCCCTGGCTCATTGGTAGAGCATCTGCATTCAGAAGGTCCCAGCATCTCCACGTAGAGCTGGGAATGTCCCCAATCCGAAATCCTGTAGAGCTGCTGCCAGTCAGTGCAGGATTTCAGCTTAATAATCTCAACACAGAACCTCTACTAAACCAGTAGTCATAATGCATCATTTGTGTTGATTTTTATTTTTTTTTACAGCTCAGCATGTTCCCTGGCAGAAACCAAGGAAACTTGTTATCCTACTTTTTGATCTTGCCAGTGTTGTTCTTCACACTACTTTCTCACCTTGGTCATGCAAATTACACTTCCTTTTATTTTTAAACTCCTATCAGCATATCGGTTATAACTTTTCTCAAAACAGTCTTAAGCAAGAATTCAATTCCTCGCGAGGTATTATACCATGCGCCAACGTTAAAAAACAACAAGCCAGTGTCAATGCAGCCATGTGGAAATACGAAATCTTTCACATACTTAGACTTTGCCTCTTTGTTTTTTCACCACATCTCCCTCCCGCCTTAAATCAGATGCTTTGCAAAGAAACCTGTTTTCTTCTTCTTCCCACTGCAAAAGAATAGGACCATGGCTACTGGGAGACCATCCTTTTGTCAAGCTGATAGCAAGGGGTGATCGATTTGATGTTCCCTGAATGGGAGCGGACAACTGGAAATCTCTGTCCTCTGTCTTTTGGAAGGCAGATGCCCTTTAGTTAATGAGAGGGGTAGGGTAACTATGTGTGCCAGAATGAAATCAGTTTCTGGATGGATAGTCAGTGAGAGCTGTGATTTAGGAACATGGGAAGCTGCCTGACACTGGTGTATGTCAGCAGGGTGGGTGGCTGCTGTCCGTTGATATGGTGGGGCGGGTGGAGGATAGAAGGCAAGGAGACCAACACTAGGTGGAGCCAGAGGCAATAATAGACAAGGATGGAGCAATGATAAAGGTAAAGGGACCCCTGACCGTTAGGTCCAGTCGTGGACAACTCTGGGGTTGCGGTGCTCATCTCGCTTTATTGGCCGAGGGAGCCGGCGTACAGCTTCCGGGTTATGTGGCCAGCAGGACTAAGCCGCTTCTGGCGAACCAGAGCAGTGCACAGAAACACCGTTTACCTTCCCGCTGGAGCGGTACCTATTTATCTACTTGCACTTTGATGTGCTTTCGAACTGCTAGGTTGGCAGGAGCAGGAACCGAGCAACAGGCGCTCACCCTGTCGCGGGGATTTGAACCGCCGACCTTCTGATCGGCAAGTCCTAGGCTCCACAGCGCCACCCGCGTCCCCCTGGAGCAATGATAGGTGGAGCCAAATAACTGATTTCGTCTCTTTCCTCCTAAAAATCAGGAAAATTCTCTTAAGAGTCATGCTTTGGATTAAAATGTCATAGGTTTGAGAGAGTTCCTTTAGTCTGTTAAGTAGCAAAGGGTCATCAATGCAGACCACAAAATGATGCTATCTGGACCCGGGACCTGTTGAGCTGAACTTTTACAGGTTCTTCCACACAACCAGGAACCCCAATCATGTTGGGCTGCTTATTAGAAGCCTGTGCATGTTCATCTGGTCAGCCAGATTGAATGTAGTTTCCCTCTTCAGAGTTTTTGTTCAGTATGCAAAGGCCTAATGGTGCCCACTAACTTAGATGGTAGTGGTCCAGGGTAACATCCATATAGAGGTAGTGCTATCATCTGATCTGACCTGGAGCAAATATGCTTACTTGCTTCATGTTCAAAAACAAAATGGCTGAGAGATTTGGAAGCAGAATCTCCCACAAAGGAAATATTGGTGAACTGCACCTCCCTTCACTTTCCCATTGCAGGGTCACAATTGGATATGTCTGCGTCATTTGAAGTTTCAGTAATGAAAGTTATGGTTGAGTGGGGTTTTTTTATGTTCCGATAATGAATGTTTTGGTTGGGTGCTTATTTTTTCATTCTCATGAACTTATCTTTGGTAGGTTTTGCTGACGGAAATGATGGAAAGGTGTAAGAAGCTAGGCAACAAGTAAGTAGTGTGCTTGCAAGGCGTTTTTTGGGAACTCTGAAGGGCCCTGATCCTTACTTACATCTACGGGAGTCCTACTGGAAGGGGCTTCATTCTGGAGCCCAGTGGAGAGGGGGGAAGACTTGCTCCTTGTCCCACATTGGAGGCGGGACAAGTTTATTCAAAACATTCCTTTTCCCCCCTCCATTGGTAGCTGAATGCTGCTATTGAGTCCTATGGGGGGGTAGGGAAGTCCTCTACGTGGGGAAAAGTGTGGATGTGTTTATATAAAAACCTGTCATGGCAGATCAAGTTGATGGACTATGTTGAAATGGCAAAAATGACCAGAAGAATCAGAAATCTTAGTAACCTATCTTAATAACCATTGTAAACAGCTAAAAATGTTAGTGGGATTGGAATAACACTTGTAGTTTAATGGTGAATTTTGGACATAATGTAGATGCAAAAGTTATTATAAAATATTCAGGAGAAAAGGACTGGCAATAGGACCCACAAAGGGGAGGATGGAAGTCCAGGAGATTCCTTGTTGATGTGTTATTGTAAAATTTTAATTTGAAAAACCCAAATAAACAAATTTACACACACACACATACCGCTCAACAAACTCCTTCAGCTGGGACCTTTTGAAGGATTCGCCTTTTGTGAACATTTGTGAACGTTATAAAGGTGCCTTTGTGTTACTCCATTTGTCAGTCTTTCCCAGCCGTGCCTACTCTGATGGGCAGACACTCACAAGGTTCAAAAAAACCATCTTCCTCAGATCTCCTTTAGTGGGCGCTTATTTATTCATTTGTTACACTCACTTGTCACTTACTGGGGTGGGGGGGATGTCTCAAAACAACAGGCCATTATTATTATTTTTTTAAAAAAATACAGTACTGCATCTTAAATGCATCAGAAGATAAAAAATATTAATGAAAATCGCTCATCCTGCTATAGCATAACAAGGACATGTTCCATCCCCACCCAAAAGACGAGCACCAGTTAAGGGCAAAATGCATAGGTGAATAGGAACGTGTTCACCTGGCACCTAACGGTGGTGTCCAGATCTCCAGCAAACAGCTCAGAGCCTTGAACTCGTTTCAGCTCTTTAGCTGGTATCTCATCAGCTTCCACCTCTGTGTCCGGATAGTTGCCCGAGTTAGAGGTCATGATGGCAACCAGCTGCTCTGTATACAGTGTCTTAAAAACCAAACGAAGCTCCCAATACAAGCACTTTTCATTTAAAGAAAAGGAGCAGAAAGGGACAGGAAACTCAGGACCCACTGCCCGCCATCCAGTTTTAACTTTCTCTGAAAAGGAGCTAGCAAAGTGTCTGTGGCCACAGTGACATAGATTTTAAAAAAAAATAAAAAGTAGCCAACTTGGTTCATGAAGTGGGAAGAGGCAAGGCAGTATCTGGAAAGGAGGCAACAGGACAAGACTTCTTCTAAGATCTATTGTGGAAGTGTTTTTATCCCTACTTTCCCCCCAGTCTTTACTGCTTTTTATGCATGGGAGGGAAATAACAGTCATAGGATGCCGTGAATTCTCCTTGTCCAATTATTGGTTGATTTGTGCAACAATCCTGCTAGTCTGGGTGTGCCCTAATGTAAAGAATAAAATTAAAGTCCTTTTCCTTTTCTGTTATATCTTGTCTTAATCGGGATGTTTCTTCTAGCGCCTTGCTGTTGAATTCAGTCATGTCCGCCTTCAGAGCCGAATTTATTGCTGCCAGGTCTATGGATTTTATTGGCATGATTAAGGAGTGTGACGAATCTGGCTTCCCCAAGGTAACGTTCCTCCCCTCCCCTCTTGCTGTGCACCTTCTCCGCTTATGTCAGTGTCATGCTTTATAGGTGCCAGGATAATTTTGCAATAGATAAATATTTTTGTATGACACTTAATTTCTGCCAGATATCATGGAAATGATGTTGTTTTGCCATGAGGTCCGAGTCTGTGGCCCTCCAGATCATCTAATAATTTCTGAAAGTTAGCCATATTTGTTGTGGTTGGTGGGGGGGCACAGATTTCCTTGCCCCTCATCTAGGCTATAGTAGTGCAAGGAGTTCACATAAGTTCAAAGAGCACTTGCTTGGATCATACATCTGTTTAACACCCCTTTTCTTTTGCCAGTGGCTGTCTCTTGTCTTGGGAGCTAACTGATTTGCAGAAGAGATGTAATATTTTAGTCAGTTTGTAGATTAAAACATATCTTGAGCAACTAAAATACTGTTTCTGATTGATTGTACAGCAGATAATAAAATCTGCAGGTGGCAAATGCCAGCTTAGAAGAGGTACCTCCACTTCCAGCTCAAACAGGAGGAGTGCCTCTCTTAAAAAAATGCTTCATCTAAAACAATGCTTCAACTAAAAAAAGAAGGAACTGGGTGGGGGGTGCTTTTTGCCTTTGATGCAGAAGAATTGCCTTTGATGCAGAATTAATTTTTTAAAAATCTCATAGGCTAAGTTTTGTCCCATTTATTTCAGTGCGACAAGTCAGCCGTGACTAAGTTCAACTAAGTGGCTGGATCCAACCGTAGGATTTCAGTTTTAGATTCCTGTAACCTCACCTGACTGTTGTTTAGTTGTGTCTCCATGCTTGTGTTCTCCTACTAAAGGACCATTGCAGTTAAGGCACTGGGGATGATCTCAGTTTCCCCTACGTCTTTCTTTTCCCCACCTCAAAATCATTTTATAGCAAGCTGTGCTACGGTTAAATTGAATGGAAATCCCTAATGTGTGGATGTGGGTGGCACCGGTGGTCCTCCAGATATTGTTGAATTCCAGCTTCCATCATCCCCAGTCCGCAAGGATCACATTCGGTTCATCATCCCTGAACTAACAGATATGGTTGAATGGACACTCTCATATTTTCACAGCACCTTCTCTTTCGTTCTTTGGGGAGAAACTTGGCCTTAGCTGACCCTCCAGAAGGAGATCGACTTCAGATCTTAAATGAAGCCTGGAAGGTTATCACAAAGTTAAAGAGCTCGCAGGTGGGTTGTTGGTAGGATATGAGTTGGACACAGCTGTAGCCATGTACTGTTGTAATAAATATTTTGCAAGTTCTGCACGTTCCATCGTGGGAGTATTGCCTGGCCCAGGAGCTCCCAAACTATGGACCACCAGTAGTCTGTGAGCTTTATTCCGGTCATCCGTGGTGTTTCTGAAGAATAGTGGGAGCAGGAACTATGAATGGTAGGAGCAGCTTATGAAATATAAGTATTGACTGTTGCTATTGTCGCTTTGCTGTATTTTGTTACTTATCCTAGATTATATTGTACTCTAAGGAATTCAAATTGTAATACAATGTGAGAAATAAGAGAAGGAATAAAAATGCAATTACAAATTGTACAACAACAAGCACAGTGCATTACAATTGTTACAACAGGCAGGAAAATTGCAAAGTGGACCTCCCAATTTTCAAGCAGTCCCTGAGTAAAAATGTTTGGGGACCACTGAACTAGCCAGATTCTCCTTCCAGTATTTCAGTAATTTGTTTCAAGAACAGAGCAATATAAGAACTACATTTCAGATACATTAAAGTTTTTTTAAAAAAAGAATTCAGCAAGCTGATTATTATATCATTGGGGACTATTTGTAGTAGTGTGTTTAGGGTGGGGTGTGAAGCTTGCTTTAAAAGCTCTCTAAATACAATATGATATGCTGCTTTTAAACCATAACGTCCATTCATCGATTTTTAGGATTATATCAACTGTGCAGAAATCTGGGTGGAATATACCTGTAGACACTTCACGGTATGTGTAGATTTAAGAATGTATATGTTTTTGTTTTTAGAGTATTTGTATATCTTTCTTGTATAAGGAGAGTACAGTGGTACCTCTGAAGTTGAACGGAATCTGTTCCGGAAGTCCATTCAACTTCGGAAACGTTCAGAAAGCAAGGCGTGGTTTCCAATTGGCTGCAGGAAGCTCCTGCAGCCAACCAGGAGCTGTGGAACCCACATCAGACGTTTGGGTTCCAAAGAACGTTCACAAACCAGTTTGCGGCGTTCGGGAGCCAAAACGTTAGATTCACAAGACATTCGACTTCCGAGGTACGACTGTAGTTTTAACTTTCACTTCCTTAAGACTCCTGTGATTTAACAAGAGAGTGTTAATGAAACTTCTGGCATTAAAAGATGTTGAAGTTTATTTTATGGAAGGTTGGACTAGATGATCCTCAGGGTCCAACTCTACAATTCTATGATTCTATGATAAAGGGATCTTTTTCTTCCTTAGTGCCGCACAGTGGAGCCCTTGTTTGTGCTGGAGTCAGAGATTCATGCGCACTCTCTCTAGATCTTTATGATCTAGCCATTTGGCTGTAGCCCAGTTCCTCTTTGTGATGACGACATTCTGCTGGACACCGAGATAATTCTTAAGTGTGATGCTAAGTGCTCACTTAGTGTCTCACTTCATATGATGCTGTAACCTTACGCAGCCCTTCCCTTTTTATACCTGAGTTAGAGGAGACGTAGACTTGAGGGTTTTAGCAGACCATTGCAGCAGCACACAGAGTCCCCTCAAACAAACTCTTATCTCTGTGTACCTGTGTTTTGTTGGTGTTATGGATTAAAGCTCAAATTAATTCTAGCTCATTGACCTTAAATAACAACAATTTCTCTGGATTCCAAAAGCATCCCAAAACTTGGATTAGCAGTGTAGGAATAAGGCTTCTAGCTGCTTAGCTTGGTAATGTAATTGTCTTTGTTTTGTATGGTATGGTTTTGAAAAGTTGAATTCATGACTATTTCACTACTGTTCCCTTATGGCATTTAACTTGCCCTTTTCAGAAGCGTGAGGTCAATACAGTTTTGGCGGATGTCATCAAACACATGACTCCAGATCGGGCATTTGAAGAGGCCTACCCCCAGGTAAATGAAGAGTGCAGCCATGAGAAAAGAAAACAAAGGATTTTGTTCAGACTAAACCGTACAATGGGAGCTGTATCCAATGCTAGTTCTGCTCAGACGAGAGCCATTGGCATTACTTGAAATGTCTGAATTAGATTTATAAATTTCAGTGGCTCAACTTTGAGTAGGACTGTTATTTGAGAATTCTGGCTAGTGTTTGATGCAAGTAAATGAAAGATGTGTATCTGATTTAATAGGTAGCTCTGAACCATGTAAGGCCAATGAGCTACATTGAGCCCAGAACAAATATAGAGGTAGGAGACCTGTTGATAGTCTTCAATTGTTTTAAATGATGTCAGCAAGAAGAGGAAAGCTTATTGTTCATGATTGATAAAAGACTGAATAAGAAGCAGTGGGATGTATCCAACTAAGTTATACTCAGAGTAAACCCACTGAAATCTTATGAACCTGTGTTCATAATATCCATTAATTTCAATGAGTCTTTGAGTAGCATTGGATACAGTCAAATGGGTTTAAATGAAAGGGTAAAAGTTGGCATGAGGCTGTTGTGGGGAACCTTTGGCTCTCCAGATATCTATCTATCTATCTATCATCTATCATCTATATCATCTATCTATCTATCTATCTATCTAATCTATCATCTATCTATCAATCATCTATCTATCTATCTATCTATCTCAGGCGTGGCCAAGCTTGGCCCTCCAGGTGTTTTGGGACTACAATTCCCATCATCCCTGACCACTGGTCCTGTTAGCAAGGGATGATGGGAGTTGTAGTCCCAAAGCAGCTGGAGGGCCAAGTTTGGCCATGCCTGATCTATCTCTCTATCCCTATCCTTATCTCTATCTCTCTATCCATCTATCCTACAATTCCCATCCCCCCTGGCCATTGGCCATACTTGCTGGGGCTGAATGGAGTTGTAGTTCAACATCTGGATAGCTAAAGGTTCCCCACACTTGTCAAAACAGGAACTTTCTTTACTGTGTGTGTCTTTTTTCTCCTGCTTCTTGCTCTTTAGCTCCAGTCAATAATTCAGAAGGTTATCACCTATTTCCATGACTTCGCCGTTCTCTTTTCATTGGTAAGTTTCCACACAGCTACTAGGATCTTCTCTTGTTAGTCCATCTTCTCTTGCTGGTTATTCCAGAAGAATTTGAGGGGAGCTAGAAGGCAGAGGAGCGAAAGCTGTGCCAGAACTGGAATAATGGGAATTTGGCTGATCTGGGTCTTCCTGTCCTCCCCACCCTTAGCTATAAATTACTCTTCTCATCTGCTCACCCCATTCTCACCATGCAGTCATTGGGAGAGCCCAACGAACCTGGCATATGGCCAAAAGCCAGACCCAAACCAAGATTGGCTTTGTTTTGCTTTTCTATCCTGCTCCACAGCCACAAAGGCTTCTCAAAATAGTTTATGACTTCCTTAAACAACGGTTCTGACTCCTTCTGTCCAACACCTTGTCCCTTGCCTGTTTGTCCCCAATGTCTTACGGCTCCCCAGCCATTTTGTAGCTGGCAGAGGCTGTAGCTCAGTGTTAGCATGCATGCCTGGACTCCCAGGGCGCTTATTCCCAACCATAGTTGCATGCCCCCCAAGATGAAGCAAAGTATTCTGCAAATATAGGCTAGCTCAAGCTGTAAGTACCTAAACTTGGTGGTATTTCTGTTGACTTTTTAGGAGAAATTCTTACCATTCTTGGATATGTTCCAGAAAGAGAGTGTGAGAGTGGAGGTTTGTAAGTGCATCATGGAAGCTTTTATTAAGTAAGTATAAAGTATTCTGATTAAGTGCACTCCAGAGACTCTAGACCATCTATTGAAGGGTTGTTAAGGGCGACAGAGTGAATTGGTCTGCAGTCCATTTGGCATTGGAAATGTATTTCTGCTGACACTAAAGATTAGTCTAAAAAGAGCATTTAAATACAATATAATTCCTATTGATGTTTATATAAATAGCATATTATGAAACGAACTGCATTAGGGTAGTCTTGCTATGTTTTAAAGTATGTTTTGCAGTTAGACATGCTGGATTCAAGGCAGCAGTGTATTTGAATGTGAGCAAACAGATCTGGAAGGGCAGACAGAAATGCAAGGCCCTGTTGTCTGAATGCACATTTGCTGCAAAGCTGATACTCAGGCAGTTATGGAGGGTGGTTCCCATTTTCCTGTGGCTTGAATAGATATGTGTGCCAAGCTTTATGTACTTGTGTGTTAAATACAGACACTTCAGAGTTAGGTCATACCTAAAGCACATTTAACACATATTTTAGGCACATGGCTTCCTCCAGAGATTCTTGGGAACTGTGGCCTACTCCTCACAGAACTACAATTCCCAGCACCCTTAGCAGTTCCTAGGATTCTTTGGGGGAAGCCGTGTGTGTTTCATGTGCTTTAAATGTATGGTGTGGGTGTGACCCCTGTGCTCCTAAAATAAAAGCGTTGATGCATTTTCTGCTTATTAGTGTCACAGATTAAATAATAGAAGAAAACCCATATTGCTGGTTTTCAGATGGTACGGGTATATATTGCAGCTGATAACCATCTTAGAAGAGACATTCCTCTATCTGTGAAAGTGAAGAGGGAAATGATCCTTTTCAGAGGCGGCCTGCCATCTTGGAGGCTTTGTCATTCCTTACAATAGCAAACTCTGGCAGTGCCAACAGAAATGGAGCCAAAACAGGTTCCACCTAGAAACAAGCGGGAGAGGTATCCAACATGCTTGGGAGAATCCCAGGGTTTTCGGAAGTATGAAAATGGAAACCAACCAAAAAGCCCAAGGGAGACCCTACTCCCTGCCCAGTTATGAATGAGCATGTGCATTTGCCATGGAATGTTGACTGTCATTTGGAAAAGAAAAGGGAAATGCAGGTCAGTGGGGAGGAAGAGGGATGGATGGATGGAACTCTGAACAAGCACTCTCCTTTTAGGAAGGGAGAGTGCATTGCAGTATTTCTGTGTGGATTCCGCTTGTTTATATTCTTACAAAACCTGTTTCCTGGTTAATTGGCGATGCCTCTTCAAGTTGGTTTTTAAAAAGGACATTAATCTATTAATTCATTTTGAAAGGATGAAACCTTTCTGCTGCTAGATTTGTCGCTCATTGTGCAGCAGCTTGAATAGGTTGAAGGTGATACTTTGCCATATGCTTCTCTGCTGCACTGACAGCCGCTGTGATAGCAGGATGCAAACACATGAGCATCTGGGCCTTACAGGCTCCACTGCAGAAAAGTCAGCACTTCTTTAAATTAAAACGAAATCAAAATAGTTTCTTTTTCAGTGCTGACTACATTCTTTCTCAAGCGGCTTTAATTTCCTTTTTATCGCCTTGTGATATTTAGACTGCAGGTTCACGTTGTTAAGCGGTGATAACTGAGTCTTGAGAAAACACTTCGCAGAAATGTTAACTGGAGGCTTTTGTTTTAATTTCCTCAATCCATTATAAAGAGCTCAGTGTTGTATCTCATTGATTCGTGCGGTAGTGTGTCAGTTCAGGAGTGATGGATGATAAAACTCTCACATGCACTTTTGATTGGCTTGGCATTATAAATTATTGTAAATAAAAGTACTAGCCTGTGCTGGCAGGAAGTGCCTCCACACCCGTACGAGAAGCACATTTTAGCAAGAACAACTGATCTAGTCTGTGTTCTATTTTCTCTTCCCTGTCCCCGTTGTGACAGTTTATTCTTTGCAACACTTTCCCCCCTAATCTTAATGTTGGCTTGCAGTTCCGTCATCTTTGTCTTTAGAGCTATATTGTTGGTTCATTTTGGACATCTCAACCAAAAGAGCAACAAAACTGGGTCTCAGGATCAGTCTCTTAGGTTTTTGCATGGTTGTTTAAAAGCTACTGGCCAAACTCTGGATTTCATAGAGCAGTCTGTGTTTCTTCCGAGGAGGTCCCTGTCATGTAAGTCAGGCTGAATTCTCTCTTCTTCTCCCCCATTCAGGTTCCCTACTGATCTCCTGCTGAGGCCTGGCTTTTTTATGCAAGAGGGGGCCTGTTGACCTCATCCAGTTTCCTTTTTTCTTAGAAGCTGGATGTCTTTTTTTAAAACCAGTTTCCTCCCTCCTTTCAGCTGGGGCTGGACAGCCTGGAGTAGGAGAGCCAAGGGTATTAACCCATCCAAGGGCATTTCATTCTTCTGCAGCCTCCCCTGCATAAAAAGGTCACACTGAATTGGGCTGTTGTCATCCGTGCTGCCTCTTTCTTCTTCTGTAATTCAGTGAGTGGGCAGTTTTGCTATGACATTCAGTATCTTGAATGAACTGAAGTAAAACAAAGTTCTCGAGGGGGCACTAGGACACCTCCATCCAGGTTGTCTTCATCCTAGTACTCAGCAGCAGGAAATGATGGCATTCCAAGGTAGCTACTATGGAACTCGGCCCTTGAAATACCAGCTCATTTCCTGCCTTTGTTTAAAAGGCATCTCCTTGAGCTGTGCTTATAGTCTGTCTGATTCTACTCTCTCAGGCCTGTTGTGTGTTGTTTTTTTGTGGACCGTGTGCCAGCTGTCTGTGTGTGCCTGCCCCGGAGTGAAATTTTCCTCCCTGTGGGATTTGAGTGTGCTTGGTCTGCTGTTTGTATTTTCCTTCTCAGTTACTGCTTAATTTACCTTTTGTGTTCCATGAAATTTCCTCAGATTAGCTGTCCCTTTCAAAACCTTCCAGAATTTATTATTACCTTTGATCCTTCTGTTTTGTTTTCACTCCAGATTAATTATTGATTGTCTTGCGATCTCAGGCTTGGTTCATGTATTAGGGCCAGATCTTGACTACAGCTTGGGGTTGTGTACTTTCCCCTTTTACTCATGGAAGGGGTTTTTTTTGGGGGGGGTGGGCGGGCAAACAGCATCTTGTTGTTGCTTAGTTGTTCAGTCGTGTCCGACTCTTCATGACCCCATGGACCAGAGCACGCCAGGCACTTCTGTCTTCCACTGCCTCCTGCAGTTTGGTCAAACTCATGCTGGTAGCTTCGAGAACACTGTCCAACCATCTCGTCCTCTGTCGTCCCCTTCTCCTTGTGCCCTGCATCTTTCCCAACATCAGGGTTTTTCCGGGGAGTCTTCTCTTCTCATGAGGTAGCCAAAGTATTGGAGCCTCCAAACAGCATCTTAAGTCATAGAATTGGAAGGAACCCTGCAGATCATCTTAGTCCAACCCCCTAAAATGCAGGAATATGCAGTTGTCCCTTACGGGGATCAAACCTGCAACCTTGGCGTTATCAGCGGCATGCTCTAACCAACAGAGCTATCCATCTGGAGGGTACGAGGTTGAGGAAGGCTACTGTAGTGTGAAGTAGTTTCTTTTATCTGGCCTGGATCCTGAGTTGCAGTCCCAAACAGTAGTTTGGACCCACTTTTAGTCCACACATGTATTTTTAACGTATACATTGAAAAAACAACAACCGTATATTTGTTTGATGGTTGTACTGCCATGGTGACTCACACTAGACCCAGATTGTGATTCCATAGTGAGTCCAAGTCCACCATTTTAAGATCAGGGGGTTGAAAGCATCTGGACAGCATTAGGTATGTCTGCTCCATGGTGACCCCAGTCCTAAGGCAAACTCTTGTATGGCAGTGGCTCCATTGTACTTTTGTTCCCCCAGATCAGGAGTTGTGCGAGAGAGCAAAGCGCTCTTTTGTTCATTCGTCACACCTTTGCTGTGCAGTAAATAGAGTATAGAGCTTTTAATGCCCTATAATCAAAGAGCACTTCAAGGGAATGCTTATTTTCTATGACAAGACCTTTTACACAGCAGGAAAGCATAATCCACGTAGATGGAAAGAACCGCTAATTACCATTCTAAGTGTTCCTGCAGCTTCTAAGCGAGCAGAAGGCACTGGATGCAGAACTTCCTGTGTGTTGCTGAATGTCAAAGTGCCATATATCCATCTGGGCCTGGGGTTTTGTGTGGTTTCAGGTTTTTGAGTACTGTCTCTATTTCCTCTGGGGTGATAGGGCTGTCCATGAATTCTTGTTCCTCTGCAGTTAAGGTTGGCATGGTCAGCCCTGTTAGGAATCTTCTGATTTCCTGTGCAGGTGGGTTGCGGGAGATGTATAGATTGGCATAAAATTCAGCAAATTCTGAGGTTATTTCTTTGGTGGAGGATGTTATGTTACCATCTTTTTTTATATGTATTCTGTTTTGAGTGACCCCCCCCCCCTTGCATTTGTTTGCTAATAGCCTGGAGTTCTTCCCTCCATATTCGTAAAAGCATTGTTTAGAGTATAGGATGTTAATCATTGTTTTATTGATTTTTAGAGAGTCAGTTTCCCTTCTTTTTTGTTTTTTGAGTTTTAAGGAGTTTTTCTGGCTCCTGTTTGTTTCTGAGTGTGATGAGAGGGTCGTAATGTCTTGTTCTAATTTACCAATTTTTGAGGAGGTTTTGTTTTTTAAAGGATGCCCTCTGCTTTTTGCAGGCTCCTCTGGTGACCACTTTCATTGTGTCCCAGAGGATGGGGGTTGTTATGTTGCCCACATCATCATCCTTAAAGTAGTTTTGGAGAGTTTTCAAGACATGATTGGCGTTACCACATGATTATTTTTGTCACTTCAGCTTTGCATGGGGAACATTTCACTTACATTATTTTTTGTGGCATGGTCTAGCAGTTTATCCCGAGAAGGAAGCTCACTGTTCTGAACTGTTTTCGAGTTGTTAAATGCCTTTTTCAAGAGTAATATTCACCATACCCCCCCTCCCCCAAATAAAAATGTATGTGTTAGAACCACTTTGCAATGACTTCACCACAACGGTAAGTAGCACAAGGTGCCGAGCTGGTTCACACATCACTCAGAAGTAAGGCCCTGTCTGCACTGTGCATTTTAAAGCAGCATCATACCACTACAAGCAGTCGTGGCTTCCCCCCAAAGAATCCTGGGAACTGTAGTTTGCTAAGGGTGCAAAGAGTTGTTAGTAGACCTTATTCCACTCACAGAGCTAACAGTTCCCTGGGAAGAAGGATTGATTGTTAAACCACTTTGGGAACCGTAGCTCTGTGAGTAGAATAGGGGTCTTCTAACAACTCGTAGTACCCTTAACAAACTACAGTTCCCAGAATTCTTTGGGGGAGAGCCATGGCTGTTTAAAATAGTGTGATACTGCTTTAATTGCACAGTGCTGATGGGGCTTAAGTGTATATGCTTCCCCCTCCCCAATCTGGTCAGACCTCACCTGGAGTACTGTGTCCAGTTCTGGGCACCACAGTTCAAGAAGGACACTGACAAACTGGAATGTGTCCAGAGGAGGGCAACCAAAATGGTCAAAGGCCTGGAAACGATGCCTTATGAGGAACGGCTAAGGGAGCTGGGCATGTTTAGCCTGGAGAAGAGGAGGTTAAGGGGTGATATGATAGCCATGTTCAAATATATAAAAGGATGTCACATAGAGGAGGGAGAAAGGTTGTTTTCTGCTGCTCCAGAGAAGCGGACACGGAGCAATGGATCCAAACTACAAGAAAGAAGATTCCACCTAAACATTAGGAAGAACTTCCTGACAGTAAGAGCTGTTTGACAGTGGAATTTGCTGCCAAGGAGTGTGGTGGAGTCTCCTTTGGAGGTCTTTAAGCAGAGGCTTGACAACCATATGTCAGGAGTGCTCTGATGGTGTTTCCTGCTTGGCAGGGGGTTGGACTCGATGGCCCTTGTGGTCTCTTCCAACTCTATGATTCTATGATTCTATGATTCAATCTGATTTTGCGTAACCCATGTTAAACAACCACAGCTTCAACCTTACTGCTAATAATATTTTTCCTTCTTGTTTTTCCATACGTGTTGTTTAGGCACCAACTGGAGCCAACCAAGGACCCTGTCATCCTCAATGCCCTTCTGCATGTGTGCAAGACAATGCACGATTCTGTGAAGTGAGGTTTTTTCGCTGTCTCCTTATAATGAATTTCATTTTAAACGGTGGTGGTTGTTGTTGTTGTGATCAGTTCTGAGGCCAAGGCTTCAGGGTTGGAGAACTGTTTTTCCATGTGCTGCTTTTATTCAGGGCTGTGTGCAGGAAAACAAAATACCAGCACTGGCCGGCTTGCTCCTTAAAACGTTGCTTTGTTCTAAATGCAAAACAAAGAGAAGATGATCTGGGATGTGCTGGTGACTTCACAGCTTAACAAATGGGTTGTGGGTGGAGCAAGAGAGATGCGGCAGGGAATAAATGTTAAGAGTGTCAAAAGGGATAAACAAAATGACATGCTTTTGTGAGATGCAGGTGTCAGTTAAAGTGCCTCTCCAAAAAGCACTCACAACTCCAGTGAACAATACAATTTTGATATTGGTATGCTTATACCCGACAAGTATTTTAAAAACAAACAAATATCGGAAGTAAATAACAGGACACATTTAAATGCTTTTTTTTGCCATTTTGAAATGCGTACTCTCTCCTGTTAGATACTCCTTTGTACTCTTCTTCCAGCAAAAAGCTGCTCCCCTGATACTTAGTGCCAAAAGGATGCTAAGAACTTACAGGAAGAGAACATAGAAATGTCATTTCTGCATTTTCTTTCTTTGTGGTGCCTGGGCAGTCTCTGTGCTCAGCTGGTTGCCTGCTTCAGTGGGCAGGAGGGAGGCGCATTTTGATAGATGCCTCTTAATGCCAGGCAAGAAGAGAAGATTACTCACAAGATCTACGGATCTCGGTCTTGCTTTCTCTGAGTTTCTCATTCTTCTGATTTCACATTCTTCACATTTCCTCCGTATCTGCATCAGCTTTGCAAAAAGAATTTTAAGGCCCACTTAAAAACCCACGTGCATTTATGTGTGCATTTCCCACGGTATCCCTGTTTTTGCCAGCAATTTATTCCCTAGTGTGGTGGATTTTTACAAATTATTTTCATGAATACATGCATTTTTGTGCTTATATGCACATGCACTTTTGAACTGTTTCACAATGTTAGAAGAAGTACAGACTTCAGAGATAGCCGCATTAGTCTGAGAAGTGCCAGTCAAGAGATTTGCATTCAAATGTCAGCCATGCTAATTTCCCTTCCATTATTTGGTCACAATTGCAGGATTTGCCCTGATCCTGGTTTACATATGATAGCAAATTTGCAAATGTGTGGGCTTTCAGAGAAGAGACTTTTTTTTACTGAGCTAAGCTAAGCTGAAGGACATTCCCAGTCCCACCTGGAAATGTGTGGGACTTATGGGGAAGGGAGATGCAAAAGACACTTGCATTTCCTGCTACTCTACAGTGCCACCAGATTCAAAACTGCTTTGCGACACTGTGATGAGATCAATACAGGAGGTCGGTGGTGTCGCTGAGAACAAAATCTTAATTGTTTCTGGCATCATCTTTGCTTCCTTTGTGCTTTTATCTAATAAAGGCAGAAATTGACTTTTTAAAATAAATAAACAAAGCACATTAAAAAACAAATGATTTTCCATGTCTATAAATCTTGTTCCTATAAACAGAAAGCATGATTTTTGAACTAAAGGGATCTCAATATGCAGCCAATTTCCTTGGCATACGGTAACTACCATTTGGTCCATTTCTATTTCTTGGTCATCTACTCCTTAATTTCAGGAATGGGACTAACTTTTTAGTGCTATCATTAGTAAGTTCTGGAGTAATAAAATAATTGCCCTGGACTATCAGTCGTTGAAATTTTTCATAAGCACTTCTTCTGGTACAGGTGTTAATCTGGTCTCAGTTACCAGGGCAATAAGTTCTAGCAAATGCACTCGTAACAATACTGGATTGTGTTTACTGTTAGCGCTACTCAGAGTGGATCCCTTGAAATTAATGGACAAGACATACTTGCACCCACCAATTTCAAGAGGTTTACTCGGAGTGAAATTTGGTTGGTTTCAAACGCCAAACAGTTTTTTCCCTTAAATCTTGCTTTGTTTCTGAAATAATTCTGCAACATCTGTAAGAGCCTGCATCAACTGGATTGCACAGCCTTTGCAAAAGGAGCTGCGTTGCAAAGCTTTGCAAAAATAGTGACCGAGGAAAAGGTCACATCCGAATCCTGCATTTAAAGCAAATTTAAGAGTAATGACTTATCCCAAAGAATCTCGGGAACTGTAGTCTACCACTCACAGAGCCACCTTTAACAAACTACAGTTCTCAGGATTCTTTAGAGGAAGCTATGACTGTTACAGTCCTAGAAGAGTGCTTGAAATGTATGCTGTGGATGTGACCTGTGCTGCAAATTGGGAAGTCCCTGGTTTGAATGTCACCTCTGGCATCATCATCATCATCATCATCATCATATATTATTCATACCCCACCCATCGGGCTCGGTTTCCCCAGCCACTCTGGGCGGCTCCCAACAGAATATTAAAAATATGATCAAACATTAAAAACTTCCCTAAACAGGGCTGCCTTCAGATTCTTTCTAAAAATCAGATACCATATTTTTTGCTCTATAAGACTCACTTTTCTCTCCTAAAAAGTAAGGGGAAATGTGTGTGCGTCTTATGGAGCGAATGCAGGCTGCTCAGCTATCCCAGAAGCCAGAACAGCAAGAGGGATCGCTGCGCAGCGATCCCTCTTGTTCCGGCTTCTGAGATTCAGAATTTTTTTTTCTTGTTTTCCTCCTCCAAAAACTAGGTGCATCTTATGGTCTGGTGCGTCTTATAGAGCTAAAAATATGGTAGTTGTTTATTTCCTTGACATGTGATGGGAGGGCATTCCACAGGGTGGGTGCCACTACTAAGAAGGCCCTCTGAGCTTGCTTGGTGGCCTTAGACAGGCTGCACTCTCTCACAAGAGCAAAAACAGACCCTGCTGGATCAGGCCAATAACCAATTTAGTTCAGCATCCTATTTTCACGGTAGCCAGCTTCAGTCCCCCTGTCTACTATATGGAGTGACAATACAGACTTGCCTTACAGAGGTGCTGGTAACATTTCCATTGCAGTTCCAAATGTTAAAGTGTGTTTTAGATTAAAAAGTTGAACTAGATAATGCCATTTTCCTGCTTGGGCTCTACTCAAGCTAAAGCACTGTGTGGGTCATTTAAACAGCTGCTTCGCGGTCATGTTTTTAAATTAGCAATTTTTATTGGGGACCCTTTGCTCCCTTCCACGCATCTTCCAAACCATCAATCAGTTTCTTGTTATGCCTGTATTGGATGGCGAAACCCTAATGAGCTAATCATGGTGAAGGTTCACTCTTCCCTTCCAATTGAATTTGTATTCCAGAGCAATTACTCTGTTCCCATCTGGTGTCTGCACAGGGAGAATTGCAAAATGGTACACCAGGGACTAGCATGCCCAGGATTAAACTGGATTACTTAATTGTAATTGAGCGTGGTTCTTTTTCATCAGAATGTGTATGGTTTTATTACCTCCCCATTTGGTAACCAAATTAAATGCTAATGATATGAAACTGAATTTGCTACCCTCCACCCCCCGCCAATATCCCAGCAGTTTATAGCTATTGTTTTGGCCCAGTGTATCACACCATGATGCACTACTTTTGCTGTGCAGATGTTTACACTTGTTGTGTTCTACAGCCCAATCCTAAATTAATTTTGGAATTGGCAATTTGCAAACAGTGACTGCTCACTGTTACAGGGTGGATTCAAACTATTTTCCAAAACAGTTTTGTCCCACAGTAGATGTTGGATAGCTTAGTTGGCAAACTCTTAATCTTAGGGTGGGGGTCTTGAGCCCAACATTGGGCAAAAGATTCCTGCATTTCAGAGGGTTGGACTCAATGGCCCTTGTGGTCCCTTCCAACTCTACAATTCTAGAGATTTATTCCCACTTTCCCTGGTTCACAATGCAGTGAAGTTTATAAAGAAGTAAAAGCATAGTTTGCAAATCACTGAGAGTTGCACAATTTGCTGCACTTGCTGATCTCATTTTGGTTCACGATCTGCACAAGTATTACACTTCTTCTTGTTATCATGTTCTCTCTCTCTCTCTCTCTCTCTCTCTCTCTCTCTCTGTGTGTGTGTGTGTGTGTGTGTGTGTGGAACACATTCATGGCATGGAAAAGGTCCCATGTTTCATTCTAGGCATCTCCGGGTAGGGACAGGAAAAACCTCCTGTCTGAAAGTTTGGAGAGCCATTGCCAACTTAGCGTTGGCCATACGAAGCTAGAGGAACCCAATGGTATAGAGCAGCTTCCTATTTGCCTGTGATAAATGGGACTTGGTAGCAAGGTAGAAAGACACCATCTTGACTGCAAGTCAAGTGAAGCAGGAGTTTGAGGACTAGGGCATTTCAAACATTGCTTGTGTGACTTTTCTGTTCTACAGACATCTTTTGGCATGCTGTAGTTCAGGGGTCGGGAACCTCAAGCCAGGGAGTCAATAGTGCCCCTCCCAGCCTCTTTTCTTTGGTCCTCAGAATTCTCCCCAGGTCATGATCCGTCCAGATCAGCTCGGGTGAATCTGCTTTGAAATGAGAGTTCAGATTCCTCCCCCATCCCTACCCTGGGGTAAGCCGCACTGAATTCAACAGGGCTCATTTCTCACGTTTATGCTATAAACCGATTTGAGGTTTTTCTTAAAAATATAAAGCGGTATAGAAAGGAAATGAATAATAATAATAATGTAGCATCAATTTATTTTCGAGGAGTTTCTTAAATATTGATGCTTTTTTGTAGTGCGCTGACACTAGAAGACGAAAAACGAATGCTAGCCTCTTTGATAAATGGATTTTTGAGAATGGTGAGTATCTGCTGGGCTGGTCAGTGTTTTAATCTGCATTTTAATTGTGCTTTTAACTGGCTGCTAGTTTTTGGCTTTTTGGTAGTGTGTGTGTGCTTGAAAGAAAGCACAGATATATCTGATGTAATGTGTACCATACTTTTCGCTCCATTGGGCGCAGTTTTTCCCCTCCAAAAACTGAGGGGAAATGTGTGTGCGTCCTATGGAGCGAATGCAGGCTTGTGCCATAGCCGCGCGCAACCCCTCCGGCAGGGAGAGGCTGCACGGGGCTATGGCTTCTTTAGCTCCACGCAGCCTCTCCCGGCAGGGAAGGATTGCGCAGGGCTAAAGAGGAAGCCAAAACAGCCAGCGCGATCCATCCCGCTCGCTGCCTTGGCTTGTGCCATAGCAGCACACAACCCCTCTGGCAGGGAGAGGTTGTGCACAGCCTGTACACTGCTCTTTGGGGCTGGGGGGGAAGATTTTTTTTATTGATTTCCCCGTCTAAAAACTAGGTGCGCCCTATGGTCCGGTACGCCCTATGGTGCAAAAAATACGGTAGTTGGGCTCTTAGCTTTTAATTATGACACCTAAATTAAACCTTCCATGGCCAGATGCAGTATACCTCGGGATGCTAGAAGATGCACAGCAGGGCTTGCCTTTGTAATTATGCTTGTGAATTTCACAGCAGCATCTGGCTTTACACTGGGGGGAAGGGGAGGCGTGTTGCGTGACATAGACCTCTTGCTCTGATCCAGTGGGGCTGCTGTTTTGCCCCCATTGCATCAGAGAGTTGTGTGTTCCTAAAGGTTCTGTCAAAGGAAGTGAAAGAAAAAAAGATGTGATATGAACCACATTGCTTGGTAAATACTGCATGAAAGAGTTAGCGCTGCACTGCATCAAATGAGATGGAAAGAATGGGTAACTGGATGCCAGAGTCCTGTATAAGAAATGACTTTGTGAATCTTTTAAATCCAGGTTTCATTTGGCCGTGACTTTGAGCAGCAGCTGAGTTTTTATGTTGAAGCCAGATCAATGTTTTGCAATTTGGAACCTGTTCTCGTCCAGCTGATTCATGTGAGCATACTTTCTTAAGTTGAAATAGGACTTCGGGAGCTGTGTGAGCTATTTTTTCCTGCTGCATTCCGTCATTCCTTGCATTTCATTACAGAGCAAGGTCAATTTTGTTGGCGTTTTAACAGCAGAGAATTTGCATTCGTACATCATGTTTTATATTGATATTTGGCATGTTGCTGGTGAATTCATCCTGCAAATTGAATAGCGCAAAGTCGTATGAGCTGATAGCTCATTAGTGGGGAATATTCTGAGTTGCCTCCTTCATTTTCAGTGTTTCTCTTTCCTGCTTTCATATAGGAAAAACAGTATTTGAAATATACTTTTCCTCAGTCTAAACTGATTGCTCCTGGGCACTAAACTAGCACAGCAACTAGTTTTGAATTTTTAAAGGTGGCATTCTTGTCCCTAAGTCATGGGTGGAGGACTTCAATTTCAGGGGCCAAAAGCACACTCCCCCAGCCATTTTTTTCTGACCCTTGTAATCCTTCCCAGCTCACACCTCTTCTCCCCAGGCAACATTCCTTCACTTGCCCTGCTTTGCTCTGGAAGTGTTTTCACCTGAATGGAATGTGCCCTTGAACTCAGGCAAATTTGTGGGGTTTTGGTCTTGTTGCACATAGTATGCACAACCCTCCTTGCACATCATTATAGCTGTATGCTCTTTCATTTTCCCTGAAGCTTGTATTTCATATCAGTTAAACAGGAATATTTGTTAGTTATTTAGTTCCATTGACTTCTGCTGGAGAAATCCTTGAATTGTTTGAGTTGCAGAGTTGCTTCTGTAGGTAACATAATCTTTTAAAAACAGAGTGTGAACCAGCTGGCGATGGAAACGCGAAAAGTGATGAAAGGGAATCATTCCAGAAAAACAGCTGCATTTGTCAGGGTAGGTGTGAAAACTGAAGGAATTCTTCATCCTTATTTTTTCTGCATGAACTATGGTCTGTATTGGCCAGAGCGCTAAACCATGGTTTAGCACGGGGGGTGGGCTGGTTGTACTTATGCTCCCACTATTTCTGAGTACACTTTAGTCATTTTAAGTGGGGGTGATGGGATTTGGCACCCAGCAACATCTGGAGGGCCAAGACTCCCCAAACCTCTGATTTAAGACATGTTCAGAATAGTCTTTGAAAACTTTTCTTACCTTTTTTTTTAAGGCTTGCGTTGCCTTCTGCTTCATTACAATTCCATCTTTGACAAGCATATTTTCTCGTCTCAATCTGTACCTGCACTCTGGACAGATTGCTTTGGCAAACCAGTGCCTTTCTCAAGGTAAGCCTCATGATCTTTCTTCATTTGTAAAACAAAATGCTGTACTGTTTTTAACACTTGATTGGGAGCCGCCCAGAGTGGCTGGGGAAACTCAGCCAGATGGGCGAGGTATAAATAATAAATTATTATTATATTATTATTATTTCTAGCTACAGTGGGAACATATGAGGATTGCTAAAATTTTGAATGTTCTGTTGGGAAGGAGCTGGCGCCTTTGCTTGTCATGGCTACTTTGCACAGAACAGATATGCTTTGGAGAAGGGTCATAGCATCCCCCTTCATTGCAGAAGGTCCCAGGTTCAGTCTCCTGGAATCTCAGGTACGGCTGGGACTGTCCCCCATCTGAAACCCTGGCAGTTGCCAGTCAGTTTAGACTCTAGAACAAGACTGAGCTGGTTGCACCAATGGTCTGATTTAGTATAAGGCAGTTTCCTATGTTCCCGTGTTCCATGCTAAGGGAAAGTATTCAGCTAGTAAAAAAAAGAAATCGTGTAGGAAAGAGTGTAGGCATGGCACGATAAGAGCTTGGAATTCTAAGATCTAAGGAATGTGCACATTTTACTTAAAAGTGCTACTGAACCTATGATTAAATAACACTACTCAGAGCCTGGATTTTGCTTTTAGGCAAGACATAAAACAAGCAGAGCATACAAACGTGTGACATGTTTTAAGAATTCTAGCATTATTTTTGGCAAGTGGTAAGGACGTTAATGCTGACGTGCTAATTTGCTTAACAATGAGACCGTTTTTGTTCCTTCAGAACAAAAGCTTCCTCTCCCTGTAAAAAAAAAAAAGAGAAAAGTCTTTAACTGCTACATGTTTAGTCCCATAAAACATTTCAACCCTTCTTTTCCAAGAGGAGTTCGTTTTGGTGGAAGCTCTTCCTTTGTGCTAGATGTATTTGGTACAACATCTTCAGGCTTTAGAAACAATGCATAACTGATGCCTTGGATGCAGTCCAAACATCCCTTCAGGTGTCAGTGTCATGGTTTATGTAGCAAAAGTTATATCACAAGGAATCCCTATAAATGCGTTTTGAGTGGAGAGCAATACAGCCTGGTTTGGGGAGGATTCTCGAAAAGGCAAGAGTGTGTGACACCCTTCTTCCAGCAGAACGAGGCTTCTTGTTGTTGCCGTTTTTACAGTCGAGAAGATGATGTCCTGAACATTTGCCCTCTGGTCTGTTCTTCCTGTTGTAGGGTTGTGATGGTTGAAAGATGTATAAAGGGTTAGTTCCTTCTCAGAATGAGCTTACAACATGGTGTAGGGAAGGACTGTAGCTCAGTGGGTAGTTTGCATGCCAGAGCCCTCAGATTCAGTCCCCAGCATCTCTTGGTGTGGTTGGGCAAGACTCTTCTTAGAAATTCTGGAGAGCCACTGCTCAATGTGCAGATAGTGCTGAACTAGGTAGTGTTAGAATTCCTGCTCCGTGATTGCAGTCATGGGATTTTTGTCTATCACCTGGTGGTGTATTGACTGAGTGGGAAGTGACAGAGACAGGATGTTTATGTTACTGTGTTCCGTGAAGTGGGACAATTGTCCTTTGTTCCTTTTCCTCTTTGCTGTCTGGTGCTAGAGAGAGAGGGAGCCATGTTGCAGTCCTCTGTGTGTGTTTGTATGTAAATAAAGTAGATTAGCCAAAATGCCGAGTTGCTGAGGTCTGTCGCACAAGATGCGCAAACTCTGCGGATCCCTAAGTGTGCCGGTGTCAGTTGCCATCGGTTGCTGTGATGTTCGGGCTGAAGAAAGCTTTTGAAGCTCCCAAATGATTGACCAGGAGGGAGGGAACATTCCATTCCGGCATGTGTCTTTGCCAGGGTCCTACTCGAGTGTAGGCTGAACTCCTGACAGGTAGACCATTGGTGTGACTTGGAATAAGTCTGCAGCCTATGTTACTATATCAGGGATGGGGATCTCCACCTGTCCTACAACTCCCATCAGCCCTAACCAGCGTGGTCAGGGGTCAGCGTGGATGGGAGCTGTAGTCTTAGCAACATCAGGAAGGCCACAGATTCCCCATCTCTGTCCTAGATTCATAGACTCTACGCTGTGTGTTGCTCCCACTCAGCGTAGGCATTGTGTTCAATGGACCTTTGGTTTAAACAGGTGAAACACAGACCTCCCTCCATCAGCTCTGGTGTGACAGGCCGGCTGCGTGAGGCCTCCTCTCCCTCAGCTGCCATCTGGGGGCAGCCATTCCATCAGAGTTACTTCAGTGGAAGAGATAGCAAACAAGGCTCATTTCATCAGTTTTGCTGGAGGTGCAGCTCTACCAGCCTCTCCTGCCAGCTGGTCATTATGGGAACAACTGTTTAGAAATTGAGTTTGAATTTTATTTCCTTCTTCCCTCCCTGCTCCTTTCCGCTTGTGCATTGGGTTGTGCATTTTTACATTTGCAGGAAGGTACTGTTTTGTTCTGATTGTACATGACATCCTGGGAGCCTTTTTGGCTGAGGAGCAGGGTAAATAAGCTCTAAATAAACGTGGAATAATAAAACAAGGCAAGGCAGGTTCATAATAAGTTACCGTATTTTTCGCCCTATAGGACGTACTTTTTCCCCTCCAAAAATGAAGGGGAAATGTGTGTGCGTCCTATGGGGCGAATGCAGGCTTCAGGAAGCTATCCTCAAGCCTTGGGAGCCCGTGGGAGTTCCCGCCGGGCTCCCAAGGCTTGCGGACAGCAGCCTGCAGCCCGAAACCTGGGGAGCGCAGCGGAGCACACCCCGGGCTTCGGGCAGATATCTGCAAGCCTGGGGAGTCCGGCGGGAGTTCCCGCCGGGCTCCCAAGGCTTGCGGATAGCAGCCTGTTCTGGGGGCCGGGGTCGGGGGAAGCTCAGGCCTAGGGGGGAAATAATTTTTTTTTCTTTATCCCCCCCCCCAAAAAAAACCTAGGTGCGCTCTATGGGCCGGTGCGCCCTATAGGGCGAAAAATACGGTATTTGGTCATTAATGTGACTAGCGAAGAGCCAGTTACATATGTTTGCCATTTTGATCATTACCTGTGTTTTCTAAAGCAGGATAGACTTGTAGGATTGTATGTTTATGACAGTTTGACCATAGGTTGTTTTGGGGGTGCAGGGAGTGGAGCATAGAAGAATCTGTGCATGTATGACATGTTCTTTCTGATCGGCATGGCTTCAGACATGTGCAAGTTCAAGCAAGTTAAATCTTGCCCCTTTCCGGAGATGACAAAAGTTGCCAGAATTGCACATGTGCTAGTAAGTTCCAGCTGTAAATGCAAACATGCTGACATCAGATGCTGACTAAGGCTTTCACCGCAAGGCTACTGGTTTTTATTTCTTTGTTTAGGCGTGATGCCGTGTGCCTCATTGGGGATTTAGAGCAAAGCTGACTGTTCCATCCGAGCAAGTTGCGAAAACAATAGAGCTGCAAAGTCAGTGCAGTGCACTTTGTGTTTGTTTGGCTTGTTTGTAGGCAAACCAAGCAGAGACCACAGTGTGAAGTCATTTTCCATTCCTCTGCTGTGGTTATTAACTCATTCGCTATTGTTTCACCCCGCTGGATAATTAGTGGGTGGATTTGCTTGTTCAAAGTAAGGAACATAGGAAGCTGCTTGAGTCAGACCAATGGCCCATCTAGCTTGGTATTGTCTACACTGACTGGCAGCTGCTCTCCAGGGTTTGGGGTAGGCGTCCCTCTCAGCCTTACCTGGAGATGCTGGGGATTGAACCTGGGACCTTCGGTATGCAAGGCAGATGCCCTACCACTGAGCTGTAGCCCTTCCCTGTTCTAACCGGCCTTTTCCCAAAGGCTTCAATGGATGCCTGAAATTCTACTGAAGGATCCCCTTGGCTTGTGTATGGAATTGCCACCCACTTCATTAAAAAAAGAATTCAGGGTCTTGAAATTGGATTGGAAGTCTGAAGTGTGCCCACTGCTTCTGTGGGTGTTACCTCCTCCCATTTGCCTTACTGTCTCCTTTCACTCCCAGTGTCAACACTGGTCCTAGATGCTGTTGCACATGGTACTAAAAATCTTCCACACTTTAAATTTTTGTGGATCTGCAGTTAGTTTTTTGCTAACTAGATTAACACACGAGACGGTTACTCTAAAAATATTATGCAAGTACTTCCAGTTGTCCTTGACTGATGCTTTGACTTTATTTATCGTGTGTGTGTGTGTGTGTGTGTGTGAGAGAGAGAGAGAGAGAGAGAGAGAGAGAGAAAGAAAGAAAGAAAGAAAGAAAGAAAGAAAGAAAGAAAGAAAGAAATAGAAAACTGGCCCTATATTTCAACAGAGCATTTGCTTTTCTAGGCAGTCCTTGCCAGCCAGTTGAATGCAAACTGTATCATAGCTAAAAAGTTGGATTCTTCAGTACTGGGTACAGCAATTTGTCCTAAAGTCATATAATAATAATAATAATAATAATAATAATAATAATAATAATAATAATAATTTATTTGTACCCCGCCCATCTGGCTGGGTTTCCCCAGCCACTCTGGGCGGCTTCCAACAAAGATGGAAGATACACTAAAATGTCACATATTAAAAACTTCCCTGAACAGGGCTGCCTTCAGATGTCTTCTGAATGTCAGGTAGATGTTTATCGCTTTGACATCTGATGGGAGGGCGTTCCACAGGGCAGGCGCAACCTTGCTAAAAGTTAAGTGGGCTGTAGACTAGGCAGGGTCTGGATGGAAGGGATCTATGGAAAATAATGCTACCTACTAGCTTGAACGGTTTCAGCAGCAAATGGGACTCAATTGAACTTTGACCGGAGAAGACGTGTGTAGGATCACACTATATATACATGACCCTGCACACTGAACTGGAACCCTTTGTGCAGTGGCTCCCAAACTGTTTTCCCCACAAGTCACTTGAATTTGCTGGTGGTTCTTGGTGGACCCCTTAATGACCCCTTCTGCCTGCAACAGCAGTTGTAAAGCACTGTGCTAGATGCTGTGTGATTTTATTGCTTTTATTTCCTATATTGTATTTTATTGTATTATAATTTGCATTTTGTAAAATTCAGGTTACAATACAATACAATACAATACAAGAAATAAAAGAAGCATCAGCAATGCAATTAAAAATCAGTGTGAATATTTAATGCGGACATTCCTGAATGGAGCTTGCGGATCACTGTGGTCCACGAACTACAGTTTTGGAGCCCCTGACTTAGTGTAACTTTGCAGAGTAATGATGAATCCTCACCAGACATGTTTCCTGTCATAGGTAATGTGCTGGGCCAAGCTAGCAATCTCTCTGAGGGCAAAATGAGCAGAGATTTGTTAATTCTACTTCTCTTTATAACATTCACTTGAGGCATGTGATTGTGAAACAGTGTAGGTTGGTCCTAACATAATGCTTTTCTGAGCTGTTAAAACTTTGCTTGGCTCGAAGCATAATATGCCACATGGCCAGAGGTATCCAACTAACTTGGATGACTAATTTCACCAAGGGACAGATAAAAATGGAAATTGGGGTGGGATTTGTTTTGCTCAACTGCGCTGACCGAATCTGTATTCAGAGTTCAAAAGTGCACAGAGCTATAGCTGATCTAATATTCCTAGCTGCCCCCACCCTTATCTGATAGCACAGCAAGATGAAATATTTGTGTTTCTGCTGGCCTACTTTTCTGGGCCATCCGGAAATGAGGACGAAGTATCCTCAATCCTGATGTTTTTCATCATCTTGTTATATTTGCTGCTTTAGTACTGCATGTTTTCCAAGCCCAAGAAAAGGGGGCATTAGCAGAAACTGCAACTGCCTCTTCTTCCCCAACTCCCCCACCCCAGATTTGATTAGATCCTTCAATCTAGTCTCTGACCCATTTGGAACTGAATGGCTTTCATTGCGCTTGTGGATAGCTGTGGTTTGATCTTGGCTTGTTCTCTCTAAAGTTAAAACAAACCATAGTTGCTGCAGTTCAGACATGACGAGAAACTGTGGTTCATTTTAAAAGCAGAAGCTGAGACTTTTGATTTCCTCCTCGAGGCTATGAAAAAGGAGGGGGAGTGCATCGGCCCAGGGCTATTTATGCCTTGTCCACACATTGAGAAATCATGATTTCCTAATTATGTATCACCTACCCCAATGTTTCTCAAATTTGAGTCTCCAGCTGTTGTTGGACTACAATTCCTATCATCCCTAGCTGTCAGGACCAGTGGTCAGGGATAGTGGGAATTGTAGTCCAACAATGTCTGGAGACCCAAATTTGAGAAACACTGACCTATCCCACTTCTCTCTAATCTACCTGATAGGGCTGTTTTGAGGATAAAATGGAGGGGGGGGGGAGCTGTGCACACCACTCGGAACTTTTTTAGGAAACATGGTATGATTACAGATGCCTTATAGCATCCATAATTGCCCCAGAAGCTGGTTTTAAAAAAGGTCTTATGCAAAAGAGGCAGTGTGGTGCAGTGGTTAGAGTGTTGGAGTAGGACCTGGGAAACCAGAGTTCGAATCCTCACTCCACCATTAAGTTCATAGGGTGACCTTGTGGGCTAGTCACTGCCTCTCAGCCTAACTTACCTCACAGGGTTGTAAGGATTATATTGGGGGGGGGGCGGGGACTTGAGCTCCGTGAAGAAAAAGGTGGGATATAAATGCAATAAAGGAGTACAGGAAAAATGGAGAGATGTGTGGGGAGCATGGTCCCAATCCTTTGAGCCCATGTGGAGCCTTCCAAGAGCAGACGTATAGCAGACCACGCGGCCTTTGGGAAACCATGCATTTGCAAGGAAACATTTGAGGCGTGATTCCCCTGCAGCCAGGCACAGTTGGGCCCTGTTGGAACAGGGCATTAATTTTTCTTGTCTGAAGGTCACACGCGGAAATAGCGCAGGCCTCCACGGAAGGATTTATAGCCCAGTGGTCAGCCAGAACGAAGGAAGATCCACTGCTTGCCGGGGAGGAATGGGAAATTTAGCAGAGCGTAAAGTAGCTAGCATACGGTGCAGTGCACAAGCTATTAATTGAGGCCTAGGAAAGCATCATCGGCAATTTATTGCTGCGAACGCTCACCTCCCCACCCCCATCAAACGCAGTGCCAGCTTGCCTCAGGAAAGGGGGGCTTAATGGACAGCCTATATAAGGAGCTGTGTATTTCAAATTTATCTCGCCATATTTCAAGGTTAGGTAAAGGAACTATATTTGCAAGGAGCCGCTTTAAGCGGACTGTAAATGACGCTGGGTTTAAATTAGTAGCTTTCCCTCAAAAGGTGGGCTGTGGAGGCAGAGTTACCCGGCCGCCGTCATCCCCTCCCTTCGCTTTCCACCAGCTTCTCCTTTGTGCGTTTTCATGTTGTCGTAAAGACGGTCGTCTGTCAAAAAAATAAAAGACAGGCAGCCAGTTCCTTCGTGGTTCTGCAGATACTGACGATATCCTAAGAAGGGTGCTAAGTAGCGCTGCCTGGTGAGATGTGTGAGCAAATCCAGCTAGCGATTCAGAGTGCTGATTTTGACCTTCCGGCTGGGGAAGAAGTGTGGTGCAGTGGTTAGAGTGCCAGGCTAGGACATGAGAGGCTGGGGTTCAAATCCCCACTCAGCCATGAAGTTCACTTCGGGTGAACTTGAACCAGTCTCCAACCTACCTCACAGGGTGGGGATTAAACAAGGAGCTGGAGAACCATGACTGCCACTTTGGAACTCCTTGGAGAAAAAGGCGGGAGAAAAAGGCAGTAAATGAATGGAGGAATGAGAGTTGGAATCCAGCCACATCTTACATACTGTACGCCATTTTGAGCACTGGGAAAACCAGCCTTTAAATATACATTAAATGCCTTCCTAGCCAAGCATGTTGCCTCAGGATATGCCTCTCTGTGTCATGGTTGGTAGTTCAGAGCGATGGCTCTTCAAGTCTGTTTCTGACTGATTCCCTCAGGAGGCAGAAGTAATTGCGGCTGTGTTCAAGCTTTGTTCTGGCTGGCTCCTCTCTGCTAAGGTGACAATTCAGCTGACCTAGGGTTGAATTCTCGCTATCGCCCTGTGAGCACGGAGGAGAATTTGGCCCTGCAGCGCAGGCAGGTGGTTAAATGGTCGGCTTCATGGGAAGGTGAACGCCAGTCCACTTTCCTTAGGGACTCAAAGCAAATTGCCTTGACCCAAACCTACGAGTGCAACTGCAAGTAGTCCTGGGTGGCTTGGCTGTGTAAGACAAGTGTCATGGTTCTCTTGTTGGTGACAGGGCTTTCTTATGAAGAAAGGACAGTTGCAAAGAAAGCAAATTGCTGTGAGAGAGAGGGAGGGAGAGGGGTTTTTTTTCTGCCCATAAAGTAATGTTGCTGAGTGTTAAGTGGATTGGCTCCTTTCCCCGCTGGGGTTTCCCCTCCCTACAGTTTGCGTTGGGATCAGTGTAAACAGAAACCCATCTTTTTTCTGGAGTAAGGACCACCAGCTAAGCCATTTTCCGGTGGGCTGCATCCAAATAAGGTCTACTCTGACCCATTGAAAGCAATGAACTTACGTTAGCCAAGTCCTTTCATTTTAGAGGTAGCGTTGAATACAACCTTGTGACTAATTTAGGCATATTACTTTCAGTGGGTCTCCTCTGAGTAGCACTAAGTTGGATACAACCCTGCATTTTCTGTAGCCCTGAGAAGACTCAAAAAGCAATTTATTTGAATTAAAGCTGAGAGTTCCTGGCTGAAGCAGTTTCTTTTTGCTCTTCTCTGCTCTCCCCAAAAGCAGGGAATAGTTGTCTGGGCTTTTCTCTATGTGACTTAATAGGACACGAAGGACAGCTATGTTTCTATGTTAAAAGGCATAACAATTGATTGAATATTTTTTGCACTGCTGGTGATATTTTGAGACGTTTTCTCTCTCTGTTTGTGTGTGTGTGTGTGTTCCTTGAGGAAGTATCATTATTTAAATGTCTCTGAATATGTTTGGAATATAAATAAGATTGTTTGCTCACAAGATGTAGGTTGACTGCACTTTACAGTGTTGGTGAACTTCAGCTTGTTTTTCTGTATGCCTTTCCAATGTGTGGTGTTCAATAAAAATGTATCCTAGACTATGATCTCTCGCTTGAGGAAGTATGACACTATACTCACAAGTCTGCTTGTTTTAGCCTTCAAAAGACTAATCACCTTATATTACTTGTATGATGCAGGCCTTTTAATGCATTTATTCTGATGTCGGTGTCTGGGTTTAATTTTTTTGGTGGGGGCTGGGGAATTTGCTACTGTTTTTTTAAAGTGTTGGGTTTTTGTTTTTTTTACCCAGGCTGGGATAGACTTAAGCAGGCGAACTAGTGAAAGCTAAATTAAGAAAAGATCTGGAGATTCATCCCATGTAATTTGAAGTAACTTTAGAAAGCCAAGAGTATTCTTGTCCGTGGAACTGGATACTTATGCTATTCAGATTATTTCTTTTCTGGTGACAAAATGTCATATACAGAGTCATTGAGCATGTGTGTTTTGTAACACCAGAGCAATGGCAGATGTGATTGCATTCCATAGACTTCCTTATCTTAGTAGCCCATGGGAAATGTAATACCACTGTTGTTGTGTAAAGCTAACTGCGCAAATTAACCTGTCTTTAAGAACCAGTATTTTGGAGGGAGGCATAACTGAGTTGGAATCCTGAACACTCCTGTTAGGAGATAACGGTTCCCTGAAACATTCTGTCGCAAGTGCTGCTTGTTGAATAATTGCAGGTTGCTGGATAGTGCAGCAGAGATTTGAGCCCATGTGATTGTGTGCAGGTCTACTTAAAATCACAGGCCTGTTGCTAAATCCATGTTCTGCTTGCTCATAAAGCAGTGGCTGTGATTTCTTTGCAGCGGATGCCTTTTTCAAAGCGGCAATAAGCCTTGTTCCCGAGGTGCCAAAGACGATCAACATAGATGGGAAGATGCGGTCCTCCGAAACGTTCCTCCTGGAATTCCTCTGCAATTTCTTTTCCACTCTGTTGATCATTCCTGTAAGTAGCCAGCATGAGCCACTCAATCTTTAGGGCTGAAAGGCTTATTCTTCTAACCCGCTGTTATACTATCAGGACAGCTTATGTAGCTAGGCAAGACAAAAACAGTTGGGGGTTTCTAAAATAAAATAAAATTACAAGACACATAAGGGCTGTGTAAAATCATTAGGAAAATCAAATGGGGGGGGACAAATTAATATATATTTTTTAAGTTCTTCCTGGCACCAAAATGACATTACGGTTGGCTCTAGGCAGACCATTGGTGAATTCGGATGCTGCCACTAAAAAGGTCTTTACCCAGTCACCTGGTGGGTGGAAAGACTAGTCAATGGCTACTAGTCAAGGTGGGTGTATATTATCTTCCAGTATTGCAGTATGCTGGAGAGCAACAATGGGAGAGGGCTGTTGCTTTTGCGTTTTCCTAAGGCATTTTGTTGAAGCAGAATACTGGGCTAGGTAGGCCCTTTGGTTTCATCCAGCTGGGCTCGTCTGATGGTCCTTAAACCCTTTAAGAGCATATGAACAGCTAAAAACTGTTCAGGCCATCTCCAGCATCCTATTCTCAAAATGGCCAACCTAATGCCTCTTGGAAACTCTGCAAGCAGGACATGAGTGCAGCCGCCCCCTCCCCACTTGCTGCTCTCAGAAACGAGGCTCTTTCAAAACATTTGTGCTTTGGGTTTTTTCAAAGGCTCAAAATGGGAAGAGCCAGGAGTGAGCCATGCGGATTTCATGAAGGCTTTCTGCCTTTCCCAGCGTTTTCTCCATGATTTTTGAGCTCCTTAGAAACAGGAGGTAAACCTCAGTCTGCATAGTGCAGGTGGGGGCTCTCACATGACCTGATGCTCTTCCACGAAAACAAAGTTAAACAAAACAACAACATGCCAGCATGCTGCTAAACTGCCTGAAATCGGCTGGGTAAAGGTGAGCGCTTCTAAGCCTCTCTTAAGAGCTCTTCAGTCTCCCTTCACCTGCTTACGGACAGTGCTTGGTTAACCATTGCTGAGCCAGCACAAAATCTCTCAAAGCAGGATGTTACGTTGCTGCTGGTGGCTGAAGTGTTGTTTGGGGGGCAGGAGTGTTGAATCAACCTGTTTGATTATACTGGGTCCGACTTAAGTGTGTGTGTTTTTTCCCGTAGGACCATCCCGAGCAAGGCGTGTTGTTTCTTGTACGAGGGCTGCTGAACGTCATCCAGGACTATACCTGGGAAGATAATGGTGATGATAAAGTCCGGATTTATACAAATGTCGTGCATCTTCTCTCAGCAATGAGTCAGGAGACTTACATCTACCATGTAGACAAAGGTAAGAGAGGGAGGCTTTGATGCTGGGAGCCCCAGAATTTCATTAGGAGGCTCCTGCAAACCACAGTACCAAATGCTGACTCGCTTGTGTGAACAATAATGCAGCTGCCTTCGACTGAGTCAGCCCATTGGTCCGTCCCCCCCAGTATTATCTATTCTAGTGCCCTTCCCCTGAAGTTTTGGACTACAATTCCCATCAGCCCTAGCCAGCTTAGCCAATGATTCAGGGTTTACTCCTGATTGTTACTCCAGAGTCGGGGGCTTTCTTAGCTCTGCTACTTCCAATGCTCTTAAAAGGAGATGCCTGGGATTGAAGCGAAGATCTTCTGTGAGCAAAGCATGTGCAGAATCTTTTGCATTTAAGGCTAGGTATCTGAAACCCTGGAGAGCCATTGCCAATCAGTGGAGACAGTGCTGGGCTCTGCATGGTCTGGCTCCACATAAGGCAGTTTCCTGTTAATTTAGAACCACACAGACTGAGATCTTACTTCATACCACAATAGCTGAGTGGTAGAGCATCTGCTTGGAATGCAAAGGGCCCCAGGTTCAATCCCTGGCATCTCCAGGTACGGCTGGGAAGGACTCCCTTCCTGAAATCCTGGAGAGCTGCTGCCAGTCAGTGTCTGCAATACTGAGTGAGATGAGCCAGTGGTCTGACTCAGTGCAATGCTGGTTCCTGTGTCCCTGTGCTCTACCACTAACCCTATGCACAAAGATGGAATTGTTTATGAATATGGCAGGTTTAAATACATGGAGGAAGCGGGTGATTGGAACTGCAGTCCAACAACCTCTGGAGGGCTGTAGGTCCCCCATTCCGGCTTCAGGGGGAAAAGGAAAGCTTCAGGGAGACAGATTTGGTGCTAGCAAAGGTGTTCTGTTAGGAGCTGACAGACTTAATGGACAAGCAAAGGCGATTGAATGGCGTTGCTTGACAGCAGAAGATGTAAAGGCCGTTGAAGGTTCCAGAGGTGGATCGGTTAAGATCACTGATGCTGATATATCAGGCGAATAAGGGGGGAAAGACTGTGGAGAATTTTGAAAAGGTAAACACGAGGAGTTACTCTGGATGCAGAGAGGATGGGATTGCCAATGATGGAGTGGAGTGTTGCTTGGTCTGATGGAAGAGGTGAGCTATTTCAGCATAAAAGTTACGTGACTGGCATGCAACCGTAGTCAAGATGAGACCTGATCAGGGTATGGAATGGACTTGGAGTGGAGGAGGCAGAGAAGAAAGGGCCTGATTTACAGTGCTGTACAAGCAGAAGTGCCTTGGCCTGACGCCAGACTGATAAATGGAGGGCAAAGGGGTAAATGAAGTCACAGGTGAGGCCAGGGCTCTGGCCCTGCCCTGCCTTGCTAGTGGTGGATAGATTGCCTTTAAACTTGGGCAGTTAACAGAAAAGTGGCCTGGAGACAAAGAGAAGCCACTGACACCTTCTGTTGGATCCATCCTCTGCCCTGAGTTGTATAAATGAGGTTTCTTGTTTCAGGACTTCAAGTCCTCTCTGCATCCATCTTATACTGCCACCTCCCCCTGCTCCATCTTTTTGTTTGGTGGGGCTGCAAAGAGAGAAGAGTCAGGATTCTGTTATGGGGTTGTTGTTGTTTTATGGTATAATAGATTTGTATTTTAAAATGTGTTTTAAGTTGTTTGGAGACCTTCAGGTTACAAGGGACTAAGAAGTCTAATAGTAATGATGATGGCCATGATTGTTGTAATAATAATTATTCTGGAGAAGGCAGTAAGGGGCAAAGAAAGAAGAGAGGAATCATTATTTCCAAAGCGTAAAAAGTGAAAGCTTTCAGTTTCTTTTTTGTATCTTTCAACAGTGTGTGCACAGGGGAAAGGCACTGTTCAAAGCTGAAGTCACAGTGCAGGTCAAGGGATCAACAGCCTTCTATAATTAAGTACAGTGACCTGTCAGGCAATTAGTAGCCAGCATGAGGGAAGGGGTAGTAAAAGCTTTGAAATAAGTAGGAGAGTGAAAGGCAGAAAGAGGCATGTATTTATTAAGAGGATTTAATAAACTGCTTGATCCAAGCAGCTCTCCAAGCCGTATACAAAAAAAAAAAAAAAAAAAAAATGGAGCTAAAACCCACCGTCTAATTAAAAACAAATATACGTAGAGCCACTATCATTAGAGACAAAGATAAAATTAATAAAACTTCTAAAATGGATCTAGGTAACTCAGTTTCTATATCTGGGTAGACTTGCTGAAACGAAAAGGCTTTCAGTGGGCAGCTGAAACAGTACAGTGAGGGCACCTGCTTAACATCAATAGGCAGGGAGTTCCACAGACACTGGTAGTGCAACATCCCTTATGAAAACTGATCTCAACACTAAGAAAATTTAGCTTACAATTTTATTTCGGATCGGATAGTATCACGTTTAAAGTTTCTAAGGGTAACTTGCGTCTTATGCGGGGGTTCGGTTCTTGGGGTCCACATATAAACACAAAATCAGCCTCTGCCAATCTGATGCCCTCCTGTTTTGGACTACAACTCCCATCAGCCTGAGCATGATGCTGTGCTGTCTGGGGCTGATGGGAGTTGTAGTCCAAAACAGGAGGGCGCCAGATTGGCAGAGGCTGATGATATAAAATTTTCTGAGCTCCTTGGAAGAAAGGTGACATGAAAATAGAAAGAAGATCGACTCTGGGTCATGTTTTCAGCCTCAGTTTGGTGCTTGTTTTTCTCTTTTAGCACAGCTTGATAAATCCTTTTCGGTTACTAAGCAAGTATTGAGTGTGCAATTTGATTATGATCCTGCACAAAGAGCCTAAATACTTAATCCGCACGTTGCAAACCTTATTTGTGCAAAACCTGGGATTAAGCGCTGCTTTGCATCAGTAACTCTTGAGCGCTTGGTTCAAAGAACTTCATGTATTCCCAACTTTAATAATAATATCTTACTAGTGCAGGCACGCTCAAGCTCATTTAATCTCATGACATTTCCCTAAGAGAGAGAGAAAAAGAAAGAAAGAAAGAAAGAAAGAAAGAAAGGAAGGAAGGAAGGAAGGAAGGAAGGAAGGAAGGAAGGAGGAAGGCTTCTGCCCTTCTTTCTCTCTTGCCATGGCAGTGGATGAAGTAGTTCTTTAAAAATACACAGCTTACTTGCAGATAGCTTAAATGAAGTGTGGGTAAGGCCACTGGAGTAAGCTGCGATTGCTGGGAGACTTCTGTCTTGATTGTGTAGCAGATCCCAGTATTTCTGTAAAATCAAATACTTACCTGAAAGAGGCATTCGGAATTACTTTAACCCGGGTTGGCAGCGTTGTGGCTACTCCTGTTATGGGTGTGGAACCTTTTTCAGCCAAAGGGCCACGTTGCCTTCTGGGGCCACGTACAAGTGGTGGGTGGAGTCAGAGGCAGAAGTGGGAAAAGTGTACAATAGACTAGTTTTTGCACACACCCCTCTGTGTCATCCATCCAATCAGAGTTCAAGCATGCATTCAAGTCAGGCAAAGTCAGGAAAAACAGTCTGGATACAAAGCAGGGCCCATGAGTGGGGAGAGAATCAGGGGCCAGATAGGTCTTTGAGGGCCGCATTGGGCCCCTGAGTCTGAGGTTCTCCCCACTGGCCCTGAGCTGTTTTTAATGGTGTTCCATGTTGTAGTATAAGCATGGATGTGGTAATTTATGAGATTATGTTATAGAAATAATTCTATTTTTTAAAGCTGTTTTTGTTGTGCTTGTACAGTGGTACCTCGGGTTGCATACGCTTCTGGTTACATACCCTTCAGGTTACAGACTCCGCTAACCCAGAAATAGTACTTCAGGTTAAGAACTTTGCTTCAGGATGAGAACAGAAATCGTGCTCCAGCAGCACACTGGCAGCGGGAGGCCCCATTAGCTAAAGTGGTGCTTCAGGTTAAGAACAGTTTCAGGTTAAGAACAGACCTCCGGAATGAATTAAGTACTTAACCCGAGGTACCACTGTATGTTGTTAAATATTGTGTGCGTTTACTTCTTTTTAAATATTGTTCTGTTCTGAAGGCTGGCGGTGGGAAAAAAAGCCCTTCTCCCGCCGCCAGCCTTCAGAAGAGTTCCCCCAGGGCTGCCTAGGCTGCGGATAGCAGCCTGCTGCCCCGCGCGAGGGGCGCTCTGAAGCAGAGTGCCCCTCGCGTGGGGCAGACATTCGCAGCTTGGGGAGCCAGACCTGCGCGGGGCAGCAGGCTGCTATCCGCAGCCTAGGCAGCCCTGGGGGAACTCTTCTGAAGGCTGGCGGCGGGAGAAGGGCTTTTCTTCCCACCGCCAGCCTTCAGAAGGCTGTTCTGAAGGCTGGCGGTGGGGAGAAAAGTCCTTCTCCCCCCGCCAGCCTTCAGAAGAGGTCCGGGGACAGACTGTCCCCGGACCTGGTCTGAAGGCGGTCTCCATAGGAACGCATTAATTGATTTTCAATGCATTCCTATGGGAAACCGTGCTTCGCAAGACGAAAAACTCGCAAGAAGAAAAAACTTGCGGAACGAATTAATTTCGTCTTGCGAGGCACCACTGTAGATGGATGCTGTCACAGGGGAGGTGATGTCTAGAAAGCCCTGGAAGACACAGAATCACTTCCATTTCTTGAGTTTTGTCATTCCGCCAGCACACCCACTTGGTGTTTACATTGCAATTTTTTATGTGTCATGGGACTGCTCTTTTATTCTGTGTTTAGATAGTGTTTTGATGTGGTTGATTTTAAGCTGCAGCTTCTGAAAGTTTTGCTTTCTCTCAATAATAATAATAATAATAATAATAATAATAATAATAATGTTTAGCTTGCTTTGTAAGTCCCTGTTGAATGGGTAATTTTATTGATTTTTGTTTTTCTGATTTTTATATCTTGTATGCTGCTTTGAGCACTAGTCATGGGGAACAGGGTATACATATTTCAGAGAAAACTATTTTGAGAAGCTTCAAATTCTTGGACACCGTTTTGGCATTTTAAATATTTGTGTAAGTGAAATAAAAATTGGTCTTAGATATGTTACATTCTTTGAAAACAAATTATTGAATGTACCATAAAGTCAACGGTGATCAATGTTCTAATTTGAAAGAAAAGACTAAAGTGAGAGAAAGCATTCTTGTTTTGAAAATCAAAGAGCACTCTGTAAGAACAGCAACTTTTTCATATTTCTGAAGGGAAACTTTAGAGGCTTTAATCAGTTCGAATAATTAGACAAACTTGGCTCATTAGTGTATTTCCCAGCAGAAACAGAATTTTCAGATGAGTCTTCTTAGAACTTTAGTACAATCTGCTGAGGGTATTTGCATTTTGTATGCATGAAATCCGCCCCCCACTTTTTTGGTTTCCAACAGTCAAAACAAATTAAGACTTGTCATTAGGAATTTTCATCCAAAAGTTACAGAACAGATCCATCAGTGTACACTAGGTCATGCCTACATGGATGCTCTGAATGCACATCCAACTTTGTAGTTCACTATGTGCCAAGATGCTCAGACTCTACTTTGCCCATAGCTTACTCTACAGATGGAGTAATTTCAAGCTCAGGTGTATGTATGTATGCACTGGCTCTGCCCTCTGGGAATGGGTGGTATCCAGCAAAGCCCTACTGAGAGTTCTTGCATTGCAGGGGGTTGGATGAGATGACCCTTGGGGTCCCTCCCAACTCTACAATTCTTTGACCAACTGAAATTAATGAATTAATGGGTCTCCTCTGAGTGAGACTAGCATTGGATAAAACCCATTGTAACTTAGAAAACTGAAAGGCAGACAGAATTGCTCTGAGATTTTTTTTTGTATTGCTTTGTAACGCCTTCATGTTGTTGTGCACTGCCCTGATGTTTTGCGAGAGGGCGGTACATAAATATTTTAATAAAAGTAGGTATTCTTACTTTATATATATATTTAGAGCATTTAGGCCCCTTGCTTCAGCCCAAATGGCTCCCAGAGTGCCTTACATACAATCAATTAAAACGAGACAGTACATGCCTGCAGGCTTACAATCTTAAACACACACACACACACACACAAAAGGAACGGAGGGAAGAGGAAGAAAATAAAACTCAGGCGCCAATAAATGTTTATTTTTTTGTCTTCTGTCAGGCGTTCTTGAATACTCATGTCCCTGTTTTTATTCCTAAACCTGTTTTCTCAGTTGAATCCAACGATACCCTGTATGGTGGAGATACCAAGTTCCTGGCAGAAACCAACAAGCTGTGTGAAACCTTGATAGCTCAGATCCTGGAGCATCTCAAGAACCTTGGGAAGGATGAGGTTGGTGCAAACTAGGTTCTTCTTCTGGGACACCCGTCTAGACTAGCCTTCCCCAACCTGGTGCCTCTGCAGATTTTGTGGGACTACAATACCCATCATCAATGCTGGCCAGAGCAGATTAGAGCTGTAGACCAAAACACCTGGAGGACACCAGCTTGGGGGAACTTGGTTTACATAACAAATATTTGCACAAACACTTTACGTAGTTTGCTTCCAGCGTTGTGTTGGGCCTGAAATCTGCTCCTAGCTGCTGGCCACTGATAAAGCCTTGAACTGTGCCTCAGTTTTACTCTCCTTCCTTCTGAACATATCTTGCTTACACCATTATTATGGTCACACCATTTCCTGCTGAGGTTTGGTCTCATGGTGTCAGGTTTCCCTCTGCAGGGGTGGAGGGCCCATTAAGCTGGTATGCCCTTGGAGATTGGATTCCTGAACCCTCCGGGAGATTTTGTGGTAGACAGAGCTCTTGATTCTGCTGAGGTCTTAGTCTCGCTGGTGGGCTATTCACACAATCACTCCAGTGGCTTCTCCAGCCTGGAGGAGCCCACGTTGTTCCTTGGTATTCTAGGGAGCTGCAGACTATAACACAGGCTGGGCGATGGCCAGAGTGTGAGTGGCGCAAAAGGCAAGGATGACTGCTTAGGTCTCTGTGATGACATTGACGCTGTTGTTGTTGTCACCAGTCTGGTTGAAGTGTCCAGTGTACCATCTGGTCTAGGTCTGTGGGACGAGGGTCAGCTTTTGAGGCTTGAGTATGTGGACAAGGTGTTTGCAGTGAGTCAACTGGCCACAAGTCAACCAGCCATGTATTCCTTTGGCCCTGACTCATCCTGGCTAATTTGAGCAGGCTGAGAAGAGGGTGGGTAAGTCCTGGGTATAGAAAATGCATCCTTGCATGAGAGTGCGATGCTTGCCAACCTTAAAAGAGGTGACAGTCTGTCAGTTCCTGGGGGAAAACCCCACCCCACCCAGGATCCCAAGGTAAGTGAAAAGTACCAGCTTGTCACAAATAACCCCTTTAGGGGTGAGGTGCTCAAGAGGGTGGTAGCAACTCTCCAGGCACTCCTGGAGAAAGATTATCTAGGCCAAATCCACTTTGGTTTTAGGCCTGGCTTTGGAACAGAATCGGCCTTGGGTGCTCTTATGAATGGCATTTAGTGTGAAAGAGGCAGGCATATGGTGGTGGTGCATCTTTGTTAAATCTTCTTGAGCTCTCACCGGCTCCTGATACCATTGGCCATGGCATCCTTCTGAAAGCTACCATCTGGTCCCTAGTATGGTTTGACATGTCTATGATGCTGTTGGGAGAGTTCATTTGAGGTGTAGGTACACTGATTATTCCCAGCTCTGAATCAGAAGTGACTGTGCCAGTGCCTGGAAGCAATGGTGGGCTGGATGAGATCCAACAAGCTTATTATACTGTATTAGATCCCAGCAAGATGCAGGCTCTGTAGGTGGGTGGCTTTCAGGCCTGTTCTGGATGGGATCAAGTTTGTAGTCTGCGATTTTAACTGTTTTTGTCACTAGAAGCTGAGGTGTCTACAGTGGCGAAAAGTGTCTTTTATCAGCTTTGGCTTTTGTGCCAGCTCTGGCCGTTCCTAGACAGAGCATTAGCCTGGCCACAGTGATCTGTTCATTGGCAACGTTGAGACAGGACTACTGCAATGCACCCTATGAGCTCATAAAGCAATATAAGTGCTGTATAAGAACATCTCTCGTTGCCCACTCATTGGGAGTGTGGAGAGAGCAGTTGCTTGACTTCAACAGGGCTAATGTTACTGTAGAATGAGGTAGCTGTAGATGCATGATGTCCAACTGCAGCAACATCTTCTTGGGAGAGCCTTTCCCTATGTTACATTCAACATAAACTCTTTCTTGCTGGGTTGCATGTGTGCACGCATGAGCGAGTAGTCCTGGTAGCAGCGTTTAGGCAGCATTTTAATTTCTTTCCCCTGCTTGCTTCAGCAGTAATTCACACCGGGCAACAGTTAAGGCTGGGTGAATTGAGAGAGGGCTCTGGTGAAGTATAAAATGCATTAATTAATGTGGCAGGTCAGCCACAATGGCTCAGCAGCTTCCAACTATTCTTCAGCTGATTTGATTCCTTGGGGCGATGGCTGGCAGCTCTGCCTCTAAAAGGGGGGAGGGGATGGCAAGCGGCTCTTGCTCTTCCCAAGTTGAACAGAAAGTGCTTCCTGACAAAGGGGATGATCAAAAGAGCATTCAGCCTACTACACAGGGGTAATGCTGGCATTGCTATGGAACACCTCTAGGGCTTGGTAGCTGCCCTAGAGAATCCCTGATGTGGTTCTTTTATGAAGCATCTTCAGGGTAAACATATATGAGCATATGAAACTCCCTTCTATTGAGGTTAGATCCTTGGCTTATCTAGCTCAGCATTGTCTTACTATGGCTCTCTGCGTGTCTGGATGAGATATCTTCCAGCTTTCCTACTTGAGATTCTTTGGAATGGGATTGAACTAGGGACAGTCTGCATGTGCAAGTCAGTGTTTATGTGACACTGCCTTTGTTTTTGCTGTTTTGTAATGTGTTCTAACAGTGTTGCGTGCAATACTGCAGAATGACACTGTTGTTTCCAAGAGGGTTTAAAAATTTAAAGTAGGCAGAAGACATGAAGGGAGGGGCTGATAAGGGAACAAAAGGGGTTGCTCAGCCGTAGGTTAATGTGCCTGTCAGTCAAGTGCTTTCATTGCAGCTTCAGCCTAAGGGAAATGCAATTCCCTTTAGAAACAAAAGATGACATATGGATGATAAAAATAAAAAATAGTATTATCTCCATCATTACATCTGTTGATCTCAAAACAAGGCAAAAGGCTTGACATTTGTTGGTTGAATGTCTGTAATCAAACAAGAAAAAGTCTTTTGTCAATTTTAATACTGATTTATTATAGCACAAACATTTGTGGACTAGAGTCCACTTCATCAGATGCATGATGTGGCATTGTCAGTAGGTAGATATGAATCAATAGGTGCAGGCTAAAAAAACTAAAAATGGTCCCAAATGAAATGCAACATCTGCAGCCTGACATTCCATCAGTTGATTCTCTCCTCTCCCATGCAACCCTGTGTATGAACTTGCAAGCTACATCTCTGTCTGCTAAAAGAATTCTGTGTTTTAAAATGTTGTAGACTTTAAAGCGGCAGAGCCAGCTGGCCCTCAACCTCTTCAATAGCATCTTGGCCCACGGAGACCTGAGAAACAACAAACTCAACCAGCTCGCTGTTAACTTGTGGAACCTGGCTCAGAGGCACGGCTATGCAGACACAAAAATCACGGTAAGGCAGATTTTGAGGCTGGGCAGGGGGTGACCTTTGTATTCAAACAACAGAGTTTTGCAGCATCTTAAAAGACTTAACAGATTTATTGTAGCATCAATATTTATGGGCTGGAATCCACTTCATCAGATGCAAGAAGTTGGCAGCTATAAAATAAATAGCTACAGAGAGGAAAAATGGGACCAAATGGCAATGAAGGGAAAGGGTCAGCTTGCTTTGTTTTGTTTCCATCTGTAGAAGACTTGGTTTAGCAGAATTGTCTCTTTCGACATTGTCTAATAATTTAAACTTTTCGAATTAGGGTATCCAAGCTTCCCTGTTTTAATTGGAATAATGGTTCATGCCTGACTCTACTGGACCCTGAAACCTAGTTTGCCACCCTGCTTAAAAGCAGAGCTGCATAGCAAGAAGACACCTCATGTCAACCTTTCCCTCACTTTCCCCATAAAACTGGAACTCAGGGTCACCCAGTGAACTTGACTGGCAGCAGATTTGAAACAGGCATAGGAGAAGATGCACAACACATAATTAGTTATGTGACTCATTGTCAAAAGATGTGTTGATGCTCACAGGCCTGGATGTCTTGATAGGGTAACATAATATACCCCTCAGTCACTACTAGTCATGGCTGCTATAGGAATTATCCATTTTCAGAGGTCATGTGCCACTCCAGTACCAACTGCCATGGGGCCAACAGCAGGGGAGGGCTATTGACTTCAAGCCTTGCTTGTTGCCTTTGAGGATGCACCTGGTTGGCCATAGGATGATGGACTAGATGGACCTTAATTCAGAAAATCATTGCTAAATAACTTTTGCATGGCTTGATGATTTTCTTTTGTAACTTCTTTCCTTCCCCCAAAGTCAGACTCACCACTGAGTGCGCAACCAAAAGAATAGCTGGGCTGTTCCATTTCACTCTATGCCCATCAGGAAAATATAGGGAGAATGCTGCTAACTGCATTTACCCAGAATAAGCCATGCTGTTCACTAGGAAGTGCAACTGCCTACATTAGACCTGGAAAATGGGTATTTTTGTGGCACTGTAAACCCAGGGCTGTGTGTTCCATGCACTTTTAAGTGCCCAAAATTAATTTTTACAAAATCGAAGCTGTGCTCCCAAGGTAACTCAGATTGACCGATGGCCCATAGCCCAGTGGCAGAGCTTATGCATTTTTCATGGCAAATGTTCCAGGTTCAACGCTGCTACTTCCAGTTAATGGGCCTTGGTTTCAGCAAGAGAGACAGACAGAGACCCCCTTCTGCAATTGGGGCCAGTAAGCTGCTGCAGGTCAGAGCAGGCTCAAGTCATTATGAGGCAGCTTCTTTCGCTGTGATTTACATAATAGACACACCTTAAGCAAGCTTTCACGATTGCCTGCCCTTTGATTTTGGTTGTGCTCAGGGGTCAGGATGCTCTGCAGGGCATTTCAGCCCTGCTCCCAACTAACACTGGGCGATATATCAATATATCTCGCCCAGGACCAGTATGTGAGGGTAGACTGCGATGACAACTTCACTCAGCATCATTGCTCTTGAGTCCCTCTGCCGCCCAGCATGTTGAGGAAGAAATAAACTAGTCAGGAGCTGGAGGCAGAGGGACTCAAGTGGCAGCGGATTCACCGGCGATATACCACTGGTGAAACTGCAATCGCACTCTGCCACTGAATTGGCAACTGCCACCAGTTCGCAGGAGCCAGTGGCAGGATGGGGGTCCCATTAAAATGCTCCTCCTAACCCAGCAGCGAGAGCCCTGACCCTGTTGCTGCTTGCATGAGAGTAGGAGCGGGATCGGGGCTGCTCAGCTGGGAAGAGCAAAGCCTGCCCTTGTCTGCTTAGAGAGCCAGGACCCCACTCCTGCTTGCACTTGAGTAGGAGCAGGATCGGGTCTGCAGCCGTGCTTGGCTACCGCCTGCCTGCCTTCATCTGGGAGGGTGTGCTGTGCCTTTCCTCCCAGAAAGATGGAGCCCACCTTCCTGGTGCAAGGCAGCCAGGCAAGGCAACCCCCAGAGGAAAGAGGCAGTGCACCTGCATGGGCGAAGGCTTAAGGCAGTCAAATCCACAAAGCCCAACAGGCTCTGTGCACTTGGCTACTGGTCTGTCTTTGGGAAGTGGGGGGCGAAAGTGGAAGGTAGCTTGCTTGCCCCCCACACCAGTGAAGGTGGAGGCAGCCTGGCCAAGGAGCCCAAAGGTCCTTGCTGCTCAAGCGCGAGTGGCAGGGACACCAGGGCTGCCTCTGCTGGGGGCAGGAGCTTTCCGCCCCCAGCAGCCTAGCCAAGGAGCCCCAAGTCACCTGGTGGTCACACATGAGTGGAAGGGGACTCGGGGCTCACTCAGCTGGGGGCAGGAGCCTTTACACCAGGCATAGGCAAACTCAGCCCTCCAGATGTTTTTGGGACTACAACTCCCATCACCCCTGACCACTGGCCCTGTTAGCTAGGGATGATGGGAGTTGTAGTCCCAAAACATCTGGAGGGCTGAGTTTGCTACGCCTGCTTTACACACATCCCCAGATGAGCAGCAGGCTGGGGCCAGCTGTATTGGCCACAGGCTGCAAGGTGCTGAGGTAAAAGCACCTCAGCTTCCATGATGAGAACTGCAGCAGTTTCACCCATCACCTTGCCAGCTGGTGCCAATGCAGCTTTTTACAACATCACAGTTTATCACCAAACTCTGGTGTTTGGAAGCCTCTGCCACCTTGTTGGTTTTTGAGGACTTCCACAGATGTTGCTTAGGGCACTGTCAAATTTCCACATTGTTCAGTGGTTTCAAACCCATCCTGAAGCAGATACACATTCCCTGTAGAGAGAGGACTTGATTTTCATTGTTTATTTCCCCCTCTGCTTCTTTCCATCTTAGGTCAAAACCTTGGAATACATCAAGAAGCAAAGCAAACACCCTGAGCTGAGCCATTTTACCGATCTGGCTGCAAGACTTCCTCTGCAGTCAAGGACCTGACAAATCATAGCCTCCTGAACTTGAATGTACTGGAGGGTCCTTCTCTAAGGCCTATAACCCGCCCCCCCAGGCTGCATCTTAGGCTATTATCGGAGTTCAATATCTTTTTTTCATTTTGTAGAGTCCCTTGGTGCGTGACAGATTTATTTGGTCAGAGACAGAAGGAAAATGCGTCCTGACAGTGCCATCATTTTTGAAATGAGGTTTTGTTTCCCCACTGCACAGCCACTAACCATTAAAAGGTGATTTAAATGCTAACTGGGGGTCGGTGAAACAGTATCTTACAATTTCAGACTGGAAATAACTTTTCTACCCAAATCTAATGGGGCTGTAAAGAAAAGAGGAGAGATAACTTGTGCCAGCATGTTTGAGCAATGTCTTTTGAGTGCTGCAGCCTTTGAAAGATGGGCTTGTACATCTGATTAACAGGGAGCCGTTACTCAGCGTTCATCTTGAATATACCTCTCAGAACACCTTGCTGTTGGGCCTTTTTTTATTTTAAAGCATAATGTAAATGGAGAGATTCTTGAGCGTTTGTGGTAGACCTTGAGAAATACTTGGAAGCAAATGTGTCCGGGAAGCTTTGGTGGCTAAGCTCAAAATGCATCACAGTATTTAAAAAAAGATCTAATCATGGATACATCACATTTGTATTCATTCCCATTACCGAACTTTGCAAGCAGTGCTTAGCCTGCTATTTTGTAATCATTAGGCACACTTATTATTATGCTGCATAACCCAGCCTTCATTTGCCTTTTGATTGTAAGCCCATGTGAGCAGCTTGAGCTTTTTATAAAAAAAATTCTTTAAATTACTAGTTAACACATCCCTTTGAGAATGGGCGAGCAGCGTATTAAAATGGATGGGGTGTACCTTTTTTCAGTTCAGCACCAGCAATGTACATGATGCCTTAGAGAGGCAAAAATGGAAATGTCCCTGCCTGCAAAGAGCTTGCTCTTTCCAAATAGACAATTTGGGGAAACACAGGAAAGATGAATGCGGACAGATGTGATCATATAAGGTACACTGAAAGCCATGCAGAGAAGGTGAGTTTTGAGGAGGGATCTGAGAAGGAAAAGAGGCAATGCTCATATAAAGACCACACCTCTGTTTGAGAAAGTTTCACATACAGGGCCAGAAAGGGAGCATAATTGTTTATTTTGAGGTTTTTGAACCAGCCCTTGAACTAAATGATTCTCTAGGTGGTTTAGCACAAGTTGTTGTAATACAAAAGCTCACCTCTGCAAACCCAGGTCATAAGAAGAGCCTGCGGGATTAAGCCAAAGGCTCATTTAATCCAGCCTCCTGTTCTCACAGTGGCCAACCAGATGCCAATGGGAACCCCCAATCAGGACATCGCTCTCCCCAGCAACCAGTATTCTGAGGCATACAGGCTCCAGCAGTGGAGGTAGAATGTAGCCATGGCTTGGCAGCCTTTAATTCTATGGCTCATGGCACAAGCCAGTGTGTACCTCCCTTTGGTTTCATAGCTCAAGAACACCGGGAGGTTGCAGCAGAGATGTCCTTTCTGGCATTGAGGGAGGAAGCAAGCTCCCTGCAGCTGCTCTTGACTTGCTGTGATGTTCTTCCCAGAAGGCAAAGGCTCCAGCCTCCCAGTGACCCTTGGTCGCCCTGACCATTGGCAGAGTCCAGTGTGCCTCCCTTTGGCTCTGCAGTACCAGGGAATCTGGCTGCTACATCAGGCCTGTGTTAAACAGCAAGTGGCCTTTGTGTAGCTGAGGGTGCAGGAACTGGGGTAGCAGAGGTGACAGTGAGAAGCCAGGGCCAAAACAGGGTGCAGTAATATTGTGAAGAGCTTTAAAAGGGTAAGGGGCACAATTACTAGAATATCCCTTCAATGTCCTTAAGGATAACTCTGCTGGCCAGACCTTTCATTTTTAAGAAAAAAAGAGCTGGGATTTGGTAGTCCTGTATGGTAAGAGGTTTCTGCTACAATAAAGCACTGTGCACAGTGCCCTTTGGTGGCATCGCTTCCATGAGGTCACTGCATGGTATTGCATGTCCTTGCAGAAGCAAACGTATTTGTTGCTGGTGTTGCATTGGAAATATCAGCCATAGAGGTTTGCTCGTAATTCTGTTTAAACAAATGGAATCCCACCCATGCTCAGTGGAACATGGAGAGAAGCATAATGAAAGACAAGTTGTTTAAGCTGTCTGTCTGCAAGCTTTGCTTATACAATGAGTCGTGTAGGAAGGAGCACCATGCATCTGAGGACAAGAAAATGAGGCAGAGAGAACAAGGATGCTGGAAACTAGGAATGAGTTCAAAAACTGGACAAATCAAAGTCAGCTGCTGTTAAGGGAGTGGTTGCTAGGGGCCTAGTAAGTGCATCGTGTATAAAAGGGAGGGGGATGATGAGACTTGCTGAGCCATTTTGCCAAGCAGAATTCTACTGCCTTAATAATAGCAGCCACCAAGGAAGCTGTGGGCAGAAAGCTGATGGGAAGCTATTATGCTTGCAGAACAAGCAAACATCTTTTGGGCAGAATGCAATTTGCCATGTGAGGACATAATAGACTGCAGTAGGTGGAAGGGAAGGGATGGGTGTGATCTGGCATATCTGCAGATGAACCAACTCACAAGTCAGTTGGGCAAACCCAATGCAGAATGTTTTATGCAAACAAGTAATGTGGGACTTCATGGCTTCTAGACTAAAGTTGTTGTTTTTAAATGGCAGCTCTAATAGGAATATAGATCTATTAAATATTGGGGTTTTGGAACTATTGCAGTTATCTGGCCACCTATGAGGTAGGTTGCCAGCTTGGTGGAGGTGGGGAGGCAAGAGCACGTCTGCTCCTGTGCCTTTGGAAGGTTTGATATGCAGAGTTCAGGAACTTGAGGCTTTGCTAGATATGGGGGGGGGGAATCAGTTGCTGCTTCCTGCAGACCAAACTGCTCTTAAAGAGACAGGGACAGGTGCAGCTTCAACAGCTGGCAAGCCAACAGGATAGGTAAATCCCATCGACCCCCTGGCTGAGGCAGTAGAGACTTGCCAGTGCCCAACCGTCGCTCATACTGTCAATCTTTGTGCAACTCTCAGCATACCAGCATCAGCTCTCATCAAAACTGCCAATCACCACTTAATTAGAACTGCTTTCTGTTTTCTTGAGTGCGGCTTAATGCTTGTGAGGATTCTGGACACTCCAGATGTTGTTGGACTCTTAACTTCCGACAGCCCAGCTTGGCCAATGGGAAGGAGTGCTGCTGTAGTCCAGCCACAGCCCCTTTGGGGCAACCCAGAAGCTGCATGCCGGCGGTGGGCGGGATCAGAGGAAAAGTAGGCAGAGTGACTAATGCAAATTTTACCTTTGCACAGTAAGCTAGTTTCTATGCACACTCCCCCCTCCATTCAGAAAAGCAAGAGGCGTTATCAGAAGGTGTAACATGTAAACAAGCAACTCGTGTAGTGGAACTCTTCCTACCGTGCAGGGTAGGGATTATACAGTGCAGGCTGGAACAGGACTGGCTTGTGATCTCGATTTGTAACATACAGGAATGTCATGAGTTTCCTGTTCATTGTGACTTCAACTCATGATACAGTAAGAGCCATGGCTGTTTCCCCCTGCTAATTCTTTTCAGGGGGAAAAGATCCAATGCAGCTCTGGCATGGCTTCAGCTTGAACCGAGAACAAGCTTACAGAAGAAGGGCCTGTTTTAACTCTCCTTGCCCTGTCCACTCAGAAGATTTCCCATTCACCCCCCACCAAAGAGAAAAAGATGCAAGTTCCCGTATCTTTCTCCCTACAGATAAAAAAGTAGATGGATGGGAGAGTGGGATTACAACTCTGAGTGCATAAACTGCTGACAAGAAACAGTTCCCAGACCCAAAGCTACTCCTAGCTATTTCACCTACCTCCACCACCCAATCATTTCAGCTTAACAGCAGGTGAACATCAGGTGAAACTGTAATACAATGAATAACATAAGAAACAAAAGCAGCAATGAAATGCAATTAAAAATCACTATGAATATTTACTGTGATGGATGTGCCGCCTTCAACCACAAACCCACAGACATACCACGGATCACCTGAAGCTTTGCAGACCACTGATGGCCCACAGAGCAGTTTGGGAACCCCTGACTGTACCTAGAAAGCAACTACGACGAAAAAGTTCTGTGATTATTCCAAAAAGGGGTGGATCGTATTTTGAGACATCTCATGCCAACTATTGGTTGTGGATTTTTATTTTTATTTTAAAAAAATTTTTTTTTTTAAAATATTTATTGGTATTTTCAAAAAACACACAACAAACAAAAACAAAAAAAATAAACAAAATAAAAACAACACAAAAAAGCATATTCAAAACTAAACAGAAAAATAGAAAAAAAAACCACATACAGTTTCTGATACTTATTTTCCTCAACCTTGTTTCTCAGACCTCCTCACACCTCCCCTTCTTGTATTCCAATTTAAATTGTCAATTCAGCAAGTCCTTAACTTATTTCTTCACCTTAACTTAAACATTTATTCTAACATACTGTTATTTTACTTTACTTCTTTTTTCCATTTCCTCCATTTATTTTTAACAACCTTATTTTCACTTAATTTAAAAAAAAAGAAAAGAAAAAACCAATTTCACCTTATTAAAATTACACATCAATACTTATACCTCATTAATTTATTCTTAAACCTTTTTTTAAGAATAAACCTATTTTTATTTTAAAAAATAACCGACTTAGACATGGAAGCCCTGGATGCTGGAAGTATCCCAAACGCTCTGTGAAACCTGAATGGGACACTGCTGCACAAATCATTTTATGCATGGCTTTTCATAAAGTCTATTGAAGACTGACCAAGTCAGATGACGCAGGGTTTCAAGTGCACTGCTTATTTAAATTGTACTTTGCGTGTTCTCCTGACTATCGGGCAACAGATGTGTCAATCAAAAGGCAGCAGTCGACATTTCATTTCTGGACATCTTTTGTTCAGCTTTTTGGGAGCATGGTAAGACATAGTTAACCCAGCTTCTGCTGCTTCAGCCTGTTCAGACCCATGTCTCTCCTGAACTCATTAGCTGTGGGCATTCTGTCACTACAGTGGTACCTCTGGTTACATACGCTTCAGGTTACATACGCTTCAGGTTACAGACTCCGCTAACCCAGAAATAGTGCTTCAGGTTAAGAACTTTGCTTCACGATGAGAACAGAAATCGTGCTCTGGCGGCGTGGCGGCAGCAAGAGGCCCCATTAGCTAAAGTGGTGCTTCAGGTTAAGAACAGTTTCAGGTTAAGAACAGACCTCCGGAACGAATTAACTTAACCCGAGGTACCACTGTACTGTGGGTCTAATCCCAGTGCTCCGGGCTACTGAAAAGTAAGCTTGGAAGCAAAGGGTGCCAGGGTGAACAGACAATCCATTAAATGACCAATAACTTCATGTCCATTCCTCCTCCAACAACTAGCCTAATGAACATTTCAAAAATGAAGTTGGACATTTACAAACACCAGCTGCCAAAAGTAATGGGATAAAGATATCTTGAGATTTTTTTACCTGTCTGAAACACGAGCGAATCCAACGATTTTGTTGAGAGGTCATTTAGCCACCGACATTTTTTTAGAAATCTGATGCCTGCTGGCATTCTTAGTCATTCCAACAAATGTTGTTCTCCCCCTGAGCCCTCCCCCAGAAGAAACACTGTTAAGGAAACCAAACATGATTTAGGAAAGCCTCCCTGATAGTTCAGTCTTCAAATTTTATAGATCTTGATGCAAATTTATCTATGTGCACCTGCTTCTGAATGGGAGGCTGAAATCCAAGGCCGATGCCTCTGTGGTGCTTCCAAGCTAACGCCTTCTCAAATTCAGTCTGTAGCTTCTGCTGCAGGTTCTGCTCTTTGCTCTTGTCCAAAGCCATGTTCAGCTTGGAGGCGTGTGCTGGAGGACCTTGGACTGGTACAGGACCCTTCTTAAATCCACCCATCAGCCGGAGGAACTTGGTTTTTTGCTCTGAATTTTCAAAGGTTGCTGTGGTCCACTGGCCAAAATGGACATCCTGAAATGCAAGGCACAAGTGTGGATTAGTGCCCCAAAGGACCTAAATCAAGTTTATTAGCCAACCAAATGCAGGTTATAGCCAAAGAAGGAAAACAGGAGAACAGTGTGATGCAGGGTTACATGTTCACAGTGCTCCAACTCAACCACTAAGATTGTCTGATGGTGCTTCCTCACATCCCTGAGGTTCAGTCAGCCTTTACTAGGGACCAAGCCCTTGGTGTGGCAGGCCCTGCCCTATGGAACTCCCTGCCACTAGAGGATTGACAGGAATCCCCCCCCGCCCCTGCGCCTCCTTTCAGATGTTTCCTGAAAACTCTTAAAACAGACAGGCCTCTGAAATGTTTATTTTTCTATCCTCTTCCCACTCATTTTTATTGATCTTACTGCAATTTCGTATGGTGTCTACTATTTTGCTGTATTCTTATGAAATGTAGAATCTATAAATATTTTTTTTTAAAAAATGTGCTGGGCACTGCACTGTCTTTTCATGCTAGAAGATGGCACATGCCTTATGGCCTGAGCAAGACAGCAAAGGCTGCATCTTAGTAAGCATACCTTCTGCAAAGTACAGGATTGTCTATATAAGTATATCAATGCAAATAAGTGAGGAAGGTGCAGGAGGCAGAGAGGCACAGGCCAGAACTAGTAACAGCTTAGCGCAGGCGTGAGGACCATTTGGCCCTCCAGATTGCTGCCAAACAACAATTCCCAACAGCCCCAGCCAGTACAAGCAATGGTCAGGGATGGTGAGTGTTGTAGTTCTGCAGTATCTGGAGGGTTAGAGATTCCCCACGCCAGGCTCAGTGGTAGAGTATGTGCTTTGCAGACAGAGGTTCCCAGACTCAAATTCTTTAAAAGGGCCAGGAAGCAGGAGATGGGGAAGACGCCCTTTTCTGAGACCTGAAGAGCCACGGCCAGTCAGAATAGCTAATACTGGGCTAGATGAACAATAAGGCAGCTTCCTATGCATCTATTTAGTTATGAATCACTTCCCTTAAAACAGTCCAAAGCCACTTAACAGTAAAAACATCAAGACAATAAAAGCGTTGTGTTCAAACAATTTCAAGTCCAACACAAATAAAGATTGGGATTACAATCTCCCTTTAAGTGGCTCGTTTGGAAGAGGAAACGGGTGCCAAGGAAGACAAGTGAGACAGTGCCTATCTCATATGTAAAGAGAGGGAGTTACAAAGCGTAGGTGCCATGCTAAAGGCCTGATTCCTGCATTGTACGATGTCCAGATAAGGTGGTATCTGGAGGAGGGCCTCACCTGCAGAGCGCGCTGCTCTGTTGGGTATACAAGAGGGAGAGATGATTCAAGAGAATAAATGTTCTCCCTTCCTTTCCATCCCCCTCCCCACATTTACGCACACATGCATTGCCTCTCCCTCTCACCCTCCCCAATCCCTCCCCCTGCTTCCTCTCACCATCAGTAGGTGACAGCAACAGCAGTCAAAACAAAAGAGGCAGTGACAGCCCTCCAGGCATACCCAGGGAACCAACAGAAAGACACGAGTCCTATGGGAGATGTTCTCTGAACCACTGCCTTCTGATTTTTCATTTCCTACCATGCCCAACTCTTCTTTCCAATTGTCTAGACTTCCTCCATTTTCAGCTTCTGCACCCAGACATGTCAGCTTGCAAACAATTAATTCTACTTAGTGGTGGTGGTGGTGAGATTCGTGCAGGCGTAAGAACAGCTTTTCCAAACCCTGCAATTTTGGAGGTTAACTCTGAGCAGCTCTCCAACATGTCTTTATTTTTCCCTACCCTTTTTAGCTGCTTTTTGTGAAGCTTGCCATTGGGCTCTGCCACTCCTGTTCTTCCAGGTGCTAATGCATTCTGATAGGCCGTCACCAAGGGATTGGGATTCCCTGCATAAATGTCAGCTGGAGGACAACTCTACAGCCATCTAGACATTTGCACATTTAAAGCACAACTGGGCATTTACAAAAAAAAAAAATATTGTCCAGCTTCCTTCACCTGAAATACCCTACAACTCTTTTAGAGGTTGCCAGCATCCACCTGGCATTACAGTTTTAACGACAAGCTGAAACATTTGCAGAGGAGGGCGACCACGATGGAAACCAAGCCTTATGAGAAATAGTTGAAGGAGCTGGGTATGTTTAGCCTGAAGAGAAGACTTGAGAGGAAACAGACACCTTCAGATATCTGAAGGGGTGTCAAATGAAGATGGAGCAAGCTTGCTTTCTGCTGCTCTAGACCAGGCTTCCTCAAACTCGGCCCTCCAGATGTTTTGAGACTACAATTCCAATCATCCCTGACCACTGGTCCTGCTAGCTAGGGATCATGGGAGTGGTAGGCCAAAAACATCTGGAGGGCCGAGTTTGAGGAAGCCTGCTCTAGACGGCAGAATCTATACCAATGGATTCAGATTACAAGAAAGAAGATTCCAACTAAATATAGAATTGTAGAGTTTGAAGGCACCACGAGGGTCTAGTCCAGTCCCCTGCAATGCAACAATATTTTGCCCAATGTGGTGCTCAAACCCACAATCCTGAGATGAATAGTCTCATGCTCTACCGACTGAGCTATCCTAGCAGTCTAGGAATAACTTTATGATTGTAGGAATAACTTTATGATTGTAAGACCTATTTGACAGGGGGTGGGCTATCTTGGAAGGTGCTGGACTCTCCTTCACTGGAGGCTTATAAACAGATGTTGAATGGCCATCTGTCAGGGGTTCTTTAGCTGTGATTCCTGCACTGCTGAGGGTTGAACTAGACGGCCCTTGGGGGTTCCTTCCACCTCTACAATTCTATAATACTATAACTGATAGGACTAGCCAGGGCAGCAAATGTAGTCTACCATCCAGGCAGTGACCAGAGGCAGACCAGCTTATTTTCAGCACATACCTTTAGACTAGGCATACCTTCACTGTCAGAGGCACTACGCCTCTGAATATCAGTTAGTGGGAATCACAAACGGGGAGAGTACAGTTCAGCTCCTGCTTGCATGGTTCCAATAGGCATCTGGATGTTGCCCATTGAGAGAGCAGGATGCTGGATCAGTTGGGCCAGTGGCCTGATCCAACAGAGGCTCTTATGCTTTTACACAGAAGTGATAATTCAGAGAGGAAATCTGTCATGTGTGAAGTGGCCCTTTGAGACAGCTGGACTTCTAATGTGAGCAGATGCCAATCGATACCCAAGATGGCCTATTCACCTAAAGTACAGAAACCTTTTAACACCCCTCTTGGCAATTTAAGACTCAATTTCCCCATCTAAGTCAGCAAACACAGAGAACCTCAACTGTGCCATTACTCCAGCTCCCAAGACAGCCTAGCTCATTTCCGCCAGGGATTTGGGGACCACATTCTTCAAAGGGGGCAACTGCCTCCTGCAGTTAAGAGTATTAGCTGGTGCAGTCCACTAAATGAAGGGAAAAGGTAGGCTCCCTCAGATTCTCTACCTCTGACTGGTCATCTTTTGCAGTCATGGAGAAAAGAAACATGGCAGTGCTAATCAGAGCGTGACAGCTATGTCCAAGGGCTACTGTTATTTATATTCCACAGCAAATAGAAACAAACAAACACAAAAAAATTCTACAGCAAAGATATCACAACTAATTCCATTAAGGAACTATCGGAGCAAAAATGTTATTTTTCAGGATTAACAACTGGAATCACAGTTTTCTGGAGGTCAGAGTGCTCTGGTTTCAGCATCTCTAAAGACTGGACTCATTTGTTCTACAGCATGACCTCAAGTTTCCAATCAGATGAGAGATTGGCGTGCCAAACCACAGACATGACTAGCATCGCAAGCCAACCACAGGGGAGGGATGCTTTGTCCTTGCTACCTGGGCTCTTGCAGAGCTCGTGCTTACCGATTCTCCCTCTTCCTTGACAGTCTTCATTTTGCCAGATTCCCTGTCAATCTCTTCTTGGAGAGCCTGCCGTCTCAACTGGCATGGAAAAATGGGGAAAATACGTGCATGAGGGCAAAAAAATATATTGTTTGATTGTAAAACTGGTTAGAAACGTCAAGAAGTTGAGGGGAGAAGTGTCCAAAATGTTACTTGCAGGAAAGAAAAGGCATGATTTCAACCCTTTTATGCATACAAGAATTTGCGAAGGCAAAAAGCATCTGCAAGACAAGCAGTTCTCAAATACACAAATGCACAGAAAAGATGTTTTACAGACTGGGAGGCTACATTTACTTGGCTCTGAGAACACTGCAGGTAGTGGATGACCTCAAACTGTGTACATGGAAAAGAGTGGCAATGAAGGAGGGATGATAAAATACCCATGGAAACAATCAGACATTTTGAACCCTTTTGGCATTATCCAGTTGCCCTCCCCAGCCAGCTACTCCAGTTTCAAAATTCCCTTGCATCAGAGATGGGCAACCTTCCCAGTGCCTCCTGGATACATTTCCAGAGTGCCCGAAATACCACTCTCCTGTTCTAAAGTAGGTGCCTGTAGCCATAAAAAAAAAAGTGCAAGTAAGCTTGACAAAACAAAGGGGGCTTATCAGGAAGACCAGGAAAGAAGAAGAGCAAGTGGAGGTGGGGAGAGGACAAATCTGAAAGCCTCAGGACTTCTAAACTCATCTCATTCACAAAGGACCAACACATTTGAATCCAGCACTTGGGGAGTAAGGCTGGCTTTGGACATCTGATGCTGTGCCCAGAATTACAGAACAACCACAGAGCAAGAATAGGTGGCCAAAGCAGCAGAACTGCAGGTGGTGCCTGAAGCTGAGTCCTTCCATGGTTAGAGTCGTGAAACACAATTATCTGCTAGATAACAGGTCCCCTTCTTGATACAATTCTCAATTTACAGAGGATCATACAATCTTATCCTAAAACAGCCACTTTTCTCACACTGGAGTTGCCCAAACAACACCTTGGTTCAGATGACCGATTAAACTACAGTTTATGGGTTATACGTGACTGGTGGGAACAAGCTGTGTCAACTCTGAGGCTGGATGCTCTCGCTTCCCGCTCTTCCATCTTTGTACGAGAAGTGGAAGAGGGGACCGTGTGAGCCCAAAACTCATCACAGTTTGATTGTCTAAACTATGGTTGATCAATCAGTGACTGTTTTGTATGTGAAATGCTTTTAAACACAGGTGTTCTTGTGGAAAATGTGGTATATAAATCAAGTGATAATGACTAGGAGCATAATCCACAACCTACATAAGTCTGAGCCACATAGTCACTAACCCGAAAGCCACATAGTCACCAACTGGGAAGCAGCACATAAAAGTCTGGCATAGCCCAAGATGGGCATCCTGAGAGGGCGGGACATGCAGATGAGATCCTGCTTCACCACGTCCATGTGAGCCAAACACAGAACATTATCCAAATCAGACTAATATGTGCCACAATAAGACTCCAAAAGAGCCACAAAAGAATAAGGTTGTACCTTGTCTATTTGTATTTCGTCGCAGTTTCCTTTCTTAAACGCCACCACTTTTATTTCTTCATCCCCTTCCTGAAAAACAAGAGTACACATTTTGAGTATCACCGGGAAAACCCGCTCATGTTTAAGTGTGATATGGTTAGCATTCCACATTACACCAAAAGAATGGTATAAAAATGGAAGATTAAAGGAGGAAGACACAAGATCTACCCACCCGGGAAGAATGGCAGATGAAGTTGATGGACTATATGGAACTGGCGGAAATGACTGGCAGAATCCGAGACCAGGGAGAAGAGTTGGTGGAAGAAGATTGGAAAAAATTCAAAGACTATTTACAGAAACACTGTAAAATTAATGAATGTTAGAAGGATGTTGGAATGAAGCTATATGGCTTTAGTAGGAATGTTATAAAGAATTAAGTAAGAATAGATTGTTTATTGGGCCAAAGGGGAAAAAATAAGGTTAGATTGGGTTAAGATAAATTATAGGACAAAAAATGAGAAAGCTGGAAAGGATTTGCTGAAATAGCTAACTGAACTGGAATACAAAAAAGGGAGGTGTGAGGAGGTCGTTGAAACAAGTAAATGAAAGACAAGATATGGAAATATTGGATGTGTTTTTAATTGTTTCTGTTCTTGCTTTTGTTTTGTTAAGATAAGCAGTGTTTTTGTCTTTTTTTGTATTGTATTGTATTGTTTTGCTTTGTTTAACTCTTTTTCTTTTTTTTGTAATCTTTAAACTCTTAATAAATATTACTTTAAAAAAAATGGAAGATTAAAGGAATAGCACAGAGTGGCTATTGGAGCCCTGCCATCTTTTCATGACGTTACTGGTAGCCATGGCCAAGATAAGATCAGACCAAAAGCTCATCTAGCCCAACATTCTGTTCCCACAGTGGCCAAAAAGATGGCGACAGGAAGTTCACAAACAGGAGAACAAAAAACACCCTCACACTTGTGATCTCCAGCAACTGGTGTCTGAATGCATACCATCTCTGATATTGGAAGCAAGAAAGCTATCATATGGCTATTAGTCACCAACAGTCTTATCCTTCACAAATTTGTCTGATCCCCCTTTAAGGCTGTCCAAATTGGTGGGTATCACCACATTATTGTGGTAGTAGAGAAAGAACAGATAACTGAAAGGAGAGGTCATAACCACCCCAAAGACCCTGTGTGGCGTAGTGCTTGGAACATCAGACTAGGACCTGAAAGACCAGGCTTCAAATCCCCACTCAAACATGAGTGGGGATTTGAAATCCCCACTTCTTACATTTCTCCATGGTAAGAACTGTGTATTTATTTCTACTCTCTGCTTCCAAGTTTATTTATCCTGTCCTCTTATCCCAAAAGTCTTTGGTGAGGAGCTTTATGACAAAAGGTTTTCAAAAATTTAAAGACACAATGTTGACTGGGTCACCCCTACTTACATGCTTACTGACATTCTCAAAGAATGCTAAAAGTTTCAAATTCTCATTCAGCCATGAATTTTGGGTGAGCTACACTTTCCCAGCCCAACCCAACCTACCTAGAGGTCCCAGGCCCTAAGGAAGTTAGATTAGCCTCAACCAGAGCCAGGGCCTTTTCAACTCTGGCTCCGGCCTGGTGGAACACTCTGTCTCATGAGACCAGGACCCTGCAGGATTGGATTTCTTTCCACAGGGCCTGTAAGACAGAGTTGTTCCGCCTGGCCTTTGGCTTGGAGCCAATTTGATTCCCTCCCCCTCTTTCTTTTTTCCTTTCTCCTGTGAAGAGGCTGCATCTTAATGTTTTAATGTAGTATTTTAATCTTGTTTTTAAGTTGCATTTTAATCAACTTGTTTTTATTATTGGTTGTTAGCCACCCTGAGCCCGGTCTTGGTTGGGGAGGGCGGGGTATAAATATATATTTTTTTAATTATTATTATTATTATTATTAGCCCATCGGGCACTCTTAATGCTAAAATGGGGGCAGGGGAGGGCAAGGGAGAGGGAAGCAGAATCACACATGACACTCTGACCTTACTGGAAGACAGGTGGGATAAAAACAAACTACATAAGAAATGGCAAATAGCAAGTTCTATTTAGAAGCTACCTTTGCTTCTTGTTTAATCTTTGCTTTCTTGAAACTGGGCTCTTCTTCACAGGCTTTCGCGCCTCTGTTCTCCCGGTCCTTCTTCTTTTTCTTCTTGATGTGCTGCCTGCTGTCATTTTCAGATCTGCCATCTTCCCAGCTCACTACATGGTCTTGCACCTTTTTGGATTTGGGGGCGTTCTTAGTCCTCTTTGTTGCTGACCAGCTCTCATTTGTAGCCACATCTCCATCATCCTCCAAGAGAGCTGGATGATCGCTTGCAACTTTGGTTTGGGTTTTCCTCTTCTTCATTTTCTTCTTCTTCTTCACTTGGCTGTCTCGTTCAGAGTTTGAAATCAGACCTGTTTTCTCCTTGCCATTGCTTGGCTTTGTTTTAGATTTTTGTTTTGGTTGGCTTTCAATAGAAACACAAGACTGATTTTCCTGATTATCCTCTGAGGTCAGAAGAGGTTGCTTTCTTTTCTTTTTCTTCCTCTTCTTCATTACTTTGCTTTCTTCTTCTGATACATTGGCTGTGCCCTCTAGATGCTGTTGAAAACCAAGAGCTCTCCTCTTGCAACCTAATTCTTCTTCTAACTGGTGTACAGTGTTGGCAATACCTTTTTCTTTTAAACAGCAAACTTTTTTTTTCTTTACAATATCCCTGTCACCTGCAGCATTTCGGACAAGAGTCTGAAACATTGTCTCCTGGGAAATGGTTTTTTGTTTTTTGGAGATGTGTTTTACAGGCTCATCCTCATCTTCTCCACTAAGCTGTATTGCACAGTGAGCAGGTTTGTGTTTTTTCTTTTTCTTCTTTTTCTTTGCAGGAAATCCATCACCAACTCCATCACTGTCTGGAATATCCCTTTTGCGTTTCTTACTAATGAAAAAAGGGGCTTCCTGCTGTTCTAATGGCAGCTCTTTACTAGAAATCTCACAATCACCATCTTGATCACAAGAAAATCTTTGTGTTCCTTTTCTCTTGAGCTTCTTAGGCATTTCAACAGTTTCTTTTAATAATTCTGAATCTGAACTGCTTTCTATAACAATAGGAAGGTTTGTACCACCTTTGCTCTTCAATTTGGAAGCATTTTTCTTCATTGACTCTATCTGATCTGAACCCTCTCCATTTACCAAGCGCTTCTTTTTCTTTGCCTTGACTTTGGTTTGTAAATCATAATAGCCATTTTCTTCTATTATAACAACTGCCTGGTTTCTAACCATAGCGTTAACTTTATTATTTATCTGCACAGATCTATCAGTTTTGTTCCTTGCATCCTTTATGACTATTCTGAAAAACAAAAAGCAGACACCCATTTACCAAGTAGTAACTTACCACAGTGGTATCATTATAGTTTAGCAAGATGTGAACAAGCTTAGCCTCCCTCCAGGTTTGTGTGTTCCTCTCTCCCTTCTCCCATGAGAAGAATAATGCTTTTTTGCTGAAACACATTAGGCTACTAATAATTTATCAGCAACTTGAGCCACGATCTCTCTTTTTTGGCAGCTATTTCCATGCTTGACACATTTTCTGCTGCAGGGGAAGCAGATGATCTCTACACTCTTAAATAAGTTAAATAAGTAGCACTGTCCTTCATTGCAAGCAATTCCAGTGACATTCTTCGTTACAGCGGACTGTGGGCATACAGCCAGATTAGAGAGCTTTAAATGGGAATTATGCAATTTCATGAAGGATAAGGTGGTCAATGGCAACTAGTCATGATTTCTGTATGTACTATATCCAGAATCAGAGGCAACAGGCCTCTGAATGACCATTTCTGAGGTGACAACAACAGGAGTGTTTTTACTCTCATGTCCTGCTTGCCATAGGCATCCAAATGGCTGCTGTAAATATAAGATGCCTTCCACCCCTACAGTTCTATGATAGTTGGGGCACTTGCACTGATCCAGCACGGCTCCTCTTGTGCTCTTATATTTAACAGTGCAAAAGGAGTCAGACAGGAAGGTATACAGAAAAAAATAGTGTTAAAGGCACATATTCACGAGCACTTCATACATACTGGGTCTCTTTCCCCCCATCTTATCACACATTTCCATGTGGACAAACAATATGCGTTCCCACCCTTATTTATTAGGTAAGATTTCTTGCTTTTCCTTCACCACAAGGTGACTTATACCAATAAAATGTGTAATTATAAATCAAATAAAACAGTTACAACCCTATGCAAGTGTAAAGATAACGAAAACAGTTCCACATAGAAAACAATTAAAAACAACTTCGTATTTTTTATTAAAAAAAACAGGTAAAAATAGTTCAGATGCAGGCTGGAATAAGGACCTCAATTTAAAAGGCTTGTTGGATGGTCAACAAGACAGCAGATGCCAAAAGGACAGCAGAGGCAGCACTTGCCTGGTAGTTAATGGCAGAGAATTCAAAAGGGGGGGGGGTGCCACCACGCTAAAGGCCCTGTGGGACAGACTTCCTGTAAAGATGGTACCTGCATGAAGCCCTCTTCGGAAGAGCACAGTGGCTGGCTGGGCATATATGGGGTGTGACAATCTTTTAGGTATCCTGGTGTCAAACCAGGAGCGGCAACAGAAGAACAAGTCTTTTCTGTAGTGGCTCCGTGTTTGTGGAACACTCTCCCCCAGAGAAGCTTATTCATTTTTCATACAATTTATACACTGCTTGTTCGTTCTTTTGAAAGCTGTTTACAAAAAGACAAAACAATAAAATCGAAAAGCAAATAAATCACGACCACGCTTTTAAAACCATACTTTGTTGCATCTCTTTAGGCGTGCAGAATTGAGTCAGTGGCTCATATGCTTCTGGCTTGCACTCTTTATAAAAAGATTTGAGGTTATTACCCCTCTATTATTGTCTACGCTGGGTTGCCCAACCACTGCTACTGTCCCCTTTCTTTTAGCAGATCAAGATGATCAGGTGACAGCAAAAACTGCAAGGTTTTTAGCGGGGGCAATTAGAATAAGGTCTATTATTTGATTATTGATGTAACCTCCCCCCAAATGTATCTTCTATAGTTAAGTTTTCACCTCTCTCGTCAGTATGTTTTATTTTATTTTATTGCTATGGCTAGTGGCTGATGCAAAATAAAGATTCTTCTGATTCTGATCAGGTGAAAATGTTTCTCTTCTCCCAGGCCTTTGGCTACTTACTTAAACCACCTGTGGCCTTTCAAAAAAGTGAGTGTGTGTGTGTGTGTGTGATTATTTTGTTTATTACGTTACGTATGCCTGCGTTGTTGTTGTTTTTTCTGCCGCAAGCCGCCTTGAGACCCTCGGATGAAGGGCAGTATAAAAAAATAAAACTTAATGACATGGACATCAGGACTCTTGCGATCTTGCTGGACTCCCAGCTCCTCCCACGGCAGCCTCGGCCATGAGCCACGCGGCCTGGGAGTCAGGAGAGCCGGGAGGCCGGCAGCATCTGGAAGGCCGCAGTTCTCCCCCCACCCCACCGCTGCTTGTGGGTCACAGGCCTCCCAGCCCTACGGAAGCCAAAGCCTCCCCTCGCCCCACAGAAACCGACCCCCCCTCTAGCCTTCTCCCCCCCCCCCCGCCACTCACCTGTCCTGAGGAAGGGAAGCGGGGCCCGTTGGCCTGCCTGCCTCCTCCTACGACCCCAGCTCCTTCCCTCCCCTACCTGGGCGCCGCTTCTTCGAAAGCCGCGAAAACACTTCGCCTCGCTCGGCCTGACCCGGAAAGGAAAACAGGCGCCGCGGCCTAGCGGGGAAACCGCCGCCGGGCGCCCGCGGCTTTGAGGTTGCCTAGCAACCGCTCCCCTTTCCTCCTCCTGCCGCGGCTGCTATGGAGGAACTCCCGGCCCCCAACCTCTGGGAGCAAATCTGCGCAGGTGGGAGACCCTCCTCTCCCCTCCCCCCCCCCGCGTTGCCCCCCTTTTGCCCGCATCTTCGGCAAATGCCTCGGTGCAAATTGGGGGCGTGATTTATCCAGACCTTCCGTAGGAGCAGGTTCAGATTTAGGTTTGATGAGGCCCTAATATACTGAAGGTAAAGGGGCCCTTTAAATGTCCAGCTGCCCTTTGTCAACAACAAATTGTCGCTTTTTTTGTGTTGAATATATGCTACATGGTAATTTCTGGACCTAATAGGTCCATACACAACACAAAACACTGTTGCTGTATGTAGGTTTTATTTGTTTTATTTTTTATCTTATACTTTGGAAATCTACATCCAGTTTTTCCCCCCCTTTACATTTTTTGGGCCCCTAAGCTATTGCTTTTTTAGCTTATACGGAAATCCGGCACTGCCTAGGAGCAACGAAAACCTGACACTTTCACCCCCCCTTTCCTTTTCTTTCTCCCCCTCCCCAGAATTTGAAGCAATGCAGCCTCCCCATCCTGACACTTTGGACCAGAAGAGGGAGGTTGCGCCCGAACCTAAGCAGGAGCCTGTAGTTGCTTCCCAGGTAAAGACAATTGCTGTGTGAAGAAGCCCTTTTTGTTTGTTATCCATCCTGTATCTTTCAACATTCAGCTTCATTTGGATGTCCATGCATCCTGGTGTTAGGAGAAAGTAAGAACCCCCCCCCTTTCTCCTTGCCATGCAGTGGCGTAGCGTGGGGGGTGCAGGGGGGGGCCGGCCACACCGGGCGCAACATCTGGGGGTTAGGGTTAGGGGGCGCAAATCCACGGGTTAGGGGGCACAAATCCACGGGTTAGGGGGCACAAATCCACGGGTTAGGGGGCACAAATTACTTGCCTTGCCCCGGGTGCTGACAAGCCATGCTACGCCACTGTTGCCATGTCTAATTTTCTAAACTTCTATCATGTCACCTCTGGCTCACTTTTCCCCTCAACTGAAATGTCCCCAATTCTGTATGGATTCAGTTCCTCTCCCTTGGTGTCGATCCTCCAGCTTCAAAGGCACTGTATCACCGAATAGAGGCTGCAGCAGAACAAAAGATGGGGATTGGAGGCTGACCTCATGTCCTGCGCCTGGGCTCCCCGTAGGAAATGACTAGACATAGACTGTCAGTTTGATGTTTCCATGTGTTCATATCATTTGAATCTCTGCCATGAATTCAGGTAGAGACTGGAGATCTCTGCAGAATCATGCCTTCCCCCTGGTAATCCAGAGATGTATACAGTGGTACCTCGGGTTACAGACGCTTTAGGTTACAGACTCTGCTAACCCAGAAATAGTACCTCGGGTTAAGAACTTTGCTTCAGGATGAGAACAGAAATCGTGCTCCGGCGGCAGCGGGAGACCCCGTTAGCTAAAGTGGTACCTCAGGTTAAGAACAGACCTCCAGAATGAATTAAGTTCTTAACCTGAGGTACCACTGTAATTTGTTATTGGTGCTGATAGTTGTTAGGAAACCCCTATTCCCTTTGCAGAGTTACAGTTCCCAAAGTGGTTTTAACAATCAGTCCCTCTTCTTAGGGAACTCTGGAAATTGAAGTTATGTAAAGCCAATAGGGATCTCCTATTGGCAGGGGGGACCCTGTTGTTGTTGCTGTCTCCAGCTACCGCTCAGTTGGCACAGACCAAGGACACTGCCTTCTTGGTGGTGGTTTCCTTTTTCTTTTCTTTTTTTTGAAATGTCCTTCCTGGTGAGATGTGTCTGCCTCCCTCATTGACTTTCAAGAGAAAATTTAAAACATTCTTAGGTATTTCAGTTGGTTAGAGCATGGTGGTAATAACACCAAGGTTGCAGATTTGAACCCCATATGAGACACCTGTATGAGATTCCTGCAGGGGGTTGGACTAGATGATCCTCAGAGCCCCTTCCAACTCTGCAGTTCTATGATTCCTGTTTGTCCAGGCATTTGATGGCTATGAGATATTGGCCATCACAGCCATGAAATTAATAATTGTGAGAATATACTACTGTTTTAAAATGTGTTTAGATGCTCTAAAAGTTTTAGATGGTTTTCAATTGTGTTTGAATGAATTAAAAGTGTTTTATTCTATATTAAATTGTACTGCTTTAACATTTATGTTTGCTACCCTAGGCTCTTCTAGAAAGAGGGGTGTGATACAAATTTAAGAAATGAATAAGTGGGGATTTATTTGGAGCTGGATTTCCTGTCCATTTATAACATTCTGTTCACTGCACTTAAATAGCTCCAGGCTATGCTTTGAGTCTGGGTTCCTTTTTGGGATCAGCTTGTTAAAAATGTGTTGTTGTTGTTTTTGTAATTATACCAGGGTATTTATATTATTAAATTTGATTTTAAGGAGGCTCCTGTAGGTGCTGAAACTTCACCAGATTTGAGTGGGGATCAGAGCAAATCACCTCTTACTGATGAATCGATTGCTGCAAAGACCCCTTCTCTCCTTTCCCTACCAACATCACCTGAGCTGCCTGACCTAAAAACCTGTAAGTCGGAGTACAACTTATTTATTATTTTTTATTAAATTTGTATATCAACCTTTATCCGAAAATCATAGGGCAGTTCACAACATAAAAATACAAAATGAGAAGACAAAATACATAATAAAAAACAAAAACAAACCAATAATTCCCCCTTCCAAAAGACATTTAAAAGGGCATAGAATGTTAATAAGCCAAAGGCCCAGTTAAAAAGAAACGTTTTTGCCTAGTGCCTAAAGATCTGTAATGTAGGTGCTAGTCAAGCCTCCCAAGGGAGAGAATTCCACTAATGGGGAGCCACCAAAGAAAAGGCCCGTTCTTGTGTTGCCACCCTCTGGACCTCACATGAAGATGGGCCTCAGATGGTGATTGCAGGATCTGAGTCAGTTCACAAGGGGAGAGGCGGTCCTGAGCCATTTAAGGCTTTATAGGTTAAAACCAACACTTTGAACTGGGCCTGGAAACTAATTGGCAGCCAGTGCAGTCGCACCAGGATTGGTGTAATATGCTCAAACCGCCTTGCCCCAGCGAGCAACCTGGACATATTTAATTAGAATTGTACTTTTGCAAGACAAAAAAGTAGTAGTAAAATCAACCAGGGAGAGAAAGAAGAGAGACCCTGAACCTGGCCATAATGGCTTGGCTGTGATGTGTGAACACAAACAATATCGCTGCTTAAAAATGAATTCTCAAGAATAATTTTTGTCCAGGTACTCCAAGAGAATTATTGGAATGCTACATATTTCCTGTGCTTCTACCAGGAATGGCAGAACTGCTACATCAGGCTAAAAAGGAAAAATGTTTTGAGGTCAGTTTTCAGTGATTAATTTGTTTTCTGAAATGTAATGATTTCTTTTAAACTATTACTCTGTACCTACTTGACTGTAGTTCTCAAGACAGCTTATAGTATTATTATATACCAGCTTATAGTATTATTATGTAGCAGCCTTCCCCAGTCCAGCGACTGCAAGATGCTTTCAACAGCTTCCTTCATCCTTGACCATGTTGTCTGGGGCTGATGAGAGCTGTCAGCCAAAACATCTGGAGGGCACCAGGTTGGGGGAGACTGGTCTATAGGATGGCCATGAGGTCTCTCTGTGTGAGAGCAGCTGTGCCTCCAAATGCAGGCAAATTACAGAGGATGAACATCACTATCCTGCATTGCTTGTGAATTTCTCCAGAGGGATAAGGCTAGCCTCTGTTGCATATAGAACACTGGGCTCCTGACAGATCTTTCTTTAGAAGATTCAGCCATTTATTATACAGTCATAAGATCCAATATTTATTTTATATCCTGCCTTTTGATCTAGTGATCCCCAAAGTGGCTTACAACAGATTGCAGTGATACACACACACAAAACAAGCCCTTAAAGCAGGTGTGGGAGAACCTTTGGTCCTCTGTATGTTGCTGAACTACAACTCCTATCATCCCTGGCCTTTGGCCATGCTTGCCGGGACAGATAGAAGTTGTAGTTTGGCAACATATAGAGGTCCAGAGGTTCTCCAAACCTGCTTTAAACTCAATACATCCCCAGCAGCTCTTTGCACCGTGTCCAATGGATGTGCTTTCCTTCTGCTCTGCAGTCCTAGGATAGCTGACTTACAGAGCTGAGTCTTGTTTCTGGCAGAGGCCAGAGTGTGCATCCCTTCAGCTCTGCCATTTTCGGGGGTGAAGCAAAAGCAGTCCTTGTGACATGAAACGAGCTGGCTGGATCAGGCCAGTGGCCCATCTAGTCCCACATCCTGTTCTCACCATGGCCAACCAAATGGGAAGCTCACAAGCAGGACTCAAGCACTACAACACTCTTCCCCCCCTGTGGTTTCCATCAACTGCATTAATAGCCACTGATAGCTTGATCGTCTATGAATTTGTCCAGTCCTCTTCTAAAGCTATCCAAGCCAATGGCCATCACTACATCTTGTGAGAGTGAATTCTGTTGTTTAACTTTGGAGGTTTTGATGGCCTTAGAGATCTGGATTCCGGAGGTTAGAAGCTGATCCCCTGGTTCCCCCTGTTAAGCGTGCCCCAGCATGGAAGTGCCGCAGCATGAGTAAGGTTTTAAGGTTGATAGTTTGTTGTTTCCCGAGCCTGGCTCCTGGCCAATTAAGTATTTTGCGAAGAGCACATGCAGGCTGTAGCACATGCCTCATTAGTGTGTTGAAATTGAGGGTCCCCGCAGGTTTAATGATGGGCTTTGCAGAAGCTAACCTTATTAAGTCTTCATTTCTATTGTATTTATTCTTTGTTTTCTGACTGGCTTATCATAGTTAAGATGCAGCTATTAATGGTACATTGATTTCCAACCCCCCTTTTAAAACACATGCACACACGTAACAGCAGCACGTTCCTTTAAAGCAATAACAACTTGGGCAATCTGAAACTCATTTCAAAATGACACCTGCAATTAAATAGCTGATAATAGAAGCCTAAGATCACTGTTGTGTATGTGTTTCTTTAGCAAAATTGGTCTCAATTGTATTAAACAGTGATGTAAAATGCATTTTTTTTGTATGCGACCGACTTCTACTTGTTCAATATTTTACTTTTATTTTAAAATGCTCATCTCTTGCCCTTCTGTCTCTAATAACATTCAAGGCTTCAGTATGCAATATACATGTAAAATGAAGTAGTGACAATTAAAAGAAGTGCCACAAAAAGCAGGGGGAGGGAAAACTCAAAATAAGATCAGCAGAGAAGCATGGAGAACTTTATGGTCTTACAGTCTCGTCCCATCTCTGAATGATAATGTGTATTCCTGCACTTACTTAAACATGCCGTCAACCACCTTGGCTGCATTTGGGAGTCCTCTTGCTCTTTCTACTGAGTCAGAGGGTGGGGAGTTGAATTCTGCCCCAAAGTCCTACCTTGATGGCGCTACCACTGTCAACAGCTTAGAGAATGGTCTGTATACAACTTGTAAGTCATAGCTGAGTACACAACATACATTTAAAGCACTTTCTCCCCCAAATAATCCTGGGAACTTGTGATGGGTGCTTGGAATTGTTGGCCTGTAAGGGACGCAGGTGGCGCTGTGGGTTAAACCACAGAGCCTAGGACTTGCCGATCAGAAGGTTGGCGGTTCGAATCCCCGCAAAGGGGTGAGCTCCCGTTGCTCGGTCCCTGCACCTGCCAACCTAGCAGTTCGAAAGCACGTCAAAGTGCAAGTAGATAAATAGGTAGCGCTCCAGTGGGAAGGGAAACGACGTTTCCGTGCGCTGCTCTGGTGTGCCAGAAGTGGCTTAGTCATGCTGACCACATAACCTGGAAGCGGTACGCCGGCTCCCTCGGCCAATAAAGCGAGATGAGCGCCGCAACCCCAGAGTTGGCCACAACTGGACCTAATGGTCAGGGGTCCCTTTACCTTTACCTTTAAGGGATAAACTACAGTTCCCAGGATTCTGGGGTGGGGTGGGGAATGTGCTTTAAATATATGGTATGTACACAGGCTATGCTAAATATTTTGAGAGTTGATGCTATTGTTTGCAAAGGAAAGAAATCATAATTGTTACTTGTAATTGCCTTTTGAGGGGGGGATGAGGAGCTGTTCATCAAGATATTAGCATAATTTTTGCACCGTATTGTCTCCCAAGGCATAAAACATAAGCGATAAAGAATGGAAAATTATTCTCATTGTGAAAATAGTTTCAAACACATCTGCTGGATAACAATACACATTGTATAGAGGTTTCCTGTGCATATCTGGATTTGTTCAGTATCACACAGCTGTGCCAAATACAAACTTCATTTACTATTTTATTTTCTGGCTGAGAAATTCCTGGAGCTTGAAAAATAGATGGGGGCTACCTAGTTTGTAGATGGGGTTCCTAGTCTGTGATTTCATGAGCTTCCTTGACGTTACATGTGTGACATAGCATAGAAGATAGATTGGGGAAAGCCGGGTTCAGCTCAGTTGGATACAAAGCTCTCTGACCACCCAGAACCGACTGTGCTGTCTGTTACTTTTTCAGCAAGGGACTTTCCTTCCCATTGACACTAGACGTGACCTAACGGGAGTTCTGCGATAACAACTCCCAATCATTCCATCTGTTTCCGATGTTCAGCCTGTGAGTGTGCTGCTTATGTAGCACAAGAGACAGGATTTGGCAGGCTGATGGAAGCTCCCAAGTGTTGTTGAATCCTTTTTGGAGTGGGAGTGGGGGTTGAGCTAAAAGCAAAGAGGTCTGGAGAAAGTTTCAGTGCTTCTGGTTCTGTAGCATCAATGCGGCTTCTAAAAGCATCCAAGCAGCAGGCATTCCATCAGGCTACAGCAAAGGGAGAGATGAGACAGCAGGGTCTATTCTGTTGCCATTGCTGAAATACCAGCTCCATCAGGCTCTTTCCTTTCTTCTGCCATCTACCAGCAGCTATTCCATCAGGGTACAGCAGAAGGAGAGAGGGGAGAGCAGAGCCTACTCCATCAGCTCTACCAAAAAAGCAACTCCATCAAGCTCATTCCTGTCATCTAGCAGTAGACATTCCATCAGGCTCCAGCAGCCGTTTCTCCTTCAGTCCTTTCTTATACCCTCATTAGAAGTTCATTATAAGAACTTTGTAACTTTTTAGAACTGGCTCCTGGATTTGCTTATATTCCTCTTCCCTTCTCAACCCCTTCATCTTTTCGTTGGTGTGTCTTTTAGATTGTAATCCTGAGGTCAGAGAACTGATTTGTTTGTTATTGATCTGGGAGCCTTTTTGGCTAAAGAACAGGGGGTGGTGAAAAAGAAGAAGATTTAAATAAGTGAATAACAAATAAAACTTGGAGTTTCTCGACAGCCAGTAGTTGTTATTATACTGTATTGTTATTTTTCTGGCGAAGGAGCAAACTTTACTGTGAAGCAGCACACTGGGCAATTTTTCACCGGAAATATAAGATTTAACTTGTGAAGTGGGAGGGGAGAGAGGAAAGCTTATAAGTGTCTAGATTATTACTTTGGCTTAAAATAGACACGGTATTAAAAGACCTTGTGAGATTTTACTCCCAGCCCATTGCATAATCCAGCAGGAAATTATCTCCCCAAAATCCTGATGGAAGTGAATGGCGTAAGAATGCAAGAGCCCTGCTGGATCAGGCCAAAGGCCCACCTAGTCCAACATCCTGTTCTCACAGTGACCAGCAAGGTGCCTATGGGACATTTACAAGCAAGATTCCTGCATTGCAGGGGATTGGACTAGATGACCATTGGGGTCCCTGCCAAGTCTATGATTCTATGACGGCCCTCTCTCCACTTGTGATCATTATTATTTATTCAATTTTCATTCATCTGAAGATCATAGGGTGGTTTACAGCATAAAAACACAAAATGAGAACGCAAAATACAGAACGAACCAACCAATAATCTTCCCTCCCCCTCGGCACAAACACATTTAAAAGGCTACAGATAGTTCATCAGCCAAAGGCCTGGTTATAAAGGAAAGGTTCTTCCTAATGCCTAAAGATACGTTACAAAGGTGCTAGATGAGCTCATTCCACAAATGGGGAGCCACCACAGAAAAGGCCTGTTTTCGTGTTGCCATCTTCTGGACCTCTTATGGGAGGGGTCACATGAAAAAGGACCTCATATTATGATTGCAGGTTCCGGGTTGGTTAATATGAGGAGAGGCGCCACCAGGGCTTCAAATTTGGCCTGCAATATCGTTTCCACCTTTTCCCTCCCATTCCTTTTTCCTAATGCATCCTGTCTTTTTTCTTTAGACTGCAAGGCTGAAGGCACGGACTACTGATTTTTCTAAGCCACCTGGGAAGCCTTTTTGCCTGAAGAGTTGGGGCACAAATGCCTTGAATAAATAAGCAAGGCCCCCCCCCCACGTCAGGGGTGCTGCTTTTGAGTCGCGCTCGCTGATGAGCTCAGCCGCAGAGTAGAACCCTGGAGGTTTCCTTGCATTAACTCTCTTAATCCCCTCAATCCAAATGGCCTGTTCTTGGAAACTGTAATCCCAGGAAAGGATTTGCTTCTGCTTCCGTGTCATAAATATCAACTTAAGGGAACACATTTCTTTTACTTTCAGAGCGGGGTGGAATAAGAAGCAGCTTCCAGTGGGGATTCCCACCCTCTAAAGCTGCTTGTAAATTCCAGCAGATAAATGAAAGCCTAGCTAGGCCTTAATCCGGAGACATAGATAAAGAGCATGCAAGAGACTGCATGAGTTTCTGGCAGTGTCCTCTTTGGTTGCTCCAAACAATACGGAGCTGAGATGAGGAACCTGCAGCCTGCGGCCCTCCGTCTCATTTCATGTGGCCCTCGGTATAATCCATCTTGCCGAACACTGAAGCCACTCTTTCTTTCTGGACTGCCACTCTGGGAATCATAGAACTGGAAGGGACCATGAGAATCATCTAGTCCAACCCCCTGCAATGCAGGAATCTTTTGCCCAACTTGGGGCTCAAACCCACGACCCTGAGATTTAAGAGTCCCATGCTCTGTCGAGTGAGCTATCCCAGACTTCCTCTTCTACCTCATGCGTGTGCTTGTGTCAGAGAGAGAGGAGGGATGCAGTGGAGCAGAGAGGCGGGGAAATCTATGCAATCCTGCTAAGCAGGAGTGGCAGCGGCGTAGCGTGGGTTGTCAGCACCCGGGGCAAGGCAAGTAATTTGCGCCCCCTAACCCGGGGCAAGGCAAGTAATTTGCGCCCCCTAACCCGGGGCAAGGCAAGTAATTTGCGCCCCCTAACCCAGGGCAAGGCAAGTAATTTGCGTCCCCTAGCCCGGGGCAAGCCAAGTAATTTGCGCCCCCTAACCCGGGGCAAGCCAAGTAATTTGCGCCCCCTAACCTGCCGCCGCTGCCAGCTTCTTCTTGCTGCTGCCTGGGCTGGGGTATTTACGGTAAGGTAGCCACGGCGGCAGCAGCGGGTCCGTGTCAGGTGATCTGAGGTGAGTTGCCGCTGGCGCTGCCGCCCAAACGACGCCGCTTGCCCGGAGGAGGAGGAGGGCAGAGAGGCGAGGAAAATGCAACATGGCCCAGCAGCTGCGGCGGCGGCGGCGGGGCTGCCTGGCGCGCCCTCCGCGGCCCTGACGCGCGGGGACCGAAGCGAGCGCTGAGAGCCGCTGCCTGCCGGACGCCTTCAGCCCGGACACTCGCACAGCTTGTCGGTTCCGTGAGACACGGGGCTCTGCTACAGCTGCGCCCGAGGCTCTTCGGCGACTCCGGAGCGCGCCCCCCCCCAGATGTTGCGCCCGGTGCGGCTGGCCTCCCCTGCACCCCCCACGCTATGCCACTGAGGAGTGGAGAACCTTCCGGGGGCCACATGCCAGTTGTGGGCAGGGCCAGGGGGCAAAGTGGGTGGAGCAAGGAATGTAACTTCTATATTATATAGTAGGCTAGTTTCTAAACACACACACACTCGCCTCTCTACCATTCTCCATCCAAGCAGGACAGAAGTTCAAGGATGCATTTCAGCCAGGCAAAAACTCTTGAGGATTTACAGTAGGGCTGGCACCGGGTGTGGCCTGGGGAGAGAGACCCAGATAGTTTAGGCTGGGGGGCTGCATTCAGCACAGCAGCGTAGCAACCCCCTGCCACCCAGAATCCAACCCCCGATGCACAGACGCACTAAAAAACCCCTTGCCACCCTACGACCCCCAAACGCCCAGTGCGGATCATCACCACCCTGCCCTGGCTACCTACGCTACTGTTTCAGCACCTGGGCCTGCAGTTCTCTACGCCTGTTGCCAAAAATGCCCACCTTTGGCTCTGGTTCTTTCCGCCATTGGCCCCAGCTCCATTCCCCGTTGGCTGCGACCCCAGTTGACTTTTCTCCTGGGTCAAGAGCCCTACATAAGAAAAAGGTTCCCAGGCCTGGCAGAGGTGGATAAACCATGATAGGATCATTGTAGGAAGGGATCTATCTTACTTATCTATGGGGATGCATCTATCCAAACCTCATTTGTTGTTGTTAATAATAATAATAATAAAAATAATAATATCACCTCTGACATCTGTTCCAAGGCGACATACAAATTATAATGAAAGCATAAAAGCTAGCAGAACTAAAAACAATACAAAACAGGCACCTGTGGCAGGGGCCTGTTCATTCCACTGGGAAAGCTTGCTGGCTGTTGCTCTGACGTTTGTCTCATTTTTGCGTCATCTTCTGTCTTGTAGAGGAAAAGGACAAGATTCATTGCCTTGGATTTCCTAACCGAATGGCTATACAAGTAAGTTACTTAAGCTTTGAAATATTAAACCAGGGGCAGCCAACCTGGTTCTATCCAGATTTTGCTGGAGTACAGCTTTAAAGAATTCCAGTCAACCTGGTAAAAAGTCAAGGACAAAATCTGGAGGGCACCATGTTGGCCGTGTCCATATTAAACGTTCCTAATTTCCCCCCTGTTGTTTGTGAACCATTTTGAGAACCATGTGTTTGATTTCCTTTTCTAACGGTGCCTTTTTAACCTCATGGCGGCCCGATCAGCCACAACCCAAAGAGGAAAGATGAACCGTTTGTTGAGTTCTTCGAGATCCCTTTTGTGAAGGAGTGGCTAAAGGACCAGTAAGTATCATCCAGGAATCAAATACAGTATGCCTGCCCCCCCCATCCCCCCTTCCCGCCTGCTCATCTTGCCCCCTATCTGGCAAACCTCAGGATAGAGCTCAGTCAAATTGTCCCCTCTTCAATTGCCTTTATTATTCATGTGTAACAAAGACTCTCTGACATGCATGCTAATTTGGTAGCCACCTTATTCCAAGGCATTTTTGTCCGTGGTTAATTTGCACAGAAATTGAAAGGGAGAATGCTGAAGGATTCATTATTCCTGAACCCGGAGAGGAGGGGTCTTTAAATTGCCTGCTATTGTTCTGATTATTGTTATACGCATGAACAAATGTTGTTTACTGGCGCAACAGTTTGACAACACATCTTTTTTGGGGGGGGGGGGATTCTGTTGATTCAAAGGGTTCCTTCAGAGTGGGGCCAAATGCGTTTCCACTGTAGCACTTTTGCAACTATGATAGGATAAGCAAGACCTGCTGGGAAGCCACTTTACCCCAACAGTTTGCCACGTTGAGCAGCCTCTCCCATGTGGATGCAAGCCACAAAGCTACCTAAATGGGTGAGATGGTATGTGAATCAGGCGGCAGTGTCACCAATGTGTTTGCCGCCCTGGGCTCCTTAGGGAGGAATAGAGGGATATCATTTTAAGAAACAAACAAGTAAATGAATAAATAAGGTGGTCCCTCCAGTAAATTAATAGAAGGAGACCAGGGTGCTTCAGAAACACTGGGTGTGTGGGGAGTTGTAATAGGAGGAGCGTTGCATACTATTAAGCTACTCTAAAGCCTCGCTCAAAGTCACCTGCCGCTTTGCAAGTGTATGAAAGGAAATAGCCTTCATTTCTGCATTTGTGTGGTTTCCTGTGCCATCTGCCCACGGCCAGCTGGCACATGGGCATTTGACTGGGGTTACAAGAGCGCTTCAGTTTGTTTGCATTATGAAGTACCTCCAAACACCCTCTTGTCGAGCTTTTCATCCTCCGCTATTGACCCTCCGAATTCTCAAAAGTTTCTCAGGGGTTTAACTCCTGCCTCTGTCTGTCTATCTGTCTGTCGATCCGTCCGATGGCTTCTTTGTTCTACTAATAAATTGCAGAACTGCACATAGCAATTTTTCTCTGGAGGCTCACATGCATGCCAAGTGTATGTGGAACAACATTCCCTCCCCTCCACCTTTTATCCTTTTCATATTCTAATTGACCTAAGTCTGCTAGTCTCAGCTGCCTTTACAGTTGACATCACTCAGTTCTCAGCTGGCCCTATAGGGCTAATTTAGCAGGGGTGACTGCTTTCTTTCTCTCTCCACAAAGCTCTGTGCTTCTACAGGCTTTGCAATGTTTCAAGCGGCCTGCCCCGGCCCCGGTTTTCACCATAAGCATTTATTTTGAGCGTCCCCCTGCTCCGTGCCCGGCTACACCGCTCTCATCTTAGCCAGAGCTCAAGGAGAGGGATGGCTTTTGAGCACCGGAGAGAATTGCTCTTCTCCATAGAGTTTCAAAGAAATGGCAGGAGGAGGGTTTGTGTGAAAAAGCAGCTGGGCCGTTTGTAAAGGAGACGTCCGCGTTCATGGAACAGCTTGTTTGGAAGATGCTGGAGTGTTGGAAAATATGGGATAGATAAAAGAGAAGACGTAATTGCACAGTGCATAGTTAAAACTATGGGATTTGCTCCAAAGGGAAGTAATGGTGGCCCTCAGTGTGGTTCGCCACTGTAAAAACAGGATGCTGAACTAGATGTGTCTTTTGCCTTATCTATCAGGGTTGTTCTTATGCTCTTACATTCATGCATTTGTGTTTCTTCGCTAAACTGTGTGCTGTATTCTAAGGAAACATTGCTGTTGAGCTTGGGCTATCAACAGCTACTCAGAAGGGAGTCTGAACCACTCAGCACAGTGAAGGCCCTAACACCCGAAGAGAGGCCAAACTGAGATACAGTGGTACCTCGGGTTACAGACGCTTAAGGTTACATACACTTCAGGTTACAGACTTCGCTGACCCAGAAATAGTACCTCGAGTTAAGAACTTTGCTTCAGAATGAGAACAGAAATCATGCTCCGGTGGCACGGCGGCAGCGGGAGGCCCCATTAACTAAAATGGTGCTTCAGGTTAAGAACAGTTTCAGGTTAAGAATGGACCTCCAGAACGAATTAAGTTCTTAACCCGAGATACCATTGTATAAGGAAGTCATTTGGAAAACTTTGAAAATACCTGTCCTTTCTTCGGTGAGCTCAGAGGGTATAGATAGTTCTTTCCTCATTCTATCCTTTCAAGTACCCTGTGAGGTTGTCTGGCCTGAGCACTGGTGCCTGACCCAAGGTCTGCCATTTTGCTGAGCATCTCACGTTTCAGAAAGCGCAGATTAGGTCGGTTCACTGTTCTTTGTGAACTGAATTGTGTTTCTCCCCCATCGCTAGCCTGAAGCATCTGCCTCACACTGCCTAATGGTAGGGCTGGCCCTGAGGCCATTTCACCACCAGAGATCTGATCATGGGCCTTCAAATAACAGAGAAGCCAAAAGGAAGCAGACAGGGATTCTGGGGAATTCCATCAAATGGAAAAGGAGTGGGAAATGTCAATATTTGCTTATTTGTCCAATATCCAGGACAGAAATCAGTCAGGCAAACGCAATCAGTAGTCACTGTTGTTGTTGCTTTCAGTCCGCAATTGATATGTAATTGATTAGGTTTTTTGGCCATTGCATTTGCATCTCACATTCTTTGCATTGAAACAAATGGCATGGAACAACATAATGACAGCATAACTTATGCACTTTATGTAATCAATTACACAGCTTACATAATTCTCCATAGCAGAAAGTGAGATGGCTAAAGTACTTTTTGGCGGAAGATGAACTGCAGTGGAATGGAAGCACTGCTGTGTGTGATGAGTACAGGGTGGGATGGAAAATGATGCCTTCTCACATCCTTCGAGACAGAGTCTCTTCCCCTTTGCCTCGTTCTTCACATCTCTCGTCTGTTCTTGCCACCTCCTCTCCCCCTTGGCAAGCACAGTTTTTGTTTCCCAGCTGAATGAACAAGCTGTGAATCTATTGCTTTTGGTGACCACTTTGGTTACATGTTATTTTCCGCTCCCCTGCCTTGTGTCTGTTTCCAATTTCATGACTTAAAAAAATTACACACACTCACAAAACATAAAGCCCTTTTAGGCAACACCCCCCCCCCCCGTATGTCAGTAAAACACTTAGCAGATCCTTTCTTCCACCATGCTGGAAATAACAACAGGAAGACATTGCTTCCTGCATTTGAAGCCTGTGTAAAAATCCAGATGAGCTCCTTCAACCACCATTCCAAACATCCACCACCACTCCTCCTCCTGCATCACCCTGTATCAGAAGAGATGCTGCACGCAGCAAACTTCCTCTCTTTCTAAATACACTGGAACAAGAATCACTGCAGGGGCTGAACTATTAGATTGTCAGACACAGTGAATGTCAAAATCTGCCCAGCACGTTTGGCCTAGATTAACGCCTGTGTTCTCCATGTGCGAATCCATACTCCAGCAAAAAAGAGAAAGAAGCAACTATTCCATTCTGAAATGAGTTGACTGAAGCCTTCATTTTTATTTATTTTTTGGAAAAGGCACAACAGAATTAAACAGAATAAGAATTGCCGTGCTTCATTGGGCCAACAGTCTGCCTTGGCCAAGGATGGGGAAACCAGTGGCGCTCCCAGATGTTGTTTGGCTCCAACCCCATCAGCCCTTGCTGGCACAACCAGTAGTCAGATATGATGGGAGTTGTAGTCCGACAGCTTCTGGGAGTGCCACAGGTATCTCATTATGGCGTTCTGCCTTTGGAAGAGGTTGCCCATATGCTGCGGGGAAGCTCAGAAGCTGGGCAAGATGGTGATCTCCATCCAGGTTGTTTGCCCCCAATGTCTAGTGGTCAGGTATACAGTGGTACCTCGGGTAACGACGCTTCAGGTTACAGATTCCGCTAACCCAGAAATAGTACCTCAGGTTAAGAACTTTGCTTCAGGATGAGAACAGAAATCGCACGGCAGCGGCGGCGGCAGCGAGAGGCCCCATTAGCTTAAGTGGTACCTCAGGTTAAGAACAGTTTCAGGTTAAGAACGGACCTCCAGAACAAATTACGTTCTTAACCCGAGGTACCACTGTACTGTCTCTAAATATGGAGTTCCATTTTGCAGTTACAAGCAGGGCCTGCAGCAAAATGTTGCAGTGTGGAGTGCTCCCATTCAGGGTGCCATCCAGACATGTCCATTCCTCCTCCTCAGTAGTCAATCAGTATTCTGTGTTTACTCTCAGTCCTCATTTGGTTGTTTTTAGAGTTCCGCCCCCGGCTTTTATGGATTCCTCCCTGAAAATTTCTGCCCTTCCGTCCCTCTTTTGGTTCCTCCAAGTCTACGGATACCCCAGAGCCCTCATGCCTCCTTCCCAGAGCTGGGCACCTCCTTACCTGCCTTGGGGAAGGCCCGCCTGAGGGCAGGGAAGGGGATGCCAAATTTTGGCCTCGCGCAGGGTGCCATAGTACCCAAGTCCGCCACTGCTCTTGTGCCTCTCCAAATGCATCTCCTGAGGGACAGTGACTTGGGCTGCTGCAGATGAAGTGGCAGTTGATGGAAATCAGGGATCTCCAATGGGAAAAGTCTTCACACAACATTCCAGGTCTGCTATGGAGCAGCAAGGCTCAAGCCTCCTAGTTCCTATACTTGTAAGCTCTCTTGATGGAGCAGAGGGAAAGTCAGCTGGAACCTGCTCCCAAATGCCTTGCTTCAAGCCATATGCATAGCTTTGTGTGGCACCATCACCCCAACTCTTTTTGACTCCAGGACAGGAGCCATTGTAATCATAGAGTGGAAATAAGTGAAAATATATAAGTGTGTGCTGACTTCAGAGTTCCATGTAACTAACCTGCCAAACCAAGGATCAACTTTAGGAACCAGATTGGTGGTACAACGTTGGACTGTTGAGCTGAGATAGCATCGTCTTGCCCAACCTGGCTTTATATGCTAGTCGAACCTTTGCCAACCTGCTGCCCTCCTGATCTTTTCAATGACAACTCCCAGCAGTCTCAGCCAGCATGGCCACTGGGATCAAGATATTTCAAACAGAAGAAGATAGAAGGCTCCTTTCACACTGACATCAAGTTAATGTTGATTTATGCACTGCAAATTTGGACGGATAATCAAGGATCCTCCCTGGCGCACTTTCAGGTATAGTGTTTGACCCACCCTTTCTCAAAGTGGTGTGGAATTTGCTGGACAGCAGAGAATGATCTGTGAAAATCTGCTTGGGGGCATATTTCAAAAACTGTCAGATCTCGATGACTTCAACCACATACATTAATGGGGAGAATTTCATCAGCCTCTGCCTTAAAAGAAAACAGGCATTTCATGGGTTAATCCATTACTTATTGCTGACAGTGTTCATAAGCAGCATTGGAGACCAAGTGACATAAATTAGCATCTCATCTTAGACCCAAGAGTAGTTATTTCCTTCTGGGTGATGGTGATGGTAAATAAATAGCCCTTAATTACTTTTTCGCCTGTGCTTCCATTTTGGTATTTAGATGGGAGCACATACAAAAGCTTTAAATGTAAGGTAACCTCCTTCCTCAATGTGCTACAGCTGCCCCTTGCTGCAGCCTGCCCTATAATAGCAGTATCCACTTCCAGCAAGCAGCCATTTATCTCCTCATGCAGAGGTGGGAAGTACCATACAGAACAGTACCTTTTTTCTTTCCTTGGAAAGTCCTATTTCTATGACTAATAGCTGTCTTAAGTCAGCAAATTTTGATGTTTGTGGCACCAACTTCCTTCGCTTGAAAGCAGGGATGTTGGGGAGTTCCATCAGAAATGGGAGCAGAAATTGCTGCAATTCACATGTTCATCTGAGGTCAGCAACAGAAATTGTGCAAGTGAAGACAAGTGGTATTGGTTGTCTTTTTTTTTTTCCTTCAGTCCTCAACATTACACACATAATTGCATTATTTTCTGCATTGTTTCTATTCTATTGATATTGTTTATTTATTATCAATTTATATCTTGCCCTTCTTCCTGCAGAAACTGAGAGCAGCAAACACAATAATAATGATAACAATCTTTTTAAAGCATTCTAAAAGCAGTTGAAAATATTCTAAAAACATTTTCTTAACCTGTGATCTCAGAGTTGCCAGGAGTGTTTTGATGTTTTTCTTCCACTGAAATGCATTGGCATTTGTGACATAATTCATTGCATTAGTTTGGGTTAGAGAGAGAGAGAGATGAATAACTTAGATTTTAGCGTAAACTGATCTGTAGCAGAATGGAAACAGCGCTGGTTACGTGTGGAAGACAGGACAGAATGAAAGTTGCTGCTCCCTACATCCCCGCTTGTTTGCCAGCAGTTCTCTTCCTTTCTTGCCTTTTAATAACACATGAGTCACATGTCTGGGATTGCAGGAGGGATGTGGACAAAAAATAGCCATCCCTCTGGGCTCTGACGGAGGGCACTGCTAATGCAAATAAAGATAATCTGTAATATAGGATCATAGGAGTATAGAATTGGAATTTGTTGGTTTGTTTAAGGTGGAAGTTCAAATCGTGAATTTACTAAGTCACACCTTGTATTAAAGTACTGGGAAGCTATGTTATTTCTGAGCCGAAATCTTCCTAGTACAAGCAAAGTGTTTATGTTTCAGACATTGTGTATAGATTGGCGTTCACGGGATAGCTGTTAATTTCAAAATCAACGGAGTTGTCAGCTCTGATTCGTCTTGGAGTGTCACAGCTGTCTCCTGCCACAAATAACTTTTCCCCTCTCTCCCAGTTCACTCTTGATGGGCTATTGCCTCTGCTCATATTCTATTTTTATTTGACCTGAAGCCAATTACTAATACTCCTGGAGACAAAAATGGACCTGGCATGCCTTCTGCTCCCAGCCTGCTGAAATGATTGATATCTCTAGGAGACTTCCCCCCTCCACCCCCTGAATATTGAGCCCTCCCTCCACCTTTGCCTTGATTTATACATTGCCTTTTCTACTTTAGTCCTGGATCAGTTCTCTGACAGCTCCTCATGATTTAAAAATGAAGCCTGTAGAGCTGGGGCCAGAGCTAATTTTCCAAGGTTAGGAAGGGTGATCTTGTGTTTCCCTGAAAGAGGATATAAACGTTGGTAATAAATGAAGGAGAGAGCCACTGTCAGAGGGCTTCATTGGGGTGCTGGCGGACTTTTTGAGGACATAAAAGGGGGCACTTTGGAAAACCGTATGAAGTTGAGAGCACTGGGAAGCATGATTGTTGTTTATATCCTGGTATTCTAGGTGTGGGAAACCTTTGGCGCTCCAGATGTTGCTGAACTATGGCTCCCATCAGCCCCATCAAGCATGGGCAATGTCCAGGGATGATGGGAGTTGTAGTTCAGCAACATCTTGAGAGCCTACACTATTCCGTGTCACATAAGGTTGGTTAAAAATATGACTTACCGTATTTTTCCGTGTATAAGACTATATTTTTTCCTAAATTTTTGAAGTTTAAAATAAGGGGTCATCTTATACACAGATAGTGCATTTTCTTAATTTTGGGTTAAAAAAAATAAGGGGCGTCTTATACATGGGGGCGTCTTATACGTGGAAAAATATAGTAATTTATCCATGATTTTCTGCCCTTCCGTCCCTCTTTTGGTTCCTCCAAGTCTACGGATACCCCAGAGCCCTCATGCCTCCTTCCCAGAGCTGGGCACCTCCTTACCTGCCTTGGGGAAGGCCCGCCTGAGGGCAGGGAAGGGGATGCCAAATTTTGGCCTCGCTCAGGGTGCCATAGTACCCAAGTCTGCCACTGCTCTTGTGCCTCTCCAAATGCATCTCCTGAGGGACAGTGACTTGGGCTGCTGCAGATGAAGTGGCAGTTGATGGGAATCAGGGATCTCCAATGGGAAAAGTCTTCACACAATGTTCCAGGTCTGCTATGGAGCAGCAAGGCTCAAGCCTCCTAGTTCCTATTCTTGTAAGCTCTCTTGATGGAGCAGAGGGAAAGTCAGCTGGAACCTGCTCCCAAATGCCTTTCTTCAAGCCAACGTCACACTGTTCATGCAGAGGCTGTTCTTACTGGGCCATGTCAGAGCTTCATTGCCTCCATGACCATGACAACTGTGGGGCTGTCTTCAGTTTGCAAGACAGTTGGAGGATAGACATTGGTTGCCTCCAGACGAGGTTGAGCACACTGTCCAGTCTTGGAATCAGTTCAGCTTTTGAGACCTGAGGACATCGTCATGCTGCTTGCAGCTATCTGATCTACCACATGCCCTCTCAACACTTGCCTTTCATGACTAGTTTGAAAATGTCCAGGGGGCCGTTGGTTGTCTTAGTGGGTTCTAGGTCTACTAAACACATTTTTGGATGAGAGGCTGGGGCTTGTGGCACTTAAAGAGGCAATAGGGTGTCCACTCCTTGAAAAAGCCCTCCATGGATTTGGAGGATTAGGATAACTACTAAAGGTAAAGGACTGCTGGACGGTTAAGTCCAGTCAAAGGTGACTATGGGGGGTGTGGTGCTCATCTCGCTTTCAGGCCAAGAGAGCCAGTGTTTGTCCACAGACAGTTTTCCAGTCATGTGGCCAGCATGACTAAACCATTGTTGGCGCAATGGAACTCTGTGACGGAAACCAGAACACATGGAAATGCTGTTTACCTTCCCGCCGCAGTGGTACCTATTTATCTACTTGCACTGGTGTGCTTTCAGATTGCTAGGTTGGCAGAAGCTGGGACAAAGCACCATCGCCGTGCAGATTCGAACCGCCGTCCTTCAAATCGGCAAGCCCAAGAGGCTCAGTGGTTTAGACCACAGTGCCACCCACATCCCTACAGGATAACTACTGCCTGGTCACAGATACCCCTTTTTGAGTATGGTGCTTGAGAGGATGGCAAATCCATTCCAGTTCGAGTTCAGTCCTGGGTATGGGACTGAATTGGCCTTGGTTTTATTAATGGATGACTTTTATTGGCTGGACTGACTTGGTTAGTTTGTATTGAAAGGCAGTGGTTCCACTCCTACCTACGGGATCATTCTGAGAGATGTGGCATTGGTGACTATACCTCAGCCACATGTCTGTTATTTTTTGAGGTGCCACAAGGAGCCATCTTGTCCCCATTTCCCATTTCCCAGTTCCATTTTCCATCTATTTGAAACCACCATGAGCAGTCATTAGGAGACTTGGAGTCTGATGTCATTAGTTTGACAGTGACCTTCCTTTTACCCAAGGTGTGATTTTGAATTTTTTTTAAAAAAAACACATTTGCTTCAGTCCTAGGCCACCAATTCCGCTGTCCCTGCTGTTAACGGAGGAAGAAGCAGGCAACATAATTCAATCATTCTGGAGAGGTTATCGGGTAAGAGTCATCTATAATTATTTTGTTTGATGTTGAATCTGTGCGACTGCGGAGGCCCTGGGGAAAACCCCTTACATAAATTCTAAGTAGCAGGTGCTATAAATAGCCATGAAGACCCTGATGGTTGGCTTGTGTTTGCATAGAAGCTGTCTCGTGCTGGCGATCTTTTCGTGGGGAGAAGGAGGGGGCAAGCTGCTGTGCTTTTATAAATAAATAAATAAAGATTAACCCGAAACAAAGAAGTTCAGAGATGAAATGGGCTTCATCAGGGTGTGAAAAGCTTCCTTGCTCTAACTTCCATTTTTTATGGTCCCTTTTTTTTCTGGCGGCAAGAAGACGTCTGGAAAAAAATCCCCAAGTCTCATGTCTGAGCATGTGAATCAGTGCAGAGGAGGGAGGGATCCACTGAGGCACGAGAAAAGACATAAATGAAGGAACGGGATGCTGAGCTGTTTGGGAGGAAAAAATAAAGAGGGAAGAAGAAGAAGGATTATAGGCCTGTGTACAGGGTGTGCTCAGGCTTGCCTTAATGCCAAAATAGTGGCTTTATGGGTCCCTGATGTTGCTCAACTATAGTAGAGCGCTAGCTCCATCGTGGTGACCAGGTTGCTTTTCCGCATCTGCATACAGGTTGAGGAGGGATGAGAGAGCTGTTGAGACACAAAATAAATGTCAGTCTTTGTGGAAAAGGAGGCAGGAGTGCTTGGGGGAATGGCCTGGGGCACGCCCTTGAGCAGCAAGCGCCACCTTATCTCTGAGGTTTTGCCGCTTGGAGGGTCCATTGCTGTTCTTTGAGGTGAAGTAACAATGTGGGAGCCCCATATGTCCTTCTGCCACAAAAGCAGCCCCTCACCTCCACATTTCTCTCTCCTCAAAAGGTGGTGAGTGGTAGGCTCCTTGCGAAGCAACGAAAACATGCTCCCACCTTTGCAGAGACAGCTCTCCCGCCCCTCCTCGGCCTGCATGCAGAAGCAGTTTGTATTTTTTAAGTCATGTTTCATTGTTAATCTAAAAATATATATGTTTACTTTCTTTGTTTGATGCATGAAAATAATGCCCTTTAGGATTATGTGCACGATAAATGTTCACCTTAAAAATATTCCCTGTGTTCACAGCCTAATGGCATGTGCTGTGCGTGCCTACGAACAGGCTAGATGGGGAACAAACTAAGAAAAACTAGAAACTAACTAGGCGCATAGGCTTCCTCATGCCAAATGTTCACGATATGTGTTTGGTTTGTGAGGCATTTCTGAAATTAATGTGCACGTATTATGTCTTCGGTGACATTGCCGTGCATCTTGAGGTACTCATCTGGAGAAAAAAAAAGCCAGAGAAGTCATAAGAATATTCCATTATCTGTCCATTTTTGTATTCAGTGGTTCTTGCTCTGCTGTGTAGCTCTGTGATCCTCTCCACAGGATCAGCTCATTATGGAGTCATTTTGGGAAACTACCTTTAGTCAGATATGACTGAATCTGTGCTCTTTTATCTGAAAGCAGCTCTACATTGACCAGGCTCTGATAGAGGTTATCTTTAATATTTCTTCTTATGAGCAATAACAATGCTACTGTCAAATGTGCATTGCATTAATTATATTAGGAAGTTTCAGCTGCCTGCTGAGGGCCTTTTTGGCATAATTCTTTCCTGATAAATTTGCTCAGATTCAATCCAACCCGGCTCTGAGAGATGGGAACCTGTGTCACAGGCTTCAGGAGTACTCACTTGTAGCAGCTGCATGGATTGGTTTCAGCCTAGTTTCCCTCAAAGTTATGAACAGTATTGGATCCATAGGTTTTCCTCTAGAGGAAGGGGACATTTGGATCCAAGCCGGAGTCCTTGACTCCTAGAGTTGGAAGGAGCCTTTGAAGAACCATCTGCAACCATCTTTCCAAAGTTGCCTTCAGAGTTGTCTCCAGATGTTTTGTACTACACCTCCCACTATCGGCCATGCTGGCTGAGGCAGATGGGAGATGGGAGCACACCAGATTGAGGAAGACTGTACCAGTTTTTCTCTGACTTATTTCCCATCTTGGCAAGTTGGTGTGATCTCGTTGGGCCACCAGCAGAAATGGTGAATGCCAAATTTGGGGAGAGCTTTCTCTGCTTACTTTTTAAAAAGCCAACTTAGTGTATAGTTGAATTTAGGTATCTTCTCATCCCTTTGAAGAAAAGGTTACCAAGGCTGTAATAGCAGAGGCACATTTAGATTATGTTTTCAGATCGGGATTCCAACCTGGCTATGAGACAGAGAGGGCTTTGGAAGTCCTGGTGGGTGATCTAAGTCTAAAGGTTCAGAACAGCCCATGAAATAAGCAAGGAGATTTGTGCAGGTGTAAAGCCCAAGACAAAGTGTCCATGCACCGAAGCAGATCTGTACAACTTTGACCTACTGACCGAAAGACAACTTAATAGGCATGCACGATAGCCCACCTGAGGTTCCCTGGAACAGTTTTACTGCCTGCTAAGGGCAGGGTGGACATGTTTTCATGATGGACTTGTGGACTTCCTGGAAACATGACACTGGACTAGTAGATCTCTGATTGGGCTCTTCATTTTGCTGCTCTGTTGTTCAGAGGAAAGTATGTGGAGTTACTATGTGGACTTAAAGGTGATGGGGAAATAATTTTGTATGCACTCTCTTATCTTTTTAGACTAGGAGAAATTGCATGTGTGCCACAGTTTCCCTTGCAGGAAAGAGCTACTCATTTGGGCTATGTTACATGTGCATCCACAGAAATATTTTTTGGCAAGGGGAAAATAACACTCTAGACAAATGACTTTGCTGCTACCTCTTGTATTTGTGTTGACACACTCCCAAACAGCAGCTACACTGAAATGCTGGATACCATTATGTTTTCTATTGAGCAACAATAATTTCTCCATCAGGGAAGACCAGCAGAAAAGCAATCCAAAAGTTTAGATAATGGGTGTTTCACTCTAACCTTATTGGATAGATCTTCCTTCCTAAGCTTTAGTCATTGCTGTTACTTCATGCACTGGCAAAAAGACAGTGCTTGCTGCTGCTTTCAGTCCAGAAATGATACGTAATTGATTGCATTCCTCCTACCCCCATTTACATTCGGGTTTCGTTTGCATTGAAATGAATGGGGTGGAATACCTGAATGACAATGTCATTTTGCCACAGCGGGTAGCGAGATGACAAATGTGGTTTTTGGCAGAAGACAAACTGCAACAACGCTGAACCAGCATTGCATCAAATACAGGGCAGAACAGAAAATGATGCCTTTTTACATTAGTAATTAATAATAATAATCACTCTTCAAGGTCCGCTGTGAACCTGAGGTTCAAGAATTACGCCAGTGGCAGAAACACTTGAGGGAGACAAAGAACATTATTAAGCGCGTGCGAGAATTCTGGGCCAAGCAAGAGAAAAAAGGTAACTTTCTCCCCCCCCCCCCCCAAACAGGATGTAAATGGTACAGCTGGAACATTTTGTTAAATGACCAGTTATACTGTGGTTAGCCGAAGCATCCTTTTGTTCAAGCACTAGAAATGGGCAACACTGCCAGTTAGGTTTTTCTCATTTCTCCAGTCTTAAGTTCAGCTCTCCACCTTTCCAAATAATAATAGCATCAATATCCTTTTTTTAAAAAAAAGAAAGGAAGGAAGGAAGTCCTCCTGTAAATCAATTGCCACACATTTTCAGTTGAAACTTCATGAAGGTTTTGAAGCAGAACTATTGAACAAATTAGAGATGTGAGTGATCTGGTTAGTAGATGGATCCTGAGATGCATAGAAGTCTGTCTCAGGTGAATCAGGTTGGCCTTGCCCGAAAGCACAAATTTGCTTGAAAGTGCAGACAGTGATTTTCTCCACCATCCCTGGAGGAGACTCTAGTTGGGTTCATCATAGCTCCCATCAAGACAGGGTGCTAAATAATATGTAGCATGTGCTAAAAATAAGATTTCGCTCGGCAGTGTTTGTCAGTTTGGTGCTCTTAATGTACATGATGCCTTTTGCTTTTATGACAACATCATTGTATATTGTTGCCATCTTGGTACCTGTGATTGTAAATCCCTCCAAAGAGAAATCTCCCCACAAGTGGTAAGCCTTTTGAACTGGTGGCATTTATAGGAGGACCAATGTAATAAATAGTGTTGTTTGGTCTTGTTTGAAAGGTCTGGAAAACGTAAGGTATGGAATAATTCCCAAATTGGGATTCTCCCCCCACCCCCAATTTAAAAATAAAATGCAGAACCCTTAAGGGATCTCTGCAATGCAATATAAAGGTGCAACACTGATGGGACAGAACAGAAACGAGCCAACACATGTTGTACAGTGAAGACATTTTGCCTTTTTTATTTTTGAGAAGCATCCCAAAGCTTTACGCATCCATTGTGTGCACGGCACATTGTGATGACATTCTGTCCAATACAATGGATATCTCTGTGTTTGCACTTTGCTGCAAAGACAACTGGTTCTCTATCCAAAATGCAGCGGTTCTGGCTCACAATCTATTGGGGTTATTTTGTTCTTCCAGAAGTTATTATGGTGATAGATGAGGATGATGCCTTGGGGGCAAATGACCTTTGCCACCCCCCAACCCCACCCCCAGCTCCAATTTGCTTCTTCACCCTTCTTCATTTTCAAGGGAGGAATGAACAATAAAACCACAATGAAGTTGTTGGTTCTTTGGGGGAAGGTTAAAAACCTTTTTCCTTTTAAAAGCGGTTAATATTATTATTATTATTATTATTATTATTATTATTAGCATGTATTGCTTATTTTTTCATTGGGCTTGGAAGGAGCATTCTCTTGTAGCCGGTAGAATAGCTTTTGGCATGTGCTTGGTTGGTTTGCCTTTGGTGCCCACAACAGTTTTTCTGGTTTGCAAATGTGTTCACAGGCCTAAAAAGACTAGCAATCCCTGTTTCAGCATTCTATCTGATTGTGGGATTTTTTGTTTGTTTGCCCTAACAAACAGCAGTTGCTTAGCCAACAGAAAGGCATGATTTAAGGCTGGCTAGTGGCCAGGATTTATTAGGTCCAGAGTGGCCCTCAAGATATTAGTGTTCTGGAGTGATAATTTCAAGCATTCAGGAAGGATTCAAAGTAAACATAGAAACACACATACAGACTGATTAATTTCAGAATTAATATATGAAGTTATAGGAAAGGGGGTGGAAGTCTTTGTGCCTGGCTCTGAATAGTGGCTGCTGTTTTCAAAATACAAATGCGGCTTTGTTTGGGGCAAAATGTTTGAACAAACAATTTTGTTGCCATGTGATAAACACCAAAGAGGAAGGGCTATCAAATTCTCTAGCCTTCGGTCTGCCAAGTGATTGCGAGAAGAATCTCGAAGGATGACAGTTGTTATTCCAAATACATTTGGTCAAAGTGTGTATGAAATAAATAAGATGATTCTCAAAGAAATGGGGAGATACCTTTCTACACCTCCTCCTCCTCCTTTCAGTGTTGCACTAATAAAAATAAAGCCACATTTGTATTTTAAAAACAGCAGCCTCTGGAGGAGGAGGTGGTGGAGGAAGAGGAAATGTCAGAAGCTATAGAGGCAATGGGGTTTGGTGAGCAGGAGGAGGCTGAGGCAGAGAGCCGTCCAAGCTCAGAAGCAGAAGAGGTAGCTGGAGGGGAGTGGGGCTAGGAGACAGAGAGACAGGTTTTTGAAGAACCCAGGGAGTCTCCCTCTCCTGCTTGGTCTCCTAGAGCACACAGAGAATTGAAATGAGCAAATCAGAGATTGTTTGTGCGCAGACGCAGTCTTGGAAAAAACCCTGGGGAGGAGGGGACTTAGGAAGCTGTGGGAAGGTGGAGGGTCTTCAGTCCTCACAATTGCCTCATTGCGGCAAGACCTATTGGGAATAGTTGCTGGGATTTCTAGGCCTGCACTGATTTGGTTGCTTTGCATAAAGAGTTAACTTCACTGACACCATGTTTTTATTACTGATCTACGCTTGACTCCTGCTCCTGACAGGCCCTCCTGTTAGTATGACCGGCCACTAGCATTGTTATCATTTTAGTGCAAAGTCCTTGTTTATTTGCTCAGACATTTTTTAAGGGTTTGGTTTTTTCATCTGCATTCCTGTTGCCGTTTGAACTTTAGCTAGTAAAGGGACCCCTGACCATTAGGTACAGTTGTGACCGACTCTGGGGTTGCGGCGCTCATCTCACTTTACTGGCCGAGGGAGCCGGTGTACAGCTTCCGGGTCATGTGGCCAGCAGGACTAAGCCGCTTCTGGTGAACCAGAGCAGGGCATGGAAACGCCGTTTACCTTCCCGCCGGACTAGTACCTATTTATCTACTTGCACTTGACGTGCTTCCGAACTGCTAGGTTGGCAGGAGCAGGGACCGAGCAACAGGAGCTCACCCTGTTGCAGGGATTCGAACCACCGACCTTCTGATCGGCAAGTCCTAGGCTCTGTGGTTTAACCCACAGCGCCACCCGTGTCCCTTTGGACTTTAGCTACCTCTTATTTATTCCGATATGGGGCTCTGTTGCTTTATGATTTTATTCTACAGTTTGCTTATATTACCTGTGGCCCGCCATATATTCTTGCACTACAACTCCCATCATCCCTGGCCCCTGGCTATGCTGGCTGGGGCTGATGGGAGCTGGAGTCCAGCAACATCAGAAGTTCCCCACCCCTGACACAGAGAAAGGGTAGGTTATAAATACTTGAGGTATACAAGCACCGTTTTGTGGATTTCACAGAAATATTGAATTGCTTTCCAAACAAAAGCACAGCACTGCACTGCAAGTTCGAGGAGCATGCGGCGTTTGCATCGAGTGCTTTCCAAATGCCAGGGATGGTTGGAACACTTGATCGTTGCAGTGACAGCTGAGAATGTGGCGGCAGGAGTCATGCGACCCCAGGGAGGCAGATCCTGATGCCGTAGTCCACACCCACCACCGGGGAGTCTTTGAAATGCCAAACCCACTGCAGGATTATTTTGCTTTCGGAAAATCAGAAAGGAAACAGCAGTCACGGTGGTGGGTAGAATGAAAGGTGATGCTTCGGGTCAGCTGGATCAAACTTCCTGCTAAAGCTATATACACTAATGGAGTTGCATTAATGATCTTGGTGACTGCAATACTGGCTCCTTCTGACTAGTTCACAGATGTATTTACCAGTCAGTGCAGAGGTCTGTCTGGAGCTATATTCCTTCTCTTTGCATGTTGCCTTATTCTCATTCAGGTGATGAACATTGGTCTATAGGCTAAAGATGGGGATCTTGTGGCACTCCAGACCACAACCCTTACTATTACTCATGCTGGCTGAGGATGATGGGAGAGAGTTGAAGTACAGCTGCATCTCGAGGGCCTCAGGCTTCCCATCCATGCTTTGCTTTGCATGGTTTGAGGCTGGAGATAGGGCAACTCACACTATTAGAACCCCCCACCCACCAAAAATTGTCATGGAAAGGGCTGGCATCAGGGCTGGCACCAGGTTTATGGGGAGCCTTGCCCCGAGACTGAACTGATGCCAACTGTTTTGTAGTTTAATGAACCATTTGTAAAGTTGCAACGAACATGCTTTGTGTGTGGAAGGTCCTTGGCTGAATCCCTGGCATCTCCAAGCAGGACTGGAGGAAAATGCAGCACAAAACTCTGCTGCCAGTTGGTGTAGTAGACAATATTGAGATAGTTGGACCAACTCTCACTTGGTATTTGGCAGTTTCCTAATTTTCTCCAGGCTGCAGTTGTTTTTCTGTAATTGCTCTATCAACCAGGCTGGTACTCTGAGGTGTTCACAATTCCATCTTTGCATGAGGATTGCATGTCTAACAGTCTAAGACTTTATATCCAGTAGCTAAAGGGGGAGCTGAGAAGCTTTCCATAGGATGGAAATTTTAGAAGTGTCAGGTTGTGTGCATGTGTTTTAAATGAAGCCACCGATAATCTGCCCAAAGAGCACTCCCATTCTAAGATGCTATATGAGCATCCCCAACTCCCTCTTGTAAAACCATTTTCATCCATGACTTCGCCTAGATTTTGCACTAGACTGTACATTGTGCTAACTGTTGTTTTAGAACTCAAATCATGAGCATTCAGACCATCATGGAAACAATTGTTTAGACCCAGTTGTCTGGTTTTCATTTCTGTCTGGCCAAGGCTCCCCACTCTAGCCTACCAAAGGTTGTAAACAATGGTATATCAGTTCAGACATTGCATCCTACTGCAGTTAGAAGGAACCCTTGAAACCCTTCAAAGCACTGGTTTCTGATTTTGGTTTGCTTTACCAAAGTATGTTGTTCTCTTGATTGTGCCAAAACACAGTTAAGCTTCTTTAACCATGATTTGGCATGATGTCTAGAGTGAGCCACTGCACACTGCCTGTTCTCATTCCAGAGATTATTGTTCAGTCAGCCAAGGGTACACCATTGCCAGTCAATGTATGAGTTTCCAGAAATCATTGCTAGTCATTCCCTTACTATTGGATGCTTCCTGTGCACAGACACATGTCTCTGAGATTTCTGAATACTTTTGGGGAACATCTTAGCTTTATAATTAAGGTTTAGTTACTCCCTTATCATTACATAGGGCTCTTGGGGCCTGTTCTCATTTCAGCTGCTCATCTGGGGATGGTTTAAAAAAGAGATTCCTTATGATTGGATCTTATCTATTTGATTGAATTCTGGATTCATTTGTTCTCTGCATAGAGCAGTGACAAACCTGCTCCTATTGCTTCCATTTGTTTGAACTTTTGTGCCCCAGATCTTTTTTCAGAGGATATACAGAAAAAAAATACGTTTCTTAGTCAGAATTGCCCATATCTGTTAGGAGAAATATGCAGTAAGACATTGATGAATTTTCATGGGGACTTTAAAAAAGCAAACTAACGTGGAAAGTTGGAGAACTGGATTTAAGACTGGAAAAATGAGAAACAGAAAGAAACAGAAATGGACAGATTCACCCATCCTGGGGCGGGGCGGGGTGGGGGGCATCAATAGTTTCTCCAATATCACATGAACTGAATGAACATTATCAATGCAGACTGTGGAGACTTTCCCAGCAGCAGCATTGCATAGCTAAAGGAATCTGGGTGACTTTTAAGACCAGACTCTCTTGTTCCATCTAGACAGGCAGCAGCTCCTGTTTCATGCTGATGCTGTTTTGGGCATTTCATTAATCAGCTGGAGCGACTGTCGGATTCTGTATCTCTTTTACCCTGAGCCCCTGTGCTCAGTTTCCTTTCTAAAAAGGAAGTTTCGTTCCTTTGCAAGGTTGTTCTACTGCTGCCTGTGCAAATTCCCATTCACTATTTGCTTCAAATGTTTGCATTGGATAAGTTCTCCCATCCCTTACCCTTTTCCTTGGCTTTTTCTAAAAGTTGAGGTAGTGTTGAAGTAAACCTTGACTTGCGTATGATATTGTTGTCTTGCACTGATTGTTTTGATTCAAGCTGCAATCGTGTACGCTGACCTGGGAGTTCCTTCTATTTCCAACGTTCAGGCTGCAAGTGCCATTCCTTTTATATAGCCAAAACAACAACACCCCATGTGCAAGAGGGAGGTGTCTACAGGGAACCCTAAAGATTGCAAAAGTACAACAAATATATTGGTGGAAGAATCCCTAAGTTTGAGTGGGTGTGTGGGAAACCCCAAAGTAGACTGGGTGTTGTGAGACAGGGAATGGAGAAGGGGGAATGGAATCCCCCCAGTTAATACTAATTTCTGAGCAAACCTGCATAGATTACTTGCATTTATATCCTACCCTCTTCCATCCTGGCTGAGGCTGATGGGAATTGGAGTCCAATAGCATCTGGAGGCCCCCCTGATATAAAACATGACTATTGCAAACAGCATGATAAGGACCTGCTTTAAAAGGGATGTTGAGGTTGACGGCCTTTATTTTAGCCTCGATGTTCCTTGAAATGGTCATGTTTCAACACTGCTGGAGGGTTGCACCGGACATGTACACACACACTTACAGATGTGGACGTGTAGCAGGGAGTCCTGCTGGCGTGGGCCCAACTGTGACCATGTGGAGATCTCTGGATGCCTGGTTGGCGACCGATATCTCCACCTGGCTGGCCCCTCAAGCTTTCTTAAGCAGGTAAGCAGAAGAGCTTATTCATTGCATTTATATCCCATGTGCATGGTTCACCCCACTATGGCGACACCGTGAGGTAGGTTACGAGGCTGCGACTGGTCCAAAGTCACCCAGTGAGATTCATGACTGAGTGGGGCTTTGAACCCTGATCTCCCAGGTCCTAGTTTGACACTCTAGCCACTACACCACCCTGGCTTCTTAGAGCTCTTTTGCTATAGGGCAGCTATATAAATTAAGTAGGTCAATAAATATGGGGAAAGCAAATGTCACTTAGCGAAGGATCTGAAGTTTTTTCATTGAAGCTTGGATTTGTTTTATTCTGGATTGTTTTATTTGATGTTTTAATGTGTTGTTAACCAGTTTGAGATTTTTTCTCTAGAATAGAAATTGGTATAGAAATGAAATGAATAATAACAGTAATAATAAAGCCCACCGGGGGGTGGGGATGGTGCCTAGACACACTGTTGTGGCCACCATAGCCCAGGTTTAAGGTGCCATTTGGTGATTAGATTATACTGAGTTTCGAACACTACCCTCCAGGCCTCTGGATCAGGCTGTCAAGACTCCCCTGCCAAGGCCATACCCTTCACTGGCCCTGTTTTGCACTCTTGAGTGTTTTTGGCTGGCTGGACCCTGCCCGTGAACTCCCATAATGCCTCGTTTGTCTCGATGGAGGATGCAGAGAGGCACGCAGGTGGGTGTGGAAAGACATCCGTTGCTCCGCCCACTTTTCCCCTGGCCTCGCCTACTGCTGACATGCGGCCCTCAGAAAGTTACTGTGATGGAAATGTGGACCTTGGGTGGAAGCTGGTTCATCCCTGGTTTGATGCTAAAGCCTGGGTGGGAAGGGAGATAGGATTGCTAGACCAGGGACAGGACGAAGTAGGCGGCATTATTGAAAAGGGAGGTATTTCACACATTGGCTTGAATGAACCAGCCCATTCTTCGGCCTAGGCTTCTAGTCTTTTCCACCGCAACCCTCCCAGGCCATGCAAATGCGAGTAGGAGGCTGGGCTTCTGATTTGCAATTATGATACAGGGCTTTTGTTCATTTACCATTGTTGACTCTGGCAGGCAAGACCAACTGTGGCCCTTTTGTCTGATGGAGCTGCCCAGCTGGTGCACTGCTCTTGAATCACATAAATTAACATTTATTTATTTTTTTGTTTAGAGTTGCAATGCACAAGAAATGGTTTTTATTGATGCTTCTCTTGTCCCCTAAAACAATAGACCACACAAGTCCTTAATATAAATGTTGCTGTGACGTTTATTTCCTAACTCCGTAAATAATGTGAGAGGTAACCTACAGTTTCCGGGATTCTTTAGGGCAGGGGTGGCCAAATTCCAAGACACTGTGATCTAGGGGGGTTCAGGTCAATGTTGTTGACCTTTTTTTAGGGGAGCCAAGTTGTTGAGCTTCTTTGGGGGAGCCACTGATCTGCCAGTGCTCTACCACAGACGCTGAGTGCTTTAAATGTGTACATAGCAACTTTTGTGGGGAATCTGAAGGCAGATCTGCTGGGCCCTAGTCTTGACGCTCTGTCGACACATCTATTAACCAGTCTGGAGTTTGAGACAAAGTTCTGCATTTTAAAAAATCCTTTTGCTTGCAGTGGGAACCAAGCTGGAAGACTCAGTACAGCCCAGCCCAGTTCGCTCAAAACAGGCAGTGGTGGAAATCTTGCCAGAGCCAGAAGTCACCACGGTCACAGAGAAAGAGGAAGAAAATCAAACCCTTCCAGTCTTGACAGATGAGAATCCACAAATGGTGCAGATCAGCTGGGCATCCACGCATGATTTAGCTCTGCAGTGATACTACTTTTCATAATTTAAAAGCCCCAAATCGTCACCATCAGCTGCTGATTAAGGGAGCAGGGCTCAGCGAAGTGTCTTCCACTGTAGCCAAATGGTGTTTGGGGTCAGCTTGGGGGCTAAAATCCCTCCAGCACTTTTCAAAGAAGAACACTGTGTAAGACAGCCTGATTTACAGCCGACCTCAATGCCACAGTCCTTTAATCTAACCTGATCTTGGTCCCATCCACTTCAGTGTGATTGAAGATTGGTTCGTTCTAAGTATTCTGGTTTGAATGAAGGCTGTAAATCAGGCGGACCAGGGAGATGCAGGCACTGGCTGATGTTCCGATTGAGGTAGTGGCATAAACAGTCACGAGGTGGCTCATGCGCCATCCAAACACATCAGTGTTTATGTAAGGGGAGAAACCCAGCTAGATCAGAGTGGTTGCTTCTATCCCCACTTGTGATTGGAGACAGGAGACCATACTAGAGGATGGGGATGTTGGACGTACCATAGCCCAGTTAGCACAGCCAATGGTCCAGAAGGATGGGATTGCAGTACAGCAGCTGGAGGGACTCACAGGCTTTCCACCCCAAGTCAGAATCATCCCCATCCTGGCAACTTAATGCTGGTTGCAGGGAGGAATATCACTCCAGCTTTTAATAATTACTTCACCTTAGCTAATCAATAAAATTATGCAAGCAATCCAAGGAAGCGTTCCCTCCCCAAACTGCTACATTAAGAGGCTGCCATTGTCCCAGGTGTTGGACTACAACTCCCATCACCCCCGACCACGCTGATGGGAGTTGTAATCCACAACATGCAGAAGGCACCATGTTGGCTGTTGCTGCTGTGGCGCTACCACCCTGTTCGAATGGCATGACCAGCTGAGAAGTCCTTGGAAGCCCCTCAAGAGATCTAGCCAGAATCCCATTAACACCTGTGCCAATGGAATGGGACGCTGCCTCTTTGAACGTTACAAAAATGTCAACCCTTCACGTTTTCGAAGGACAAAACCAAAATGACCACCACATTGTAAGTAAATAGTAAAGCCTTTATTTTTGTTTTGTTTTGTTAAGAACAGCATTTTGAAAATAAAATGTCTTTGCCCATGCTTTACAACTTTTTTTGTTTTGTTTTCGTTTTAAATTTCGTATCTTTATGTACAGTCATTATGGTACACATTTGATTGTCTTGAAAACCTTTCCAAAGATGTACAAGATTAAACAGTATGCAACGGTCAGCAGAGTGGGAAAAGGGGACATTATAAAAAAATGCACATTAATACATTTAATAAATATATATATTATCAAAAAAAATGAGACTTGGCTCTCATCAGTTAATAAAAGCACCTGCTGTGTAATCTGGTAAGGTGGCAAGAGTAGTCCAATCTGTTCTCTTTTAAATAAAAGCTACATGTGCTTCCAGTTGTACTGCCTTTGGTTAGAACAGAAGCCTCAAGCAGAGTTAAGCCAAGAATGATGCCATTGCCTAGCAGTTAAAGCTAGAATTTTAACACACCTTGTTTATCTAGGACTGTATCCTGCAAGACAAAGGATCCTTTGACAAGGGCATCTGTGCCCCTTGAAACCTTCTCCACCATCTCGAAAAGAGATGCTGGAGTGGAAACTACCTCCCAACCTCTGGATCTTCCTTGCACGGGGTGTAAAAAGGGCTGGTGTATAGCAGAAGAGCTCTTAATCTGGGTGGTGCCCTCAGGTTGGCCACCAGCATTCATCTACAGCTCAGGGCTAACGTGTGCCCTCACCAGAGCCACTCCAAGTCAATGGCTTCAACCCCAAAATTTCATGGGGCTCTGGATGGGGCACATGCCCCAAATTCTATGTATTCACCCACCAGAGCTGCTCAACCGAAGCCAATGGGTACAGTTTTGCTAGTCTTCAAATAGGTGCAGGCTGTTTGCAACTGGAGGACGCAATCCTTTGCACAGTGCAGTGCAAGGTTCACCAGCTCTCAATCATTTCTGTGAAATGAGCCAGCCTGGCTCCTCTCACCTGCCAGTGTTCTTAGCCAATGGGCGAAGTCAGAGCCGCTTGGACACCAGGCAATTGGAATCCCTGCGGTCCTAAAGAGCTGCTCCTTCCCTCTCCTCTTTAATGCACTTTCCCTGCTTCTTCCTTGTTTTCCAGGAAGAAATTCAACAGAACAAGCCTCTTCTCCCATGGAAATACAGCCACGGGAAAAGCTTCGCCCTGATTGTACTCTCTAATTCTGTGTGACGCCATGCCTTTCACGACAACCATGTTGTGTTATGTCACACACACCCCGTTGGCAGTCCGTTTGTAAAAGGCACCCCCCAGCAATCTCTCAAAATGCAAAATGTGACCCCTGGTCCAAAAAAGGATAGTGACCCCTGGTGTATTTGCTTAATGCATTGCATTTTTCTTCCAGCTTATGGGGGTGCCACCTAGCTAATCTCAAAAACCAGCATGTCGACAACAGTCTAAGGTGCCTTATAGAACACAATTCTGCCATAACTACTCAAACGTAGGTTTCATGGTATTCAATGGGGTTTACTCTCAGGAAAGTATGCATAGGGTTGCATCCTAAAATATATATACACATATATTCCTCCCACCCCATTTGAGTGGCATTATTGATTGGCAAAATGGAGAACATAGTAGCTTTTACGCTTCCTAGAGTGAGTTGCAGTGAAACCAAATCCCACCAAGTAGTTGTGCTTACTGTTGTGGAGTTACAGATGCTTTACATTCGTAATCACTTTCCTCAAAAGGCAAAAGTATAAACAACTTCGTTACATTAACAAAAATATAACTTAACATAAAAGTGCCCCTTTTAAAAAAATCAACAAGTGGTATTTTTTTTGGGGGGGGGGGGTGTGTGGCAGAATCTGACATCACAAGTTACAGACTGACAAAAATATAAATTCATTCCAAAACTAACTTGCTGGGAAAATGAATCAATCCCTTATTTTATTTATTTTATTTTATTAAGGTTTAAGCTGCACACCTCCCACCACTATGAAGCAAGGCTCGGGTTGACATGAGTGGTTAAGGGAATTCCTGTGTTTGCAGGATCCAGCCCTGTCTTTAAGATCCCAAACTGCCATTGACTTAAGGGGAAGCAGGATTGCTAAATCCCTTCTTGTCTAAAAAACAAACAAACAAACATTGAACATCTTAAATTACACTCCTTGAAAGTATTTTTTTTTCTTTAAAGTCAGCCCCCCACCCCCATATAATTAAAAAAAGAAACACCACCAACCCAATCGCTTCCAAAAATATATCAACACTCAGCTGGGAAAAAGAAAATTGTTTTGCCATTTATGCCATGTGCATCTTATATGTGTGTGTGTGTGTGTGTGTGTTTTAATAATAGAAGTTTAAGAAAAGTCCATTTTCCAAACTGCACTTTTTCCATTTCCCTTAAAATAAAACCCACACATGAAAGCACCAGCTAAGATTTTATATAGTGATAAAATGAGACCCAACCTGTTCAAATCTCAATAAAATGCAACACTAATATTTATACATTTTCTGAATGCATTCACCGTGTGTGGTTCTTTTCTGTTGAGAGCACATAAAGCAACTGTTTGTGCACAACAAAAAAGTTATTGCTATTACCTAGTCCGGGGGATGGGGGGACGGGACTTGGTAAGATAATCATGGCAAGAATGGCAATGTATACTTTCTTTTATAATATATAAGTGTGTATCACAAAAATCCTGATCTTGTACCCCTTTTGCTACTAAATAGACCAGCCAGGGTCAATGAGGCTACTCATGGACATTAAAGGCCTAGTTCTCATTGAGGTGAAGGTACTATTTCAGACTGCAGGTAGAACATCTTAATTCATGTCTCTATTTTGGGGCTTTATGCCTCACCCTTCGCTTCCAACGGGAGCAGCTCGAGGTGGCTGACATGATCTTAAACAACAATGACGATACAGAAAAGAGGCGTTAAAATAATACAATCAAATCATGAATACAACAGCAAGAACAGCATCAATTTTCCACTCCCCACAAAACAACAGAGCAGGAAGACTGAGAGAGATCAAAACATAAAAGTCCAATGGTTTTCTAAATAAAAAAAAGTCTCTCCACCTGATAGCAGGAGAGCTTGAGTATGGATGAGGCGAAACTTGAGAAAAAGACTGAGTCATCTGGGTGCTACCACGGAGAAGGCTCTTTCCTTTGGTCCCACCATCCAAACCTTGGACAAATGAGCTCAGGTAAGGTTTAAGGGCCTTCTCTTCCTAAGAAAGGGGTAATGAACGTGGGGCCCTACGGATGATGTTGGACCATAACAATACCATCATCCCTGATGTTTAGCTACCCTTGCCTTAAGATGGTCTTGGTCCTAAGCCAGAGATTGGGAACTTCTGGCCCACAGGTCATATTTGGCCTGGCAGTATTCCCAATTTTGCCCGTGAGACTGTTCCTCATGAATCATGGCTGCTTGGTGGACAGCTGACAAGTTACATGACTACACAGGAACAACCGGGAGCTTGAAATGAGCTCCCGATTGCTCCCTTTGTGGAGCAAGCTACGCTCCCACAGCCCATGAGCTGACAGGCGAAGGGAATGAACCTTGCTCCAATAGTACCAAGTAGCTTCTATTGAAATTTCTGCTAAAACAGAGGAGAGGGAAAGCTTCATTTTAGCAGTGGTGTCAATGGAAATTTTATGATGAGTGGGATAAACCCTCCTGCCAATCATCTGAGGTCTGGTGACTGACAGGTGGGTTGACTCACAGGAGTGGGGACATAAAGATCTGGCCCCCTGCAGCCATAGAAGTCACCCACCCTGCCCGCAGCCTAACTGGACTTTAGATGTAATAAGCAGCATAATGGATTGTGCCCAGATTCTAACACAGGAAAATGCTTAATACTTTCCCCCATCCAACCTGGGATTAGCTTGTTTTCACTGCCAGTGGTTCTCCAGAAGCTTGAAGCTGGTACAAGAACAAAAGAAAATGACCCCTCAGATTGGCTTCCACAGCTGCTGTGTTTTGAACCACCGACACCTTTTGATCACTCTCCAAGGACAGCCCCACAGGCAGTGTGGAACAGTACTCCAGCCTTGCTATGCCAAACACAGGTGTAACCATGGCTAGATTCCAAAAACGGGTGGTGCTGGCACAGCAGGCAGAGCAGAGGAAAATTACTTATGCTTGACACCACCACCTGAGAATTTAAGAGCAATGCCAGATCTAGGGTGGAGTTCTCCTAATCACAAATGAATAGAAACCCCTGCATATAGAAACATAGCATGGCAGGGTTTTCCCCAACTAGCTGGCTTTCTGCGGGCAAGGAATGTCCATTGCATAGAAGAGTTTTCAATCAAATGAGCCTCCAGCTCCTTGCAAGCATTGAAAGAGTGCTCCAGACGTCGCTGAATCCAAACCACCTGATCTATTCCAAACACCTCCAACATCCCTGATTTGTGGCCACCCACCCTTTGCCAGAAAACTGTTGTTAAAAAACCGGTTGTTAAGTCTGAAGTTGTACTACTTCCCAAACAACGAGTTGGTGACCTCAATGAGAACTAGGCCGAAATTAACAAGATCAGGCTTATAGTAAAGAAACCAGGGACATTTCCCAAAGTAAAAATTTAAAAAACCTGTCTTCTTTCCTTTGCAGGATACAGCCTTGCAAAGCTACTCTGTTATGTGGTCTTTATTTTGTTACATTATCATTTATATTCACCATTTGAAAATAGATATATATTAATGAGAACAGATGCAAAAGAATTCCATCCTTCCGCATACTTTGCAACTTCATGTAATGTGTGTGTGTGTGTGTTTAGAAAAAAAACCACAAGCAAACTTCGATTGCTTTTTTTTCTGCAGGAAAGCAGGGCACAATGCTGGCTTGACTGGAGGATGTGATGGCTGTTCACATGCCCAATATGCGTTCAATGCTAAACAAATGAAGGGATGCTCTGGCGAACATCATTAAAACCATAAAAATGTGAAAAGGCAGGCAGGCACATGGGACCCTCTGGTGAAACAGGGTGGGGAAACAACCACACACTTCGTTCCCAACCCCCACATGAAAATAATCCCATTAGAAAACACACAAAGGAATAAAATCCTTCGTAAAAATAAAAAAAGCACACAAGGAAATGAACAACCCATTGCAGTCAATGAGGCTCCAGTGCTAAACTGGAGTTGGGAGGAGAGTGACGGGGGAATCCAACGTTTTTTAGTGAACCCTGCCCAAGGGGTGCCTCAATTTTCCTAGATTTCCTGTGTGTCTGGCTCCACTTCTTGGACACACTTAGGAGCTACAATCACCTTGGCCTGTCCTCTCTCTCCCAACCCCTTCCACACAACACGATTTAATAGCAAGGGCTGCCTTCGACATGGCCGTGTGCAAAAGAGGCGGAGCAAACAGAGCCCCGCCCCCTTTCTGTAGGAAGGTTGCTGTGCAACTTCCTAGGGTGCTTCCGGGGGGAAGAGTGACAGGTCAGCCGCCATGGACCAGTCTGCACTTTCTAAAATAACAAAGTTGGTTCCTCACCCTCGTACGGCTGGCCTTAGAAACCCAGTATATACACAGTGGTACTTTCCTTCATTTTGGAGTGAGAAATGACCTTTAAAAAGGGCCTGGGATGGTCAGGAAACACTATTCTAGATGGATATAATTTTATTTTTTATTTTTCTTACCCTATGACCACTCTCTCCTTTCCAAGATGGCCAGTTAAGTTGTAAGAAAGCCTGCCGGGCTGAGAGCAGCGGCAATCTGAATTAAGGACTTTTTTTGTTTTATCCTCTTCATCTCAAAACTTGGATGGCCGGACAAAGGCCACATTTGCCTTGCTTTCTGGTTGCAGCAGAGAGTTGCCTTGCCATTTCTGAACACTGTGTCCCCTTTCTCCCGTTTTTATTTTTGGAAGAGTGCGCCTACGTCTATTTTTAAACTTAGTTTTAGCTTATATTTCACTGCAGAGGTTTTGCTTTTGTGGTTAGCTTATCAATTCAAACGGCGCTCACATTTTTATTTTTATTTTTAAAACAACAACAAGCTATCCGGTCTAGGATCTCCCATGCTCCGTGGATGGGTCCCCTCCTCCCGCACTGCTGGTGTCCTGTGCTAGGATTATTCACTTTTCCCTCAGAAAAAAATAAAACAACGCACACTGCCAGGAAATAAAATCTGTCTCTCTTTCTCTCATCCTCTACAGCCTATAAGCTTTTTCACCAAAGGTGTCTTCCAGTGTAACTTGGTGGAGCAGTTGGAATCTGGAAATAAGGATAATAAAGCCATAACTAAGCATTCTAGACCATTAAGAAATCACTTCAGACAGGCTACATGATATACACAAAAGCACACAGAGCCATCCCAAATTAACACCATGGTCAGTCAGTATGCTAAGGGCTGTGGCCAATGTTAAGTCCTACTTGAGAGTTGGGCATGATCACTGCTGGTCTACGACTTTCAGCAGGCCTGCTCTGAGTAGAGCTCACTTGGAGACAACCCAAGGGGTTTTTGTAACATCCTCTGCAAAGACCTAGCTGTCAGCGAGGTGGACAACCTCTGGGCTGGATACCCAGGCCCTTCATCCTTTTCTTTATGAACATTATGAAGCAGCATTCTACTACCGAAGGACAAAATCTCCAAATTCTAGCAGAGGATCATGGCTTCTGGGATCTCCAGCCCTTTCCCATCCCTTCTGGAGAATATTTCACGAAATGAACCCAGGACCACCAAATTATGATGGCTCCCAAGAAGGAGGGTTGTAGACTAGCCTTCCCCTCAGACATGACAGCTTTCAGTCATGCAGCCTGGAAATGGTACAGTCCAGACTCCAGCTGACTACTTCAGTGAGCTGGGCCAAAGCTTGTATTGGCTGGTACCCACTGGGACTGGTAGGCCAGAAGGCAAGGAAGCCAACAGTAGGTGGCGCTAGAGCTAATAGCAGACTCATCCTAGCTTGGTCCCCATCCTCCTACAAGGCCAAATCTGAGACAAGAGGAGGAAGGTGATAGCCAGGGGCACCAGCTGGACTGATTGTATGTAAGAAGGCAGACAGATGGGAGCTGACTGAGGTCAGTGTGGCAGACCCCTGTTCATTGCATTGGACCAGCTTCCATTGCCCAAAGCACGGGCACCTATAAATGAGCAAGGGCAGAAACTCAACTTTAAAAAATATTTCTTGTGGGAGATGAATATTGAGTGAATAAACTGAACCCCCCACTAGATTTTAGTCTTGTGGTGTGCAAATCTCAGCCTCAATCATGGCACTTAGCGGATATTTCTAAATCTAACGTTGACTCCTAGGCAAAGGCCACAAAAGCAAACTGCCTCTTTCAGACCTAGCGATCAAAAGCCAGGTTGCAGCCAGTATAATCAACTAAATTGTGGCTTGGGGAGGGAGGGAGAGGGCAGCTTATTGCAGCTCGGAATGGCATTAGCTCAGAGCAGTATTAGCTGCAGACAGCCGCTCTTGAGCTCCCCCTCCAACTGGTTACATCCTCACAGGGGCAATCTGGCTCCCAGCGGCTCTGTCCAACAGTGTTCCCCCCCCCCCCCCCCCGTCGAGTGAACAGGGCTGGCAGCAGGCTGGGGAACAGACCTTACAAACTGATAATATTTGTGCATTAAAAAAAAAATTTAAAAATAGTGTGTAAATCTGCATTATGGTATCAGCAAAAAAAACCCAATGATAATAAAAGAAAACAGCCCAATTTGCATGGAGCAGAAGCTGGCTCACGAGTAGCCTTTTAAGCAGCATGTATGTAGGCATGGAAATTTTTTTTAAAGTGGGTGGGGGGTTGGATGAGCATTTTCCTTTCATCAGCAAGCCGGAGAGAGTGAGCGCACACAAAGGCAGCCTATGGAGTATCTTGGGTGCACTTAAACACACACAATGCAAATGAGATGTAAGGAGGCTGTTTGGCTCCAGATCTCTCCGTAAGCCACTCTCGCAGTGACCTGGCTGCGGATTAAGAGGGCAGCTCGCGGCCCAAGGCCACGCAGACCCGTTTCAGCAAACTCTTTTGTGCGGGCTTCTGTTTGGAGCAGTGTGTTTCTATCAGGAGCTCAGCACAGGCACGGTGTGTGCATGTGTGTTTGGAACTGTCATAAGGAAAGGTAGCAATGTCCTCAGCGAAAGAGGGCCTTTGTAGGGAAAGTGCTGGCTTTTCAAAAAGGAAACAAAACCCAGATGTGTGTTGCAATTTTTAAAAATAAAAAACCAGACACCTGAATTGCTGTTAACGGTGGACGCTGAGATATTACTCATTTAAGGGGGGCGGATGGCATTGTTTGGGCCAATCCTGAAAAGAACAATCTTAGCAGCAAAAGCTTAAACGGCCCAACAATGTCAGGAAAATTTGGAATTTAAGTCATCTTCTGAAGGACTGCATGCAATACTTATTATTTGAACCGTTCATGTCCCCAGTCTACCTTGCCCCCCTCCCAAATATGCGTAAGCATCCAATTGAATAAAGTTCTGAGTTGAAACCAGAGGTTGGGCATTCACCCTAAAAGGCAGCATCTTCTAGAGTCACATTTTGATACTTACAGTCCCACCATTCAGGACAACTGCCATCTCAGTGGGCTGGTAGACGTTGCTTCTAAAGGGGGCGCCGGGACGGCTACCCAGGCTGCCGTTGCGAAATCCTGCAGTCCGCAAAGCTGTGTGTGGTATATTTTGGGGTGTGGGGTGGGGAGAAAGAAAAGACAGGTAAAAGAAAGATTTTTGCATTCTGAAAATATATAAACTGTATCCTGCTTCCCTTACTGGCCCACCAGATGCCCCTGGGATGTCTGCAAGCAGGTTGACATCCTAATGGCCGCTGCGGGTGCAAAGGGTAGGTGCAACCAAGTGTTGCAGCGTAAAGTGCTCCCCATTGATGATTCCAGCCAACTCCATTCTACTTCAATCCTTGCCAGGTTTTCCACACATGCCACCTTCCAGCAACCAGTCAACATTCTGTGATCACTGACCATGCCCCAGTCTTCATTGGGCTATTTCTGGGCTCCACTACACTCTTGCCTTATTTTCCCCAACTCTAAAGATTTGATGTACCTCTGCAAACCTTTGGGATCTCTGCTCCCTCCCAGAAACCTGCTGATACCTCCCCTCTTTACTACTGTTTTGATTACCTAAGGATCACCTGCACTCACATCCTAAACCTCGGAAAGGAAGGGAATAATACCACCTTTGAGTATTGAAACAGAGAGCATATCCTATCCATGCCATATAATTAAAGTTACAGATAGGTAGCCGTGTTGGTCTGCCATAGTCAAAACAAAAAAAAAAAAAAATTTCTTTCCAGTAGCACCTTAAAGACCAACTAAGTTAGTTCTTGGTATGAGCTTTCGTGTGCATGCACACTTCTTCAGATACACTGAAACAGAAGTTGCCAGATCGGATCTGGCAACTTCTGTTTCAGTGTATCTGAAGAAGTGTGCATGCACACGAAAGCTCATACCAAGAACTAACTTAGTTGGTCTTTAAGGTGCTACTGGAAAGAAATTTTTTTTTTTTTGTTTTGGATATAATTAAAGCACATCCAAAGCACATATAAAGCACAAGATGTCCCCCAAAGAATCATGGGATCTGTAGTTTGCTAGGCGTACTGGGGGTCTGTGAGGGGTAAACTACAGTTCCTAGGATTCTTTGGGAAAATATGTGTGCTTTAAAGATGCACTGAATGCACTTCAAATGTATAATAATAATAATAATTTATTTATAATGTGGATCTGCCCAAATATTTCATCACATGGAAGTACAAAGACTAACAGGAAAACCTTATTCCTAAACTTCATAGATGGCAACTAGAGATGGGAAAATCTAGTGATTTCAGTTTTTCTCGCTTTCTCATTTTTCCAATCTTAAATTTAGTTCTTCACATTTCTACATCAGCTTGCTGTCCAGCCGTCCCCCAAAAACAACTGTTTACTTTTCATTTCATGAGGTTTTTCATATCGATTTATCTCTCTTATAAAGTACCAGTTCAGAAAGCTACGAAGCTGATAACGTTACACCACAATGTAATAAAAAGCTGGTGAATTTAACTCCACAAAAAAGAGTCAAAGCAATTCAAAACATTGTGAAAGTATTTGCAGTTTCTTTTTAAAAAAAAGAAAAAATCCTAATAAAAATTCATTAACATTTTATTGTGCATTTCTCCCAATCTACACCATTTTAAAAAAAATATCTGCTCAAGAAAAGTTCTTCCTAATGTTTCACTGAAATCTACCCCCTAAATCTACTTAAGCCCATTAGATAGACTCTTGTCTTCTGACTAATAGTGATGGCTGGCGTCCATTGCGACTGGTAGGATGGACTGTTGGAAGACCAACACTGTTGTTGTTTAGTCGTTTAGTCGTGTCCGACTCTTCGTGACCCCATGGACCAGAGCACGCTAGGCACTCCTGTCTTCCACTGCCTCCCGCAGTTTGGTCAGACTCATGTTTGTGGCTTCGAGACCAACAGTAAAGGGAGCCAGAACCAATGGCAGGCAGGGCTAGAGCCTACTTTTGTCCCATCCTCCTCAGTGCTGAACTCTACAAGGGCAACACAGAGGAGGCAGGCAGTTGGAGGATGGCTAGAGAGAGATTGAGGCTGGTGGGGCAAAGCTCCATTCACTCTAATGGACCAGCCTCCACTGCTTCTGGGACAGCAGAGAGCAAATATTTTCCCACTTTGCTGACAGAAGTGCATGCCAATTCTGCTTGTTGACTCAGAAGGAAGCCACACTGTGCTGTCATGCCTAGACAAATGTATATAGTATTGTTGTTGTTGTTTAGTCGTTTAGTCGTGTCCGACTCTTCGTGACCCCATGGACCAGAGCACACCAGGCACTTCTGTCTTCCACTGCCTCCCGTAGTTTAGTCAAATTCATGCTGGTAGCTTCGAGAACACTGTCCAACCATCTCATCCTCTGTTGTCCCCTTCTCCTTGTGCCCTCCATCTTCCCCAATATCAGGGTCTTTTCCAGGGAGTCTTCTCTTCTCATGAGGTGGCTAAAGTACTGGAGTCTCAGCTTCAGGATCTGTCCTTCCAGTGAGCACTCAGGGCTGATTTCCTTCAGAATGGATAGGTTTGATCTTCTTGCAGTCCATGGGACTCTCAAGAATCTCCTCCAGCACCATAATTCAAAAGCATCAATTCTTCGGCGATCAGCCTTCTTTATGGTCCAGCTCTCACTTCCATACATCACTACTGGGAAAACCATAGCTTTAACTATACGGACCTTTGTTGGCAAGGTGACGTCTCTGCTTTTTAAGATGCTGTCTAGGTTTGTCATTGCTTTTCTCCCAAGAAGCAGGCGTTTTTTAATTTCGTGGCTGCTGTATATAGTATTACAGATGTTTTAGAAAAGGAGGAGCTCTCAATTTTGGTCATAGCAAAAAAGATGGGAGGTCAGGCAATATTTGGTTTCTCATATCCCATTCCATTGGGAAGCTTCCAATATATTCTATATACGTAATTGTTATATTGCCTTTGTGAAATAACATCTAGCAAGCTTGCTGCAATCTGCAAATTTTAATGCAGATGGTGAAAATATTGACTGACTTGAAAGAATCAGAAATATTCAGACTTAGGCAGCTGTTGGGGAGAGGCTTTCCTTTCCATGTTAATCTGAATCAAAAACAACAAAGGGGGCAGAGGACAGGCACACTTTCCAGGCAGCAGTAGTGCACATTTAAATCTACCCACTGATGGGTTCAGTGCAGGTGAACAGCGATTAATCTTCCATGGAATTCTGCCAGTGGGTGCCCATTTGTAATCTGATTGGCTACTCGATGGTAGTGACCTGTAATGTGGTTGGTTCCAGCAGTGTGACCAATTTTCAGTTGTTCCTGATAAGCTAGAATTTTGTGTTACTTCTGTATCAAAGGACAAAGTTAACTGGACAGCCAAAAGATATTAAAATTCTGGACAGCCAAGGACTGTGTACTTCACTGCTAAGCACATCAGAAGGCATTGCACAGCAAGCCCATGGTTCACCTCTTCTGCACCTGGGCAAAAATTACACCCCAGAAAAAATCCCAGCAGCCTCTTACACTAGAAATATAAATCCTCTCTTGCTGGACCATTGATGTGCTATTGAATAAAGAGGATTGTTTTTATTTGAGACACCACAGACTCCCTGAACTTCTGGTTTTTATTTGGTCATCCCCCTATTTCATTTCTGCACATGGCAACAACCTCTCCTCCTTCGCTGCCCTCTTAAACCTGTTATGGATAGTTTGGTGTTTACTGAACACATTTCTGCCTAGGAAAGCTTTCCCTGAGGTGTAACACGGTGATTTATGGAAGATCAATTTAATATTTGATGAAACGTTGCTTTTGCTGTTTTTAGAGTTTCTTCAGATAGCTTTATCGTATTAAGAGAATGTGGTATCAGTGTGTGGAAACAGTCCCGTTCCATTGATTCCCCAGGCATGCACCTCCAGATGGTGGAGATGCCAGGTCTCATCCTGGCACTCAGGCAACTTCACTTGGTTGCCAGTGGCTGATAGCCAGGTGCAAAATGCGCCTGTCGCCTGATTAATCTGGTCCTGAGGTCCAGATACAGAGGCCTGGAAGGCCATGTCTGACCCCAGGACCTGAGGTTCCACATCCCAGAGCATCACTGAGTAGCAGTGGTTCTCCAGGGTTTCAGACACAGTTCTTCTCAAACTGGAGAAGCCGGGGGTCGAACCTGGGACCTTCCAAATGCAAAGTAAATGCTCTACCACTCAGCTATGGGCCTCCATGATACTGAGTCAGACTACTGGTCCACCTAGGTCTGTATTGTCGGCACTGATGGGTCTCTAGGTCCATCTCCGAGCCCTGCGTGGAGCTGCCAGGTTGAGACTCCACCTGGCACCTTCTGCATACAATGCACATGTTCTACCACTGAGTTGCAGTCCTTACCAAGGTGCTATATCTCTACAATCTAATATGTTAAGGAGGAGTGCTAAGTTCTCATTTGTTTCTACGTAGTAAGAATTCAAAGATGATGAAAAAAAAGTAAAGCCAAGGCTTTAGAAGTCAGCTTCCAAATGAACCAGAATTCAGCCATGTGACAAAATCAGCAGTCTCTCGTGGGATCTGGGGTGCGGGAAAACCAGCCCCAACAAGCCAGCATCTTCAAAAGCTTTCAAAACTCGCCTGTCATCTCACTACAAACATTTTGACATGGAGCACTCCAAATTCAGAGCTGTGCCGAGGAAACAAAGATTTAAATTGGCAGTGGCTGGTTACTCGCATACTAAACAGCTGAAGAATGCCCTTGCCTCAAACCACCGAGCTGCTGACAGTCCGTGTAGACAATACTGAACTAGACGGATCCCAAGATAGGTTACCACATTAAAACACATTAAACACAGCTGAAAACAACTTGTAAGGCTGCTTTTTATGTCACCAATCATTCAAAGGAAAAGAAAAGACACACTTTGTTTTTAGATAGTTGATGTGGCCTTCCAGGGGTTGTTGTACTACAACTCCCATCATCCTTAAGTACTGGCCATGCTGTGTGGGACTAAGGAGTCGAAGTCCATTCTCATAGGGAGAAACACAGGTTGGGCATCACAGGCACCACCACCAAAACAATCACAAAAATAACAAGGCTCTAGTAACCTAATTCTAAGGGAAAGCGAACCCAGGATGAGACCTGTAACCCTGAAATTTCTCACAGCTCGGAAGTGGGGTGAGCAACAGGGATGATTGGAGAGAATGCCCTAGGAACTCCAAGTTACAGGGAACCAGGCAGAGGGCCTTCTCGGTAGTGGCACCCGCCCTGTGGAACGCCCTCCCACCAGATGTCAAAGAGAAAAACAACTACCAGACTTTTAGAAGACATCTGAAGGCAGCCCTCTTTAGGGAAGCTTTTAATGTTTAACAGACTACTGTATTTTAATACTTTGTTTGAAGCCACCCAGAGTGGCTGGGGAAACCCAGCTGGATGGGCGGGGTATAAATAATAAATTATTATTATTATTATTATTACTAGGAAGCTGCCACACTGTCTCTGTTTGGACAAAACTGTTGCTCCTGCTACATCCTTCATGTCCGAGCAGATGGGATGGAGGGTATGCCTGGATTACTGCATGTGTGTCTCTCTCCTGCGCCTGACAGGATAATCTTTTCACAGCGGGAACAGGCTCCTGGTTGATTAGCCTCGTCCCTTTAAGCTGAATTACATGGCTGTCATCCTTGGCAATCTGGGGCGGTCGCTGCAGGCCTGAGTGGCGCTCAGCTCTCGAAAAGATTGCTCTGTTACAGACTCCGTCCCCAACCCAAGTGTCGGAAAGGTGATATGAGAAGCGAGACGCAGCTCAGTGCTACAGCACAATGCTCTGCAAGCAAATGGCCCCGTGCTTTATGACTATTACATCAGCATCCAAACTGAGTGCTGGGGGCTGCACAAGATGTACAGAACATTTCTACCCCTTAGACACATGCCTGCCAACATTTCACAACTGTAAAGAAGGAGTCTCTTACAGTACTCCTCATAAGTAAGGATAGCATCCACTTGTGAGCTTCCCAGAATCATCTGGGTGGCTCCTGCAGATGCTTTGTTTAGAACAAAATGGCTGCTGGCCACTCCAATGTTTATGGGAGAAAATTTGTAGCATGTTGTCCACACCAACAGAAACACACCACTGTTTTTTCTTTTGGAGGGTGATGGTGCTTTTTTCCTTATACACACCAATGACAGGATGTGTTCTGATTGGAAACAGTGTTTGAAATTAGCCAGGCGCCAGGCAAATTTTGCACCTGGTTATCAGCCACTTGTCACCAAGTGAAGATGCCCGGGTGCCAGGATGGCGCCTGACATCTCCATCATCTGAAGGCACATGCCTGGGTGTCATTGGATCTGTCCTCGCACACTAATACTACTACATCCTGTAGAAACAGGCCAATATACATGTGGACTGTCCCTGGATAAAATGACTTTTCTTCTTTAAGTTCCCCATGGTCTTAACCTAGCTCAAGGGTGTCATCTGAACTAGACAGATAATCAATCGCAGTCAGTCCATCATTTGGAAAAAAATAAGACTCTAGAGCTGCCCAGAAATGGCAATTGGACATTTCATTGTGGCGACTGCAACCTTGGTTTACGGAGCAATTTGCCGCCTAGATTATTTATCAAGAGTTCCCAACACCGAGAAACGTTTTGTGGCTGCAGCCATGTCACGTCCATTCTCTTGTTCATTCAACCGGCAAATGTTGGGAGTTTCAAGTGGGCAAAACAGGGTATCGATAGCGCATTCGCAGGATTCCTGAGGTCAGGTTGCAGGAACTTCTTGAGTTCACTGTTTGGGTCTTAGCTATGGATAACCTCTTGTCAAAAAAGCACAAGGGGGAATGTAAGAACAAAAGAAGGACCTGCTGGACCAGGCCAGTTGCTCATCTGGTCCAGCATCCTGTTACCATGTTACCAGATGCGTCTGGGAAACCCGCAAGCAGGACCTGAGGATGAGAGGAGTCGCCCTTCCTGCGGTTCGCAGCGACTGGTATTCAATAGCATTACTGCCTTCAACCGTGGAGTATAGTCATCACGGATAGTAGCCATTGATAGGCTTATCCGCCATGAATTTGCCCAATCCTCTTAGAAAAGGCACGAAACAGAAGCTGCTTAAAGCACACCCCAAATGCCGGACAAAATGTGGGAAATTGCACAAGGCACCTTCCTCACAATGGACATATTGCAGAACATATTCCAGGTCTTTCACAAACGTTGCATTTTTCTGTGATAGAAGAAAAACTGGTTTGATGACTGCTGGATGCTGGACTCTTGGCCTGATCCAGCAAGGCCCTGCTGATGTTCTTATTACAGCCTGAACAATGCCCTTCCAATGCCCATTACACATCCTTCACAACTTCTCTGCCTGCTTTATGTACAGCAGGAATCCATTTATTCTGTAATAACCTGACCTGCACTATCTTCTCCAATGCAAGGATGTGCTCATAACCAATCACAAATGTTTCCTTTTCTTTCCCTACCATGTTAGAATATTGAACCCCACACCAGAGCTGGTTGCTCTTGCCTCCTTACAGCTCAAAAACAGCATTCGGAAACATTTAGCCTCTCAAAATTCAGCAGCACAGAGCATAAGGCAAGCTATCCTAGCTGTAGCATATAACTTGATCACAGAATTTGAGGAGGGGGAAAGTGTTATACTATAAGGAATCATAAAAACCCACAAAATATGCTATGATGTGACTGCTTTTGGAATATGTTGCACAATTCTGGTCACCTCACCTCAAAAGCCGTGTTCGAAATTAGCCAGGCGCCAGGCGCATTTTGTGCTTGGCTTTCAACCACTTGTGACAAAGCGAAGATGCCTGGGTGCCAGGATGGCACCTGACATCTCCACCATCTGGGGATCATTGGATCTGGACTGTTTTCACACACTCCTACCCCATCCTGCATAATCCCATCAGTTATAGTTCATCTGCACAATCGGAATGAGTTTCTGGAACCAAATTGCTTTTTCTGTGCAACCTGAGCAGGAGCAGTCACCATTAAGAAAAGGAGGTTGGTATACGTTTATTAAGAAACCGGAGGCCTTCTTATTGGGATTGGTAGGAAATGAGATAAGTAAGAAAGACTGTAAACTTTTCCAATATGCAGTTACAGCAGCAAGAATACTTCTGGCCCAAAAATGGAAACAGGAAGAGTTACCGACGGTGGAAGAATGGAGACTGAAATTGACTGATTATGCAGAACTGGACAAACTAACAGGGAAGATTCGGTATCAACGAGACCACAAGTTCATCGAGGACTGGGGAAGATTTACAGATTATCTGAAAAGCATATGTGATGAACAGATAACGTTTGTTGGTTTTCAAGAGACTCTGTGAAAAACAGAGGAATATTGTTAAAAAGAAAGAAAATAAGAGGGGGAAGGAGATATCTAAAGGCAATACTAAGTTGAGAAATGCGTTAATAATATTGATGCAAACGAAAGATCGGCAGAGGAGCTGAGGGAAGTCAAAAAAAGAGATGAATGTGTGATAAAATGTGAATTGATTGTATAAAAAATGGTTGCTTTTCCCCCCTTTCTTTTGTGGAAAATGAATAAAAATATTAAAAAGAAAAGAAAAGAAAAGAAAAGAAAGAAAAGAAAAGAAAAGGAGGTCGGAATAGGCCAATATATATGTGGGCTGTCCCTGGATCAAGTTGACTTTTCTTCTCCGAGTTCTCAAAGCTCTTAACCTAGCTCAAGGTTGTCATCTGAACTAGTCAGATGTTTAATCAATCACAGTCAGTCCATCATTTGAAAAATAAAGACTTTAGAGCCATCTTGCCCCCAAATGGCAACTAGATAATCCATTTTGCCGACGGCAACTTTGGTTTACGGAGTCATTTGCTGCCTAGCTTATATATCAGAGTTTCCAACATTGCTTGTCATTCTATCACACCAGGACCAGCCACACCAGCGGCAACTGGCAGAATTGTCTCACCCAACTAGATGCCGTCTCGTGAACTATAAATATTATGCACCCACTGCCCATTTAACTACAAAAATGTAAGTTCTAGTGGATCTGCAACATCCCTTAGATCCCCTCCAAAGGCAACTATGGAGACATTTGGAGCACGTGGTCAAACAGGGCCTCTCACCACCTCAAAACTTGCCACCACAATTTCCTTTCTACAGAATGCGTTCCCGCCTGCCAAATACATCTTTATTATAATGCCCTCAATATGGGATGGGTAACCTGTGGCCAACCAAATGTTGCTGGACTCCAACTCTCCCTCAGTCCTAGACAGCACAGCCAATGGGCAGGGATGATGGGAACTGTAGTCCCTACAACAATTTCGAAGGCTGCGGGAGACCCATCCCTGCCCTGCAAAGAACACATTGTGGTTTAAGCGTCTTACCTGCATTATGCTCATCCATTGAAAAGGCTTTGTTTTCCATGTAGCTCCGCGGAAGCTGCAGGTCGTCCTCAAAAGCAGTCTCCCGCATCCGCGGTTGCGAAGTATCAAAATAATTAGGTGTGTTTTCCTGCTGGGATGGGAGGATGGAGCAGTGAACCTCCGGGATAGCGTGGAAGATCACAAAGACCCAACCACTAGACACCAGTGCTATTGCCAGAGTGGGGTCACTCCATTGGTCTCTTCTCCTCAGTTCATTATTACCATAGAGGTACATAGTCAGCCAAGCAACCCAAAGGAGAATTGAGAAAAAGCTGGTTAGAATGAGGCACACGCCGTTCTTCTTCCATTTCTTAAACTTCCCACACACTGTGAAGAAAGAAAAGCCCAGGGCCAGCACCATCAGAAACATAACGTAGATGGAAGCCATCGCGAAATCCATCGGCTCGTAACGGCAGGCCTGTTTCCCGTCCCGCACGACTGTCAGTATCATCCACTCTGCTGCGATAATGACTTGGACCAGCGCAAAGCAGACGGCGACACCGGCCAGCTGCCACCCGGACGGGCTCTTGCCGTGCCGGACGAGTTTCCGTAGCCTCCAGGCTTGGACAAGCAAACACGAGAAGCAGAGCGCAAAGAGGACTCCCCAGGCGAAACGGCGGACTGAGCAGATGGTCTCATCCTCCTGGATGATGAAGGCGAAGGCCAACCCGAAGAGGCCCAGGGTCCCAAAGAGGAAGAGGAAGTGGACCCCCAGCGGACTCTTCTTCTCTTTTTCCTTGATGAACGGCAACCTTGCCAGCAAGATCAGCATGAGGAGCAGCGTCGTCAAGACTCCAGCTCCGGCCACCGCCTCCACGACGATCCCCCAGATGGCATCCAGGTCACACAGGTAGACATACTGAGGGAAAAGGTCCAGGCCGCACCCTCTGGAGGTACTGGAATTCTCCGATGATCCATAGCCCACCACAAAGAGGAGGAGGAGGAGGGCCACAGTTGGGAAAGGGGTCATTTTTCCTGCCTGAAACCAAAGAAGGCGAGGAGATACAAAGAAGAATGTTACATTATGTTCCATTTCCAGGTGGGGCTAACATGATAGAATGCTTCCCTCATAACCAAATAATAATTCCTGAGCAGGCTAGAACTCTGACCTGCTTTGCTTGTTACATATAGATCACAGTACAGTGGTACCTCGGGTTACAGACGCTTCAGGTTACAGACTCCGCTAACCCAGAAATAGTACCTCAGGTTAAGAACTTTGCTTCAGGATGAGAACAGAAATCGTGCTCCGGTGGCACGGCCCCATTAGCTAAAGTAGTGCTTCAGGTTAAGAACAGTTTCAGGTTAAGAACGGACCTCCAGAACAAATTAAGTACTTAACCCGAGGTACCATTGTACTGGCACTGGGTTTTAAATTTTGTTTTAATAGATATCCAGTTGTTTTATGCATGATTTTTCTGAATGTTGCAATCGCTTTGAGAGGCTTCGCAAGAAGCAGTTCACAAATGAAACTAGAAACAATACATTACTAGTTAATTATAACTAACTAATAATGTATTGTTATTAATACTTGTATAATAATAATAATAATGGGTTGTTATTAACTGTTCCGTGGGCCTTCTGGAGTTCCTTCAGGGTGAGAAGCGAAGTTACAGGCAGAGGGCCTTCTCGGTATTGGTGCCCTTCCTGTGGAACATCCTCCTGTCAGATGACAAGGAAATAAACAACTATCTAACTTTTAGAAGACATCTGAAGAAAGTCCTGTATAGGGAGGTTTTTAATCTTTGATGTTTTGCTCCATGTTTATATTATGTTGGAAGTTGCCCAGAGTGGCAACCCAGTTGGATGGGCACCGTATAAGTAATAAAATTACTGCTACTACTAAGCAATGATATTGATTATTGTTGCTATTATTGAACCAAGCAGCATTCAGAAAAGTGAGCACCCAATATGTGGCCGAAAGAACTAAAGCGTCCAGACCAAGGCACACAGCTGGGCCACCTGCTCTTTTGAGATAAACTTCAATTTCCAGAATTCTTTGAGGGAAAGAATGTGCTTTGAAGGTATAGTGTTGGTGTAGTCCAGGGATGGGGGACCATTTTTGGGAGGATGGGGTACTTGCCAATGATGGGTGGTGCCAGAGACAGAACTGGGCAGTGTAACACATGTAAATGTTAGTTTGTACAGTTGGCTAGTTTCTGTTTCTGTTGTCTAGTTTCACATCTCTCTCTAGCTGCCACCCAGGCAAGCCCATGGGCATTATAAGAGTTCAATTCCAGCCATGCAAAAACACCCAAGGAGGGTGTGAAGCGAGGCTAGTCAGGGGTGTGAAATGGGGGGAAATCCCAAGGGCCAGAGGGGGGCGGGGTTTCAGGTGCTGCATTTGGTCCCTGGGACCTACGGTCTCTCTCTCTCTCTCCCCCCCCCCCACAAGACAGGCCTTTGGTCTGACCCAGCAGGGTTCTCCTCACTCTCTTTAATGTTCTCAGCCTAAGCTCTACCCAGCAAGCCCCACCAATGACCCAAGCAGGTATATATAACTTTTAAATAAAGGAGAAAATTTGTACAGTACTCAGCGCATCAAACAATGCATTGATTCATGGAAAGCCGTGTGGAGAAGCAATTCCTTTCGGCACGCATGTTTGAAAGAGATGTGATAAACAGCCTTTTAGAGCAAACGTCAGATGATCAGAACTTGCATTCCCCCCCCCACTGCCTTTGGCTCCGGGTGTGCAATTATTCTGCGCTAGTTGTTTTGCTTCAGTGTTGCCCAAACAAGTAATGAGAGAGGGTTTCAAGGCAGCTCACTCTTTCCAAGAGGTTTCTCCTTCATTTTTCTGGATATTTTATTCATGTCATGTACCCCCCATGTGATCGAGCTATTCTAGGACAAGTCTGTTTCCCGAGAGATCACGCAGCATGGATAACCACTCAGAGTCAGCCTCAAGTTGTATTTCATTTCCCCTTTCCACTGAGATAGGGTTGGGCAGGGTAGAAAATCCCCTTTAAGCCATAAAGGAGACAACTGGCAGAGCGAGCTGGTGTGAAACTGCCTCCCCCATTGAAAAGGTTGGGTAGTAGCAGCTGACAGGAAACACCTTCTCTGCCCAAGACACTGTACAGTTTTGCCCCATGAGAATAGACTAGACTGGGCTGGTTCAGAGGCTATTTCAGCTGAGGGTTGCATCCTATTGTGTGTAACTTTCCAAGGGCTGCCCACCCAAAGGCAGGAGGCAGAGTAACAGAAGTGATTTTGTGCAATTGACTACATTTGAGCCAAGCAGAAGCCAGAGATTTGTGGATTTGCTTTTCTCCATTTCCCATGCCAGGCAATCAAATGGGGCTACCTTCGAAGCTGACTCGGAAACTACAACTAATCCAGAATGCAACATCTAGACTGGTGACTGGGAGCGGCCGCCAGGACCATATAACACCGGTCCTAAAAGATCTACATTGGCTGCCAGTACGTTTCCAAGCACAATTCAAAGTGTTGGTGCTGACCTTTAAAGCCCTAAATGGCTTCAGCCCAGTATACATGAAGGAGAATCTCCACCCCCATCGTTCAGCCTGGACACTGAGGTCCAGCTCCAAGGGCATGCTGGAGGTTCCCTCGCTGCGAGAAGCCAAGTTACAGGGAACCAAGTACATGGCCTTAGCAGTAGTGGCGACCATGTAACACCCTCCCATCAGATGTCAAGGAGATGAGAAACTACACAACTTTTAGAAGACATATGAAAGCAGCCCTGTACCAGGAAGTTTTTAATGTCTGATGTTTTATGATGGCATGGAGGACTGCATTAGGCACCCAGCCAGGATGCTGGACTAGATGGGCCAATGGAATGTGGCCCCTGGAAAATTTAAGTTGGCCCTCCAGCTGAAATAAGTTCCCAAGCCCTGGGTGACACAGAAGTGTTTCAGGTGCCAGATCAGGTTGCTCAAATCTTCCAGATTGACTGGGGCAAATTCAGTTCTTTTCTATAGTTCCTCGTAGCACCATCAATATTCTAGCCACCCAGGGATTCAAAGGCCTGGAATCACCTCTGCAGAGCTACTGCAAAAACCTAACTCTGTCTCTTGAAGCGGATTTCTCTTCCCTGCTGCAGCTCCAGAAGCAAAAGCAGACCCTGCCACGTGCCACAGAGTTGCTGCCGAGTCGGATTTCTGCCCAATCTTTCCCCGCCAGATCCAAGGAATAAGCTGCATTGACTGATAACGGAACAAATGACAGCTGAGCGGCGATCAGGCGGACGAAGATACGTGGCTGCAGAGCAATAATTAATAATGGCAATGTGCTTTGCATGCAGAACTGCCACAATGGTTTCCTTAGTCTGCACAACGCTGCACGAGAGACAGAAAGCTCTACACTTCGGCTGCTAAGAGGAATTATGACCCTGTTCGGGGACATGGGGAGGTGGAGTAAAAAATGTATTTTTAGAAGACGGAAGGGCTCGATCTGAATCCTAGTTGGATAGATGGTAATGTGGCCAAGGATAGGTAAGTCACTCAACCATTGAAGGCTACTGCAGGCTTTCTCCTTATTTTCGGCTATTGCATATTCAAATCTATCTCTGCAATCATAAGGGCTAGCAAGTCACATCCGATCTACAAAGCAAAGGTGGGGGGAGGAGCTTAAAAAAGACCAAGGGTTGGTCTGCATCTAATTCCTCCACTGCCCTGCAGCTTTGGTACCTTCTAGCAGCCTATCTGTCAGTTTAACAATCTTCCCCGATTGCTCTGGACTCCCCCCAAAAGGGAGGAGCACACTGGCAAGCACCTGGGTAGTCACAAAAGATAGGATGGTGGGCTGCAGTCCAATTGGTGGTTCATAACTGTTGGAAGTCTGGTAAATACATTGCAGGGGTGTACAGAGAGAAATAGTCTGGTAAGGCAGCTTGTTGGAAGGACCAATACAACTTAAAAGTTTATTATGAATGGAGAACAAAGCCATTCTAAGTTTGAAAATATGACCAAGAGGCAGCCAAGAATTAAGACTAGCACATGCTGCTACTGGCTGAACTTGAAGAAGAAGAAGCAGGAAAGGAAGTGATCTACTTTATCAACAAGCAGTTACTAAGAGAGAGCAGGAAGAACAGGTTGCCCTTCTGCCTTATCACCCTCCTACCCCACTGGTTCAGGTAACTTATTGCAAGGGTTGTTGCTTGACTCCCAACAATAGCAAGACACCATGCTTGGTCCCCATCAGGGATGGAGAAACTTGCAGGCCTCCAGATGTTGCTGGACTACAACTCTGGCCATGCTGGCTGAGGTTGATGGGAATTGGGAGTCCAACAGCACCCAGAAGGCACTGGGTCCCCTTATTCCTGCTCTGGGTCATAGTGCCTTGCTTAGACTATCAGGTCAGACTATTGGTCCACCTAGCCCAGTAGCATGAAATCTCCAGGGTCTTGAGCACAGGTCTTTCCTATCACCGGTTACCTGGTCCTTTTTAAACTGGAGATGCTGAGGATTGAAACAGAGACCTTCTGCGTGAACAGTCAAGTGTCCTGCCAACATCTCCATCATTGCATAGGAGCACAGATGTAGAGCAACACTTTTATTTCAGCCAAACCTCATCATGGAAACCTGCTTTGAAAGCAAGGGCTCACCTCACTGGAAATACACAAATGATAAAAGAGTGCCTCTGAGCATGTAGCTCTCATCACCACCAAGCAAGCAATCTTTTGTCCAGGCCTTTCATATTAGGGAATGGATTCCTGAGTCAGAGGCCATGAGGGCCAGTCTGCTTAGCTTTGCAAATGTGCTAGCAGTCTGATTGCTGTTTGATTGCAGGCTTTGCTCCATTTACAACAGGAGTGGGAAGACCCTTAAAAGGCCCGTGTCTGTATTTGGAATTGTTTTAAAGACATTTCATTGCTTGCTATTGGCCACCCCATCTCCTTCAGGCAAGAAAACAGATTTAATAAAGAATGGTCAACAAAAAAAATCACTGAGGGATTACTAGATTTTGTAGCAAGATAACCTCTGCATTAAGGGACGCGGGTGGCGCTGTGGGTTAAACCACAGAGCCTAGGACTTGCCGATCAGAAGGTCAGCGGTTCGAATCCCCACGACGGGGTGAGCTCCCGTTGCTCGCTCTCTGCTCCTGCCAACCTAGCAGTTCAAAAGCACGTCAAAGTGCAAGTAGATAAATAGGTACTGCTCTAGCGGGAAGGTAAACGGCGTTTCCATGCGCTGCTCTGGTTCGCCAGAAGCGACTTAGTCATGCTGGCCACATGACCCGGAAGCTGTACGCTGGCTCCCTCGGCCAATAAAGCGAGATGAGCGTCGCAACCCCAGAGTCAGCCACGACCAGACCTAATGGTCAGGGGTCCCTTTACCTTTACCTTTAACCTCTGCACTGGATCTCTTCCGTTAACCCAAGAACGTAAGGATGTACCGTATTTTTTGCTCTATAACACGCACCCAACCATAACACGCATGTAGTTTTTAGAGGAGGAAAATCCATAGGCATGCCACCCAGAGGCATTGCCTCCATAACACGCACAGACATTTCCCCTTACTTTTTAGGAGGAAAATAGTGAGTGTCGTGGTGCAAAAAATACGGTATTTGAAGCTGCATCCTTCCCTTGCTTTGTGGATTCTATTTATTTGTTTTCAAAAGAAGCATCCCTCTGGGCTTCAACAGGAAAATAAATCACTGCAGACACAGATGGGCATGGCAAGGGCACCCTACGCCACCACCCGGATTTTCATGGGTCCGGCCCTTCACTGCAGCTTGACAAGACTGCCAGTGTAATAAGTGCATCAGTTCAACACAGAGGAAATCCTGTTATCCTCCGGATAAACAAGTGTAAATAAGAGAGCTTGTGTGGAGAAGTCACGGCTTGTTTTTTAAGGGTGGAGAAGAGGCAAGCGCCACCCACTTACTAAGCAATAATAAACAGATCCAGCTGCAAAGGGGTCCTCGCCTGCCAAAAAGCTCTGCTCTCTCCCAGCCCAACTTCCCACCTCCAATGCAAGCTCTGCAAATGGAATACGCCAGACCCATCGTTCACTTCAGCAACGGACCCTGGGGGCTCCTATGCACCCCTTCCAGACATCCACACACACAGAGCTCCAAGACTAAACAGAGCCTGGAGGGAGAGAAGAGGCTGGCAGAAGGATATCTCCTCCCCCACCAATAACCCTGTATACATAGCATAGATTTAAAACACATGCCTCCCAAATAATTCTGGGAACTGTAGTTCACCCCTGACAGAGAGCTACAACTCTCAGCCCCCTTAGCAAACTGCAGTTCCTGGGATTCTGGGGCAGGGGACTATGAGGTCATAGTCAACTTCTGCCCAAAATTAATGGCTGTGGCTAACGAGGGCCCATTCATTTCAGCTGAGTAGAAGCTGGTTGACTCCAACCCACAGTACGTAAGCAATGTGAGATTTAACTTAATCAGCCCTCTCTGTAAGTGGCTGCTCAGATCAGGGCCGAAACTGGGATAGGCAAATGAACAATGATCTCACTCTCCCCACCACAGCACATAAACAGTGTGCCCCACTCTTAATCCCCTCTGGGTGACACCTACCCCCCTCCAATTCTCTATCCCATCATGTCAGTCTTATCTGCCATCTTTCTCCAGTGGCTGGCATGCAGACACCCCAAGCAGATCTCCCCCATCATTCAACCCCCTATCAATCACCCCATATGCTGGATGCAGCCCCCTGCCCCTCCCCCTCTTTCCTGACTGCCCTATATCCAGCCTAATCCCCCACCCAGAGTCTCAGCTCCAGACTGCCCGTCTGCTATGGAGCTAATTCTCTATCTCTCTCTAGAGAAGCAGCGGCACTGTGGTCCTAATAATGAAGCTTTGCATTTAAGCCCCCACTCCCCCTGCCCCGCCACTGCTGCAAAGATCAATAGCATGTCAGTTCCATCTGGGCTAAGGGGGTGGGGGTGGGTGGGATCAGAGCTGTCAATCTGCCGCAGCTGTGGACCAAGTGAGCTTTGCCGAGTTCTTTGCATATAAACACACTGTATCAAGAGCCGGAGCGTGTAGTGTGTCAGACTAGGACCAGGGGGAGACCAGGGTTCCAGAGCTTGGATAGCTCAGTTGGTTAGAGCGTGGTGCTGATAATGCCAAGGTTGCAGGTTCAATCCCCATATTCCTGCATTGCAGGGAGTTGGTCTACACCAGGGTTTCCCAAACCTGGGTCTCCAGCTGTTTTCGGACTACAGTTCCTATCATCCCTGACCAAGCTAGGGATGATGGGAATTGTAGTCCAACAACAGCTGAAGACCCAAGTTTGGGAAACCCAGGACTAGATGATCCTCAGAACTCTACAATTCTATGTAATCCTCATCTGGCCCTGAAGCCAGTTGCTGTGTCTCAGTCTAGCCTACTTCACAGGGTTGTTGTGAGGATAAAATAGGGGTGAAGGGAACCAGGTACATCAGCTCGTGCTCCTTGGAAGAAGGCAGGGTATAAATGCAAGCCAATAAATATAAATGCAAGGCAGGGGGTTGGACTCGATGGCCCTTGTGGTCTCTTCCAACTCTATGATTCTATGATTCTATGAACTGTGTAGCAACAACTGAACAAGCATGACTTGTCAAAAGCAGCTGCCCCAGTTCTCCAGGTCCCTCGCTCTTCACACCCATTCTTGAGCTCAGCACGAGATTTTGATTATCTTGGAATATGCGTAATCCTCCTGGGGCAAAGAAAGAGTTCTGCACAACCATAAAGCTTGCACATTGGCACAGGGAATATAAATGAGTCCAAAAGGTGCATCTCAAATGCTCTTCGAGACCCGGATGTCAGAACATATTGAACATCCAGGCTTAGCAACCTTTTTCAGACCCAACCTTTTTGCATTCCCTTCTGGGGGCCACACATCTGTGATTGGCAGGATCAGAGGCTGAAGTCGGTGGGGAGCAACACAATTTACCTTTGCACAGCAGCCCATTTCAAACTCGCCCTCCTCTGTCCTCCATCCAAGCAGTCAGGAAGCATGACCAAACTGCAAAGGCCTCATTGCAGAGGGTTGGACTAGATGACCCCTGGGGTCATTTCCAACGCTACAATTCTATGACTCTACATTCCAGGGAGGGGAAAGCGTGGCTTGGGTGGGGTGTGGCCTGAGCAGAGCTTCAAGGGCCAGGTAGAGAGGTCTGGAGGGCCACATCTGGCTTCTGGGCTGGAGGTTCCTCACCTCTGTTTAGGACCCTGGTCCACGCAGAGCAGAGGGGGGAGTACTGCCAGTTCACAGGCATAGGCAAACTCTGGCCCTCCAGATGTTTGGGACTGCAACTCCCATCATCCCTAGCTAACAGGACCAGTGGTCAGGGATGATGGGAATTGTAGTCCCAAACATCTGGAGGGCCGGAGTTTGCCTATGCCTGCTTTTTAGCTTGCATTCAGATCAGCTGCACCAGCCAGGGGTTCCCTTATTTCCCAGCTAGCAAAGAGCAAGAACAGCCATTAATGCACCCCCAAAAAACTGCATGAAGTGGGGGTGAGTTGATTGACACTCTTTCATCTTGATCTCTTCCTTGTGTCTAAGGGAACAGAAAGAAAGGAAAGGAAAGTCCATATGCAAGTTCCTGGCTACCAGCCCTGATTCTATGTCCTACCTCCACCAGCCAACAGTGTCTGCCTCCAAAAGCTATTTGCTTGGAATCGCAAGCAGGGAGAGTTGTGCTCAGCTCCTGTGCTTGGGGGCTTCCTACAGAAATCTGGATCGCCACTGTGAGAACAGGACAAAATGCAGCAGCACCCTTCGGGATTTCTTCAAAGATCTGCCCAATCCAAACCCATATTTTAGCTCCCTCTCCATCCCATGCCCATGACTTCGGTTCTGCAGCAAGATACAGGCTGTCCTAAACTCACTCTCCTTGGAATACTATGGAGCAGGCAAGCAAAGGACTATGCTGATGTCGTATACTAGCGAGTACAAAGCCAGAGAGGTAGCACAGCATAGTGGTTAGAGGAACTTAGACCTGGGCTCAAAGCCAGCTAACACATACACACAGCTTAGCCCCACTAATCTCACAAAGGCACCCACGTGCTGGTGGAGGGGGGGCACACATACCCCCTCTCCCAGGTCTCCTCCACCCCCATCCCAGCCTCAAGAAGAGCAGAACACAAAAGCCCGACAGATACCTTCCCTCTTTCTATTTGACCTTTAATTCCAGTGCTGCAGTTAGGCAGTTTTAGGCTCTAGAAAATTTCCCACCCTCTCTATGGCAAGATGCAATACTTCCAAAAACAAACAAACAAACAAAAACACCAAGCATGGAAGGGGGGGTGCTGCCTGCTTGTTCTTCAGCATGTGGCATCAGGCCTCTACCCTCAAATCCAGCCCCAAACGCAGCACCTGATTAGTTCTCGGTTTGCTTATGGATGCAAAGAATATTCTCTATCCACCTCTCCAATAAAGCATTAACAGAAAGTAAGGAGGCATGGAGAACAAACCTAGCTGCTTCCTCCCCCCTCCTTCCCCCAGCCAGGAAAGGGAGGTCAATGCACCACATTTTGCAGGGAGAGTTTTCTGCCTCTCTGGCTGGGCTAGGCATCCCCCCCACCCACAGCTTATTGGGGAAAGGTTCAGCTCAGCAGCACAGCATATGTTTTACAGGCAGAAAGTCCCAGGATTCAATCTCTGGCATCTCCAGATAGGGCTGGAGTGAGAGAGACAGAGAAATCCCATGTCTGAAATCCTGGCAAGTAACTGTGCTAGATGGTCTGGTTAAAGGTAGCTTTCTTAAGCACCTTGAACTCAACCCTGTTCCTCTCCCAAGACTTATTTTCCCCATTTAGCTCCCCTTAGGAGTAAGGTTTAACAATTCTCCCATAACAAATAAACAAACAAGAGCACAATCTCCCCCTTCCAAACAAGCTAGCCAAAGTTCTCTCTTGAGCTCAGCAAATGTGAGCATATATATTTATACACTGCTCTCGTATGCTCTGTGAGTAATAACCTCAAGAATGACTCCCAACTCTCCAGTAAGTTCTGAACTCCCCTAAACAACAGCTCCAAATAATCACCCCTTACTTACTCCCCCCTTTTGTTTAGCCAAAACAATGCAATGCGGTAACGCAGAACAACCTCGTCAAATATTTTGAGGGGTTTGGGATGTGCATGTGCAACTTTAGATACACACACACACGCACATATTGCACCAGGCTGTAACAGAAGGGCTTGCAATCCTACCACCCGCAGTTTACTTGGAAGTTACGTTTCTCTGCACTCCCTGGAACTGAAGTCCTAATAAATTACCTGCAGACGGCCGGGTCTTTTATGGCACCGCCCCTCCCCCCGCGTATCTCTAGCGTCTCGGTTGTGGGGTCTACACACGATACCATGCGGGGGGGGCACCCACATCACTTCCATGATTCCCAAAACTCCACACAAGTTATGCAAGACTTCTTCATCCAGTTTTAAAAAATAAGTTAGGGGTCGGGGGGAAGAAAACCCACCATTCCCCAAACGCACGTGTACGCCACCTTTTTAATTCTCCGGAGATGTTCCCACGTTACATCCAAGGAGCGCACAGATCTGTGGCCGCAAACGTTGGAACTGGACCTTCATGCGGAAGGTTGCGGGAGTGTACAGTCCGCGTCCACCTTCGAGGAGCCGGGCAAGCGCACGCCAGTACCGGTGCAGAGACAGCTCTGCCTGGTGTAACGTGTGAACTGCCCGTGCACGGGCCCCACCCTTCCCGTTCCCCCCTCACACACTTTTTCTCCGAGGGCCGGCTTCAAGAGCAACTTGCAAAGCGCCGCTGCACGTGTCCGGAGGAGAGATTCCCCTTCTCTCCCGCCTCCCCACGTTTTCTATCACGTCGCCTCTTCTCACGAGACGCAGGGTCCCGTGTCATCCCGTTCACCCACCTCCCCACCGCGCTGCCTCTCTCACCCTTGGCTGGCCGGCCGGCCGGCTGGCTGCCTCCTTCCTTCCTTCGGAGTAGCCGGATGGCGAGGCGCAGGAGCCGAGGCGCACAAGCCCGAGCGCAGGGTCACATTCGCGGCTGGGGCGCAGGGAGCGGAGCGCTCAGCAGACCCGTCCGCGGCGCCGCCGCCGCCTCCCCAGCAACTGCAGCAACATGCACGGCCAGCCCCCCGGCCCGGCTCATGGGGAAGAGAAGAGGAGGAGGAGCAGCGAAGGCGCCAGGGGGGCGCCCTCCGGGCAGCCGCCGCGCGCAGGACACCCTGGGCAGCCCCGACCGTGCGCCCTGGCCACCGCGCCTCGCTCGCCGCCTGCTCCGCGTCTGAGCTGCCTGCGCCCCGCCAGGCGCGCCGTCCAAGCTGCCCCGCCCCGGCCAAGCGCCGCCTCCGACACCGTCTCCTCCTCTCGCCCGGCTCCTGGGATGCTTCTCGCGGCCCACAGCGCCCCCCGAGCCGCGCGCGGGTGGGAAAGGGAACGGGCGCCGCGCCGGATTCATGGAACGGCCACTCCGGAGCAGGAGGGTTGGACGGGAGGGGTCTTGGCTGGTTGGGTGGTTTGTATTTCCCGCCGGAAAGATGCGCCTTCAGAGCCGCGTGCCATCCGAAGGAAGGCCTGTTGTTGGACTTAATGGGCCTCACTCCCAGATAAGTATAGTTAGGAACTGCAGCCCTCTGTCCGTCCGTCCGTCCCCCCCGACTTTTATGTGATGCGCCTTTCCCTTTTACATTGGGAACTCTCCACTCATTGAGATGATTCCCAAGGGGATGAGACTTTCCTTTAACTGACTTTTCTCATAGGACCTCCTTTGTTCTGGCAAAATACAGGACAGGGTGGGGTGGAGCGGTTGGGGGGACATTCCCCCGCCCATCTGAAGTGACTTCAGACAGAGCAATCCATTACCATCTGTTGCAGCCTAACAGGATGGCCCCTCTGGAATTTGTCACACGTGCACGTGCGCACACACATGCACGTGAATTTGTAAATCTTTCTGCGCTTGGCTACTCTGACTCATGACTTTTCACGCATCCTTTCAAACGCATGCATTTGGAGATGATCCCTAACTTGGCACAGAGAGAGAGAGAGAGAGAGAGAGAGAGAGAGAGAAGACCTGGAATACAGGACAAAACTGTATCAATACAGGGCGTAGCATTTTTCAGCAGCAACAGGGCAGGTGGCCTTTGAGGTCCCTCTCAACTCTGTTGTTGCAACTAGAAGAGCAGCAACAAAAAAGGTAAAAGAGAGCGCTTATGAAAGGATTTCTGATACAACAGAATGCAATCAAGAAGAGAGCTCAAAATGAGAAAAAAGATAAAATCCTGGAGAAAATAAGGAAGGAGAGAAGAAATTGAGAACGAAACCAAAGTCACAGGAGATCCTGAAAGAGATAAAGTTATATCAAGTACAACATATGAAAATGATGAATACTGATGTGTTGGACTTAGAAGGTTTCAACAATGTATTTGGTTGGCATGCATATCTGTGGTACGATAAGGTCAAAGCACATAAAGCGTTTAAAAACCATATTGTCAGAAAAGCACTGTTTAATGTCTGGATAAGATATAAGGACTTGTTAGAAAATAAAACCCCAAGATGGTTGTCACCAATGGAAGCGAAGGCTCAGAAAAAACTCAATATGGAGGCCAAATGGCCGAAATATTGGGAAATTTTGGAACAAGAGGGAGACAGATTAAAACTGCAGAGTTTTGAAAAATTAAAAAATAGAGTGCGAGACTGGCTCCATTACTACCAAATAATGGAGGCATATAATTTGGACAAAAAACTTGGCTTCCAGGTGGAAAAATCAAAATTGGAAACGGAATTGTTAGATCCCAAAGTTAATAATTTGTCAAGAATGTATAACTTGCTATTGAAATGGAACACTCAGGATGAAACGGTGAAATCTGCTATGATTAAATGGGCACAAGATGTTGGACACAACATTATGATGGCTGACTGGGAACAGTTATGGACCACAGATATGAAGTTTACGGCATGTAATGCCTTAAGAGAGAATATAATGAAAATGATTTACAGGTGGTACATGACACCAGTCAAGCTCGCAAAAATTTACCATTTGCCCGATAATAAATGTTGGAAATGTAATGAGACTGAAGGTACATTCTTTCACCTTTGGTGGACATGCCCAAGGATTAAGACTTTCTGGGAGATGATTTATAATGAAATGAAAAAGGTATTTAAATATACCTTCCTGAAGAAACCAGAGGCCTTTCTCCTGGGCATGGTTGGCCAATTGGTGCCAAAGAAGGATAGAACTTTCTTTATGTATGCTACAACAGCAGCAAGAATACTTATCACAAAGCATTGGAAGACACAAGATTTACCCATCCAGGAAGAATGACAGATGAAGTTGATGGACTACATGGAACTGGCGGAAATGACTGGCAGAATCCGAGACCAGGGAGAAGAGTCGGTGGAAGAAGATTGGAAAAAATTTAAAGACTATTTACAGAAACATTGTAAAATTAATGAATGTTAGAAGGATGCTGGAATGAAGTTATATGGCTTTAGCAGAAATGTTATAAAGAATTAAGTAAAAATAGATTGTTAATGGGCCAAAGGGGAAAAAGTAAGGTTAGTCTGTGTTAAGATAAATTATAGGACAAAAATTGAGAAAGATGGAAAGGATTTGCTGAAATAGCTAACTGAACTAGAATACAAAAAAGGGAGGTGTGAGGAGGTCGATGAAACAAGTAAATGAAAGACAAGATATGGAAATATTGGATGTGTTTTTAATTGTTTCTGTTTTTGTTTCTGTTATGTTAAGATAAGTAGTGTTTTTTGTTTTTTTATGTATTGTATTGTATTGTTTTGTTTAACTTTTTTTTCTTCTTTCTGTAATCTTTAAACTCTTAATAAATATTACTTTAAAAAAAAAGTAAAAGAGAATTCATGACATGTAGCTCTGGAGTCGTTATATACTAAACAGATGAATGAATAAAGAATTATAAATGTTTTGATGGAGATGAAAATGAGAAACCAATGTAATCAAGCCTAGTAAATAGCAAAGTGATGGTGGTGATCAATAAATGCAAAACAAATGATCATTGGGATGGCTTTGCAGCATGTGAATCTGGGTTCTTTACACCAGTTTGTTGTGTTAGGAAACCTTGATCTGTTACTATTCTGCCTTAGCAAACATTGAAAGTCGCTACCATGTTTTAAAATCCTTACTAAAGACAAAGGCTGTAGGAAAACGTTATTTGAAAACAGCAGAACCCAAAGTAGAACCGTTGAAAAGAGAAGAAACTGTAGCAACGCCAAAGCTCAAATTGGTTACATCCTGGAGGATGGATTTTTACAAATGATTTTACAATCATTTTGACATTTTAAAACCTGACTTCCTTTCCCCTCTTTCTGCGGTTCCATAAATTTATTTTTAATATCTTCTGCATATCCAACTTAACTTACTCATTTACTTGTATATATACTCTTATGTAGCTGCAGGTTAGTGCAATAATTCTGCCAGTGTTTTTATCTGTTTACAATTTATCTGTAAATATTCCATAAACCATTTCCATTCTTTTATAAAAAGTTTGCTATCTTGATTTCTTATTCTTCTGCTATTTCTGCATATTCCATAAGTTTTTGTGTCCATTCCTCCTTTGCTGGGACTTCTTCTTCTTTCCATTTTGGGGCAAGTAACATTCTTGCTGCTGTAGTCGCATACATGAATAAATTTCTATACAATTTAGGTAGTTCTATCTCTATAATTCCCAAGAGAAAGGATTCTTTTTTTAAAAAAAAAAAGCACCACGTTATTTTAAACATCCTTTTCATTTCATTGTATATCATTTCCCAGTAAGCCTTAACTTTACTACAAGACCACCACATGCGATAAAATATAAATGAATAGAAATAGAACCTACTCTCGTGACAGTGACACAAAAATCTCGCACATACACTATGTAAAAGAACAAAAGTTTAGCATTCCCCCCTTCTCTCTCTCCCCACCTCTCCTCTTCTCCAAACTTATACTGGCTATAACATGAGTGCCTCTGTGGCGTTTGCCCTCCTAGGTGGGTCATAAGGAAAGGGTTAAATGAGTGTGAAGTGATTGGCCAGTGGGAACCCAAGGGGAGGAGTTAGAGTTAGAGTTGGAGTTGTTTGGAAGTCAGTTGGGAGTTGGAGAAGCAAGAGGGAGGATAAGTCTGTGGGTTGGTCTAGTTTTGATGTGAGAGAGTGAGAGGAACTGTTAGGAGGAGTCAGATAGACAGTTGGAATAATCACTTAGAAGTTATTAGGAAGGTATAGGCCGGTAAAGAAGCTAAGATTAAGAATCTGACAAGAAAAATTATCTGAAACAATGCTTATAAAATAAACTTGCTTATTTGATTTAATGTTAACAACTGTCTGTGTGTATCTGAGAGAAACGGGTTGGTGGCAGTGGGGAAGCAATCACAGTGGTGGCACAGGGATCAATAGACGTCAAACATCCGGGGAACCTGTGTGATCGCCATAGCCTCACATTGAATATAACTGATCTGTAGAAAGGACTCTGTGAACTGAAAGCAGAGACGCTGCATGTACTTTTGTAACCCAAGAAAATCTTCAATGAAAACAATTTAAAAGAAAAATAGAAGGTTGTGACCTAAGCTATTCCAGGTTACTGAAATTTGGGAGCTTTGAGCTGTTCCACGGCTGCGTGGATGAATTACCAGCCAGACAACTGGGTCTCCTCCACCTACTTTAATCTTGGAAAATGGATTTTTCTGTTTTTTTAAAAGGTTTTTATATTTTTTTTTTTATAATATATTTATTGAAGTTTTCAAATAAAGCATATATTAGATAAGCACCACTTATCATTGTCCATTTAACATCTCTCAATTGTTACATGGGACTCCCCCACACCTCCCGCATACACTTACATCATTATTAAATTAATTTCAAACAAATTATCATTTAACTCATCTTAATTAATAATCTTAATTTGGTTTGACATATAATTCAGCCTTAAATCTAATTTAATGGTAGACAATTGTCTGCACTGGCATCCAATTCAGCACTCAGCCAAATTACAATATTTTTGTAAATAAATCTTAAATTTCCTCCAGTCTTCTTCCATCCTTTCTTCTCCCTGGTCTCGAATTCTGCCGGTCATCTCGGCTAATTGCATATAGTCCATCAGTTGCATCTGCCATTCTTCCACAGTGGGTAGCTCCTGAGTTTTCCAATTCTTGGCAATTAATATTCTTGCTGCTGTTGTTGCGTACAAAAAGAATGTTCTGTCCTTTTTTAACACACTCTGGCCGACAATACCCAGGAGAAAGGCCTCTGATTTCTTAGTAAAGGTGTATTTAAACACCTTTTTTAATTCATTATATATCTTCTCCCAAAAGGCCTTCACTCTAGGGCAGGTCCACCAGAGGTGAAAAAATGTTCCTTCATTTTCCTTACATTTCCAACATTTGCTATCAGACGAATGGTATATTTTAGCCAGTTTAACAGGGGTCATGTACCATCTATACATCATTTTCATCACATTTTCCTTCAACGCATTACATGCAGTGAAGTTCAGCCCAGAGGTCCACAACCTTTCCCAATCTTCAAACATAATATTATACCCAATATCCTGCGCCCATTTTATCATTGTTGATTTTACCATTTCGTCATGTGTGTTCCATTTCAGCAGCAAGTTATACATTCTTGAAAGTACCTTAGTCTTAGGTTCTAACAGTTCAGTTTCTAACTTTGACTTTTCCACTTGGAATCCTAGCTTTTTGTCATTTTTAAACACTTCTTTAATCTGAGCATAGTGTAACCAGTCTCGCACTTTGTCTCTCATCTTTTCTAAACTCTGCAATTTCCAGTTGTCACCATCCTTTTCTATTATCTCCCAATATTTTGGCCAGTTGGCCTCCATATTGGCTCTTTTCCGAGCCTTAGCCTCCAGGGGTGACAGCCACCTCGGAGTTTTATTCTCCAGTAAGTCTTTATATTTTGTCCAGACATTAAAAACTGATTTTCTGACAATATGGTTCTTGAAGGCCTTATTTATCTTAGCTTTATCATACCATAAATATGCATGCCATCCAAACGCATTATTAAAACCTTCCAAATCCAAGACATCCGTATCTTCAAGAAGTAACCAATCTTTTAACCAGCAGAAAGCTGCAGCTTCATAATACAACTTTAAATCTGGCAGGGCAAAGCCCCCTCTTTCTTTCGCATCTGTTAATATTTTAAATTTGATTCTGGGCTTTTTGCCCTGCCAGACAAATTTAGAAATATCTTTCTGCCACTTCCGGAAGCACTCTGTCTTGTCTACAATCTGCAGTGTCTGAAACAAAAATAACATTTTTGGCAATACATTCATCTTGATGGCAGCTATTCGGCCTAACAAAGAAAGTTTTAGTCTTGACCAACTATCCAAGTCTCTCTTAATCTCTGACCAACATTTTTCATAATTATCTTTAAATAAACTCAGATTTTTTGCTGTTATGTTTACCCCTAGGTATTTAACTTTTTTAACCACATTTAGTTCTGTCTCTTTCTGAAGCTGTTCCAACTCAATATCTGTCACGTTTTTCCCCAAAACTTTAGTTTTTTGCTTATTTAACTTAAATCCTGCCACTCGACCAAAGTTTTGAATCAGTTGTAGTACTCTTTTCAAACTAGACTCCGGCTCCTGTAATGTCAGAACTAGGTCATCTGCAAAAGCTTTAAGTTTATATTGTTTCGCTCCGACCTGAATCCCTTCCACCAACCGGTCCCCCCTAATCATATTCAGGAGCACTTCCAGAACCGAAATAAACAGTAATGGGGAAATCGGGCAGCCTTGTCGTGTACCTTTTTCAATTTTAAACTCTTCTGTAACCACATTGTTAACTATCAGTTTAGCCTTTTGTTCTGAATATATTGCCTCAATCCCGTTCTCAAACCCCCGTCCCACTCCCATTTCTTTTAAATTCCCCTTCATAAATTTCCAAGATATGTTGTCAAAGGCTTTCTCCGCGTCTATAAAAATTAAAACTGCTTTAGTGTTTATGTTTGTTTGTAAAAGTTCCAATATGTCTATGATGTTCCTTGTGTTAGTAAACATATGTCTGCCCGGGAGAAAGCCTGCCTGGTCTTTATGGATTATCTCACTTAAAACTTTCTTAAATCTTCGTGCCAAAACATCTGCAAATATTTTGTAATCCACATTTAAAAGGGAGATGGGACGGTAATTCTTGAGTTGTGTCTTTTCAGTTTCTGACTTTGGAATCAATGTGATAAATGCTTCTTTCCACGATTCAGGCGCCTTCTTCCCCTCCATTATTTCATTACTGACCTCCAACAAAGGTTGTATCAAATAATCCTTCAATGTCTTATAGTAGTTAGAGGTCAGTCCATCTGGCCCTGGTGATTTGCCCTGTTTCAGACTCAGGATGGCCTGTTCAATCTCTTGTCGTGTTATTTTGCCATTTAAAATTGTTCTATTTTCTTCTGACAGCTTTGCTAATCCATTTCTCTCCAAAAATTGTGTAATCTCTATTTCATCTTGTGGCCCTTGAGTATATAACTTTTTAAAATACCTCTGGAAGCACTTTCTAATCTCTCCCGGGTTCTGAATGTTCCTTCCTTCAACCTCTAAGTTTGTTACTGTATTTAATCTTTGTCTCCTTTTCAACTGCCAAGCTAGCAGTTTCCCACATTTATTTGCCGATTCAAAAGTTTTTTGTTTCATTGTTTTAATCTTCCATTCTATTTCCTGATTTATCAGCTTGGAATATTGCGCCTGATAAAGTTTAATTTCTCTCAGAATCGGTTGGGACTTCGGGTTAGATCTTAACTTCTTCTCCAACTCTTTGATACTTTCCAGAATTTTATCTTTCTTTTCATTTTGCAGTCTTTTCTTTAAGGAATTCTGTTGAATCAAGAACCCTCTCATCACAGCTTTACTTGCATCCCAGATAGTTCTTTTTTCCACCGTAGTGTTCAAATTAATCTCAAAATAGTCCTTTAAGGTTTTTTGGGCTTTCTTTACAATTCTTTGGTCTCTAAACAGGCCATCATTCATCTTCCATCTAAAGGAGCCGATTGGGATCAATGTCATATCCATTCTCAAGGCGTTATGGTCGGAGCATGTTTTGGGGCAGATTTCCACCTTCCTCACCTTAGGTGCCAGACTTCTAGTTATCCATATTTGGTCGATTCGTGTCCAAGTCAGTTGAGCTTCAGAAAAGAATGTTCCTTCTCTTCCCAGGGGGTTTCTAACTCTCCAGATGTCAACCCAGTCCATATTGTCAGTCATTTCAAAAAAGGTCTTAGGTAGTCTTCCCTCTTTAGTAATGTTCTGGTTCTGTGACTTATCCATATTTGTTGATTCGACCCCGTTCATGTCCCCCATCATGATGACGTTGTTGTAATCCAGATAATCCAGCATGGTCTCGTGCAACTTCTTATAAAAATCCGATTTTCCTTCATTTGGAGCATAAATTCCTAATATCAAAATTTTTTCTCCTTGATACTGTACTTCTATTGCGAGGATTCTTCCACTTTCATCTTTAAAGAGAAATTTTGGTGAAAGGCTCTCTTTTGCATAGATCACTACACCTCTCTTTTTAACTGTATCCGATGATATAAATTCTTGACCAAGCCTTTTATTTATTAACACCTTTCTATGGAGCCTAATCACATGTGTTTCTTGTAAGCATATAATGTCCAATTGTTCCTTTTTTAAAATATGAAAAATTTTAGACCTTTTTTCGGGACTGTTACAGCCATTTATGTTCCAGCTCAAAAGCTGCAGAGACATCCTGGATAGGTCTGGTTATTCTTTCTGGGGTGGTACCTTGTTCTCCGGTCCTTGAGGATCCGAGGGGGCGGGCTCCCCTGGAAGTTCTGGCGCTGGCAATCCAAGTCCTTTGTGGAGGTCTTCTCCGTGTGCTCCCAAAAACTTGTCTCTATGTTCCACTGTTTTGATTTTGATCTTTCTCCCTCTGTAGGTAAAGGATAATCCTTGTGGAAACTCCCACCTGAAGATAATTGCGTTGCTTCTCAACAGTCTTGCCAATTCCGTGTAGTTAGATCTAAGGTCCAGCAACTGCTTAGGAATGTCCTTGTAGATTTCAATTCTCTTGCCCAAAATGTCTAGTGACTTTTCGTAGTGCAGGCCCAAAATCTTGTCCCTTTCCTCCTTTGATCTCAGTGTTATCAAACAATCTCTGGGCTTCTCTGTCCTTCTGACTCTGCCAAGCCTGAAAACAGATACAATTTTAAAGTCTTTTTCCTCTAACTTCCAAAACTTGGCAAATTCCTTAGTTAGAAATTCAATAAAATTATCTTCTTCCACCTCTGGTATTGACCGTATCCTCAAGTTGGTCTCCCTGTTTCGCAGTTCTGTCATCAAAAAGTAAATCTGATGTTCTCCAACTTGTTTGCTGAGTGGTCTTACTTCTTTCTCAAGTTCTTCCAATCTTTGACTAGTATCTTCAGCCAGTTTACGATTTTCACCTACAGCCTCCTTTAATTCTCCAATAGACTGGGCATTCTGTGCAACTTGTCCAGTCAGCTTATTCAAGCTTTCTGTGTTCTGTTCAATTTTAGCTGTATGCAAATCAGCCTTCTTGTCCAGAGCCTCCAGTTTCTCCAAAATTTTCTCCAAGACAGAGCTACTTGTCCCTGAAGCCATATCTCCCAGGTGCAGCTCCTCTGTCTCACCCTCCCCTGCCTGTATTAGGGAGGCCGCCTCTATGTCTGGAGGCAAAGTGGAAGGCAAGGCCGGCACAGAAGATCTACGCTGTGAGGCTGCAGATAAAGTTAGAGTTGTTTGTTTAGTCCTTCCTCTTCTCCTTGCGCCACTCATTCCAAAGTTATCTGTAATCCAAGGTCAATCCAAGTTGTTCCCATGAGAAAGCAGAGTCCCAGATACAATAGTCAAACAGAGGCCGGGAAAGGGAAAGTAAAACAAAGTCACTGCTGTAAGTCCAAAATCCTCTAGAGGGAGCTTAATACGTCTTCAGGGAAAAGATCAAATCCAAGTTAAACTTATAAATTTAAATCCATGTCTATCGCCTCCACAATGTATAATTTTTAGCAGAGTAAAACTTAAAGCAAAACAGTGTTTCTTACAGTGCCTTGACTGCAACAGTTTCAAAGTATCCAGTTCCAACTCAGAATGTTTCAAAACCTGAATTCAATGTATCCAAAGTTGCAAACTGGTGCTCATCCAGGCAGCTCCAGCACCAGAGATTCTTATTTATTTTATAATCCACTGGTGCCACAGAAGAAGGATATCAATGCACCCCGAATATGACCAGCAAAAGTCAATAGCTCAAAGTCTTTCACTCAGAAAACTGCTTTAACAGGGTGCCAGCATTTAGTTAACGCATAACTTTTTGTCTCCACTCCTCCTGCTCTTTGCTTAAAGTTCAGTATAGCGGGAGATGGGCTTCCTGCTTATCCTCACTCCGTTTTCAGCCAGATTTCAACTTTTTAAAAAAGTTTTAAAAGTTTCATAAAGTTCTCAAAAAGTTTCAGAAAGTTGACAAAAGTTTCAGAAAGTTTTCAATGTCCAAATTTACTCACGGGTTGTAGTTTCCAAAGTTCAGAAAAGTTGCAGGAAGAAAGGACAGCGCTGACCGGCAACAGCAACGCGGCTTCACTTCGCTGTTTGCGCAACGACCCACAGCGCCGCTACCCCCTCCGCGATCCGGAGCCCCTTACGGGGTCCCTTCAGCGTTTTGGGGGCTGCTTCTGGCGCCCGCCGGGTCCCGAGACCACAGGCTTCTGCCACCTGTGGTTTTCCTGAATGGGTCTCCGCTTCGCCGTAGCGGACGACCCGTTTACAGCGGAGCTCCCTTCTCCTTACTCGGAGAAGGCAGCCATTACCGGTCGCGCCGCCTCCGGAAGACTTAAAAGGTTTTTATAGAAAACAGATTTTTTTTTTGTCACTCCTCTGCTTGATCTTCCACACTGTCAGAGGAAAGGGGGGGAAATTGTTGCACCGAAGGATGGTTTCAGGAAAAACGTCCTTGCTTCACTCTGCGTTGCACAAGGGTATTTGATGCCCAAAACCACTAAATATTCCCTTCAAAGTTCCTGCTGTATTGCGAGCAGAGATCTTTGAAGCGTAACCATCTCTAGTCCCTTGAGAGGGTTCTTTCCATGGAGGAACGTTAGTTCTTATTTCTTTCAAAATATGCCTGGCATTCTTCTCTCTTTCTCTCTCTTTGAAAGGCTTTAAAAGAGAATTTTGGGGCAGCTCTTGACATTGACGAGGTTACAGTTGCTCAGAATTTCCTCTCTGTTTGATTTTCCTGCATTGCCTTTTTTAAAAAAATGGCTGAGATTATAATCCAGGCTGGCTGCAGTTTAGAGGAAGACCAAAGTTATATACAGAATTGTAGAGTTGGGACTCCAAGGGTCATCTAGTCCAACCCCCTGCAATGCAGGAATCTCAACTCAAGCATCCATGACAGATGGCCATCCAACCTCCGTTTAAAGACCTACGAGGAGGGAGAGCCCACCACCCTTCTAGGGAGTCCATTCCACTGTTGATAAAAAGCTTGTTGATAATTCTGGGAATTGAGTCCAGCTGGGGTCTTCCTCCTGTGTTGTGGACTACAACTTCCAAAGTCCTTGACTCTTGGCCACACTGGCTGGGCTGATGGGAGTTGGCCTCCACAGTTTCTGGAAGGAGCCTTCTTGTCTATCTCTTGAAATAGGGCGTCTAATCCAATCAGAGCTGGCCCATCCATGAGGCAGACTGAGGCAGCATCCTTGGGCGGCAGAATCCTGTGGGGTGGCATCCCCAAGGATGCCCTGCCTGCCCCTGCTGCTGGAGAAGCGAGGAGAAGCAATGAGGGCAGCTTCTGTCGAGATCTTGCTGGAAGCTACTACTACCATGTGTGACATTAACATATGAGAGTTCTGGAGGTGAAATAGTTAAACAGTGTAGCCAATCAGAACCCAGGGGGGTGGAGTCAGAGGGACTATAAAACCAGCTCTGGGAGGGGCGAAGGGAGGAGTTTGTTGGGAGTTGGGAGGTTGGTTGGAGTGGGAGTGAATTGGGATAGTCTGTGGGGAGGTTGAGTTAGTGTAGCGAAATAAGCTGAGTCAGGAACAGTTAAGAACTAGGAAGACAAGTAAATATCTGAGAGGTGGTTTAGTGAGTGAGAGCAGGTAGCAGAAGTTATAGATCCGGATAGGCACCCCATGATTGTAATTGACCGATACTGATTATGAAACCACACGCTTGTTAAACTGCAATAAATAAACAGAAGTTTAACCCTGACTGGACTTAGTATTGTACCAGGTAGGGCCTGGGTGGTGGCAGCGAGAAATCAAGTGGTGGCACAGGGATCAATAGACGGTGAAACGTCCGGGGACCCTGTGTGATTGTCACACCATGTGACCTTGGTAAGTGCGGCATCAGTGGCGCCTTCCTCTTTCGTCTCTGAAATGCCTAAGCGAGAGAGACGGGCTGCAGCCTGAAAGAGGTTTGGGCCTCACTCAAGGCATTCCATTCATTAGCAGCCTGTTGCTTTCCTTAAGAGCTTGGACCTCTTCTGTTGTACGAGAGACATTTGTATTAAAAATAGCTCTCCTCATAAGCTGATGGCATGAAAGTGCATTCTGTGTGAAGAGCTTGTGTCCGCTGGGAGTTAGAAAAAAGATGGAATCTTTTGCTTATATTTTCATAAACCATTATCCCTGACCATTGGTCTCATTGGCTGGGGCCGAGGGGAGCTGGAGTGAAACCACATCTTGAAAGTTCCCCATTCCTGGTCTAAAACCTATCAGGGCAGAAACAGAATGGACCTCCTCTCAAAGGCCCTATTCCAGGTCACTGTCCACCAAATTTCTTTGGCAACATGGTGACCTCCATATGTTGTCATACTACAGCTCCTCTCAGCCCTTGCTGTTGGCCCTGCTGACGGGGGTTGATGGGAGATGTGGTTCCGCTATATCTGGAGATAACACCTGCTCCTCCACATGCAGCTGCTGGGTGACCTTGGGCCAGTCACACTTCTCTGAAGTCTCTCAGCCTCACTCACCTCACAGAGTGTTTGTTGTGGGGGAGGAAGGGAAAGGAGAATGTTAGCCGCTTTGAGACTCCTTCGGGTAGTGATAAAGCGGGATATCAAATCCAAACTCTTCTCTTCTTCATCTTCATATTGGCTAGCCCTGTATCAAAGGATCTTTGAGCAGAGATCTGAGGATGCTCTTAAGCTATATAAGGTATATAACATCCTTCTGCAACCTGGTGCCCTCCAGAACTTGTTGGAGTCCCAACTCTCATCAGTCCCAGCCATCATGGCCAAAGATCAGTTGGTGATGGGAGTTGTGGTGCAATGATATTGGGGAGGGGGGTTGAAATGGGGAAAGTAGGTATATAGCTTTTCAGCTGTCTTTCCCCAAAAAGACAGAGAGAGAGGGTGGCGGGGGGGCATAAAGAAATTTCCTTGGATGAATCTAAGAGTTAAAGACCCACTCCAAATTGTTTTCTGCATTGGAAAAAAAGTTTCAGAGGATGATCTCAAAAATAACCTGCCCTTCATCAAACAGTGAAATCACAAAGTTGATAAAATGTTTTCAGCTCTTGGTATTGGTTAGAGGTAGTGGTCAGGAACTGCAGAAGGAAGGCTGAGGCAGAAAGGTTGTTATGGAACTATGCAAGCAAAACACCAGATGTAGGCTGCATTCCACTCAGGGATCGAAACCCTTTGGTCCTCCAGATGTTGCTGTACTACAGCTCCCATCAGCCCTAGCAAGCATGGGCAATGGTCATGTAGTACTGTACCCTGATGTAGGGGAACCTCTGGTCTGCTGGTCGTACGAAGTCCATTAGACCTCCCCATTTGGCCTATACACTTGCCCTACACCTGATGCCATATATCTAACCTCCAGCTGTTGCTGGACTCTCAGTCCCAGTCCACATGGCCAGTGATCAGAGAATATGGGAGTTGTAGTCCAGCAACATCTGGAGGACCACCTGTTCCCCATCCCTGGATGGAAAGCAACCTACTGTACTAAGGTAAGACTTACATCCCTCGCTCCTACTTTTGCCTCTGGCCACACCCCCTTTTTGCCTCTAGATCTGCTCCACAGTGGCATATGCCCCCCAGGTAACAACTGCCCTTGAGGGAATGTGGTCCTCAGTCTCAAAAAGAGCTTCCCCATGCCTCCTAAAGAACCTTAACAAAAATCAACTTTGCAGGTTCAAAACGTTACATCTGAATGCTTCCTAAGGCATAAGGTGAAGTCCTAACCCCAGAGACATTCTCCTGTGCAAGCCCTTTGGAAAGGAGCAGGAATCCTGGAAGAGCAAAGGGGGATTCTTGATAAACTCTATTTCAATTGATTCATTCATTTCCTGGCAGATCACTGCCAATATTTGCAGCAATCCTAGCATCTGTAAAATCTCCATCCAGAAAATAAAATCTTTTAACTTCTGCTAGTTTTGAAGTTGCGTTCAGAGAAACTTCCTTGAGCAGAAAGAGAGAGAGAGAGTGAAAGAGAGAGAGCCACATTTGTTTTCTTCTTCCACATGGCATCCCGTTTCCATAGCAACGGAGCATCTGATGGTTCTGAAGAATGAATAGTGACAAGGCTAAAGGAGTTTTCCTTGGCTGATGTAGGGCGAGGATGAGTGGATTCAAAGCCAACGGCCATTGCAAAGCTGTTCCAAGATGCAATAATAATAATAATAATGAAAAATCTGATATTTTCTGCAACATCAGTTTATTTCTTTATTTATGTATTTATAGTCCATGCTTTCAGTAAAAATATATTTCAGTTTGGTATACAACGTGTAAGAATAAAGTCAGGAAAAAAATACATTAAACATCCTTATAAACATCAATAAAACATTAAATACTGTTTGGTTAAAAAGAGAAACTTCATAGGCCAAATACCTGTTCAATAAATGTAGTTTTCAAAAAATGTCTGAAGGGAGGGAGGGATGGTTCCTGCCAAATGTCTATGAGCAGGGAGTTCCGCCTGCCATACTTGTGAAGGTCAAATGAATCTCAGGGGCATGAAGAGCCAAAAGTACCTCATCCGAGGATCCTGCTGAATGAAGTGGAGCATCAGGAATCAGACAGTCCTGAGGGTTGAGATGGAGGGGGATGTTAAAATGAGAGCGCATTTAATCTGTAGTTTGGTGGTGGGGTTGTAAAATCATAAGGCTGTGTGGACTTTAATAAATAAAAGGAGGCAGCACGGATGAACATCACCCAGAGCCCAACGAAGGACCCTTTACCTACTCGCAGGGTCTCCTAACCCTACTGCTCCACCTCTTTGCTATCACTGCCCTTTGATTTTATAATTATAAAATAAGTCCAGCTGCTGCTGTGTTTGCCCAAGTCTTTCCTCCTTTGTTTGACCCAAACATAGTTTGACATAGAGTGGGTGTCCCCTCCGGCCCTAGGATTCTTGCTGAAGAACATAAGAAGAGCCTGCTGGATCAGGCCAAATGGCCCATTGAGTCCAGCATCCTGTTCTCACAGTGGCCAACCAGATGCCTGCAGGAAACCCACAAGCAGGACTTTGCACAAGAGCACTCATTCAGAAGCATCACTGCCTCCAACTTGAGGCGGAGCACAGCCATTGTGGCTAGTAGCAATCCATTGGGAGAGTCACAGGGCTGCATCCCTGGAGTAAAGGATTGCAGCCGGCCTCTTGGGGCTCAGTTCTGCATGGGATTCTGCTGTAAAGTACTGAGCACTCCCCATTTTCAAATCCTCTTCTTTCATAGCTGAAAGTTTGCTTTTCGACTCCAGTCTTTTGCCTCTGAAATTCTGGCTTCAGCGACCATCTAAGAAGGAAACTCCATTTACATATAGGTGTTACTGGGTTTACACTGCAGTTCTGATGTAAGCGGTCTTTAGCATCCTTTAATTTAGGAGTAGTCCACTGGGCGCCTTCCTGCTATTGATGGATTAGAATCCCCGTCATCTGTGACCCTTCACCATGCTGGCTGGGCCTGATGGGAGAGGATCTGGAGCAGGGGTAGGCAAACTAAGGTCCGAGGGCCGGATCCAGCCCAATCACCTTCTAAATCCAGCCTGCAGACGGACTGGGAATCAGCATGTTTTTACATGAGTAAAATGTGTCCTTTTATTTAAAATGCATCTCTGGGTTATTTGTGGGGACTGCCTGGTGTTTTTACACGAGTAGAATGTGTCCTTTTATTTAAAATTCATCTCTGGGTTATTTGTGGGGCAGAGGAATTGGTTCTTTCCCCCCAAAAATATTGTCCCCCCCCCCAAGGTCTGAGGGACAGTGGACTGGCCCCCTGCTGAAAAAGTTTGCTGACCCCTGATCTGGAGGGTACCACATTGTCTCCTCCTGATTTTAATGCCCCACTTATGTCTTGATCGGCCTTTCCCCTGGAAGTCTCTGTTGGCGCCACCCATAAACCTAACACATTCCGGGAGAAAGGGCAGAGGCAGGAATCAAGCTATTGCTTGTGCGTCCATCGGTGTGAGCAAATGCTTTCAGCTGGAAGGATTTTACAGCCTGCTTGTAAATTTAAGAGGCTTTCGAAGCCAGGGAGACACTTTAAATTGTCTGTGCAGGTATTAAAAACGGCTGGCACGCTGGCCTGATTTTTTTTTATTTTTAAAGGCTGGTTGTTAAAATGAGAAACGGGCTTGCCAGCTTTGGCACTGGACGGCATTTGTGTCTCTAAGGATCTTTTGATGGATCTTGCTGCTCTCTTCCAGGGGTGGTTGCATCCAGACGGCAGTCCAAGGCTAAGCAGGAGGGGCAAAGTCAGACTCGAGGCCAGAGCTAGAATTCTGGTTCCAGGCAGGACCATGGACAGCTCCAACAGGAATTCAGGGCACTGGAGACTCACACACCACCAGGCTCAAACATTGCTTCAGCAGCAAGGAAATGTCTAGCCAGCAGCTCGCTTGCTGGTGAGCTCTGCCTGTTAGAAACTGCTGGCCACTGTCTCACATGGTGACCTGTGTAACTGTAGCCATTGGGAGAAGAACCTTCTAGATCTAATCTGGCTCCACCCTCCTAGCCTGGCCATTGGCTCTTCCTGGGCAGGAAGGTGTGTGTGTGTGTGTGTGTGTGTGTGTATGTGTGTGTGTGTGTATATATATATATATATATATATATATATATATATATATATATATGGACTTCCTCTTCCAGCCAAGCCTCATTTGAGCACTAGGGTCTACCTGAGTACCTGAAGTTCTTTTTATTTGGACAGGTTTTTTTTTAAGAGAGCCTTCTTGCCGCCAGCAGCTTCTTTGATTCTGCTTGTTAACCACGAGTAAAGCGACTAAATAGCAATGGTACATAGGAACCTAGACCGTTTGCTGGCATGGGGGGACACACTCAGCTTTAAAGACTGGCAATTATTGTTTCAAAAACGTCGTGCGTTTCGATATAAGCAGATAAGGATGGTTAGTAATCCTCCTTCAGCCCCCTGCCTTTAAAAAGTCATTGTTAATTTCTTTGAGTGGTGTCAATTTGGTCGCTGGGATTTCCCCCCCTCCCCTGAACAGTGAACGCAGGAAGGATTTGACCTTGGGCAAAGTTGGGGGCAAAGCAGCAGTTGTCTAATCTTCCAGCTTTGCTGTCTCTAACCCATTTTGGGTCAGCAAGCCTCAAAAAGGATTTATTTCCCATCAGCTTATTGGGTAGAGCAGGGTTGGGGAGTTGGCAGGCCCGGGAATCAAAATACATCCCTGCAGCCTCTCTGCCCGACCATGACCCACACCAGCCCTGCTACATACCCCCTTTGAATGTTTCTATCTGGCTGGGAATGCATTCTTCAACTCTGATGATGCCTCTTGCTTGTCTGAATGAAATACACAGAGGAGTATGTGAATAAAAACTTTGTCGTTGTTATATTTATTAAATTTATATGCCACTTTTCATCCGTACATCTCAGTGCTGTTCACAACCTAACAATGCAAGCTAAAAACACAAAATACATAATAGATTCTTATTACTTTGAATGGATGTTTCATTTTAATATTCATTGCTTTATCATTTATTATTTAACATTCTACTGTTTTCACTGGGAATCTACCTTGTTTTAGCAGCTGCAAGTGCATGGCATAATGTAATAAGCAAATTACAACCGCTTTTCTAAACTAAAGGTATACTGTGCTACCTCGGGTTAAGTACTTAATTCGTTCCGGAGGTCCGTTCTTAACCTGAAACTGTTCTTAACCTGAAGCACCACTTTTGCTAATGGGGCCTCCTGCTGCTGCCATGCCGCCGGAGCACGATTTCTGTTCTCACCCTGAAACAAAGTTCTTAGCCCAAGGTACTATTTCTGGGTTAGTGGAGTCTGTAACCTGAGAGCTTCCTGCACTCAATCGGAAGCTGCGGAAGTCATGCTGGACATTTGGCTTCCAAAGAATGTTCACAAACTGGAACACTCACTTCTGGGTCTGCGGCGTTCAGGAGCCAAAATGTTCGAGTCACAAGGCATTCGGGATCCAAGGCTGTATAGTGTCCTAATCAAGGGAAGTAATAGTACTACTCTATTCTGTCTTGGCCACACCATACTTGGAATACTGTGTCCAATTCTGGGCACCAGAGTTTAAGAAGGATATCGACAAATTGGAACATGTGCAGACGATGGTTTCCAAGAGGATCAAGGGTCTGGAAACCAAGCCTTATGAGGAACGGTTGAGGGAGCTCGGTATATTCAGACCGGAGAAGAGAGGAGATCTGATTTGTTGTTGTTGTTTAGTCGTTTAGTCGTGTCCGACTCTTCGTGACCCCATGGACCAGAGCACGCCAGGCACTCCTGTCTTCCACTGCCTCCCGCAGTTTGGTCAAACTCATGCTGGTAGCTTTGAGAACACTGTCCAACCATCTCATCCTCTGTTGTCCCCTTCTCCTTGTGCCCTCCATCTTTCCCAACATCAGAGTCTTTTCCAGGGAGTCTTCTCTTCTCATGATGTGGCCAAAGTATTGGAGCCTCAGCTTCAGGATCTGTCCTTCCAGTGAGCACTCAGGGCTGATTTCCTTCAGAATGGAGAGGTTTGATCTTCTTGCAGTCCATGGGACTCTCAAGAGTCTCCTCCAGCACCATAATTCAAAAGCATCCATTCTTCGGCGATCAGCCTTCTTTATGGTCCAGCTCTCACTTCCATACATTACTACTGGGAAAACCATAGCTTTAACTATACAAACCTTTGTTGGCAAGGTGATGTCTCTGCTCAAATATCTGAAGGGCTATCCCATGGAAGATGGAGCAAGTCCCCCCCCCCCGCTGCTCCAAAGGGCAGAACCTGAACCAATGGATTCCAATTACAAGGCAGGCAATTCTGACTAAATGCTGGGAAGAACTTTCAGATGGTAAGAGCTGTTCAACAGAGAGACGGACTCCCTCGGAAGATGGTGCGCTCCCTTTCATCAGAGATTTTAAAATGGAGGTCGGATGGCCAGGGATTCTTTCGCTGTGACTCCTGCATCGCAAGGGGGGTTGGGCTAGATGATCCTTGGGTGTCCCAACTCTACAATTCTGTGATTCTGTGACCCATCTGAGCTCCATATTTGTTTGTTCTAATATTTCTAGAGAGGGACGGAGGCCAGCCTTGCGTGAAATATTACAACTGACAGAGAGCTGAGGCAGCCATGTGTTCTGAGACATGTGCCCGAGGTGACTGCAGTTATGTAAGGGCTTCCTTGGCACGGCCCATTGCATCAAATAATAATAATGCTTAACTTAAATGTGATACAGACGAAGAAGTTTGGGAGCGGGAAGGAAGCAAAGTATAGTTCAGTTTAAAGGGAGCGGGAAGGGAGTTCTACAAACAGAGTGCTACAGAAATAACTCAGCTATCACTACTGAGTGGGACGCGGGTGGCGCTGTGGTCTAAACCACTGAGCCTAGGGCTTGCCGATCAGAAGGTCAGCGGTTTTAATCCCCGCAACAGGGTGAGCTCCCGTTGCTCCATCCCTGCACACATCTAAGTGCAAGTAGATAAATAGGTACCACTCCGGCAGGATGGTAAACAGCGTTTTTGTGCGCTGCTCTGGTTCACCAGAAGTGGCTTAGTCATGCTGGCCACATGACCCGGAAGCTGTCTGTGGACAAAAGCCAGCTCCATCAGCCAGTAAAGCGAGATGAGCGCCGCAACCCCAGAGTCATCCGCGACTGGACCTAATGGTCAGGGGTCCTGTTATGTACTGAGTTGAATAGGAACCAAAATGCAGCAGTCTGATTGGTTCTAGAACAATAGGATTCAGAATGCAGCAGTCTGATTGGTCCTAGAACAATAGTATCCAGAATGCAGCAGTCTGATTGGTCCACAGGAGCCACCCAATCCAACTCCAGGTGGAAGTGAATCCGCAACCTGATTGGCCTACAGGAGAATCCCAGAAGTAGCCAATCACGTGGGGCCTATTGTGTAAATAATGTATATAAAGCAGACATTTCGGGGGAACTTTCATTCCTCACTACTATGAGCTGAATAAAGAGCATGAAATCCACACTCGACTCCGAGTATATTTCAGGTCCCTTTACCTTTACCTTTATCACTACTGAACATGTCGTGTTTTGGATACTGGTTGTACATTGCTCTCCTGGGTGGGAAGATGTTCCTTGCAGAGATGGGGAATCCGCAGCCCTTGAAATGTTGCTGGACTACAACTCCCATCAGCCCCAGAGAGCATCACCGATGATCAGGGACAATGGGCACTGTAGTTCAACAACATCTGGAAGGCTATTGGTTTCTCACCCTTGTCATAGAACAGGGGTGGGTGGGGCTTTCTCAGCCTGAAGGCCGCATTCGCTTTCAAGCAACCTTCTGAGGGCCACATGACCAAGCTGGGAGGGGCCAGAGGTTAAAGAGTACAGAGCAACAATGCAAATCTTACCTTCGTGTGGCAGGCTAGTTTCTACGCACCATGAGCACATCCTTCTTTGCCATCCACCTGGACCAGCAAGATGCATTGTCAAGAGTTAGTTGGGAGCCAACGTGGCGTAGCAGTTAGACTTCAACCTGGGAGACCGGGGTTCAAATCCTCCCACTCACTGGGTGACCTCAGGCCAGTCACTGCCTCTCAACCCAATCTACCTCACAGGGTTGTTGGGGGGATTAAATGAGAGGGGGAGCTCTTTGGAGAAAAAGGTGGGATAAAAATGCAAGAGATGAATAAATAAATAGAGTTGATGGGCATATTCCAGGCTGGGGGAAAAACATCAAAGGAGGGTGCAAAACAAGGTGAGTGATGGGTGTGGCTTGGGGTGAGTCCTGAGGGCCAGAGAGAGAGGACTGGAGGGCCATGTTAGCCCCCACCCTGGGAAAGAGGTTCCTTGCCCCATGATAGGACTTGTTTCCCACCCCCCTGACTGTCCTCACTGCCCTCTTCTGAACCCATTTTAATTTATCTACGTTCTTTTTAAAGTGTGGTGTTCAGGCATGGCGGCAGAGGTGCAAATGCGCTCTCTCCACTGCTCAGATCTGACCTGCCCTAGATTCCAAGCAGAGCTGATCTCTCTCTCTCTCTCTCTCTCTCTCTCTCTCTCTCTCTCTCTCTCTCTCTCTCTCTCGTGTGTGTTTTGCAGTAAACTGAATTCACCTTTTGTTTTGTGTTTGCATAGCGCCATCTGGTGTCAACGAGACGCTCAAGCATCAGGATGTGTTTTAGGTCAAATCCACACCAAAGAAGCACACGGCTTCTATTTGAGGATTATGAGAACTGTCGTTTGCAGAGGGTGCTGGGAATCGTAGCTCTGCGAAAGGTAAACTCACACTTCCCAGGACAACATTTTATTTTATTTTATTTTATAAGATATTTATTGGAGTTTAACAATTACAGAAAAAAGAAAAACAGGCAATAATAATAATAAAAAAGATTACAATACTTCAAAAATAAAGAAAAGTACAACACTAAGGCGAAAAAAGAAAAGAAAAAAAGAAAAAATCCAAAAACAATACAACTAAACAATAACATTTAAAAAACATTAACATCCAGTATTTTCATATCATTATCATTCATTTACTTATTTCCTTGACTTCCTCACGCCTCCCTTTTTGTATTCTATTTCATAATTGTTCCAGCAAGTCCTTTCCCTCTTTCTCAAATTTTGTTCCTTAATTTATCTTAACGCAATTTAACCTTAAATTTTACACTTTAACCCATTAACAGTCCGTTTTTACTTAATTCTTTGTAGCCTTTCTACTATGACCATGTAAATCCATTCCAGCATCTTTCTAACATTCATTAATTTTACAGTGTTTTTTTAAATATACTTTAAATTTTTTCCAATCTTCTTCCATCAACTCTTCTCCCTGGTCTCGGATTCTGCCAGTCATTTCCGCCATTTCCATGTAGTCCATCAGTTTCATCTGCCATTCTTCCCTGGTGGGTAGATCTTGCGTCTTCCAGTACTTTGCAATAAGTATTCTTGCTGCTGTTGTAGCATACATAAAGAAAGTTCTATCCTTCTTTGGCACCAATTGGCCAACCATGCCCAGGAGAAAGGCCTCTGGTTTCTTCAGGAAGGTATATTTAAATACCTTCTTCATTTCATTATAGATCATCTCCCAGAATGCCTTAATCTTTGGGCATGTCCACCAAAGGTGAAAGAAAGTACCTTCTGTCTCCTTACATTTCCAGCATTTATTATCAGGCAAATGGTAAATTTTTGCAAGCTTGACTGGTGTTATGTACCACCTATAGATCATTTTCATTAAATTCTCTTTTAAGGCATTACATGCCGTAAATTTCATACCTGTGGTCCATAACTGTTCCCAGTCAGCCATCATAATATTATGTCCAACATCTTATGCCCATTTAATCATAGCAGATTTCACCGTTTCATCTTGAGTATTCCATTTCAACAGCAAGTTATACATTCTTGACAGATTCTTAACTTTAGAGTCTAGCAGGTCTGTTTCCAATTTTGATTTTTCCACTTGGAAGCCTATTCTTTTGTCCAAATTATACGCCTCCATTGTTTGATAATAATGGAGCCAGTCTCGCACTTTATTTTTTAATTTTTCAAAGCTCTGCAATTTTAGTCTGTCTCCCTCCTGTTCCAAAATTTCCCAATATTTCGGCCATTTAGCTTCCATGTTGAGTTTTTTCACTTCCTTAGCTTCCATTGGTGACAGCCACCTTGGGGTTTTATTTTCAAGCAGATCCTTGTATCTTATCCAAACATTAAACCGTGCTTTTCTAACAATATGGCTTTTGAATGCTTTATGTGCTTTGACCTTATCATACCACAAATATGCATGCTAACCAAATACATTATTGAAACCTTCCAAATCCAACACATCAGTGTTTTCGAGAAGCAGCCATTCTTTCAGCCAACAAAAAGCGGCTGATTCATAATAAAGTTTTAAGTCTGGCAGGGCAAATCCACCTCTTTCTTTTGCATCTGTTAATATCTTAAATTTTATACGAGGCTTCTTGCCCTGCCAGACAAATCTAGAGATATCTCTCTGCCACTTCTTAAAACAATCCATTTTATCCACAATTTGCAATGTTTGAAACAGAAACAACATTCTTGGCAATACATTCATTTTTATCACAGCAATTCGGCCTAAATCCAATTCAAAAGACAATGTTGATATATCCAAAGTTCCCTTGCTTGGTGATATTCTCTCCCCTCTTTGCTCCGGTCCTCTATCTGGTGATCCTCTGTTCAATGTTGTTGGCTCTTTTCCAATTCCCTTGTGTAAATCCTCTTCGTATTTATACAGGAACTTTGTTTTGTCTTCTACTGATCTTATTTTTATTTTCCTTCCTTTAAAACTATATGACAGGCCTTGAGGGAATTCCCACCTGAAGTTGATTTCGTTCCTTCTCAGCAAAGCGACCAAATTTCCAAAATTAAACCTCAGGTCCAAAAGATATTTAGGGATATCTTTAAATATTTCCACTCTTGACTGGTGTATTACCAGAGTCTTCTCGTAATGCCAACTCAAAATTTTATCCCTCTCTTCTTTAGATCGGAGGGTAATCAAACAGTCTCTTATTCTGTTTTTCTCCTTCTTACCTCCTCTTCCAAGTCTGAAGGCTCTCACGATTTTAAACTCGTCTTTTTCCAAGTCCCGGTCCCAGTAGGTTGCAAATTCCTCCGTAAGACAGTCTACCAAAGAGTCTTTCTCTAGTTCAGGTATTGCTCGAATCCTCAAATTTGTCTGTTTCTCCTTAAGCTCAATCATAGACAGCGTCAGCTTATGATCCTCCACTTGCTTCTGCAGATCTGGAACCTCTGTTTCCAGTTGAGTAACCTTCGCTTCCACAGCATCGACCTTTTCCTTAACCTCCTCTGCAATCTGCCGGGTTGAATTGGACTCCTTAACCAATTTCTCAATTGCTTCTGTGTTAGAGTTAACTTTTTGTCCCAAACTATTTATGCTTTGTGTATTTTCATCCAATTTTTTATTCATTTGTTCCAATGAATTATTAATTTTACTCAGAGCCAGTGCCAGAACTTCTTCCGAAATCATTCCTTTTGGTTTAGAATGCATCAATGCAGCTGCAGATGAGGCAGGAGGGCCAGATGTAGAGGCTCTTCGAAAAGACTTCCCAGACCTTGTTGTTTTTTCTTGTATTGAGGGGTCTATTTTTTCTTTGCCATCTGCCATAACACACAAACCCTCAAGGTCAAACACAGTCCCAGAGTCTTATCTTTAAAATTGGAGAATTCCACTCCTTGAAGCAGTTTCAAAGTCCTCCTCTAGAGGGAAATAGTTATTGTTTCTCTTGTGTTAGTCCAAAGTATCCTCTTTTTTTTTTTTAAAGTAAAATTAAATTACAGTTGCACCTATATATTTAGTATCTAATCTTGACTTTAGGTCAGAAGAAGGTAATTTGTATCTTTTAAACCGGGAGAAAGTAATTGAAACAAAGTTTCACTTTAGTTTCACTATTCACTGACAGTCAAAAACACAGTCTGTTCCCAGTCAAAGCGGAGCTCCGAAATGCAGCGATTTTAATGGCTGCCGTTCCCAGGTTCCGAGTGATGGAGAGTTGATTTCTCCCTCTCTTTTTGCAGGCAAATAAAGTCCAGAATCTCCCCCCCTTTTCCCCTGCTTCCAGGGATGGTTCGCTATTTTGTACTGGAAGTTTAAACGTTTAAAGCAGACTTTCAGGCTTTAGCTTGTGCCTATTTGCTTCCGACTATTTACAAAAAGAGGAAGGCGGACTTCCTGTTTTGCACCTCCCCCCGTTCGTTGTCAAATTCAGCTTTTAATACTCCAATTCTTCACTTTACTCATGGGTAATTACTTTTAAGTCCAATTGTCCACAGGAAAAAGTCAGCGCTCTCCGGCGACGGCTGTGCGGCTTCTCTCCGCGAAAGTAGCAGTCAGTTCGCAGCACCGCGCCACTCACCCCACTTCGCTCCGGAGCCCCCAGATGGGGTTCCCCGTGAGTAGGGGAGGCACTCTTGGTGCCCTGCCGAATCCCACATTCCCAGGCTTTCTCCACCTGGGATTTCTAGAGGGTCCCCACCTTCACCACGGCGGGAGACCCGATTCTCGCGGAGCACGTTCCTCCGATCAGGGGAACTCCGCCATTCGCCGATGGCGCTGACCCGGAAGTCCCCAGGACAACATTTTAAAACATCAGTGATAAAATACAGAACAATTAAAAGCAAACAAGTTGAGAGTCATAATGAAAACACACCGCGACGTATCTAAAACGAACAATTGAGAACCTCCTATACCTGCGGGTATAGAGTGGTATACAAATTGAATAAGTAAATAAAAAATAATTTAAAAACCCTGCTAGCACACATTTGCAAAACTAAGCAGCTTCTGGTATGGTTTCAGAATGGATGGGGGACTGCGCATTGAGATTGTATTGTTTTTAACACTCGATTGGGAGCCACCCAGAGTGGCTGGGGAAACTCAGCCAGATGGGTGGGGTATAAATAATACATTATTTTATTTTATTTTATTTTATTTTGTTTTATTTTATTTTATTTTATTTTATTTTATTTTATTTTATTTTATTTTTTATTTTATTTTATTTTATTTTATTTTATTTTATTTTATTTTATTTTATTTTATTTTATTTTATTTTCCTGTCCTGCATTGCAGGGGGTTGGACTAGATGACCCCTGGGATCCCTTCCAACTCTACAGTTCTGTGAGTCTATGAATTAAAATGCAGTTTTCCCTGACAGCAGCCCAGTGATCATCATTGTCTGTGCCTTCATTTCCAAAGGCCTGTCTGAACAGAAATATCTTGTTAGCTTGCCAGTGGAAGGATAACAAAGACCTCCCTTGGGGTATGGGAGAGGTTGCAGAAGAGGCTGAATTTGCAACAATGGCAGAACTAACCTTTTCTTTACGACGTAAAAGCAGTGAACAGGAGCAAGATACATTTGTAACAAAATGGATAAAATTTATTCAGTGCTATAGAGCTAGGAAGAACATGCTGAGAACAATTTTTTTTTGCTTCACTGTATTTTGAAGTACTTTGAATGTAGCATTGTGTACAATATAAAATGCATCAGTCAAATCTCCTCGTTCTCAACATCTGCTTAAAATTCTAGTAAGAAAGCTGTGCTATTCGTATGTTATATTAATAAAATAATAACAATATATATATTTTAAAAATGTTTGTTCCATGCTTGCAAGGAATCAATATTTTAATAATAATAATAATAATAATAATAATAATAATAATAATAATAAAATGATTAATAAATTTTATTTATACCCTGCCCCCCTTGACCGAGACTGGGCTCAGGGCGGCTAACACCAAATATATAATACATTAAAAACACAAAATCAAACGATTAGTTTAAAATACAATTCAAATCACATTAAAAATCAAAATAAATTAAGTGGGAACCCACGAATCATAACTGTAGGGGTAAGGAATTAAAAGTTCACCAGGCCCAGCCACCCGTGCTGGTCCCATATGGGCTGATAGAAATAGTCAGAGGCCACTTACATACAGGGTCCCATAGAAAGAAGGGGGTCAGACTGGGCCCAGACCAAAGGCCTGGCAGAACAGCTCCATCTTGCAGGCCCTGCGGAAAGATGTACAAATCCCGCAGGGCCCTGGTCTCTCGCGACAGAGCATTCAACCAGACTGGGGCCAGGGCTGAAAAGGCTCTGGCCGTGGTGAAGGCCAGTCTAACCTCCTTGATGCTCGGGACCTCCAAAGTATTATTGCTTGTGGACCGTAAGTGTGGCAGCACATATTCTTTGGAACTCCTTCATGTGGGTCTGATGAAAGCTTATTTCACTATAAAGATGTTGGCTGTTAAAGGCTGCCACAAGACTCCTCGCTATGTTTTTGCAGTAGCAGACCAACGTGGGCACCACATCTGGAAAGCATGGCTGGCTTTTTCTGGGGTCTTGATGGAGGATAGAAGACACTAGATGGCACTACGGACCTAAAATGGGCTGTGAAGCTGGCTCCCTGTAGGAGAAAAGTTCTAGCTCATCCTCCTCAGAAGCAAAACTTGTTGGAGACCCTCTTTGTCGGTTCTGTGCAGGTGCCCTCTGTTCTCCACCATGCCATCCGTAGGCACGGCAAGCCAGTTTGGCAGCTTCCATCTGTTCAATTATCAGCTGTGGGGAAGCGATGGGGGAGAAGTTTGATTCAGCTCACATTTAAAAGAGAATCTACCTAAGGCACGGGGACGCGGGTGGTGCTGTGGGTTATACCACAGAGCCTAGGACTTGCTGATCAGAAGGTCGGCGGTTCAAAGCCCCACGACGGGGTGAGCTCCTGTTGTTCGGTCCCAGCTCCTGCCAACCTAGCAGTTCAAAAGCACGCCAAAGTGCAAGTAGATAAATAGGTACCACTCCGGCAGGAAGGCAAATGGCATTTCCGTGCGCTGCTCTGGTTCGCCAGAAGCGGCTTAGTCATGCTGGCCACATGACCCGGAAGCTGTACGCCGGCTCCCTCGGCCAATAAAGCGAGATGAGCGCCGCAACCCCAGAGTCGGCCACGACTGGACCTAGTGGTCAGGGGTCCCTTTACCTTTACCTTTACCTTCATATCGCTGTAATTTGCCCTAGGATTTTCTGGAAAGAGCAAGTATCAAATAGAATTGTCATCAGGGCTTTTCTTCAGGGGGAACTCAGTTCCGGCACCTCTCAGGTGGGGACATTTCCATTCTAGAAGAACGAGGGAGTAGGTGTTCATGGTGAGTTCTGGTACCTCTTTTTTCTAGAAAATAGCACCGATTGTTGGGATCATCACCCTCAACTGCAACACCGTCAGATCTCCTGATGTTGTTGGACTACAACTCCCATCCCCAGCTAAGGAGGCTGGGGATGATGTAAGCTGTCGTCCGGCAACATCTGGCTGAAGAACGCTGTGTCACACAAACGGAGGATTTCTGCCCTTGTTGACAATGAAATGACACGTGGCTTCTGCTGGTTTAGCTCCACAACAAGGAGGATAAACAAAGTTAGATAGACAGTAGGCTGCCTTGAAATCACTGCTTCTCACAATGCCGGTAATTTGGCAAGCAGGCTGAGTGACAGAGTCCTGAACAGCAACCTGCCGAGGAATCATCATGCTGGTTTGTTGTGCTAATGAGGGGAGGAGGAGACATGAATGACAGCAGGTGCTCAGCTCCTGGGTCTCTTTGCACTTGGCTGATTCATTCCCGATTGTAGAATCCTTCCTACAGGTGGTTGCGAATATAAAAAAGGATGTGCCAGGAGGCAAAAGAGACATGATTGGAACTCTCAAAGGAGGTGGTTTAGCTGGTTGCGAACAGAGAGAGGCAAATGCGCAGGTTGAATGCCGAAAAACTGCTACCCCTATCCCCTGCCTTGTGGGCACCTGGTGACTGCATAGAATTGTAGAGATGGAAGGGACCCCAAGGGTCAACAACAACAACAACAACAACAACGATAATTTATTATTCATACTCCACCCATCTGGCTAAGTTTCCCCACCCACTCTGAGCAGCTCCCAATCGAGTGTTAAAAACAATACAGCATTAAATATTAAAAACAACAGGGCTGCCTTCAGATGTTTTTAAAGATAAGATAGCTGCTTATTTCCTTCACATCTGAAGGGAGGGCGTTCCACAGGGTGGGCGCCACTACCGAGAAGGCCCTCTGCCTGGTTCCCTGTAACCTCACTTCTCGCAATGAGGGAACTGCCAGAAGGCCCTCGGTGCTGGATCTCAGTGTCTGGGCTGAACGATGGGGGTGGAGACGCTCCTTCAGGTATACAGGACTAGCTCAACCCCCAACAATGCTAAGGGCACCTCCATGACCACCACTGTTTCGTGGGGGAGGGGGGGGAGTCATGTGCATCCTGGAAATTTGCGTTCCTGCAAAAAGAGTGGATTCAAGGGCTCTGCCACCCCAGTTACAAGGGTGGGGAAGCCTTTTCAGTCCAAAGGCCGCCTTCCCTTCTGGGCCCAGATAGCTGCAGTGGGCGGGGCCTGGGGCAAAAGTGGTGGAGCAACAAATCTGACCTTTGAACAGCAGGCTGGTTCCTACCCAGATGCACAGCCCGCTCTATCCCCCACACCCAGGCAAGCAAGAGGCCATGTTGCCTTTCAAGGGCCCATCCCAAGCCAGGTGGAAACATGCAAGGAAGGGACAAAGCAAGGCCAACAGTGGTTGGAACTGGGGAGGGTATGTGGCCTGAGGGCCAGACAAAGAGGCCTTGAGGGCCACATTTGGTCCCTGAGCCTGAGGTCTCCCTCTCCTGCTCTAGGGCAACTAGCCACTTAGACACACACACAAAAAACCCACTGACTTTTTGTGGTTAGGAAAATGTTGGGGAAATGAAAAGAGCGCGATAGACAAATGATTAATGATGAGAGCTATGAACACCCTGCCAGTAAATCAGGATGAGTGCTTATTGTCATATAACCACTATATAACCACCCAGTTCCTCTGATTCGATGAGGCAGCAGCAAGCATTTTTTCCCCTTTTGAGAGCCAGTGTGGTATAATGGTTAAGAGTGGTGGACTCGTAATCTGGGGAACTGGGTTCGTGTCTCCGCTCCTCCACATGCAGCTGCTGGGTGACCTTGGGCTAGTCACACTTCTCTGAAGTCTCTCAGCCTCACTCACCTCACAGAGTGTTTGTTGTGGGGGAGGAAGGAAAATGAGATTGTTAGCCGCTTTGAGACTCCTTCGGGTAGTGATAAAGCGGGATATCAAATCCAAACTCTTCTTCTTCTTCTTGAAGGCTGCATTACCTCCAGAGTAGAATCAAAGAATTGTAGCGTTCAAAGGGACCCCAAGAGTCATCTAGTCCAACCCCCTGCAATGCAGGAATCTGAGCTAAAGGATCCATGACAGATGGCCCTCCAGCCTCTGCTTAAAGACTTCCAGTGAGGGAGTCTGGTCCACTGTCAAACAGCTTTTGCTGTCAGAAAGACCTTGAGTACAGTGGTACCTCGAGTTAAGTACTTAATTCGTTCTGGAGGTCCGTTCTTAACCTGAAACTGTTCTTAACCTGAAGCACCACTTTAGCTAATGGGGCCTCCTGCTGCCGCCGTGCTGCCGGAGCCCGGTTTCTGTTCTCATCCTGAAGCAAAGTTCTTAACCCGAGGTACTATTTCTGGGTTAGCGGAGTCTGTAACCTGAAGTGTATGTAACCTGAAGCATATGTAACCCGAGGTACCACTGTAATCTCATGGAGACCAGGACAAGAAATCATAGAATTGTAGAGCTGGAAGGGACTCAAAGGGTCATCAAGTCCAACCCCCTGCTGCTAAGGAAACATTAATAGTTATGCTGGGGAAGTGAGTCATTCTTTTAATTTATGTTGCCTACCTCTGTCCACATGTAAGATTTGTTTGATAAATAAATAAATGCTAAAAAGGAGGGGAAAGAACTCCTAGGGTATGGATGGGGAACCTGTGGCAGGTGATGGGAGTTGTAGTCCGGCGACATCTGGAGCGCCACAGGTTCCCCGTCCACGTTCCCGAGTTAAAATGCCCTCCAAGTTAAAAATAAAATAAAATGCAAGATTGTTTGTGTGCATCATTACAAGCTTCATTAACTGCCATGTCCTTTTTGTTAGCAAACATATCGAGAGTGTCTGACAGGCTGGCGTTGAATGGATCCGAGAGCACAACACATTGATCAGGCTATAAGAAGGGCATCTGACTCACTAATTGCAGGGCAAAATGACCTCTTCAGGACACTGGAGTGAGCAGATTCCAATATTTCCAGCAATACGAAGGCAGAGGTAATGGCCCTTCAAGGCTAGGGGAGCAGAAATATCCATTCATCTGTCACTTAAGCTGTGTGTTTGATGCAGCCAGCGAAAGAGTTCAAAGGCACCTTTTTGAAGTCGCTGGCAGGCCTGACGAATCTTTTATGAAGCACCAGCCCTCAGTTCTTCCAGCTCTGAGCTGCAGTGCTGGAGCTCCCTGTTGGATAGCTCTTGTTCCCCAATGCCCGAGGATGAAAGACAAGTCAGATCAGGGGAAGCTGGGACAATCATCTGATGAAAATGGAGGCACGGAGGAAGCTCATCAGGGGGAAGAGGTGGCACAAACTCTAAATATTGGAACTGAGTTTGAATTGCAGCTCAGACCTAGCCACACGAATCCGCAGAAGAATCAACACGTGAGCTTTGCACGCCCATCGTAAATTCATATTTCAGTACCATTTCCCCCAACCCTTCTCTTAACAATTATATATTTTAGTATGACTAATTTGCTAATGTGATTTCTAATTTTTCTTAATATACTGTATTTTTTGCCCCATAGGACGCACTTTTTCCCCTCCAAAAATGAAGGGGAAATGTGTGTGGGGCGAATGCAGGCTTTCGCAGATCTCCGCAAGCCGTGGGAGCCCGCGCCACTCTCCCGGTGCTGGGCTCCTGCGGCTTGCGGAGAGTTGCCTGCATGCCGAAGGCTGGGCGCGCTGAGCTCAGTGCCCAGACTTTGTGCAGCTCTCCGCAAGGCGCGGGAGTCCGGCGCCAGGCTCCCACAGCTTGCGGAGAGTTGCCTGTTCTGGGGGCTGGGGTCGGGGGAAGCTCGGGCTTCCCCCACCCCAGCCCCACGCCTGGGGGAAAAATAAATAAATCCCCCCCTTTATTTCCCCCCCAAAAAACTAGGTGCACCTTATGGGACGGTGCGTCCTATGGGGCGAAAAATACGGTAGTTTAAAAATGTGTAATTTTTTTTCTTTTAAATATGTGTTATGGGTTATTAACTATAATGTTGGTATCCATCTGTCTCGAGAGACAATGGAGTGTGCCTCTGGGGGTGAAGTCAAACCACTGTGTTAGAAGCACCAAAGTGACCTCTCTGGGGCACAAGCCAGGGCATTGTGCATGGAGGTCCTGGGCTGCCCAGAAGGCCTCTCTCTTGGCCTCTCTGATGTGGTCCAAAGGAAAGCAGAGCAATACATTTGGCACTAGCTTGGCAACAGGAGTTGGCAGAAGAAGTCATACAAGGCACCATCCAACCGTCTTAGGGACTCGGCTCCAGATTTGTGTAGGGTTTTGGCCTTTTCTTCTCCTGAAGATATCCCACAAGTCAGTGGAGAGTTTTCCTTCTCCTAGATGGGCAACCTTCCCAGGTGGACGAGCCCCATCTGCTTCTTGCTTCCCTCTGCAGCATGTGAAGAAACTGCCATCTTGTCCGCTGGGCCTACTATTCGTCTCATCCGCTCGATCAGCTGGAGTCTGTCTTCACATGTAGGAGAAGTCAGGGGAAATACTAACCATATTTCTTCTCAGCGTTTAAAAATAAATGTTAATTTAATGATTTTGGTACACACTTAGCGGACGAAATTAATTTCAAACCAACTAATTTGAGAACCATATGTGAAAACCTTACCAGCAGGACCTGAATGCAACAATGATCTCCCCACTTGTGATGCCCAGAAGTTGGTATTCAGAGGCATAGTCCCTCTGGCAATGAAGGCAGAGCCTAGCCATCCTGGCTAGTAGCCACTAATAACCCAAACTTCCATGAATTTGTCCCAATGCTTTTTTCCTTGAGGGATGCAGGAGTGTGCATACCCCTAAACATTTTGTGAATCTAATGGGAGAAGAAACTTTAAATTGTTTCTTCTCTAGCATGGTGAATCTTCAGTTCCGTTGCTACCCCCGATGGCGGCCTCATTTCATTTCCTGGTGTTTCCTGAATCTCAGATTGAAGCGAGCGTTTAATGTGTGAAGCAGTGTGGAATGTGGATGTGTGGTGTTTTACTGATGAAAGTTTGGTCTCATTGAGGGGCAGTATTTCAATGAGTAGGAAGATTACATCTGGTGACGGACACCAGTGTGGAAGTTACTGTGAGCTGTCAGCTGTTTAATATGAGGTAATGCATGTTCTTTGTACTTTTGTCCATTTACTGTATTTATTTTTCCTGATTTGAACTATAAAATGGTGATTTTATTGAGTCAAAATGAGAGTACCCCTAAACATTCCTCTGGGAGCGAATTCCAAAGTTTAACGATGCACTGCATGTAGAAGTACTTTCTTTTGCCTTCCCCCAAATCCTCCAACAGAAGACTTGAGTTCAAATACCCACCCAGGCACAAAGCTTGCTGGGCCAACCACTGCTTCTCAGCCTTACCTACCTCACAGACTTGCTGTGAGGATTAAATGAGGAGGGGGAGAACCATGGACACCACATTGAGCTCCTTGGAGAAAAAGAGTATAAAGGCAATAAGTAAATAAATGGACCTAGATTCTAGTACAGTGGTACCTCAGCTAAAAAAGCCAATGCAATTCTGGGCTGCATCAATAGGAGTATAGCATCTAGATCAAGGGAAGTAATAGTGCCACTGTATTCTGCTCTGGTCAGACCTCACCTGGAGTACTGTGTCCAGTTCTGGGCACCACAGTTCAAGAAGGACACTGACAAACTGGAACGTGTCCAGAGGAGGGCAACCAGAATGGTCAAAGGACTGGAAACGATGCCTTATGAGGAACGGCTAAGGGAGCTGGGCATGTTTAGCCTGGAGAAGAGGAGGTTAAGGGGTGATATGATAGCCATGTTCAAATATATAAAAGGATGTCACATATAGGAGGGAGAAAGGTTGTTTTCTGCTGCTCCAGAGAAGCGGACACGGAGCAATGGATCCAAACTACAACAAAGAAGATTCCACCTAAACATTAGGAAGAACTTCCTGACAGTAAGAGCTGTTCGACAGTGGAATTTGCTGCCAAGGAGTGTGGTGGAGTCTCCTTCTTTGGAGGTCTTTAAGCAGAGGCTTGACAACCATATGTCAGGAGTACTCTGATGGTGTTTCCTGCTTGGCAGGGGGTTGGACTCGATGGCCCTTGTGGTCTCTTCCAACTCTATGATTCTATGATTTTATGATTCTATGATTCTAAGTACTTAATTCATTCCGGAGGTCCGTTCTTAACCTGAAACTGTTCTTAGCCTGAAGCACCACTTTAGCTAATGGGGCCACCTGCTGCTGCCGCGCTGCCGGAGCACGATTTCTGTTTTCATCCTGAAGCAAAGTTCTTAACCTGAAGCAGATATCTGGGTTAGCGGAGTCTGTAACCTGAAGCGTATGTAACCTGAGGTACCACTGTATTCTGAGACGGCAGGCAGGCAGGCAGGCAGATAAATGGCAGAGTGGTGATTATGTGGCATTCTGGCTGACCTCTGGAAACAGCTTGTGCCTTTCAAGTGAGCTGCAGAAATTCTGAGCTGCAGAAATTGGCGAGAAAGCCCTCTTCGCACAGAAGTCAGCTCTTCCGACAGCCTCGCTTCCCCCTTCCCACATTCAACTTCACAGAGATGGCATCGCAAAGAGGCCGCCGACAAGAGCTCTCAAAGCCAGGCCACCCGAAGCTTCTGAGTGCAGGTTACGAAGGGGCCTAACCTTTAGACGGGGAGTCGAAGCTTTATTAAAACAGCTGGAGCTGTTTTGACAGCCAGCTCCCCACCCCCCACCCTCCCCCAGGCACTGGAGACAGATGAAACCAATAAACGCAGCTAATTGCAGATCCTCGTTGGCACAGCGAGAGCCCATCTTCTGAAAGGGATCAAGTTATCCTGCTGCTGTTTGGAAGCCAGGCAGAGAAACGCGGCAGCCAAAAGGAGGCTGGATAATTAACCCTGCGCCCAGTTGCTTTGTCATCCTTATGGCTTGGAAGATGATTCAGAGAGAGGAAAGGCTAGCATGTCTGGGCCTTTTGGGTTCAATTCTTTTTCTTTTTCTTTTTTAACCCAGCTGGAGGGATGCAGATGAAGTTTTATAAAATAACGCACAACGTAGGAATAGCGATTTTTCTTCCCTAATAGCAGTACACGGGGGTCGCCCCCTGAAATCGATTCAGGACAGATCGCAAAATACATCGTTTCATAGAATTATAGTTTTGGAAGGGACCATGAGGGTCATCTAGTCCTGCAATGCAGAAATATTTTGCCCAGTGTGGGACATGAACCCACAATCCTGTGATTAAGAGTCTTTATGATACGATACGATGCAATAATCTTTATTGTCATTGTCCCCATACAGAACAACGAAATTGAAAAATCTACATAAAACATTCAAAACCCAACAAGCCTGCTATCCCAGCTATCCCAACCTGGTTAACCCCCTAAAAACTCTGATACCCCATTTTAAAATACAATATACTCCTATAGAGACTCCTTACACTGTGTTTAAAACAAAATCGCATTTGGATAGAAACTGTTAGTCCTAGTCTTTATAACCCTGTACCTTCTTCCAGAAGGCAGATGCTGAAAGAGATCATTTCCGGGGTGCGCACTACCTTGCGCTATCTCTGCAGCTTTGTTATGGCACCTGGAAGCATAAATTTGATCCAAGGTGGGAAGAGTGCACCCAATTATTCTCTCCGCAGTCTTTACAACCCTGGACAGCATTGTTTTTCCCCTGACCGTGCAGCTCCCAAACCACACACACAGACCATAAGTTAATACACTCTCCACAGTACAATGGTAAAGTGCCATCAACAGGTCCTTTGAGAGATTGTTTTTCCGGAGGATTCTCAGAAAATGTAACCTCTGCTGTGCTCAGTACCCACTGAGCTCTCCCCTCAGTGCTATTCAACTCTGCTCCCCACTCTGGGTCTGATCTGGGTTTTGTGCTCTAAGTGATGGGTGGTGTAGCTGTAGCGATGAGAAAACAGCAGTTTTGGTTCCGGAGGCCTTACCCTGCAAATCCTATTCCATCGACATCCACCACTCATTTATTTCCAGGCTCAACCTTGAAAGACTGAAGCAGCTGAGTGTTGGGTTTCCTTAGAAACCAGCTGCTCCCATATGAACCTGCCAGGCCTTCAGAGATGACCTCGGATGCCCTGTTCTCTGTTCTACCCATAACATGAGAACAGGTGGACACGTGTGGGAATGAGGGTCTTCTTTGGTACTGGTGCCAAGATGGTGGAATCCCCACTCGCTGGGCTCTTCTCCATGAGCATCTCCCTCAAGATGTTGTTGAAAGCCAGTTTTCACCAGCACTGGCCAGCCAGCCAGGGATGATGGGAATTGTAGTCCAACAGCATTTTTTTTTGTAATTTTTTTTTTATTTAAAAAATCAGAAATGTTCACAATAATTTCCATATCAAACAGGTACATTTCTTCATAAATTGACTTCCCACCCCCATTTCTGCAGTGTTTTTACTCAAACCTTTTCTACTGCATTACATTACAAAAAGTTTCTCTATTACAATTATTTTATCATTTTTCTTCCGCTGCTTTTATCTCGAATCTTGCCCTGCGATTTCATTCCACTTTAGTATTTTTTAAAATGGTCCATGAAAGGCCTCCATTCTTCCATGAAAAGTTCATCATTTTGATCTCTTAATTTGGTGTCAGCTTTGCCATTTCTTCGTAGTCCACTACTTTCAAAACCTGTGTAGTCCATCACTTGGAACCTGCTTTTCTTTCCATTTCTGTGAATATAGTATGCTAGCTGCTGTGGCCACGTACATTAATAGCTTAGTCATCTTCTTTGGGATAGCACTGAGAGGGCCACAGATTCCACACTCCTGCTTTAATTGATTGCTAAGATTGCTAAGCAACAGCTAAGATTACCAGAAGAAATACCAAGAACCTCAGATATGCAGATGGCACAACTTTGATGGCAGAAAGTGAGTAGGAATTGAAGAACCTCTTAATGAGGGTGAAAGAGGAGAGCACAAAATATGGTCTGAAGCTCAACATAAAAACCCCCCTAAAATCATGGCCACTGGTCCCATCACCTCCTGGCAAACAGAAGGGGAAGAAATGGAGGCAGTGACAGATTTTACCTTCTTGGTCTCCATGATCACTGCAGATGGTGACAGCAGTCATGAAATTAAATGACACCTGCTTCTTGAGAGAAAAGCAATGATAAACCTAGACAGCATCTCAAAAAGCAGAGACATCACCTTGTCAAAAAAGATCCATATAGTTAAAGCTATGGTTTTCCCAGTAGTGATGTATGGAAGTGAGAGCTAGACCACAAAGAAGGCTGAAAACTGGAGAATTGATGCTTTTGAATTATGGCGCTGGAGGAGACTCTTGAGAGTCCCATGGACTGCAAAAAGATCAAACATTTCCATTCTGAAGGAAATTAGCCCTGTGTGCTCACTGGAAGGACAGATCCTAAAGCTGAGGCTCCAATAATTCAGCCACTTCATGAGAAGAGAAGACTCCCTGGAAAAAACCCTGATGTTGGGAAAGATGGAGGGCACAAGGAGAAGGGGACAACAGAGGACGAGATGGTTGGACAGTGTTCTCGAAGCTACCAGCATGAGTTTGACCAAACTGCAGGAGGCAGTGGAAGACAGGATCGCCTGGCATGCTCTGGTCCATGGGGTCACGAAGAGTCGGACACGACTAAACGACTAAACAACAACAAAGGACCATTTATATAAATTCAAGCCAACTTTTAATAGGAATGGAGGAAGTTGCCCTGCATTGAATCAGACCACTAGCCCATGTAGTTCAGGACCATCTACACTGACTGGCAGCAGCTCTCCCTACCTGGAGATGGGGATTGAACTTGGCACCTTCTGCATGCAAAGCAGATGCTCGACCGCTCAGCCACAGCCCTTCCTCAATACATGATCAGCTCTCTAGTTTAGGGCTGCCATACATTATCAGGATTTCAAAGGCATAATTGACATCTGGGGGTGGGAGGTGGGAGGAGGCAGCGCTTTGTTCTGGATCTTAGGCGAGTCAATTGTTAAATCACTTTTTTAAAAAAATGCCCAAAACTTTGAGGTTTCCTAAAAAAAACCTGAACATTTTTTTTGGGGGGGTGTCTTCCTAATGAAAGCTCAACAATTTTTTGGGGTGTCCTGGTTTTTACTTTTTGAAATATGGCAACCCTTGTCTAGTGGAATGTTTAATTTGCTGCTGCTGTCTTTTGCAAGTTTTAATTGCTGCTATTTTTCTTGTGTTGAATGGATTTGTTGTGTTCACATTAGAGATAGATGAACATTGCTTGGAGTGTATCAACATAAAAGCATGCAAATAATGACCTAAATAAACTAAACCTTTTGAATGAGTTGGGGAAGGGAGGAAGGATGCATTGTACATTGTTGGTTATTGGATTTGGTGTGATTCACGTCTATTAATTTAAATGGGTCTACTCTGAGTAAATGTTACTTGGATGCCACCCTATCTTTTTACTTTGTTGTTAAGGTAAGTGGGGCAGGGTGAGCTGAGGAGCTGCAGTTAACAGGGAGTGACAACTAATTAATATTGGACAGGCCCCACATTGGGCAAAAGATCCCTGCATTTCACAGGGTTGAACTAGATGATCCTTGTGGTCCCTTCCAAGTCTTCAGTTCTATGATTATCCTTGCCTTCTACCATTTTACTGAAGCCTTGCCCTCCTCTCACTTCTACCTCATTGCCTAACCTAGACAAATCCGATTGATGCACCTTCCCTTGAGCTACTGCCCGTTGATCTAATATATAATTTCTTTCTTCTCCTTGACGTTGAGTGTAATAAGATGAGCCTGGAGGGCCATGAGACTCTCTCTTTTAACACCATTCAGCCAATTTTCCAGATTATGAACAGCTCGACTTGGAAGCTGCTTTTAAGAAAAGGAGTCCCCTGTAGGGTGATAGACTTTCCTCTACATTTCCCCTCTCTTCCTCATCTGTTCTGATCGTTAACCACATGTGCTAGTGTCTTCTTCTTCCCAAGGCAGTAATCTACAAGTTTTGCAGGGCCTAGAAAGGCTCATTGATTTGGTACTTACATCTACATATCCGATGTACGTCCCGTTTTTCCCCTCCAGGAGAGAAGTTGCTCAAAGCACCTTCCTAACATTTTTTTTAATAAAAAAAATAGCAATACCCTATCATTAAAGCCACATTTACAAGACAAAAAGCACTAAGGCTACAGAATGGTTTAGAAATTAAATTAGGCAGCAACAGCATCAAAAGCTTGCCTAAAGAGAAAATACTTCAGTTGCCGGTAGATCACAAACGAAGGGGAAGATAATCTAGCTCAGGGATCACCAAACTTTTTCAAGCCAGTTTGCACAATTTTGGGAACATGTGGTGGGCGCCAGTCACAAAATGGCCGCCACGTGATTTGCAGCATAACACAAAAGGGGGATATTTACTGATATCTTTCTTGGGTGCCATAGGAGGTACTTGATGGTACTGTAGTGTCTTCTGGCACTGTGATGCCTGTGGGCACTGCCTTGGCAACCCCTGACTGGGGATAGTGTAGAAATTCAGCTCAGTTCACATTTGAAAGGTGAAATTACCCAGCCACACTTTCTGAAGCAACATGTGAACCAAAACATAGGCATCCTTTGGAATTTGTGTTTCTCCATTTTCTCCAACTAAGTGATGTGTAGAAAATGCCTATATGGTATGCCTATAAATGCATATATTAGTGAAAATAGTGTACACAACCGCATTACATCAGCGGAAATTGCTTTGCAAAAGATGTGTATACAGTGGTACTTCTGGTTGCGAACGGTATCCGTTCCGGAGACCTGTTTGCAACATGAAAAGAGCGCAACCTGAAGCGCCGTATCTGCGCAAGTGCGTGGCGCGATTTGGTGCTTGTGTGCATGCGTGAAGCACAATTTAGCACTTGTGCGCATGTGTGAGCGGTGAAATCTGGAAGTAACCCTTTCCGGTACTTCCAGGTCGCCATGGGACATAACCCGAAAGAACGTAACATGAAGCAAATGTAACATGAGGCATGACTGTATTGGATTGTTCCAGTTCCCTAATGGGTGATTTGAATGGGAGGTCAAGTAAGCCCTGCTCTGCTACTGGTCCAAGGACATACTAATAATCTTATAATTATAGAGTTGGAAAGGACAATGAGGCTAATCTAGTCCAGCCCCCTGAAATGCAGGAATCTTTCGCCCAACGTAGGGCTTGATTTCAAAGTCTCATCCTCTACCAACTGAGTTTCAAATCAAGCAAAAACACTCAAAAAGGGTGCGAGATAGTGCTGGTGAGGCGTGTATTGTGGGGAGAGGATGTATGGCTGCAGAGAGGGCTGTGATCTGGAGAGAGCCTTGAGGGCCACACAGAGAAGCATTTGCTACCCCCACCCCCCCAGGTCTGAAGCTTCCCACCCCTGCTCCAAGATGTCTTTCAGAAATGGTACCTTGCAGATTATGACTCAGCACCCAAACAGAAGGGTGTCTTATGTAAGGCATCTGCCTCCTTGATAATGGTAATGATTAGGAAGAGCTTAATAGGGGACTACAATAAATTATTCAACCCCCTGATCCTTTTGAAATGCTAACAGGTCTTCTTTGAGGGATGCTTTGATTAAATTATGGCAGATCAGCCGGCAGGTCTAATTGGTTCTCTCCAATGGTGGATGATCAGATTTGCCAGGTCAAGGCAAGTAATATGAATGGCTGCCATGTCACGGGGACAAGAAACCCTCTCTAAAGATGCCTAGCTCGGGAAGGTTTTCTCCATGTCTTCCTTTGTTGCGATCTTGCTGTCATATATTGTTAGGCATGATGCAGTTTAATGTGGCTGACCTGTATGTTTTGCTGTGTTCACTGCTTTGGGCTGAAAAGTGGCAATTAAGTAAGTAAAATCAGTCAATAAAAATGCACATTGGATTGATGGACTCAAGGAATTATCTAAGAACTTAGGGTCATCAGACATCTGGGGAAATTGAATGCTATTTGTGGAGGTTTCAACTAACAAGGCCATGGGCCCATCTCACCCAGCATCCAGTTTAAACAGTGGCCAAGCAGATGTTACGATGGGAAGGTACTTACCTGAGTACAACAGCACTCTCCCCATTTGAGATTCCCCACAGCTGGTATTCAGAAGCATCGCTGTCTCCAATTGTGGAGGTAGAACATAACTATCATAACCAGTAGCCACTGGCAACCTTACCCCCCCCAAAAAAATTGGTCTAATCCTTTTTTATGGCCATTCACTTTGGGTTGGTGCTGACCTTTAAAGCCCTAAATGGCACTGGCTCAGTATACCTGAAGGAGCATCTTCACCCCATCATTCAGCCCAGATACTGAGGTTCGGTTCTGAGGGCCTTCAGGCAGTTCCCTCACTGCGAGAAGTGAAGTTACAGGGGGAAAGGGGCAGAGGGTCTTCTCAGCAGTAGCACCCTCCCTGTGGAATGCCTTCTCATCAGATGCCAAGGAGATAAATAGCTACACAACTTCCTGAAGAGATCTGAAGACAAAGATCTGTATAGAGAAGTTTTTAATGTTTGATGTTTTATTATGCTTTTATATTTGTCGAAAACTGCCCAGAGTGGCTGGGGAAACCCAGTCAGATGGGGGCAGGGTTCATCACCACCACCACCACCAATTATCCAAGTTGGTGGTCATCACCACTGGCGGAGGAAGAGGAGTGCGGAGGGAGCGCACCAACCCCGGCAGCATGATCCTGGTGGGGTGCCATCGCGGCTGCTTCCCCACCCACGCTGGGCACCATGCCCCCAAACATGCACCACACCCCTGTGGGCGGAACGTCATGCCCCTGGAATGTGCGCCAGCCCTGCCCCTCCTGCTCTCCGCCCCCCAGCGCCAGAGCATGAAACTCCGCCACTGGTAATCACTGTCTCTCAGGGGAGTGAATTCCAAAGTTTAACAATGCCCAGAGTGGAGAAATCTTTCATCCTTTAGCTTCATTGGAAGGCCCAATGGTTGAATGTTTTGAGGGAGGGAAAATACCATTTATACCATGTACCACTTTATTCTCCTCCACCATGTCACCTCCCATTCATGGATCACTGCCTTGTCGTGGCGAAGGGGCTTGAATAACTCCAAGAAGCTTTGCGCTATGCTGTGCAGGGCCACCCAAGACAGACAGGTCATCGTCAAGAGTTTAGACTAAATGTGATCCACCTGGAGAAGGAACTGGCAAACCATGCTGTGGTTCATGGGGTCATGGAGAGTAGAACACAACTAATATGACTAAACAACAACAACAACAACCATTTTCCTTATTTTCTTTTTCCCTAAAGGCCCCAAAGGTTGTAAGCTTTCCTGACAGAAGAACCCTCACACTAAGAAGAACCCCTCCCACCTCTCCTAAGGAGAACATCTTGCCTCTTGCTTTCCTCGTGAGGCTCAATCCCATTGGAGAGAGAAGCTTTAATCAGGCCTCTTGCTACCAACACAAAGAGCAATGAATGGAGGGACTTGTCGGCTTTCGAAAGCCCTCGATAAATTTCTTCACTTGGCTCTATATATGAAAGCAATAACAAATGCTCCTATCTTAAAAGGCAGGCCTTTTGTTGAATATGTGCCTTGCGCTTTTCGGCCAATAATGCACTGCCTAGTGCACAAATCCTTTACCCTCCTCAGCAATAGCTCTATGCTGAAACTAGTGCTGATTCAGAAGCACTTGACACTGGTCATGCCCTTATCTTCAGGCCAAACTACATGGGACATGCATTGTGCGAACCATCAGTAGCTCTTCAGAATCTCTGGCAGAGATCTTCCCCATCCCTTAATCCTTACAACTCACATGTTGGCCGTCTATGAGCCTTTTGAAGGCCCCAGAGTTCTCCAGTATGGCCTACTTGCAGAATGGCACCTGCTGTTGAATTCAGCTACATATCTGCAGAGTTCATGCTCTCCCAAGTTCCCACACTGCCCTCCCCATTTTCCCCAGTGGCGTAGCAAGCATTGCCAGTGCCTGGGGCAAGAAAAAGATTGTGCCACTTAACCTCCTTGCAGGCATTGGTTGGGAGGCAACAGGCAGACTTTGCTGTGCCCCTGGAGTGGTCTGTCAGCGTTAACTAAATTGAATTCCTCCCCCATGCCTATGTGTGAACCTCAATCTACATCCGCTTCAGCAATTGGCAAGAGCTGGTATAGAACCCAGGCAGCACAGTACAAATACCTGTACAAAATCCAGCAGCCGCCTGGAAGCACAGCTCTCGCAAGCACCGAGCGTTGCCAGACTGTGCTGACTAACGTAGACCGAGACAGTCTGAAAGGTGAGGAGCAAAAAGGCAAAGCTGATTTGAGACTAGGAAAACGTGGGAGGTAAATATTGTGACACGGCAGGCTGTTAAAGGAGTACGGTGTGTGCTTTAGGATAATCTGTGCTGAACAATCGATGCACAGGCACTCACAGGGCCTCAGTGGATGAGTTGACTAAAGAAAAAGAAGAAAACGACAGTTCGCTGGGGATAGAGAATTAGATTTCGTAAGTACCCACTCCTGTCAAGCAAGAGCACTACAGGAGTGGGCCTGTCAATGTGCTGAATTTCTACGGTGCCCTTTTGAATTTTAATTGCACATCTCATATCCATAGTGTCAGGGACAGGGCAGAGGAGGAATGGTGGAGACCGCCTCCCCAGCCTGAGCCTTCCAGAGAAGAAGAAGACCGTTCAGAATTACAACAGGGGTTTGAGGGAGGTCACAGCTCAGAGGAAGATGAGGGGAAAAGCTGAGAAACAATGGGAGAGAAGGAGGACGAAGGGGAAGCACCAGGACGGCTAATGCACACAGTGTCTTTAGAAAGCATTCCAGACCCACCTCTACCAGAACCGGGTGAGCCTTGGAAGTAGTAGAGCAAAGGGCTCAGAAGCAAAGGGCCCTCCGCACCACCCATAGGGGAGAAGGTGACAAAAGGTGCTGGTTTTAACCTTTAAAGCCCTATACGGCCTAGGACCCTCGTACCTACGGGACCGCCTCTCCTGGTATGTCCCACGGAGGGCCTTACGGTCTTCAAATAAAAACATCTTGGAGATGTGGGCCACAGGGAGGTTAGGCTGGCCTCAACCAGAGCCAGGGCATTTTCGGCTGTGGCCCCGATCTGGTGGAACGCTCTGTCACAAGAGACTAGGGCCCTGCGGGACTTGACATCTTTCTGCAGGGCCTGCAAGACAGAGCTGTTCCACCAGGCCTTTGGCCAAGGCACAGCCTGACCCCGTCCTTTGGTAATCCTCACAGAACTCTAGCCCAATGGTTGCCATTAATTTGATTTTGAATTGATTTTAGAATGCTGTGTTACTTTTATTGTTGTTAGCTGCTCCGAGCCCGGCTTCGGCTGGGGAGGGTGGGATATAAATAAATTATTATTATTATTATTATTATTATTATTATTATTATTATTATTATTTATTATTATTTGATGCACAATGGCATTCCTTCAGTGGTCCTCCTCCCAGTGGTCATTCCTCCTCTGGTCACTGCTACGGATGCACAACCTGACTATCTGTCTCTAGGCACTACGGTCATCTGCAAGGGATTCCCACACAGCAGGGTTAATGTTGCCAGCCTTCATGTTAAGTTTGCAGGTATCTTTGTAACACAAGAGTTGGTCTGCCAAGAGGCCTGGTGCCTGAAGCCAGCTCTGGGTAGAGCACGTTCTTGGGCTTCCACAGGTTAAGAATCGAAGGGAGACACGTCTCTAGGTCAGTCGTCACGTGCACACGCAGAGAAATAAAGTCCTCTTTTCAGGTTAATGTGTGGCTTTCTGGGCACAGGTGACAGGCAGCAATCAATTGGGAAGCCAGCAGAAATGACAGCGTGGTGCACATTTTTTCTGCCAACAGATCTGTGACTAAAAGCTAACCTGTCAAAGAGAAATGGCCCGCAGCAGTGGCCTGGTTTCAAGATGGTGAGATGCTGGGGCTATAACAGCTCACAATAAATCGATGACTTCGGATGGGAGAGGAAAGGCTTGCACAAAAAGAGCACGTCGTCCTGGTGTGTGTGTGCATTGGTGTGCCTTGCAAGCTTCTCTTGACACCAGCCAGGTGGCGGGTGATGGAGGTGGAGAGTGCACCCTTATTTGTTTAAGGGCATTAGATGGTATGCCTTAAATTAGTCACGGCAGCGGTGGCTGCGTTGGCTATTTTTGTGATGGGAGGAGGGAAAACATCTCTAATCAGTGTTGCAGGGTCAATAGCGAAAGGGCAGGGATTAAAAGGAGGGAGAGAGGCAGAGACAGAGCTGGGGTCTTTGTTAGATATTTAATAGCAATAATCTTGGGGTGGCACAGCCAAATTTGATTTCAATTTCCACCAAAGGAGAGTGTGCTCTCTTTCTTTGGTAGCCCTGTCTGAGGAATCATTCAGTGTTTGTCCAGACAAGTGGGACCTGCAAGTAGGGATGTGTGGAGGCCTTTTTGTGTGTGCAGGGAGATCTATACTATTGATCTTATATCATTTGGCCTGCTTTGATTTAACAAACTGTTTTTTAACTCCAGCTGCTTCTGCCTCACATTTTTCTCCCTCTGGCTGCCTGCTCTGAAACATAGAGCGGCAAAATTGTCAAAACTCCTCGCTGGGGGGGGGGGGGCAGAGTAGGCACTGTAGAAAAGAAGCTTATTTCATATGCCACAGTGGCATATGGGACAAGCTGCTGCCTACTGCTCCAAATGGTGAGGAGTTCTGTTGATTTCTTTTGGGTTTATCTTTATGATTGCTTTTTTTTTTTAAAGGAGCTTGGAGATGGTGTGATAAATACATGACTCATTCTATCCACACATACCCTTCCCAGCTGACAGAGAGCCCACATGTTTTATGGGTATGTTTCTTCAGTTATTAAAACATTTATATGTCACCTCTCAATCAAAGATTCTCTCTCTCTCCACATATAGTGTAACATTATAAAGTAAAGGTAAAGGTACCCCTGCCCGTACAGGCCAGTCGTGTCCGACTCTGGGGTTGAGCGCCCATCTTGCTTAAGAGGCCGGGGGCCAGCGCTGTCCACAGACACTTCCGGGTCACGTGGCCAGCGTGACAAGCTGCATCTGGTGAGCCAGCGCAGCACACGGAAACGCCGTTTACCTTCCCGCTAGTAAGCGGTCCCTATTTATCTACTTGCACCCGGGGGTGCGTTCGAACTGTTAGGTTGGCAGGCGCTGGGACCGAAACACGGGAGCGCACCCCGCCGCGGGGATTTGAACCGCCAACCTGACGATCGGCAAGTCCTAGGCGCTGAGGTTTTACCCACAGCGCCACCTGCGTCCCTAGTGTAACATTATATATATATGTATAAAAATTCCCTGTGGTAAAAATTCAGACAAATAGAGACTTCCAGGTCAGCGCCATCGATGAATGGCGGAGTTCCTCCGACCGGAGGAACGGGCTCCGTGGAAATTGGGTCTTCCCGCCACGGCGAAGGCGGGGACCCGCTAGAAATCCCAGGCGGAGGAGCCTGGGAACATGGGGTTCGGCAGAGCACCAAGAGTGCCTCCTCTACTCGCAGGGAAACCCCCTCTTTGGGGCTCCGGAGCGAAGTGGGGTGAGCAGCGCGGTGCAGCGAACCGATTGCTACTTTCACGGAGGGAAGCCACACAGCCATCGTTGGAGAGCGCTAACTTTTTCCTGATGACAATTGGACTCTAAACAAAGTACCCGTGAGTAAAAACGGAAAATTGGATTAAGAAATTTGTGAATTTGGCTCTGAAGCGGGAAGGTTTAAACAGGAAGTCCGCCTTCCGCTTTTTGTAAACAGACTGAAGCAAAAACCTTGCAATCTAATAGCCTGGAAAGTTGTCTTAAAGATTGAAATTTCCTGCATCTACTACCAATAAAACCCTCTTGGAAGCAGGAGAAAAGGGGGGGGGGAATTTGACTGTTTAAGCCTGCAGGAGAGAGAGTAAAGGAATATAAGTTTCCATCGTCCCAAACCTGGGAACGGGGTGTCAGGACAGAAATCGTTGGAGACGTCCATTGATTAAAAGTGGAGCACTTTGACAGATAGTTAAAAAAAAAGAGAAACAAACTAACTTCAATGCTGCTTTCTGCATTTCTGCATTTTAAAGAAACAAAGTATTTTAAAATCGAAAGTAATTTTCTTTTGTTGGATAAGTTTTTAAAGATGGATACAAATAGAAATTGTGTCCCCTAGAGGGAGCCTGTCAGTTTGCTGTTGCAGTTTATTCGGTGACTTCACAGCTGCGAGATAGAGATCGTGGGACCAGTCGTTTGACCTTGAACAAGAATGTGCTGGGAGGAAGTTTTGGTGTCTGCCCTTGGCAGGACAAATGCATTGCTGGAGCAGTTGCATGAGAAGATGAACTTGATGAATGAAAAGTTGGACTTGATGACTGCTGTAGCCAGGGAATATGATTTAACAGGAAACAAGGATAAAGAAACTATACAGAGACCAATTCAGGAAACTGGTTCGACAGGGCAAGTCCAAGGGCAGATGAAGACGGAAGAGGCTGCGACTGTACCCCAAGCAACACAAATGGTGAGACCTAAAGTCCTGCAGGAGCAAAAGCCGCTGCTTTGGAAGATTGAACTTGGAGTGTGGCTGGAAGCGTCTGGAGTCAAGGAAGCTCTTAATTCTGGTGGGACTATGAAACAGGTTGATAATTATCTTTTGGATAACCACTTTTTGGATTACAATGACGATGATGGGGAGTGGGACTGCGGGGAATGGGCTAGTTTGATGAAGGAAAATGGAGATTCTTACCGGCTGGAATTCCCCAGAGACCCACTCCCCAAGGAGAAAGGAAAGAAACTACGAAAGAAACCAACAAAAGACAAAGAAGAACGTAAGCACAAACAAGAACAAGAAAATCTGCAGAAGGGGCATAGAAGAGACTTAAGGGCCTCGGACATAAGATCACCAGATTGATGGACTGGATGCAGTGGTTAGAAAGGACTGACATAACTATCCGAGACCAGGAAGAAGGGACGTTGGATAAAAACTAGAGAAAAAGAAAAAGTCTATAAAAAGGAAAATCTTTTTTTTCTATTTTTGGAATTAGTGTAACACTAATGAAATATCAGGGATTATGCTGGAATGGAACCAATTCGCTTTAGTAAAAAGGATTTAAGGAGTTATGTAGAAATATGGTTTAAAATTTGAATTTTAAGATTTTTAAGGCAAGATAAGGTTAAAGAAATTAATGTAAATTGAACAATAGAATATAGAAAAAGATGGAAAGGATATGTTGAGTTAAAAAATAAGATAGATTGTTAAGATAATTTATTTAAACAAAAATTGAGAAATATGGGAAGAACTTGCTGAAACAACGAAGTAAGCTAGAATACAGAAAGGGAGGTGTGAGGAGGTCCAAGAAACAAGCAAATGAGAAGATGCAATATGGGATTTCTATTCTTCTTTTCTTTTCTTTTTTCCCCTTTTGTACTTTCTTTTTGATATATTTCTCTGTTGTATTTCTCTGTTCTTTTTTTCCATACCTATGTATTTTTGAAACTTTGAATAAATATCATTAAAAAAAAAAATTCAGACAAATAAAACAAAAGTGATCAAATGTCCTGTCAGTAACATTGTTTCACACTGAATCACATTAAATACTGGTGAGAATAGAACCATCATTATTTGTCTCTTAAAAGCCACTGGCAAGGGCTCCTCATGAATGAATAAGGGGAAGGTGCTCCAAGCTCCACAAAGGATGGTCACATATCCTGCTTCACAGAGAGCAGTTCTCTATTTGAAGGCAACCTCTTGTTGAACCAAGGGGGTATGAAGACAGGAATGGAGGAAGATAGGAAGATTAGTCCTTCTAATGAGTCAGACTACTGGTCTATCTAGCACCCTATCAACTATAGATTTTGGAAAGCAGTTTGCTTGTCTGTCTGTCTGTCCGTCCGTCTGTTTGTTCTCTATAGGTTCAGCTGTTTATTGAGATATCATCACCAAACTCAGCTTCAGGTTTCTCGACGTGGTGGCAGTCTTCATTGCTGTTTGGACACCAGGCACCATTTTGAATCAAGATGGTGGATTGAAAAGTGACAAATGGCAGAACTTTGTCTGCTTTTTTTGTCATAGGCTTGACTGCTGCTCTAGATAGCATGAGGGTTCCCCAAATGGGTTTGGGGTTCTTCAGTGATGTTTGGATGCCAAGTGCCATTTTGAATGACAATATCAAGGGGCGGAACACTCCTTCGTCAACCTGCTTGGTCTGTCCCCTGGAGCCAGCTCTCCACACCCTAGACTACTGAATCCGTCCCTGGCTTGAGACCCTTCTTGGAGGCCCAATCTCACCTCCCCCATCCTGCTAGGTCCCTCACTAGGGTTGTCCAGCTCCCCGAGCATCTCCCATTCCCTCTTGGGTTCTCACCACTTCCTCCATGACATCTGCACAGGACTCAGGATACTGCTAGACCTGCTAGGTGGACCTGTGGTTTGGCTCAGTAGAAAACAGCTTCTTACAGTCCTAAGATCTTATTCACATGAAAGTTGTTTTTTTACTTGGGTCCTTGGTATGTGTACACATACTCAGGTATGTGCAGACCCATGGGAGTACTTTGTACTCGGGTGTCCATAAATATATGGAAATATTTGGTACTCAGGTATCCATACTCACGTTTATACACTAATGCTCATCTACAAGTTCAAAAAACAAAGTGAGGCTCAGCCCTTAATGCGGCTTAAAATGTCACGTTGTTTCTTAAACACAGACACAACATCACTGCTCTGTTCATCTCTTTCTTCTCCACTTTTCCAGGGGGAAACCTGGAAGATTAAAGTCTCTGAACACCATTTGATCTCTCTTTCTCGCTCTCTGCCTCTCTCCACCCGCCCATTGTAAACAAGTACCAAAGGGAAAACACACGTGGTCTTTAATTACAACCAAATGAATGACTCAGTTACGTGTTACTTATTTATTTAGGAGCTCCGGTCCCATCTTTTGTAAAGCGTTTGGTTTGGAGACATGATCACAGCATTAATGACACTAATTATTCTCAGCCAGGACAGGAGCTGTAGCTAATGAGTGGAATTTTTTTTCTTTCCCGAACCCATTGAATAAGAAGATGGGAATGACTACACAGCAAAAACAAACAAACCCATTACGTATAGATGACACCTCCCCCTAGATGGCACCTTTGTTGCCCATAGTAATAGAATCATAAAATTGTAGAGTTGGAAGGGACCCCTGCAATGCAGGAACATCAACGAAAGTATCCATGACAGATGCATGCAAAGCACATGCTCTACCGCTGAATTTATTCACCATCCCTATTTATGTGTGCCAGGTCACACAACCCGGTAAGGCAAAGCTGGAGCTGACTTCAGCCTGAACAGAAGGGAGTCTCTGGTCACCTCATCTTTCTGCGCTGCAGTTGAAAGTTCCTCCCCCCTCCCCCAGAGGGTTTTCCAGTTAGCAGCTGATTTGGCACTCCTGAATCTGCTCTCCCCTTTATCACGGTGGCGTGCAGGAAGATAAACCGTGCAGCCCCTGTTTGATTTGTTTCAAGGGAGGAAGAAATTAAAAGGGCTCCTGTGTATAGCAGTAATTAAATTCCTAATCAGTGACAGCGCATTTAGGAGAGATTTATGGGGTTTTAATGCCTGAGACGAATGCACAACAGAACTGCCACAGTGAGAGCCATGCAGTCAGAGTCACGTAGGTCGTGAAGCGGGAAGGGGACTCTGTGCTAGGCCTCTCCTCGAGGAAATGCCATCCTCCTCCTCCTCCTTTTTTAAACTAGGGCTTAACTTCATTGCCTTCCTTGATTACCGTCAGCGGAAGGCTTGCTAAGGACAAATCATTGTGATCTGATCGGTCATCGTTAACTTTTTGGGAAACAATTTAATTCATGCACCCTGTTAAAAAAAAAAATGAAATCGCCCCTGCAACAAATAGAAAAATGCAGACTTAAGTTAAGTGGATACCAGGGACTGGTTGGGCACATAAGAATGGTGGGAATAACCGGCTAGGGAACCCCCAAAAGTTCAGAGCCAAGGGATTTGGGGTGGGATGACAACGAGCGCTCAGAGGGAGAAGAGGGACAGAGCTGGAAGGAGATGTTGGAAGCTGAAGAGATAACAGGGTTTAGTGAGCGGGGAGAGTCTGTGGCAGAGAGCAGTCCAGAATCAGAAAAGGAGGGAGGCCAACAGACAGAGAAGAGTCAGGCTTGTGAAGAGGAATGGGTGTCTCCACCTTCTGCTGCAACAAGCTCCCCCCCCCCCCCGTCTCCCAGAACCAGGAGAGGCATGAAGCAGGAAGAACAATGGCGGACATGCAGGCGCAGTCTCAAATTGCTTTGAAAGAGCTCCACTGAAGAGGTGGAGGCATAGGTGACTGTGGGGAGGTGGGGACCTTTAGTTTTGGCCACTGCTTCATGGGCCAAGCCCTGTCAGAGATGAATTGCTGTGTTCACTATGCTTGACACTCCTGTGTTTTCCTAATGAAGAGTTAATTGCAACTTACTTGCTGTGATCTACTGCTGCCCGTTCTTGCCAACAGACAGTTGCCAACGGTTTTTAATTCTCAGATCTGTTGTATTTTATTATGATATTCATTGGTGCGGCGGAAGGTGGCATTCAGAGGAGAGCAGCTCTAGGGTTTCGCTCCAGGATAATGGATGGGACTCTCCTTGCTCTGGCAAGTGAGTGAGGCGATAAGGAGACTTTCATATTTGCTTGGTCAGGGAATGCCATCAAAGGAAAGGAAAGCTGTGTTTGCGGTTTGTTTCAGAAAGTTTTAAAAGATTAATTTATTGTCTTATCGCTCATTGTTCACTACCTGGGAGGAAAGGCAGGATATAAATTAAATTAAATTAGACAGACGGACAGACAGACAGACAGAGAGACAGATTTGTATACTGCCCTATACCTGTAGTTCTTGGGCAGTTTACAACAAATCTACAGTAAATTGTTATGTACTGAGTTGAATAGGATCCAAAATGCAGCAGTCTGATTGGTCCTAGAACAATAGGATCCAAAATGCAGCAGTCTGATTGGTCCTAGAACAATAGGATTCAGAATGCAGCAGTCTGATTGGTCCTAGAACAATGCAGCAGTATGATTTGTCTGCAGGAGCCACCCAATCCAGCTCCAGGTGGAAGTGAATCCACAACCTGATTGGCCTACAGGAGAATTCCAGAATTAGCCAATCACGTGCAGCCCATTGTGTAAATAATGTATATAAAGCAGATACTGTGGGGGGACTTTCATTCCTCCTCACCACTATGAGCTGAATAAAGAGCATGAAATCCACTCTCGACTCTGAGTATATTTCATAAATAAAAGCGAACATTTGGTAGGTTTGCTTATAAATGTGAACAGAATCAAATTTCTCCGTCAGCCCTAGCAGGAAGCGCAGAGATAGACAGAGAGACAGACAGACAGAAAGGTGTGGCAGAAAGACAGAACCATATTTGATCAAAGGCACCTTCCTGCTTCCGGAGATCTGACCATTTTTTAAAAAATGGAATTTCCCTCTTGCTTCCTTTGGGTGGCCTCTGAGCCCCCCCGCCCCCCGGTTCCTTTCCCCATTTCAATCCAGAGTATAATTCAACACGCTGTGTATGTGCTTTGTTTGCGCGACTGCACACCAGGCAGCCAAAAGACCAGCCAGAGCAAATGACAAACTTAATCTCAGGCCTGCCTGGTTAAACTCCAGTGCTTCTATATTCATTACAATTGTGCTGATTGATTATTCGATTCAGCCCTTCATTGCTATAGCTACCGCATGGAGGTAGCTTAGGTGATTGCTTCGCAAAGCCTGTTGCCTTTTTATTTTATTTTCTTCCTGGGAGAGGGGGACCTGCTGAGGGGCGTTGGGGGCGGGTGTCGATTCCCTGCAGCGACAAGCCAGATTGAGCCATGTGCAGAGATTTCAAGCCATACAGGCCCAGGAGCTGCATTGATTTCCCTTGTGGAACCATGGCGAGTCTTGTTCCCCATCTATTGAGCCTTTAAAGGTAATGGGGAAACTGCATGTGGAGTCAGGCTGGCTTACGGCGGGGAAGCAGATCACAGAAAGATCGTCCGTTTCTTCCATCTATTTTATTTCACATTTTAATGTACATTTTAAAAGGTTGTGTGCCCACTATACAGCAATGCAAAAATGCCACAAGAGAGATAGGTAGGTATTTATCTGCATCAGCTGGGGGTTAGATAATATTTGGTTCATGTGTTTCTTGTCTGTAATTTCTGTAAAGATGGCCAAATCAGATTTTCCTCCCAAAAATTCCAGGTAAAACTTCTGAATGGTATCTGGCCTACATTTCCACAGATTATTAACAGGGACTGGCTAGATTTTTCCTCCTGGCTGCACAAATCATGACCAGTTGCTGTTACAATTTTTAATTTGGTTATGTTCTTTATGTTATTTTTTAATTTAAAAAATCTTCTATATTTTAAGGTATCGTGTTGTATAGCTTATTTTAGACGTGTTGTAGATATTCCTAACACCTTATATCATACACAAACTCAAGCCTTATGACAAACAGTTGAGGGAGTTGGGTATGTTTAGACTGAGAGGTGCTAAGATAGCCATCTTCAAATATCTGAAGGGCTGTCACATGAAAGATGGGGCAAGCTTGTTTTCTGCTGCTCCAGAGGGTAGGACCTGAACCAATGTATTCAAGTTACAGGGAAGGAGATTCTGACTAAATGTAATTTTTGATGGTAAGAGCTGTTGGACCGTGGAACAGGCTACCTGGCAAGGCGGTGAACTGTCTTTCATTGGTTTTAAAACACAGCTTGTGCCATAGACTGGTCTGATGGAGAGGAATGTTGGGAGGAACCAGCTGGGGAACACCCAAGGGAAGAAGAAGGCTCAGAGCGCAGGGACGGGACGGTGGTGTGACAATGATGAGTGGTCAGAGGGAGAAGACTGGGAAGAGGATGTGTTGGATGCTGAAGGAAGCTTAGTGAGCTGGGAGAGTCGGTGACAGAGAGAAGTCCAGATTTGGAGGCAGAAGCTGAAGCAGGAGGGTGGAAGGAGGACGCCAAGAGGCAGAGATGAGTCTGGTTGGTGAATAGTCCTGGGTGTCTCCTCCTCCTGCTGTGACCAGCTCCCCTCCCCCTTGTCTCCCAGAACCAGAAGTGGCAAGAAAAGGGCGGAGGATAGGTTGGCTTCATGCGCACACAGTCTCCAGTTGCGGTAGGAAGGTGGGGGCTTCCAGTCTTGGCAACTGATCCATGGACCTAATAAAGAGTTAACTCCAACTTGCACGGTGTGATTTACTGCTGGCTTACTCCTGACAGGTTGGACGGCTGCCTGTCAGGGATTGTTCAGCTGTGGTTCCTGCATTGCCCAAGATGACCTTTGCATGAAAACTGGATTGAATTTCTCTACCACCCCTAAAAAAAGACTGTTGTGCTGGGATAGAGGGAAAAACAATCCGGAGGGAAGCAGGCCTCTCAAGAACAACTGTCCTTTATTGCTGTAGAATGAGAACAGAAAAATGAACACATCCATCAGAGCTCCGCCATATGCACACTACAGGAAGTCAAGAGGTCCAAAAGGCATTACACTGCAACACAGTGTCACCGGCATACAGAACAAAGGCAACCAGAACGTACCACCTTCCCAAATGTACTTCCAAAGCATTTTAAGGTCATAAATATGTACTTCCCTCCTTGATCGACTCGGCTGATCTCATTGTAAATTCACGTCCACTGTCTTTGCATTGCATGCGGGTCGGGGGGTGGGGGTGGGAGCGGCGGCTGAAAACTCTCAGGTTCTTTGTTGTGTCTGGAGAGCCTTGCATACGCTCAGATTAATTGCAGGCTGCTGCAGAGGCTGAGCCATCAAATCCAGCCTGGGAGAAGTAATAGCTTGATTATTATTTAACAATCTAGGCCTGCCAAGCCACCTCTTATTTGCTGCGCTTGCTGTGCTTTGGAGTGTTTTTAAAAAGAAAAGGGGAGGGGGGAGAAGCTAAAGAGAAAAGTCAGCAGGAGTTCACCAATAAATGCTTTGGGCCTGGCTACCTCTTCATCTTCGCCATACTAAAAAGCTGCTTCCGAATGCACCGTAGCTGTGAAGGACGTTAAATGCTTTGATGAGGGAACAGCCAGAGGATTCACAAACTCTTACGTGATCTACAGCAGGCACTGAAAGCAGTATTCTTCCCTCAAAGAGAGCACCGAGAGGTGCTATTCTCCTGGCGCAGCTAAGATCCACGGCATCCCCTGGAGAGAGGAAAGCTTTGTTAAACCACTCTTAGAATTACAGTGGACGCTCGGGCCACGATTCGGTGCTTCTGCGCATGCGCAAAGCACAATTTAGCGCTTCTGCGCATGCGCCGAAACCCGGAAGTAACCATTCCGGTACTTCCGGGTTCAGCGTGGTGCACAACCCAAAATCGCGCAACCTGAAGCATCTGTAACCCAAGGTATGACTGTATAGCTCTGTGAGGGGAATAGAGGCCGCCTAACAATTCTTAGCACCCTGAACAAACTGCAACTCCCAGGATTCTTTGGGGGTGGGGGGAGCCGTGGCTGTTAAAATGGCATAGTAGTTGTCACGGTCTGGTTGGACGCAGAGGAATGGTGGGAGGGACCAGCTGGGAAGCCCCCAAGGGAAGAACGCTGAGAGCCTGGGGATTGGTGGTGGGACAATGATGATTGGCTAACATTCTACCCAGCTCTGATTGGTTGTTGGGTCACCAGGAGGCTGACCCGGGGTCTGTCTGTCACAGATGGCTTTTCTAATGCATTTTGCTGTTTTGAATTTGTTTTGTATTTTTATATTGTATGAAAGCTGCCTTGGGTGGGCATACTTGATTAACTACAAATAAACAAAGGCACCATGGGATTTGTAGTTCAGCATTGGCAGAAATGCTCTGTTAGAGATCCCGCCCCTCCAGGAATTGCTATTTTTCTTTCATTCTGAGGCCATAAAGTTCATGAAGCCATAAAGTTCTCATAGCCACACAGGACCTCAAGATAGGCAGGAGACATTTGATACAAAGTTTTATCATATCAGTGGGCCACAGTCTTGGATATTTCTGACACCTGGAAGTCAATTTTCTTGCAGCGCCATCATGAAATATTTATTGATCTGAAGATCGAGCTTTATTTCTGCCCACCCAGTCCAAAATGTTTTGCTGCCTGGACCACCGGTATGAAATTTACGGCATGTAATGCCTTAAGAGAGAATATTATGAAAATGATGTACAGGTGGTACATGACACCAGTCAAGCTTGCAAAAATTTATCATTTGCCCGATAATAAATGTTGGAAATGTAAAGAAAATGAAGGTACATTCTTTCACCTTTGGTGGACGTGCCCAAAGATTAAGGCTTTCTGGGAGATGATCTATAATGAAATGAAAAAGGTATTTAAATATACCTTCCTGAAGAAACCAGAGGCCTTTCTCCTGGGCATAGTCGGCCAATTGGTGCCAAAGAAGGATAGAACTTTCTTTATGTATGCAACAACAGCAGCAAGAATACTTATTGCAAAGTATTGGAAGACACAAGAGCTACCCACCCTGGAAGAGTGGCAGATGAAGGTGACGGATTATATGGAATTGGCGGAAATGACTGGCAGAATCCGAGACCTGGGAGAAGAGTTGGTGGAAGAAGAATGGAAGAAATTTAAAGACTATCTTCAGAAATACTGTAAAATTAATGAATGTTAAAATGATGTTGGATTGAAAATAAGTGGCATTAGCAACAAAGTTAATAAGAATATGCAAAAATGAATTGATAATGGATGAAAATATAGAGTTATAATATGTTAAGATACAGAGTTAAGATAAATGAAAGAGGGTAAGGATTTGCTGATTTGATTATTTAAATGGGAATACAAAAAAGGGAGGTGTGAGGAGGCCAAGGAAATAAGTTAATGAGTTCAAAGTTACAAAAAACGGATTTGTTTTTAATTCTTTTTTGGCTATTTGTCTTTTGTATTTTGTATTTTTATTCCTTTTTTTCTTTTTCATGTATTTTTCTATGTTCTTTTTTTGTATCTTTTTCTTTTTATATGACCTTTTTTCATTTTGTAAACTTATGTTTTTGTAAAACTTCAATAAATATCTTTAAAAAACAACAACAACAACAAAAAACAAAACAAAATGCAAAGGTGCAATATGTTGCAGTGCCACAAACAGAATCCATGGGTAGTTGCACATTATTTCAACATTAGTGATAGGATAGGGCCAGTAGTTTTTTGTCATTTGCAAGATGACAAATGAGCCGCAGAGAATGGATTGGAAGGAACAAACTTTACTTAGCAGTGTGCTCTGCCGAACTATATACAAAACAGAAACTTAGCTTCTTTTCCCTGCTAGTGTCACCCAGAACTGCTTCTTCCCCATACAACCATTTCTAAAATGCTTTCATTCTCCTAGGGGAGCAGCCTTGCTTAGGGGAGGGGAGTGGTCAGTATTCTGAGGGCCGTATACCAGTGATGGGCGGGGCCAGATACAAAAGTGGGTGGAGCAACACTCCCATCAGCTTGGCCAATGGGAAAGGCAGAAGGCATTCAGGATGCATGTCGTTTTGTGCCATGCTCAAATGGGATCCAGCTGACTCGCATGAGAACTCAGCACCACTGCGACGGCAGCTCTGGAGGAGGAAAACGGGACATTTCAGGATCATGTCAGAAGTCAGGATGGCTTCTGTAATTATGGGATGTCCTGGGGAAATCGGGACACTCGAAGGGCATATATCTGCCCAGCGGAGTGTTGCAAATGGGGCACTGCCCCACCAATCTCAGTCAGATCTCTGCTGTCTCCCCGCCTGCCTCCTTACTTACATCCAGTCCAGGGGTCGGCTCTGCTTGTGACAGCTTCCTACTCCTCCACACTCCCAGTGCCACCCTTGTAGAACTCGGCAGGGAGGAGGATGGAACAAAAGCAGAATTAATTGGCACTGCCTGTCATTGGCTCTGGCGCCACCTAGTGTTGGCCTCCTTGCCTTCTGGCCTATCAGTTCCAATGGGCACCAGCCACTACTGCATCTGCTCTGGATATTTTCTGGGATGTAAACACTGACACACCACTCAAAGGAAATAAATAAACAGCACACAATAGGCAGCCAGCCCCCTGGAGCTGAGGATTTTATTAGAATACAAACAGGTATTGCCAAACACAATATAACCTCTACTTATGAAAATATCAACAATTACAGTTGAAATAGGCAGTAGTAGTAAGTCACCTTAGAAGAACAGTTTGCACCTATTATTTCTGTGTGGTTTTTTTCCTTTTTAAATAAAAACTTTGTTCATAACGTTTTGGCTTTTTTATTTTTAAAAATTAAGCACATAGACAGGTAACTTCTTGCCTGGCCTGATATAACCAGCAGTCTTTCTTTTCCCTTCCTGTTACAACTGGAGGCGCCAAAATCAATTAAAAATACAGGAAGCTTCCCTCTCTTTGTCTTCCACACGGTCTCGATTATATTTTCTTTTGGTCTTGGTTAAATACTCACTGTGTGGATGTTGGAGGCTACAAATAATCCAGCAAGACACTTCTGAGTTATCAACAGTCATTGCATTCCGTATGAATAAACCAAGGAAATAGAATAAGGTCCTCAAAGGTGAGCCAAGGTGTCATCCGAACAGAGGCTGAAGCAATTGCTTGAGGAGGCTGGAAGTGCTCTCTGGTCCTTCCCAACAAGATTTTGTGCGTAGCTTGGTTGGACCAGGATGCAAAATATGAACCTTCTCCCACACACAAGTAAGCAGTGAGCCTACCACTTGTGCCAATGTGTCCTTCAATAAAAACACCACCAGAAGTAATGAGACAGAGCTGCTTCTTCACCCAGGCATAGTCCAGTGGCAGAGGGTCCCTCTTGCAAACTGAAGATGCAAGATTCGGTCCTCGGTAGCTCTTGTTATGACAGGTGTGGGGAACCATTGACCTTCTGGTTGTTGCTGAACTACAACTCCTGTTAGCGTCAGCAAACATGGCCAATGGTCAGGGGTGATGGGAGTTGTAGTTCAGCAACATCTGGAGGGCTGGAAATTCCTCACATCTGTGCTAGAAGATTGTGAGAAGGAACATAAGAAGTTGCCTTAAGTCAGGCTCAGACTATTTATCGATGAACGATAGCGGATGGTGGATTGGGGTGATGGCACTCACTTGACTTCTGGCCCCCTGCATCCCTGCTGTGAGGGGGTGAGGTGGCGCAGTGCGAATGCATCTGTGCAGCCAATTCAGCACCTCTGCTGGTGCATGTGCCCTGCACTGACCTTGCTGCCACCTTTCCCCTCTCACTCTCTGTTCTGGCACGCAGCAGCAGTGCGGCTAGTCAGAGGTCGAGTGAGAACCCTGTCATCCGCTGCTGTCCATCGAGCCCAGTATGGATTTCCTCTGACTGCCAGTGGCTCTTGATGGTCTCGGGGAGAACTTTCCTCATCGCCAGCTTCCTGGCCTGATAAAACTCCTCTTCAAAAGCAGAGAAAAAGGAGGCCGATTTGCACAAAGTGTTCATGTTCTAATTTGTATGCAAATTGAGAAACTATGGCTAAATTTGAAACTGAAATGCACATCACTATAGTGGGGAAGACTGTGACCAGGTGATCTGTGCTCTTGCCCAGTCTGTGGTCCAGGTGCTGACTGTTGATGATGGGCGACTCAAAGCCCCTCTTGCTATCCTTCTGTTTTTTAAGAGATTTATACATTGTGCCTGGAAGGATAAACACCCACCATCTATTATGCGACAGTGGCTTTTTGGTGGGTTCTCCTCCCTCCCTTTATTCCTGGTTTTCTTTCCCCCCCCCTCTTCCGCCATTTTGTTAAACTCGCCATTAATTTTCTTTTCTCTCTCTCTCCTACCATCTTTGTTAAACCTGCCATTGACTTCCTTTTTAAAGGCCCCTCCTGCTCTCCCTTCTTAGGGTTGTTTGTCCTTAAACAAGCAAATAAGGATCTTTTTTAAAAAAATTAAGACTATGACTTGGGACTGTCCAGTGAAGCTGAATGCTGGAAGTTCCCTGTGTAATTTTGCTCCCAGAAGATGTAGTGATGGTCAGCAACTTGGATGGAGGATAAAGCTATTGGTTGCTATGTTCTAACTACACTGCCAGCTGCTGTGAGCTGCAGGTGGGCTGTTGCGCTTCTTCTCTACTTGCAGGGTTCCTGCATTCATCTGGTTGGCCACTGTGAGAACAGGATGCTGGACTAGGTGGGCCATTGGCTTGATCCATCAGGGATCTTCTTATGTTCTTCTTGGAGATACCAGAGATTGAACCTAGGACCTTCTGTGTACAAAGGAGAGTCTCTTCCACTGAACTGTCATAGCAGGCCCCAGAAAGGCCCTGAGAGAGAGATACAGGCCATTAAAGCTGACAAACACTGTGGTAGCTCAGTGCTCAGTTATGGGTGGTGATGCTGAAGGAGACTTAATGGCTTCCACAAGCCCCTCCTCTTCCGCCCCTTGTTTGGACAAATCCAAGCCTCCTAAAAAGGGGAGACATTGCGAAAGCTGAGGGGGCTGGTAGGTCATGCAATGGAAGCACCAAGGGCAGGCCTTTATTCTCGTCTTTTAAAAATAGTAAAAGTATATGGCAATTGATTTCCACCTAGAAGGTTTAAAAAGCATTTTTTTTTAATAATAGGAAAAGAAATCTAAACATTCAGTTGCTTTTTTTTGCTAACGTAGCAGAGTTAAATGCAGACTATAAATAGTTTAAATAGTTTAAGCCTCCCACTCCCCAGTTATCAGGTGCATTTTTTTTTTAAAAAAAGGGTATATTGCACTTTGATGTATACAATCATGTTAACTCCTTCATCCACCTTCCATTAAGCAAAGTCCAAATGAATGATAAAACAGAGGTGTTACACGCCCCCCCCCCAACCTTAAGAACTGTTCGAAGGTAAACTTTGGTTCATTTCCATTTGCAAAGTGAAAAACGTAGAGGACTGGGAAGTTAAGGATAGGAAGTGGTAGGAGGAGAAGACCAATACGTCGTATAAAATTCAAGCTGATATGCTTGTGCGCTCTTTTCACTGGTCATTATTTTGACAATTAACATTACTTTCTGAGTTTTACTGCAACCAATGTTTTAATATATGAAGTGCACGGTATCCAAATCGGGGGAAAGGGAACCCCCAGTGACGGCAATCTCCTCCTTCTCCTACCCACAACCTGCAAGTTGTGGTGCAAACTCACATCTACACAAAAGATCTTTGATAGTTAAGGAGGGTAAGTTTGGTTGTCAGCACTGAACCGAGGCTAAAACCTGGCTTACAGGTGCCCTAGAACGGGGATAGTCAACGTGGTGCCCACCAAATATTGCTGTACTACCACTTCCATCGTTCCTTATCATTGCCATGCTGGCTGCTGCTGGTGGGAGTTCTGGTTCAACAACATCTGAAGGGCACCCCCTTGCCATGGGGAATGGTGGCGAGTCAAGTGACAACCCAATGGCTAAGAAGCCATAGTAGCATTAAAATAGGATGGCCCAACTTGCCCAGAGGGTCCCAAAATCATGGGCTAGACCTGATCATAGCTGTGACTTCCATATAGGGTCAAGGCCCTTAGGGATATAGAATCTCAGTATCCACATAAAACACGGGTGACTCCTTTGGTCTCCTATGAAGATATCAGGCTTTTGCCCCGATTCTACACTTTGACCGCATGTGCAAATTTTCATGGTTCTCTCCTGGAAATGGGCCTTTCATGTAATTACAAGCTACAGTTTACCTGCATTTGTTTTCATGCCACAAATCTATACACCCCGCTTGTGTAATGCTCTCCCCAGAGAGGTTTGACTGGCGCCTTCATTACATATCTTTAGGCGCCAGGCAATAACATTCCTCTTTGACCAGGCCTTTGGCTAATTAAACAATCAATGGCCTTTTAAACTGTTTGTGTGTGTTTGTTATTGTTTATATTTGTTATTATGTGAATGCATTGTTGTGTTTTTAGATTGAAAACCGCCCTAAGATCTTCAGATGAAGGGCGGTATTGAATAATAATTATAATAATAATTTATTATTTATACCCCGCCCATCTAGCTGGGCTTCCCCAGCCACTCTGGGCGGCTTCCAACAAAACATTAAAATACAAGAATTCATCATATATTAAAAGCTTCCCTAAATTCAGTTTAATAATAATAATAATAATAATAATAATAATACACCTTTGCAAAAAGGCTGAAAACACATCCTTTCTTTATAGCTGCCGATTGGCAGTGTGGACTCTGCATATCACACAGCCCCCGGTAATGCTCTTCCACAACTCTTTGTCATGGGATTCATATTCCTGTTCCTGAAAGCAGTGGACGGAAGAACTGGGCTAGCAATGAACAAGGTGATTGAGACATGTGAGGAAACAATGCAGTCCAGTGTGCGGAGGTCTGCTGAAATCCCACACCTATGACGGTGCTTATCACACCAGGAGTTACATTCCCTGTACTATACGGCCAGAGTTAACTGACCAACGCAGTTATTCAGCAGCAAGCCGTGAGGTACACTTTCCCCTCAACCGTTTCCCAAATGTCTCAGAAACTCTGGTGTCATTTGTCATATGCTTTCGAAGCTGGGCTTCTGAAGGACTTGCTTATTTAAAAATGTTCTAACCATACTGCCGAAAGAATGTGATTCTTTCTTGGTCACTGTTACGCTATGAGGTCTCTTGGATGTTACTTCCGAACCCCTTCTAGCGGGAGGAAGAGGTAACTCTGAAAGATGAATGATTTAATTCTGGAGCTCATAAAAAAACAAAAAGCACCCCATTCTCCATACATTCATGGTGTTGTTGTTGTTTTTTCAAATGTGTACAAATAACCATTAGGAGCCCACTCAAGAAAGTCTTGCTGTCTTCTCGGGCTTCTGTGAGATTTATTGTCTCCATATAGATCACAAAATAATTCAGCATCGCCCAGGGATCAAAGCACCTAGTGAGCTTCAATATGGAATTTTCAAAAAAGGTTCTTTTAAAAAAAAGATGCTCAAATATGTTATTTTTGTTCTCTGCTCAAGAAATCCCTTCCTTGCTCTTGGCACAATGTGCTCAACTATTCCATGAAACACAGCACTTGTACTGAAAAGGATAAGTTACAGCTCTCATGTTGCCTTGTGGGCCACAGGATGGCTTCTTCCAGTTCTGTGTCATTCCTCCAGAGAACCTAAAAAGACACACTGAGCCACCATACAAATCAATAATTTGCAGTTGGATCGCTTCTTGTCTTCAACATTGGAATAATCCATGTGGTAGGACTCCATGACAATTTGTAAACAAAAAACAACAACCAAGCGAGGGCAGATAATGTAAATAACCCCATCAAATATATATTTATATATGTATATATATAGAGAGAAAACGTTCAGTACAGGTGTATGCTTGGTTAGAACATAAGTTCATTCAGGTACACTTCACAGTGGCTTATTATCACCAACAATGTTCCATGGCATCAGTGCTCAGACATCTAATTGCCACTTCTGAAAGCCTCTTTTTTCAAGGCCCCGTAGGAGATGTAGCCTGCTTCGCTGCCTCTTTCTGTCTCCCCGATATCAAAGGCTCCTGTTAACAGTTCTAGCCAACTCTCCTGACTCTGGGAGAGAAATTAAATCCAACAGCCACTCTTAGCAGTGACCATTGCTCCTCCGGCAGTCGCAGCCCATTGACGTAACCTCTTGAAAAGAACTTTCCTCCGCTTGGAAACCTTTTGGGCGACGATCACGGCGATATCTTTATAGGCTTTCCATTCTTATCGTATTGGTAAACCAGCATTTTGATACAGTGGGAGTTGGCTGGAGATATCCAGGGACTGCTAGTTATGGAAAAGTTATGGTTTGTGTAGAATTGGACAGGTTGCTTCTGGCACTTAAAGAAAGCCTTGAGTGTCGTGGCTGCCATTGTGCGGAAGCGCTTGCTGATGAAACAGTACAGGAAAAAATTGATGGCCGTGTTCAGGAGCGCCAGCATGTTGGCAACATCTGAGACAATGTGGACTGACCAGCTGTTGTGTATTGGCGAGACGTAAAGGTGATAGAGGATCATGATAATCCTGGGCGCCCAAAGGATGGCGAAAATGGAGGTGATGGTAAACAAGATGGCAGTGGTTTTCCCAGTGGAATAGCCTCTCAGGCGGAAATTGCACTTCTGGCGAAGCTTGCACACGATGATGGAATTTAAGATGAAGAAGATGGAGCAGGGCACCAAGTAGACTGTGAAGCAATGGATCCAGATGAGGATGTGATGGACCAGTGTGCTTGTGTAGTCTTCTTTCCAAATATTGGGCCACCAGTAGTAAGGGATGCTGGTCAGAAAGCAAATGATATAAACGCTGACAATGACTTTCCGAGTGCGGGCTGGGTAAGAAACCGTGTGATACTTGAGAGGGTGGCAGACAGCAATGTAGCGGTCAATGGTCAGCGGCACAGTAATCCAAATGGACGTGTGGATGGACGAAAATTCCAAGACCTCGATGATTTTGTCTAGGACCTCTGGCATTTGCTTTTTCAAGATGAAGTCTTCCAATAAAAAGTCAACAAAGACAATGAAGAAGAGCACCAGCAGGTCAGCGGCTGCCAGAGCCAAAAGGTAATTGTAGGAGGACTTCTGCCTGCGTGCCACCAGCTGGGACAAAATGATGACGGTCAAAATGTTAGCTGAAGGGAGGGAGAGAGATAGGAGAGTTTTGTTAGCTTTACAGGAGAAATGGAGGCTGGTCCAATGGAACTGATGGGGTTCTGCCAGCCCCCCCCCCAGTCTGCCCTCAGCCCCCACCTGCCTGCCCATGAGTCCTTTTCCAAGCAGAGGTTGGCATCCCTAATTTCAGGGATGGGGTCTGATGTAAAGATATTTGGAATAAAACATGGACGCACTTGTCTACAAATCAAAATCAGAGGTGAGGAAACGGGTGCCCTCCAGATGTTGCTGAACTACAATCTCCATCATCTTTGATCATGCTGGCAGGGGCTGATGGGAGTTGTAGTCCAACAACAATGGGAGGGCCACAGGTTTCCTAATCTCAGTGTTGGAAGATGAGGAGATGTGTTTCATGGTTCCAGGACACGGTCCTTCAGAACACGCTCTTTAATTGAGCCCTGATTTAATTCCATCCTTCCCGCAAAACGTGCTGGCTCAGCCTCATGCGAAGCTCTACCCACCCACACGTGCCGAAGCCCATTTAATTAGTGCATGAACAAAAGTGCAGAGGTTTGGTTTACCAACAGCGCATGCTGCCAAGTATTGACATTTTTATATGTGTACAGCAATTAGTACTTCTGCGGAGCTAAATGCGCCACATTTAATGTTAAACTCCAGATCGTGCTGATTGGCCTTGAAAAGGCAATCAAGAATAATTAGGAGGATTCCTCTGAATAAGAAGCAAGGGAAATGATGGAAGCAACAGAAATGATGTCCTTATATGCACCTTCTAGTGAAAGCATGAATGCATATTATTTGCCACTTATGGCCTGACATTTACCGCTCTTCCTCTTAGATTTCTAAATGCTGCTTTAAGCTTCATTTCCCAGAAATATATTCCATAATATATTTTGGATAGTTGTTTCTCCATCAGTCTGTATGTCTCTATGCATTTGGATACCTCTTGAGATGTTCCCAAGATGGAGCTTGCTTTCTCCTGCTCCAGAGGGTAGGAGCTGAACCAATGGAGTCAATTTACAAGAAAGGAGATTTCAATTAAACATTAGTAAGAACTTTCTGATGGACATTACAGGAGCCAGAATCTAGTACTAAAAGAGTATTGGAATTGATCCAAGAATTTGGTCAGGTTGCAGGATTCAAGTTGAACAAGTTAAAAACTAAGGTTCTAGAGAAAAATTTAACACCGATTGAGAAAGAGAGGTTTCAGAAGGAGACAGGTTTAACACTGGTTAAGAAAGTAAAATACCTGGGGGTCAATATGACTGCTAAGAACGTGAATTTATTTAAAGATAACTATGAAAAATGTTGGTCAGAAGTGAAAAAGGATTTAGAAATATGGTCAAATTTGAAGCTTTCCTTGCTAGGCCGTATTGCTGCTATAAAAATGAATGTATTGCCAAGAATGTTGTTTTTGTTTCAATCATTGCAAATTATGGATAAAATGGACTGTTTCAAGAAGTGGCAGAGAGATATTTCTAGATTTGTCTGGCAGGGCAAGAAGCCCAGAATAAAATTTAAAATACTAACCGATGCAAAAGAAAGAGGCGGATTTGCCCTGCCAGACCTTAAACTTTACTATGAATCAGCTGCATTTTGCTGGCTGAAAGAATGGCTGCTTCTTGAGAACATAGACATTTTGGATTTAGAAGGTTTCAATAATGTATTTGGGTGGCATGCATATTTGTGGTATGATAAGCTCAAAGCGCATAAAACATTTAAAAATCATATTGTCAGGAAAGCATTGTTCAATGTCTGGATAAGATATAAAGACCTACTTGAAAATAAAACCTCAAGGTGGTTATCACCGATGGAAGCGAAGGCTCAGAAAAAGCTCAATATGGAGGCCAAATGGCCGAAATATTGGGAGATTTTGGAACAAGAAGGAGATAAATTGAAATTGCAGAGCTTTGAGAAACTAAAAGACAAAGTGCGAGATTGGCTTCATTATTATCAAATAAGGGAGGCTTACAATTTGGACAAGAAAATTGGCTTCCAGGTGGAAAAATCAAAATTGGAAGCAGAACTGTTAGGTCCCAAAACTAAGATATTATCAAGAATGTATAACTTGCTGTTGAAATGGAATACTCAGGATGAAACGGTGAAATCTGCTATGATAAAGTGGGCACAAGATGTCGGACATAACATTATGTTGGCTGACTGGGAACAGTTATGGACCACAGGTATGAAATTTACGGCATGTAATGCCTTAAGAGAGAATATTATGAAAATGATCTACAGGTGGTACATGACACCAGTCAAGCTCGCAAAAATCTATCATTTGCCTGATAATAAATGTTGGAAATGTAAAGAAAATGAAGGTACATTCTTTCACCTTTGGTGGACGTGCCCAAAGATTAAGGCTTTCTGGGAGATGATCTATAATGAAATGAAAAAGGTATTTAAATATACCTTCCTGAAGAAACCAGAGGCCTTTCTCCTGGGCATGGTCGGCCAATTGGTGCCAAAGAAGGACAGAACTTTCTTTATGTATGCTACAACAGCAGCAAGAATACTTATTGCAAAGTACTGGAAGACACAAGAGCTACCCACCCTGGAAGAGTGGCAGATGAAGGTGATGGACTATATGGAACTGTCGGAAATGACTGGCAGAATCCGAGACCAGGGAGAAGAGTCGGTGGAAGAAGATTGGAAGAAATTTAAAGACTATTTACACAAATACTGCAAAATTAATGAATGTTAGAATGATGTTGGAATGAAGTTAAGTGGTTTTAGCAGCAATGTTACAAAGGAGTATGTAAAAATGGATTGTTAACAGGTGAGAATGTAAAGTTATAAAATATTAAGATAAAGGATTAAGATAAAAACAAAGAGGGAAAGGATTTGCTGAATTAACCAACTGAACTGGAATACAAAAAAGGGAGGTGTGAGGAGGTCAGGGAAACAAGTAATTGAAAGACAAGACATGGAAAGATTGATTTGTTTTTAATTGTTTTTATTTTTCTGTATTTTGTATTTTCTCTTTTTTTTCCTTTCCCCCCCTTCTCTTTCTTACTTTGTAATCTTTTTTGAAACTTTAATAAATATCATTAAAAAAAAAAGAGCTTTCTGATGGCAAGAGCTGTTCAACGGTGAAACAGACTCCCTCAGAAGGTGGCGGACTCTCCCTCATTGGAGGTTTTTGAACAGAGGTTGGTGACCCTCTGTCCAGGATGCTTTAGCTGTGATTCCTGCACTGTAAGGGGTTGGACTACATGACCCTTGGTGTCCCTTACAACTCTCCAATTCTATGATTCCATCGTTAAGCTTCTTGCTCACTGTGATTTTCTGTTCCTACTCAGCTTTGAAAATGGGTTTTTGGTGCTTAAATGGATTGCGAGATACAGTGGTACCTCGGGTTACAGACATTTCAGGTTACGTGTTTTTGGGTTGCGCACCGCACCGAACCCAGAAGTACCAGAACAGGTTATTTCCGGGTTTTGGCACTCGCGCATACGCAGAAGCACTAAATCGCGCTTTGCACTTGCGCAGAAGTGCCAAATCGCAACCCGCACGTGTGCAGATGCGGTGCTGCGGCTTGAGAACTTCAAGTTCCAAATATGCCTCCCACACAGATCACGTTCACAACCCGAGGTTCCACTGTAATTTGCCAATAAAAAGCTGCATGTCTTGGTAGTTGAGCACCATCACTTTGCTAAAGGAAATCCTTTCAATTGCTGCTCATAATCCGTCTCTCAGCACTCAAGCTAACACATTTTTGCTATTAGATCTGCTTCGTCTAATAGCTACCACCGGGCAGAAATGCAGCTGCCTGTTTCTTAACAGAGATGGGAAGATGAGATTCTATGCACCTTTGGGTGCAAACTGAACCAAATTTCTCACCTATCCCAACTTCCAAGGGGGATCAGTCAGGCCTCATCCCTGGACCGATGTTTTGTAGACTGATTTTAAGTGGAATGAATTTATTTCTTGCTTTAATAGTTCACCTTTTCTGCAAACCCAAGGTGGTACACATGGTTCTCCCCCTCCTCCACAACAACCCAGTGAGGTAGGATAGGCTGAGAGGCAGTGACTGGATCAAGGTCACCCAGTGAACATCATGGCCAAGTTGGGATTTGAACCCTGGTCTCCCAGGTCCCAGCCTGCCACTCTAACCACTACACCACTGCTGAAATTGTGTTTTTTTCCATGACTGTGCTTGGTGAATTGTGGTGTTGTGTGTGTGTGTTGGTTATTGTTAAGGTTGGTGTTAAGTTTTAAACTGCTTTTTTGTTTCATTAAAGTGTGTTACATTTGCCACTTGGTGAGAAAAGTCTTCTGAAAAGCTAGATAAACATCTATAAAACAAATAGATAAAACAAATAAGCCCAGAGACTTGTCATCAAGATAGGGGAGAGATAAGGCTCACTAGAATCCAGGGCATAAGCTTCTTGCACTAACTCTTCTGCATTAGGTCTGGAGATCCATTCTAGCTCAATCCAGGTCCACAGACACTATAAAAGAAAATATTTTTTTAAAATAAAAAAATACAGTCACAATATATTCATTTTTAGATGTGTCTTATTGGTGATTCTGATATAGCTGGCTTTGTAGTTTGCCACGGGTTTCTTTGCCTATTGAATAAGCCAGCAAAAAGCAAGCAAGTAAATCAGTATATAGAACCACAAAGTTCATATACCAACTCTGTGCTCTGCATACTACTGGATCTCCTGCCTCAGCCAAACCTGACCATGGACTGCTCTGACCTTGCCTTTCGCCTGACGCTTGTTGCAAACTCCACTAACTTGGACCATGACCCTGACCTGCAGGAGACAATTTCGGGATAGGTGGGCAAGTAGTCTAACCCGGGGCAAAGATGCCTCTTATGTTCCATCAAAGAAAGTTGTGTGGACCCTAATTGTCTAACCTGGAACAAGGCAGCCTCTTATATTTCTGTCTATGGATTTAGTGAGACCCCTAGGCAAAGATAGCTGTTTATCCCGTTGTCCCAAGAAGTCAGTGATCTTTTGCGATCCCTTTTGAAGCATCAGTGGCGTAGCGTGGGGGGTGCAGGGGGGTGCCGGCCGCACCGGGCGCAACATCTGGGGGGGGGGCGCTCGCACTCACAGCTCTCTGCCCCTACTAAAATCCATGGGTTAGGGGGCGCAAATTACTTGCCTTGCCCCGGGTGCTGACAACCCATGCTACGCCACTGTGAAGCATCAATCCTCACCAAGCAAAGTAAGCCCATGTTTTCAGAATGGGTGCCGCCTGCCAGAGGCAAATGTCAGTGTGACTCTCCTGAAATACCACGAATTTCAGGTATGAGCTATTGCCTGGTCTTGTTCTCCTCACTCTGCAATCGAGTGAGTGATGCATGCCCTCTAAGGAGGAACACAGGCAGACTGCTGGCAGATAGCTGACAGTTTCCTCCACTCATCAAAAGGAACAGAGAGCACTCCTTAGTTGCATTTTTGTTCTGCAAATGGAAATGATGCACCTTTCTCCCACCAATCATGTGCAGGTAGTAAGTGGCAAGTCTGAGATGCACAAGAGCTGTCTGTTTCCTATTGTCTGAGTGAAGAAGAAGAGTGCCTGGAGACCTTTGGTATTTTGCAAGAGGAATTCAAGTGCATACTGGAAAGTTAGGTCTGTGCAATTAAAGTGGGTCAAATCAGTCTTGCCACCCTAGCACAACAAATCCCCTTTGAGAAGCAAGCCAATGGACCTTTCTGCAGATAGGGAAATGCATTGAGAAGTGTGGGGTGAAAGGCTGATTAGCAGGAAGCTATATATATGCCAGGGACTTGGGTGGCGCTGTGGGTTAAACCACAGAGCCTAGGACTTGCCGATCAGAAGGTCGGTGGTTCAAATCCCCGTGACGGAGTGAGCTCCCGTTGCTCGGTTCCTGCTCCTGCCAACCTAGCAGTTCAAAAGCACATCAAAGTGCAAGTAGATAAATAGATACCGCTCTGGCGGGAAGGTAAACAGTGTTTCTGTGCGCTGCTCTGGTTCGCCAGAAGCGGCTTAGTCATGCTGGCCACATGACCCGGAAGCTGTTCGCCGGCTCCCTCGGCCAATAAAGCGAGATGAACATCGCAATCCCAGAGTCAGTCATGACTGGACCTACTGGTCAGGGGTCCCTTTACCTTTATATATATGCCAGACAAACAAATCAGAATGTATTTTCAATAAAGGATATAGTTTACAGAGGGCATCACAGTTTAAGGAGGATGTTGACAAGCTGGAATGTCTGCAGACGAGGGCGAACGAGATGATCAAGGGTCTGGAAACCAAGCCTTATGAGGAATGGTTGAAGGAGCTGGGTATGTTTAGCCTGGAAAAGAGGAAAACTGGGAGAAGATATGATAGCTATCTTCAAATATTTAAAAGGTTGTAACATGGAAGGTAGAGCAAGTTTGTTTTCTGCTGCTCTGGAGGGTAGGACCTGAACCAATGGCTCCGAAGGACAAGAAAGGAGATTCCGACTCAGTGGCGTAGCATGGGTTGTCAGCACCCAGGGCAAGGCAAGTAATTTGCGCCCCCTAACCCGTGGATTTGCGCCCCCTAACCCGTGGATTTGCGCCCCCTAACCCGTGGATTTGCGCCCCTAACCCTAACCCCCAGATGTTGCGCCCGGTGTGGCCGGCCCCCCCTGCACCCCCCACGCTACGCCACTGTTCCGACTAAATGTTAGGAAGAGCTTTCTGGTGGCAAGAGCTGTTCAGCCAGTGGCGTAGCGTGGGGGGTGCAGGGGGGGCGGGCCGCACCGGGCGCAACATCTGGGGTTAGGGCAAATCCATGGGTTAGGGGGCGCAAATCCACGGGTTAGGGGGCGCAAATCCACGGGTTAGGGGGCGCAAATTACTTGCCTTGCCCCGGGTGCTGACAACCCACGCTACGCCACTGTGTTCAGCAGTGGTTAGATGCAGCAATGTGTCAGTTTTGGTTTCTCTCAGTTTCTCATTTTCCCAATGAATCCATGTATTTAGACAGACCATCAGGACAGCTAACTATTTGAAGTTAATTGCTAGGGCTTCATGTAGAATTGCTTTCACAGAACAAAGCCCTAGTGTTATGCCCTCTGCCTTTCTTGATGGCTGCTATAAGAAATTACTCTGTGTTCTGCAAAACAGCAATAGAGGAGTATATTACCCGGTGTTCTTTTTCTAAAGCTCGCCATGAAGAAAAAAAAATCTGTCTGAGTGTAGCCACGATAAGAATTGTGTTACACCAAGTGAGTTCATGTGGGGTTTTTTTGTTTGTTTGTTTTTTGCTGTAAAACCATGTTACTTTGTGTGTTTCTCTGTTTATGTTGGCAGTCAGGAAATTAAGAGCCAGATTTGTGGTTCAATTCTGCACGGTTGTTATTGTTGTTATGCCTTATAGCTAAACAATTAAAATTACTACTACAACATTTTTCCAATATTAAATCCAGCTCTTCCACGTCAGTTTGCATTTTTTTCTTTAAAAAAGCGAGCCCCCATGAAAATTCATCAGCATTTAAAGCAAATATTTCTCCTCATATACACAGTTTTTGTATGTCATTTTGCCTAATTGATACATACTTTTGCAAAGCAATCTCCCCTAATATATTGCATTTTTAAAGTGAATATAAGCATATATATGCATACTTAACCCAAGCACATGCAATTTTTGACAGCTCAGTGAGAGATTTGCATTGCAAAATCCCAAGAAGTGTGAATTCTGGAGGACTGGGGTGTTTCGAGTTTCCATATTGCCAGAGCAAGTTAGGAAGGTTCACCTTTAAAGGTGAACTGAACTGAATTTCTCCTCTGCCCTCACCTCCCTGGAAGCTTTGTGCAAGCAAGGATGAGTGCTCAATAGGCAGGCCATCTAGAGCTGTGATACTCAAGGTGCTGGCCTGCAGACCAGTGCTGGTCCACAGGCCATTGGGTGCTAGTCTGCAGCGACTCCACCACAGCCCAGTTTGGGTGGGACAATTCAGGGACCAAATGTGGCACCAGTCCCTGGCACACTGGTAATATTTTTTTTGCCCTCAGATAGTTTGAGAAGCACTGATCTAGTGGAGTCCTGGCTTCGTTCTCTGTTGCAGCTTGAGCATCTCGTACAAAGGGGGGGGGGAGAATTGCCCAGCGCTTTTGTTGATAATTGATGTGCTTGCCATGCGGATATATAACAGTGCCCGAGGCAAGGGAAGGAAAAAGTTGGCTGCCAAACAACTGACTCATCCAACCTGTCCTCCATCCCTGATCCAAGTCCCGAGGTCATCTTTCCTTTCCCAAGTTGGACCACAATCCATCACTGTTTGCAGCAAAACCTTGCACCAAACAATGCCTTTTACAACATTGTGTGTGTGTGTGTGTGTGTGCAATCTTTGTAGGTTCTGTTAATCAGATAGGCCTGCAACAGGGCAAAATAATAATAATAATAATTCAGCTGTGCTGCTAACCATTCCTTCTGTTTCCAATGCCCAGGCATGGAAGCTAAGGTCACGAAAGCACAAGAGGCAGGGATGAACTGATTTGAGGGAACCTCAGTTTTTGCAGACATGCAATTTTATTCCAAGGAGGGAAATGCTTAAAGTAGGAAAATTCTAAAATGACCCAGTGAAGACCATTGAAATTCGCAGAGACAGCAAGCCCTGTGTCTCCATATTTGCTACTGCACTTATATCCTACTTGTGAGCTTTCCATAGACACTATGAGAACACATTGCTGGACCTTTGGCCTGATCCATTAGGCTCTTCTAATGTTCTTACCTAGTCCAGGGATGGGAAACCTGTGGCCCTCCAGCAACCAACATGGCCAGTGGCCAGATTATGTAAACTGTAGACAAAGGATGTCTGGCAGGCCAAAGGATTGAGATCAACTACCTGCTCAATGCAGGGATGTTGGAACAACAGCATCCCAGAAGCTGCCCCATCTCTCCTTAAATACCTCCAGCAAAGAAGAGCCCACCACCTCCTTAGGCAATCCATACCACTGATGAACAGTTAGGAACCTCCTACTAATGTTTAGCCAAAATCTTCTCCTTGCAGCCCCCACCTATTGGCTCTAATCCTGCACTCTGAGCAACACAGAAGTGCACAGAGAAGAAGTCTGCTTCCTCCATGTGACAGCCTTTCAGATATTTGAAGGCACCTGGTGTGTCTCCCCTTAAGCCTTCTCTTCTCCAGGTTCAACAAACCCATCTCATTTGAACGTTCCTCAAGGGGATTACTTCCCACGAGCACATTCTGTCCATCTATGTGCTGATACCATGCAGTGAGAGGAATCCAGGCATGCCTGCTGGACATAAGACTTCTTCGAGGTTGTTATTACTGCGCAAAATGGCTGTACTTCCAACATCATGTGCCACGCTCATTTCAGCAGCTGGCGATCACTGCTCTGACCTTGGCTTAGCAAAACAATCAGTGGGCGCTTCCTTGCAGAAACTCAAAGCTCGAGACCACAGGCTACTTCCAAGTTGTGCCCAATGTGCTGCTGTTTCCCTGCTGCCTGAAATTAAACAGCATCTGCCGCCACAGCTCTTCCACCCCCTGGAAATTGTATTTTAAAACAGTGGCAGCTTAGCAGACACTCTTGCCAGACTCATGGTATTGACCAGGGCTAAGTGTCTTTAATGCATACTCCTTCCTGCCACCTGCTACTTTTTTAACCTCCCTCTGAGCCATTTTTATGGATCTTTTACCCTTGCAACAAAAATAGACACTATCTCACTTTAACCACATAAGCCGTCATTTGTCCCTCTTTCTGAGCCTCAGAGCATTATCATTTGGCACAATTTTCACAAGCCCTGCTTGATGTGAAGGAATAATAAATTGCTTTTCAATATCTGTCAGTCCTGCAACCTAAGGCGTCTGCTCTTCACTGACAGGCAGAAATTCATCGGGCAAAGCTTTCCTCATCACTGATCTCCATTCTGGCTGCCACGTAGAGAAAGCAGACAGAGAGAAACATTATCATTCTCTCTCTTTCATCTCCTATATACTGGCGGTGAACTCATTATCCAAGTGCCTATATACCACCACATTCACACCATACATTTAAAGGATGATGGCACCACTTTAAACAGTCATGGATTCCTCCAAGGAATTCTGGGAGCTGTAGTTTGTTTAAAACATGAGAAGAGCCCTGGTGGATCTGGCTAATGGCCCATTCAGTCCAGCATCCTGTTCTCACAGGAGACAACCACAAGCAAGACCTGAGCACTAGAACTCTCTTCTTTCTTGTGGTTTTTAGCAACTGGCATTCAGAAGCATTACTGCCTCCGATGAACCTAGTCATCATGGCTAGTAGCCATTGTCCTCCATATATTTGTCTAATCTCTCTATACAGTGGTACCTCGGGTTACATACGCTTCAGGTTACATAGGCTTCAGGTTACAGACTCCACTAACCCAGAAATAGTGCTTCAGGTTAAGAACTTTGCTTCAGGATAAGAACAGAAATCGTGCTCCGGTAGCGCAGCGGCAGCAGGAGGCCCCATTAGCTAAAGCGGTGCTTCAGGTTAAGAACAGTTTCAGGTTAAGTACGGACCTCCGGAACGAATTAAGTACTTAACCTGAGGTACCACTGTATTTGTCTTACTTGGAGATGCTAGGGATTGAGTTTGGGGCTTTTGGCATGCATGTGAGATGTTCTACCACTGAGCTACTGCCCCTTTCATACAGTGAGACAACCTCCAAATGCACATTGAAATCTACGTCCGAGATTTCCAGCTGCCTAATTTAGGGGTGGTGGAGAGTGGCTTTGGTTATTGCTGTGTGTGACTGGAAGCCAGAAACCTTTTGCCGATGCAGATCACCCAGCAATTTACTAGCCGGACCAGATCTACCATCTGCCCACCCCTGCCTTGGATAAATGTCCTGTTCCCCAGCACATCTGCACAAACCCTCCCTGCCAATAACTCAGCGGCTCAAGCCGTCCTTGTCTTATTGCAAGCCTGAAATGAAATCCTCACATTTCTTCCATGCTCAGCATACTGTACATGTACAGCCGTGGAGGCTAGCAATGGAAACCCTGTCCTCAGATGACATTCCCGAATTGAGGCTGTGGAAGTGCATGCGGCGAAGGCGTTGTCGTGCGTGGGATCATTGTGGTCTCTTTTGATCACTTCGTTAGCCGTGCCCTCTCTCCTAATGGAATGAATTCAGCCTCTGCAGAAATACAGGCCACCAATGTTGTCCAAGGAGAGGGAGCATGTGTGTTTGTGTGTACATGTGTATCACACAGAGAGATACTTGCACACCCCTTCTGACTCTAGCCCATGAGAGCTTAAGCCACAATAAAGCTGCTGTTCCTTCGGAAGAACTACCTATCCGATATTTGCAGTGGTAAGAAACCAAGGGGGAATTCTTCAGCCATTTCCCCCAAGCCTTACTAGAGTGGGAGGCCTGTAGCTCAGTGCCAAGGTGTCTGCCTTGCATGCTGAAGGTCACAGGTTTAATCCCTGGCATCTCCAGCTAGGGCTGGGAATGTCTTTTGCCCGAAACCCTGCTGATCAGTGTAGAGCTGCAGTGCAGACTGGTCCATTGGGGAAAACAGGGAACTGCCCCACAAACCCCAGCCAGCTCTTACTTGTCTGCCTTCTCACCTGCAACCATTCCAGCGGGTGGTTGTGGCTGTCAACTTCCTCCTCCTTAGTCCTTAGTTTTGCTGCTGCAGAATTCAGCAGAGAGGAGGATGGGGATAACACTAGAATTTGCTGGCTCAATCTATCATTGGCTCTGGCTCCCCCTCCTGTTTGCGCTCCCTGCCTTTCGCCCTGCCAGCCCCAGTGGGCACCAGCCACCACTGCCATGCTAGATGGACACAATGGCCAGCCTCAATATAAGGCAGTTTCCTATGTTCCTTGTCACCCAGCTCTTTTCAGGAAGATACAGATGGTGTGTCTGATTGCTTTCTATTAACTTCCTGCACTCAGCTTCTTAAGGTGGACTCGATCAATTCTGTCAACAGCTACCCTGGCTCCTGTGTGAGAGGAGACCCAAGAGGCAGACCTAACCCTCCCCTTTTGTAGGAGGTTCCCCTTCCCTGCCCCCATCCTCAGATACTGAGGAAAAAAGATGCTCGATTATAGCCAGAGCGAATCTGCTAGGTGGACATATCCATTCTGCTTTCCTCTCCCCCTCTAGGAACATTTCATCTGAATTCTTGGCATACAATTCCAGATGGGAAAGGAGGGAGGTGGAGAGAGAGAGAGGAAGGCAGGGAAGGAGGGAGAGAGAGGGAGAAGGGGCATACTTAATATTTCAGTGTATATACGCAGAGTAACAACGGCATGATTAACTACTCAGCAATGCAGAATTTGCAACGCCGGCTTCCAAAATGAGCAATTGCAGCTTAAGAGCCAATAAAGTATTGTTTGCAACAGCAGCGCTTCCACATTGAGCGAAGGATTTGTAAGTCAGTAAGCAGAGCCGTCATCCTTGCATTTCAATGATATGCTATTAGGCAAGGGCGAGCATCTCCTATATATCTTTATCTATTAATCATTGACAAATAAAGATGATGCAAACGACACGGTGCTTCCAAAGCCTTGCTTGCCCAGCCAGATCAATATGCAGCAGATTTTCTTTCTATAATGAATGGTGTTTTAAAAACACATCATTTAGCTACTCTGGAAGGTTTGGCTGCGCTTGACATAATGAAATCCTCTCCAGATCCACAAAACAGGCAGAGAACAAGAGGTCACCTTGATGATCTTGAAAACCCACTAGCAGTGCAGCTAGCTAATTGTAAACTCTGGATTTAATGGTCCTGTAAGTGTGTCCGTGGAGGGGGGGAGGCACTTTAGAGAGTGTATATCATTTCTGAGAGGGAGTTGTTAATTAAGCCTCCTCAAAATCTTCAGGACTTGGTCTAGCTGCTAAGGTTGGCTGTCTAGTCTGCTTCAGTTGCAGCGGAAGCAGCTGTTAGTGTGCCTGTGCTCTGGTGTTTATCTACTGGCTGATGTGGTCCATTGCTGGGAATCCCCCCCAACCCCCCCTCAGTTAACAATGCCCCTCCTGTTGGTTCCTTTGCAAAGGTCCCTCAAGGTCACCTCCCTTCCACTGGGTATCTCTAGACCAGTTTAACCTTTGGGGACCAATTTCTTAATCTCTTACCATATATTTGCGTGGTGGTCATGCTCCTGTTGTGACCCACCTTGGATCAGGTCCTGACCCAACCTGACTAGTGGAACCTGCAACAAAATGTTGCAGCTTGGAATGCTCCTGGCCATTGCTCGAGCCAGGCAGCCATGCTCCCTCCCACAATACTCCCTTTCCTGCCCATTTTTTTCACCTGCACCCCAAATAGTCAGTATTCTGTGGTCACCAGGGAAGGGTGTAGCCCAGTGGTGGAGCATCTGCTTGGCATGAAGAAGGTCTTAGGTTCAATCCACAGCTCCTCCATGGAGGGCTGGGAGCCTCTGCTGCTGAAACCCTGCCAGTCAGTGTAGCCTGTAGTTAGCTAGATGAAACTGTCTTCTGACTCAATATAAGGCGGCTGTATTCCTATAAAAACATGCCTGTCAGTTTGGAATGGGTGAATCTGTCTGTTCTGGTTTCTCTCAGTACCTCATTTCCCTAATCTTAACATCATCATCATCATTTCACCACCCTTCACTCTAAGGTCCCAGGGTGGGTTACAACATCGAAACACAACATTAAAAATAGTTTAAAACAACTTAAAGGTAAAGGTAAAGGGACCCCAGATTGTTAGGTTCAGTCATGGACAACTCTGGGGTTGCGGCGCTCATCTCGCTTTATTGGCCGAGGGAGCCAGTGTACAGCTTCTGGGTCATGTGGCCAGCAGGACTAAGCCGCTTCTGGCGAACCGGAGCAGCACACAGAAACGCCGTTTACCTTCCCGCCAGAGTGGGACTATGATGTGCTTTCGAACTGCTAGGTTGGCAGGAGCAAGGACCGAGCAACAGGAGCTCACCCTTTTGCGGGGATTCAAACTGCTGACCTTCTGATCGGCAAGCCCTAGGCTCTGTGGTTTAGACATCACAAATATTAGCTGAGTTCCACATCATTCTCTGAATCCCCTTGGGGGTGGGAGAAAGTCCTTGTGAAAATTTATCAGCATTTCAGTATGGATTTTTATCGAATACACACATTTTTGCATATTATTTTCACGACGCTGTTGAAAGTTGGATACTTTATCTCAGTGGATGCATTTTTGTACACATTACTTGGCAGGAGAACTGCGCTGCAAAAATTAAGAGAAGAACGGGTTTCTAAGGATGGCTGCGTTTAGGTTCTTTCACTGTTTCAGAAAGTGTGAGTTTGGGAGGTTAGCCTTTAAATAAGCTCTTTCCTATCCTACCTCCTCTGGGGGCTGCATACCCTGAGGGAAGGCAGAAGAAAGGAACACAGGGCCAGGAAGCATACATCCCATCATCTCCCCCTTGGCACGAAAGGTTTCTGTCAGTCTTTGTTTTATATCAGGTATTTGCTCTCATCTTCAAGCTGCAAACCGCTTTGGGTGCTTTGGCCGGAAGGCAGTATGTCAATCCAATAACAAACAAACAAACAAACAAACAAACAAACAAACAAACAAACAAAAACAAACAAACTTCTTCCCCATTCCCCACTTGACAGACCCAACTCAAAAGGATCCAGCTGTTGTCTGATGTGCGTACTCTAAAGTAGGAACCTCATAATCCTGCTACAATCTCACAAAGCTTTCAAAAGGTTGGGTCCCAAATATCTGAAAGGCCACTTCCATCCCTTCTGATCTTCTCAGGTGTTAAGAGGGGGTCTCTTTTGGTAGTTCTGCCACCCTCAGTATTGTACGGAAGGGTGGTCTGGGAGAGGACTTTTTTTTCTGTGGCAGCTCCTATACTGTGGAACTCCTTCCTTACGGAGATGTGTTGAGAAAGCTTTGCACAGCTTTCCCAACACACACCTCCTTATCTTAGCCTCTGACAGTCGACGAGTTTTGATTTGTGGGATCCCGCTTCTCTTGTCAAATTCATTACCACCCTGTTCCATTTGGAAAACTTTTGCCTCCTCCATCATCATAATGGTTTTATCTGTTTCTAGAACTGCGTATTGCTTCATTGTTGTAAGCCGCTCTGGGATTTTATGGCGAAGAGTGGTTAAGAAGTCTTAATGAAAAGCAAAAGCAAAATCCAGAACAACCCATTTAGGCTGCAATCCTATATCTGCTTACCTGAGAGTAAGCCTCATTGAACTCAATTGGACTGGACATAGAATCATAGAATCGTAGTCGGATCATCTGGTCCAACTTCCTGAAATGCAGGACTCTTTTGCCCAGTATGGGGCTCAAACCCACAAACCTTAGATTATGAGATCCATGCTCAACCGACTGAGCTATCATGTATAGGATTGTGCTGTTAATGTTACTTAATTGAACTGGAGGACAGGGTTGGGAGGGAAAGTATGATGTCCATAGAAAAAGAAAAGGGGATCTCCCATATAGGAAGCTCTTTCACGGCAGGTATGCAGTGATTTTAAGGAATCACTATTTTTTTCTTTCAAAAGGAAGACATTCTGCATTTTGCAACCCCCCATGAAATGTCTGAAAGTTTACTGGTCAAGTTATAACTCTGAAGCTGGTTTATGCAGGTTAACTGTCTGAATTTTAGCTTCTGTGGTTGTTGAATTGCACTTTTTACCAGCATTTGTTTTTAAGCAGACCACCAGATCTTATTAAAATGATCTGGTTATAAAATCCACAGGGGTGGCAAATGGATGATGTGATTTTTCTGAAGCTCTAATCCTATTTTGTCTACAATCTGAGTGGAGAGGCAGCACAGAGTAGTGGCTAAAGGGCTGGACTTGCCTTGCAGAGGCTTGCAAGTGGAATTCTATCCATATCTGACTGAAAAGTAAAGCCCATTGAGTTGAATAGGACTTACCTCCCAGGAAAGTGTGTAGATAGGATTGCAGCCTTGGGCTCTAATCTCCCCTCTGCAACAAAACACACTGAGTGACCTTGGGCCGGCCACTCTTCACTTTTAACCTACCTCACAGGGTTGTTGTGAGAATGAAAAGGGGGAAGGTTATCAATGCCATCCCGTGCTCCCCGGGTGAAGAGCAGGATAAAAAATATAGCAAAGGAGCTTGCTGAGTGATGTGGGTGAAATGTTTTGCCAGTTCTCCATAGCGGCTCATTTTTCACACTGAACACCTCTGTCCTAACATGGCTAATTCTCTCTAGAGCATTAATCCACCTGGTTTACTTAAGAAATGAAAATCTCTAAGTGCAATTGGCCAGGGAGGAAGCTGGGTGTGGTTATTCAGTAGAGAGGAAGTTCTTCTGCCAAAACTTAAAAGCACCCTGGATATATATATATATTCCTTCTTGCTGTTTATTATTTATTTTATTTATTAAATTTATATACTGCCCTTAATTCGAGGATCACAGGGCAGTTTGCAGTATAATAAGCCATTTCACTACAATTTCACACATACAAGACCTTAACCCTGGGATTCTAAGGCTTCAAATCCCCTGCAGTTGTGCTCAGAGAAGACTTTGCTCTCTAAAGAATTAGCTTAATGGTTCACAAGTAATGAGGCTCACCTGCAAAGGTTGTCTTGGAGGTCTGCATTTCTAATTTTCACAGGTATTATGAGCAATATTATCGTTCTCTCCCCCTTACCCCATATTTCCCTTGCATCTGCCAAGCATTTTTTTTTAAAAAAAACCCCAACAACTGTCAAGCCACTTCTCTGGCAGACGGAGTTGATGCATTTGAACCGTGAGCCAGAAAAGTGTTCTCTCAAAGCAGTCATTGCTGTGTCAGCACCACGGACAGCTCATTTGTTGGGAGGCAAAAACAGCATGCCAGGAAACCTGTAAGCATGCACAGGCTGTAATTGTGGGCGAGATCTGCCCCCATTGATTTATGCGAATCACTCTGTATAAAAGTGTGCTGCAAGCCACTTTAGTCTTGTCGGGACATGGTTTGGAAGGCATTGGATGGGGACTTCTTAACAAAAGAAGGACTAGACAAATTCACCGAGGTAACGAGCCTATCAATGGCTATAAAGTCATGACGGTGGCTAAACAAAACCTCCAGCTTCAGGGGAAGTCTATCACTGAACACCAGTTGCTGGGGGGTTAACAGCAAGAAAGGGCTGCTTCTTTGATGCCCTGATTCCCAGAGGCATTTGCTTGGCCACTGTTCAAAGCAGGAGGCTGGACCAGATTGCCTTTTGATCGGAGGCAGGATACTTACCAATAAGACTTGCTAAACCCCAACTTTGCAGAGTTAACACACCTCACCTGCCCTTGACTCTCCTTTTTCTCTCCCACTCCATCCTACCTTGTCTGTCTGTTGTTGGCTCCCCATTGGGGATTTATTGAGGGGTATCCCCAAGTCTCAGCCCCGGCGGCTATACTTGAGCCCCGGCAGGGTCCTTCTTCATGGAAACCAGCCACTGTGTCCTCTGCACAGGGACTGTGACCCCTCCCCCCAAAAAACCTTTTTTGCAGACCACCTCCCGGCCCCGGCCCCACACATCCTTAAAGAGTCACAATAGTTGTGGAGTTGGGTAGGGGAAAGCCATTGGTCACGGAGGAACTTAAAGCCAGGCGCCAAGTTTTGATGGGCTGCCATCGAATCGCTCCTTCTCTAGAGTGGTCCAGGGAGCATCTTGGGGCTTGGACCAGCCTCCCCGCTCCCCGCCCCCGACCTCTTCTCTTCTCCCCCATCAAGTGATGCCTTACCTGGTAGCCCCAGGCAAAGAAGCAAGCTGTAGTAGACGACAGGTATGTATCCTAAGCCACAGCCGTGCAGAGAGCCATTGTGCATGTGGATGTAATCTTGCTCCATTGGACGTGCACCTCCCAGGTCCCCTCGCAGCGCTCAGGAAGGATGGAGGGCAGAATCAGCCTCCTAGACCCAACGCTCTGCATCCCAGCATCAGCCGCGGGAGAGAGCCGGCAGCAGCACCTGTCGCGGGGAAGACGCTCGGCAGTCTCTCCGCCAGTCGCTGGAGGAGGGAGCAGCAGTAGCGACGGCAGCACATGGTCTTCCTAGCCGGTGTAAGGGGAGGGTAGGGGAGGAGGAGGAGGAGAAGGAGGAGGGATCTTCTTTTTTCCTGCAGCTGCCTGTCGCGCAAAGGGTTAAGGCGCTTATCATTAGTTTCCCCAGGCAGCGCAATGCTGGCTGGCGCTGCCCACCTTCGAATTACAGACAGATAAACACACACACACACACACACACACACACACACACACACACACACACACAGAGTCTTCCCGGTCTGTCCTCGGGGTCCTAAGGACCACCCATTCCAGGCAGTCTCTTTGGATGGATGGACGCGTTGGTGCTTCTCATCCCCGCCATGGAATCGTGGAATTGGACTTCACACCCCAAAAGGCCACCTAGTTCAACTCCCCTGCAATGCAGGGAACCACAACTGACAGATGACCATCTGACTTCTGCTTAAAAAGCTCCAATTAAGGAGACTTCACAGCCTTCCACTACTAAGAGTAACTGCCCCCTGATCTACTTACCTTCCTTCTTTCCTTCCTTGATAGCCCCCTCAGCTACTGTTTCTAGAAGGAAGGAAGGAAGGAAGGAAGCAGAAGTCAGATCTAGCAAATCAAAAAGGGTCTTCAACTTGCATGTTTTGTTGTTGTTGAAGGGATCCCCACAAGGGAGTGAGGCAGCAGGGAGGCGGCTGTAGGGCAAGGTGCCAATCGAGCACTACTGGCAATGCACCCACAGCAGGCTGGCGTCTAGGCCGCCCCTCCCCTCCTTCTCATCTTCCTTGTAAGTGGCAGCAAGGCACCCACCAGGAAGCTAAGGCTGTGGCTCTCCATCCCCAGCTGAGGCACTTCTGTCCTGGAGAGTAGCTGCCAGTCAGTGTAGGCAGTATTGAGCTAGACAAGTGTAAGGTAGCTTCTCACATTCCACACTGTCTCCTTTGTGGTCTTTGCTATCGTTTTATAAAGGAATGGGGTCTAGGCTTATACCAAGCCAGATTATTTGTTCACCTAACCCAGTTGCCTCTGCACTGACTGGCAGCAGCTGCCCAAGATCTAAGGCACATAATGGGGACACAAGGAGCTGAATCTGCAACCTGGCATTCTACCCTGATCTGTGAACTAGTCCTATCAAATACGTTGGGGGGAGAGGAGTCCATGTATGGCAATAAACTGAACACGTGATCAAAGCAGAGAGGTCATTTTTCAAAAGGGAAAGGAAAACTTTTAACTTACTGTGCTCCCTGTGAGTTATGGGCATCTTCCCTAACTCTTGGGAGGAAATTTCTCGTTCCATCTCATCCGAGTGGAGTTGCTCATATTTCAGCAGTGAAATATGCTGGAGCCAAAGAGCGGGGAGAATTAAGGACCTGTTCCCCTTTTCATTTTTTTTGGGGGGGGGCGACCCATTGGGATGTTGCCAGATTAATCGCCTCATTCTTAGCCCACTTTGAATCATAACCTTGAAAGGTGGTAAATCCTTAAACAGGCCTTCTGCTTGTGTACTTTTAGAATCATCAGTGCTGCGGCCAGCAGTGGCTCATTAAACAAGTTTTTTGTTTGGTTTTTTGGGGGTGGAATTTCTCCCTTTGGTGATGATTATTATGATGATACAACAACAACAACAACAACAACAACAACAACAATAACAACAACAACATACTGCCCATCTGACCGGGTTGCCTCAGCCACTCTGGATGGCTCCCAACAAAATATTGAAAACACAGTAAAACATTAACCATTAAAAACTTCCTTGAACAGCAGCAGCGGGAGGGGAAAGTTTGTACATGGTGACATCAGGACCTGCCTGCTACATTGCTGACTTTCACATAGGAACCCTCCTTTAAAAAAATAGGTACTGTATCTCCTTGAAACCCCCAAGTTTGGCCTTAAGGTTCTGGAACAGACCTGATGCTGGAAGTGGCGAGGGGGTGTGGTAAAGGAAGGTTGTATGTCCTTAGCTCTGACTTTCCCATGTGCTTGCGGTAGAGTTGCGCAACGTCTATGCTTGGGTGATCCATCACTGTCAATCTCAAGGGTGGGGAATCCCAGGCATGGAGGCCAAATGCGACTCTGGAGAGTTTCTCTCTCACCCATCCTTGGACCAGTGGCATGTGGTCAGTGGACCAGGGGGGCTAGGTTAGTCCCTTAAACGTTCACAGTAAATTAGAGTATTAAAGTATTAAATCCTGGTGCCTCCTTCCCAAAGCCCAGGAAGCTTCTACCCAGCTTAGGGAGGGAGGCACGATGCTCTGACAGTGTCCAAGAGCCTTCCTTCTCAAAGCCCGCCCAGCTTTGGGAAGGAGGCAGGAGGGCTTCAGCATCCCGTCAGAGGCCTGGCCCCTCCTTCCCAAAGCCCAGGAAGCTTCTGCTTAGCTTAGGGAGGCGCGATGCCCACGTTTGACACGCACACAATGTCACCCTCCCAATCGCCCTCACAAGCTGGCGCCTCTGGACCCAACTGTTCCCCTATGAAATATTTCACCACAAGGCCTTCCTCAGGCCACACCCTTCCCAGTCATTCTGCACACTGTTCCTGGGTGGAATGCGTCCTTGAAATGTTATAACGCTTCTTCCTTGCCTGGATAGATAACAACAACAACAACAACAACAACAACAACAACAACAACAACAACAACAACAAATTATTATTATTATTTGTACCCTGCCCATCTGGCTGAGTCTCCCCAGCCACTCTGGGTGGCTTCCAACAAAGATTAAAAATACATTAAAATGTCACACATTTAAAACTTCCCTGAACAGGGCTGCCTTCAGATGTCTTCTCAATGTCAGGTAGTTGTTTCTCTCTTTGACATCTGATGGGAGGGTGCCACTACCGAGAAGGCCCTCTGCCTAGTTCCCTGTAGCTTTGCTTCTTGCAGTGAGGGAACCGCCAGAAGGCCCTCGGCGCTGGACCTCAGCGCCCGGGAAGAACGATGGGGGTGGAGACGCTCCTTCAGGTATACTGGGCTGAGGCCGTTTAGGGCTTTAAAGGTCAACACCAACACTTTGAATTGTGCTCGGAAACGTACTGGGAGCCAATGTAGGTCTTTCAAGACTGGTGTTATGTGTGTGTAGGAACCTCCAATTTATACTGCGCAGAGGTAAGAGTTACCTCCGTGGCTCTGCCCACTTTTGCCCCTGTCTCCACCCATCCCTGGCATCCCTCCTGTCCCCAAGAATGTTTTCCACAAGGTAATGTCAGAGGTGGATTTAGTGGGTTGTGCTGGATGTGGAGGGCAGGGGATGCCATAAATATGACTTAGAATGGAGTGTGAGAGGCAAGCGGTGCTGAATTCTGGCATTGCACAGGGGGCAGCTGAAATTTGAGGCCTCAACGCCCACCACTGGCAATGTGGCCCCTGGACTGAGAAAAAACTTCCCCCCTTCCCTTTGGTCTAGCATTCCCTTGGTTTCGGCTAAAAGTGGTTTGCAACAAGTCTTGAGTAGACTCTTGCACACTCCCTGTGAATCACTAAATCCAGAGGGCAACCTGGTCCGAAGGCTGTCTCGTTTTTGTCACACTGGTGTGAGCCATTTAAACATCCCTGCTCTCAAAAGATTGCGAGGTGAAGTCAAGGAACCCACAGAGAGCGGCATGTCTCATTTAGCCACTGAAAAGAGAAGAGGTGGTTCCTGTCCGGATAATAGATCAGAAGGATACAACAAAGCATGACTCACTGTTCTAATACAAACGAGCTTTATCAACAAAAGAATTGCACATTAATTTCTCGGGCCTGGAGAGCCTCTCACCAGAGGCTACAGCAGCCTAAGAAACAACCTGCACATTCAGAAAGACCAGGTGGTACATCCTTCCTTTGCAGTGGTGCAAAGATATGGGCAGTGGTACCCATTGGGGCTGGAGGGGGAGAAGATGGAGAGGCCAACCGGAAGCAGAGGCAGAGCCAATGACAGACAGAGCCAATGGCAGCCACTGTTCATTGATTCCAGTTTTGTCCCCATCCTTCTCTTTGCTGCTGAGTTCTGCAGGCGGTGGGACTGAGGTTGGTGGGTCGGTGCCCCAGTTGCCCTAACGGCCCAGCCTCCCTTGCTTCCTGGGTCTATACCAATATACAGGTGTCAAAAATATAGCCAGTTTTGAAAGCTGCGGGAGCAAATTCTGGCATCACTCCCGGCCCAAGCAGCTGATGCAAGAATTTTGAACTAGGCATCTGTAGCTTTGAATTGTCTTCTTGCTTTTTTAAAAATCCTGATCTTAAATATTATTAGGTGTCTTGGGGATCCTGAATAGAAAAGCAGCATATAAGAGCGGCAGATCAAGCAGCTTTTAAAGGCACAGGCACAATGCAGGTTGTTTTTGCCCAATCAGTTGGCAACCTGAATCTCAGCACGAAACTCAAATTACCCCTTCTTGGTCTCTTCCCGCAACAGGTAACTACGTCTCTAACAGTGGCTCAGTAGTGGATTTTGCATGCAAAGGTTCCAGTTCTCAGCATGTCTAAATGAGGATGGGAAAGATCTGCCAGCCAGTGAAAGTCACAGGGTAGCCAATATGCTGCCCTTGAAATGATGCTGCAATACAGCTCCCATCAGTCTTAGCCAGCCTGGCCAACAACGGTCAGGGATGATGGGAGATGATTTCTGGAGGGCACAATGTGTCTAGTCCCTGGCATCTTTGGAATGGAAGAGACTCCTGTCTTGGAATCCCGGGAAGCTGCTGCCAGTCAGTGTAGACAATACTGAGGTCGGTGGACCAATAATCTGACTCAGCATAAGACACCTTCCTGTGGTCCTAACACCATTACTGAGTGAATGATTGTTAAAACACAAAAATTAACGCTACTTGGATAGCTGCTGCCAGCCAGAGCAGGCAGTACTGAACTGGGTGGACCAATGGTCTGACTCAGTCTAAGGCAGCTTCCTACATTCTCTGCTTGTGAACAGAGAAAACCCCTTCTCCACGATCTCCCTCCTTTCTCCACTGTAATTTCCCTCCTTGGGCTGTCACTGTAATTCCTCCTGGTTGGCACACACCCTCTGTAGAAGGGAACAGGAAGGCTCTGTTTGTGGAGGTTTTGTCTGTGCCCATTGACTTTAATAACATTAATTCAATTTACAGCTGCTGCAAAGCCTGCTCCAAACTTTCAACTTTGTGACATGTATTAAAACATGGAAGGACTGCAAGTTGGTTCCAGATTTTCATTTTATTTTATTTTATAATAAAAAAACCCCCAGCATATTAGTTAGAATTCATTCCCTTTATTCAGTTTATATCCCACGCTCCCTCCCAAAGGAAACATTTTTTTTCTGAGAGTGGTTTTTAAGCACCCCCCCCCCCCTTTTGGGCCTGTTTTCTTTCTTAAAATGAAATAATACAATTATCTAATTATTTATTTAATTTATGAATTGCTTCCTAGGAAGGACCTCGAAGCAATTTCACAATACCATAAAAACACACATAAAAAACCCCCCTGCAATACTCGTATGATAGGGTTTGGAAGGTTGTGCTTGTAGACAAGCTAACACAGGGGTCAGCAAACTTTTTCAGCAGGGGGCTGGTCCACTGTCCCTCAGACCTTGGGGGGGGCAGACTATATTGGGGGGGGGGATAAACGAATTCCTATGCCCCACAAATAACCCAGAGATGCATTTTACATAAAAGCACACATTCTACTCATGTAAAAACACCAGGCAGGCCCCACAAATAACCCAGAGATGCATTTTAAATAAAAGGGCACATTCTACTCATGTAAAAACATGCTGATTCCCGGACCGTCCATGAGCCGGATTTAGAAGGTGATTGGACCGGATCCGGCCCCTGGGCCTTAGTTTGCCTACTAACACAACATTGCAGAGCAGTCAGAGGTGAAATTACCAGATATAAATTCCATGATTACTGCTCTTTCATTAATTATTCTTATTTATTAAATTTGTATACCGCCAGAAGAACATAGACCATCTTCTGTTCAGTTTATTTTTTGGGAGAGGTATTTTATCCTGAACTTTATCTCGATAGCCCCGGGTTATCTTTATTTAGATATCATGCCACTGACTCTCTCCAAAGTTTAGAGATGATTTGTGTTCATTTCACAAGTCTGCTGTTGCAATCCATCCTGTGTGACTGGCATTTATACACATATTTTTTCCAAAGGGTGTGATGAGGACGAATGGTTCGCTTATGCGTTTTATTTTTTGATACAATCTTTGGAATGTTTTATATCAGTTTGTTTGCTTTAAGGTTTCATATGGGGGGGGAGGACCCTCTCCCTTCTTTGCCGATTCATACACAAGGTGATGTTGCTGGTGGTGGGGGCGGCAATGATGTAATCTGCTCACAGCAAGGCTATGTGCTCCCGCAGCGTGAAGCTTTCCCTTCCGGAGGTGGAGGCAGTTCACAGCAGCCTTAAGAGAACTCATCCTTTAATTATATTTTTGGTATCACTTCTACAGGGTGTCCTGTCAATAAAGGATCAAACTGAATTAAGGGAAAGGATGCAAGAGTCAACTGCAGACCAAGCGAAGATGTGCCCAGGATTTCAGACGCCAGAAGCAAACATAAACAGTGACCTTTCGTCTGTGATTTCCATCAACTCTATGGGAGGGCAATTGGGTACATTTGTGCTATGATGAGGTGGGAATGGCAATGATGAGCATAAAGCCAACAACAAATGTGCTGCCAGGAATAGCTGGGGAAATGGTTCCAACCTGAGGGCCGTAGAGGTTCCTCACTGTGGCATTTGCCTCCTAGGTGGGTCATAAGGAAAGGGTTAAATGAGTGTGATGTGATTGGCCAGTGGGAACCTTAGGGGAGGAGTTAGAGTTAGAGTGGGAGTTGTGTGGAAGTCAGTTGAGAGTTGGGAGTTGGAGAAGGAAGAGGGAGGATAAGTCTGTGGGTTGGTCGAGTTGTGTTGTGAGAGAGTGAGAGGAACTGTTAGGTGGAGTCAGATAGATAGTTGGGATAATCAGTTTGAACTTGTTAGGAACGTATAGGTCAGCAAAGAAACTAAGATTAAGAAACTGCCACGAAAAATTAACTGAAACCATAAGCTTGTTCATGCCTATAAAATAAACTTGATTATTTGTTAATGTTAACAACTGTCTGGACTCCGTGTGTACCCGAGAGAAACGGGTTGGTGGCAGCAGGAAAGTAATCAGTGGTGGCACAGGGATCAATAGACCGTCAAAGGTCTGGGGACCCTGTGTGATCGCCACACTCACAGCCTCCCAAGGGCTACTTGCCAGGGGTTTTCGGACCAGAGGAGGAGAAAGTGGTGAAGGGCAATGGAGGCAACTCTGACCCCTGCACACGTGGGCAGATCCGCACCACACATTTATGTGGGATGTAATCCACTGGGAGCAGTCAAATACAACATTCCTTGTTTTCCGAGAGCGGACATGCAAGGGGATGTTTGGTCCAGCCAATCGAAACTTCCTGTTCCTCCTGGCTGGAGCATCCTTCGTTTGCATGTGATAGAAGGTAGGCATGACCTAACCTGTCCAGGTAACAAAAGGACAAGTCTCTATTTTTTACTTCCTTCTTTGTTTGACCACCTTCTAGCTAGGACTGCTCTGCTAGCCTCTCAGCTAGCAGAAGCACTGGGATCATACCCCCATATGGGGTAGATCCACATGTACATATTTGTAACTAAGTCTGCCTTCATGGATCCAGCTGTGAACTGATGTAAGTAAACTTCTTTTATTGACTTTGAGTAAGATTGTGGCATATTTATTCTTTTAAGAGGGATTCAAGGGAACTTACCAGGAATGTACAATTCAATCTGACACAGACTGAATCGTATAATAGTGAGAGGCATACACAAGCCTGCAACTAGCTACCTGCTGTGAATGTAGAAACGTAGACTCTGCTATGTAAAGGAACTTGCTAGCGCAAGTTAGGAAGGATATTAACAAACAATATATCCTCTCCTGCCACCCTAAACATTCCCACAATTTAAAGCACAGCCAATGCAGATTTAAAGCACATGACTTCATCCAAAAGAATCCCAAGGGCTGTAGTTTGTCCCTCCTAACCTTCACAACGAATCACAGCACCCAGGTTTCTTTGGGGTAAGTCATGAGTGAATGGGACCATTGCAAAAGATTTGGGTCCCAGTGAGGTTTTCCCGCCAAAGCCCCCAAGCCCCTGAGATAAGCCCAACACTTGGGGGGCACAAGCACACTGAAATCAACCTAAAACCATCTCTTACCCTTATTTTGGATGGGATACCTGAATCTCCTCCTATTGAGGCTAGTTGCACCATCGAGCAGCCATTTTGACAAATATCGATGTTTCATTTTAAAGAGGTTCTCTCGTCAACTTGTTTTTAATTAGCCGTGGCAGATGTTCAGCTGGAAGAACATCTTAGGAATCCTGGTTCTAATAACGTCCTGTTGGCTTTCAAATGTGCCTCTTAATGGGAATTTGTAATTAGAGCAGCCAAACAATTCTAGGGCAAGGGAATTAAGCAAGATGTCCAGGCTGAGAGTAGGGTGGGGACTTCAATGCAAGCAATAGAGAGAGTTACGTCAACTTTTTGTCCATCTAAATTGCCATTTCCTCCCTATAATTTTGTTATATGGTGTGACGATAACTTTTTTTATTTAATATTTTATTTTTCATTTTCACACTTGACAATAGAATTGCAAATCTGGATTTACAGATCCAATTGAAACATCCAATCGGCGACCCCTCCTTCCCCCCTTTCTGTGGTTACTTATTTCCCCCCACTGCAAAGACCGTTCATATCTAGTCGTCCTTTATGTTCTGTTTAAGTTATTCTCACAGCACATTTTTATATCAGTCCTGCTAGGGATTTAAGTGGTTTACAATAATTCTTCAGATAATCAATAAATTTTCCCCATTCTATATTAAAACACCTCTCTTCTTGATTTCTTAATCTTCTGGTAAATTTCACCATTTCTGCACCAGTTTTTGTTGCCCGTCTTCCTTAGTTGGAACTCTTTCTTCTTTTCATCTCTGGGCATAGTGTGCGAGCAGCTGTGGAAGCCAATTGGTCTACTTTTGAGTAGGACTTTGTTGGCTACAGCCAGTAATAATAATAATTTTATGGATCAATTACATTTATACCAGACTTTTCCTGCAATGAACTCAAGGAGGTGTGCATGGTTCTCTTCTTCCCCATTTTATCCTCACGACAACTCTGTGAAGTAGGTTAGACCGAGAGGCTGTGAGCGGTCCAAGGCCACTCTGTTGACTTCCTGACTGAGCAGAGATCTGAACCCTGACATAAGTCTAATAATCAGAGTAGACCTACTGGAATTAGTGGAGATGCCTAACTTTGATTTCAGTGGAACTATCCTAACCAGAGGTGTTGGGGGGGTGTCATAGGAGACTGAAGCCCCATTACTATTTCTGCAATAGAGTCCCAAGAGGATCCCTGTCTCCAGTGTCCCAGAGCTGCCCAATCAGCATGAAATGGGAGCATTTTAGCTGCTGAGAAGAAACCTTCTCAGTCTTTGTGCTGATCGGAGCCAATCAGAGTGAAAGGAGGCGAATCAGCCACTGAGGATTGGCTCTGAGGGCCAATCTGGAGAATGCACATGGGGAGAACATCCAGGAGTTACTCTTCTGTATGCTCCAAAGATAATCTAAGAAGCTTAGAAGAGGCATGGATGTGACCGCCACAAAATCACTCTGCACATCTGAATTTGCCACTACACTACTGACCCTAACTTAGTTGGATACAATTCTCTGCCTCTGTGGAATTGTGTTTCCTTCAGTATAACTCAGAAGGCCAAGTAACATCTTGGGCTGGGATTCTTCTGGCTGTTTTGCCCTCCCTTCCCTGGTTTTAATGTGTGGTTGCTAAGCAGTGGCACGGCTGCAGAAATCCACCTGCGGTTCATGTTGGTGATCCCTTTAAAAATCCTGCTCGTCTAAGCACACATGAGGGTAGTTGTTGCCCTGCCCTCTTCCCACCTCTCTCTCTCATCCGTGATGTTTGTTTAAATTGCTAGGACTTCTTTCAAGCTGGAAGAGTCTTGTGAAGTTGCAAGTATTTGGACAGGCATAAAAGCAGCCTGAGGTTTATGGTGATATATTTAACAAAGGGTGTGTGTGTGTGTGTGTGTGTGTGTGTGTATCTTGGGATGTTCTCTTTTGTTGTTTTCTGGCCTTCTCCCTGGTAGAAGAATTCTTCCTTTACAATATAATCCCCCTTATCGGGTGCATTCAATTAGCTTTTGGCTGCAAGTCACACAATACTCCGCATTATTAAAATTGAAAGAGAAGGAACAAAATATAATGCAACCCTCCCAAATGTTCAGTGTGAGCTTTTCCAATTAAAAAAATTAATCAGAAAAAAGCATTATAACACCCCATCCCCATGTGGTACAGATTTCCTCCACTCTTTCAGATTTTAGATCAGGGTGGGGACCCCAACCAGCGTGGCCAGGGACAATAGGTGTTCAAGGACAACAAGATCTATTCCTTACCTCACACTATACATTTGCTGCATATTTAAAGCACATGATCGCTCCCTCCAAGAATCCTGGGAATTATAGTTTTTTGGCAAAGGGTGTTTAAGGAGATAACAGAAATCGCTGGGTGAAAGCTGACCAAAAGTCTAGAGGTAGCATTATTATCAATTTATGATGGGGTGGAAGGACTTGCTCACAAATTTATTGACAGCTGCACAAATTATTATAGCTAGGAAGCTAGGAAGTGGAAGGGGCAAGCAGAATATAAAATGGGATCATGGTATAAAGAGGTGTGGGATATAGCTATCAATGATAAATTAACATGTGCCATTAAGGTAAGACAGGGAATATGTGGGATAAATGATTTTGAGGAGATATGGAGGGTGTCTGTAGAATTTGTACTGTTCTCTTCATCTATATGTTAAGTCTGCAAGTTGTGCATATTCCATCAACTTAAGTTGTCATTCCTTTCTGGTTGGGACCTCCCTCGTTTTTCATTTTTGGGTTCACAAAACATGGGCCGCAGTAGTAGCGTACATAAATAACCTTTTTTGACACCTGGGAATTTCAGTCTGAATTATCCCCAACAGAAAGGACTCTGGTTTTGGGGGGGAAAGTACTTTTAAACATTTTCCCCAATTCATTATGGATCATCTCTCAATACTCTTTTACCCCTTTACAAGTCTAGGAAGTAAACTTTCTACCAAGTCAGATTATTTCTCCACCCACCCAGTGTTGTCTGCTTTGAATAGCAGCGGCTCGCCCGCCAGGGTGGGGAACCTGATGTTAGTTTCTGTTTTGCCACTGTGCAGCTGCTTGGAGTCACAGGACTCTGTTTACATTCCAGAGACCTTCCAGGCTGTTGGAAGTCTCACGGAAGCAGGAGATGGATGTGACGTTTACTGGTTTCCTGTTCCTTTGTTTCAGTTGCTCTCTGCTCTCATAGAGAGAGGATTTATATTTCTTTGCTGTCTGCGTAGCTTAGAAATAAAGCATAGCAATGTAGCCATAAATCTCATCACTTCTGCTGCTTTGATTCTCTGCTGAATGGAATGTGCCTGAGGCCTCATCAAAGGCTCAGGTCGTTAATTATTCGTTGGGAGGGTGATGTTGGAGAAAAATGAGCTTTATCAGCTTGGCCGAGCGGAGATCCCGACACCTTTGGCCCTCCGGTTGATGTACAAGAGCCTTCTCCCCTCTGGTGGTTTCCAGTCTCTGCCTGTGGAGTCAGAGCACAGCCATCATGGCTAGTACCCTTGAATAGCTTTATCCTCAATGAGTCTGCCCAAATATTGCCTCCTGTGGGAGTGACTTCCATAGTTCGGTCTCTGTAAAGAAGTACTTTCTTTTACCTGCCCTGAATCTTCCAGTGTTCAAATTCATTGTCTGAGAGTTCTAGTGTTTTTAGAGTGAATTCCCACCCCGCTATATTCCCTGTTTCCATGACATGCCTAATTTTATAAATTTCTATCATGTTACCTCTTGCACACCTTTTCTCTCAACAAAAAAGCCTCAAATGTTGCAACTTTTGCTCATAGGGGAGTCACTTCATCTCCATGATCCGACTTCCCTTTTCAACAAGCTTTGAAAATAGAGAAATCCCAATCTTGGTTGGATCTGAAATAATTTATACGTCTATAATTGTATTTAAATAGGGGGCCGTTTTTAATCGGCTTGTATATGTGGAATGATTTTTATGTGTGGAATTGTTTTTAATTGCTTTGACATACAGAATTGCTTTTAATTGTTTTTATTGCTGATCTTAAAAAAACAACAACTGTGGGATTGCTTTGAGTTATTTTATGGGAAGTGATTCATAAATGGAATCAGATCAATAAATAAACGAAGGAAGGAGGAGGAGGAGGAGGAGGAGGAGAAGAAGAAGAAGAAGAAGAAGAAGAAGAAGAAGAAGAAGAAGAAGAAGAAGGCTTCAAAACTGGTCCTCCACTCTCTCAACCGAGTTCATTTGAGGACAATATTCTCTTTCTCCCCATCAGCCAGCCTTTTCTGTAATGAAGCTGTTTTTCTCTGAGAAACTTCCGTGCTTTAGTGCACCTCATAAATTGAGCTTCCCTTGAAAACTGTGCCATAAGAGGATCAGTTTCATTTCCTAAATAGCTGGCCCAGGTCTGGCTAATGCCAAATAACCAAGGGATTAAGCAGAGTAGTATGGTAAGAGGCAAGGCAGAAAACTGTGACACCTCTTCACAGCTCAGACCTAAGCAGGAGGCCTGGCCAGGAAACTCTTTTATAGGCCTCAGGGTTAGTCACATAGCTGTCAACCGTCCCTTATTTGGCGGGAAACTCCCTTATCCCAGCGCCGTGTCCCGCATTGATGATATCCCGTAAATTTCCCGGGTTTCAAAGGAAGCAGCTCCTCTCCCTCCCTCCCTGCCGACCAGAGAGGAGGGAGGCTCCAACTGTGTTGCTTGGCTGTATTGCTCACCCAATAAGGAGTCTAAGAACGACTGGGGGGTGGAGCTTGCATGCCTTGTGCCGATCAAATCGGCCACATTGCCTGGGGACTCGCCCTTGCTCAGCACTTCCCAGCGGAGAGGTGATGTGGTTTTCCTTGCAGCATCCCCTTTGATGGGTTGCTGTGCTGTGGGAACCACCGCTTGAGGCTTCGTTTGGCCGCTGGCTGGGCTTTCTGCCTTTGGCTCGGAGGGGCTCAGAAGTTGCACACACCTGTCCTCGAAAAATCCCTTATTTTGGCTGCTGATCCCTTATTTTCGAGGCTGCTGGTCCCTTATTTTCAAATCTGTAAGCTGACAGCTATGGTTAGTCATAGGCTTTGGCCTATCAAGTGTTGAAATGGTTCCTGTAGGGATAGCTGATACTGTGGCCATTCTCTTCCTTTGGCTGCTGAGGCTTCGGCCTAGCTGGCTTTAATATGGCTTGGAAGCGGACCAGAGGGACGAAGTCTTCCCTCAGGTCCACCTCCAGCCCCACCCCTGAACATAGCTGTGATTGGCCAAAAGGTCACGCGGGTGCGTCCCCGGAAGTTAGCACAACAAGAAGAGTTGGAAATGCTTCTTTCTGTACCAATGCCATGTGGAGGGAGGGAACAGCCTTGTCATGGCCGTGCCAGAGCCGCAATGGCTGCTTCTGGTGAGATGTGCTGGAAAAGAGGAGCAAAAGGAGACGCCGATTTGCATACAATTTGCATGTGCTGATTTATAGGCATCATTTTATTTCTGCCGTTTCTAGCCCACTCTGTCCTCCAAAGGGGTACGAGGTCAGCAAATGACAAGGTAGCATAATAACAATAAGAAGAATAAAACAATTTTATAAAAGCGTTTAAAATATTTAGAACAGGGATTCCGAAACAGGGATCTGTGAGCTTCATTCAACATGAAATATTCACATATGTTTTATTGCTGCTTTCATTTTTTATATTGTATTTTATTGTGTTACAGTCCGAATTCTGTGGAAGTCGTATTATTAACGCAATAAAAAAGGTCGCACAAAATACCAATAAAAATCATACAGCACCTAACACAGCACACTGCAGTTGCTACAACAGGCAGCTAGATAATTAAGTGGTCTCAGCAATTTTCAAGTGTCCCGTGGGGGAGCGGGGGGTTTAGGGACCACTGATTTAGAACTTCTGCACTGCTTGCGGCCCAGTAATTTCCCACCTATGCTCTAGATCAGGTGTGGGGAACCTATGGCCCCCATAGATATTGCTTAGATACAATTCCTATCTTCCCTGACTATTTCACATGCTTGCTGGGGCTGATTGGAATTGTAGTTCAGGAACATCTGGAGGGCCAAAAGTTCTCCACCCCTTCTGTAGATACCTGGAGCAGCAGTTACCTGCAAAAATAAAAAGGAATATGAAATTTATTAAAAGGCTGCTGTTGGAATGCCTCATAAAATTCATTCGAGTGCAGAATCCCAAAGAGAAGTGCATTGCAAACTACCCATTAGTTCCAAAAGGTGCAGATCAGCTGGATTTTTTTTGGAATTTGGACCGGACAAATTCCTCAGGCAGCACACACCCTCCTGCAGTTGCTGCTTTGAATCTGTATTTAATGGTGACATTTACTCACCATCCCTATTTGTTTAGTGGCAGAATGCTGTCTGCCTGTCCCGGAGACTGGAATTTACAGCTGTGCTAGCATCTGCTTAATTCTGACATTTCATAAATGTTTTGTACTTTGAGGAGGGCAATGTTGTATGGCAGAAAAAAACTAACAAAAAAAAGGAGTAAGATAATGTAATCTGCAATAGGGAAAAGGATTTCCTGGTTGCTGGGAATTTTTAAAAACTGTTTAAAAGAAAAGAAATAAAAACAAACAGGATCATCGTTAATCTAATAAAGACCCCAATAATAGATAGGGCCCAGCTAACAATAGTGTCATAACAGAAAAAGACAAGATCCTTCCAGACACCTGTTTGCTTGTGCATGATAATGTGAGCTTATGATTGTGTCAGGGCAATTGTACTTGATGCTCATTTCTATACAGTACCTCAGGTTACAGACACTTCAGGTTACAGACGCTTCAGGTTACAGACTCCGCTAACCCAGAAATAGTACCTCGGGTTAAGAACTTTACCTCAGGATAAGAACAGAAATCACACAGCAGTGGGAGGCCCCATTAGCTAAAGTGGTACCTCAGGTTATGAACAGTTTCAGGTTAAGAATGGACCTCCAGAACAAATTAAGTTCTTAACTCGAGGTACCACTGTACTCTTTGCATCTGGCAAAAGCTCCTGCAGTAAATTTGGGGTGGGCATACAGCTTTGTTTCCCATTGGTGCATGCCCTGTACTTTCTTGCTGAACTTCTGTTTTTATACCACAAATGTTACAAGTTAGTACAAGCAATGCCCCTTCAGACAGCAACAATCAGGGCTTTGTTTCAGCTAGAACTCATCAGAACTCAGTTCCGGCACCTCTCAGGTGGGCGCCAAGGCCAGCCTAAGAGAATGAGGGAGGCGTTCATGGTGAGAAAAATAGCACTGGCAATAATGAAACATCATAGAACAACTATTGAAGTGGAATTATGAGTGGGCCGCCCAGTACAAATTCACATTTACTGCACTATTATTGTGTCAATGGCATGTTGCAAAGTATAAAACAAAGTGCCTGGAGTGCCCACAATATTATTTTCTTGTTTCGGGTCTACTACGATGGAAGAATGTGGTAATCATTAACACGTTCATCAAACAGAAAGGCCTTGAGGCATCATCATCAACATTAATTGATTAGTATTCCCCAGACACTTGGATCATAAATTATTTTTCCAAATCGTTGAACAGCGGGCTGGGAGTGTCCTTGTACTGTTAGCGATATTAGTATGAAAACAGAAAGTAAAGCTTCTTGCTGCTGGGAGCTTTGATTGCATACAGCAAGTTCCCTAGGAGCAAAGGGGTTTGATGACACCTCAGGGAAATTGTATGGGTTGGGGTGGGGATAGTTGCCCGCATGTAAATGTGATTGACATGGATCAATTTAGGTAAGTCGACTTAGGAATCCATGCTTCTCCTCAACTCCTACTCCCTAGTAAATTTCTATACTCATGGAACACACTCCATTTTCTCCCCTATTTCGAAAGCTCAGAGGCGAGTGCTATTGTTTATGTCATCAAAATGGCAGCATGCATACATACGCAAGGAGTGAGTTTATCAGCAGGTCTGGGGAAACCCCAAGTTTTGCAAAGGTTAGGGATGCATTGTAGCTTTCTCATTTTTCCAGTCTTAAATTCAGTTTTCCACATTGCTGCAGCAATTTGCTTTTTTAAAAAAAAATCTCATTGTATTATAAAGAATGGCACTGTTGTTGCAAATAGATTGTTCTGTTTATTGAAAATGTCAATAAAACATATATTTGAAAACTCATGGGAATCCTTCGGCATTTTAGTGCAAATTTCTCATAACAAACACATTTTGTATGCTATTTTGACACGTTTTTGCAAGCAAATTTCTCATAATGTATTATGTAGTTTTCACTAATATATTCATTTTTATGCACACTGCTGGCTAATAGATGCATTTTTGTAAACATTGGTTGGAGAACTCCATTGCATTATTTGGATAAATGTGACTTTCGTAGGCTAGCTATGTTTTGATTCACATATTGTTTCAGAAAGTGCACATTTAATAGATGCAGCTTCGAATGAAAATCGAATTCAATTTCTTCCTCGTCTCTAAGAGGTACAAACAAATCTTAAAAACAAAAATTATTGGCGCTCAGAGCTGGAAAGAGAGAGAATGATTGATTAAAAACCGCTATTGTTTAAATCTTTTAAATTTTCTTTTTACAGAATACCATTATCGGAGAGGACCCTTTCAAGGCTCCCCCCCAATCAGGGGCAGAGAAAGGGGTGTGTGGTGGGGGCTGGCCACCCCAGGTGTCACCACTGAGGGTGGTGCGCCCGAGCCACGCATCTCTCCTGGGAGTGACGCAGTGGCTTGGGTGCCCACAGGCTCCGCGATGCCCCAAGCAGTCCACCCGCCGCCTCCCCCCCGCCAGCTGTAGCGTGGCTGAGTGGGAGGAGGCAAGCAGACTCCTTGGAGGCCCCATGGATCATAGTGCCCTGGCTGGCCCCGCCCCCGTGGGTGGCTGGCCCCGCCCCTGGGGGCAGGGCATGCGCGCCACCCCAGGCGCCTGATTGGCTTGCTCCGCCGCTGCTCCCAATACGGCTTTTGGTTGTTGTGGGTAGCTGCTGGTCTGGATCACTTGAGGTAAAGCACCTGTTAATTCAGTGGCTGCTGGTATAAGTGGGTGGCTAAATGTCACTTTTGCTTGATTACTCACAAGTGACACATTATGGATAAGCAACACAACATGCACCACAATTATATCCTGGAACAGAAAACTTTGGTCTGATCAGCTGCACCCAGCGAAGGAGAAAACAAAATATCAAGTTACCACATAATTAAGAAATCGAGAAATGGCTGTTGGCTAGTTTCCTTCTTCATTTTTGAAAGGGCAAGGCACACAGAGGATTTGCACAGACCTGTAATATGCCAGGTATATCCAGGCACCTATGGAAAAAGGTCGTTCCTGGCTATAACCATAGATATAAACTTCACACCAAAAAGCAACAGCCTCTTCATGTTAAATGTCACCTGAGGCGAGGGATGTTGGCGAATTCAGACAAAAATAGAAGCAGAAGCAGAAATTGCTGGTGCTCGGTTATTTGTCCCATGTCCAGGACACAAATCAATCCAGCGAATATGATTAATATTCACTGTTGTTGCTGCTTTCAGTCTGGAAGTGATATGCAACTAATTACGTCCCTTGTCTCCATTTGCATGCCATTTCCTTTGCATCGAAATGAACTGAGTGGAAACTGTAGTGTCCACATAAGCGATGCAACTCCCCAACATCTCCAGGTAGGGTCGAGAGAGACCTTTTTCTGAATCCCTGGGGAGCTGCTGCCAGTCCGTGTAGACAGCACTGAGCTAGATGGACCAATGGGTCTGACTCAGTAATATGGCAGCTTCCAGTGGTCACTAACATTACTATGTACGCTGCTGATCTGATCCATATTTTGGGCGCATTACGTGTGTTATGGCTAATCCTCTCTGCTGCTTGGTTTTTGCTGAAGAGCCGGCAGTAAATTGTGTACTTGTGTGTTTGTGGGCAGCTGGAGGGCAGCCACTTAGAGAATATAAATATCCAGCAAATTGGTTTCATTGTTTAAGCAGCAAGCTGTGATTTTGACCTAAGGTGGTAGCTGAAATAAAGACGTTTCAGCCTGCGTATACATGTCAGAGACGCATCATTTCTCTCATTCAAACTGCTCTTAGGAGATAGATCCTATTCAGAAACACTAAAAGCTTTACCACCTAAGTCCACCACCCACCTCTGCACTGGCTCCCCCACCCTAGAGGATCCAATGATTGTAGATTTACTAGATTTCACAACTACAGCATCATGGATCCCCAAGGTTGAATTTCAGCCAATCTTTAAGAGACCTTAGCTCAATAAACCTGTTTTGAATTCCCAAACCAATCTGGTAGCCACGTGATGGGAGTAGCAAACAGAGTTTTCAAGCATGTTTGCTTGGAGCAGGAATGAGGACCCAGTGGCCATCCAGGTAATGTAATCATCATCATCATCATTTATTTATACCCCGCTCATCTGGCTGGGTTTTCCCAGCCACTCTGGGCAGCTCCCAACAGAACATTAAAAACATGATAAAAGATCAAACATTAAAAACTTCCCTAAACAGGGCTGCCTTCAGATGTCTGCTAAAAGTCAGATTGTTTATTTCCTTGACATCTGATGGGAGGGTGTTCCACAGGGCGGGCACCACTACCAAGAAGGCCCTCTGCCTGGTTCCCTATAACCTCACTTCTCGCAGTGAGGGAACTGCCAGAAGGCCCTCGGAGCTGGACCTCAGTGTCTGGGCTGAACGATGGGGGTGGAGACGCTCCTTCAGGTATACTGGGCCAAGGCTGTTTAGGGCTTTAAAGGTCAGCACCAACACCTTGAATTGTGCTCGGAAACATACTGGGAGCCAATGTAGGTCTTTCAGGAACAGTGTTATATGGTTTAGGTGCCCACCCCCAGTCACACAACTCCCATCACCTATCCTTGTTTTAAATACATAGACCATAGAATTATAGAATTGCAGAGAGGGATAGAGAATTTGCTTTCCATGCAGAAGGTCCAGGTTCAATCCTTGGCATTCCCAGGTAGGGCTGCGAGAGACTCGCTGTCTGAAATCCTGGAGAGCTGCTGCCAGCCAGGGTAAAGAATACTGAGCTAGGTGGGCCACCGGCAGCTTCTTATGTTCAGTCTGAAATGTGGACAGGATAGGGAAACATTTGTCTATGGGATGGGTCTACCAACTGAATAGCACAGCGCTTCAAGGCGAAAGGAAGCTATCGATTGTTCTCACTGAAGAACTTAACCGGTTTAGATAGCCAATGGAGATGTGCAGCTTTACCGCTCTTGCAAAATTGCTTACAGGAAGGCAGGCAAAGGCAACAGAAGGGTCAACTCCTTGATGGAGCCGCAGTGTTTTCCCCCCACACCCAACTGATGGAAAATTTTAATGCACCAACTATAAACCTGGGATGGGGAACTGGTGGCCATAAAGTTCAATTACAACTTTATAGCTTGGTCCAAATGGGTTGAGAAGGATGCACTAGGTTCACGGCAGGCCAGCTAAAAACCATCGTCTCAAGGGGGCAACCAAGGTCATATCCACCCCATACATTTCAAGCATATTTCTTGCACATAGCTTCCCCCCACCCCTGGGGATCCTGGGAACATTAGCTGACCCCTCATGGAACTGCAATTTCCAGAACCATTAAGAAACTGCAGTCCCTTCTGTGAGGGAAGCCATGTGCTTGAAATGTGCTTGAAATGCATGGTGCGAATGCTATGGGAGAAGTGGCTCCAAATTCAAACCTCCTAGCTTTAACTAGTTTGCCACCTGAGTCGTCAGGCTGAGGAATCATCTTCTGACTTTGACATGTTTCTCTGTGTTCACAGCTACACCCTGTCACGGGAGGGGAATTGGAAATGTATGTTTCCTTGATGAATCACGCACTTTTCCATTGTATTCAGATGGTCCCCGTTTTAATCTGGCCCGCCAAGCTTACTAACTAATGCATTTTCACATTTCTCATCCTCAGATGCTGTTTGAGGCTTATTCTTACTGACAGGCTATTTTATCATTATTCTTAAAAGCAGAGACCTGCCACAAATAATTTATAGAGTGCCGAACCAAAGATAACTAATGACCTGCTTGCAGAGCCAGTCTTCGGCTATTTGATGGTGTTTTGTACTTGAGTATTCTAGTGGGCGAAGAGATATGTAATCTAATGGTGGCAATTATGAGGCCCTTCACACAACTTTAGGGTGCTGTGTTTCTTAGCATGTAGAAGAGCAACTCTGCCTTCCTGGCATTGACCCCTGTGACTTGCTCTGCTCCTGTATAAGATATGGGGGAACAATAGGAACAAACTCCTAGGGATCGGGGGGGGGGGGGCTTCGGCCCGCACAATAAAATATTTGAGGGGGCTGCCCCCTCCAAGTTGATGGGCATTCCTATTCAAATGGTGTGTGTGCACTGTGTCATGTGACTGATTATGTGGGGTGGGGCTTACCTGGGTCCCCACAGTATTTTATTCAGGTTGACACCCCTTGGGGGAACAGAGTGCTTCCTAAGAGGGTGAGAAAGCCAGAACCCCCTGTTGCGATCACACAGGGTCCCCTGACATTTCACCGTCTATTGATCCCTGTGCCACCACTTTATTTCTCGCTGCCACCACCCAGGCCCTACCTGGTACAATACTCAGTCAGGGTTAAATTGGAACATAAACTTCTGTTTATATATTGCAGTTTAACAAGCGTGTGGTTTCATAAACTGTATCAGTCAATTACAATCATGGGGTGCCTATCCAGACCTATAACTTCCGCTACCTGCTCTCACTCACTAAACCACCTGATATTCCTAGCTCCTAACTGTTCCTGACTCAACTTATTTCACTACACTAACTCAACCTACCCACAGACTCTATCCCAATTCACTCCAACTCGAACCAACCACCCAAGTCCCAACGAACTCCTCCCTTCGCCCCTCCCAAAGCTGGTTTTATAGTCCCTCTGACTCCACCCCCTGGGTTCTGATTGGGTAACTTGTTTAACTAATTAACCTCCAGCACACTCATATGTTAACGTCACACCTCCATTGGCATTGGCAAGAGCTAGCCCACGAGGCAAGGTGAGGCAGTGGCTTCAGGGCAGCAGGCCGTGGGAGGGTGTCAAGGGGACTCCCCAGCCAAAGGCAAAGATAACACAGTCATTTCTACAGCTCTAGATTTCTATGCACACCAATCTATCATCCGGGCAGCTATTCCCAGTCCGTGGAACAGTTGTAGCAATGGGGGACCACTCCCTCTCCACCAGTTTATGCACCTCCTCCCTGATGGGCTGCACGCATGCAGCCAGAGACTGTGCCCGCCTGGCAACTTCCTCTGCTCATCCCTTTTCAGTCCCCTCCTGGTTCTGGGAGACAGTGGTGCAGGAGAGGGTGGGAAAGTACCTAGCCCTTCACTTGCCGGCCCTGCCTCTACCCTCTCCTAATTTCAGCACATTCTGTGCTCCACGCTCCACCTCTGAAGCTCCCCCTGCCTCTGACTCTTCCCTTCTGGCCAGAAGCTTCCCATAAATCACTGGCTCCCTCACCTGACTCTAGCCCTGCTTCCCCTGGTGCACACTTGCCAGTGTCCCGACAGCCTCTACAGATGGGTGGCAGATCTAGCCTCCAAATAGTGTGACACTTATTGACCTCCAGTGCTTGTCAACTGCATCCTCCACCTCCTCTGTTATGTGCCTGCCCACCACGGATGCATGGCAGCAAAGGAGGTCAGAGGCATTGCCTGTTTTGCCTCTAGCTATGAAGGGGATGCAGTGTGGACACAGTCCTGAGGGTCAGAGGGAGAGACCTAGAGGACTCCAGTTGGCCTCTAGGCCAAAGGTTCCCTCTCCCCTGGTGTGGAGGTTCCTTCCTTCTTGCTACCTGAGACAGCCAATTGGGGGATCCTGAAAAAAGGTAAGCAGCAACACACACACCCCAACATTTTGAAGAAACTTCTCCAGTTTTCCCCAATTTACATGGGGGGAAAAGACTGTTGGGAAAGCAGGGAGAGGGCCTTAATTCTCATCCTAGTGATTACATTTTTAAAAAATGGAAAGGAGGAGGAAGGTGAAGAAACGTTCAGACAGAAAAGAAATATTATACTGCAGATGTGGCATGCAATCACCTCCCTGTTCAGTCTGCTGCCAGATTTTTTCTCAGCATTGAAATGCATTTTTATTTTTATTTTTATAACAACAACAGCAACAACATGAAAAGGTTTTACCAACATCTGGATGCTATTTGGCTGGCAACCAAACAACAGCAAACAATTCCACTCAGAGCTATAACGTAGCCGCCTTCTTTTTTAAATCGCACACTGGAATAACTTTCTATAATGTTACCTGATCGCTTAGAATGATATACAGGATCCTGTGTCAGATTTACAGTAAGGAGATGAAGTCAAGGCTGAGATGAGGAAGGATATTCAAAGCATGTTAACATGACCTCATTGTTCTTTTTAAAAAGTGATGTTCACAGGACTGGTTCCAGAGTGTTTAGATTTTATTCTGGGGAAGCAGGAACAGTGGCCAGTGTGTGTGTGTGTGTGTGTGTGTGTGTGTGTGTGTGTGTCTGTACTTTTAGCAGGTGAAGTGTTAGTGATAGGGTTGTCTCCCTCACACTCTTCTTGCTTCCCACAGGGCAGATGGTGTTCCTGGAAGCAAGTCCATTATGGGAAATGATGCAGCACCACATCGACCTCAGTCTGCCCACAGCCAGCCCCCCATCTTCCTTGCCTCCTTACTTACAACCAGCCCAAGGGGTGGCCCTGCCGGTCTGCTTCCTCCTCCTAGTCTCAGGGTTGTCACTGGAGAACTCAGCAGAGAGGAAGATGGAAGCAAAACTGGGATTAATAGGCTCTGCCTGCCATTGACTTCAGTGCCACCTGCTGTTGGGCTCCCTGCCTGCCACCCTGCCAGTCCCAAAGGACGCCAGTCACCACTGGGGTGAGAGGGAGGTGAGGTGACTGAGGCAGGCCACAACTTTGTCTTTGCCTGCTTCTCTTGCTTTCTTCTTCCTTGGTGCAGGACAAACTTGGGGTTTGTTCCTTTGGTTCTTCACTCCATTCTGCGATTCTGATCAGCCCTATCGTTTTGTCGCTTTCGGGGTTGTTTCAGGGTAGCTGACAGTTTTAAGGAAACAAGTCAGAATGCAGCAAGCAACAAACTGGAAAAGGTGCCGTAAATTATCCCCTGTTATTTACACACGTGGAAAGCAATCAAAACCACCAGAACAATAGGAAGCGTGGAGATGCGCCATAAAGCTATATTCCACTGACGACATTCATTTTGTTAACTTCCTGTTGTCAGAAATCAATTTGCTTGGATTCGTTCCACAAATAATTGGAAGCCTCGCCAGTTCTAATCTTAAAAATGCTATAAAGCTGTCGGAGTCAATGAGTTTCAGTTCATGTAGGAATTATACATTCTGAACATTTCCTTTACTGGAAACAGATGTAGGAAGAGAGAAAAGACATTGTCGGGACTGGTGGTGAGGGATAGAAATAAATGTATGTAAACTGGAAAAAGGGGCAGAATGCAGGTCTTTGATTTGATTGCAGAGAGAGAGAGAGAGAGAGAGAGAGAGAGAGAGAGATGCTTTTGTGTAGGACAGGGATGAAGAACCTTTTCCAGGCCAAGGGCCGCATTTCCTCCTGCACAACCTTTCAGGGGTCATGTTCCAGTGGTGTGTAGAGCAACAAGTGTACATTTTTGCCTTTGTAAATGAGTTGGCTCTTGTCTGTCGTTGGTGCTGCCTCCACCTCCCTGCCTTCCACCCTACAAAAGGCAGAAGCCACCAATGCTAGCCATCTTTGCCATTTCCCACAATGCCCCTGCACACAAGAAGGATGCTGGGGAAGAGGACAGGCCCCTGAGATACCCCACAAGTGAGCACCCAGGTGTCTGAACACTCACCCCCAACACCATTTTCTGGACACGGTCCAGGAGGAAGGAGTGGAACCACATTGCACGACAGTGCCTTCAATTTCCAGACCTCCTCTATGGTCTAGAAGGATACCCGCTGCACCTGCTGTTACATAAGTCCATTAGACCAAGTCCTGTCTTCTGGGCAGATCAGATGGTCCTAGAGGGACTTAAAAAGTCAATGGCATGTCCATCAGGCAGGTAAACCAGCCTGGACACAGGGAGAGTTGGGGCACAGAAGGAGTCACCCAGTACAGGCAATGCATAGATAAACCATGGAACATGGAGCCACCAAATTGGGCAGCTTTAAAAGAGGATTAGGCAAATTCATAGAGGAAAAGGCTATCCATAGTGATTAGCCATGGTGACTATGTACTACCTGCACTGTCAGAGGCAGCATGCCTCATGACACCAGTTGCTGGGAATCTCAGGTGGGCAGAGTGGTGTTGCACTCAGGTCCCTCTTGCACACTTCCTGCTAGTATCTGGTTGGCCCCTGCGTGGACAGGAGGCTGGTCTGATCCAGCAGCCTTATCTAACGTTATAGTCTTGTTTTTGTAACAGAAGATAATAATGGTCTGGTAATGCACTTGCTTTCTTCAGGGCTAATACCTGGTGCCTTTCAAAATTCAGAACCATGCATAATGGATGCCTTAACTCCACATATAAAATTATCATAAAAAGGCAATTCAGACTATTTTTGTCATTTGCTGTGCTGGATTATTCTCTCTTTTAAAAAGCTCTTAATGTCCATAGTCCTTCTTGGTTCCATAGAGCAAAAAGGAGTTCTTGTTGATCTATTGATTTTTTTTAAAAAACTTTGCCTTATTTTCTGCTGTACGCTTAAGCACTTTTGAAGATCGATATTTTTTACATTTTGACCAACCCACCACATAAAATATGGATTTATCCATTTGAGGACATTCAAATCGTGCACCTGAAACGTTTGTACCCAAGCAGAGCTTTCAGAAAAAGACATCTATATGCCTTATTTAATGCTACCCATAATTTAACATCATTGAAACAGCAAGGTTTTAGGGTAGAGGTTGCCAACCTTTTGGGGCTTGTGGGCTCAGTTGCAAATGGTTATCCATCTTGGGGACACCAAGCACTCCCTGCAAGCTGTTCTATTGGATACAATGGAATGCCTCTTGCAAGCCAAATTGTGAGAGGGGTGGTGAATCCCTGGGGCCACAAGGAAGGCCTCTGCAGGCCTATGGGCACTTGTGGGCACCACATTGGCAACCCCTGTCTTAGAAGCTATATAGTTTGAATAGTAATGGGTAAGCCTCCTAGTCTGAAATTACAGAAGGCTAGATTGCCTTTTTATGGCTGATGCTGTCCCTACCACTAGGTCAAACTAAGCTCACACTGGAAACTGCCTTATGCTGAGTCTAATCACTGGGCACAGACTGGCAATAGCTCTACAGGTTCCAGATGGTGTTATGTGGTCTTTGTTTGCCTGAGCTTGAGTCTGGACTAAGGATTCTGAGCCAGTGGCGTAGCGTGGGTTGTCAGCACCCGGGGCAAGGCAAGTAATTTACGCCCCCTAACCCGTGGATTTGCGCCCCCTAACCCGTGGATTTGCGCCCCCTAACCCATTGATTTGCCCTAACCCCAGATGTTGCGCCCGGTGCGGTCCGCCCCCCCTGCACCCCCCACGCTACGCCACTGTTCTGAGCCCCTGTGTTCTGATTCAATACATGATATCCAATCACAGAACATTTCGGGATTTGGGCCCCTGCCATTGGCTCTTAAACTCTGAGTTATGATTCGCAGCTTGGAAGTTTAGACAGCCAATCCTGTTGGGAGTGGGAGTGGCCCCACTCAGAAATGTATATAAGCATTTGCCCCTGTCGTCCAGTTCTGTTAGTTCAATAAATGTTCTTGCTGTTACCATTGCGTCTTGTCTTGTGGGAACCCACCTACTCTTCCAGCCCTAAAAGCCAAGATTGATGGTGGGATTTTCTGCATGCTGAGCAGATGCTGTACCTATGAGCAATGACCCTTCTTCACTGACCTATTACAGTAAATTTATTGAGTCTGCCAAGTTTAGATCTTCTTTTTCTCTCTCTGCCTTAGGCCTGCCAGGGACTGAAGCTACACTGCAACACGTTGATGCAGGACTTGACTTCTCCACTAGGAGTTGTAGCCAAATTTTGACACATTGAAATCAATGGACATGACTAACTTTGGTCCCCTCATTTCAGGAGGTGTGTAGAACTTGGTTGGCTACAACCCTTGATTGGCGAAGTGTTTGTACAAGGGATTGATTGAAGGCTCATGGGAAAACATGATCCATTTAATGGTTCTATTGATAAACTAATGAACAGATGGTAACAGTGGAATAGGGCTGGTGGCACAGTGGGTTGGTGCACCTGGTTGTTAACCAGAAGGTTGGTGGTTTGAGCCCACCCAGGGATGGTTGGGGACAGGATTCCCACATTGTAGGGGGTTGGACTAAATGACCCATGGGGTCCCTTCCAACTTGACAATTCTATGATTCTACGTCTGCCCTGAACAAAGTTCCTACATTCAAACCTGACGGAAACAAGACCTGCATTTCGCCCTGTGTGTGAAAATGCTTTCCATATCACAGTTGGCCACGGGTACAAATTTCAGAATTAACCTCTGTTCCCAAATGGCTTAATCCATCTATCCTATTGAAGACGATCAAGAGGTAATTTCCTCTCCAGTGACGTTTTAGATGCAAGTCCGAAACTTGACTATATTTTTCATGGACAGGTGAAATTTTTTTTTACTCTGGCTTTCCCGCAACCAGCAGCCACCGTTTGCATATTGGGCAGGAATGTTTATATGGCTATATCTTTAAGCGCTAAGAATCTGCTTTGCATCACGCTTTTGAAAAGGGTTTGCTCAATCTCCCTCTGAAGTAGCAATTCATTTTGATCATACACGCCCCCCCCCCAAATAAAAAGCGACCTTGCTTTATAGCTGCTGACCCATGCAAATGAAGTGTTCTCTTCAGCAGGCAGAAATATCATTGGTAACTACTGTTCCGCATGCAGATAAGGAGCAGTGATAGAGCACTGATGGCCCTGTAGCAAACTAAAATAAGCTGGGCTTTTCTGGCTGTTAGTCTTCAGAGCTGGCTGGTCATTCCAAAGGCGCAAAGCCCAATGTACAGGTTGCATTATCATGAGAGCCTTTGATGGGGCACTTTTGGCTGTTTTCCACACCCATGATGTTTGTTTGTCCTTCACTAGGAGCCGAACTTCTAGTGCTGCAGGCCCTGCCCTGTGGAACTCTCTGCCACTGGAGGTTTGGGAGCAACCACCTCTGCCTTCTTTCAGAGGTCTTCTGACAATGGTGCAGTTTTGCATACCCTTCATGCTGGTTTAGGGGGTTGTGGTCTCTCACGCGAGAGCACAGCACCTACAAATGCACGAGATTGTGAACTCACATGAGAGCACAGCAACCAAAAATGTGCTTTGGGGCTCTGTGCTGTCCTGCAAGCCATGAAGCTCACATGGAAGTGTGTCCTGGAAGACATGTGTCCTGGTTTTCAGCCTTGACATGTTGGAGGGTATGGTTTAGACAGGCTTTCATAATTTGCATTTCTTTCTTTTTTTTTTAGCCAACCAGTTATCTACTGATGGAGAGAGGGAGGTACAAGTGTCCTAGGAAAAAACGAGTTTTCCTGGGAGAACACTTATAATAATAATAATAATAATAATGATGATAATAATAATAATAATAATAATAATAATAATAATAATAATAATAATATATTTATACTCCACACATCTGGCTGGGTTTCCCCAGCCACTCTGGGTGGCTCCCAACAGAATATTAAAAACACAATAGAACATCAAACATTAAAAACTTCCCTAAACAGGGCTGCATTCAGATGTCTTCTAAAAGTCAGATAGTTGTTTATTTCCTTGACATCTGATGGGAGGGCATTCCCGGTTTTGGGGCTCAACATGTTGGAGGGTGTGGAGGAAGGCACAGACAATAAGAGATAACATATTGTTACAGGTAACACAGGTAACAATAACATACATGGTACCTTACGAGGTTATCTTACATGGTTCGGTTTAGAAATGTGCATCTGTCTTATATTTTAATATGTAAATTTAATTTATAATGTACATTTTCTTAAAAAACTGATGATTTTATTTTGGGAAATGTTTAAGTCTCTCCCTGGTTTTTAACATGGGAGCTTGTTAATTTTAATGCCTATTTTGTATTTTCCCCATAAACCACTTAGGGGCTTTGATGAGTAAGCGGTAGATGCAATCCCATGGAATAAAAATAAAATAAACAATGTAGGCAAATGCTGTTGAATATACAGAGGTACCTCGGGTTACAGACGCTTCAGGTTACAGACTCTGCTAACCCAGAAATAGTACCTCAGGTTAAGAACTTTGCTTCAGGATGAGAACAGAAATCGCACAACAGTGGTGAGGCAGCAGCGGGAGCTTTAGCTAAGTGATACCTCAGGTTAAGAACAGTTTCAGGTTAAGAATGGACCTCCAGAATGAATTAAGTTCTTAACCCGAGGTACCACTGTATACTCAAAAGCTCAGTGACAGTTGCCCACAGCTACCATCATCCCTTGGGAGAAAAAAGCAATGACAAATTATCATCTTGGGAGAAAAGCAATGACAAACCTAGACAGCATCTTAAAAAGAAGAGACATCACCTTGCCAACAAAGGTCCGTATAGTTAAAGCTATGGTGTTCCCAGTAGTGATGTATGGAAGTGAGAGCTGGTCCATAAAGAAGGCTGATCGCCATTGAATTATGGTGCTGGAGGAGACTCTTGAGAGCCCCGTGGACTGCAAGAAGATCAAACATGTCCATTCTTAAGGAAATCAGCCCTGAGTGCTCATTGGAAGGACAGATCCTTAAGCTGAGGCTCCAATACTTTGGCCACCTCATGAGAAGAGAAAACTCCCTGGAAAAGACCCTGATGTTGGGAAAGATGGAGGGCACAAGGAGAAGGGGACGACAGAGGACGAGATGGTTGGACAGTGTTCTTGAAGCTACCAGCATGAGTTTGACCAAACTGTGGGAGACAGCGGAAGACAGGAGTGCCTGGCGTGCTCTGGTCCATGGGGTCACGAAGAGTCGGACACGACTAAACGACTAAACAACAACAACCATCATCCCTACAGGGTGTGGGGATGTTGCAACAGCCATGCAGTTACTGTGAGATTTTATGGGGGCTGCTTCGACCGAGCAGGTGTGTGATATCTGCCTGAGAGGAGGTGATGGTCTGGAAAAGCCCAAACCTGTCATCAGCATGGCTGATAAACGGAGAGACCTTGTGCTTTATTTCCTGGACTTCCTCCGCTGAAATCTCACTCTGACAGTGAAAAATTGCATCTGGCGAAAGAGCATCCTGCATTATCTAAAACACGGGGGGGGGGGGGGAGCTCCCTGGTGGGAGATGGCAAAGTGGAGACCCCCCAAGGAGCAGCCATTACCACAAATTCTGTGTTCCACCTCCGCTGTTAGAGGGAGTGTGTCAGTTGCCAGGAATAACAATTATGGAGAGGGAGTCCGTTCAGTGCCGGATTTACGTATAATAATAATAATAATAATAATAATAATAATAATAATAATATTTTATTTATACCCCGCCCTTCCCGGCCAGAGCCAGGCTCAGGGTGGCAACCAACAGTAAAAATTACAGTAAAAACATAGTAAGGGGGGGGGGACCACCAATTTAAAATACAGGTTAAAATGCAGCCTCATTTTAAAAGTAGCCCATAAATCAAAACCATAAGGGGAGGGGAAACATAAGGGTCAGACTGAGTCCAAACCAAAGGCCATGGGGTGCGGTGCTCATCTCGCTTTCAGGCTGAGGGAGTGGCGTTTGTCCACAGACAGCTTTCCGGGTCATGTGGCCAGCATGACTAAACCGCTTCTGGCGCAACAGAACACTGTGATGGAAACCAGAGCACACGGAAACGCCGTTTACCTTCCTGCCACAGCAATACCTATTTATCTACTTGCACTGGTGTGCTTTTGAACTGCTAGGTTAGCAGGAGCTGGGACAGAGCAACGGGAGCTCACCTCGTCATGGGGATTCGAACCACCGACCTTCTGATCAGCAAGCCCAAGAGGCTCAGTGATTTAGACCACAGCGCCACCCGCATCCAGAGGGTGCCCTCAATCCAAGGAGGACACAGACTTTTCCTAAAACACTTACCCAAGAGAGCAGGGTTCAAGGTGTAGTGTAGTCTCAACAAGCCAAGGTTAAGCACAGAGAATCAGTTGAGGTTCAGAATGTAATCCAGAAAGAAGCTGAGGAAGTTCAGGAAGGAGCCAGAGGCCTAGGTTGTTTCAAGAGGGAGGCTTTGAATACTGTGGCCTCCCAAAGCACATTCCAGATATGCAAGGAGGATGCAACAGAAGAAGAGAAGAAGAGTTTGGATTTGATATCCCTCCTTTCACTCCCTTTAAGGAGTCTCAAAGCGGCTAACATTCTCCTTTCCCTTCCTCCCCCACAACAAACACTCTGTGAGGTGAGTGCGGCTGAGAGACTTCAAAGAAGTGTGACTGGCCCAAGGTCACCCAGCAGCTGCATGTGGAGGAGCGGAGACACGAGCCCGGTTCCCCAGATTACGAGACTACCGCTCTTAACCACTACACCACACTGGCTCTCAACTAAAGAGATCCAAGGGGTGCATTTTGCTCCTGGACCTGAGGTTCTCCACTCTTGGATGAGATGATCTCCAAGTACTCTTCCACCTTCAAAATAGATGATTGTGATAAATCTGTGTCTGAGATGTGTGTTTTGTATAATGTTTTGGTAATACGCTTTTTTTTTAGTGATACCTGTTTCTACCTCAGATACACCTGCATTTTCAAAAAATAAAGCTGAAGAGTTTTAAATTAATTAAAAGTGGGACTCTCTGTGGCCCATCAGCTGGGATGAAAGCTGGGTCTCAGATCTGGAAAGGCTGGAGATGGCCTGATCTACATCTTGTTGTATAAGTGTTGTATTCCTGCTGTGTGTTAAAGGGGGAACTTTGGTAAAAACAAGCTCTGGGGATCCATTTATTTTGCCTTTTCAGATCTTGCATCTGAATTCCCGCTCTGTCTAGAAACATCAGAAGAGTGCCCTTCCCAAATTGGAGCTCACACATAAAAAACAAAGCTGCCCATTTTGCAAGGGCAGAATGAAACCTGACAGTTTCTTTTGCAGCAAGATGGATCATTCAGCCTTGGCAACTGGCACTCCCGCAAGCTTTTTATCTTTCTCTAGGGGGCCCTTAACCCGGAGGCTTGTACTTGCTGCTCTATCAAGCCAAATCACAGAAATTGGGTTGCTGCAGAGGAGGAATCAGTTCAGAAGTTAATTCAGTGCCTCTTCAACCTTAGGTCTCCTTAGGTCTCAAGCTGTTATAAGACTACAACTCCCATCATACCTGACCCTCGGCTATGTTAAGTATAAATGTTTAATTTTACATTGGAATGGAAAATATTTCTGTATATGGTCTGTATGTGCATTGCCAAGGGGGCATGGAAAATTCCACTGAAGCTAAGATGAACTCTCTGAGTATCTGACAGGTAGAACAACAACAACAACAATTTATTATTTATACCCCACCCATCTGGCTGGGTTTCCCCAGCCACTCTGGGCGGCTCCCAACCGAATATTAAAAACAATACAGTATCAAACATTAAAATCTTCCCTAAACAGGGCCGCCTTCAGTTGTCTTTTAAAAGTAAAATAGTTGCTTATTGCCTTGATATCTGCTGGTAGGGCGTTCCACAGGGCAGGTGCCACTACCAAGAAGGCCCTCTGCCTGGTTCCCTGTAACCTCACTTCAGTGAGTGAACCGCCAGAAGGCCCTTGGTGCTGTCCGGGCTGGAGAATGGGGGTGGAGATACTCCTTCAGGTATACAGGACCGAGGCTGCTTAAGTGTTGATATTCACTGCTAGTGTTTAACTTTAGATCATGTGAGAGGTATTCTCTTGCAAATTGACATCTTGGGGAGTTAGCCTTTGTTATTTTTGCTCTCAAGCCACCGAAGACAAAAATTGTGCTTCTGAGTCTCTCCAGGAGAAAAAACAGCCTTGGGCTGGAATGCAGGCAAATGGAGTCTATGGAAGAAAAAGAGCTTTGTTTGTCAGGTCTGATTATAAACAGTACTTTATATTTTTAAGAAACTGAACCTGTGCCTGGACAAGCATGCGATTTTATGCAACTATTTGGATGTATCATTGTTGTTTTATGTTCTGTTTTCAAGAAAGTTCTGTTAGTAAAGCTTTGAAAACATATTTTGGTCTGGATCATTTTAATTCCAAGAGAAGTCAGTTTTTATTCATCCGATTGCTTCAAGTTGCACAATATTAATAACTGCAATAGGCTAATCTGCCTGTGGGGATGTTGAGTGTTTAAGTCCAGCAACATCTAGAGAGCCTACCTTCTGAGCTCTTGAAATTGGTACACTCATTGGTTTTCCTTTTAAGGGACTTTTTCCTTTTCTACCTTTTCTACCCCACACTGATTTCTTTGAAAGCAGAAAGACTGCACTTTTAAAAAGGCAATTTCTCCATCCTCTCATGTGTCTAGGAAAGCTGAGGACATAATAGGCTTTTTTTTAAAAGGAAGCACAGGAATCTGGGAAAGCTGCTGAATGCAGAACACCAGATAAATTAGTTGTTAAATGAAATAAAGGCATCCCCAAACATCTTTGGGCCACTGAAAGTAAGACAAACCCCACTAAAATCCCAACATTCTACCCATGAGAATTTCACCGGATTTTTCTCTCCCTTTTTCCTATATTTGGAATACAGTTTCTTTTTTCAACCAGAAGGCCATATTACTTCCTCTGCAACCACATGCCAGGGGTGGACAGGGCCGGAGGCAAAAGTCGGCAGAGAAATGGAGGTACAACTTTATTTTTACACAGCAGGCCCATTTCTACACATACTCCAACTCCCTCTCGTTCCCCCTTCCAGGCTAGTGAGAGGGATGCATTCTAGCCAGGTAAGGCAGTCCAGGTGAGTGCAAGGCTGGGATGCTGAGGAATGTAATCTGGAGAGAGTGGGCGTGGCTTGGGGAGACTCCTGAGGGCCAGAAACAAAGACTTGGAGGGCCGCAGGCTGATGTGAGCCGAACTTAAGATGGGGGGAAATGGGAAACCGAGAGAAACTGACGGATACAGCCTACAGGGTTTGGGGTTGCTTTCAGCTGCTCTCCTGGTTCCTTGATTTGACTCAGGCAAATAAGTTAAGCTACAAACTAGAGGCAAAGCAAAATGACAACAGCTTTTAATTAAGTCCAGGTATCGTAGATGAGACAGCATGGATTTATTGAAACAAAATGCTGGACTGCAACATTTCTTCTTATCATGGCTACACCTGCTAGACCCCTTTCTAGCACTGTTAATCCTCTTGAGTAATACAAAGCACAAGCGCATTCCCTACGGCCCAATTTGTGTCCTGCCGTCTTCAGCACAGTGTCTGAAGGAGCGCCGAGTGTAGGAGGAGGGCAGCTTTATTTATAAGGCTGCCAGATTTGTTGCTGCAGCCTCTCCAGCTCCGGATCCTGAAGCGGCTAGGCATGGCGTCACTTCTTCTGAGGAAGGCCTGCTGAAGGTGTAAGAAGGGGCACAAGAACTTTAGTGTCATTTCTGTGTTGCGTCTACATGAGAAAGTAAAGGTAAAGGACCCCTGGACGGTCAAGTCCAGTCAAAGGCGACTATAGGGTTGTGGTGCTCATCTCGCTTTCAGGTTGAGGGAGCCGGCATTTGTCCACAGATAGCTTTCCAGGTCATGTGGCCAGCAGGACTAAACTGCTTCTGGCGCACCGGAACACCGTGATGGAAGCCAGAGCGCATGGAAACTCCGTTTATCTTCCCACCGCAGTGGTACCTATTTATCTACTTGCACTGGCAGGCTTTCGAACTGCTAGGTTGGCAGGAGCTGGGACAGAGCAATGGGAGCTCACCCCGTTGTGCAGATTCGAACTGCCAACCTTCTGATTGGCAAGCCCAAGAGGCTCAGTGGTTTAGACCACAGCACCACTTGCATGAGAAGGTCCCCGATAAATGGGCATAGCAGCATCAATCTTGTTTTAAAGGTGCCCTGTTTTTAATGAGCATGGGAATGTGATGGGGGAAAGCAAATGAAAAGAACCCCATATTTGTATTCCCTCTTCCTTTCTGCCCTAATGCCAAGCTTAGACACTGAGTTATCAGAAGAGGAACCAGACATTCCGTGAGTTGAAGACCCCAAACTGCAGCTAGGGTCTCCTGGAACCAGCAACTGAGAATCCCCTTTAACACTTTGCCAGCAGCTGGGATCTGGGTATGTGCAATCTTTTGATTACTGTATTTTCCATTGGTCTGTTTTAAATAATAATAATTAAACAAGCAGTACAGTCATACCTCGGGTTGAAGTTGCTTCCGGTTGAGCGCTTTTGAGTTGCACTCTGCAGCGACCCGTAAGTAATGGAATGCGTTACTTCTGAGTTTTACCGCTCGCGCATGCGCAGAAGCTCAAAATGACGTCACACGCATGCGCGGAAGCGGCGAATCATGACCCGCGCACACGCAGATGCACAGACGTGGGTTGCGTTCGCTTCAGGATGCGAACGGGGCTCCGGAACGGATCCCATTCGTATCCAAAAGTACCACTGTATATGCATTCTGTGAAATAAAATACAATAAATATTGGGAAAAGCTTCCCGGCAGTAAGAGCGGTTTGACAATGAGAACCATGGCACAAAGGCTGCGCAACCATTTGTTAGGAATGCTCCATCTCTGGATTTCCTACACTGATCCAGGGGGTCAGACTAGATGACCCCAAGGTTCCCTATAGCTCCATCATTTTACAGAAATAATGAAGGCTGATTTTTGCATCTTCATTCACTAGAACCAAATGATACATTGTTTCCCCCCTTAAATGAACCACCTAAAATGAACCCCCATCATTAACAGATGCAAAACCCAAGAGTGCCTGTTCCCAGTAAATCTTCTGCTTCTGTCTCTACCAGTTCCCATAGAGTATTCTCACAGCAGAACATTAGTTGTACAAATTAAATGTGCAGATTTGGCATTTATACAAAGTACAATAAAGGGGGGAAGGAATCAGCACTCCACCCCCCCCTTTGCCTACAAAATCAAATTCTAAATTATGTAACACGGCATGTGTGGTTTTTTTAATATATAAAACCCCCCATCCTTTCTAGTCACCTGGAATTTGGGGTAATAAAGCATTATTAGGGAAATTGCTTGGTTGCCAGTGACCTTAACAAGGCAGTGAGAAATTAATGAAAGCCAGAGGGAAATTGAAGACAAGCTCTGGTTATAACAGTGCTGCAGTATTCTCCTTTTGCTGAGATGAAACACAAATGCCTTTTCTGGGAAATGTTCAAGCAGCTGGGCAAGTTCTATGTGTGACTAACCCTTGCAATCTCTAAAGCAATTTTTTCACGGTTTGAACAAGGGACTTGAAAGGCGTCTGAGCTTCCCGGCATAATTTTACTTGTAAAATGTATGTGCCAAGTAATAGTTGCCATATTATTTTGTAATATTTATGAGATTTTGTAATTGTGTTGTGCTCCAATGCTGTGTCTTGATGCATTTGCTTTGTATGTGATTTGTTTCTGATTTATTTTACTTGTGTACATTGTTTACAGAGATGTATTGCTTAATTATGTTATTTGAATGCTGATGAAGGAGAATTTAATTTATATCTCAACCTTCTCTGTGACAAACACAGCATTATTATGATTATTATTATTATTAGGTTTATAAAAACAATTAATAAGCTTAAAACAGTTAAAATGCATTCTCTTCACCTGTGATTTCAGTGTTTCTGGGAACAGTTTGTTTCACACATCAAATGCCTGAGGAAGTGGAAAGGTGTTCGCTGAAAGCCAACAATGACGGAGGCAGACACACCTCACAGGCATTTCACAAATGAGGAGCCACCATTAAGAAGGCCCTGCCACAGGTCACTGCCAACTAGGCAAGACCCCGTGGTGTCTCCACCACTCCCATGATACTTCTCTTTGCTGTTGCACAGAATACCTGTCTAGCCCTGGGCCAGTTGCCAGTCCGGCTTTACAGTAGGCGTAGGGAACACTCCATGGGCAACCCTCTATTGCAGATATTAATACTGTGCAGCTTGAAGCAGTAGGATGAATAAAAACTGACTCTTCTTGGAATGGTTCAGGCCAATAATATTGTTCCAAAGCTTTACTAACTGAACTTTCTTCAAACAGGTACAGAAACAATTAATGATACATCCAAATAGTTGCATATAATCACATGCCTGTCCAAGCATAGTCTCATTTTCCTACAAATATGGAATAACTTCTAATCAGAGCTGACAAACATAGCTCTGTCTTTCCCACAGATTCCATTAGCCTGGAGGCTGTTTTCTCTCCAGAACAGACCTCATTAGCACACCGTTGTCTTTGGTGGCTTTCAGAGAAAGAATCAAAGAAGAAGAAGAAGATTTGCATCAGTCACTAGCCATAGCAATAAAATAAAATGTACTGAAGGCAGAGGTGAAAACTTAACTATACAAGATACATTTGGGAGGTTTACATCAATAGTCAAATAATAGATCTTATTCTAATTGCCCCCGCTAAAAACCTTGCAGTTTTGAAGTATCAAACAAGATGGTGATTTGCAGCTGAATACCTCCCACAAGTGATCTAAAGGTAAACACCACGTGAGAGAGCAGAGCAGAGATACATTAACAGTTAATCATTAACCCATCTGGTACCCAGAGAGCTCTTCTTGGCTTCAGTGGAATTTTCCATGCTAAACCTTCAGCAATACACACACAGAGTTTAGGGAAGTTTTTAATGACTAATATTTTAATATATTTTTAATCTCTTGTTGGAAGCTGCCCAGAGTGGCTGGGGAAACCCAGCCAGATGGGCGGGGTATAATAGATGATGATGATGATTGAGTCATTTTCCCATTTCAGTGTACAATTAATTATACTAACAGCCCCAAGTTAGGGAACCCCTTTCACTGGCCCTGCTTTGCACTCTTCTTGGGTGTTTTTGTCCCTGGCTGGAATGTGTCCCTGAACTCTGACCATTCCTCCTGCTTGTCTAGATGGTGGATGGAAAGGGATACATACGTCTCTCTCAGGGTCTCCATATTTCAAAAAGTAAAAATCCGGATAGAAAAGTTGTTAAGCCTTTTTTGCAAAATCACAATGAAATTGGACGTTTTTGAGCTATTTCTGAGGAAAATCAGCAAAAACAACACTGCTGACATGGCCTGCCATACATCTGGATATTCCTGGACATTTAGCTGATTTCTGCCCGGGGACTGCTTGTGGCTGCAGTATTCCAGATACGTCCAGGAAATTCCAGGTGTATGGCAACCCTACTCCCTCTCTCTGAGTGTATAGAAACTAGCCTACAATACAACTGTAAAAGGCCCATCTGCTGCTCTGCTCACTTTTGCCCCTGGCCCTGCCCCCCCCGGTTGCCCTGAATTTGCCCCCCTACAAGAACTGCTCAACAGGAACTACCTGCTCAACTGTATCCCAATGTCGATTTACAAACGCTGTTTTGTTATTAGCTGGCAAAATCTTCCTCCCCATCCCTGCTTCTGCACTTCAAATCAATTAAGCCAGCTCATAGGAACGTGTTTACTTTAGCACAATTTATTCCCGCTGCCAAGAAAGCAGAGCTCTTTGATCGTTTGCTTTTATTATGCAAATAAAAGCTTTTGCTTTTATTATGCAAATAAAAACTGGACCCCTGGTTGCACCAAGGGATGGATATATATATATGTACATGGATGTGACTAGTGATCAGTGCTTCTTTTCCTAGAAAAATAGGTGCAGGAACTTTTGACAGACAACCCTAAGTTGTTGAGCTGGAACGCATCAAAAAAAGGTGGCAAAACTCAGTTCCGCTGAGTTCCAGCTGAAAAACAAAAGGCCTTCTTGTGATGACCCTAGAGACCAGTCTGCAAAAGTATGCAGTGGTACCTCGGGTTAAGAACTTAATTTGTTCCGGAGGTCCGTTCTTAACCTGAAACTATTCTTAACCTGAGGTACCACTTTAGCTAATGGGGCTTTCCGCTGCCATGCGATTTCTGTTCTCATCCTGAGGTAAAGTTCTTAACCCGAGGTACTGTTTCTGGGTTAGCGTAGTCTGTAACCTGAAGCGTATGTAACTGAAGTGTCTGTAACCCGAGGTACCACTGTACATTCTTCAGAAGGGACTATCCTACTGAGAGCCAGTGTGTGGAGGTGGCGAGAGTTTCAGAAGGATTGGTTCACACTCAGATATTGGAGACAAAGGTTTGACTCCCCACTCAGCCATAAAGCTCACTGGGTGCATCCCTCAGGGACCCCCATAGGGTTGCTGTGGTGATAAAATATGGGAGGAGTGGAGAAGGTGTCTAGATTTCTTCCCCTCACTCTCTTATAACAATAGAACTTGTCAACATCACGTGAAGCTGAACGAAAGGAAGAACATATTCATACAGCACATAGTTAAACTATGGAACTCACTGCCACAGGAGGCAGTGAGGACTGCCAGCTTGGGTGGCTTTAAAGGAGGATTTGACGAATTCATGGAGAAAGGGAGCGTGCTCTTGTGCTTCAGTCCTGCTTGTGGGTTCCCCAAAGGCATCTAGGTGGCCACTGTGAGAACAAGTTGCTGGACTAGATGGACTATTGGCTTGATCTGGCGGGGTGGGGGGGCTTCTTATCTATTAAGAGAAATTTGCATTGAAGCAATGATGAAGTTTCATGAGGACATTTAAAAACCCCAATCAGTCAAAAACTGATATGAAGAACTAAGCTTAAGCGAAGCGGGGAATGAGAAGTCAACAATTAAAATTGACCAGTTCACCCATGTCTAGATGTAGATCAGAGGGCTTAATTACCTCTGAACTGTTTTATGATTTGGTGTGTGTGGAAAAGAGTTGAATTTTGCCAATCCCAGTTGCAAGCCAGCCCCTCATTATATAATGCAGAGGTACTGTCCTTGAAAAGGACACCTACCCCTTATTTTCTAAAGGGACCCTGGCTGGACATTCCTTACTGCATTTTCCACTGAGTGATGTTTGCTGAACACACTTTATTTATAATGCAAAGAAGGGTTGTGGTGGAAAAGCGGTAATTAGCTTTTGAGTAATAATGAAACGCATCAAGTTCTCTTGAATTATTAAACATGATTAGTTTCTTTTCTCTCTCTCTCTCTTTTCTCTTTTTACTCCTGCAGGCCACAATATCTCTATTAAACGCCAATCAAAACTGTGGCGTGCTTTGATTTAGCAGAAGCGCCAGCTCACTAATGCATCCACAGAAATGATTGGGGTGGGGGTGGGGGCAGTTTGGCGGTGGTGGGGTGGGGTGGGGTGTTTTCCCTTGGCCCTCCCGATACTTTTGTTTATATTCATGAACCCTCTGGCAATGAAAGTCAAACAGTTTATTTGGTGAGCTGCGCGGAGGGTGCATAATTTGACAGGTGAAATGGCTTTCTTTAAGATGCGGCGATGTTAATGGATTAGATTAGCAGGCTGAGAAAAGAGAACGCGTTCAGGGTTGCAGGCTGGCGCAAGACGTTTTGCTTTTGAGGTCAAGGACAAGATGATCAGACGGGCGCTTGAATCTCCCTTTCATAGATGTACAGCTTGTGTGTCACACACAGCCCTGCAGTGGTGGCTCGTGACTACTGGGAATGGTAGGGGCAGAAGGCAGGGAGACAACTTTTAGGCAGAAGAAGAAGAAGAAGAGTTTGGATTTGATATCCCGCTTTATCACTACTCTAAGGAGTCTCAAAGCGGCTAACAATCTCCTTTCCCTTCCTCCCCCACAACAAACACACTGTGAGGTGAGTGGGGCTGAGAGACTTCAGAGAAGTGTGACTGGCCCAAGGTCACCCAGCAGCTGCATGTGGAGGAGCAGAGACATGAACCCGGTTCACCAGATTATGAGTCCACAGCTTTTAACCACTACACCACACTGCCTCTCTGGAGTGGTGGGCCATTTGTTACCCTGCAGCCCTCAGAGTACCTGTGCATGCACCCCTCATTTCCCTGCCCCCTCCGGCAGTCTCACGGGGAAACAAGACCCACATTTACCTGGGATGCACACATGTGACTATTGCAGGCTGTATGTGCCAGTACTACTCCTTACCAAGGGCGCAAGAGACCCTCAGTACGGATCTGTGTCCATCTAGCCTTCTCCAGGATAACTTGCTATAATCTGTCCATGTAGTTTGGGACCGGAATCTGAGTTCCAAAGTCAATGAAGGTTGGAGAGAATACAGGAGATTTAATCAAGTTGTGTTTAGCGGAGGACTTTCTGATGTTGTGCATGCAGCATGCGACGGACAGATTGTTAATGAGCTCTCATCCAAGTTCCTGGTAAGTTACCCCAAGGATCTAATTTATAGGCAGAATAACCTTCTTGGTCCTTGATTGACTCAATCTAATTTTAGGTATCACATATGCACCTGTTGAGTGATGGGACCCTGGGCTCTTTTTTTAAAAAAATAGACCTACCGGGTCAAAAAGAAATGGAGGGCATCCTTGGAGTCAGGGCCTTGTCTGAGAACTGTCTCTCAGAGGGGGACACCATCATCATCATCATCATCATCATCATCATCATATTTTTATTTATATCCCGCCCTTTCCAGCTGAAGCCAGGCTCAGGGCGGCTAACAACAATAAAATAGTACAAACTTGTGTCTACCATTGCAAACTGCTAGCAAGGGCTCAGATGTGCGTTGCTTTTCCATGCAAAGAAAGTAAGAGTGTAACCATTGCATCTAAATCACACACACATCATACATTTAAAGAACTGTGACGCCACTTTAAACAGTCATGGCTTCCCCCAAAGAATCATGGGATTTGTAGTTTAAGGATGCTGAGAGTTGCCAGGATACCTCTATTCCTCCTCCCAGAGTTACCTGGAGAGGGATTGATTGTTAAACCACTCTGCACACTGTAGCTCTAAGAAGGAAATAAGGGTATTCTAACAGCCCTCAGCGCCCTTAACAAACTACAGTTCCCAGAATTCTTTGGGGGAAGCTATAACTCTTTAAAGTGGTGTTGTAGTGCTCTAAATGTAGGGTGTGAATGTAGCCGTAGAAAACCAGAAGTTACGGAGAATAGTAGTTTAATCCTTCAGGTTCATGGAAGGAAGACTTTACGAGTTCACCACATATCCAACTGGCATTGGAGCATATCACCAAAAATAGTGGTCAGACTGGCAAGGCTGCTCTCTAGCTCATCAGTGAGTTCAAAGAAGCCCAATGAAAGCGACAAATGTTATCATTTTCGCTGTATTGAAAGGCAGGTAGCTTGAAACTCCAGCTAGCACAGAAAGCAGTGGCTAGACTGCTGATGACACTTTTGCTAAAACCTCTGCACTGGCTGATATACTCTTAAGAAAACCCCACCAGAGTCAGTCTCTTATCAAATTCTAGATTAGTTTCTGCACACACCCCTCTCTATCCTCCATCAAGACAACTGAGAGGCATTATGAGAATTCAAGAAGACATTCCACTCAGGCAAAATCACCCAGGATGCAAAGCTAGGGCCAGAAAGGGGTGTGGTTTGGGAAAAGGAGGTGTGGTTTGATAGTAGGTGTGGCTTAGGGAAAGTTCTGAAGGGCATATAGAGAGACCTGTAGTTCTGTGAGAGATGCTTACCAAACAATTGTGAGTGGGTTCAAGAAGTGGGATTCAGTTGAGTTGAGGGAGGAGGGTTTTGGTGACCCAAGCTGTTACCCTGCACCCCTGCAAAGTTTTGTGTCACTTTATGCGCCCGATGTGGTGTCTTGTCCAGATACTGTCTCTTCTAGCAACACCAGCCGATTTCTTAGAACGCGCTAGGAAGGGCTCAAAAATAGCAGTTTCTGAGGAACTTAATTACGTTTCTTCCATGCTCTGTGATTTTCTCCATGAAGGTTGGATGATTGCTTTTCACAGAAGCTTGCTCGGCTTAAGAACTTCAAAATATGTATCGGAGACATTTGCTAGTTGAAAGCAAAGCATTTCCCTCTTCTGAACTGAATCCTGGGCTACCAGATTTTCCCATGTTTAGTAATTACACACAGACACTTTTTGGTGGTCAAAGGTATTTCACAATGTCCTCCATCGTCTTACCTAATTGTTGTCAGTTTCTGCTGCAGTTTGATCTCTCTCTCCAGTGCTCTTTCGGCCAAATGCCCCAAATCAGTGCAGCGCTGTTGTACCAGTTGACTCAAAAGTGCCTTGAACCCAAGCCAGGGAAGCTGTTTCTGAGCATGGACTGGGAACAAGCAAATGTATAAAGTATGAAGAATGCAGATAAACCTTTACTTAAGCTACCAGCATGCTTGTGGCTTAACAAAATCATTGATTTTGCTTTCAGGGAGACTCAAGGACATATGTTGTACAAGCATCACAACATCTTCAGATTTCGACCCCCCCCCCCAGTTCTGTAGTGTAATCAGTCCTGCCTTTAACAGAAGTCACCCAAGGGCCACATTTCGTTCTGGGCAACTTTCCAGGGGCCACATACCATTGGTAGGCATTGCCAGAGTCAAAAGTGGAAGGAGGAAGGTATATATTTTTTACCTTTGTACCGTCGGCTAGTTTCTACACACACACACCCCTCTGTCATCCATCCTGATTAGCAAGAGGCATTATCAGAGTTAAATGACACATTTGAAATCATAGAATTGTAGAGTTGGAAGGGACACCAAGGGTCATCTAGTCTAACCCCCTGCAATACAGGAATCTCAACTAACTCATCCATGACAAATGGCCATCCAACCTCTGCTTGAAAACATCTGATGAAGGAGAGTCCACAACCTCCTGAGGGAGTCCATTCCACTGTCAAACAGCTCTTACTGTCAGAAAGTTCTTCATGATTTTGAGATGGAATCTCCTTTCTTGTAACTTGAAGCTATCGGTTCTAGTCCTACTAGAGGAAACAAGCTCGCTCCATCCTGCATGCGACAGCCCTTGAGATATTGGAAGGTGGCTTTCATATCTCCTCTCAGTTTCCTCTTTTCCAGGCTAAGCATACCCAGCTCCTTCAACCGTTCCTCATAAAGCTTGGTTTCTGGACCCATGATCATCTTGGTTGCCCTCCTCTGTACACGTCCCAGCTTGCCAATATCTGTCTTCAGTAAGGAAACAACACCCAAGGAAGGTGAAAGGTAGGGCCAATGAAAATTGTGGCCCAGAGAGAGGGGATGTGACTGGGGAGGGTGTGTGTGACCTTGTGAGAGTGCCAGTGTTCAAGTGGAGAGGCCTGAGGGCGCCTCTGCCTTCATGAGCAGAAGGACACATTTGATATCAGGCTGTAACTAGGCTGAGGAGCTTGCTCCCCATCTGGTACATGTGGTCTTCGGCGAAATTTAATGTGGTCCTAATTCCATGCAATATACAGAAACACACACAGAGAGATAGAGACTGCTGCCTCCATTCCTCTTTGCTCTGGATCCACCCTCCATTGGCTAAAATTCGTGATCGATTTCCCCCCATGGGTCAACGGTCCTTTATAGAGGATGGGTTCTCATTCCCTGCTATACATCATTCCCCAGGAGTACTTACTTCTGAGTAAATGTGCACTGGATTTCACTGTCAGTTCATGCATTTGGCATGGGGGAGACACAGGGCCGTCTTTACCAAGGGTGCAAGGGGTGCGGGGCACCTGGGCGCCAAATTCTGGGGGGCGCCAAATGTATACCTACTGAATACTGGTCCCTTTCGATCAGCGGAAGTGAAAAGCAATGGAGTGAAATTCCCCGCCCCCCTCCTCCATCGCTCTGTTACTCTGTAGTGTTAAATATTCCCAACAAGTCAGGAAACAAAAGCAGTTCTTTCTGCTGCGTCATTGTTACAGGTGAGCGATTCCTCCCCCCCCCCCCAAAAAAGGGTCAACAACTTTGGTTTTCCCTCTCACAAAAAAGCCCAATAAAAGTTAATTTGGGAGGATCTTTGCACCCCGGCGGCACATATGCTAAAGACGGAGACTGGGGAGACATCTGTTCACATTTAAAGGTCAACTTACCTACTCTGAACTTTTTGAAGCAATAAGGAGAGGGAGAAACAGGGACACCACCATGAGCTCCTTGGAGGAAAAGATGGGGTATACATGCAATAAACAAACAAACAAACAAAAATTTCCAAAATGGAACACCAGTGTTCAATCACTGTTACTTGCAAGACCAGGCATAGGGTTCCCATACCCCAACCCACGTAAATAAGAGACCAATGAGACTGTTTTTTGGGGTCAAACAGGCCACAGCCTTATTGAATACAGATGAAAGAGGTTTGGCATGGACATGGGGCAATCAAAATACTTCCGGCCCACCGGCCGGAAGTGACGCGTGGTCAATCCAGATGGGGGTTCCTAAGACTTGCATCCAATAGGCCAGGCATCCCCAAACTTGGCCCTCCAGATGTTTTGGGACTACAATTCCCACCATCCCTGACCACTGGTTCTGTTAGCTAGGGATGATGGGAGTTGTAGTCCCAAAACATCTGGAGGGCCAAGTTTGGGGGTGCCTGCAATAGGGTGACACCCGCAGGGGCCGCCATTTGGGGGAGGGCATGCGGACATGGCCACTCCCCTCGGATCCCTTTAACGGGATACCATACCCCGGCGTTTGGAGGGGCAGGCAGAGACTACAACCTCCCCTCCACCCAGAACAAAGCATTTCCCCAATGCCTAACCAGTTCTGACGATTGCTATGAGGTAGGCAAAACCACCGGGTCAGTGCCAATTAGCCCGGTGGGCAAATTTCTACCCAGCCCCCTAAAGAACAGTGACCACTGTAGGAATAATGGAGGACGACAGGAGGTTGGATGCAGGTGAGCTGTGCAGAAGCACGCTGGCAAGCATGCTCCAAGACAAGCTGCCGGCTAGCTCTGTAGAGGCTCCTTTTATTAGCACAATATGCAAAACCAGTCAGATACATTTTGGACTGTGACCTTTACACATCTTCCAATCCCGAGATCATGGGGTGGTACAAAGTTATTTTGGCACCTGTTTCCACCACGTCATTTCCCCCTTGAACAATGTATGACGAAGGAGACAAAGGTCACAGACAGGGCATGGCAGACCACTAAGAGAGCAAAGGTTAGATGGAGGGAATGATGTTCAGAAAGCTGTGGCTTTGTCTGCGGGTGGAAGTGTGCTCCACACCCAGCGATCTTTCCTTCAGACCACCGTAGGCACAGCAAAGTCACTGATATCAGCTTCAACCGAGGGCGGGTGGGCAGGGAAAAACCCGGTGAAGGAACAAACAGGTAGTGCCCCAGGTGCGGGCTGCTCAAATGGGCAAGGGGCGGTTCTGAGGGAAGCCCACCTGCTTCGTCGGCTCCACCCCCTAGTCCCCAGCCTGCATCCCCATTAGCCAAAGCCGGGTGCAGGCTAGGATCCAGTTCCTGATAGGTGGAGAGGGCTTAAGCCCTCACCGCCTATCAGGAAGGGCACCGCTGTTCCAGTTCCCTCATTGGGGCTCCAGTGAAGCCTCTGCCGTCCTGCAATGCCGCCAGACCAAAAGGGGTGAGCGGAGTTCCATTAATCTGAGGTTAGAAACCACTGTACTCACTCATCCCCAATTTCCTGTCTGGACTAGCTTTGTCCCTCTATCAATTTCTGGAACTTTTCAGGGAGCGGATAATTTGGACTGGAAGCAGTCGGAAAACCTAAAGGGGGACTTGGATTTCTGATAAATCCTATTGCATTTCTGCAAACAGCTGATATTTCACTTGAGAGCACATAAAAAATTTAAAGCATCGCTAAATACTAAAGGGAGAGAGAGAGAGAGAGAGAGAGAGAGAGAGAGAGAGAGAGAGAAAGGAAAAATAAATAAAGAAAGAGTCCTCTGTACTCCTAAAGTGAAATTATTGAAGCAATAAAGAGTAGTGCTTTTGCAGATGAGTCTCCAGACTTGCAGTGCCGAGCAAATCAATAATGTCATTCTATTTGCCAGGAGGATCAAAATACTTGAGGAAATGGCTGCAGAGTGAAAGGGGAGGGAAAGGGGCTGGGGGGAAAAAGAAAGAAAGAGAGAGATTTGGTTCAATCCATCAACATGCTGTACAATGCAATAACCCAGGACCAGCTAACAGGCTTGCTAGATAAAAGCTTGAAAGGCGTTTAATCAAAGATTTGGGTAGGTGAAGGCTAATTATAAGTCTGAAGGCGAAGACTTATGCAGGGAGGGGTAAAGGGGGGGAACCATACTAGCTGAAAAAGGTTTGAAGAGGTTAGAGCAGTTGCTGGAGAATGGGGAGAAGAAGTGTGTCAAGAGGGATAATCACTTTGTACTCAGCTGCAGCATCTCATGGAAAGAAGTAAGGACACTCTTGAACATTCATAAAAAAACGAAACAAAGAAATCATTGGCTGAGCTGCCCCTCCACATATTGCACTGGTTGAAGGTGGCTTAATAATACGAGAAGGGCTGTATCTTGATGGCAGAGCATGTGCTTTGCTCACAGAAGGTCCTGGGTTCAAACTCTGATGTCTCTTAGTAGGGTTGGCGAAACCTCCTGTTTGGAAGCCTGGAGAGCTGCTGCCGGTCCGAGCAGAGAGTGCTGAGCTAGATGGACAGATGTTCTGGCTCTGTATAAGGCAGCTTCCTACACTCCTGTGACTTGCATTCATTTTTCACCTGAGCTGAAAGATTGGCTTATGAACGCATCTGGGCTCTTAAGATCGGCCTCAGAGGCCTTGGCCCTGGCTCATGGAAGCCTGGCAGGAATCAAGAACAGGGTCTTCTTGGTGATGGCTCCCCTTCCATGCAGCTTGCTCTCCTGACAAATCTATCTGGCCCCTCCTCTTCTGAGTGCCAAGAAGAAGAAGAAGAAGAAGAAGAAGAAGAAGAAGAAGAAGAAGAAGAAGAGGAGGAGGAGGAGGAGGAGGAGGAGGAGGAGGAGGAGGAGGAGTTTGGATTTGATATCCAAGGAGTCTCAAAGCGGCTAACAATCTCCTTTCCCTTCCTCTGTGAGGTGAGTGAGGCTGAGAGACTTCAGAGAAGTGTGACTAACCCAAGGTCACCCAGCAGTTGCATGTGGAGGAGCGGGGAATCAAACCCGGTTAACCAGATTATGAGTCCACCGCTCTTAACCACTACACCACACTGGCTCCCAAGGAGAACATTCGCTGCTGTTTATGATGGTGTTGTTTTAGGAATTATGATTTTAATAATTTAGGCTGTAATTCTACATATTGATGGACATTTTAATTACTCCCAATCCCTACATTAGAATCAAAGAATTGTGGGAGGGTACACAAGGGTCATCTAGTCCAACCCCAGGCAATGCAGGAACTTTTGCCCAAGGTGGGGCTTGAATTCAAAACCCTGAGATTAAGAGTCTAATTCTCTGCCCCTTGTGGAAGGGATCACACCCAGAAATTGTTTAAAAAGTAATTGAGATAAGTATCAGATTCTCTGTTTGAAATCTGGGTCACTGGAGTGCAAACTGAGGGGTCTCCAAAAACCATGAATGTAACAGCAAAGAGTGGAGCCCCAATCTCTTTTATGTAGATTTCCAGAAACACGGAGTTATGCCTGGTGATCTTGAAGATTACATTAGGACAAATTCAGATGCGGTTGCTATATATATGTATGTATGTATGTATATTCTCCTTTGCTCTCTTTCCTTCTTCCCAAATTCCCACTCCCTGTGTGCCCCTGGATGTGCCCCTGCCTAGCAGTCAACAAGACATGGAAGAATCATCTCCTAGTAAATGTCACATCTCTGCAAAACATTCATTAGGGAAAGTGAGTTGCTGCCTGACTCCGAAATCATAGAACGTGCATTCCCCCACCCCACCCCCAACTGCCGGGAAATTAGCAAAATAAAACCAGCAAAATGTCAGTAAATATCAGCATAATTTAACCAGCTTCCCTTTACTAAATATGACCTTACGTGTAAGTAAAACAACTTCCTGATGTCGTCTCCTCTTCCCTGAGAACTCTCGATTTGCCTCCGAGTGTGACTTTGCTCCTTATTGCTTCAGTGCATTAAGGATTGCCATGGTTTGAGCAAGATCCCGCTGTCCCAGACTGTGTACAAATGCCCTTTTTCCTCCAAGCTCTTTATCATCTTGTAAACCACTTAGAAAGCCATTCATGTCATTCTTCCTCAGGGACATTTGTCAGGGGCTGCTGGACCCATATATAGCATCCCCATGTGTGTCGCTGTGGTCTAAACCACTGAGCCTCTTGGGCTTGCTGATCGGAAGGTCAACGGTTCAAATCCCTCTGAGGGGGTGAGCTCCCATTGCTCTGTCCCAGCTCCTGCCAACCTAATAAGTTTGAAAGCATGCCAGTACAAGTAGATAAATAGGTACCGCAGTAGTGGGAAGGTAAACGGCATTTCCATGCGCTCTGGCACTTGTCACGGTCCTCTGTGCGCCATTAGTGGTTTAGTCATGCTGGCCACATGACCCGGAAAACTGTCTGTGGACAAACGCCGGCTCCCTTGGCCTGAAAGTGAGATGAGCTCCGCAATCCCATAGTTGCCTTTGAATGGACTTAAATATCCAGGGGTCCTTTACCTTTACCTTTTACCTAAACCACAGAGCTGTAGGCAGCAGCTTCCATGCCCTCCAACATTTCTCTGATGAAAATAGGGACATCTTATTTAACAACAACAACACTTTTATTATTTGTACTCCACCCATTTGACTTGGTTGCCCCAGTCACTCTGAGCAGCTTCAAGCATATATAAAAACATAATAAAACAATAAAAAACTTCCCTCTACAGGGCTGCCTTCAGGTGTCTTCTAAAGGTTGTATAGTTACTTATCTCCTTGGTTTAAGGGTCACATAACTCCATACCCTCCAATATTTCTCAAATGAAAATACTTTTGCATACCTTTCTCTGATGAAAATAGGGACGTCCTGAGGAAAAGCAGGACATTCTGGGATCAAATCAGAAGCTGAAACAGCTTCTAGAAAATAAGGTTCTGGGTAGGTTCTGAGCTTTTGGGCAAATAACCTTCTAGGCCTAGGCAGATTCCACCCACCCAGACTTGCTATTAGATCCTCATGGGCCGGAAGGGTTTCCTGTTCCAACTGAGCCTTGTTTGAGCAGCAATGGTGTTGGGTGTTTCTGGCTAGTTCTTTGGTCCTCAGTTTTGCTTTGTCTCCTTGCTTGTGATTTACCATATTTTTTGCTCTATAAGACTCACTTTTTCCCTCCTAAAAAGTAAGGGGAAATGTGTGTGTGTGTTTTATGGAGCGAATGCAGGCTGCGCAGCTTTCCCAGAAGCCAGAACAGCAAGAGGGATAACTGCTTTCACTGCGCAGTGATCCCTCTTGCTGTTCTGGCTTCTGAGATTCAGAATATTTTTTTTCTTGTTTTCCTCCTCCAAAAACTAGGTGCGTCTTGTGGTCTGGTGCGTCTTATAGAGCGAAAAATACGGTGCCTCAAACTTCAGCCAACCCAGTATTGACAGCATATCACAGAGCCAGGACACCTAATGGCAAGGGATTTGCAACCGGCCCAACCACAATGCCCATGAGATGATTCAGTTGCTACAGTCTTAGGTGTTGCACTGCCTGTGATGCCTCCATCTCCAGTTCCTTCGTCCTCACCCTCCAACTCTGCTGTAATGGCCCAGCAGGTCTGAAAGCCCACTTTTCCACTCTGAGTAAACTTTGTGCAAGCAGATGAGGATGAACGCTCAATAAACTGGTCAACTGGAGGATCCCCTTCTTCATGTCGTATGAATTTGAATTTGCGTTAGGTATATTTTACATCATAATTTCATGCAGCTATTCCACACACAAGGAGAGAAGGGGCAGTTGAAGACTTCATTTGAGAAGCATTTTTTTTAAAAAAAAGTCATCTCAGCACAATCCTATAAATGTCTACTCAGAAGTAAGCCCTATTATTTTCAATGGGGCTTTCTCCCTGGTAATTGTTCATTGGATCACAGCCTCAGTTTGTCAAGAGAGGAACGCCGTCATGGACTTTTGGTTGAGCTCAAGAACACAACAATTCAGTTGGGTACATTTAAATAAAACAGAGGGCATCGTTAATGGTGGTGCTCATGACCTTTCAATGAGTTAAAATGCCATTAATAATAGAGCCAAGATAAATAATGGGTGAATGAACCTGAACAATCTCTCTCTCTCTCTCTCTCTCTCTCTCTCTCTCTCTCTCTCTCGGCTTAATTATTTGTGCCTCTATGACTCCCTTTTCTACTTGGCCTGTAATGTAGCACTCCCCACCAGCTCAAAACCAATTCACTTTTTTCCTTTCCTTTTCAGGAGGAAGGCTGGTCATTGATGTTAGCAATAAAAATCACTTGCGAGAGATTCTGCAGCCCATTTGGCACTTGAGAGGGAAGAGAGAAAAATGCGGGCAAGGACAAAAATGACAAATGACACTTCCGTGCATCATGCCTGATTGCGGTGACTTTTTATTTATTTTTTTAATCACAAGCCACATTCAAAGGCAAACGGTTTGAGATAGTTCTATCTCTCCTGATTGCAGTCCTTCATCTTCTGGGATTGTTAACACATTCTTTACATTTGGGAATACAACCCCTACCTTTATATAGGACAGAGGCAGAGAACCTGTGGTCCTCCAGACGTCACTGAACACCAGTCCAGACAGGACCTACTGACCATTGTCCCTGGCGGTGAGCTGTGTCACTGCAACTTCCTCATGAAGAGCTTTTTAGAGAATTACCTTCAGTGCCTGGACTGACTGTGCCCATCCAGGCTGGCCATGGGCCGCTCCTGCACAGGAAGTCATATAAGAAGGCTTCTTGCCTCAGCTGAACTTTGTTCTGAGCTCTGCTAAGTCTGTAGCTTTACTCTTTGATCCTGCCTTATTAAAGAATGGGCGACTTGCTCTTTCATTAGCATCCTGCTTTCCAGTGGTTTTAGTTAGAGTTACATGAACTGCCCCACTCTCTTCCACCATTAACTAATCTAGCCACCTGTTTGAGACCGGATGTCCCTGTTCTGCCAGATCCTAAACCCCTATACCAGGCTTCCTCAACCTCGGTCCTCCAGATGGTTTTGGCCTACAACTCCCATGATCCCTAGCTAGCAGAATCAGTGGTCAGGGATGATGGGAATTGAAGTCTCAAAACATCTGGAGGGCTGAGTTTGAGGAAGCCTGCCCTATACAGTCTCATGGCTTCTCAGCATTTATACTTTGTATACTTGTCTTTGTGACAGAACTGTAATTCAACTAAAACAGGATCGGTGGTGAAGCCTGGCTGTATAAATGACAGGTTAGACTACTGCAATGTGTCATACATGGGACTGCTTTTGAAGACTGTTCAGAGACTAAAGCTAGTACAGAACACACTGGCTACATTGCTTGCTGAACATGAAGGCATGAACATGAAACTGGTTCTGGCTCAACTGTAGATTTGTTTCCAGGCCCAATTTCAAAATGCTGGGTTTGGCCTTAAAGTCTTATGCATCTTGGACCACCTTTCCCTGTATGAACCTGCCCGGACCCTGAGATTGCCAGCTGGGGCCCTTCTCTGTGCACCACCTCCAAAGAAAGTCCAGGGGATGGCAGTGAGGGAGCTGGCCTTTTCTGTAGTAGCCCCTGTTTATTGTGCATTTATTAATTTTGTATCCCACCCTTCCTCCACAAGTAACTCGGGACATCCAACACACAAGGAACAGAACATCCAAAACCAGCTCAGATACAGAAAAAGAAACAAATTAGGATAAATATCTCCACTTGCTGAAAAGAGAAAGTCTTCAGTCTCTTTCTGAAGAGACAACCAAGGTGTCACTGGTCTAATATTTAACAAGCAGGAATTCCAGCACCTTGAATTTGGTCTGGTTTATGGAATGCTCTCCCCATGAAGGCCTGCCAAGCACCAACCTTGTCATTATTTCAATGCAGGAAAAGATGGCTTTGTATTTTCACAGACATATGGGTAGTGCTAGTGATACGATATATTATGGTTGATCTCTTTTAGTGGGAAGTGATGTATAAAGGGAATAAATATAAGTCCAATGAGATGTTCCCAGACTGGTTGAAGATCACTGTTTTAGGTGCTTTTCCCAAGATCAAACTGTCCTTGTAACTGTTCCACCAGCAGCAGCCTGGCTCCATATCCATATCCAAAACTTGATGTCATCAGAGAATAGAACACCTGTTTGCTCAGGCCTCCATCCACGTCTGTTGGGGTTGTGACGCTCGGCTTGCATAAGGGTTGGCTGACGTGAAGCTGCCTTTTGACTGTGTGTTCGTCATGATGGATGACTGCGGTCCAAAATGTAGACATCATCACCACATGGAGTCCTTTGCTGGGCTCTGACATGTTGGCAACCAGAGAGGAAACGTTTAGCGAGGCGACTGCATGAGCATCCCTGCACAGCATGGATCTGTAGGATTGTGTCAATTACATTTCTCGCCTCTTGACATAATTGGATGTAGAGGCAAGAGGGCCAGCCGAGGGGGTACGAAACAGACAAAGCTCTCTGAGGATTCTCTATACAAAGCACATATCTGATGATACACTCATTCCTTTGAGTGATGTTTGCTCGGATGCGGTTCTCAGTCAATCGTGCCCTAAATCTATGACTCATCGACATTTTCCATCAACTGTTAAGACAATCCCTATAGGAGGCTTACTCACGGCTGGCCTTTGCCCCTGCTGGTTGCAGGGAAGCAGAAGAATTTAGGTAAAGACATTCGCTGTATGCAGCATCACAAACACTGACTCCTGGTGGACACTGGGTGCCTGGAAAAGGTGGACCTCAGGTACGATCGAGCAGGAAGCTTCTTACATACTTATTAAAGTTGAAAATGGAAGACAAGATGGCAATTGGGAAGTGCTTGGAGAAATCAATGCCAAAACACCCCAGGAGAAAACCAAAGGTAGCAGAGGGACTATTGTCCCTTATTCACAATCCAAATTGCTGTGATCATCTGGAGCAGTGCTCCCAACTTCCCCTAAGTTCCCAGGTGTTCATTTAGTTTCTAAGTGGGCTAAGTCTTTTAGTGTCGTGGTACCACACCTTTGGAGCTTGGGAGTCAGAGGTGGGTCTCGGATCTGGACCAGTTGAAGATCGCTCAGTTAAACTGTGCATAAAATGCACACATTAGTGAAAACAACGTGCAGGAATGCATTCTGAAAGGGAGAATTTATTTGTGAAAAAGGTGCATAATAGGCAAAATGGCATAGCAGGATGTGGGACTATGGGGGAGCAAGCCCTCTTGGGGTGCAGATGCTGGGAACCCCTCCATTGTAGGCTTAGTTTGTATACATAAGCCCTATATCACAGAGAGGCGACAGTTTCCACTGTCCCTCATTCTAAAAGAAACGCAAACCCTGGATAAGTGCCTGGAAACCCCGGAATCTTGCACTGCTTGGGGGTCGGGGTGGCATGCAAAAGTAACAACCTGGAGCCCTACTGATTCCAAGTCAACAATTTAGGCTAAATACCGTATTTTTCGCCCCATAGGACGCACCGGCCCATAGGACGCACCAAGTTTTTTTGGGGGGAAATAAAGGAAAAAAAATTATTTCCCCCCCAGGCGCTTGTGGGGCCGGCAGCGGGGAGACGCACTGTGCCTCCCAGCTGTCCCCGGAGCTTGCGGGGCAGGCAGCGGGGAGAAGCGCTCTTCTCCCTGCCGCCCGCCTGCAGACCAGGGCCAGGGACAGCGGGAAGACGCGCTGCGCCTCCCCACTGTCCCCGGAGCTTGCGGGGCTGGCGGCGGGGAGAAGCACGAGTCTCCCTGCCGTCAGCCTTCAAACCACATCGGGAGACAGCGGGATGGCGGCGTTCCACCTCCCCGCTGTCCCCCGACCTTGTGGGGCTGGCGCTGGGGCTCTCCTGAAGCCTGGAGAGCGAGAGGGGTCGGTGCACACCAACCCCTCTCGCTCTCCAGGCTTCAGCGAAAGCCTGCATTCACCCCATAGGACGCACACACATTTCCCCTTCATTTTTGGAGGGGAAAAAGTGCGTCCTATAGGGCGAAAAATACGGTAATCCAATTTCTATATATGTATAGACTGGCAGACTTGAAGCGGAGCATGAAATTTGTGCTTCTAACCAGGGAGGGCAGGGGCTCCAAGCCATCACTGACTGTCTCCCACAGATAAAGCAAAGGGTTGTGTGCGCACATGTGTTTGAGCCCCATGGCAGAGTGCTGACTGGCTCAGAGATAAAAAGAAACATGAGCAGCATCTGGATTTTTGCCAGTGGCACTCTGGAAGCCTGAGAAGCACCGTAGTTCCTTCCGTGACCTTGTTGCTGTTGAGTCAGCGCTGTGCCTGTTGACATGTGCTCAGATGAGCGCTATGACCCACCCCGGCTGTTGTACCTCCCTCCCTACCTTGGGCTTGGAATCCTCTCTCTGCAGATACCGCCTGGTGTGGTAATAGCAATTTTCCTGATAGGCCATCTGGCTACAGATGGCAAGTTCTGTAATCAGTCTGCAACAGGTCACCCTTCCACCACAAGGCATGGGGAGGGAAGTTTGTGTAATGCTCTCCAAAGATGGATGTGCTTGACACCTTCTCTTCTATCTTCTAGGGCCCTTCCAGGTGATCTAGTTATTCAGCATTAATCCTGATTCGCTCGCACAAAGTTTATGTGGAAGTTAGACTATGACTGGTTTTTATAGAGCATTCGTTCTGAGAATGAGAACAGAAATCGTGCTCCGGTGGCGTGGCAGCAGCGGGAGGCCCCATTAGCTAAAGTGGTGCTTCAGGTTAAGAACAGTTTCAGGTTACCGTATTTTTCGCCCTATAGGATGCACTTTTTCCCCTCCAAAAATGAAGGGGAAATGTGTGTGCGTCCTATGGGGCAAATGCAGGCTTTCGCTGAAGCCTGGAGAGTGAGAGGGGAGAGCCCCAGCGCCAGCCCCACAAGGTCGGGGGACAGAGGGAGGCGGAATGCCGCCATCCCGCTGTCTCCCGAAGTGGTTTGGAGGCTGACAGTGGGGAGACCCCGCCGCCAGCCCCGCCAGCTCCGGGGACAGTGGGGAGGCGCAGCGCGTCTCCCCGCTGTCCCCGGACCTGATCTGAAGGTGGACGGCGGGGAGAAGAGTGCTTCTCCCCGCTGCCTGCCCCGCAAGCTCCGGGGACAGCGGGGAGGCGCAGCACGTCTTTCCGCTGCCCCGGACCTGGTCTGAAGGCGGGCTGCGGGGAGAAGAGCGCTTCTCCCCGCTGCCGGCACCACAAGCGCCTGGGGGGGGAAAATAAATTTTCCCCCTTTATTTCCCCCCCCAAAAAATTGATGCGTCCTATGGGCTGGTGCGTCCTATGGGGCGAAAAATACGGTAAGTATGGACCTCCGGAACGAATTAAGTTCTTAACCCGAGGTACCACTGTATGGACCTTTGTCGGCAAGGTGATGTCTCTGCTTTTTAAGATGCTGTCTAGGTTTGTCATTGCTTTTCTCCCAAGAAGCAGGCATCTTTTAATTTCGTGACTGCTGTTACCATCTGCAGTGATCATGGAACCCAAGAAGGTAAAATCTCTCACTGCCTCCATTTCTTCCCCTTCTATTTGCCAGGAGGTGATGGGACCAGTGGCCACATAGTGAGGCTCAAAGGGCCATATCTAGCCCCAAGGCCTAAGCCTCCCTTCCCCTGCAATAAAACAACATTTTTGTTACCTGGACAGCAATTATGCACTGTACTGTAGACTTGTTTAGCCCTGGAGGTGGCGCCCTTAGTGATGTCTAGGAAATGTATTGTTTTTTGGGGGGGGAGATTTGTTTAGGGAGAGAGAGGGGGGAGAGAGAGAGAGATGGCTTGTTACCCATTTAATCGGTGCTGTGGGAGGCTCTAGCCTCAGAGGGAAAGAGTTATCTGGGTTATAAATGAGACGAGAACAAAGCTATTAGCGATGCTATCTGTTTTCCCGAGGTAATTTTGCTGCCGTCCCCTCAGGTTGGCAGAGCGGACTTCCTTATCAGATGATGGCGACAAAACAGGATTGTCAAACCACATTTTTATTCGCCTGAGGTAGTAGGAGAGAGCAGCATTCTCTTGGAAAGTGCCAGAGCGGTCATGTTTCCCCAATAGATCAACTGACTGACTCAAAGCCTTGTAAGACTCATGTTGATTGTAACAGAGGGCATTAGAGGGAATGGGTGAAACTGTCAATTTTGGTTTCTCTCCTTTTCTTGTTTTTCTAACCTTAAATTCAGTTCATCACATTTCCACATCACTCCACCATTTTTGCGAAAATGGTCCCTCAGATATAATGTTCCTCAAATAGAATGCATCACTGTACAGTGGTACCTCGGGTTACATACGCTTCAGGTTGCATACGCTTCAGGTTACATACTCTTCAGGTTACAGACTCTGCTAACCCAGAAATAGTGCTTCAGATTAAGAACTTTGCTTCAGGATGAGAACAGAAATCGTGCCACTTTAGCTAATGGGGCCTCCTGGCAGCGCGGCAGCAGCAGGAGGCCCCATTAGCTAAAGTGGTGCTTCAGGTTAAGAACAGTTTCAGGTTAAGAGCGGACCTCCGGAACGAATTAAGTACTTAACCCGAGGTACCACTGTATGTTATTTTCATGAACATACGCATTTATATGTACAATTTCCCTTGGTCCATGTGTGTTTGCACAGTTTACTAGGCTGGAGAGCTGCACTGCAAAATTCGAACAAGTGCAAATTTCAAAGGCTGACTGTGTTTGGGTTCTCATATTGTTGCAGAAAGTCCGTGTTAGGTAGGTTAGCCTTTCAATAGGGACTGAGTTTAATTTCTCCTCCAGCCCTAGAAGATGAAAAGGGGAAGCTTTGAATTATTTATTTAATATTAATAGAGCTCTTCATAGCTTATTTTCTTCTTCCACAAAACGTCTCCATGGCACTTACAAAATGTTAAAGTACAGATCATCTTATCAAGCATGTAAAATGGAAAACACAAAATAAAGCATGAGAATAATTAAAATGTGTTCACCCATTATCAGCAGTAAGAGGGACAAATCCTGCCACACTCCAATAAAAGATGAGTGCCAAAATGTGCCAGAATCACACCATGTTAAAATGGGCAGCATGGAATCGGGCTGGATTCCATCAGGAGTATTTTCAGACTTTTTCCAATGGGGAAGTAAACTGCTAAAAAAAAATCTAGAAATATTTGTTCTATCCCCTTCTTCTTTCTTTAAGTTTTGTTTGTGAAATGATGAAATTATAAAATTGTGCAATAGTGCAATGGTGAAAAGGTGAAGAGGTGCCACATGATTGGACAAATCTGGAACCTAAAAATATCTCAAACAGTGAAGATGCTAGGGTTAAAAGCATAGAGGGGAGATTGCAGCCAACTGTCTCCCCAAGTTTCCCATTTGATGATTTACCTGAATTTGTTCACTGGGCGCCTTAGAGAACATGGGATGAGGAATCGACTCCCACTCTTGGATACCAACCCAGAACAGATGTCTCTGAATCATATTAATTCTTGCCACGGCCTGAAGTGATTCAGTCACAGCAATGAGGCTGTCATTTCACTAGAAGCTTGTCATGGTTTGGGGCCCATGAAGATAAATTACAGAAAGAGGACTGGCAACAACACAACTTCCTATCTGCAGAGTGGCCAGCAGCCTTTTTTTCTGGGGGTACTCAAGGATAGGGACATTTTTTTTTTACCAGATGTTAAAAGCGTGGCTCTTACTGTAACAACTTCATGGTGAGTTCCTTTAAAAGAAAACAGCACGGTATATAAACCTACTCTTCCCTCCTTCCCTCCTTATGGCTGCCAACATGTGTCAATTTTAAGAAATTAATAACAATATCAATAACAATAACAATAACAACAATAATTTTATATGCCACCCATCTGACTATGCCCCAACATTCTCCCCCCTTCCCCTTTGCTTGCTAGAAACCATATAATACTTGCATTCCAACAATTTTCTGATAATGTTCTGCTCTAACAAAATCCATTTGTTGGTATTTTGTGTGCCTTCCCAAATAGGACTCAGCTACATTAGTCAAAAAACAATGCTTTGAATGATTTATAAACATGCAACACCAGATGGCACCGGAGAGCAAAAAAAAAATTCTATTCTATGATTTTTACATAGCGGTTTTTTCTTTCGTTGTAACGATTTAATTTCTGACTTATTCATAGTGTTCTTTTCCTGGGTGTAGATCCACCTATAGATTGATCCATCCATCCATTCCTGATGTAGATTATGATCCAGGCTCACAGTATCTTCTAAAACAGAGGATTTGAAAGATCCCATCCATATGATGGAGATTACATTGGTCCCCACAGTAAACAAACAGATACTAGTGTTTCAGGGAATTGCCATCTACAGTGGATAGCAAAACTTGCCCAGTTAAGCTGCTTAAATGTGATTTGGGGGGGTGCTTGGTAGGTTCTCTTGAAAAAGAAAATATGATGACTAAGTCATCTTTCATGTGTGTCTTGCAGAATTGCACGCAGTTAGCTAAATATAGCTAATTGATGCTGGGGTTGTCAGAAAGACAAGAAAGATAATTAGTGGTGTTTGTTTACAAAAGAACCAATTCACAATAGAAAACATGAATTCTTAATTCCAGAAAATCTGCAAAGGATTTCTTCGAAGGATTTGGGGAAGGGCCACCGCTCAGTAGCAGAGCAGTTGACATCTCCTCCATCAAGACAATTTTTAGGATGTCCTTCTGACAGACCAGAGTAGATGCGTGGCATGTTCTAAAACTGCTGGTAGGAATAGGGGAGAAACTTCATCCAGGCTCACATTTAAAGACGGCCTTACTTCATTTGCGGTTTCTAAAACAATACCTGAACCAGAAAACTGCCATCTTTCAAAATTCGCACTCTGAATTCTGCAGTGCTCCAGCCAAATAATGGGAACAGAAATGCATATCCATGAATAAAGTCAGGGCCCTCCCAATACATTTTGACACCTGAGGCAGACCACAAAATGGCACACTCCTGCCAGAAAAGAAGAAGGAGTGAAGATTTACACTGGGAACAAGCAGTGGTGGCGAGAGAGGGGATCAAATCAACCTTACCCGATGGTTGAACTGGGAATCAAGTGCCATCATTGGGGGAAAGGGGCCTCCTTTGAATCATGCCTGGCATATACAGACCCCAGGAGACCCAACATTTCCTCCCTAGGGGTAGAAGGAGAAAGGGACGCGGGTGGCGCTGTGGGTTAAACCACAGAGCCTAGGACTTGCCGATCAGAAGGTCGGCGGTTCAAATCCCCATGACAGGGTGAGCTCCCGTTGCTCAGTCCCTGCTCCTGCCAACCTAGCAGTTCGAAAGCACGTCAAAGTGCAAGTAGATAAATAGGTACCACTCCGGCGGGAAGGTAAACGGCGTTTCCGTGTGCTGCTCTGGTTCACCAGAAGTGGCTTAGTCATGCTGGCCTCATGACCCGGAAGCTGTACGCTGGCTCCCTCGGCCAATAAAGCGAGATGAGCGCCCCAACCCCAGAGTTGGTTATGACTGGACCTAATGGTCAGGGGCCCCTTTACCTTTACCTTTACTTACTGTGGAGGCAGTATTGCAGCATGGGCTACTTAGGATGAGGCTCCAAGGAGCTTGCCACAGCCATCATGGCAACAGCAGAGGGTGAGGCATTCCATGGAAGCTGGATCTGCTGCCCCTGTGAATCCTGCCTCCTGAGGCAGTGACCTCATCTTGCCTCATGGATGGGCCAGCGCTGGGTAACGTGTTCATATAGACAACATAAGCTGGTGAAAATAACATAGAAAAATACATTGTATTGGGGGAGGGATTGCTTTGCAGAAATGCATCTATTCATCAAAATTAGGTGTGTAAGGAGAAAACCACACTAAAATGCTAATGAATTTTCAGGAGGATTTTTTTTAAAAAATAATACAAGCATGAACTGATGTGAAAATGTGGAAAGCTCCAGTTCTCAGGGTGGTTTACCACTCGATTCCTCTTCCCAGGACATCTGGGGATTGTAGCTCTGTGAGAGGGAAAAGGGGTCTCCTAACAGATCTCAGCACTCTTAACAAACTACAGCTCCCAGAATTCCTTGGGGGGGAATCACAACTGTTTAGAATGGCAGCATAGTGCTTTGAATGCATGCTGTGACTGTGGCCCGTGACTTGTTGTTATTCATTGCTTTATCCTACAGGAATAGTGGTACGTGTGGGCAATTTTTTTTGCTGGGGAAAGGTCTTTCTCTTTAAGATTCAGGTAAAAGGCCGGTGATGGCCTCGTTAAACAAGACTGTAGATCATTTGGTATGGTTCTAGCCAGGATAGAAAATTCTGTCCATTTTAGTTCTTCTCAGTTTCTCATTCCACCCTGCCCCCCTTAAGTTCATTTCCCTACTTTCTGCATCAGGTGTTGTTTTTAAAGCCTTTGTGAAAATTCATAGCACCTTAGTGCTAATTTCCTCTAGTATGCACATTTTACCCCAATATAATGCATTTCATATATCATTTCCATTAATATATGTATCTTATGCACACTTTCTCTGGATGGCCACATTTTTATACATCTTGTTTGGTTGAAGAACTGCACCACAAAATTTCAAAAGTGCAAATTTCAAAAGAGAGCTGTGTTTCCATTTGCAGATTGTTTCAGAAATTGAAAATTAGGTAGATTTGCATTAAAATCCTAATCAAATTGAGTTCCTCCCCCATCACTAGGCCCCAGTGGGAGCAGGGAGAGCTTCTGTAGTTCTTTGTAGGCTCCATTTATTAGCAAGGAGCATCTGTGAGCCAAGTTTGCAAGCGCAATTGTTTATTGCACTTCATGAAATTAGTGCTGGCACCTGTTTAGAATATGGAATGGGCAATGAAATGGAATAGAAATCAAATGCTAGGCTCAGCTTCTGGCAGATTTCACAGCCGCCACTTAATAAAGGCATATTGCTTTGTCAGGAGTGTTTGAACACACAACATTCCATTGCCTTTCCTGACTAATTGGGATTCTACCTGTGTTAGTCTTGACAAGCAAACAACATTTATTCCAGAAGATATTCAAGGCCCACCTGCATCTCAATGAAGTCTTCTTTTTTTTAAAAAAAGCTTCATTAATATTCATCTAATGCTTACAGAATGCCAGTATAACAGTTAACCAGGGGGAGCTCAGCTGAGATGCCTGGAGAGTTCTTTGCCTGAGAAAGATGAACCAGCAGTCTTGATGATGCTTAATCAGCAGTTAATATCTTTAACTATGGACCTGAGTCACCTAACGCTATTTACATATAATTCCTGGCAATATTTCTGCCTCTGCACAGTGGATTCAGCCCCCTGCAACCACTAAAATTGGACTCGATATGCATGTCGTGGGGAAAGTAATTTTTATTTCTGTAAATATTTATTTAGACAGTCTGTATACCATTTAACTGCAGTTGTCTCTAACTGATGTATGAAGAACACAATGGAAATTAAAATGGGTTAAAACGATAACATCAGAATTCAGTTTAAATACATGCAAAAGATTTTTTAAAGTATTCAGTAGGTGGTGGAAGTTCAACAGGTAGGAGGGACTTGTCTTGCCCTCCGCTGGAAGGGAGTTCTATAAAACAGGGCCCTCAATACTGAATGCACAGATCTGATAGGTACAAGCCATTCATCAGAGCCATGGGGAATCACTAACAGTGACTCCCCACAAAGACCTCAGTCTTCAGGCATCCTGGACTTTGGAACCAGTGGCATAGCGTGGGTTGTCAGTGCCCGGGGCTATGCGAGGGGATGGGTGTGAGGGAGTATGCATGCACATTCAACTGCCTAATGGCATCTGCATCACCCAGGAGATCGCAGCCACAGAGATAAGAAAAGAAGAGTCGTTCTGTTGTCTGGAGAGGTCACTTCCTGTTTTGCATGTAGAAGCTGTTTTCAATGGAGCCCAGTGATGGAAATGCACATTTGTATTGAGGCAGCACTGGGTGTTGGAATTTTGCGCCCCTAACAATTTTGCACCTAGGGCAACTACCCCTGTGCCCCCCCATGCTACGCCACTGCCTTGACCCCAGCCTGTTAGTGTAAGGGAAGCTAGTGCAAGTGTTTGAGCACTGGAGATATACACTGAAAGTTGTCTTCCCCCGAGATGATAAAAATGAGATAAAAAAATGTTGAGATAAAAAATGAGATAAAAAAATAATGATAATGAGATAAAAAAATGTTGAAATATACATTTACAAAGAAGCCAGAGGCATTTCTTTTAGGAATAATAGGAAATGAAATTAATAAGAAAGAATTTAAGTTGTTTTTATATGCAGTAACAGCAGCAAGAATACTATTGGCCCAAAAATGGAAACGAGAGGAACTACCTACAATGGAAGAATGGAGAATGAAATTAATGGAATACGCAGAACTTGATAAATTAACAGCAAGGATCCGGAACCGGCGGGACCAGAAGTTCACCGAGGACTGGAGAAAATTTATGGAATATATGAAAAGTATATGTGATGATCAGACAACGTTTGTAGGGTTACAGGAAGCTCTGTGAAGATTTAAAAGTAGAATTATTGTATAAATGAAAAAGAGATGGGATATGTTATTAATGTAATGCAATATTAAATAGGGAATGCGTAAGAAGTGATCAAAATGGAGGATTCTCAGAGGAGCTGAGGGAAGTCCAAAAAGTTTGTATTGGTGAAAAAGTGGATGTCTTTTTTTTACAATTTTGTTTTGTTAAAATTAATAAAAAATATATTTTAAAAAAGAAAGAAAGTTGTCTTCCCCCATGAACAGACAATGTGAGAAGGAAGGAGGTCTGGCACCAGAGTGAGGCATCCACAGGCAGTTGTTGGGGTCCCAGTGCCTTGGTGGGGCCCAAAGTTACACAAACACTTATGTTGAGTCTCCTGTATTAGGCAGTTAAATCTGGGATCTAATAAGGCACTGTTTTAATTCCCACAATGACAATGTTGCTCCAGGGCAGGAGCAAGGAACCTTTTTTTTAATCTTCATGGGCCACCCTGCAAACTTCTGGGAGCCACTTGCCAGCAATGGTCATGGCTGATGTGACATTGGGCTAGTTTTGTACAGTAGGCTAGTTTCTACGTACGCACATCTTGGACACCAATGATGCATTCAATTAGTGGAGCGAGCTACATGCAGCAGTAAGCACAAATAAGATGTTCCAAAGTTGAAATAATGGGGTTGGGTATCAGAAGCACGTTCATGGAGAGCATCATCTGCGGCCTTGGACTGTCTAGGAAGGAGTGCAGCAGGAAGACTGGACCACTCTTGTAATAAATTCATCTAAGAAGAGCACATTAAATTGATCTAGATTTCCATCCCCTCCACCACAGTAAAAGAAAATCAGCACACAGGTAGTCCATTACATTTTCCTCTCTCTGTTTGACTGAATTCTTCATCAGCTTACGGCTGCTTCAGCAAGGTTTTCTCTCGTTGGCTGTTAAGCAAATGTATGGATGGAGAAGACCAGAACAGCAGACATCAGCACAGTCACCCACACTCCTTGTAAACCTGAAGAGGAAGAATACTCTCATATTCAAAGTTTGCAGGTGAAAATGATTTCAGACATTTGTTTCATAGAATCCTAGAACTGTAGAGTTGGAAGGGACCCAAAAGGCCATCTAGTTTAAATTCCCCTTTCCCTCGTAAGATACATGACCTGATGGACCAATGAGTCTTATATAAAACACAATTTGGGTCTGGTACCAAATTTGCTCATGTTTCATTTGTAAGACACAGAAGGCAAAACATATCTATTGCATTTGAGAAATGCTACAAAATGTGTCCAAGTTATCATTATGCATGCCTACCCTTACCTGGGATTTTTTAAAGCCAGAACAATGCATCCAGATAATAATTTCAAGTTTGCTTTTTTTATTTATTTAGTGGGAACCCACCCACCCTTCAGGTAACAAAAAAAGAGAGCTTACCTTGAGGTGCAGCAGCCCCAGCAAGATGTTCAAAACCTGTACCAGGTGGCAGAAAAGGGTATTTTATTTTATATTAGCTTTATATACCGCCCTTCATCGTAAGATCTAAGGGCAGTTCACAGGATAAAAACAAGTAAATAAGTAAAACAAAACAGTTAGTAAGGATCACTGTACATTTTGTACAAACACCCGTTTTATGGAGCCATTTGTTTCTGTCCATAAGACAGACCCAAATGCAGTTCACTTCCTTTTGTTTGCCTGGTGAAATTATTCCTGTTTGTTATCATCCTTTCCATTGTTCCTGCCACTCTGGGTTATTAACTAAACCTTTCTGGTTTTTACTGAAGCCGCAGGAGGGACCTATTTGACAGCAGGGTAAGCGAGGCTCCTGGGCTCATCAGTGTGGTGCATTGGGTGGAGTGTTGAACTGTAAACTGGCAGATAGAGATTCTTTTTCTGCTTAGCTGTGAATGGGGATGTTGGAGAATTCCTTGAAAAATGGAAATTGGAATGGAAATTGCCACAATTCACGTGTTTGCCGAGGTCAGGGGCAGAAATCATGCCAGCAAAAATGAGTGGTATCAGTGCCTTTCTTTCTTTTGTTTGGCTGTGAACATTACAGAAGTAATTGCCTTTAGAAATTTGATAAACCATACAGACTTTTCTTTCAAAGGCTGGCGGACCAGAATTTGGGGGTTAGCTGTAGCAGAAAAGTTAATGGAGGAGAAACACCAACATTTGGAAAAGTTCATTTGATGGTACATAGTACCTTCTCGTAAATTGTGTAAACAACAAGGTCAGATTCTTCCGCCTCCCCTCTAAAAAATCTATATGGTTGGATATTATTCCCATGCATGAGGCTTACAAAGCGCTGTTAATTTTTATTGTGAATGTGTGAAATTATCGTCAATTTTGTTCCCATTATAATGCTGGAGTTTATGGACAGACACCCAGTTTAAGTTCTGTTTTGGTTAGCGTACTATGTTTGTTTTATATTTTGTTTGTATATTTTACAAAATTTTAATACATTTATGGGGGAAATGATTACATTGTTTTCTGCATTGTTCCACTGAAATGTGTCAGTGTTAATGACATAATTATGTTTGTTGCAGTCACAGCAGATGGCAAGTTGAGTAATGTAGGTAGGTTTCAGTGGGAGCTGGACTGGAGCAGCTGCAAAATTTCCAGTGTGATACTGGCCGTTGTCTCTCTTTCGTTCTCTAATCTAACCAACCTCACAGGGTTGTTGTGAGAATAAAGAGAGAGGATCTTGAATGCTGCCCTGAACTTATTGGAGGACAGGCATCATGAAAAATGACAACTATAACAGGACCAGTGAAGTGCTGCTATTCAGCATTCCAGCTAATCTATTCTATTCCCCCACTCTCATTTCTTCCATCATTCACTCAGCATTCCATATCCACTGAGCATCCTTAGTCCCACTGGGCTGTTTGCGCGTTACTCCCTCCATTTAAGATTGCTTTCCTTCTCTTTTAGGGAGGGGTAGACTAGTTAAAGCTATGGTTTTCCCAGTAGTGATGTATGGAAGTGAGAGCTGGACCATCAAGAAGGCTGATCGCCGAAGAATTGATGCTTTTGAGTTATGGTGCTGGAGGAGACTCTTGAGAGTCCCATGGACTGCAAGAAGACCAAACCTCTCCATTCTGAAGGAAATTGGCCCTGAGTGCTCACTGGAAGGACAGATCGTGAAGCTAAGGCTCCAATACTTGGGCCACCTCATGAGAAGAGAAGACTCCCTGGAACAGACCCTGATGTTGGGAAAGATGGAGGGCACAAGGAGAAGGGGACGACAGAGGGTGAGATGGTTGGATAGTGTTCGCGAAGCTAGCAGCATGAGTTTGACCAAACTGCGGGAGGTAGTGGAAGACAGGAGTGCCTGGCGTGCTCTGGTCCATGGGGTCACGAAGAGTCGGACATGACTAAACGACTAAACAACAACAACAGACCAGCCCATAGGCATGTGTAATGAGAGTCCCTGGTATACTCAAGCAAACCCAGTGTTTAAAAATACTGGGGATCAATGGAAGCAGACAGAAAGAAATGAAGGCAGAAGAAAAAGGCTGGAATGGATTGGCAGAAGTATAGCCCAGGAAGAAGCTGCTGATCCATTCCAGACTTTTTCTTCTGCCTGCACCTGCAGCTGTCTCTGTCTCATGGCTCTGCCTCCATCTGAGTTCTGCTCACCACCTTTTGTGCAGCAAGATCTGTGAAGGTGAGGGGCTGCTTCTGTGGCACACAAGCAAGGAGAAGGAGGAGAAACTATCCTGTCCTTGGTCCTTCAGATCTGCCCTGCCTCTGGTCAGCTTGGCATGGGTCTATTTCTCTGCAGGAAAAATCTTCTGTTTGGTTGTTTTGGTTAGCTTTTTGTCATCCCGCCCCCTTCTTCCTTCATTGAAACAAACAAATGCATTTTAAAAAATCCTTGGGTGCACCCCCTAATGAAATGTGCTGCTCATTCCTATGCATGAACCTAGCATTCTCCCCGATATGTTCCTTTCTTCCGTGCAGGGACTTTCCTTGTAAGGAGAAACATCCAGTGATTCACCTACAAGCTGAAAACTCCAGCCTAGATACAGGTTCAGCACTTTTGCCCTTGTTATTGTATTTGAAACACACACACACACACACACACACACGTCTTTACCTTGGCGGGCAATGGGACCCACATCCAACAAATAGTCCTTTGCGACAGCAGCAGCAGCTTGGCGACTTTCAATTCCTGCGCAGCGCTACAGGAGAGAAATGTGATTTGGTTTCTCAGGAAGGGATGAAATGGATCATCCATTAGTATCAGAGTACATCTGAACCCACTAAGCTACAATTTATACTGATGAGCATCAGACTCACCGGTCTGCATGGTCCAGCACTAGGGTCGCAGAGGCGAACTTCGCAGTGGAGATAAACGAGGTTATGATTCCCAACGAACTTGAACACTTGGAGGGAAAAACGTCCTTGAGCCGAGACTCCATTTTCTGGGACTGTTATACTGGCATCCCGTCTGTTTGGGCAGCTGCAAAACCAGCAAGAACGTTACGTAAGACGAGCCCCACCAGTCCATCTAGAACAGGGGTGGGGAACCTTAGGCCGGGAGGTGGCATGTAGCCCATCAGGCCTCTCCTTCTGCCCCTCAGAACTCTCTCTAGCCACACCCCCTCTTCACTGGCCACACCTCCTTACCGGCCCTGCTTCACACCCTCCTTGAGTGTTTTGCCTGGCTGGACTGTGCCCCTGAACTCCAATCATGACTCTTGATAATGCCCAGGTGGAGGATAGAGAGGGATGAGGTACATGTGTGTAAACACTAGCTCAATGCACAAAGGTAAAATTTGCATCTGTTGCTCCACCCACTTTTGTCCCATCCAGGGGCCCCCAGAAGGCTGCCCAGAAGGGAATGTGTCCAGCATCTGTCTCCAAAATGGCTCGCCAGATGTTTCCAATAACCCCATAACACAGAGGCAGCAGAAATTCTGTTAGATGCAGAGGGGAAAATTAGACACAGTGGGCATATCCCGTTGCCTCTTTTCCCTGTATCTTCCTAGTCTTGCTTCTTAAAATTAATTTCCGTGCGTCACTTTTCTTCCATTGAATTTACAAGAGCATTCTGGAGCTTCCCAGACAGGCACTAACCAGCCACATATTTTCAGCTAGATTGCAGTCTGCCCTTGTATCCCTGATCCCAATCCGGATGCTGCTTCCACTCTAGGCTTGATTTCCCACACCCCGGAACCCGATCCTGAAACCATGAATGGAAAAGGACAGTCCCTTGATCAAATCCACACACACCCCTTACTGTACCTGTTTTGAATGATGAAATATTTCAGAGGGTCAGCGGTGTCTTCTGTGGGCGTTGCAAAGCAATTGTCTATCAGCAAGACAAAGCGGCTCACATCCCCACTGGTGACCATGACACCAACATAGAGCCAGGTCTGAGTTGGCAACACGGCCATTGCTCCCTCATAGGGCGAGGTGTAGTTTTGGTCTCTGTAGAGAGCCATCTTAATTATAAACTGACCTGCTCCTTCAATGCTGATGTTGGTTGAACTGGAAGGTGAAAAAAAGGAAGTAAGAGTGTATTCAGATGTGGGGATTATGACCATAAGAAGATCCTGTTGGCCATTGAGTCCAGCAACCCGTTCTCACAGTGGCCAGCCAGATGTCTGAGGGAAACCCACAGATAGGGTTGTAGCACCAGAGCACTCTCCCCTGCTATGCTTCCAGTAGCTAGTGTTCAGAAGCATTGCTACCTCCTACTGTGGAGAACCAGAAGAGGTATGAAGAGGATGGAGCAGAGACAGACAAGGCAAATAAGTCTCGGGTTGCTGGGGAAGGACTCAGGGGAGGAGGAGACTTAAAGAGCTGTGGGAAAGCAGCAACCTTCAGTCCTCGCAACTGCCTCATTGGGGCAAGACCTACTGGGAAGTGTTGCTGTGCTCACTAGGCCTGAACTGGTCTGTTTCTTTGAATAAGAGTTAGCTTATGAGTATTCAGTGGTTTAAACCACTGAGCCTCTTGGGCTTGCCATTCAGAATCTTGGCGGTTCAAATCCACCCAACAGGGTGAGCTCCCATTGACCTGACCTAGCTCCTGCCAACCTAGCAGTTCGAAAGCACACCAGTGTAAGTAGATAAATAGGTACCACTGTGGTAAACATTGTTTCCATGTGCTCTGGTTTCCATTACAGTGTTCTATTGTGCCAGAAGCGGTTTAGTCATGTTGGCCACATGACCCGGAAAGCTGTCTGTGGACAAACGCCGTCTCCCTTGGCCTGAAAGCAAGATGAGCATCGCAACCCCATAGTCGCCTTTGATTGGACTTAACCGTCCATTGGTCCTTTACCTTTTACCTTTTTTTACCCAACCCCCGCCTTGACAGTGATGCCCTTGCAGAACTTAGCAGGGAGGAGGATGGGAACAAAACTACAATTAGTTCACTCTGTCTGCGATTGCCTCAGGCTCTGCCTGCTCTCTGGGCTCTCTGTGTTCTGCTCTGCCAGTCTTGACAGGCATCTGCCACCACTGAACTAGCTTACATTTCAAAGGTAAAATTTACATTCATTGCTCTGTCCAAGTTTGCCACTGGCCCTTGCCTGCCACTGGCATGTGGCCCCTGGAAGGTTGCCCAGAAGTGAATGTGGACTTTGAGCTGAAGAAGGTTTCACACTCTCTGCTTTACAGGATCTGCTCCCTCACATTACTCCCCAGTGGTTGGAACCCTAAATAGAAATGAAAGTATCATTAGGCAAGATGAACAGCTTTCCTCTTAATAAGTAATGCCGTACCTGACAATGGGCTGGATGGCTGTTCTAAGGCTGGTTTCCATATCCAACGGGTAGGAGCACTGGAAATTAATTTTGATTTCATTCTCTCTAATGACAGTCCCATCAGCCAGATAGAGTGTGTTGCTATATGTGGCATGGGTTTCATTTTTCTGAAAAGGGGAAATAAAAAGAATTAAAGCAGCCCATCTCCTGACTTCAGCACAGTTACATGTATCCCTGGCTAATTATTTCCAAGTGCACATTTCTAATGTGAAAGTGAGAGGGAAGGTGCTTTCGAGGAAATGGAAACGGCTCTCCAAGCCCCCTTACTCCCCAGTTTCATAGATGCTCCCTTTTTGTCTCCAGTGGCTGCTTTGGCACCACTGCTTTTAGAAGTATCTCCCTCCTGACCACAAGAGTCTTGCATCTTGGCTCCCTCCCCAAAACACACTTACTTCATTTTAAGTAAGAAGGAGTTCTTTATTTGAGCAAGTACAGGCTCAGCAGCAGACACAAGACTCAGGAAAGTACAGGGGTTCAGAAGAGCAGGGCAAGGAGTTCAGAACTGGATGGAAGCAACCAAGATGTCCCAACAAGTTGCTATGCACGCCAAGCTTCTAAAGACAAGACATGCCCTGCTCCCTCACCAGACTTGCTTGCCTTGTGGGAATGTCAGGGTTGGATATGGGTAGGTTTTTCTGCTCCCAACCGCTAAGGTGCCTGGTTCTAGGAGACAAGACTGCACCCTCCTGCTTGAGCTCCTGTTGAGTCACTGCTGACTCCTCTTCCACCTCCCCTTGTGCCCAGAGCCCTCCCCAACTTCCACTGAGGCTTCACAAGCAGGTCAAGGGAGGGGGAGACCAGTGTCCCTGCTGCTGCTTAGGAAGTGGCTGAAGTCAAGGTGTAAAGGGGAAAGCCCACTTCCTCTGACCCAGTTTCAGTCTGGCCCATTTCTTCTTCCTTCTGCAACAGAGCCTGCCAATCTACAACTGATCCCAAGAGCACTGTGGGGCTCACAACCTATAGCCAATCAGGGGTCCTGTAACCGGAATGGTGATGCCATGCTATTGTTACAATGTGAATTCACTACATGGTTATGTGACAAAGCCACTGCAGAGTGAGGTCAGTGCTCCAACTTGCCTTCACTCTGAATCAGGCTTCCTCAACCTCGGCCCTCCAAATGTTTTTGGCCTACAACTCCCATGATCCCTAGCTAGCAGGACCAGTGGTCAGGGATGATGGGAATTGTAGTCTCAAAGCATCTGGAGGCCTGAGGTTGAGGAAGCCTGCTCTAAATTGACTTCATGATGAGACAATGTAGCCAATCATCTCCTGCCTTAAGTATTTGCAGATATGAGAACCATCTCCAGGAAAGGATCCAGAAAATCCTTCCTGGTGAGGCTTTCCCACTGAATAGAGAACCTACCGTCAATAGTGTTCCGCACTGGCCAGCTTGGGTGGGTGTCACCACAGAGACCACTGTTCTGTTCCCCTGCTCTACAAAAGCAGCACATTGGTTGTCTCTCAGATGCATGGTTAAATTCTGGAAGCTATTGAGGGTGCACTTTGCCATGGAGACCTTGATTTCATTTGCACCACACTCCAGTTGTGGCTCCAAGTTAGAAACATCTTAAGAACAAGAATAAATAGTAGTTGTAGTGGCAGCAGCTGTTAATATTTACTTAGTACATTCTTTTACTGCTAGATTATTTTCCCCATTTCAAAACCTCCAAGCAGTTCATATATTGAACCAACAATCTGTTGTAATTATTATTTTACATTCCTAGCTGCAGGAGTGCTGTGTGTGGAATAAGTAGCACAGCGAATACAGAGGGTTTTTTTGTTTTTACAGTAAACTGTAAGTATTATAAGTCTGCGGGGCTCAGAGTTCATTCTGGCTAGCTGATAAACCTCTTGCAGTGTCTCCTTTGAAAACAGTGGTGCTTTGATTGACATCAAGAAATCGTGGGAGTTTGCTGAAGCAGAGTTGCATAAAGAAATAGTCTGATAAGACTGACTGTCAAAAGACTCAAGCAACGGACAGTTTATTACTCCTGGCAAATAAAGCCGTTCTGAGCACAAGCCATCCTGGGTGTCATGAGGTTAACTAAATGAAGGGAGGTCTAATACTAACTGGAGATTGAGGAGGAAGGAAGAAAAGCCTAAGAAAATAAATAATCTACAGGTAGTTATTTAAGGAGGACTCTGTGAGGGAAGAAAAGGTTGCCAATCACTCCCCACTTGTTCAGGTTGCTTTGATGCTTTACAATTGCAAGTTGCTTTACTCCCAACAATATTATGAAATTTCTGCCTCTGGGGATTAATCTGCGATGGCTCATTTGCATGTGCCATTTGAATTTTCAATTAACACAGGGATGGGAAACCTGCAGCCTCCCAGATGCTGTTAGATTGGACTTCAACTCCCATCATCTCCAGGCAGCATGGCCAATAGTCAGGGAAGATGGGAACTGTAGTCTAACAACATTTGGATAGTAATATGTTTCCCACCCTTGGTTTAAAAGATGGAAAATCTGGATTTGGGGCAGCCACTGCGATGTTCTTCAGATGTTTGGATTACCTCCCCTATCGTCCCTGGCTATTGGCCATGCCGGCTAGGGATAATGGACATTGTAGTCCACAACATCTAGACGGCATCCGAGATGCTTGCCTGACGCCTTCTTTGCATACCTTTAGTTGCCAGGCAAAAACATTTCTTTATAACCAGGCCTTTGGCTGATTGAACATGTGGGGAGATAATGTGATAGGAATTTTATGGTCTTAGATATATGGTAATGTTCATAACCGCACGTACATAGATCAGCACAGGAAGGCCAACCTGGAACCATTTTGATTCCTAAACTGACCAAATGTTTTCTCTGCAAGGTCAAAACGGAAAAGCCTCCCCATTGTCTTTTCCTTCACAAATCCTGTCTTAAAGGTATGTCTGTGTTTGAATAAGGGTGTGAGCCTTATCATTACAAAAGACTGGCCAGGCTCCTCAGGCAATCCAATCAAGTAACCTGCCAGACAGGAAATAAACAAGCGACAGGAGAAAAAACAACATGCAAATGTTCTGTTTTAGACCGCCTTTTCTGTGATGTATCTGAGGGGTGGTCTTAGGTTACACCCCTTCTGTGATGTATGTATAATGTTTCTGGGGGTGGTCTTGATCTACAGGATGGGAATTTCAAAAGTCTTTATAAGCCCTTGCACAGCATTTTTGTGGGTCCTCCTCGTTTCCTGCGAGTGAGGGGAGCACCCTGTTGCAACAGATCAATAAAGATCGAGCTTACTAGCTGCTTTGCTTCTCAATATTCTCTGGTTGGCCTCTGTTATTTTCTCCTACCAATAGGGAACCTATGTAAGGACTCTATATGGGCTCTTGGATACCCCATAAGGGAAAAGGGCATATTTTTATTTACAACACATGCTATAGCCTTTTAAATGTGTGGGGGGGAGGGAGTTATTGATTTGTTTTTGTTTTATTATGTATTTTGTGTTCTCATTTTGTATCTTTATGTTGTGAACCACCCTGTGATCTTCGGGTGAAGAGAGGTATACAGATTTAATAAATTCTAAGAATAATAGATAACGTTTGGTACCCCTGATCTGTATATAGTGAGGGGGGAAAATATTTGATCCCCTGCTAAATTTGCCCGTTTGCCCTCTGACGAAGAAATGACCGATCCATAATTTATAATGAGTGAAATAAGTATTTGATCCCCTATCAACCAGCCAGATGTCAGGCTACCTGCTATCTTCACTGTATGTAACGAGCTGAGATTAGAAGCACCTGCTGTAAGGGAGAGGTCTTACCTGTAATCCCAGCTCGTTACAGTACCTGTACAAAAGACACCTGTCGACAGAAGCAATCAATAACCCAAAACACACGGCCAAGGCAACAAAGGAGTGGCTCAAGAAGAAGCACATTAAGGTCCTGGAGTGGCCTAGCCAGTCTCCAGACCTTAATCCCATCGAAAATCTGTGGAGGGAGCTGAAGGTTCGAGTAGCTGCACATCAGCCTCAAAATCTTACTGACTTGGAGAGGATCTGCAAAGAGGAGTGGGACAAAATACCTCCTGAGATGTGTGCAAACCTGGTGGCCACCTACAAAAAACGTCTGTAATTGCCAACAAGGGTTTTGCCACCAAGTACTAAGTCATCTTTTGGAAAGGGATCAAATACTTATTTCACTCATTATAATGCACATCAATCTGTGACTTAGGTCTTCTGGGTTTCTGGGGGTTTTCCTGTTGTTATTCTGTCTCTCACAGCTACAATATACCTACCACTAAAATTATGGACTGGTCATTTCTTCGTCAGATGGGCAAATTTAGCAGGGGATCAAATACTTTCCCCCCTCACTGTAAATGAACCCTTGCATGCCAGTGGGCGATGTCACGACTGTCCTAGGGTAGTATCAATCATTCCTCCTTTCTCGCTCCAATGCTCTTTCGTCTTGGTCTTTCCCAGCCGTGACACCCTCAATGCACCTACCAGAACTGCAGGCGCAGCCCCATTTCCCATTGATCAGCTTGCACTCTTCTTCTGCATTGCATCCATGGCATGGGCTCCCTACGTACGCAGGATCTGGAAGATTGCATTGATGAAACACAAAGTGGATCGTGATTCACAGGTAATGCAAATGCAATAAATTAAAAAATAGATCGCTCTTTTCCCAATGCAAAACTTTTCTCCAAAACAATTCCAAGCAACATACCTGTGCAATAAGTCAAGGAACAAGCTGGTGTCCCTTGAAACTGGTAGACGTAATAACCACCTACGCAAGCTTTAATCTGTACAGGGATAGACCAGTGACAACAGTTACCACTCCAGTCGGCGCAGGCGGTACGGGTTACTATTTCATCATTACGGGTCGGGTGCAATCCATTTAGCCACATGGGTGCATCAGTGTTACATCTATTGATTGGCACGCAAGATTCAGGCATGCGCTCTCCTCCACTGCCTACAAATCGATACCACCCTTTTTTATCTCTGTCACAGTTATTTCCATCCCCGTAGGAGGTGCTTCGCCAGGGTTGATCTAGGACCGTGTGACTCGAACACGGATCGGAGCAGGAACGGGATCCGTTGAGTCCCACACATTCTTCAGCAAAGCCAGCAGGTTTGCAATGGAAGCCTTCTCCACTGTAACCCTCGGGACAGGAGCAGGAATAGTTGCCATGGGTGTTAATACAGGTTGCTAAGGAATGGCAATGATTTAGACCACGGCTGGAACACTCGTCCACGTCAGAGCAAGTGGCCCCGTCTCCAGTGAACCCATCTTGACAGATGCATTGGTGGAGATCTCCATTCTCCTTGCAGGTGGCATTTGGGTGGCAGTCTGAACACTGTACTGTAGCTAGTGAAATAGAATAAAAACAGGAAAATGGCTTTAGCATAGTGGAAGAGCACATGCTTTCTGTGCAGAAGGTCCCAGGTTCAATCGCCAGGTTCAATCACAACAGCAAAAAGTATCTCGTTAAAACAGGACATCTGTCTCCTTACCGTTCACCAGCATCGTTGTCTGTGCAAAGACGGAACATCTGAGACTGACTAAGAACAAGAGCAGATTAAATGGATGCTTCATACTTAGCGGTAAAAGGAAAAGCGACGATACCCGAGAACACAGGGCGATAGATAGCCAGGCTGAAAGGAAGACAAAAAGATATATATTATTTCCTATAAATTGCGCTTTCTCATTTTCAGAACCTATTAATAAAAGAAAATCTGGCATTACTAATAAGGGCTCATCTGGGCCAGAGTCAAATATCAAGGCCTGCTCCCTGCTGGTTCATGTAATCCCCAAAAATCAATACAAAAGACACCCTTGTTCCGAACCTCTAGGCCTGCGAACAACTTACTTTAACAAGGAGGGAAATATATAAATAAAAAACTCATGGACTCAGCTTTAAAGCACTCAGGAGTCACCGTATTTCAGTTGAGCTCCAATTGAAAACTAAAGCTTTAGTTTTAAAGAACGAAATTTTAACCAACCACTCCCCAAACTCTTATAAGCAGTTTGCAGCATTGCAGCACATGGTCAATATAGTAACCACCTTTGCTGATGTGCCTATGATGTCCAGACAGTGTTGTGTCTCTGCACATTTGTTAGAACTGAAATAAATTTTGGAACATGTTGAGTTTCCTTTTGTTATCTTTTGTCAATTTTGTATTGAAATTCCACATAATGAAATTAAGATTTTGACCTTGGCTTTGAACTCAAACTTTGAAATTCGGTGAAACTGGGTTGTCCTGCTGGACAGCCTTATACCTGCTTACTGGGGAGCCAGCTCCTTCAGACTCAATAGGACTTATTTCTAAGAAGACAGCACAGTATAAGACTACACCGTTAATATCAGTAGAAGCTTCTTTTGTAATTATAATTGTTCATTTCTTTCAACATTTGTAAAAAATAATAAAACATGCTAGGATCACATTTCCGAGGTACATTTTCATTTTCTAGATAGAATAAAAGCTTTTTGCAGCATTTGAAATAAGTGATAAAGCATGCCAGTAATTCATTAGGCATGTTAGGAAGTTCCTTGATTGGTCAAGTTTAAAATGCAACCCCTTGCCAAGTATCAAATCATGTCTTAATTCAACTACTATTGCATGCCAGCTATCAGTTCCAAGAAATGTTCAGTATCATTGCAAGCCAATTGTTAAATATCGTCAAACTAGTTACCATTGCATGTCAGCTATCAAATAATATGAAATGCACAATATTGTCACAAGGCCATTATCAAACATTGTCAGATCTTAATGCCGTTGTATGTCAAGCTATCAAATACTCTCCAGTGTCAGTGTGCAGCATTTTATTGCTCCAACCTCTAGAGTAATTTCCACCAAACATGCTTCAGCTGCAAACTCAGAATAGCCAACAAATATTTGATATCAACATTTGCACAAAAGGACATTAAGCTTTTTTGAAAGGCAATTCTTTTTAATTAGATGTCATGCTCTTGTGGGAACAAGAAGAACCATGGAAGGATCACTGCATGCTGTCATGATCCTAGCTCGTAATATGCTAGCCCAGTATTGCACTGGCTCTCCCTTGCAGTAGCTTTTAAACCCTGAACAGGATGACGTAATCCTTGTGCTCCCATAGCTTCTACAGTGGACTTTTTGTTTCTCCCTCTCTCATAGCACTAGAACTTGGGGACATCCAATGATGCTGAATGTCGGGAGATTTATCCCAGAGCCAGTGTGGTGTAGTGGTTAAGAGTGGTGGACTCATAATCTGGTGAACGGGGTTTGATTCCCCACTCCTCCACATGCAGCTGCTGGGTGACCTTGGGCCAGTCACACTCCTCTGAAGTCTCTCAGCCCCACTCACCTCACAGAGCGTTTGTTGTGGGGGAGGAAGGGAAAAAGAGATTGTTAGCTGCTTTGAGACTCCTTAGGGTAGTCATAAAGTGGGGTATCAAATCCAAACTCTTCTTCTTCTTCATTTAGAACAAGCAAAAGAAAGCACTTCTTCACAGTGCACCGTTAAACTATGGAATCCCCCCCAATTTTTTTTTAGTGATGGCTACCATCTTGGATTACTTAAAAAAAAGAGAGAGGATAAGGCTTCCAGTTTGTTTCCAGACCCAACTCAAGATGCCCATGTTAGCATTTAAAGCCCTCAACGACTTAGGCCCCAGATATCTGATAGATCACCTCCCTCCTTACAGACCCCATCAGGTATTAAGATAACCAGAGGTGGATCTTTCTCTCTTGGAAGTTTGGGAATGGTGACCCAAGAGAGAGCATTATCTGTGGCACTGCTAAGTTGCGGAACTCCTTCTCCACAGAGGCACACCTTCACAAAATCATAGAACTGGAAGGGACCCTGAGGATCATCTAGCTCAACCCTCTGTCATGCAGGACTCTGCAGCTGTCCCATATGGGGACCAAACTTGCAACCTTGGCATTAGCACCATGCTCTAACCAGCTTTCGAATGCTAATGACATATCTATTCTACCCTGGCCTTTGACACTTGACATTTGTGTTTTCAGGACCCACCCTATACCTAGGACTGTAATTTGTTTTAATTGCTTTTAATTTCTGGATTTTAAATTTCCGCATCCGGCACAGGGAACTGATGGTGAAGGGCGGGTGATGATAGTCATGATAGCTATGTTCTCGCTCTAGTCTGCCTCTGAAAACCAGCAGTTGGAAATCCCAAAAGTGGGAATCCCAAGCGTACAATTACAGGGATAATCCTAGCAGAGAGGGTGACCGAAGCATCATTAGGTATTGCAGAGTTCTGTTTCTGCCATTGGAGATTTGTGAGCAGAAAAGTTCTGCCATCGGAAGCCTCCTCATTGTGACAGCTCTGCTGCCCTCACTTTGCCATTGATGCCCTAATGGTGGCAGGGCTCAAAAGTGGATGTCATACCCTCCAACGTTTCTCCAATGAAAATAGGGACGCCCCATTCCATAATGATAATTTTACTAATTATACCCCACACATCTTACTGGGTTGCCCCAGCCACTCTGGGCAGCTTCCAGCATACATAAAAACACAATAAAAACATTAAACATTAAAAAAAACCTTCCCTATACAGGATTGCCTTCAGACGGCTCAGGGGTCAGATAACTCCATACCCTCCAACATTTCTCCAATGAAAATAGGGATATCCTAAGGAAAAGTGGGACATTGCGGGATCAAATCAGAAACCAGGATGGCTTCTCTACATGAGGGATGTCCCTGGAAAATAGGGACACTTGGAGGGTCTGGGATGTACCAGGGTGCATCAGCACAGATCACAGAAGGTGTTGGACCTTCAGGATCATAGTCCTCTGAATTCCCTGGAAAAACACTTACACACAAAGCCTGACAAGGGAGAAAAAATTGCTCCATCCCCGGAAGTATATTATTCTTCTATTGAAATAAAAGGGATGGGGAAAGACAAAGTTCCAATAACAGGATGGGGGAAAGGGAAAAAAAAGCTGCCCTGCCAGGATCTCCACCCCATGAGATCATTGATCCAGTTACCTCAGTATTGTTTACAATACTGAGGTGTCTGGTTTCCAGGGTTCCAAACAGAGGCATCTCCCGGGCCTACCTGAAGCTCCAGGGATTGAACCTGCGGATGCTCTACCACTGAACTACAACCCTTCTGCCCTGGCCAATGAAGGCTTAAGAAGTGGATGTTCCTCTGCCACTGACTATCGCTTCCCCCAGACCTGCACAAGATCACTCAGGTAGTCACCTTAAGCACATTCGGCTAGGTGTTCTTTCGTTCTGGCTCTCATTAATCCATCCCTATTAAAAAAAAAGTTGTTATGTGTCTGCTTCTCCCCTAAAATGTGACTACCAATAATATCTGCCAATCACATAAATTAAGTCCAGTTGCTGCCCTGTAGAAACTCCACCGTTGTCAAATTCTTTGTTTTACTACCTAGGAATATCAAATCAACTTATACTTACCAACTGATGCCAAAGAAAAGAAAACCTGGGGGGCTAGATTTTATTTTCCCCTTATATAGCCTTTGGAAAAGGAAATGTTTCTAAGGCTGTTTAATCAGCTTTATTTGTATAACTATATAACAAAAACTAACCTTTGGGGTAAGTGGACACATTTCCTTTTTCCTGGTTCTCAAATTTCTCCATGTTGCCAAAACCATAAATATCAAGTGGTGTGTGAAAAGAGGGGAGGGTTTTTTTTTTACAGCAAAATGTGGCTGTGCAGAATATTCCCATTCAGGGTTGCAGCCAGCCAGCCAGCCAATTCTGCTCGGAAGCTCCATTCCAGTCACCTCCTGGTCAGTCACCATTCCACAGGGGCTGGCCTGCCCATAAAGTGGTGTGAGGCAGTTACCTCAGGTGGCAGATGCTCAAGGGGCAGTGCCCCACAGGAACGCCTCTCACCCTGCCACCACCAGCAGCAGTGCCAGCTTCCAGTGAGATCTCACAAAATCTCACGCGATCTCATTGTCATCTCATGAGATCTCACAAAGAACACAAAATCTTGCCAGAAGCCGCAATGGCTGGACACCACTTTGTGGCAGATGCGCCGACTCTAGGGGTCAGAGGTGTCTTCGGCCCCCTCAATATTTGTTTGAAGGCAGCCCAGTCTCCTCAATGTTGAGAGGGCCTGGCATGACATCACAGAAGGCTGCACTGGCCTGTGTGGCACTGGGAGATGTGTGTGTATGGTGTCTGAGACCGAAGAGGAAGCACTGAAAAGACCAGAGGCACATCAGGGCTTTGTTTAGGCTGCTCAGCCTCCCCGCCTGTTAGATGCTGGTGGTGGTTGCTCGTGAGTAAACAGGCATGACTCCGACCTGTCTTTTACAGGTTTTATTGTGCAAACTATTTACAGTGCAGATCTACCAAAGTTCATGTCCGTCTCAGTCACTTGCAGAATCTGGGAGTGGCCCCTTCCGGCTTCTCCCCCAACATAAGAACTTTGGCACCCCAAGCCTCCTCCTCCCCTCCTCGCGTTTCACCCCTCTGCGCAAGCTGGGCGACGGAAGTGGTGTGCATCCCACCTGGCTAGGTGATGCGCTGGGGCTCTCAGCAGCATCCTCGAGCCCTTTCCTCACTTGGCTGGTCCCTTCCCTTTCTTCTCCACTGGAGGTGTGGCTTTTCTCACCGCTGGAGGAGGAACTGCTCCTCAGGAGCTTCGCAGGCTCTCTGTATCCCAACAGTCCCCCTGCCTCCCTCCCCTGTTTCGATGGCAGTCCCCTGACACCGCCTAACAACTGAGGCAGCAGCAACGGCCATGTTCCTGCATATTCTCTGGCCTCCTGCCAGCCCCAGAGCTACAATTCCAGTTCTGGATATTTGGGGTACAGTATTTTTTTAATTTTTGGAGAGTAGTGTTTTGGAGAGAGAGTGGCTGGGAGGACATTTAGAGGGTGTTTAGAATGTATTCCTCACTTATGCAATTTTCACTTATGCATATGAGGCATAACCTCTTTGTAAGTGGGGAGTTGCCTGTATATATAGAAATAGAAATAAAAAGAAGCACAGACTGGAATTAGCTTGATTTGCCCGTCTTTAACCTTGGCAGGACACAGGCTTTTCACATTTTCTGATCTCAATTGAAACGAGTGATCCGCCTTGCAGTTTTGCCCTGTTATTTGACATTTCCCTATGATTATTTTACAATAAATAATAAGGGTCACAGACACCGTTTGAAGAGGAGAGCAAAAAGAAGCACCAAGCTCATTTTTCAAAAAATAAAATAAAATAAATATAAAATATATGTTTGGCATTTCACATATCATATGATCTCCCTTTCTCTGCCACCCAAGAGCGCAACTCAATCTGTTGCCCAAACAACCTTGTGGTTACCTTCAGAACAGAAGCCAGTGGGATTCAGCAATGCCAGTTTGCAAACAATGATGCAATATTTTAAAAAAGTATAGGGAGTTGAATAGTTAGCTTGCTTCTCTTTTGCATGGACCATGCCTGGACCTTGGCTAACTCATTGAAGTAAATATTGGTCTTTGGAACAAAGCAATCTCAAAGCTGCCTTGGGATACTGAAGAGCTTTCAAAGAATTGATTGATTCAATAGCCGCAATTAAACAAAGAAAGGCTTGACTGTACATTAAGAAGTGTCAAGTAATTGGAGTTTAGCCACTCAAGATCTTACATCACTTCACCTGGAGACTGTTTGTTTCTTTCAAGGACTACTTCTCATCAGCAAATGCGGCTCCATTAAGGTGAGTGAAGCACTGCCAACCTCTGTTGCCCTCAACCAGCCCTTGCTTGCCTGTCTTCTTTCTTACAACCAATCAGGAGGTGGCTCTCTCTGTCCTTGGCTCTGGCTCCATCCACTCTTGGTCTCCCTGCTTTCCACCCCACCAGTCCCAATGTGTACCAGCCACCACTGCTCCTGATCCCTGACCCCTCCCATTAAAAACTCATGCACATACATTGCCCCAAACTCCACCCACCCAACCTGCTCAACTTTCATAACACCATAGAAGGGAGCCTGAGGGTCATCTCAGCTAATGCAGGGATCTCAACTAAAGCATCCATCACAGATGGCCATCTAACCTCTGCTTAAAAACCTCCAAGGAAGGAGAATCCACCACTTTCCGAAGGAGTCTGTTCCACTATCAAACAGCTCTTGCTACCAGAAAGCTATTCATGATGTTTAGCAGGAATCTTCATTGGTTTGGGTCCCACCCTCCAGAGCAGGAGACAACAAGCTTGCTCAATCTTCCATGTGACAACCCTTTAGCTATTTGAAGATGGTCATCGTATTTCTTCTGTCTCCTCTTTACCAGACTAAACATGCCCAACTCCCTCATAAGGCTTAGTTTCCAGACCCTTGATCATCTTGGTCACCCTCCTCTGCACACGTTCCAGCTTGTCAATATCCTTCTTAAAATGGTGGTGCCCAGAACGGGACACAGGACTCCAGGTGGGCTCTGACCAAGGCAAAATACAGTGGAACTATGAGTTCCCTTGATCTGGACGGTGGACTTCTGTTGATGCAGCCTAGAATAGCATTAGCTTTTCTTATTGCTGGTTCACCCTGTTTCAGAAGGCTGTTTAAGAACATTATCATCCTGATCATTATTAAGTCATACTGAAACAAACAGCCATTTGCTACTATGTATAGGAATTGTCACAAAAATAGTCCCTGTGTGTTAAGGAAGGGAAAGGAGTTTTTATTTATTTATTGCCTTGATTTCCCACCTTTTTCTCCAAGGAGATCAAGGTGGTATACATGGTTCACCCCCCTCATTTAATCTCAACAATAACCCTGTTAGGTAGGTTGGGCTGAGAGGCAGCGACTGAACCAAGGTCATCCAATGAGCCTTCATGGCCAGTTGGGGATTTGAACCCTGATCTCACAGGTCCTAGTCCGACCCTCTACCAGCCTTTCTCAACCTTGGGTCCCCAGATGTTTTTGGCCTACAACTCCCATCATCCCTTACCACTGGTTCTGTGAGCTAGGGATCATGGGAGTTGTAGGCCAAAAACATCTGGGGACCCAAGGTTGAGAACCACTGCAGGACTAACTCATGGGTAGGCAGACTAAGCCCCGGGGGCTGGATCTGGCCCAATCGCCTTCTAAATCCGGCCCGCAGACGGTCCAGGAATCAGCACATTTTTACATGAGTAGAATGGTTGCTTTTATTTAAAATGCATCTCTGGGTTATTTGTGGGGCATAGGAATTCGTTCATTTTTTTATTTTTTCAAAATATAGTCCGGCCCCCCCACAAGGTCTGAGGGACAGTGGACCGGCCCCCTACTGAAGAAGTTTGCTGACCCCTGCAGTCTAACCACTATGCTACATTGTCTGGCTGTTCCAGTTGTCACTACCAATGCTCTTGGCAGTCACATCCAGGCTGAGTATGCATTCGGTGTCCTTGAGATGGGGCTCCATGCAAAGGGAAATCCTGGACCAAACATTGATATGTGGATAGAAGATGTCATAGCTGCCAAGCATGGGGTGGCAAGGTACACAGCTAGTTTGAGCATTCCTGCACCCCCCTCACATTGTGGGGAAGGAAAAGGAAAATATTTTTATTGGCCATTTCTCCCTACACACAAAATTTGCATGTGCCTGTTTCCCCAATTTTTGCAAAGCAACTTCCTCTAATAAAGTGCATTTTGGTATGCTATTTTTACTATTATATGTGCTTTTGTGTGGACTTCACTCTGGTATATGCATTCTTTGTGCACACTATTTGGCTGGAGAACTGCGTTTTAAAATTAAGAAAAAAGCAAATTTGAGAAGAGGGTGGTGTTTTGGTTTGTCCCTTTTTAAAAATATGTGGATTTGGTAGGTTTGCCTTTAAATAAAAACTGGATCAAATTTCTTGCCATCTGTGGTTACACAAGGGAGGATGTAAGGAATCCATATTCAAAGTTCCTAGAAAAACCTGCATCTTTAATTCAGTTTCTGCATCTTGCCATTTCATCTTCAGTTCAATCTATTCAACTCACTGGCAGCCCGACTTGCTGGTTATCTATGCAGGAGCTGAAGAAATGAGATGGCTAAAATTCAGTGCACCTTTGAGTAGGAGAGGGCAGGCTTTGGGCTTATGGGATCTAACCTTTTCCCAAAAATTCCAGGGTCAGCTGGAGCCAGGTTCAAATGGCAAAAGTCACATCCACACCACTGTGATGCAGCTTTAAACACTCCCAGCTTCCCCCAAAGAATCTTGGAAAGCTTATACCGTATTTTTTGCTCTATAAGACTCACCTTTTCTCTCCTAAAAAGTAAGGGGAAATATGTGTGCGTCTTATGGAGCGAATGCAGGCTGCGCAGCTATCACAGAAGCCAGAACAGCAAGAGGGATTGCTGCTTTCACTGCGTAGCGATCCCTCTTGCTGTTCTGGCTTCTGAGATTCAGAATTTTTTTTTCTTGTTTTCCTCCTCCAAAAACTAGGTGCGTCTTGTGGTCTGGTGCATCTTATAGAGCGAAAAATACGGTAGTTTGTTAAGGGTGCTGAGAGCTGTTAGGACACCCCTATTCCCCTCACACAGCTGCAATTCCCAAAATGCAAGAATTAAAATTGCAAATGCTTGAGTTAATATGAAGTGCAAACTGGGCATTTGAGCTGTGCCAACAGAAAAGCTTCATCAGAGCAGCCTGCAGACCTCTTTCTATGGGACGGGACACTTTCCTGGGTCTGCTTCGGTTAGCAACAAGGAAGCTGAGTTAGAAAGACTCAAAAGCTATTCCAGAGGCAGCTGAGGTTCATTGGGACCAGTGGGGCAGAAGGCGGGGAGATCAGCAGTGTGTGGAACCAGAGCCAATAATAATAATATTAATAATTTATTATTTATACCCCGCCCATCTGGCTTGGTTTCCCCAGCCACTCTGGGTGGCTCCCAACCGAATATTAAAAACACAATACAGCATTAAACATTAAAAACTTCCCTTAACAGTGCCACCTACAGATGTCTTTTAAAAGTCAGATAGTTGCTTATTTCCTTGACATCTGATGGGAGGGCGTTCCACAGGGCAGGCGCTACTACCAAGAAGGCCCTCTGCCTGGTTCCCTGTAACCTCACTTCTCACAGAGAGGGAACTGCCAGAAGGCCCTTGGCGCTGGACCTCAGTGTCCAGGCTGAACGATGAGGGTGGAGATGCTCCTTCAGGTATACTGGGCTGAGGCAGTTTAGGGCTTTAAAGGTCAGCACCAACACTTTGAATTGTGTTTGGAACTGTACTGGGAGCAATGTAGGTCTTGGCGGCAGCTCCCAGTCACCAGTCTAGCTGCCACATTCTGGATTAATTGCAGTGACAGGCAGAGTCATGTCCTGATTGGTTGGCATTAAGAAGAGAGGCAGGTGGGGGCTGGCTCAGAAAAGACTGAGGTGGATAAGCCAGTTCTCCATTTCTCCATCATGGGCCCATCTCCACTCCTGCTGAGAATGATCATCACTGAGCCAAAACACACACAATCAAACCAGCGCATTTCTTTCTCTTGTCTTTATTTGTTTGAATACCTTCCCAAATCCCCATGATCAGGTCAAGATTCTTGTAAACAACTCTACCATCCTTCAAAAATCAATGTTATCTGTGCTTTAAGGAAAACCTACAGCTCTTCCTTTTGCACAGTTCTTTCCTTCTCCTTTTCAGGGTCTTCTTTCTTGGCTTTGGATGAGTCCTGATAAACAATCATATAAAAAAGTAAGTTATGAAACAAAGACTCTTCATAACAAGTTAGCGTTAGAAGAAGCAGCAAACTGGCCAAGCTGGACTTACAACTTGGGGGTGGGCCAGTGGCCTTCTGTGAAGGACATGGGCCCCACTGGATTCAAGAAGTCTTACTTCTGAGTAGACATGCTTAAGATAAAGGTAAAGGGACCCCTGACCATTAGCAGCGCTTGTCTCGCTTTATTGGCCGAGGGAGCCAGCGTACAGCTTCCGGGTCATGTGGCCAGCATGACTAAGCCGCTTCTGGCGAACCAGAGCAGCGCACAGAAATGCTGTTTACCTTCCCGCCGGAGCGGTACCTATTTATCTACTTGCGCTTTGACGTGCTTTCAAACTGCTAGGTTGGCAGGAGCAGGGACCGAGCAATGGGAACTCACCCCGTTGCGGGGATTCGAACCACTGACCTTCTGATTGGCAAGTCCTAGGCTCTGTGGTTCAACCCACAGCACCAACATGTTTAGGACTGTGCTATAGCTTCTGAGCCACACATTAGCCCAAGAAGTGTGGATCAGGTAATTTTGCATTGTGAATCCACAAAGACAGGATTCCTCAGGCATGGGTACATGAATCCATTGTGTGCAAGACAATCCTAAAACCACCTTTAAACATAAATGTATACCTTACCTTCTTTCTTGCTTTAATTTGTTCTTCTAAGAATTTAGCAAAAGCATTGAGATTGTGCTCGCCTTTATATGGGACAACCTTTGAGGAGGAAAAAACAGGGGGGAGAGGTGAATGGAACAGTGAATTGTCTGTTATTTTGTGAACTCTTAGGGCAACATGCTTGGTACATGCTTGCCCTACAGATATCCTTTAAGACAGATATTGGGTTGCATACTTGGAGTAGACTCATTGAAGTTAATGCACATTACTAACTTTGGTTTATGAATTTTGCTCAAAGTAGGACTTAGCTGGATACAGCCCATTGTTCCAATGCTTACGAAGGTCCCAATCCATATTGGCATTCTGCTGGCTTTTGAAGACATTTGCCTTGAAATCTCAACCTGAACCTTCTGTTTTAATTAATGGGATTGTTTTTTATTTCATATTTTAATGTTGAATGTTTCTACAGTGGTACCTCGGGTTACATACGCTTCAGGTTACAGACTCTGCTAACCCAGAAATAGTACCTTGGGTTAAGAACTTTGCTTCAGGATGAGAACAGAAATTGTGCTCCAGCGGCACAGCGGCAGCAGGAGGCCCCATTAGCTAAAGTGGTGCTTCAGGTTAAGAACAGTTTCAGGTTAAGAACGGACCATCAGAACGAATTAAGTACTTAACCTGAGGTACCACAATGTTTTAATATTTGTGGACCTGGTTTTATATATATATATATTGCAAACTGTTGAGAAGCCAATTTGGCAAAAAGCAGTACATAAATTAAAATAGCAGAAAGTGCCTGGCATTGCTTGGGAATTCCAAGAAACTGAAAATGTCAGTGAACAGTTGAAATCGGGGGTTAAAGTCAGCGCAGTTTTGAAAAGTTCAGTCTGCCATCTTGATTCAAAATGGCATCCAAGTGAATCTGAACTTAGACAAAAACCTGCTCTTTGATCTGAAGAACTACCATGAAGAAAACTGCTTACAATATCTTAAGAGGTGTCCAAATGCCTAGAGAACAAAGAGACAAACAACTTTCCAAAATATATGGTAGATTATGGTTGTTGTTGTTGTTATTCAGTTTTAAGTTACAGGCTAAGTTTTGGTTAAACATTATGATAATTTTTTTGATGGCAGGAGCAGTTCAATAATGAAACCAATTATTGATTGGGGAGGAGAGGGGCTCTGCTACACTAGTAATATTCAAACAGACTGGACATCAATTTGATGGGGATGCTCTCACTCTGGACTAGAGATGGGAAGGCCTGGGAAAAACCTGGGGAAATTGGGGTGGACCAGGGTTTCCCCCCATTTCCCCCCCAAGCCCCTTTTTCTGGAAAAAATGTAAAAAAAAAAGTTTGATATAGTTTGAATATTCCACACACTATCCCCCCCCCCCCAATTTTTCCTGGAAAAAAATGGCTTTGGGGAAAAAACTGGAAAAACCTGTAGACCTTTTATGGAGCTTAAATATTGAGGTGGACCTTAACTTTATTTGCTGTTGGTGCTAAGGGGCAAATCTGATTATTTTTTATGTTGATGGTTTCTTGCTTTTTTCCTTGCTTTTGAGGGAAAGGGGGTGGTTACCTGTTTTATTGCAAGCATAATATTTTTATCTACACTGTGTTTCACACAATTTGTAAAACTACTCCACACTTAATTTTGTTTTCAAATTTTCCAAAATTTCCTTTTTTTCCGGTGGGAAACGTTTTTTCCTCATGGCTTCAAAATTTCCGGAAATTTTACATCTCTACTCTGGACTGCCAGCATCAAGCAGGAAATTGGACCCAGTGGCATACAAGTCCTGCCCCCACCCTCCAAATCTGTGATTTGATTATTTTATTCCAGTGCATGGCCAATTGAGAGAACTAATGGCAACACATCCCAGCTGCCAACCTTCTCAATTAGTATTCCTAGAGGGTGAAAACACATCAGGCCAGGAGCAAGGCAAAAAAAGAAAAGGAAATGCATTTATATTCCAAAAAGAACCAAATGCCCCAGGCTTCTGTAAACAGACACATTTTTACGCCACCTAAATGCTCAGGGCTCCCTCTTTGGTTCATTAGAATCTGGGCATGCACACACAGCATTACCTTCCTAAGAGATTAAATGAGGACAAATGTCTTTGGATGTAATTTATATGTGGGGAATAGGGGGAGAGAGGAGGGGGAAAAATGAAAACCAGAGTAATGTCTTAATTATAAAAGAGTGCCATTGAATTGAATTACTTGGCTCCAGAGGTGATGTTCTCACTTCAGTTAGATTATCCATCCAAATGGTGGAGCAAACCCATTTGTTTGATGTATTTTTTATTATTTGTGACCTCCTTTGTTGTAAAACTAATTCCATGGTTGTTGTTGTTTTTTTTGAAAAGCACAAGAGAATGGTGGGTCTGAAACGTAATCAGGAAGAAGGTGCCAGAAGTTTCTGTTGCACCCAGAAACGTTTCAAGCATTGCTTGAGATATTAAGTGCCCATTCAGATGTGGGGGAATGCTGAATTCATTTCCTGAATATAATGCTAGTGCTTCTGTCCTGTTTTCTAACGTTTTTCACATTGCAATCCCTGCTGCATTATTCAACCGTAGCTTTTTGACCCATCTGCCAGCTAAATTTCATTCACACCAGTGGGCGTGCTCTGACTAGGGCTATCAAACAGTGAAAATCCAGACAGAGGAGTTGTTGAGCTTTGACATGGGTTGACATGGATTTTCCTGGACAACAGTATTCCAGATATTTCCAGGAAATTCCAGACGTATGGCAACCCTAGCTCTGACACACCCACAAATATAATTGGAAAGTGTTGCTACTCCCCTATCTTTCTGCAGATGTGTGTGTCGGTTTCTCCATGATTCATGCATGGTAACAGCAAGAAATGTAGTTTTCCTTTGCTTTTGAGTCCACAGAACACCCTTGCTTGCTGCTAGAATTGCACCCCCCCCTATTTCATCACAAGACATCCATTACCCATAAGTACCCAATGAGGGTGGAAAACATCTCACCTCCGTTTCAGATCCTGCAGGAAAGTACCTGAAGAAGGGGTACCGTTCCAGGTTGATTAACAGAATGTCATTTGCCGTGAAGTCTATTTTGGCAATGACAACATTTTTCCGGCTTTCATACAACTTGCCAAATTCGTCCCATACAGGTAGCAGTTTTTGACAGTCGCGAGACCAGGGTGCATCTGGGATCGAAAACCAAGAATATGCCATTTTAAAATAAATAAATAAATAAATAGTGGTGGTCCTGGAACTTATAGCACCTTCTAATGGTGCAGTCAGCTAGTGAGTGCTGACAGAACTGTAGCCAAAGCTAGACTAAAGGTAAAGGGACCCCTGACCATTAGGTCCAGTCGTGGCCGACTCTGGGGTTGCGGCGCTCATCTTGCTTTATTGGCCGAGTGAGCTGGTGTACAGCTTTCGGCTCATGTGGTCAGCATGACTAAGCTGATTCTGGTGAAACCAGAGCAGCTCACGGAAACGCCGTTTACCTTCCTGCCAGAGCGGTACCTATTTATCTACTTGCACTTTGACGTGCTTTCAAACTGCTAGGTTGGCAGAAGCAGGGACCGAACAATGGGAGCTCACCCCGTCGTGGGGATTCGAACCGCCGACCTTCTGATCAGCAAGTCCTAGGCTCTGGGGTTTAACTCACAGCGCCACCCGCGAAGTTAGACTACTGAGAAACAAAAGAGAGGTCTTGGGATGCACTGTGAAAGGGGAATCCTGTGAACTGTAGTTTGCTAAAGGTGCTGGGATTGTAGCTCTGTGAGGTCAGCAGCCTAAACAAACTACAATTCCCAGGATCCTCCATGACTGTTAAAGTGGTCCAAGTGTGCATGAAATGTGTGCCATGGGAGTGAAAACTGTTTCCGCTGCAGGCAAGTTTAAACTAGCAGCATTTGCTTGAACATACACAAGCTGACTCCATATCAGCTCAGTGTGCCACTCTGCAGCTGTCTTCAATCAAATCAAGTAATTCTTTCCCTGTGAGAGCTCATCCACCAGAGTCTCCTCTTCAGAAGCGCAAGTGATACTCACAGAACAGGACAAACACGTGGTTCTTCTTATTAAAGACAACCCGGTCAAAGTTGCTCCCAACCAGCACTTTCACCGGCTTCTTATCCCAGCCTTCTTGGATTTCCTCGCTGGATTTATGTGGCTAATAAGGGGGAAAGAGATAAGGACGGATGTCAACAGGGGCTCATCTTTGAAGCTGTGCTGGGTGCTTAAGTGGCTCTCTTTGCTAAAAGTCCTTGGTGAGGCTTATCTGGCTAGCCACATGTTCCCTTTCACTTTAATTACCAGCTGTCTGCTTTGTCCCATAGCAGGAGAGCAGAACTACTCACTACAGTAGAGCAATTTGTCAAAATCCCAGGGACATAGGATGATACTTTATACTGAGTCAAGCCATGGGTCCATCTATAGCATAGGTAGGCAAACTAAGGCCCGGGGACCGGATCTGGCCCAATAGCCTTCTAAATCCAGCCTGCGGATGGTCTGGGAATCAGCGTGTTTTTACATGAGTGGAATGTGTGCTTTTATTTAAAATGCATCTCTGGGTTATTTGTGGGGCATAGGAATTTGTTCATTTTTTCCCTTCTGAATATAGTCTGGCCCCCCACAAGGTCTGAGGGACAGTGGACTGGCCCCCTGCTGAAAAAGTTTGCTGACCCCTGATCTATAGTATTTCAGGCAGAGGACATTCTCAGACTTACTGGGAGATGCTGAGGACTCGCCCTGAGACCATCTGTACAGTGGTACCTCAGGTTACATACGCTTCAGGTTACATACCCTTCAGGTTACAGACTCCGCTAACCCAGAAATAGTGCTTCAGGTTAAGAACTTTGCTTCAGGATGAGAACAGATATCGCACGGTAGCGGTGCAGCGGCAGCGGGAGGCCCCATTTGCTAAAGTGGTGCTTCAGGTTAAGAACAGTTTCAGGTTAAGAATGGACCTCCGGAACGAATTAAGTACTTAACTAGAGGTACCACTGTATACAGAATAGATGCTCTATCACTCCATGGCCCTTGATGAAATTCTGAGTTGACCTTCGCTCCATCCAGTTCAGTATTGTCTACCCTGACTAGCAGCAGCTCACCAGGGTTTCAGGCAGAGTCCATGCTCTACCTGGAGATGGTAGGGATTGAATCTGGGTATTGAACCTCTGCATACAAGACTAATGCTCAGCTACTGAGCTATGTCCCTTCCCTGTTGTAAGGCACCTTCCCAAACCATGTACGGAATAGGGAGTGGATTTCCTTCTACTCTGTTCCCTCAGCATCTTCTGATTCAATATGTCTGGCATTCCATTCATCTTAAACCAAAATGCACTATACAATGCAGTCACAGCAAAGAACAAAGCATCAAAACCATGGCGTCAATTTACATGGTTTTAAAACATTGGTTTTAAAACAAAGAAGACACATCACCTTGCCAACAAAGGTCCATATAGTAAAAGCTATGATTTTCCCAGTAGTGATGTATGGAAGTGAAAGCTGAACCATAAAGAAGGCTGATCGCCGAAGAATTGATGCTTTTGAATTATGGTGCTGGAGGAGACTCTTGAGAGTCCCATGGACTGCAAGAAGATCAAACCTATCCATTATTAAGGAAACCAGCCGTGAGTGCTCACTGGAAGGACAGATCGTGAAGCTGAGGCTCCAATATTTTGGCCACCTCATGAGAAGAGAAGACTCCCTGGAAAAGACCCTGATGTTGGGAAAGATGGAGGGCACAAGGAGAAGGGGATGACAGAGGACGAGATGGTTGGATAGTGTTCTCAAAGCTACCAGCATGAGTTTGACCAAACTGCGGGAGGCAGTGGAAGACAGAAGTGCCTGGCGTGCTCTGGTCCATGGGGTCACGAACAGTCGGACATGACTAAGTGACTAAACAACAACAACAACAACAAAACATTGGCAGGCCATACAGGTTCTCCATAGAAAGGTTTGTGAAGATGGTGGAAGAACTTTACTTTCTTTTCCCCTTACATATGAAAAAAAGGGAAACCAGGTTTCATCAAAGGTGTTTTCTTTTATAACCCCATCTGCAATTCTTCTGAGCCCAGTTAGTCATTCCGAACCAGCAATATCCCAAATATTATTGAACCATATCTCAAGAGGTAGCTCCACCTGGCATTCCACTCATCTCGAACTCTGGCTGAGGATTTATATAGTTCCTTATCAAGATTTATATACCACTTCATCAAAATATATAGGCAGTTCACATAACGCGGCATGCAATATTGATTAAAAAGAGCAAAAGCAAGACAGACTTTAAAAACAGCAGACATAATAAAATGATCAAGACAGAGATAAACTCAGCAGATATTAAAGACAAATGTACATATTAAAAGTACATGTCTGGGAAAGGCTTGTTGCCTGGCAAGGTCCCGACTCCCCCCCCCCCCGGTTGAATAAAGACACTTGACGGCAGTATTTTAGGTTAATGGGCTAAAAAAGGCCACAACTTTATTGGTTACATAATGTGAGCAGTATTGGCTTAGGCACTGGACCTAACTGACTGTATCTGACTCCTGCCCATCTGCAGGGAGTCCAGAAAGGGTTAACCACCAGTAAGAGGGAGTCCTGCTGATGCACATCAACTAGGAGCTCCCCCGGGGTCACCGATAGGGGTCATGCCTTAGGCCCTAACCTCTCCAGGCTTCGGACAGGGTGACCCCCCCGGAATCCTTTAATGGAATACCCTTCAATGTGTGGGGGAGGTGATGGCGCTACCTCCCCTCCCCTCTTCTTCAGCAATATTCCAATGCCTAACCACCAAACCTTACAAAGTTGTGATGATTTGCTATGAGGTAGGCGAAAACCAAGTGGCTGGTGCCAATTTGCCAAGTGGAAAAAGTCCTACCAGGCCCTTCAACAGCAACCAACCAGAGTCCACAGCAAGGTCAAAAGAGATGAAAAATCCTAAAGGGCGGGAGGGTGGGAAAACTGGAGCAGCTGGAAGCGTGAAAAGGGGAGAGCTCCCTACTGCGTCCTGCTTAAATCAAGCAGGCCACACCCCCAGACCAATTGGATTGGTTGTCTGGGCAGTGACGCAGCTGGGAATATCCCCAATCGCGCAGGGCTGACCACACCCCTGCGCATGTGAAGGGGTCGTGAGTGCCCGCAACCCCACCTCATTCAAAGCTGAATTGGCTTTGAAACCTACCAACCAACAACAGCATTTTTTAAAAAGAAGTAAGGCAACTCTGAAGGAAACAGCAAAGAAAAATTATGAGATATAGCTAAAAGACAGCAGGGTTTAGTGCAATGGTGGGGAACTGTTTTGGCTCCACAAACCAAACCCTTATCAGGATCAGCCTCGTGGGCCAAATTTGACATGGCACTATTATTGCTGGTGGGTGAATGCCTGGGAACCACAGCACGAAGGGCATTGCTAGCCCTACGCTCAGTGCTGTAGGGAACCCTGATCATAGGGCTGGCAAAGCATTTTCTCCCCAGGTGGGTGATAGAGAAAAAAGCCTGCATTTTACAGGCTCCCTTTGGCTGCCAGCCAAAGAACCCACCGATCATCAACTGCCATCAACATTACAATTTCTAGAGTGGTTTAACTTTAACTATACATGCACATTAATAAAGCACCGCAAAAAAAAGCAATTGATTCACTTGTGAGGCTCAATAGGAGCCAGACCAATGAAACCGATAAATTGTTTGCCATGGTATACCAAATGAAAAGCGTGACCCTGTTTGCTTCCATCCCAAAAGCTCACCTTTGCTTTTCCTTCTAAGTAGTTCTGGCAGAAGCGTCGTAGATTCTCCGGGGTCACTTCATCTGCAGGCATCTTGTACTTGACATTACTTGTCAAGTTCAGGATTTGAACGGAAGGGACTTCTACCTCTGTTACCCGGAAGTACTCAATCACACGGCCATTTCTGGTTTCATCAGTATCCACAAAGATGAACATGATCTGAAGAATGAAAGAAGCAAGAAATATTTCTACCCCCTTACATCCCAGAACAGTTTCCCACCTTGGGCCCACAGACATTGTTCTGATTATAACTCCCATCATCCCTGACCATTGGCTATTCTGGCTGGGGACAGTGCGGATTGTAATCCAACAGCATTTAGGGCCTCAAAATGGCTGTCCTAGACGGTGCCTGAAGACTGATCTTTTCTTTTCTTTACTTTACTTTACTTTACTTTACTTTACTTTACTTTATTGTGAACTGCTCTGTGATCCTCAAGTGAAAAGCAGTATAGAAATTCAAATAACAATAACAACAATTTATTTATTTATTTCGTTTAAAAAATATACTATTTGATTGTAGAAAAAACTTCAACATGCATGTTTAAAATGATATCTTTATGGATGCTTTTTGTTGTATATTTCCTTGATATATTTGTTTGAAAGTGCAAGTTATAAATGTGTAAATAAATGAGTAAAATATCTACCACAGGGAACCAAGCAGAGGGCCTTCTCAGTAGTGGCACCCGCCCTGTGGAACACCCTCCAGTCAGATGTCAAACCTATAAACAACTATATGACTGGGGCTATTTCTCATATTGCACGGCTGCTCGCCCGCAGTCCGTCACTTACTGACTGCTTTTGGAACTGCATTTGAACCTAGGCTTGCGAGACGATCCCAGGAAAGCAAACATCTACAATGTCCTCAGCACTCTGACATCCAATATTTGCAATCCAGGAGAACTCCAGAAAATTACATGATACCAACCTTCCCTCTGAATTCCGAGGCAGCAGATGTATAATTGTCATAAGCTGAGCCAAACATGTCAGCGCTCTTGGCCATGAAGAGAACAATGTGATTTTCAACGGGCACGTCAAAAATCTTCACAGATGTCTGGAAAACAAAACATCAGAGCTCACAGAAACCTGGCAATGAAGGTCACAATCCAGAAAGAGACTGAGGGTTGTAGTCAGCTAAGCCCTACTTAGAGTAGACCTGATGAAATGAATGAACCTGAATTCTTTACTGCCCCATTCAGAGGCGGCAAGTCTGTGGGACCATTTCAAAGTTTCTTGTTGGAGATATTCTAGTGCAGTGGTACCTCAGGTTACATATGCTTCAGGTTACATATGCTTCAGGTTACAGACTCCGCTAACCCAGAAATAGTACCTCAGATTAAGAACTTTGCTTCAGGAGGAGAACAGAAAACGTGCTCTGGCGGCGTGGTGGCAGCAGGAGGCCCCGTTAGCTAAAGTGGTGCTTCAGGTTAAGAACAGCTTCAGGTTAAGAACGGACCTCTGGAACAAATTAAGTACTTAACCAGAGGTACCACTGTAATTGGGAGCTGGAGCATTTACTAGGAGAGGGAGATAGAAGCAGCTCACATCCCTGCTGTAGAGAATACAGTGGTACCTCAGGTTACATACGCTTCAGGTTACATACGCTTCAGGTTACAGACTCTGCTAACCCAGAAATAGTACCTTGGGTTAAGAACTTTGCTTCAGGATGAGAACAGAAATCGCAGCAGCAGCAGGAGGCCCCATTACGTAAGTGGTGCTTCAGGTTAAGAACAGTTTCAGGTTAAGAACGGACCTTCGGAACGAATTAAGTTCTTAACCCGAGGTACCACTGTATTGAGCTGAGCAGAGAAGTCTGGGCTATTAGGGCAAATGGTGCACAGACCCACTCATCTCAGTGTACCCTCAGTCATAGAGAATGGCCCCGGATCATCCAGGGAGCCTAATGATCGAGTAGAGACCCAAACTCAGGTCTCCCCAATCCTAATCTGAGACTCCAACCACTCAGGCAGCTCCAAACTCACCTCAAGATTATACTCTATGACTAAATCCATGGTGAATGTTTTTATTAATCCAGTAAGGTCCACTTTGTTCAGTTTGCCTTCTTCGGATGCTTCATTATGAACGGGCTTTCCCTGGAGCACAAGAAATATTCGATTTAACAATAAAGCGGGCCACATTCCCTGTTAACATTCACACGGGGAGGGCGAATCATTGGATTCAGTTGCTGCCTTGTGCCTTTCGAGAAATGATGTTTGAAAAATGGCTGCCCTCCTGTGGCGCAATGAGTCAGTGTGTCTGGCTGCTAACCAGAAGGTTGGTGGTTCGAGCCCACCCAGGGACGGCTGGGGCTAGGATTCCTGCATTTCAGGGTTGGACTAGATGACCCTTGGGATCCCTTCCAACTCTACAATTCTTTGATAACCATCTGCTTTGTGTGCAGAAGGTCCCAGTTTTAATCCTCGGCCTCTCCAGCTGGGGCTTGGAATGTCCCATGTCTGAAGCCCTAGGGTGTCCTGGACCACAACTTCCATCAAACACAGTCATCTCATTTTTTTAAAGAGCCACAACATTTTTCCATCGGTCAAAGCATAATGGCTGTGTTTAATCACGTGACAGATAGCAGAGGCCGTTTCCACTAATGTGAAAACATTGCACTTCTCTCATTTTATCCAGCTATTTCGTTGAAGCATTTCACTCCAGCACAGGAAAAGGCTCTGTGAGGAGATCACAAAATATCACCTCAAGCTTCAAATATAAAAGACATAGCACAAAAGGAAAGGAAATTGGGAGTTAGAAGGAAAACAACAAGTCCAGACACCAAGACCATAATGGAGTTCTTGTAACAAGCAGCTGGAAGGAATAATAATAATAATAATAATAATAATAATAGTTTGGATTTGATATCCCGCTTTATCACTACCCGAAGGAGTCTCAAAGCGGCTAACAATCTCCTTTTTCCTTCCTCCCCCACAACAAACACTCTGTGAGGTGAGTGGGGCTGAGAGACTTCAGAGAAGTGTGACTAGCCCAAGGTCACCCAGCAGCTGCATGTGGAGGAGCAGGGAATCGAACCCGGTTCACCAGATTACGAGTCCACTGCTCTTAACCACTACACCACATTGTTCACGGAGAGGAGAGCCAAAAGCTGCTGGCCTGTCCCTGTTCCCTTACAGCTTTTTTATACATATAATGTATTTCTACACTGTTTCCACTACATAGGGATTCCACCGGAGAATGAGTTTAACATTAGTATATAAGATACATGTGTTAATAATACCTTTTGGAACACAACCACCATGTCTTCTCTGATGCCAAAGTCAACAAAAACCTCTTCGCTGGCTGTTACTCCAAACGGAAGTTCAGGGACATCTCTTGCAGAATCATAGAAAACCTCCACAGCTCCACTTTGAAGGCTCTGTATATGGGGGGGGGGGAGAGAGAGAAACATAAGAGAAGCCCTGCTGGGTCAGTCCAGTGGCCTGTCTAGTACAGCATCCTGTTCTCACATTGGCCAACCAGATGTATGTAGGAAACCCACAAGAGCCCTCTCTCCTCCTACAGCTTCCAGCAACTGGTACTCAGAAACATTTCTGCCTCTGACCATGGAGGCAGAGTATCGCCATCATGGTTCATAGCCACTGATAGCCCTATCTTTCATGAATTTGTCTAAGCTTCCTTTAAAGTCATCTAAGAGTTGCACATCAACAACAGGACGCAACGGGAAACTTAGGGCTGAATTTGCACACAGTCAGCTGCAGTTTAGGCCCTCAGATGTTATTTTGTTATTTTGCTAAATTTCATGGTACTCCAGGTGAGGTCTGACCAAGGTACTGTTACTTCCCTTGGTCTGAACACTACACCTCTGTCAATGCAGCCTAGAATTGCATTAGCTTTTTTTGCTGTTGCATCACATTAATTTACCTTAAAAAAGCCAATCACCACCAAATCATCGGAGCCTATGAAGGTTTTGGCCTGGTCTGTGCTATTAAGAAGTACAGTACTGAGTCCTATTTGCCTCCTGACCCATGTAATGAAGGCAGAAGCCTCTCTAACTCCTGTAAAAAAAAGAAAAGAAGAAGAATCAACAGGTTTATCGGCAGGAATGATACAATCACCAGAATCATTAAACAACCAATCCCTCTTTCCCACAGGACACTAATAAATGTAGTTCTGTGAGGCGAATAGTGGATCTCCTTATAATCCTCAGCACCCTTCACAAACTACAATTCCCAGGATTCTTTGGGGCAGCCATGGCTGTTTAAAGTGGCATGTGAGTGCTTTAAATGTGTGATACAGATGGGACCCAATGCCCCACATGTCCCGACTTGCCCTTTCACACATCCAAACAGACCGCTTTAAGAGAGTTTAACTGAGGAGTGGGGAACCTCAGACCAGGAGTCTGAATGCGGCCCTCCAGATCTCTCTATCTGGCCCTCAGGACTGTCCCACCTCTCACAGGTCCTGTTTTGCACCCTTGAGTGTTTTTGCCTGGCTGGAATATGTCACTGAATTCTAATAGTGCCTGTTGGTTGCCTGGATGGAAGACAGGGAGAGAGGGGTGTAGAAACGAGTCTAAATGTAAATATTCACATTCATTGCTCCGCCCACTTTTAATTCTGACTCCTCCCACCACTGGCATGGCATGTGTCCCACAAAAGATTGCCCAGAAGGAAACGTGATCCTTGGGCTGAAATAGGTTCCCCATTCCTGGCTTAACTAATGCACGATTGTGCCTTTCCTGTGTAATTGGATGTGCTGCCAATTAGCTGCCTAATCACCAGCTTTCGCGTCTGTTCAGGTTTGTTCAGGTCAAGCCACTCTCTTTCTTATTATTATTATTTAAAGAAAACCCCGAAAAGAGCACGTCCTGATGTGATTTACATGGCAAATCTGGAAAACACCGTTCAGCCCGCGCCCCAACCCTGCACAAAATATCGACTAGCAATTTAATCCAGAATGATTTCGGGATCATTCCACAGCTTATTGAGCAGGCTGCCTAATTGAATTAGGTGTCAGAAGCAAAACCCATATGTTTTTCTGCGAAACAAAAGGGGAAATAAAAAGGTGCTGAGAAGCAGTGCATGAGCTGTTCAGTGCTGAAGCTGAGCTTTCCCCACTGGCAAGGGATCCAAAGTTTTAACTCCTGAAAATCCATTTGCTTAAGTTGAAAGCGGTTGTGGCGTTTGCTTCCTAGGTGGGTCATTAGGAAAGGGTTAAATGAGTGAGAATGTGATTGGCCAGTGGGAACCCAAGGGGGGAGTAAAAGTTAGAGTGGGAGGTTTTGAAAGTCAGTTGTGGTTTGGGAGTTGAAGAGGGAAGAGGGGAGGATTAGGTGTGGGTTGGCAGAGTTGTATTGTGAGAGAGTGAGAGGAATTGTTAGGTGGAGTCAGATAGATAGTTGGGGATAATCAGTTTGAAGTTGTTAGGAACTAAGATTAAGAAACTGTCAAGAAAAACTAACTGAAACCACAAGCTTGTTCCTGCACTTAAAAATAAACTTGATTATTTGTTTAACAACTGTCTGGACTCCGTGTGTCCCTGTGAGGAACGGGGTGGTGGCAGCAGAAAAAGCAATCGCAGTGGTGGCACAGGGTCAATAGACCGTCAAACGTCCAGGGGCCCTGTGTGATCGCCACAGCGGTTTTTAAAGATTGGACCAAATGAGACCCTGCAACAAAATGTTGCAGTATGGAGATTGCAGCCACTGTGTTTGATTCCCCCCTCTCCTCATTCCAACACTAACAACCTCCGAAGGGCCAGGAATTCTCCATCTCTGGAGTATATAGGCATCTGGTGATGCTGGCAGACGACATGTTCAGAGTGTGCTTTTTGTGAGCAAAGATTTATGTCCCTGCTATGAAAAGTGAGCATTTTCATTCCATTTCATAGACACACACAACCCAACTGTTCCCAATGCAGTGGGCATATTTTGTGGGGGGTGAAGTGTTTTGTGAAACTGTCTCCTTCCCACCCCTTTCCACCCAGCCCTAAATGCCCCTGTCCTTATTCAACACTCTTGCATGTGCTCAAATTTATTACGTTTTGAAATGATTCCGTTGTATGCTTGAGAGCTGGGCACAAGCGCCCCCTTGTGAGCAAACAGGCATATTTGCAGCTGCGTATGGGCTTACCTTTGCAATCAACAGGGTTTTTCCTGTCACCGTCTACAAAAAACTTCAGGGTCGGATATTCCAGGATGCCGAATTCCTTTTTTAAGTCTTTCTGATCGGTCACATCCACTTTGCCAAATCGGATATCCACAGATTCCTTCTTCAACTGTTCTGCAGCTTTGGCAAACTCTGCAGCCAAGCTCTGAGAAGGTCCAGATAACGGGATGTCTGGGGAAAACCAAGACAAAGAAAAGCAGTTGCTTATCCACATTGGCTAGGATGCCCCTTACACAGAAGAACAGAAGAACAACGGCCTGTTCTCACAACAGCCAACCACTTGCCTGTAGGAAACCCATAATCAGCATCACTACCAGGGCCAGATTTAGGTTTGAGGAGGCCCTAAACTACTGAAGGTAATGGGGCCCTTTATATGCCCAGCTGTCCTTTGTCAACAAGAAGTTGTCGCTGTTTTTGTGTGTTGAATATATGCTATTTGGTAATTTATGGACCTAATAGGTATCTAAAGCCATTTGCATATAACAAAATATGTATTTTATCAAAGTAATTGTTGAACTGAAATACAATTAAGAAGCAGTATATTAAAAATGAGGAAACCAGTGACATTTCAGGGAGCAGGCTAGTAGGTGGGTTTCATTACTTACATCATAGGAGCCTACACAACACAAAACACTGTTGCTGTACGTAGGTTTTATTTTGTTTTTTTTATCTTATATTTTGGAAATGTACACCCAGGTTTCTTTTCCTTTAAATTTTTTTGGGGCCCCCAAGACACTGGGGCCTTAAGCTATAGATTGTTTCGATTATACGTAAATCCGGCACTGATCACCACAGAAGAGAATGAGATTTGGAATGGGTTTGTGTACAAGTTGGATATGCTAATGTATATCTAGAGATGCAAATTTAGAAAGAGCTATGCTAATGTGAACAGAATTACAGTACATCTTCATAGTGGGAAGAACTGTGACCAGGTGAAGTGTGTGTTTGCTATTTCTTTATTTCATTTACTTAGCAAGAGTTATATACTGCTTAATCAAATAATAATAATCTCTAAGCAGTTTATATATTATATTGTGAACTGCCTTGAGCTCTACATATGTAGGGCTGTGTACAAATTTCAACGATAATAAATGCATTAATAAACACATTAATAAAACAATGCAAAATATTCATTGAATATAGTAATAAAGCAGGCTTTAAAAGCAGTAGATGTATTAAACGTATCACAGATAACATCAACATGAAAAAAAATGTACACAATAAAATCAGGTGTCTGGGTAGGTTTGCCTTTAAAAAGTTTTTAGTGGCTATCAAAAACAGTGCAATGAAGTCTCTGCCTAATATCAGCAGGCAGGGAGTTCCAGAGGAAAGGAGCTGCAGAACTAAAAGACTGATCTCCCACAAATACAACACAAACATTACATGGCATGTGTATTAGTGCCATTAACTATGGATGGGAAACTTCTGTGATGCAACAAGACTTCAATTACTGTGTAGGGTATCAGGGATGTTCCAATGAAATTGATTGTTGAGAGATTCAGGACAGACAAAAGGAAATGCTTTTTCATAGGCAGTTAACCTATGGAAATCCCTCCCACAAGGAGTAGGGATGCCCACTAATCTGGATGGCTTTGAAGAGGATTAGGCAAATTCCTGGGCAACAAAGCTATAAGATCCAGAAATTGCTGATCGCCAAAGAATTGATGCTTTTGAATTATGGTGCTGGAGGAGACTCTTGAGAGTCCCATGGACTGCAAGAAGATCCAACCTCTCCATTCTGAAGGAAATCAGCCCTGAGTGCTCACTGGAAGGACAGATCCTGAAGCTGAGGCTCCAATACTTTGGCCACCTCATGAGAAGAGAAGACTCCCTGGAAAAGACCCTGATGCTGGGAAAGATTGAGGGCACAAGGAGAAGGGGACGACAGAGGATGAGATGGTTGGACAGTGTTCTCGAAGCTACCAGCATGAGTTTGACTAAACTGTGGGAGGCAGTGGAAGACAGGAGTGCCTGGTGTGCTCTGGTCCATGGGGTCACGAAGAGTCGGACACGACTAAACAACTAAACAACAACATCAGGTTATCAGACCGTTACAAAATGAATGAAAGTAACACAAAGCAACATCGACAGAGGTTTAGCTCAGGCCCAAATAAAGTACAATGTAAAATGAGCGTTAAAATGCCAAATTTCCCCCAGCAGATCACAGCATGCCCTTTTGGCGAGGAAAGATTTGACTAGTAGTAGACACAATGACAAGATTACCTCCACTTCAAGAGCCAGAGTGATTCTGTTACCCTACAAAGGGGGTCTGGAAATGACACCGGTCCTCTTTAGCCAAATAAAGACAGCAGTGTCATGGAAAGAGTTCAGATTTATTGCAGACTACAGTAAGAATAAATGATCCAGAGGAATTCTCCAAATTCTGGACCCAGGATACAAAATTCAAGGCACTTTTATAACATTCTCTTTACATGATTAGTCCATGAGCGATCCCTTTCAGCAATATGATTGGATAACAGACCCCTAAAACTAATTTCATTGGTCAGAACAGCTTGCTCCTAATTACTATGGCAATAGGTATCTTTAATCATCTTAGAGTTGGAAAAGACCCAAGGGGCATCTAGTCCAACCCCGTGCAATGCAGGAATCTCAGCTAAAGCATCCACAACAGATGGCCATCTGCTTAAAAACCTCCACAGAAGGAGAGTCCACAACCTCCCGAAGGAGACTGTTCCTCTGTCTAACAGCTCTTACTGTCAAAGTTTTACTAATCAAAGCTTATAAATTCACTATTCTTCTGTCCCATACAAAATGTTGCTTTTCTGCTATCTCTTACATGAAGACTTGTCTGGATCAGGAAAATTTATTGTTGTCCTGGCTTTGAAGTTGAAGGCTGGTTTCATTCTGCTATGCAGAGCTGATAAGAAAGGCCCTGTTTGTTAGCAAAAACACAAAAATGCATCTTCTATTCGCAGCTGGGGGGGGGGGGCCAAGAAAATGCTTAAACTTCCAACTCTGTGATTCTGACTCAGTGTGAAAACAAAAAGGGATCTCAATCCTTAATTGACTCTATTGACAGAGATGCTCCGATACTGGAGATCTCTGGCTTTGGGATTTAACGAACGTTACATCAAGTGTGTAAAACAAATGCATTAAAAATTTCTGTTTAGCTAGGTATCTGCTTTTTGTTAAAACTAAGTAGCAAGCTGTCAGAGCTTCAAGGCCAAGGCAGCACTGAATTCCTTGCAAAATAAGCAGGCAGGAGAGAGATGGCTTTCTTTCCAACACATTTCCAGTACAGGGCAGTGGCAAAGATATGTTTTGGTTGTGACGGTGAGAATGTGTTCATGCACGTAGCAGGCCGTGGTCAGTTGTGTATCAGAAACATGTTCTGTGACAGAGGGTGTAATCGCATAGGGGTTTGTGCACTATGGATTCTGACATGCCCGTATTTTTCACTCCATAAGATGCACCTGACCATAAGACGCACCTAGTTTTTAGAGGAGGAAAACAAGGGGGGGAAATATTCTGAACGAAACAGTGGATGTATGATTTTTGTGGTTCATGCTGTGGCCACAGACATGTGATCTGACAGTGAGTGGGGTAGCCCAATGCAAAAACCCTGAGAATCCATGTGGATCCATGCTTTGTAACCACGTTTTTGCGCCATTGCAGCCCCACCCAACAGTGGGTGCGTGATTTTTTTGGTGCAGGCTGTAGCCATGGACATGCTATGTGATCTGATGGTGAAGTTGGCGTGCCCAATGCAAAAATCCTGAGGATCCATGGGCTTTTACCTCCCCCCTCCCAGGCAGCCTCCTTTATCTATAGCATCCCTTATCTCCCTCCCAATCGCTTACCGATCAGCTGCTTCCTTTCAACACTCGGTTCCCTCTTGTTTGCCTTAGTGTCTTTTCCTTAGCTGGAGCAGTTTTTTTGCTCCTCCTTTTCTTCTAATTTCTTTCCTCATTGCTTTAGTCTTCCTGTCTCCTCTCCTTGCAAGTTCGCTGTCTTTACCTCACCCCTCCCTGACAGCCTCCTTTATTGCTAGCATCCCTTATCTCCCTCCCTGATCGCTTGCTGATTAGCGGCTTTGTTTCAACACCCACTTCCCTCTTTAAAAAAAAAAAAGCATGATCTGCTTTTCGCCCCAGGGCAATTCGGCTCTAGGGACCACACATTCGCTCCATAAGGCGCACAGACATTTCCCCTTACTTTTTAGGAAGAAAAAAGTGTGTCTTATGGAGTGAAAAATACGGTACTTCCTGGCCACAACACCCACCTGGGTCCCAGGTGAGGACACCCAGGCATCAACTCTCTATTCCAGTTCTCGGGCTGATGAGCAGGAGAGAGCTATGAGCTCATGTCCTGCTTTGAAGCTTCCCATAGGCATCTGGTTGGCCACTGTGAGAGCCAAATGCTGGACTCGGATGCAGAAGAGTTCTATTAACCACAGAGCCCCTCCTCTCCTTTCTCTTTAAACTGACCTTGGGAGCAGACAGCCATTAAAATAAAAGACCCCTTCCAACCAAGCCCCTCTAAATTTTGCTGGCCTCTAGCTCCTATTAGCCCAGCCAGCATGACCAATGGTCACAGCATCCTCTGCAACAGCGGGGGAGAAGGCTGAGCTAGCATAGAAAGTTATGGCTCATTACAGCCATCTGAATGCAGAAATAAATAACTTTCCTGTATTTATTCCTCAAGACACTGTATTATGTAACTGTCCCATCCGAAACCAGCATGGGACAGTCACTTTCATTAGACTTTTGATAAATGGCTAGAAGGTTTTAATCTGTTCATCTTAACATGCCGATCAGTTGCAAATCCCCAAAACATTTATTTTCATCATAATTACCAGGAGACCTCCATTAATCATCCTCTAGCCTGCCACAGCCATCAGCCGCCTTGAAATAATACCCAGCAGCCTCCTTGGCACGTTAATTATTTCATCTAATGTCTTCTATGGTATTCGATGGAGAAGAGAACTTAAACAGAAGACTTTTGATCCTTGCCTGTTAGGCTTTTATGTAACCACATTTGGGGATGGGGATATTCAAGAATCATGGATCTTAGGGCAATTTGTGCGTGGAGTCCCAACCAGGGCAGCCCAATCTATTTTGCCCAATCTATTTTGCTACTTAGGGCAAATGGCAACATGCAGAAGCTGGCATGAATAGCAGTTGGCTCCCACTTTGACACAGAGTCAGTGTGATGTAGCATTTAGAACAGAGTTGCCCAAATTAGGGTCTCCAGTTGTTTTTGGACTACAACTCCCATCATTCCTAGTTAGCAGGACCAGCAGTCAGGGATGATGGAAACTGTAGTCCAAAAACAGCTGGAGACCCATGTTTGGGAAATCCTCAGGTGCTCCCATAATGGCTAAAGTGACGAGCCAAGTTCACAATCAGACTTTGGTGAAGGCGGAAAAGGGGTTGTACTTATGGCTGGAAGACATGAACATCAAGGCGTTTCCATCGATGGCAACATAATGCGAGAAAAAGCTCTTGACCTGTACGCACTGTTCAAACCTCTTACCGAAGAGGGGAGGCCTTGTGACAAGAAGGAGTTCAAAGCCAGCCAACAGCTTCAACCTGAAAAACAGGCATAGCCCTGGCGAGGCTGCGCCCACCGATAAACAATCGGCGAAACCCTACTCCAAACAGTTAAAGAAACTGATAGAAGAAAAGGGATATCTCCCCGAACAAGTTTTCAACACTGGCGAGATGGGGCTCTTCTGGAAGAAAATGCCCAGCCTCACGTACATTTCGAAAGCAGAAAGACACAGCCCAAGACCGTGTGATGCTGTTGTTTTGTTGCAACGCGGCTGGGCATTTAATAAAGCCTGGCTTGCTCTGTAGATCTGCAAATCCTCATGCCCTAAAAGGCAAAGACAAACACCTCGTTCTGGTAATGGAGAAAAAAGGCTTGGGTGATGGCAGTAGTATTCCTGGATTGGTTTCACCGATGCTTCATTCCAGAGGTCGAGCAGTACCTCAAAGAGAAAGGAATTGATTTTAAGGTGTTGCTGATTGTCGACGATGCTCCCGGCCACCCCGAGGGAGTCTGGTTTGCTCATAGCGACGTGGAAGTTGTCTTTCTGCCCCATAGCGCCACCTCTGTCATCCAGCCTCTCCACCAAGGCGTAGTTCGCTGCTTCAAGGCCAAGTACACGAGTCTTATGTTCTCGCGGGTCTGCAACGCTATGGATGCTGATCCCAGTCTCAACGCGGCTGAGCGTTGGAAATCTTTCAACATCGCCGACTGCATAAAGGAATGCGGCTGTAAGTATAGTGTGTTGAACCTATGGTCAGAGAGACCCAGGTTCAGATCACCCACTCAGCCATGAGACTCACTGGGTGGCCTTGGGCCAGTCACTAATCTCTCAACCTAACCTACTTCACAGGGTCGTTGTGAGGATAACACCAGGGGGAGAACCACGTATGCTGCTCTGAGAGCCCTGCAGGTAGGGTTGGATCAAAATATGATAATAATAATAGTTCCTAAGCATATAATTCAGTGGGGTAAAGTGGTGCCTAGACAGCATCTTAAAAAGTAGAGACCTCACCTTGCCAACAAAGGTCTGTATAGTAAAAGCTATGGTTTTCCCAGTAGTGATGTATGGAAGTGAGAGCTGGACCATCAAGAAGGCTGATCGCCAAAGAATTGATGCTTTTGAATTATGGTGCTGGAGGAGACTCTTGAGAGTCCCATGGACTGCAAGAAGATCAAACCTATCCATTCTTAAGCCCCGAGTGCTCACTGGAAGGACAGATCATGAAGCTGAGGCTCCAATACTTTGGCCACCTCATGAGAAGAGAAGACTCCCTGGGAAAGACCCTGATGTTGGGAAAGATGGAGGGCACAAGGAGAAGGGGACGACAGAGGATGAGATGGTTGAACAGTGTTCTCGAAGCTACCAGCATGAGTTTGACCAAACTGCGGGAGGCAGTGGAAGACAGAAGTGCCTGGCATGCTCTGGTCCATGGGGTCATGAAGAGTCGGACACGACTAAACGACTAAACAACAACAACAAAGTGGTGCATCATTAGAAAACAACATGGATGGGAAACTTTTTCAGCCTGAGGGCCACATTCCCTCATTCCGGGGGCCACATACTTGTGGTGGCCATGGGAAAAATCAGTTTAGTCAGACATGCACTTTCTAACCTCTATCCAGGCAAGCAAGAGGTTTTATCACCATTGGAGGACACATACCAGCCTAGCGAAATCGCTAGATCAGGGCACGTAGCCAAGCCAGTGAAGGGCGTGGCCTCTGGGGCGTGGTCTGGGCAGAGTCTTAAGGGCCTGATAGAGAGAGGGCTGCATTCAGACCCTCGGCCTGAGGTTCCCTGCCCCATCCCATGATGAAAGCTTATCTTGCTGCACCCTGAGCTCCTTGAGGAATAAATAAACTAATGATAATAATAAACTAATAATAGCAGCTGCTGCTGCTGCTTTGGGGGTCTCCACTGCAGAGGGGAAGCAGTTTCTAAGCAGTGGAGGCTGACCTATTCAGGCAAATTTTGCATGGCCCCATCAATCTCAGACTGCCTCCGGCCAACCCCCACATGCCATTCTTCTTACTGACTTCTTGCTTGTTATTGCCTCTGCCTCCACCCACTGCTGGTCTCCTGCCTTACCAGTCTCGCTGGGCAGCAGCTACCACTAATGATAAGTAAAGAAAGGAAGGAATGGCGTACCCCTCACTACACACAGCAGATGTGAGCATCGAGGGCACCACTCCAAGCCAAGGCTGGACTTTGTCCCACCCCTGCTGCACAGATTGTATGACATTCGGGCCAGGCAATTCAGGCTACAGCTGCGAGCAAGCTTTCACTTTTGCCTAAAAACAACAACCCAGGCACGGGACACAGAAAAGGATCTGCAGAGGGGAACCAGGGACACAGCAGTCATAGCGAGAGGCTCAGTCAAGATATCCACCCACTCCCCAACTCCTGAGGACTGGTGAGTACTAAAAAGGCTTAAATATTTTAGAGGAGGAGTTGGGGCACTCTGTTTTTGCCTGCCCTGTGAACAAATGTCCGTATCCAACTCTAGTCCTACTCAGCGTAGAAATTAATGGACATGATCAGTGCTTCTTCTTTTGAAGAAAAGGTGCTGGCATTCACCATGACGTTGTGATGTAAGTCACACACTTTAAACATTTGGTGGGAGGGAAAGTTGCCAGTACTGTGTACCCAGAAAAAAAGCACTGGAACTTAGGGACGTTGATTCTAATGGGTTTACTCTGAGTAGAACTTTGCTAGATACAAGCCAAAGTTTTGTGTGTGTGTGCCTGACAACTAGCCCTCACTCTCAAATTACAAAAAAATAAAAATAAAAATGCAGACAGCTGTGAGCACTGTGCAATATGCTATTTTGGGGGTTTGGTCAGTGCCCATCGGTGCTTCCGTTATAGGGAAAGGGTCACAGTACAGGGGTAGGTAGGGAGCTTGCAGAAAGTCCGTAGATGACCCCTGGAAATGGAGGGAATGGGGAGAGTCCTTCCCCACCCCATTCTAGATAACAAATTTTTGATCCTCCAGAGATTCATAATTCTAATGAACATACTTTTCTTTGTTGGAAGAAAAAATATGCATTTTCCCCCACTGTTACATAAGAAGGTCAAAGAGTAAGCTACATGAATAAGCCTCTTCCAGGAAAATCAGTGACTCACAGACAATAACACATTTTACATTCAAAATGTGTGTGTGTGTCCCCCTCCACCGCATAGAAAACACACAATACAATATTCACCTCCTTTATCTTTGTTTATTTTTTGTAAGAAAGGCATGTATGACTAGTCTCCAGGGAGAGGGAAGAAATTCAGTTCTGTTCAAATTCTAACGTGAACCTACCACTTTCCAAAGCAATATGCAAACCAAAACACAATTATCCTTTAAAATTCGCACTTCGTGTTGTTCGATGCTGTTTTCCGAGCCAACCAATGTGCATAGAAATGAATATATTCATGAAAACAATGTATTAAAATGCATTATATCAGTGGAAATTACTTGCATTTTTTTTTACTTCAGGAAAAACTGCATTCAGAACTCTGTATATTAGGGGGGAAATGTTCTGAAATGCTAATGGGCATCCATGGAGACTTAAAATAATAATAATCACAAACCTAGAAATATGGAGAACTGGAATAAAGGGAAACAGAAAAAAACAAAAACAGAATCGACAAGTTCACTTGCTGCCCCAAAGTCCCATTTCCAAAACTTCAAACAGAATTCTTCTGTATATACAGAAGAATACATATACAGAATACATACACAGAAGAATACATATACATATACAGAATTCTTCTGTATATGTTTTAGCAAAACATATACCTACAAAATCGTTCTGCACTAATAATGGATGCTCATTATTTGCATTGATTTTTCAGTTTGCTAAAAAGTTAATAAGTGACTACAACTATTGCTAGATCAAAGCCAAAATCAACCTTGGCATATTTCTATGCCAATGGACTAAACTGAAAAGTCAACAGCAGGAACACACCATGAGCTGGTATACATAATGCAGTGAGAAAATAAGGGCACGGCGCCTTGACTTGCTTTCACAGCATCTAGATTCTCTTATAATATGCTTCTTCTTTGCTTGAAGCAGATCATTGGCTGCAGTTTCTATATTACTTAGGAATGGGGGAGATTTAGAAGTCCTAAATTTGGCTTGGTGAGTGGACTAGTTGGCCTTTAGATACCCCAGCTCAACGAGCCCATGGAAAGGGTGGAATAAATAAGAGATGGGGAGACCTTTTCACCTCAAAGGAAGCATTCCTTTCTGGACAACATAGGAAGTAATTTCCGTTGATTCAATTGGACTTATTTTGCTTCTGAGCAGACATTATAAGGATTGCACGGTTAGTTTAAGATGCCATGAGGCAAATACGTTGATTTCTGTTTCGCTCATTTTCTCATTTTTCCATTCTTAAGTTTGCTTCACATTTCCACATCAGTGTGTGTGTGATATTCATGAAAATTCACCAGCATTTAGTGCTAATTTCTCCTTACACACAATTTTGCCTAATATCTACATTTTTGTAGAGTGACTTCCCCTAATATCACACATTTTTGCATGTTGTTAGCATGAATGTAAGTATCTTCAGGTACACTTTACGCTAATATATGCTTTTGTATATATAGGTTGCCTGACGAAATGCGCCACAAAATTCAGAGAAGTGCAAATTTCGCAGGATGGCTGTGTTTCGGTTTTTGTACTACTCCCCCCCCCCAAAAAGTACAAATTAGGCAGATTCATCTTTAAATGAGAGCTGAATAAAATTTACCCTACATCCCCAGCACTGTTAGACATTCGGGTTTAAAGTGCCCATTTTGTGAAGATTAGCTCATCAGCCAGTGTGGCCTAGTGGTTAGACTGAGGTTCAAACGCCTGATCATCCATGAAACTCACTGAATGACCTTGGGCCAGTCACAGTCTCTCAACCTAACCTACCTCACAGGGTTGTTGTGAGGCCAAAATGGAGAGGAACAGAACCATGTATGGCACCTTGAGCTCCTTGGAGGAAAGAAATGTAGTGATAGATAGATAGATAGATAGATAGATAGATAGATAGATAGAAAGAAATATCTCTTTTGGAAGAAGAAGTACTTACAGAACTCCACCAGCAGGTACTGTGTTCCATTCAGAGCCCTGTCAAAGTTGCTCTTTTTCAGGACCAGAACATTGTCCTCCTCCTTGATTTGGGACAATTTGGCTTTCTTTAGTTTCTTCTCCGACGGGCCAATGCCACCTTCTGCGGTAGAAAGAGGAAGGCACGTTAAACCAGTCAGGACAAGCAGCCACAGAGCTCTCATTCTGGCCTTCCAGGACGTTGCAGACACCACGGAAGAGGAGAAAGGGGACCTAGCCTGGGTCTGCTCTGGTTAAAAATGTCCATGGCCTTATCAGCAGGCCACGTGGCTTAATTCCCACACAATTAGAGATAGGGGACAGGGCTCGCTGCAAAAAGAATAGAGTCTGCTCCTTCTTTGAAGTGTTAAAGCTGCTAACACTTTAGGAACCTAGGGTCAGGGGCGGAGGAAGGGGGTGCGGTGGGGGTGGTACGCCCCTGGTGTCACCACTGAAGGGGGTGACAAAATGCTGGGTGGCACTCACCATGGGGCTTGCAGCACACCCAAGCCACACATCTTTCCTGGGAGTGACACGGCGGCTTGGGTGCCAGGCAGACTCTTCGCTGCCCCAAATGGTCCACCAGCTGCCCCCCCAGCTGTCAGGTAGAGTGGGAGGAGGCAGGCAGACTCCTCAGGGGTCCCGCGGAGCATCCTGCCCCGGCTTGCCCTGCCCCACAGGCTGCTGGCCCTGCCCCTGGGCACAGAGCATGCGCAGCACCCCAGGCGCCTGATCGGCTTGCTCCGCCGCTGCCTGGGATGCTCCCCTTATACCAAGTCATAGCACTGGTCCATCTTATTTATTAGCTCAACGAGTTAAAAGTCTGCTTCAGTAGCATCAAACCAACCATGTGGTGCACAGGGTGAAAGAAAAATAAAGCGCAGAAACACTCTAAGAACAATAGATCAATCCGACAAACTCTAAAACAACAAAACCACCCGAAACAGGTTTAAGCATTTTGTCAAACTGAAAACTGATCTTCCATAAATGGCTGCCACACATGATTACAGAAATCGGTGTGCTCACAGGTAAAAATGAAATCCTGGGTCCTAGATGACATATTTTGCCTGTTTTTGACAAAGGATCTTCTTCGTTTACCTTCTGGTAGCTGTTCAGTTAGTGTCCACTTGAGGCTAGAGAGATACTTCATGCTATGCCCTAGGCAGTGCTTTTTTTCCTTAAAAAATTGTTTAGGGGTGCTCTCATTTTGACTCAAGAAAACCACCATTTTATAGTTCAAATCGGGAAAAGTAAATGGACAAAAGTACAAAGGTTCACAAAATGCTTAGGAGTATGCGTACCCCTGCGTCCCCCCAGGAAAAAAAGCACTGGCCCTAGGTAACTGGTTCAAGGAAGTTATGTTCATTGCTGTGTCAAAGAAATTGACACATGATGGTGATCATTCTGATTTCACCTCTATTCAGGGGTTATTTATTAAATATAGGACACCACAAATTTCATTGCAGTCATACCTCATGTTACGTCCGCTTCATGTTACGTTCTTTCAGGTTACGTCCCATGGCGACCCAGAAGTACCGGAAAGGGTTACTTCCTGGTTTCGCCACTCGAACATGCGCAGAAGCGCAAAATGACGTCACGCACATGTGCAGAAGCTGCGAATCGCTGCTGTGGGTTGCACTCTTTTCATGTTGTGAACGGGCCTCCAGAAAGGATCCCGTTTGCAACCAGAGGTACCACTGTACAATAGTTATCATAGTTAACATAGGAAACTTCCTCATACTGAGTCTATGAGGCTTGTTGAGAGACCTTGAGCTCCTTGGAGGAAAGAGGAAATAGAAATGGAATAAATAAGACAGGTAGCAGTTTTCCAGGGTTTCAGGCAGGGGACATTCCCAGCCCTACCTGGGCTTTGAAGTTGTCACCTGACACAATAATGACATCAGATGATTTACAGGTGGGTGGTCCCATCCATTTGTCAAAAATGGTTTGTGACCCAGTTCTTGATCCACTCTGCAAGCTGGAAAACATTCCCTACCTAAAGTGCCGTTTTTGTGCTCTCAATGACAAGCAGTCTTTGAAAATGACCCACAATGCACCTTTCCCCCCTGTTATCATTAAGCACAGAGAATACTTAATATAATGAGCCTGTGTGCAGCGGCTTCAGGGAAAGATAGGTTCATGTACAAACAGCCTTGCAGAACAAAAACCGGGAGCTTAATGAGAACGGCAATAGCCCACTGCCAAAAAAGGGGGGGAATGAAATGAGCTGGATTGACAAGCCCTGCCCCCAATTCTATTTAAAAAGATTGTTATAGGCCTAGAAGAAGCTTATGCAAAAACAAAAAACAACAACAACCTTGTACCCATCACAAGTGAGCATATTCCTTTAGTATTTCTTTATTGGATTCATGTCCAACATTTGTCTCTAATAATAATAATAATAATAATAATAATAATAATAATAATAATAATAATAATTTATTTGTATCCTGCCCATCTGGCTGGATTTCCCTAGCCACTCTGGGCGGCTTCCAACAAAGATTAAAAATACATTAAAATGTCACACATTAAAAACTTCCCTGAACAGGGCTGCCTTCAGATGTCTTCTAAATGTCTGGTAGTTGTTTATCTCTTTGACATCTGATGGGAGGGCATTCCACAGGGCAGGCGCCACTACCAAGAAGGCCCTCTGCCTGGTTCCCTGTAGCTTTGCTTCTCGCAATGAGGGAACCGCCAGAAGGCCCTCGGCGCTGGACCTCAGCGTCCGGGCAGAACGATGGGGGTGGAGACGCTCCTTCAGGTATACTGGGCCGAGGCCATTTAGGGCTTTAAAGGTCAACACCAACACTTTGAATTGTGCTCGGAAACATACTGGGAGCCAACGTAGGTCTTTCAAGACCGGTGTTATGTCTCCAAGGAACTTAAGGTAGCATACACGACTTCCCCCCTTCTCATTTAATCCCACAACAACCCTGTGAGGTAGGCTACGCCGAGAGGCAGTGAGTGACCCAAAGTCACCCAGTGAATTTCATGGCCAAGTGGGGATTTGAACCCTGGTCTCCCTGGGTAGTGGGCGCCACTACCGAGAAGGCCCTCTGCCTGGTTCCCTGTAACTTGACCTCTCGCAGTGAGGGAACCGCCAGAAGGCCCTCGGAGCTGGACCTCAGTGTGTGGGCTGAACGATCGGGTGGTAATGTTCCTTCAGGTATACTGGGCCAAGGCTGTTTAGGACTTTAAAGGTCAGCACCAACACTTTGAATTGTGTTTGGAAATGTATTAGGAGGCAATGTAGGTCGTTCAAGACTGGTGTTATGTGGTCTCGGTGGCCACTCCCAGTCACCAATCTAGCTGTCGCATTCTGGATTAGTTGCAGTATCCAGGTCACCTTCAAAGGTAGCCCCACATGCTCTCACCCAAGTTGCTCACAACCTCCCTGATCTCCTGGATTCAAGATCTTTACCTCAAACAAGATCAAACAAGCAAAACTGGAGAAGCCAACATCAAACATCCCCCCTGTATGCTTTCGAGTAATTCTGTGGAATCAGTCAACCTCTAGTGTGTAGTCAGAATTATTCTGCAAGTCAGTCTATTGGCACATCTAACACAATACTGACTTGGTATAACGTATTTTGCAATGTTCCTAATGTATCAGATGTTTCTGTTAACTGCAAAAGTTTTTTTCCAGAAAAACATTTCTGCTTTTACAACACGTCATTGCAGAAAAATCCAACTAAGTTGATGTTCTCAAGCTGCCTTTTGCTCTGGTGCCATGAAGACCTTGTTTAAATGCTTCTGGAATCTGCGGCCACCTCACACATTGCTCCATCAAGTCAAAAGACACCTTGCCTCTCCAATCACCTCACACTACGAAGCTATAAACCGGTGTGAACAGGAAGTGCCCAAGTACTTCAATTTTGCTAGTGATGTTCTGGACAGGTGGACCCAAGTGGAAAAGGTATGAATTTGTCTGCTTTAGGAAGACATTGGTGGCTGGCAGGAAAACAGGATATTGATGGTACTATAGGTATGCTTTTATGATCTCCTTGGAGTACAGGGGACCTGTGGCTTTGTTCAGTTACGTGTTCCCCAAACTAAGGGACTGAAGGAAGTCTTGGATTTGGTCACACAGGTTATCTAACTCTAGTCATTGGTAGGATTCTGAGCCATGATTTCTGTAAGCTCCCTTTATTTGCCTTGAGTTACCTTGGCTGACTATGGATCTAATTCAGCTGTAGACAGAAATCGATGAATCAACCAGTTTCGACATCTCTGACTTCCTTATTTTTCCAATTTTAAATCTCCACATTCTTGCAACAATTTGTTTTAATCCTCACGAAAATTCATCAGCATTTGCCTGTGAATTTCTCCTAGCAGTGTTTCTTGTGGGGTTTTTTTTTAACTAAGCTGCATATTGGAAAGCTCTTTTACCTAATGTAATGCACATTGATATGTCATATTCATGAACAAATGCATTTTTTTGTGCATAATTTCCCTTAATATATCTGTTTTTGTATTTACCGTTTGGTTGGAGAACTGCATCTCAAACTTCGGAGAGATGCAAATTTCAAAGGATAACCATGTTTCAGTTCACATTTTGGTTCAAAAAGTCCAAATTAGGTATTTTCTCATTATAATGCAAACAGAAGTGAATTTCCTCTCCCATTCATTGTGGCAGACCACATGCTTTGCACACCTGAGATCCCAGGTTGGGAATGACCTCTGACCTGGGAAGGATCGCTGTCTGAAACCCAGGAGAACTGTTGCCATTCATTGCAGAGATTTGTTTCCTATTATATTGAATATGCAGCCCCCTGTAATTTATAACTTCCCCCTCGACGTCAGGAATAGTTTTAGCAACTCCTTGTAGCAACTGCACCGACAAAAGGAAAGCTGAAGGCCGGTAAATGGGGGTGAACAAAGACAGGAACCTTTCCTCTCTTGTTGCAAATGCCGTCACTGGCAAGACCAGGCATAGGCAAACTCTGGCCCTCCAGATGTTTGGGACTACAATTCCCATCACCCCTGACCACTGGTCCTGTTAGCTAGGGATGATGGGAGTTGTAGTCCCAAACATCTGGAGGGCCGAAGTTTGCCTATGCCTGGGCAAGACGTTATCTTTTCCTCTTAACCAGAAGAAACAGAGACAGAAGCAGAAACTCTAGGCAGTTCAGCAACTAACTGGAGAGTATCCCATCCAGCAATAAAATCAAAAAGATACAAAAAAAAAAAGAACACCAAGCGAAGGGCGACTCCCAACACACATGCAGGCTCACCGCAGCCAAAACAGATGATAAGATTTAAAAAGTTATTGATAAAAAACAACAACGGGACACGGGTGGCGCTGTGGGTTAAACCACTGAGCCTAGGGCTTGCCGATCAGAAGGTTGGCAGTTCAAATCCCCGCGACGGGGTGAGCTCCCGTTGCTCGGTCCCTGCTCCTGCCAACCTAGCAGTTCAAAAGCACGTCAAAGTGCAAGTAGATAAATAGGTACCGCTCCGGCGGGAAGGTAAACGGTGTTTCCATTCGCTGCTCTGGTTCAGTGGAAGCAGCTTAGTCATGCTGGCCACATGACCCGGAAGCTGTATGCCGGCTCCCTCGGCCAGTAAAGCGAGATGAGCACCGCAACCCCAGAGTCGGTCACGACTGGACCTAATGGTCAGGGGTCCCTTTACCTTTACCTAAAAAACAACAACATGCAGTTGCTTACAGTAATACAACCAAATAAAAGAAACGGTTTTAGAACAATTAGGACTTCAAAAGGTATTTAAAACGATAAAAACTTGAGCAAACTGCAGAGCTAAAAACAAATGGTGCTCACCCGGAAGTGCCCCCTTGGGGATGAGCCACACCAATTCGTTGTAGACAATACCAAGCTAGATGGGCCTTTGAGTTGACTCAGTGTAAGACAGCTCCCTGTGTTCCTATGATGACTGCTTCCAAGGCAAGTCTATTCCTAGGGTACTACTGCCCGCTCTTTCTTTCCCTTACCTTTCCTTGTTGGTCATAAGGCCACTTCCGCCTAAGGAGGAGGTGGGGTTGTGGGCTTCACGGCCCCTCCATGTGTGCGGCGGGCGGAGGCCAGCCCCACGCAATTGGGGGGATTCCCGGCCGTGTCATCCCCTGGCCGGCCAATCAGCTGGCTCAGGGGGCGGGGTGGCCTGCCCTATTTAAGGCAGAATGCGGCCGGGGATCTCCCTCTTCGCCGCCCACCAGCTGTTCCTTCCTGGACTTCAAGCAGACAGGCTGGAGTCGGATATAGTTGGTTAGGACCAATGCCTAAGCCAATACCACTCTTCACCTGTAACCAATAAAGTTGTGGCCTTTTTTAGCCCATTAACCTTAATAATTGTGTCATGTATCATTATTTCCACCTGGAGGGGTTGGGAACTCGACACGCAAAATCCTATCTGATTCACACATGTGCTTGGCCCTGTGGATCATGCACCATTTTTAGTTGTCTTTCATCTTATTATAGCTTTTTGGGTTATCTGTTAGGAGGGAAAGAGACCTTCGAATCCAGCCTTCTGGTGGGTGAATGACAAGGAGGGAGAGGTGAAGTGGAGCTTTGAGGAACTGGGAGTCTTATCCCAGAAAGCTGCCAACATGCTCCTTGGTCCATGCGGCTTGCAAAGAGGTGACCGGATCATGACAGTTCTACCCCGGATTCCAGAATGGTGGCTACTAAGTGTGGCTTGTATGCGGACAGGTTAGTCAATATTATGGGCAAGAAAATAGTCATTAGTGTTGGGTGGATTTGGAGGGCAGGATAGGATATTATTTCATTATTTATCGTTCCTCTTACTTGTGTGAGTCCAATGTTTAGCTAGCAGAGCTTAAAATTTAGCATCCCTTTGCAGCATCAAACGTAGAAACTTCTGGGACAAAGGTTGCTTAACCTTATTTGTAATTATCCAGGATGCTTTAGCAGACTAGATCTTCCCATTTTATCCCTTTCATTTGGTTTAAATGTAACGTAATATAAGAATAAAATTACTGTTCACTTACATAAAGCTTCAGACTTGATTCAGCAGTAAGCAGCAGTGAAAAACAAACAAGGCAGAGTATACAGTGGTACCTCGGGTTAAGTACTTAATTCGTTTTGGAGGTTCGTTCTGGAGGTCTGTTCTTAACCTGAAACTGTTCTTAACCTGAAGCACCACTTTAGCTAATGGGGCCTCCAGCTGCTGCCGTGCCGCCGGAGCACGATTTCTGTTCTCATCCTGAAGCAAAGTTCTTAACCTGAAGCACTATTTCTGGGTTAGCGGAGTCTGTAAGCTGAAGCGTATGTAACCTGAGGTACCACTGTACTTCTAGATTACAAAATACAAGGTTGAAATAAAAAATGGAGTCTAGTAGCATCCTTTCTCCGTTGGCTACATGGCGAAGAAAGAAAACTGAGCTCTGAGCAGGAAGGAATAATAATAATAATAATTTATTATTTCTTCCCCAGCCACTCTGGGCGGCTTCCAACAGAAGGTTAAAAACACATTTAAGGAAGTAGTAACGATTATTTTCCTAAGTTTACTTTTCCTGCCAGGGCAAGCAAAGGATGTGACCTCACAGAGCCCCATCTCTAGGAATTTACAGGAGAAACTCCATGTGTCTTAACCCTTTGCTTATCTAGCAACATATGAAATTTTATTTCGGGTGTAAGACCTGAGCACAAGAGCACTCTCCCCTCCCCTACGGTTTCCAGCAACTGGTATTCAGAAGAATTCCTGTCTCCGACTGTGGAGGCAGAGCAGAACCAGTTCTAGATAAACCTTTTAGAAGAAGGCTTGGAAGGCTTTAAAAGGGACTTAGTCAAACACATGGAGGATAAGGGTATCAATGGTTATTAGTCCTGGTGGTTTTGTGCTACCTTCAGGTATCAGAGGCAGTATGCCTTTGAATAACAGTGGCTTGGGATCATGAGTGGAAGAGAATTATTACACTATTTTTATGGGTGTGCTGGGCCCGGGGATAACCCGAGTAACACAGTCCAGGTCCGGTCCCGAATCCAAGGGTTCCGCGAGGAGTCAGTCCGACAGGGCCAAGGCAGGACATGAGGCAGGAAACCAGGCAAGGTCAGGCACAGGATCACAGGCAGGTTCTGGCAAACAGCAACATTGCTCCTGCAACCCGGGGCGGGGTCCGACAGCCTTTTATCTCTGTCGGAGTAACGGCCAGTCCTGATCCCCCAGTGACTCACCTCCCTGTCTTGCCCGAAGGCAAGCACTCCTCCTGCGAGTACTCAGGTCTCTCCTTCTCTCAGACCTCAGTCTCTGCAGCTCGGGAAATGTCGGTGGGTTACTAGACCCAGGGGCCGCCTCAGCCTCTCCTGACCCAATTGGTAATAGAGCAGCTGCACGTGATTGCACAGCAGAGGGCAACAAGGTAATCCCCGCATCTGGAGCCAGGGCAGGCTCAGGCCCCTGACTCGGCCCAGCTGGTGCTTGTTGCAGGGGAACTTGCGCAGACTGGGGCTCTTCAGAATCAGGCCCCAGACTAGGTTCAGATGCCTCCTGAGGCAAAGGATCTGGTGTGGATTGAGACTCCTCTGGCTCCGAGTCCGAGCCCGAGTCCCAGGCCATCACAATGGGCATCCTAGAGACATCTGGTCAGCCACTGTGAAAACAGTATGCTGATCTAGATGGACCTTTGTTCTGACCCAGTAGAGCTCTTCTTTATGTTCTTATGCTACTAATTCATTTATCTGAGGTTCGGCACACCTGCTTTAACCACCACATTATCTTCAAATAAGGCACCACTGTGTGTGCAGCTTCTCCAAGCATGAAGACTTTCTGGGTTCTCTGCTCACTTCATTGCCTGCTTCCTTTCTAGGCATTGTTTTCATCCCAGGGACACCCCAGTTAACAGCCAAAGACATCTTCTACAGACTCCAGGCTTCCAAAGCCAAATGCATCGTGGTCAGCGACGCCTTGGCCCCTGCGGTGGACTCAGTCCTGTCCGAATGCAAATTTCTGAAAACCAAGCTTCTTGTGTCCGACAGCAGCAGAGATGGCTGGATGAACTTCAAGGATCTCTTCCAGTAAGTACTGCAATGGACAAAGCATGAAACGAGAGCAACCAGTTGCTATGCTCATTCTGCTAAGAAGTTCCAGGTGTACAACACTTACTCATTTATAGCTTCCTTTGGAAGGATATCACTGAGGACTCACTGATGTTTTGTAACATTAGTATTTATTTACCAGCTGGGCATAGTTGGAAGCATAGATAGAACCAAGGGTGGATAACTATCTTCACGTGCAGGGGTCACGTGTTAAGGGGGCTGGAGCTGAAGTGTAAAAGTGGGGGTAGCCAATTTTATTTCTTTTTTTTAAAAAAAGAACTCATGGGGGGGTCGGGAAGATCTCAAAAATCTTTTGACACCACAGAAGGAATCTTCAGGAATGGTCAGTTAAAACATTTTTTAAAGATTTTTTTTATGGACAAATTTGGAAGAGCTTGAGAGGCACAGAAATGCTTTTGGCATCACAGTGGGATACCTACGAGAGCACACAATAAAAATATATAATCCATTTAAAATTTATATAAATGGACAAATTTGGGCGGTCTTTGGAGCATGCCCAGAAAACTTCTTGGTGGCCGAGAAATTTGGATGCTGTACAGCAATCCATTGGAATTTTGCCAAGCTGGTGTAGTTTGGGAAGCTTGCTGGGGGTTCCATTCATGAAATGCATGTTTCACATTGACCCCGTACGATGTCACTGTTTTTAAGAGCAGCACCTGCCAACCATGACTGTGTTAAGACAACAAGCGACGAGCCCATGATCATCTACTTTACAAGTGGGAGCACAGGGTCTCCCAAAATGGTGGAACATTCCCACTGCAGTTACGGGATTGGATTTACAGCAAGCGGAAGGTAACACCCGTTGACTTCTTTCAAACTCTTGCGGTGGCAAAACAGTGCAACGCCATTTTGGATTAGGGTGCAAAGGGCCCTGACAGGATTGGGAAGCTTCAGGTTAAGAGGAAGACAAGTGGATCAGAAGAATGGGAAGCTCAGGCTGGGGCACAGGTGCTGGGTTCTGTCCAGCTTTTGGGGGGCAGCAGAAGTATAACATCACATGGCAGGAGGAGACCTGATGGGGACTGTCACATCCATGGGAAGGCCTGATGGGGCCCAACGCGGCTCAGGCTAGGCCTGACAGGCCATGGAATATTGACGGGGCCCACCCCCCTGGTTGAAAATGGGGTGTGTGACTTGGCGCCCCCCAGCTCCCCCCTAGATGGCACCCTTGGGCCAGGTAAAGCAGCATTGCCCATTACTAAGGTTGTAAGAAGGCAACGATTTCTGTTCTGGACTGTATTCATCACTGTCAGCACTGTTTCTCTTGCACTGCAGTTTGGTTTCCCTCCAATACTATGTTATTTGTCTCACTGTCTGCTACTTAATGTAAGTTATGTAACTTACATAATGTATGTAACTTTGGCATAGCTTGCAAGGTGGGGGAGAACAGAGCAGGAGGCTCAACCAATGGTGCAATTAGAGAGTTTTAGACTTGACTTAGATTCTGATGTGTTCCCTGTAGCCCCTAGGGTCTTCTATTCTGCTAAATGGGGCCCTAGACTTCCTCCCCAAAGTCTTACCTGTCAGCAGGGACAAAGCATTGCTGGAGGTGAGGAGTTTTCTCTCTCTGATCCACTCCACTGCCCATATGGACTTTGCACTTCTCCACCAGCTCTCCCCGTACCCTCTAAATCAGATGTGCAACATCTCTGCCGAGACATCCTGTAAACTGCTTCCCAGGATCCTATCAACAGCCAATACAAATGTGTTCTTTCTCACTGAACAGGCACTGGATGAATCTGAGTCCTTCAGATATATTCTGGAATACATCTGACACAGGATGGGTGAAGTCAGCTTGGAGCAGCGTGTTTGCTCCTTGGATCAATGGGTCGTGTGTCTTTGTACATCACCTGTTGAAATTCGAGCCCACCGTCATAATAAATGTAAGAATAAAGGTCTGTGGAGTGTAGGTGGGTTCGGGCATGACCAAAGACTGAGATTCAGCTCAAAAAGGATTTATTGCAACATCAGGAACAAGAAGAACAAGAATGACAAACAGGAACACTTGGCCTAGTATATATACCTTAAGCCGGCCCAGGCAAAACACACCCACCACCTGTGATAGGCTGCCTTAATGCTGCAATTAGCGAATCACAACACTGGCCCTATCTCAGCAGCGATTGGCAGCCTGCCACCTATTAAGAATGTCTTTGGAGGGTTTTAGAATCCTCTCTGTCTTTTGTTATGCAGATGAAGCTCCTGAGCTCCAGGAGGCTTGAAGGCCTAGGCCTGCATTGCATTCATGCAGCCTGGCTTCAGTCTACAATGCCTGCATACATAACATCCTGCATGCAGGTCATAGGTTCACTTTTAAGGAAAGGGTTCAGTTGTAAGGGATGAGCATTTCATGCAAAAAGATTCAGATTCAAGCGTTGGTAAATATGGAAAAGACTTCAGGTCTGAGGATCTCAAGAGCCTCTGCCAGGCTATGTAGGGTCTGTGGACCAGAAATGAGGAACCTCAAGGTCTGGACCCAAATAAAGCCCTCTATGCTTCTAAAGAAGGCCTACCGGACTCCCCCTAGGTCACACCCCTTTCTAAGCCACAACCCTCACTGGTCTGGCTTTGCAGCCTCCTTGACCACTTTTGCCCAGCTAGAATGTGTCCTTCAACTCTGATAATGCCTGTTGATTCCCTGGGCGGAAGATAGAGAGGGATATGTGAGTGTGTAGAATCTAGAGCTGTGCACTGGGTCCCAAACTGGATCTTTCTGATTCTGGTAGACCTCTTTCAGCTGGATCAGGTTGAGGCAGCATGGGATCACCCCAGATCAGCTCAAGTCCACCCAGAGTGATCTGGGGCTGTCAAAAGAGAGGTCCACCTGGCAGAAGGGAGAAGCTAAGGAGATGGGCAATCCGTCTGTGTACATTGTTACACTGCATACCCATTTTTCTGATGTTTCTAAAGAGAGCTTCTTTTGAAAGTGCCTTCTGACGTCCCACCGAAAGCTACCCTCCTAACGTTGGATCTCACCCTATGCTCCAAAACCAGAATTTGAGGTTGCAATAATGGTTGTACTTCCATTGCCTCCATTCAGACTCTCAACCGATACCCAATCACGACTTTCTGCACAGCTCCTACTGCATACCGGATGTTGGTTCAGCACGATCTCACCAGGTACTTTCTAATGTGTAACTGGAAAGATGAACACAAGAGAAGTGTGATGAGAATTGGATGGGTGGCAAGAGGTTCTTGTCATTTGCTCCAGCTGCTCATCTTTACCACGGACGGCTGTAGTTCCTAGTAGATCACTGTCCTTGTTTTATGGAGGTGGGTTGTTAAAATTTTGCTAGCCCATGAGCATATTTTGGTTCCATGCTCTTGCAAGAGCCAAATGACTCGTGCGAGAGCACAGCACCACTGCTGAGCTCAGCAGCAGCTGTGCTGAAGGGAGTGGGCATTCTGGAATCTAATCAGAAGCCGGGATGGCTTCTGTAATTCCACGATGTCCCAGGAAAACACTTGAAGGGTATGCGTTTTTACCTTATTCACACTGTAGAATACCTGTGTGGGCAGGTAAGGAAAGATTGTAATTCATTTCTACCCTAGCGCATTATGGGAGAAAGAGACACTCTTGAGTCATTGCCCGTAGTTTGAGGCTTGGGGGTTCTTGGGAATGGAGCTTGGCTTGTACACCATGGCAAATGTTACGAAAACAGATGCTTAACCTAGTCTATCATTTGAATAATTGCATGACTAGAGAAATTGCATACTGTTCCCTGCATAATCCATTTGCTTAATCAAGTTAAGCATAATACCACTGCAAAGTGGTTTATGAAACACAGTCTAATCGAATTCAAGGGATTAGGTGAAAATACGAGCACAAATCCAGCTGGCTATAGCTGGTGCTTCTGTAGCAGGTGTGGGGAACCGGCAGCCCTCTAGATGTTTCGGGAACACAACTGGCATCAGCCCCAGTGTCCTGCTCTAGGTGAGTCCCAGGTTGCAGGAAACTTTCCAGATAACCAAGACTGTTGTGGGTATGGGCAGCAGAAACATCCAAGGGCAGCCCAAGGTCCAATTCCAGACAAGCAGTGGTTCCTAGAGGGGCTCAGGCAAGGGTCCATCTGAGCTCCAGTCTAGGGCAGCAGAGATTCAAACAAGAACTCAGACAAGAGGGAAGCCCAAGGTCCAGCTCACCAGCCGCTCAGATAAAGAACAGGTCAAAGGGTGGGTCAAAGTCCAGGTAAGAAAACAGCTAGCTGTAAAAACATTGGCAGGACTATTGTAATAACCTGCAGTTTTTAAAATATAGATATATGAAAATTGATGAATAAAAGAATGATTTGATATAATTTAGAATATGCAGGGAATGATGATAAAAAAAATTAATGAACCGCAGAAAGAGGAGGAAGTCGAGTTTTGAAATGTTTGATTTACTGTTAAACTACTATTGAAATGTATATAAATGAAAACCATAAATATATGAAGAAAACAGCTAGCTCTGTGTACAACACAACGTGGTGGTAGCAAGACATTGAGGCGTTAAGTCAGAGATGCCATAACCCCAGCCTGGGCCCTGCTGCAGCCTCTTCGAGATTCTGCAGAGAGACCTACTCAGGAGGAGGGTCCATGAATAAATAGCCCTTTACTCACGAGGAGTCTTCTGCAACTGAGGTCTTCGCAGGGGTTGTTCTTACTCTGCATCCCAGACTGAGCTCCCTTTCTGCAGGGAGGGGGCCCCGCCAGCCTCCCCCAAGGGAGGGTCCCAACTCTTCCGTGGATATTGTTCTGGGCTATTCCTGAGTTTCTGGGGCTCCGGATCCTCCTTGGTAGAGGAGTCATCTGGTGAGGGCATGGGACCCAGCAAGCAGAGCCGATGATCAGGGGTGATGGGAGTTGTAGCAACATCTGGCGGGCCAAAGCTCCCTCACCCCTGATCTATAGGATTGCTACTGATGGTTGCCATTTCTTCTCAAGCTGCAAATTCATGAGCCTGAAGCACTGTGTGACAGGAGGGGAACCACTCATCCCAGAAGTGATGGAGCGGTGGAAGGCTCATACAGGGCTGGATATCTATGAAGGCTATGGACAAACAGAAACAGTATGTCTGTCTTTGTTAGTGTATGGTGGTGGGTTTTTCGACAGCATTCCATTCTGTCCAATCTTCTGGGGGGTAAATTCTAGTGGTGGGCGTGGCTAGGGACAAAAGTGGGCGGAGCAAGGAATGTAAATCTTTCTTTCTTCCTGGGCACTAGTTTCTACATGCACCTCTCGATCCCCTTTGCTCCTAGACCAAACCTTGCTTGTCTTAGATTGGTATGCTGTCTTCTCATGCCACAGTGAAAACAATCTCCTCCCTCTCCAAAATCGCCCCAAATTTCATTTAGTTGTATTGTGCTCTCTCGCTCTCTCTTTCTTACAGGTAACAATATGTTCCAATATAAAGGGAATGAAAATCAAACCGGGCTCACTAGGAATGGCTTCTCCACCATATGATGTCCAGGTACAAACTTAAATTTACCAGAATGGTGTCCATCGAAAGGCTTGAAGATAACAGAGAATAAATATTCTTTATCCTTGTACTTTAATTCCCTATAATTATCTGTCACCAAGTAAATCCCCGTTATTATGAATTGCAGGGAAGTCCTGTGTATGCAAGTAATTTGCTCTTTTCTCAGCTGTGTCCCAGCTGAGCAGTCCATTTTCCTTGTTCCAAAGAATTGAATGGGAATCAATGAAAACTGATTAGCCCCCTCTTTCTTTATCTAAATATTCTCAAATGTTTTCCATTTCTCAGTAGAATATCATGTACTAGAACTCTGTGAAAACACACACTCACACTGCATGCATTATATATATACCATAGAACTTAATGGGGCCATTGATTACTAAGTCAATCCTCACTTGCATAGTTCAGTTCTCCATGTTCCTACTCTTTTCCATTTCTTGGAGTGTAACAGAACCCCGAGAACAAGCTTTATCTCTTTTTATTTATTCCATAGAACCTAATGGGTGCCACAGAGAATCAAGGATATGCATATAAATTTTAAATCAAGGCCTGTCAATTGAAATGATATGTGCATTTTGGGAAGCTTCCTTCTGTTGTTTGTTTGTTTGTTTGTTTGTTTGTTTGTTTGTTTCTATAGACTGTAGATGATGAAGGCAATGTTCAACCTCCAGGACAAGAAGGGTACATTGCGATCAGGATCAAACCCAAGCGACCATTTTGTCTTTTCTCAGGGTACTTAGTAAGTATTATCTGAGGTGACGAAGTGGGCAAACTAAGGAAGGAGAAGAAAATCAACACATAAGACTCTTGCTACACTTTCCTGTGTAACTTTTTAAGCCAGGGGGAGGCAAAGCTGTACCCTCCAGATATTGTAGGTCTTCGACACCCATCAGCCTCAGCCAGCCTGGCCAGATGTGAGCTATAACTCAGCAACATCTAAAAGGTATCAAGTTGCCTGCCCTGCTCTAATGAATGAGTTGTACTTCCCTGTTCTTGTGGGAGGAATGTATTTTGGGTTTTTATGTTCATTTTTGTGTAGTGTTTTCTAATAAATAATAATAACTCGATTTGGTGTTCCTCAACAGGTCTGGTGAAAATGTTCACCAACAGCTTCACTTGATCTGGGTTTGCATTTGTTACAGGGTTTAGTTGTGGGAAGGGATGGGGGAACGGATTTGATCCCATTGACATGTAAAGATGAATTTTCTTCATTTGCACTTCCCTAAACAATACCCAAACTGAAACACAGCCATCCTTTGGAATTTGCACTTTTCTGAATTTTGCAATGTCGTGGAATGTGTACCCCAAAAAAGGGCATATACCAGGGTAAACTGCATAAAACGCATACGTTGGTGGAAATAACTTATCTAGCTGTGTTATATTAGGGGAAATGGTTTTGCAGGACCTCAGTGCAACAGCCCTTTCCCCATTTGTGAATCCCAACAACTGGTATTCACAGTCATACCATCTCCGATGGTGGAGATGGAAAATAACCATCATGGCTAGAATCCATTCATAACTTCATCATCCATGAATTTGTCTAATCCTCTTTTCAAACCATCCACTCTCCCTTTGCATGGTGGTTTGGTTTAGGGTCTGGTGGAGAGTATGAGAAAATAGAGGCAACAGAGAGGCGGAGATAGGACAGACTCAGGATAGGACTCAGATAGGGCAGAGGAAGTGACAGCATCTGGTCCAAGGACCCTCCAAGATCTGGAGCTGACACTGTAGTCAACCCAAGAGCCAGTCGCCTTGCTATTTTATCTTGAGGCACCATTACCAAAAGGGACAGATCAGCAGTCATTGGTTGAAATGTTGTCTGGTTGTTGTTGCCAGGATAACCCTGAGAAAACAGCAGCTAGTGAACGTGGCGATTTCTATATCACTGGAGACAGAGCGATTAAAGATGAAGAAGGTTATTTCTTTTTTGTCGGAAGATCAGACGATTTGATTAATTCTGCTGGGTAGGTTTGGTTCAGTCGGCTTTTTCTTTTGCTCTGCGACAAAAGGCACGGGACTGACCTCCTTCTCTCTCTTAGGTACCGTATTGGCCCGTTTGAAGTGGAGAGTGCCTTGATAGAGCACCCAGCTGTGGTGGAATCGGCTGTGGTCAGCAGCCCAGATCCCGTGAGAGGAGAGGTAACAGAGATTCAGGCAGCCAACACATTCTGCAACACACGATACTCAGGGGGCAAAAGCCACATGCAGTTTGCTTGCTTGGGGAAAGCGTAATAAATCTTGAAACATGACAGCGGCACTGGCAGTACTGCATTTCAGGGATGCTTCTAAGTCGAGGAACTATGAAAATGTTCTCAGTGAGAAAACTCACCTTAGCTCACCTGGGTACAAAGGAAAAGTCAGGGGGGGGGGGAACAGCCCAATGCATGATCTTACCAGGACAACAATGGGGCCTGGTCAGAATCTGCATCTGAACCATGTGCACCATCCCCTTCTGGCTCACCACCCTCTGGACTTTCATTCTCAGCATAAATGCCTAAATCATCTCTCAAAATGTCAGGGTTAGCATGTAAGTGAGTCCATCCAGATTGCTCACAAAATTCAGCACTCCTACTGATGACCACTCTTGTAGTATCCCCATCTGGGTTCACGAACCTCCAAGATTTGGCGTGTGGTTCGTACCCACAAAAGATGAGTTTCCTAGCCCTTGGACTTCCCTTTTTCCTTAACGCTTTTGGGATAAGTACATAGGCTTGAGATCCAAACACCCGAAAGTAATTAACTTTGGGCTTCTTCCCGTATAAAGCAAAATATGGCGTAGTATCAATTACCGAATTATATACTCGGTTCAGAATATGAGTAGCCGTCTGCCAGGCTTCCGCCCAGTAACTTTTAGGGAGTTTAGAATCAAACAACATAGCGTTTGCCAACTCTTGCAGAACCCTGTTTTTACGTTCGGCCACGCCTCCTTCTTGGGGGGAATAAGGTGTAGACAGACGATGCTTAATTCCCTTTTTCTTAAAGAAATTCTGCAACACAGACCCGGTAAATTCTGACCCTCTGTCTGTCTGAAAAGCAAGTACTCTAGTACCGAATTCAAGTTCTACTGCATGAACCCAATTTTTAACTGTTTCTGCAGTATCTGCTTTTGTTTTGAGAGGAAAAAAACCATGTGACTTTTGTTTTGTCATCCGAGAGACACAGTGCATACCTCGAACCTCCCATGCTAGCAACAGGCATTAGGCCACATAGGTCCATATGCACAAGTTGGAATACTTTGTCAGATTTCCTATCTGAACTGGGATAGCTGCATCTATGAACCTTCGCTCTTTTGCATGCAGTACAATCCAAATACTTAGTACATTTGTTCATTTTGCACCCTTCTGATAATTCAGGTTGCCTTTTAACATACTGAAAATTAATATGTCCCAAACGGCGGTACCAACAAATGGCGCCATCCATGCTCAGGAGTTGGGGCAACAGCAGGCTCAGGGGAACCCCCCAAATTTGCAATATTTAGAGGGGAATTTCCTAAGTGGGGTGAAACTACATGAGAATAGAGCATGCTTAGTGGATGTGAAATGCTGGCTGACTGCAGGGGGACAAGGGGAAGGGGGAATAGAATGGAGTGTCTTTTGCTACACCAAGCACTTGATCGCACTGAAACCTACTTTTTCTCTCTGAGTCATTAAAGCACATATAATTGGCATCCTATAGGTGGTGAAAGCCTTTGTCGTCTTGTCACCTGCCTTTTTATCACATGACTCAGAAGAATTAATCAAGGAGCTCCAGGATCATGTGAAAAAGGTGACTGCTCCTTACAAGTATCCTAGAAAGGCAAGTATCTTCCCAGGACCTAAGCAGGAAATGGCAGTGTGTGTTGAGAAGTCAAACTTTGGGAAATCAAGAAGTTGTGTCTCACTTTCCTGTTGGACTGATGTGATATGTGCCCTAGTGGCTTGGTGCTGATCTGGGAGACTTTTCCCTGCTCATAACTCTAGGTACAGGAAGACAGCAATGATTTCACTGGTTCTCTGTAAGTGATATTGTGTACGAAGAGAGGAAGCGGCCTTATCCCAAGTCAGACCAACAGTCTGTCTATCTTCTCCCGATTCCTACAACCTCTGTTAACTCTGCTTGCTCAGGTCTCCCCTGCCTCCTGCAAACCACAAGAGCAGGCTCCGGCAAAAATCACAATGCAGGGAAAACCGGGAAAACAGCCAATGCCTCTACATAGCACCCTACTTATTTCAGACATCGTTATATATCAGCACATCGTGATGTTTAGCTAATGATATATCGCGATGTCGAAAACCAGATATTGCCCAGCCCTGTCCATGGGTACTAGTCATGGTGGTGGGATCCTCCTTCCTTGTGCTTCAGTAGCAGCAAGCATCTGAATTACTAGCTGCAAGGGAACAGAGTGATTACGCTCCTGTTCTGCTTGTAGGCTTCCCAGAGACACCTGGCTGGCCACCGTGAGAAAGAAGAGTCTGGACTGCATTGGCTTTCAGTCTGATCCACTAGGGCCCTTAGATCTTCAGAGGCCCTTCTCCAGGTCCTTCATCTGAGGAAGGCTTGGAGGGTAGTGACAAGCGAAAGGGCCTTGTCAGTTGTGGCTATTCAACTGGCTATTCAACAAAGGAGCCACTGTGGTGTAGTGGTTAAGAGCTGTAGACTCGTAATCTGGGGAACCGGGTTCGTGTCTCCGCTCCTCCACATGCAGCTGCTGGGTGACCTTGGGCTAGTCACACTTCTCTGAAGTCTCTCAGTCCCACTCACCTCACAGAGTGTTTGTTGTGGGGAGGGAAGGGAAAGGAGAATGTTAGCAGCTTTGAGACTCCTTAGGGTAATGATATAGCAGGATATCAAATCCAAACTCTTCTTCTTCATCATCTGTGGAATGCTGTCTCCAGCAATGTCCATCTGGTGCCTTCACTGACATATTTTCAGCGTCAGGTCAAGCCTTTCCTTTTTCCAGCCAGGCCTTAGGATAACCGTGATGCTATCCTTTTCTTCCCAGTGTGCTACCAAAGCTTCCTCCAGCTGTTACAAGAGTTGTTTGGTAGCTTTGTAAGGTATAATATATTTATATTAATTTTTGTATGCCTGTTAAGTTGCTTGGAGGCCTTCAAGTAACAAACAAGTCTAATGAATAATAACAATGGTCACAGACTGGAGACGTTTTCAGAGGGGAGATGTTGTTGTTGTTGTTGTTGTTGTTGGCTGGAAGAAGCCATTAAGTTGACACTTCCACTCACATGAAAAGCACTAAACTCTTGTGAGCCATGGTAATGTGACTGTGATAAATGACGTCAATGTCTTTTACTTTGCTAGGTCGAGTTTGTCCAAGAGCTGCCAAAGACAGCTGCAGGGAAAATGCGAAGGAACGTTTTGCGGAAAAGAGAGTGGGGGACTGTCTAGCTTCGGAAGGACATTTGCATATGCAGAATTGTCCTGCAATCAGCCTTTTGCTCTGACGATGGAGAGTTTCCCCATCTTGCCTTTATACCCTAATCTATTGCTAAGTTCTGATATCTGATATTCACATTCTCCAGCAACAATAACTATACTTTCTCCTAAGTTTGCTTCTCTTCATATGAATATCTCAACATTCCACCATTCTTCTTGGCTTTACCTTTTCGGCATGACTTTCTATGCCAAAATACCAGTATGCTTTCTCTGCAGGCCAACTGTTTTGAAAAGGCACGAGCCTTAAAATGAGCAGAGAGTGTCACTTCACAACTCTTCACACCATGGACCCATGAAAAAGATGGGCAAATTGCCATGTGAAACTCCCGTGATTTTCCAGGTTGATGGGCTGCAAATTGATTTTTTTTCTAAACCCAAATCACACGGAAATGAGCATGAAACCTACACTACATTCCATTCCTTTAGTTCTCCAGAGCTGCCTTTCTACATCATGTGAACGCTCAAATATCATGGGCAAAATAACAGCTAGGGGAACGTCAGGAGAATGGAATTAATTGCAGTGAGAATGCAGCCTTTGTTGCCAAAGTGAACCTGCAATACATCAGGAATTCTTCACCGTTACATGTTTATTATTATTATTTCCTGTGGCCCTTCAGATGAAGGTGGTGGGTTCCATCTCCCATCCATCACAAGACGGCATGGCTAATGGTTAGAAATGATGGGAGTTGTAGTCCAGCAACATCTGGAGAGACCCAGCTATGTAGAATGCAATGGATGTGTAGTTTGCTACAGCTTGCAGTTCTTCAGCTCATTCTAGGGATGGGCAAATTTGTTGATTCTGGTTTCTAGTTTTTCCAATCTTAAATCGGTTTCTAGATTAGCTTGTCTTAGTCTGCGCAAAAACCCATAGGCATTCCTGCCGGCATTTCTCCTAATAGATGCATTTTTGTATGCAACACTACCTAATTTATAGATTTTTGTGAACAATTTCCCATAACATAACAAATTTTGGGGTATTATTTTCATGTGCGCACTTCTAGGTGCATCTATGTACAAATTCTTTGGTTGGAAAACTTCATTGCAAAATTCAGTAAAATGTCGGTTTTAAAGGAGAGCTGCATTCCCTCCCCCCCCCCCCATGTATTGGTTCGGGAAGTGCAAATCTGGTAATTTTGTATTAAAATATGAACTGAACTAATCTCTATCCCAATCCCAAAGTCATTCATATATTTCCCTTCCTTTGTGTTGCTGATGAGCATGGTTGCACATGGTTGTAAAGCAAGATGAGCTCCGCAACCCCAGAGTCGTCTACGACTGGACTTAACTGTCAGTGGTCCTTTGGTAAAGGACCCCTGGATGGTTAAGTCCAGTCAAAGGTGACTATGGGGTTGCGGCACTCATCTCGCTTTCAGGCCGAGGGAGCAGGCGTTTGTCCACAGACAGCTTTCTGGGTCATGTGGCCAGCATGACTAAACCGCTTCTGGCAAAACGGGACACCGTGATGGAAACCAGAGTGCATGGAAATGCCATTTACCTTCCCGCCACAGTGGTAGCTATTTATCTACTTGCACTGGCATGCTTTCGAACTGCTAGGTTGGCAGGAGCTGGGACAGAGCAACAGGAGCTCACCCCGTCATGGGGATTCAAACTGCCGACCTTCCGATCAGCAAGCCCAAGACGCTCAGTGGTTTAGACCACAGCGCCACCTGCTCCCTTAACACTCATCTAATCAACATACAACTGGCCCACCCCTTTGTGACATCTCAGTAATTTAACCAAGTGCAGCCATAGGAGACAAGACACCACTGAATGCCAAAGTTCATGGCGACATCAGAGCAAATCTGTCGCTGTTGCAAAATACCCTTGCAAAATGCCATAGGCTGTGATCCTTCTCAATGTATATACATATATTGAAGAACATTAGTTCTTTGCACTGTTTTGCAGAAACACGTGGGTCAGAAATGCCACGTAGCCTATGTATATTTTCCCTTGCATTCTACCAACCATAATTTTATAAGACATTAATGTACATGAAACCTTTATGTCATGCTGCCCACTGTGCAACATGTTTGCAGAGCTGACCTTTGCATTTCTTCAAAGGAAAAAGTTTTCTGATTGTACCAAATAAATAATCGCTGGAAATAAAGGTGTTTTCACTCTTTTTTTGGGGGGGGATATTTATTAAAGTTTTCACAATACAACAAAAGAAACAAACTAATAAAGAAAATAATCGCTGGAAATAAAGGTGTTTTCACTCTTTTTTTTAGGGGGGAATATTTATTAAAGTTTTCGCAATACAACAAAAGAAACAAACTAATAAAGAAAAGAAAGAAATGAAAGAACGAAGGAAGGAAGGAAGGAAGGAAGGAAGAGAAAAAGAAACTATAAGATCCTCCCTCAACACTATATCTTAAATTTCATCCCCTACAAAGAAAGGGGTTTTCTCATTCCTTACACACATGTGAAATATCTGAAAGAAAGCTTCCTCCCCTATTGACCAGCCCAGGAATTAAGATCATCAAAGGAGATCTTCCTGGTGGTGCCACCACTCTCAGAGGTTCAAAGTGGGTCTTTAGTTAGAGGGCCTTCTCAGTGATGGCACCAAGAATATGAAACTACCTCTTCACAAAGATACATGTGGCACCAGCTCTTTACAGGTCTCAATGGTTGCTGAAGACACAGCTCTTTAACCTGGCCTTCAAAAACTGAAGAGATTATTTCAGTGTCCTCCCTGTAATATGTTCTATGGGTTATTGATTTTGGAGTTGTATTTTGGGGGGAGGGGATTATGGTTAACAGTAACTAGTTTCTACTGTTTTGCTTGTGTTTTTATAGGCAGTAATCTCCCTGGAACCTTCTTTTGAAGGCATTAGGCAAATTCTAAGGTGTCAAAAAACAATAAAATAAATTTAATAAATACCTAGAGTGGGCACACATACACAGGTGCATAAACCATTTTCTGAAACGGTGCAATCCCAAAGCCATTTTGACTCTCTTAAATGACCCCAAATATTTCTCTGCTGTAGAAGGACGTATCTGGGGAAGAATAACTTTCCAAATAGTTATTTGTCACTTGTAAATCCTGTAAATAAATAAACTGCTTGGAATGGAACCTCTGCAAATCCGGTTTGGCAAGTATCTGTTAAGCAGGAGATGTAAAATGGAGATGTAATATGGGCAATGCTTCTTTGAAACACGTATTTTTAACAATGTCCCACACTAAGTTTTGGGAGAAAGTGTTGCATTGTATAAATAACACGTCATGGAGGAATTTAAGATTTTCAAATGTGAACATTCTTTTGAACTATATACCTATTGTATGGAAAGTGAAAACGGAACAGTGAAAATGGATCCTACGTGCCATAACGGTGGCTAAGAAATTGATATTGATGAACTGGAGGAATAGAGATATGATTCCCCTTAATCAATGGCTTGACAATATGACAGCATTAGCAACATATGAACAGACTGCATATAGACACAGACTTTCTTTGGATGGATATAATGATATATGGAATGACTTTACACAAAATATATTAAGTTATTGATAAAGATATTTGTACTTGGCTAATAAGACTATACACGTCTGTATACAGCATATGGAACTGTAATTGAGTGTTTTTCTTTTATTTCTATTTTCATTCATGTTTTTCTTTTTTCTTATTCTTTTTCATCACTCTTTTTTATAAGCGAAATTCTTCTAATAAAATACTAATTTAAAAAAGCAGAGAAGACTGTCAATAGAGCATCTTCTGTGTATCAGTAGGTACAAATTTGTGAACGGGAATCAGGAACTAAGGTTGCCATATTTCAAAAGGTAAAAAGTAGGACACTCCGAAATTTGTTGTGCTTTTAAAGACAAACCCCAAACGCCAAAAAAAGGATGACCCAGACTGGTCTAGATAGGGCAACCAGCAAACATTATCAGATATATTCACAGACGTGAGACAAGCTACACTCTCAAATTTATGTTGTAGACCACCTCTTTCTGTGACACATGTATGATGCTTTTGGGGTGTCCTTGGCTAAGGAGCTGGGCAGTTTCAAAAGTCTTTAAAAGGTTTTGCACACTTTTGTTCTGGGTCCTCACCTCCTGGGCGGGGTGGATTCTGTTGCAATAGAATAATAAAGATCTGCCTTGCTTTCACTGGCTCCCACCTTAGCTCATTCTTCTCTGACCGATAACAACCTTGGGGGACTCTGAATCCCTTAATGTAAAAGCCCTCCCTCCCTTAATTTCCCTATTTTCTGGTAACAAAGAGCAGGCAAATCATCCATTTTACTTTTTCCCAATATCTCTGTACTCATTGTATCCTTGTTATATGGAAGGCAGAATAACTAATCATTCTCTGCTGTGGTTTCAGGAGGATTTTCAGACTCGCTTCAAATTTTAAGCTGATCAGACCACAAATACTCATGCTTTGGATGTTCCTAAATTTCAAACGGCTGAAAATTCAGAGCAGGCATTTAGGTTTGCAGTGAAAACATCTAGCGATCCAGAAATGAAAATGATAGTTTGTACGTGGTACCTTGGTTTACAACTATACAGTGGTACCTTGGGTTAAGAACTTAATTCGTTCTGGAGGTCCGTTCTTAACCTGAAACTGTTCTTAACCTGAGGTATCACTTTAGCTAATGGGGCCTCCCACTGCCGCTGCGCCGCCGGAGCAGGATTTCTGTTCTCATCCTGAAGCAAAGTTCTTAATCCAAGGTACTGTTTCTGGGTTAGTGGAGTCAGTAACCTGAAGCATCTGTAACCTGAGGTACCACTGTAATCCGTTCCAGAGGTCCATTTGTAAACCAAAACAGGTTGTAACCCAAGGCGTGCTTTCACCAATGGGGCCTCCAAAAAATTTTTTGTTTGTAATCCCCCCCCACCAAAAAAAGGGGGTTGTAATCCAAAAAAATGTTGCAAACCGGGACATGCATTTCTGGGTTTGATGTGTTTGTAATCCAAAATGTTTGCAAACCAAGATGTACGCAAACCATGATACCACTGTACGATAATAGTTTGCAGCTGAGCGCTCAATGTACTTCACAGCCAGTTAGTACAGATGATACCCAATTAGAATTGTAGCTTTAGAAGGGACCCTGAAGATCATCTGATCCCACCCCCTGCAATGCAAGAATATGCAGCTGTTCCCCATACAGGGATGGAACCTGCAACCTTGGCATTGTCAGCACCACACTCTAACCAACTGAGCTATCCAAGCTGGTGGACCAATGGACTGACTCACTATGTTGTTGCTCTGAACACAGATCTCAGAGATTTCTTTAAAGCCCTTGAACACAGAGAGATAGGAGGATCTTTTGGGTCACTCTAGGAATGAAGGGGGTGGGGGAGAGAATGTTAAGAAATCTGCATGCAGATGTAAATGTTTACCCTGTTGCTTTCATTCCCTCCTCAAACTGTTGCCTGAGAAGGGTCAAAGTACCATCATATTTTACGGATTATGTCAATTATTAGAGGACAGTGGCATCCAGTACTTGGCCACACACCTTTTTGCTGTGGAAGTGCAGGCCAAGGCAATTCAGGACCCTCAGTGCGTATGATGTTCTCCAAGCAATAGCTGCCACAACTGCTCTGAAGACAGAGCTGCCCTGAGAAGAGACAGAACCCAGTGAAGAAGCCCTTTCTCCTAAAAACCTTTTGCTCCAGTTCCTGACCTACCAGAACTCTCAGGTTAGTGTTCTGTCCAGATGGGCCTAAATCCCCAACTCCATTTGAACAGCAAAAATGGCACTGAAATATTGCATTTTATCCAGCAGGTGTTGAATGAGCATTTCTCTTTCTTCCTCTTCATTTATGGCATGGGTGGTAAAGTCCTCCAAACATTCTTAGACTACAACCCCCTATAACCCTAGCTAACTTGGGCACTGGTCGGGGATAATGGGAGTTGTTGTTCAGCAACAGCAGGCTGAACAACAGTGTGAACTGGCAGTGAACTGGCAGTATGGTGTAGTGGTTCAAGTGCCAGACTAGGATTTAGGAGGCCAGGGTTAAATCCCTACTCAGCCATGAAGCTTATTCAATGTCATAAAAACATAAGCAAGAATATATATATATATTTATAAATGTATTTGCATTGTTGTAATATGATATACACAGGACGCGGGTGGCGCTGTGGTCTAAACCACTGAACCTAGGGCTTGCCGATCGGAAGGTTGCGGTTCAAATCCCCATGACAATGTGAGCTCCAGTTGCTCGGTCCCTGCTCCTGCCAACCTAGCAGTTCGAAAGCACACCAGTGCAAGTAGATAAATAGGTACCGCTCTGGCGGGAAAGTAAACGACGTTTCTGTGCGCTGCTCTGGTTTGCCAGAAGGGGTTTACTCATGCTGGCCACATGACCCGGAAGCTGTAGGCCGGCTCCCTCGGCCAGTAAAGCAAGATGAGCGCCGCAACCCCAGAGTCATCAGCGACTGGACCTAATGGTCAGGGGTCCCTTTACCATTACCCTTTAATATACAAATACACACACAAACTTCTGTATATATGTGTGTATGTGTGAATAGTTCTGTTATCAACTCACTTACATTGTCAATTCAATAAACAAGAGTGGGAGGAAATAACAACAACAACAACAATTGTGGGATGAACAAATTGTTTAATGGGAAGATGTCTAAACAAATCCGGATGTGTGCTCATTGTCATATAACCTCTCCAACACATCAGAACAAATGCTAATGGCTGGGCATAGTATCACCTCTCTGTAAGCTTTGTCCAAACAAATCAGGATGACTGCTTGATAAACAGGTCATCTGGAGCAGCTCAGGAAATCCAGATCTCCCTGACTCACACCCCTGCCTTAGGCAAGTACTGTATCTTTCCTTCCATCAATGCATGGTCTGCAACAGGAGAACAATTGTGCTAATCTTCCTTAAAAGGCTGTTGTAAAGATGACAATGGCTGCCATTATTTGGAATTGTATTTATTCTTCTGTGCCATGCTTTTTTTTCTTGTAGATTGGTGACCCAAAGGAGTATTTTAATTTTTTTAGCGCTAACGTCATTGCAAGGTTTAATTCTTCCGCCATGAAAACTTTACTGAAATCACAGATTCTCAGATCGTTCTGGATACTTCGACTGCATCACCGATGGTTCCACAGACACAACAGGTTCCTCGGCTCTCCCATTTTTGCTCAGTACGAAGCTCAAAGCCAAGGAGAGCAGCAGCTACCTGAGTATTTTAACTTTGCAAGTGACGTATTGGATAAATGGTCACAGATCGAGAAGGTAGAATTTACTTTCCTTCTACAGATGAAGTGGCTCCTTCTAAATTAATATCCGATTGTGTCCTTTTTTGAAAAGCAGTTAACGTGTGTGTGTGTGTGTGTGTGTGTGTATTTCTAGAAATATATATATACACACATATGATGCTTTGATGCCAACTTACTTCTAAATAGTGAGCACCTCCAAACCATCAGAAATTTGTGGCAGCGTCCCAAGCTCATACAACAAGATTTAGGTTTGCACAATTAAAGTGGATTAAAACGCTCTATCATCCCAGCACAACAAATCCACTTTTAAAAATAATTGAACCTTTTACGTTTAAGAAAATTATGGAGGAATGCATTAAAAAGTGAGGAGTGAGCAAATGATTAATGGGCAGATGTATAAACACCCCACAGACAAATCAGGTATAATGCTCTTTGGTGTACAAACCCACCCCCACCAGATTGCAATAGACATTGAGTAAAGACCAGATACAATCTAGCCTCCACATAAGCTTTATGTAAGCAAATAAGGATGAAGGCGGCAGCTAGACTGCTGACTGGGAGTGGCCACCGAGACCACATAACACCAGTCCTGAAAGATCTTCATTGGCTCCCAGTACGTTTCTGAGCACAATTCAAAGTGTTGGTGCTGACCTTTCAAGCCCTAAACGGCCTCGGTCTTGTATACCTGAAGGAGCGTCTCCACCCCCACCATCCAGCCCGGACACTGAGGTCCAGCTCCAAGGGCCTTCTGGCGGTTCCCTCGCTGCAAGAAGTGAGGTTACAGGGAACCAGGCAGAGGGCCTTCTTGGTAGTGGCGGCTGCCCTATGGAACGCCCTCCCAGCAAATGTCAAGGCAATAAACTACTATTTTACTTTTAAAAGACACCTGAAGGGAAGTTTTTAATATCTGACGCTGTATTGTTTTTGATATTTGGTTGGAAGCCGCCCAGAGTGGCTGGGGAGACCCAGTCAGATGGGCGGGGTATAAATAATAAATTATTATTGTTATATTATTATAACAGGCTGCCTGGAGGAGCCCAGTAATAAGTTTCATCCACACACCCTCCAAGCCTGATCTGGAATTGACGTGGTCATCACATACCCCTCAACTGTCCCGCTAAAATCAGGACATCCCATTTTGGGGGGCTTTGCTTGTGCATGAGGACACGGCCCCCTTAAACACACAAGAGCATGGTACCTAAAAACTCGATAGATCACAGTGCCCAGAAACACACATTTCAAATAAACACGGTCAGCCCTCAGGCTGAAAAAGGACCCCCGCCCCTGCTAAATCAGGTCTATAAACAAAGCAAACTTTCCCTTTTCTTTTAACACATCTGCATTTATTTTGCAGGAAGGAAAAAGACCTTCTAACCCAGCACTATGGTGGATAAATGGAAGAGGGGGTGAAGTAAGGTGGAGCTTTGAGGAGTTGGGAGTCCTGTCCAGGAAAGTGGCCAATATACTCTCCAACCAATGTGGGCTATGCAAAGGAGACAGAGTTTTGGTTATCCTGCCCCGAATCCCGGAATGGTGGTTGGTGACCGTGGCTTGCATAAGGACAGGTCAATAAAAATAGCTGAACGTAATACGGCAGGGATGGTGAACCTGTGACTCTTCTGGTGTGGTTAGACTCCAAATCCCATCAGCCTCAGCCAGCATGGCCAATGTTCAGGGATGATGGGACCTGGAGTCTTGCAGACACAGAACCAGGAGGCCACAAGTTCCCCAACCTTGAAATACAGCCTTTCTTGGAACTGTCTTGAACTACAACTTCCATCATCCCCAGCCAAAACTTCCAATGGTCAAGGATGATGGGAGTTGTAGTGCAATACATCAGGAAGGCATCATGTTGGGGGGGGGAGACAGCTCTTGGTGGCGACCCACAAGTTGAAACAATAAAGAAAGTGTGGGCAATTTCTGGCCCTCCTGATGTTACTAAACTACAACTTCCATCCACCCTAGCAAGAAGGCTCAATGGCCAGGCATGATTGGGGTTGTAGTTTAGTAACATCTGGTAGGCCAATGGTTCCCCCACACCTGCCATAAAATGGTGGTAGGAGACTCCATGCCATGGGCCAGATTAGACCCACCAGGCAGAGGTGTAGGAAGGTCAGGTGGTACCTGGTGTGGAACATTTCTTGTCACACCCCACATTGATTTTTATTTTATTTTTTGCCTGCAAAAATGGTTTTATGTTATTTCATATTTTCTTACAAAGGAATGTGGTTTCTGAGCCTCTGATAACAGGCAGGCGACTATGGACAGATACTTAAATCTACAAGATGGATTGTGTTTTGGCCTGCGTTATTTTATTTATATTTATTGTTCATTCATTTAATAAAATTTATTTTAAAAACCTGCAAAGTGGTTTACCGAAACAAACAAACAAAAAACACCACAGCAGTAAAACCAAGAAAAATTAACAGTCCTACTTTAAAACATACAAAAGCTAAAATATTAAGATTAAAATTACTTCAACTTCCTAAGCATCTAGGTATGCTTGCCTAAAGAAGAATGCTTTCAGCAGGTGCCCAAAAAGAGTCTAGCAAAGGCACGTGCTTTGTTGAAATTTCAGCCTTCACAACATAGGAAAACGGCCAAGTTAACAGCTATTTTTGTGGAGGAGGGTCAAGATATTAACTGATATGGACTTTTGGAGAAGGCATTTTTTTAAAAAAGTTTTTTATGAACCGCCCTAGTAGGGTAGTAGTTGTTCCTTGATAATTTGTCACCCCCTCCATGATGGCACATGGGGCGGCCCCCCTTCCTACGCCCCTGCCACCAGGCCTCTCCATTTGGCCCAGAAGCATTTGAGTCTCCAAAACTCCTACAACACAGATCCACGTGTCCTTAAAAAGAACATTGCTCTTCTTGTAGGAATCATCCTTATGCCTGGAATATCCCAGTTAACAGCAAAAGACATTCAGCACAGACTTCAGGCATCGAAGGCCAAGTGTATCATCACCACAGACGCTGTGGCCCCTGCAGTGGATTCCATTGCAGGCAGCTGCAACTTCCTGCAAACCAAGCTGGTGGTATCTGAAGGCCCGAGGGATGGGTGGCTGAATTTCAAAGAACTCTGCAAGTGAGTATCCCTCATTGTGCTTCATCCAACAACACAGGGGTGGAGAACCTTCGGGGCCATGGGACCAAATGCAGCCCTCCAAGCCTCTCTGGTTAGCCCTTGAGACTTTCCTCAGGACATAGCCATTTTCCAGGCATACATTCTCTCAGTGCTTTTTTCCCCTAGAAAAAAAAAAAGGTGCTGGTATTCACCATGAAGTTGTTACAGTAAGTGCCACACTTTTTAACAACAAAAAAGAGGTGCCAGTACTGCATACCCTTGAGTAAAGGTAAAGGGACCCCTGATCATTAGGTCCAGTCGTGGCCGACTCTGGGGTTGTGGTGCTCATCTCGCTTTATTGGCCGAGGGAGCTGGCGTACATCTTCCGGGTCATGTGGCCAGCATGACTAAACAGCTTCTGGTGAACCAGAGCAGCGCATGGAAACGCCGTTTACCTTCCCGCCAGAGCGGTACCTATTTATCTACTTGCACTTTGTCGTGCTTTCGAACTGCTAGGTTGGCAGGAGCTGGGACCGAGCAACGGGAGCTCACCCCGTCGTGGGGATTCGAACCACCGACCTTCTGATCGGCAGGTCCTAGGCTCTGTGGTTTAACCCAGAGCGCCACCCGCATCCCAATACCCTTGAGTACCCCCTGAAAACAACAACATGGCTTTCTCTCCTCAGACCACCCCCCTCCCAGGCCCTGCTTTGCAGCCTCCTTGGGTGCTTGTGCCTGGCTGGAATGCGTCCCTGAGCAATGTAGAAAGTGGCCTCTTGCATTTGTGATTGGAGTTACTTTAACTATTGTGGCTTTCTGTGCTACACAGAGAGGCTCCTGACAGCCATGCTTGCGTGAGAACAAAGATCCATGATCCAATGGTTATTTACTTCACCAGTGGAACGACGGGGGCTCCAAAGATGGCTGAGCATTCCCAAGGGAGTCTTGGCTTTCGGCCCATCGCCCACAAAAGGTATCAAATAGAGCCGAAGCAAAAATGTACTGAGAAAAGGTCTTGAAGTTTTCTATTTCTCCTCACCAAAGAAGGCTACTTTGCAACATTTTCTCCATATATTCTCCACCATTTTGTGAGGCAGTTTCCATTTCCCATCAGCCCCCACTCCACAATTCCCCAGAAATGCATTATGAGGGATACAAAATGGCGGCCAGGCTGCCAACACAGTTGTTGCTGCTGCCAGCACTAACACTGAGACCCACCCCTGAGAAACTCATGAAGAACTTCTCTCCCGCTCACCCCCAGTCAATCTTCCCTCAATTTCTCTTGGCACAAGTTCAGGGTGCAGCATCACAGAGTCAGGCAAGGCAAGGGAGGGCAAAGTCCAGTTTTCAGGAAGACAGAAGAGGGTCAAGCAAGGCAAAGTGAAGTCCAGCTTATGGTGAAGCATGGCAACTTGGTAAGTTAAAGTGCAGCAAAGTAAGATAGGCATTTGGGAATGTAGAAAAGCCTTGTGGAGCACTGAAGGCAGAGACACATTCATGCAATTGATGTTTCAGACTGCACACCTAAATGTGAATGCAGCAAAACACCAGGCACAATTACTGGGCGGTACCTGATCAGCATTAATCTAAGGGGGGGGGGGGCTCCTTAGGGTTTCCAAAATTGGGGCAGAGACCCTAGTAGATCAGGGTTGCAAACTCTGAAGGGTACAAATGTATTTAATAAATAAATTTAAAATAATAATAATAATACCAAACAGTACAATGCCAACCGCTGAACATAATCTTCAAGGCCCTTGTTGCATGCTTGAATTGCCTGTTGCCATTTTCTCTCCTCTTTTATATCAGATACTGGCTGGATTTGACCCCTGCTGACATTATGTGGTCCACTGCAGATACAGGATGGGTGGTGGCTTCTCTGGGGTCTGTTTTCGAACCATGGGCTTTGGGTTCCTGCGTCTTCATACACAGCCTGCAGCAAATAGAATCAACAATTATCCTGAATGTAAGATTCTTGCTCCTGTCTCTTCAAACATTCTACCTGATTTTTCTCTATAATGGCAGTTAGTCAGTAGCTGGGATTACATTAGAAGTGGAGGAACAGTAATGAGACTTATTGTTTTTTTAACATTATTTTTGACTAATTGCTATTGTCTCTGAGTCTGCGGAATAGGTTGGGATTTATGCCCATTTAAGGTTAATCAGACCACAATTGCTTTTGTTTTACTTAGGGATGGAGGAGAATGTTTGTCCTGGGGGATTAGGGATAAATTCAGTTTGCATTTCAAGATAAACCTACCTAATTCACACTTTCTGAAACAATATGAGAGCCAAAACACGAGAGCCTTCTTCAAATATTTGAAGGACTGTCACATGGAAGATGGAGCAAGCCTGTTTTCTGCCACATGCAGCTCTCTCAGTCTGGCCTTTGGGGTTCTCCCCAAACTACAACCTTACTAGCCTTGCATTGTACTCTCCTTGGGTGTTTTGGTCCGGATAGACTGTGCCCTTGACATAGCTGTCAACCGTCCCTTATTTGGTGGGAAAGTCCCTTATCCCAGCGCTGTGTCCCGCTGCTGTCCCTTATTGATGATGTCCCTTAAATTTCCCGGGTTTCAAAGGAAGCAGCTCCTCTGCCTCTCTGCCTGCCGGCCAGGGAGGAGGGAGGCTCCAATTGTGTTGCTTGGCTGCATTGCTCACCCAATAAGGAGTCTAAGAATGACTGGGGGGGTGGAGCTTGCATGCCTTGCGCCGATCACATCGGCTGCATTGCCTGGGGACTCGCTTTTGCTCAGCGCTTCCCAGCGGAGAGGTGACGGTGGTTTTCCTTGCTGCATCCCCTTTGCCGGGTTGCTGCACTGTGGGAACCACCGCTTGAGGCTTTGTTTGGCTGCTGGCTGGGCTTTCTGCCTTTGGCTCGGAGGGGCTCAGAAGTTGAACATACCTGTGCCTGGAAAATCCCTTATTTTGGCTGCTGATCCCTTATTTTCGAGGCTGCTGGTCCCTTATTTTCAAATCTGTAAGTTGACAGCTATGGCCCTTAAACTCTGATAATGCTTTTCATTTGGAGACTAGAGAGTGTGTAGAACTAAGCCCTCTGTTCAAGGGTAAAATTAAAATTGGTTGCTCCGCCGACTCCCCCCTCAGGCCCCACCCACCATGGGCATGTGGCCCTCAAAAGGTCACCAAGAAGAGAGAGTGACCCTCAACCTGAAAAAAGTGCCCCACCCCCCTAGTTTAGCACTACTGTGCATCAGCCAATTTGTGAGATGAACCAAGACAGTTAATATAAAACTCAGTTGATCAAGACATTGGGTTGGATCAGATTGTGTTGTTCTTGCACAACCTTTGCCTTTTTTTATCTGCTAGACTCTGTCCCGGTTTCCCATCACCACCATCCTGGGTCCTCCAACCTTGTTCCGCATGTTGGCACAGAGCGATCTCACCAGGTACCTTGATAAATTCCTGGTTTCAGAATGGATTTGCTGCATGTGTCCAGACTCCGATGTCAGTGATGTTATTGAAGCTCTAGTTTGAAATACAAACCTTAGCATCTTGCCCTGCTTGTTTCCAATACCTGACAAACGTTACATTCCAAGAATTGCAATTGCGATTTGAGAGGAAGAGAAGAACTTCTACTTCTACTTCTACTTCTGGTATCTGGAGTGGTAGCAGCAGGAAGGGGTGTGGTTCTTGCCTCTTTCCCCTTGGTGGTGCCTTTAGCACTAGGGAGCCTGGGAAATGTGTTTTTCCCAAGGCACCCAATAGCTTCAGTTTAGACCTCCCAGACACTTGTGCCCCTGCCATAACAGCATTCAGGGTGCCAGATAGAGGGAGGAAGAGGGAGGAAAATCTCACGGCCTGGCACTATCATGGTCACAACTGCCTTTTCTAAGTCAGGTGAATGACAAACGGTAAGTGTAAAGGTTGATTGATGCAGTTTGGAAGGCTTACACAAATTAGATAAGGACTCCGTTGTGTTCCTAATGATGTCATCAGGAGCAAAACAGGCCAAGCTGGATTCCAAATGAAGAGTACATCTGTACACATACTCATGGCTCAGGATGGAGACACACAACTAAATCTAGATACTGATATAGACTAAATATAGATACTGATGCATTGATCCTTTTCCCCCCAGTGGCCTGAAGGTGTGTTAAGATCGCATTTCACCATAGTCTTAAATACCATCAAAGCAGTATCTGGGACGCCGGGAAGCTTGGGAAATGTGCTTTTCCTAGGGTGCCCAATAACTTCTGTACAACATGTTCTGGGTACACAGAAGGGGCTCTCTAGAATGTGCCTATCTAGGCCTGCCCGCTAGATACCAACGCTTGCACCAGCCACACTGCTGGACAACACATATGTTGGGGTCTATGGGGGTGGGGTGAGCCAGGTGTGCTCTAGAGATACCCCCTTCACCTATTCCGTACCATAGCCACCAAATGACTGAACAGAATTCGTGTTCTTTCCCCATGGAGTGTAATTCCCAACAACCTGCCAGGCCTTGTTGATGACCCCCTCCTTGAACTGTGCGTTTCTTAGATGCTGCATAAAATGTCCTTGGGGGTCTCTTATTTTGTTCAGTTATAAGTTCATGAGTCTGCAGTACTGCTTAAGTGGAGGGGAACCTCTGAATCCTGAAGTGATGGAGCAGTGGAAAAGCATGACAGGACTGCACATCTATGATCTCTATGGACAGACAGAAACAGTAGGTGCTCCTGTTTATTCTTATGCTTTCAATGATCTTTTAATATGGAGATAGGGGACCTCAAACACATGGGCCAAGGTGGACGCCAAGCCTCGCTATCTGGCCCTCAGGATTCTCCTCATGCCACATCCCTCCCCAGCCACACTCCCAAGGTCATGACCTTCACTGACCCCCTGCTTTGCACTCCCATTTAGTGTTTTCATTAGGTAAATAAACAGTTGTCATTGAACTCACATAAAATGCTTCTTCCTTGCCTAAAAGGAGGATTGTGGGTATTATGAGTATCTGTCAGCTTCCCCCACTCCTGCACCTTCAGCTCATGTTCTGGGCCAAGCTGATTGTCTTTAAGCATCATCAGTTTGCTTCCTGAGAAATGGGCTAAAAAGAGTAGTGAGGTCTTTTGGGTTCAGGCCCAACTTCTGCACCTACCCTGTTTCCCCGAAAGTAAGACATCCCCCCAAAATAAGACCTACTTCCACTTTTGCCTCTCGCTGTAATATCAGGCACCCCCCCCCCAAAAAAAATAAGACCTCCCCGATAATAAGACCTCCCCTGAACATAAGGCCCCCCTGGAATATAAGGCCCCCGAAGCTACCGTAAGGCGTCCGACTCCTTTGGACCGTAGCAGCGGGCGCCGCCACGCAGCTCACTGATTGGCCGCAGTACAACCAGAACTGTTCAGGCAGTGCAAGGTCTCTTTAAATCGGAGAGCCTGTACCGGCGCCAGGATATGCTGCCGCCTGCCGCTCGCTCTGCCCTGACGGAGTCTGGCTGACTCAGAATTAGACAATAAATGTGTACCATATTCTTCTTCATGGAAAAATAAGACATCCCCTGAAAATAAGACCCAGCGCATCTTTGGGAGCAAAAATTAATATAAGACACTGTTTTATTTTTGGGAAAACAGGGTAGCTCAAACAAAGGCAGTGACATCCCCTGCTATTTATTGAAACCTAGGGCAGATCTACACTCATGATTTATAACGTTAAGGAAGGGTTAAGGAACAGTTATCATAACATATTTGGACATACTACGTTTTGCTTGTGATGTTAATAATGCGTTATTAAAATGAGACACCATAGGGCGCTGCAGAGCAACCAGGAACTGGACAATAGGGAAACTGCTTTGTTATGAAGGAAACAAGGTAAGGAATGTTTTTATTTTAGCAGTATGCCCAGTGATGTTTTAGAACAATATATCTAATAAGTTAGGGTAGACCTGGCCCTAGTCAAACGTTGTAAAGCTACAGAAACTTGGGAATGTGCCATTTGAAATCCTTGCAAATCACTTCAATGGAAACATGCAAAAGATCAAGATGCAAAGATAACAAAAGCTGTTGGGGAAATGCCATATAGTCCCCTTTTGAAACAATATAACAATCTTCTTTTAAACAGGGTGCGATTTGTGCGGTTAAAAAAGGGATGAAAATTAAACCCGGTTCAATGGGAAAGGCATGTGCACCATATCAAGTTGAGGTGAGTGGTTCCTATTTTTCTAGCTCCTATCCATTTTTAAATGACAGCCAGCGAAGGTTGGTCCATTAGGGAAAATGCACTACCAATGTCGGTCCACCTTCAGCCAACACCCTCCCCCCGCAGCTGCCTATCTGCCTACTTACGACCAGTCTCAGAGTGGCCCCAGCTGCCAGCTTCCCCCTTCCTCCTTAGTCTCAGTGTTGTCCTTGTAAAACTCAACAGGGAAGAATATGGAGACAAAACTAGAATTAGTTCACTTTGACAGTCATTTGGTTCTACCTACTGCTGGCCTCCTTGCTTTCTGCCACACTAATCCCAATGGGCACCAGCCAAAACCACAGAGTACAGCTGCTGTGACACACCAGAATGGAGGATACTCGATGCTGTGGTCTATACCACTGAGCCTCTTGGGCTTGCCGATCAGAAGGTCGGCAGTTCGAATCCCCGCGACGGAGTGAGCTCCCGTTGCTGTGTCCCAGCTTCTGCCAACCTAACAGTCCAAAAGCACACCAGTTCAAGTAGATAAATAGGTACCACTGCGGCGGGAAGGTAAATGGCATTTCCATGCACCCTGGCTTCCATCACGGTGCACCAGAAGCAGTTTAGTCCTGCTGGCCACATGACCCGGAAATCTGTCAGTGGACAAACAGCAGATCCTTCGGCTTGAAAGTGAGATGAGTGCTGCAACCCCATACTTGCCTTTGATTGATCTTAACTTTCCGGGGGTCCTATACCTTTACCTTTACTTTTCTTCTAGATCATAGATGAAGAAGCAAATGTTCTTCCACCTGGGAAAGAAGGAGAAATAGGCATCAGAGTGAAGCCCCAAAGGCCCCTTGGTTTCTTCTGTCGCTATGTAGTAAGAAGCCTTCTGGAGAACTTCATTGATTTTTGTGTGGCATATGAAGGGACACCATAATTAGAAAGGCTGGGTGAATCCACAGAGCTTTGTTCCCCTTGGTTCAACTCAGGTTTATTCTGCATTTTCATCACTACCGCCCCAGAATGGGGGGGGGGGGAGTTCTCAAGCGAAATTGGGAAGGAGTTGCAGATTTGTGTCTTTATTTACATATAAAATAATATTCATATACCATCCATCCAAATAAAATATCAAAACAGTAGACGGCATGCTTTGTATATGTCCGTCTAATACAGAATAAAGGCAATACAAAAGAAATATTAAAGTGACTGGCTCATCTTGAGGAAATTTTAACAAATGCATAGGCCTATTGGCATCAAAAGATCCTCAACAGCAATTAGCAGTAGGAGAGAAATTAGATTCAGTTTTCATTTGAAGCTGAGTTTGTCAAATATGCCCTTTCCAATATATATATATGTCTCTCTCTCTGTGTGAACAGATCCGTCCTTCAAAATTTGCACCCCTCTGAATTTCGTTTGCATTATTTATTTATTTATTTATTTATTTATTTTTAAATTTGCATACCACCCTTCCTCTGTAGATCTCAGAGTGGCTCACAGCATAAAAATGCAAGGCGAAAACACAAAATACATAATAAGAACAAGAACAAAGCAAAACAATGACCCCTCTCCCTCCAAGCCCCTCCTACAAGCACATTAAAAAGGATATAGGGTATTAGTAAGGCTATTTTCCTAGATAAAGAGGTACCGGAACTCACCATGAACCTTGTTCGCTTAGAATGGCAATGATGCCCACCTGAGAGGTGCCGGAACTGAGTTCCAGTGAGTTCCAGCTGGAAAAATAGCCCCAAATGTTAGTTGCCCACAAGCCTGGCTGGAGATATGCTATGCAGTTTGCCAACCAACCAATATTACATAAATGCACATATTAGGGGACACTGTGCATGAAAACAAACATATTGACGAAACACATAAAAAAGCATTGTGTTTGGCTTAACCACCATTCATCTTCTCATTGAACTCTGGGAACTGTAGTTCTGTGAGGGGAATAGGGAATAGTGACCTCCTAACCTTCTGTCAGGGATGCAGGTGGCGCTGTGGGTTAAACCACAGAGCCTAGGACTTGCCGCTCAGAAGGTCGGCCGCTCGAATCCCCACGACGGGGTGAGCTCCCGTTGCTCAGTTCGAAAGCGCGTCAAAGTGCAAGTAGATAAATAGGTACCGCTCTGGCAGGAAGGTAAACGGCGTTTCCATGCGCTGCTCTGGTTCGCCAGAAGCGGCTTAGTCATGCTGGCCACATGACCTGGAAGCTGTACGCCAGCTCCCTCGGCCAGTAAAGCGAGATGAGCGCCGCAACCCCAGAGTCGGCCACGACTGGACCTAATGGTCAGGGGTCCCTTTACCTTTACCTTTAACCTTCTGTCAGCACCCTTAACAAACCAGAGTTCTCAGTCAGTGTAGAGACAATACTGAACCAATTGGACCAATGTTCTGACTCCGGGTGAGGCAGCTTCTGATGCTCCTATAACTCTGCAGTCCTGGGGCAAAATGTCCCTGTGGTTAATTCCCCCTTTCTGAACTGTTTTCATTAGGATAACCCAGAGAAAACAGCTGCAACAGAACGAGGGGATTTTTACCTTACTGGGGACAGAGGACTGATGGATAAAGATGGATACTTTTGGTTTATCGGGAGAGCTGACGATGTCATCAATTCTTCAGGGTTGGTTTGTTCTCTTCCTTTCCTAATTCTGTAGCTCTTTGAAGCCGGATGCTTCAGGATCCCCAAACCATCTTGCATTGGCACAAACATGATTCTAATCAGCCAGTGCTCTGTAACAGCTGGATGTTGGATGAAGATCCGGGAGACCTTCAACCAATCACAGGCTTGCAGGCTGATCTACTTCACAGGGTTGTTGTGAAGCTAACATGTGGAGGGGTGAATGATACTTTGAGCCCCTCAGAGGAGAGTTAAAGGAGTTATGATTATCTAGAGTAGTAGCAGTTGTGATTAAGCTCCCAAGGTTCCCTGTCTGTGATTTATTGTTTTCTGCAACATATTGCTAGTATTCAACTGTTAGCAGTAGGCTTCTTTATACGTAAGATGCATGTGTTTTCACCCCAAGTTCCAACAAATGCAAATAATCTACTCATCCTTCTCATCTGCAAAATAGACATTATTCAGGTTAAGAGACATTTCCATGCGAGGCGTCTTTCCTCCTACAATTTCATTGTTGCTTTGTTGTTTTTATTATTATGATGATGTCAATTTCTTAGGTATCGCATTGGACCATTTGAAATAGAAAGCGCCCTTTTGGAACATCCAGCGGTAGCAGAAGCCGCAGCTGTCAGCAGCCCAGACCCACTCAGAGGAGAGGTAACAATTGCAAAAACAGCATCTGTCCAGCAGGGCTGGGGAACCTGTGGCTCTCCAGGTTTCACTGGACTGCAACTCCCATAATCCCAGGCTATTGGTCCTGCTGTCTGGAGCTAAGAGAGCTAGTATGCTGCAGTGGTTAGAGTTGTGTAGTGCTCACACTAAATCCTGGGAGACCAGGGTTCAAACCTGCCACACAGCCATGAAGCTCACCGGGTGCCCTTGGGCCTGTCACTGCTGCTTAGTCTAATGTACCTCACAGGGTTGATCAATAAATGTTTATTTATAAAACAAGTATGCTTCCAAGCACAATTCAAAGCACTGGTGCTGACCTTTAAAGCCCCGATCTGCCTTGACCCTGTAGACTTGAAGGAGCATCTCCACCCCCATCATCCAGCCCGGACACTGAGGTCCAGCTCCGAGGGCCTTCTGGTGCTTCCCTCACTGCAGGTAGTGAAGCTACAGGGAACCAGGCACAGGGTCTTCTCGGTAGTGGCACCGGCCCTGTGGAATGCCCTCCTACCCGATGCTAAGGAGATAAGTAACTATATGACTTTTAGAAGACATCTGAAGGCAGCCCTGGACAGGGAAGCTTTTAGTGGTTGATGTTTTATTGTGTTTTTTTTATATTTTGTTGGAAGCTGCCCAGAGTGGCTGGGGCAACCCAGTCAGATGGGTGACATAATGTTGTTGTTGTTGTTGTTGTTGTTGTTGTTGTTACTGTATTATTATTATTAGGGACATGGGTGACACTGTGGTCTAAACCACTGAGCCCAGAGCTTGCCGATTGGAAGGTTGGCGGTTCAAATCCCCATGACGGGGTGAGCTCCCGTTACTTGGTCTCAGCTTCTTCCAACCTAGCAGTTCGAAAGCACAACAAAGTGCAAGTAGATAAATATGCACTGCTCCAGCCCGAAGGTAAACAGAGTTTCTGTGTGCTGCTCTGGTTTCGCGAGAAGCAGTTTAGCCATGCTGGCCACATGACCCGGAAAAACTGTCTGCTGACAAACGTCGTCTCCCTCAGCCAGTAAAGCGAGATGAGCCCCGCAACCCCAGAGTAGTTCGCGACTGGACTTAACTGTCAGGGGTCCTTTACCTTTTTAAAAAATTATTATTATTATTATTATGTGCAAGAGCCCTTTCTGGAACAGGCCAATAGTCCACCTAATCCCGCATCCTGTTATCCCAATGCCATCTGTGGGATACTCACATGCAGGACATCCAGAATATGTGAGGAGGGGAGGCTTTAGAGGGGTTCGTGCAGGGTGTGTGGCAGGGGTGTTGGTGACTAGAGTGAGCTGGGGCACAGCTCCGTGTGTGTGTGTGTGTGTGTGTGTGTGTGTGTGAGAGAGAGAGAGAGAGAGAGAGAGAGAGAGAGAGAGAGATTGTCTTTGCTTATATGCCAACTCTGCCTTTCTGCCTTTTAGGTGGTGAAGGCATTTGTGGTCCTGTCCCCAGCCTACACACTCCAAGACAAGGCAAAATTAACACTCCAGTTGCAGGAGCATGTCAAGAAAGTTACTGCTCCATACAAATATCCAAGGAAGGCAAGTATTACCAGGGAATATAGAGATGTTTAGAGACCGTGGTGCTGGAGAGAGCGGTGTTGTAAGCTCAGGAATAACATCTCCCCCCCCCCCAAAAAAAAATAGAGATATGAAAGGTCACTAGTCATATTTTCTATACCATAATGATGCCTCTGATCTTTCAAGAAATGAAGGCACACCAGTTACTTTGGAATCTAATCACTTAGTAATTATCATTAGTACTTCTAATTTTCCTCATGATTACTATGTTCCCCAATCTTGTTAACCAGTTCTTAACTACTGGGATTTGAAAGGCTCCTCCTTTCATACTTTCAAACTTATTTCCCCAACAGCAAGATGACTATGTCTGAGGTCATAGCCTCACCAAACATTTAAAACACTTTTACGCCACTAACAATCTTGGCTTTCCCCCCTCCAAATATATATATATATATATTGGGAAGTGTAGTTTGTTAAGGGTTCTGAGCTGCAATGCCCAGAGTGGTTTAACAGTCAATCCCTTTTCCCAGGAACTCTGGGAATTTATCTCTGTGAGAGAAATAGGGATGTCCTAACAACTCCCAGAACCGTTAACAAACTACAGCTCCCAATAATCTTTAGGGAGGGGAGCCCTTAATGTTAAATGTGCCTTAAATGTACATGACTTGATAAAGAATGCTGTGTTATTAAATACATCATAATAAGAACATCTCTAGTTGGGACACTCACTGTCACTAATAACAGATACCCATTTGCCTAATCTGGATGCTGAATTCCACACCCTCCTTGAAAAACTCAGAGAAGTGACCCATATTCACCATTCATGAACAAGTCCATAAATGTCGGAGGCTAACTGAATTCAGGCCTGTTTGCAACACTCATTGACTGATAGATGCCCTGATCTCAGACCCCATGCCTCTGCAGACAGATTACTCAGAAATAACAGCCCCCACCTGCAATCCGAAGCAGCACATTTTACCTAGACCAGGTGCAGGGAACCTTTGGCCCTCCAGTTGTTGCTGAACTACAACTCCCTTCATCCTTCTGTCTGTAAAGGCCAGCCCACATAGACTGTCATTATTCGGAGCAGACACTCCACCTGCACTATGCTAAACAGCCGCAGCTGTTGTATAGGAAGTCACTCTGTGGGTTCATTTGCCATGCTTCCTTTCTTCTTGTTGTTCTTGTTTTGCTAGATGGAGTTTGTCAAGGAGCTGCCGAAGACAGTCACGGGGAAAATCAGACGGAACGAGTTAAGGAACAAAGAATGGGGGCGAGTTTGACACAATGGGGGAGGTTGCACAACTACTGAGTTTTCTTGAACGCTGTGGACGTTATTCAAGGCTTGTTGATATTGGGATGACCTAACTCTTGGCTGGACTTTGAGCGTCCAGATTAGAGACTGTGGGGATGATAAACAGTGAAGGAAGGGAAAGTAGACTGTACCATTACTATGCTGAGATATCCATGGACTTTAAATATCCCTTGTTATGTGCCACCCACTCTTCCACGCAGTGACAAGTCTGAGACAGCAACACGAGATTTAAGTGGATGGGAGAGACCTCAGGAGATTTTGAAATATTCGCTTCATTTACAAATTTTCAAGAAGAGCACTGTGGAAGCAAATGGACATCTACTGCAAGCAGCACAACTCCTAATCCTGCACCAGAATCCTGAATAGCAGCTGCACCCCAAGAATGCTTCCATTTAAGTCAGCTCCAACTTTATATTTGGTGGGGGGCATATCTCTTTCCCGTTCTCTTTGACTCTAGGCTCTTCCGGCCTGCCACTATTTTTGGTTGGGATTCAGCCACATTCCAGCAAATTCAGATTGTGCAATTAAAGTAAGAATAATTTTATTTGTGCGTGCAATGGGCATTACAAAACATAGGAATAGTACATATGTCTACAATCACAAATCAGCAGCAGTTAAAGTTGATTTGGCACTCTTGTGTAACAAACTCACTTCTCTCCCACAACCAGACTTCTTATGACAAGTGATGATAATGACACAAAGCTCTAGTTCTCCTTCACATCTGCAGGTGAGGCGGTGGATGTGCTGGACTGGGGTCTGGCCTTTGTAATGGACTGGATGAGAGCCAATAAACTGAAGCTCAATCCAGATAAGACAGAGGCACTGTTAGTAGGTGGTTCCTTAGACCAGATGGAGACTGCTTGCTCCTGGGGGTTTACACACCCTATAAAGGAGCAGGTACATAACTTGGGGGTGTTCCTGGATCCATTGCTGTAGTTTTGGGCCCAAGTGGCCTCAGTGGTGGGGAATACCTTCTGTCAGCTTTGGCTGGTGGCCAAGCTACGCCCTTACCTAACTGATGTGGCCTATGCTCTGGTAACCTCTAGGTTAGACTACTGCAATGTGTTATACATGGGGCTGCCTCTGAAGATGGTTTGGAAACTTCAGCTGGTGCAAAATTTAATGGCCAGGTTGCTCATGGGTGCAAGATGACTGGCCCAACTGCACTGGCTGCCAATTCATTTCTGGGCCCGATTCAAAGCACTGGTGCTGACCTAGAAAGCCTTGCACGTCTCAGGACCTCATTACCTTAAGGACCTCCTCTCCTCATACAAACAGACCCAGGCCATGTGGTGTTATGCAAGGCCTTCTCTGGGTGCCCTCTTCCCTGGTGGTTGCCAAGGATGACATCATCACATGTCTTTAGGTGCCAGGTGAAAACATTCCCATTTTACCCAGGACTTCAGCAATTAAACAATCTATGGCCTTTTAAAAGTGGACAGGTGGATATTATGACACCCCCCAATTGTTTTATTGTTTTTTATGTTATGTAAATTATGTTTTTAATGTTGTACTGGGATCTTTGGTTAAAGGGTGGTATATAAATTGAATAATCAATCGATCAATCAATCAATGATTGCTTGCCACACACAAATCAGAAGGAAAGCTCAATAAATAGCCAACATTGCCTAACAAACTTTGTGCAAATAAAGGTGACCTTGAACTCTGAGAATGGCTCTTTGTTGTTTGGGTGGAGAGCCGTCTGCAGCTGTGTACAGAAACTAGCCTACTGTACAAAGGTAAAATCTGTATTCATTGTTCCAGTCACTTTTGCCTATGGCCCTGCCCACTATTGGCATGCCCTTCATAAGGTTTGCCTTATGAAGAGAATGTGGCCTTCAGTCAAGAGCGAAAGGTGAATAAAGTCATGTCATGGCGTGGCTGGGTGCAGAGGAGGGGTGGGAGGCACCAGCTGGGGAACCCCAAGAAAACCCCCTGGGGAAGAAAGCTCAGTACCAAGAGACTGGAGATAGGATGGTGTTGAGTGGCCAGAGGGAGAAGAGGGAGCCGACCAGGAGGAGGAGGGGTCAGAAGCTGGAGAGGTAACAGGGTTTAGTGAGCAGGAAGAGGCTGTGGCAGAGAGCAGTCCAGAATCAGTGACAGAAGGGGAGGCTGGTGAGAAGGAGGGGCCAAGAGGCAGAGATGAGTCAGGCTGCTGAAGAAGCCAGGGAGTCTCCCCTTCTCTTCTCGCCCATGGACTCCTAGAACACAAAGAGGAATGAAGAGGGCAGAGCAAAGAGAGATAAGACGAAGGAGCCTTAGGCTGCTGGGGAAGGAGTCTTAGAGAGCAGCGGGAAGGCAGGGACCTTCAGTCCTCACAGCTGGGGCCTCATTAGGACAAGACCTACTAGGAAGAGTTGCTGTGACCACTAGGCCTGTGCTGTTTTGGATTCTTTGAAGAAAGAGTCAACTTCACTGGCACCAGGGTTTTTATTGCTGGCATGCTCCAGTCTCCAGCTGCTAACAAATAACAGCAGCAATTGCAGAAGCTCCTAGGTCCAATCCCTAGCATCTCCAGGTAGGGCTGGGAGAGACTCTCTGCTTGGATTTCTGGAGAGTTACTGCCATCCTAAAAATCAGAGACATCACCTTGCCAACAAAGGTCCGTATAGTTAAAGCTATGGTTCTCCCAGTAGTAATGTATGGAAGTGAGAGCTGGACCATAAAGAAGGCTGATTGCCAAAGAATTGATGCTTTTGAATTATGGTGCTGGAGGAGACTCATGAGAGTCCCATGGACTGCAAGAAGATCAAACCTCTCCATTCTGAAGGAAATCAGCCCTGAGTGCTCACTGGAAGGACAGATCCTGAGGCTCCAATACTTTGGCCACCTCATGAGAAGAGAAGACTCCCTGGAAAAGACCCTGATGTTGGGAAAGATGGAGGGCACAAGGAGAAGGGGACAACAGAGGAGGAGATAGTTGGACAGTGTTCTCAAAGCTACCAGCATGAGTTTGACCAAACTGCAGGAGGCAGTGGAAGACAGGAGTGCCTGGCGTGCTCTGGTCCATGGGGTCACGAAGAGTCGGACATGACCAAACGACTAAACAACAACACTGCCTATCAGTGTAGGTAGTACTGAGCTGGATGGAGCAATGTTCTGGCTCAGTTAAAGGTAGCTTCTGCTCTCCCTATGAACTCACTAACAAGACTTGAAGTTAACAGCCCTCTGAGTGGTGCCATCTGTGCAGAAGGCTTGCCAAATGCAGAATAGCTGTCTTTACCAGATTTTGAGGTAACAAAAATGGTAACAGATGGAATCTTCTCAATGGGGTGGGGATAGGTTCCTGTACAGCATTTGAAGTAATACACAGAACTGTCTACAGAGGGGTGGGGCCCATAAGACCACCAAGTTTGCATTCATACCATACATTTAAAGTGCTATGGTAGCACTTTAATAACCCATGGCTTCACCCCACAGAATTCTGGGAGCTTTAGCTTTTTAAGAGTATGGAGAGCAGTTAGTAGGCCCCTATTCCCATCCGAGAGCTACAATTCCCATAGTTCCCCGTGAAGAGGGATTGATCGTTAAACCACTCAGGGAACTGTAGTTCTGGGAGGGGAATTAGGGCCTCCTAAGAACTCTTGCTCCTCGAATTCTCTGGAGGAAGCCATGACTGTTTAAAGTAGACCCTAGTGCTTCGAATGCCTGATGTGAATGAAGCCTAAGTCCAGATGGTGGACCGTCTGCCAACAAAGGGAAAAGCTGATAACTGTGCTGGTGCCACTTCTAATGGTGAGCCCAACCCTGAGAAAATGGTGGAGAATTTTCATCCCCCAGGAGAAATTCTATGGAGTCTCCCCATCACAATTTCTCTGCCAACAAATAAAGTGAGGAACTTCAAGAGTCCATTTGCATGCAGCCTTCAATTTATCTACAAACGAACCTGAACTTTAGACACAAGGCTGTTCCGAACCTTAACACTGAGGTCAACATGAAACTGACAAGTTCCACCAGAGGTGGAAGCTGAGTTCGAAGGAGGATTGATTAACTTGGACGAGGCTCTGCTCTGCAGACCTCTGCAAGTTTGGTATTACAAATGGATGACCAAGTAAAACTAGCAGATCAAAAGTGAGGCATGTTGAGCAATCCCATGCCACTGGATGATCCTGTCCAACTTCCTGGCTACATTTATGTCCACCACTAGTTCCATTCAGTTCATGGTTTGAGTCTTACCCTCCAGAACAGGAGAAAACTTAATCCATCTTCCATGTGACAACCTTTTAGATAATGGAAGATGGCTATCATATCTCCTTTCAGCCTCCTCTTTTCCAGGCTAATCACCAACTCCCTCAACTGTTACTCCCAACGCTTGCTTTCCAGACCCTTGATCAACTTGGTTGCCCTCCTCTGTGTTAGGATATTTCCGTTCCACCTTAAATCTTCAGGCATGATTGTTGTGTGTCACATGCCTGTTTACTCCCAGCACTGTTCTCTCTGGGAACTTCCGTTTTGTATATAGCTTTTGTTCCGGCTTTTTTCCTGGACACGGTGGCAAGCACTCATGTTTTTCCTTTGTTCTGATCTACGTTGAATAAAGCTGTAAATATGCTCTCCTGTCTGAATCTTCCGTTGTGGAGACTGCTGAAAAGGGTGTGCACGAGTCTTGGAACGTCTCTGAGGCTCGTGTTGCTAATTGACTGATGCTGTTCCACGAGAGACCGGTGATCGTCCAGAGATGATGGGGGGGGGCCTGCATGATGGCTCCGTCTCCCTGGCAGCATCCCAACACTCTGCACACATCCAGCTTGTCAATATCCTTCTTAAATTGTGGTGCCCAGAACTGGGACACAGGACTCCAGGTGTGGTCTGACCAAGGCAGAATAGAGCCGGACTATTATTATATGAAATCTAAACAGAACCCCAAGCCAATAATCTGGCTGTTGCATTTTGGACCCATTTAAGTTTTTGAGTTGTTTTCAATGGCTGCCTCATGCATAGTACATTGCAACAACCCAATCTGGAAGTTACCAGAGCATGTAAATAATGTCACAATAGCCTGCATTTCAGTTCACATTTTTTTGTTTTGGGAAGGGTGAATTTGGTAATTAACTTTCAAATACAAACTGAGCTGAACCTCTTCTTCATTACTAAAGAAAATAGTACAAAATGTTGAAAAGCTCTGTGACCTCCTTCAAAAGGAAACCAAACCAGAACCCCAGAACTGATCACCACTTGATTCACCACTTGAAGAACTAGGGCAAGCCCAGCAAGATCTTGAATGAAACAGGAAAGGCCACCGTTTCTACCTTTCAGAGTCAAGGAAAGAGTACCGCCATCTCTGGATTTGCTAAACCTCTCTACTCCATTTTCCCTTATCCAACCTGCATTCCCCAATGACTTTTGAAAAAAAAGGGGGCATATCTTATATTTCAGCATAAATTAATTTGGAGGAAAGAACGGGGGCCTTTTTGCAAATATGTGGCGATCTAGTCAAACATTAACTTTTGACTTACACCAGACGATTCAAGTGAAAGGTTCTCCAATGTCAACCGATGGATCTCTGATAAAAGTTAATGTTAATGTACTGCTTGCTGTTTAATTCAGTTCTCAAAAACCCTGGTGAATTTCCTTTTGGAGTGCTCTCTGCTATTCCAGAGTGTGGGTTGTGGTAAGTTTCTGCATGTTTATACAGAGATTCTAGTTTCTGAGTTGTATAAGGTCCTCTGGGTATGTGTCTAACAATGAAACTATGCTGTTAAAACAATCAGATCTTACATAAAGCATGTAGGTACCAACGGCCAACTAAATATAGTCACAAAAGCAGTCAGTTTGAAATGAGCTGTAACTAATATACATAGATATTTTCCAGTTGTTTCAAGAAAGCATTAGCCACAGCTCAACTAACTAGGAGTGCTTTCAGACTCTTTTTGGGTAGAATTCAGTCACATAGATGCAGATTCAGGATGTGCCATTGATGTTGATTTTGTGCTCTTGCACACCAAACCCAGTTTCCAAAGCCACCGCAAAACTGGATTTAAAAAATAAAAATAAAATAAAAATGCAATAAAGGAATGTGATGGGGAAATGCACTGAGGGGTGTTGAATAACAGTTGCTTGGCATAACATCAGACAATATAAGCAAGTCAGGATGAGTGCTCAGTAAACAACCCCGTCTGCAATCCAATCACTATTGATACTTAATAGACAATGTAGAACCATCCTATATTTCAGCTAGATTATATTTATTTAGAGACTCTTCTTACATGTTACATTCCCATGTTGTTTTTGAAGAATGGTGCTTAGGAAGTAGCTAGAAGCTGCCTGTTTGTACAATGTCAGGATGGTCCAGTCAGTGGTGCTCTTAAGAAGTGGTTTATACATAAGAATGTAAAATGTTGTCAGGGGGTGGATCTACACACTGGGGGGGGCGTGTTATAAATAAGTCAGAAATTAAATCTGCTATGGGAAATCGCTTATAATTTTATTTGCTCTCTGGCGCCATCTGGTGTTGCATGTTTATCACACATTCAAAAGGCTGATTCCAGGTTCTGTAGTTTGCATGGCTGCCAATAGGAGGCCCCACCAACTGCAGCATGAGGAAGAGCGGTGCAGCCCAGCAAGCTGTTTAACAGAGCAAGTGGGGGGGGGCCTTGAAGCACCTGCCCCACTCCATTAAACGTGTCCACAGCAAGGTTTAGCAACCCACTGGGTGAAGTGCCTTCACGCACACACTCACAAATACTACCAGCTTTTGAATTTCACTGCTTGCCCTTTTCACATTTTGTGTGAACAATAATATCATTTGTAGGTATAGCTGGATCTGCAATCCTATATTCACTTACCTGGGAGTAAGTCCTATTTAAGGACGCGGGTGGTGCTGTGGGTTAAATCACAGAGCCTAGGACTTGCCGATCAGAAGGTTGCCGGTTCGAATCGCTGCGACAGGGTGAGCTCCCGTTGCTCGGTCCCAGCTCCTGCCAACCTAGCAGTTCTAAAGCACGTCAAAGTGCAAGTAGATAAATAGGTACCACTCTGGTGGGAAGGTAAACGGCGTTTCCATGCATTGCTCTGGTTCACCAGAAGCGGCTTAGTCATGCTGCCCACGTGACCCAGAAGCTGTACGCCGGCTCCGTCAGCCAGTAAAGCAAGATGAGCGCCGCAACCCCAGAGTTGGCCACGACTGGACCTAATGGTCAGGGGTCCCTTTACCTTTCAGTCCTATTTAACTCAGTGTGGATTACTTCTCGGTAGACATGCCTTCTCTGAAGATGTTTTATTACCAAGATGGCAAGGTCTAACTTCTCAAATCAAGCCTTCCCCTGGACTCTCTCTCTCTCTTTTTCAAAAAAAACTTGTATTTGTACATGCTCTTTTCTTATAATTTCTAACTAAACAAAAATAAACAAAAGTAAAAAATCCAATGAACTAAATTCTAATAAATTAAATTATATGAAAACAGACTTCGGGTCATTTCCCAATGTAAGTTACATTTACAACATTGAATGTACTTATACATCTTACCTTACTCTTACTATAGTTTCTAGTACTTTCTTATAACATATCGTACCGTTTTTCCTTGCTTGGTAGTATTTAATTTCCCTGGATTCTCAATGGATCCATGCCTGCCCCTTCCCCAGAATTCTGCTCACAATTAAATGAAAATTTGAGGAAAGTAGATGAAATTATTATATCTCCTGAGCCTCTCAGTAGAAGCAACACAAACATGTGATTTGATGGTGATGGGGGGGGGGGGAGAGAAAATTGATTTTTCAAAAGCCTCCAGCAAACAGTGAAACAGTCTTTAGTTTTCAGTAATTTGAAAACCAGGCAAGGATATTATACAGGCACTGCTTGCCTGTCCTTAAACTCCCTCTCTGAAAAATATATAATTTCATGTATCAAGGGTTTCCCTTCAGTTATGCTTATTCGTCAGGGACATCAGCATTAAATTAGGACTTTTCAGTGGGGCATGTGGAATTCCTCCTCATATTTATTTATTAAATATATATGCAACTTTTCTCCTGGTGCAGAACCTAAGGCAGCTTGTTGTTTAGTTGCTTAGTTTTGTCCGACTCTTCGTGACCCCATGGACCAGAGCACGCCAGGCACTCCTGTCTTCCACTGCCTCCCGCAGTTTGGTCAAACTCATGCTGGTAGCTTCAAGAACACTATCCAACCATTTCATCCTCTGTCGTCCCCTTCTCCTTGTCCCCTCTATCTTTCCCAACATCAGGGTCTTTTCCAGGGAGTCTTCTCTTCTCATGAGGTGGCCAAAGTATTGGAGCCTCAGCTTCAGGATCTGTCCTTCCAGTGAGCACTCAGGGCTGATTTCCTTCAGAATGGAAAGGTTTGATCTTCTTGCAGTCCATGGGACTCCTCCAGCACCATAATTCAAAAGCATCAATTCTTCGGCGATCAGCCTTCTTGATGGTCCAGCTCTCACTTCCATACATCACTCCTGGGAAGACCATAGCTTTAACTATACGGACCTTTGTTGGCAAGGTGATGTCTCTGCTTACAGCATCAATTAAAACAGATGAAGCTTCCAATTATAAATATTAAAACCAATTAAATAGGTAAACTTTGTTTTAAAAAGCACTGAAAACCATTCAAATTCTTGCACACACTCAAAAGAACATCACCCACCTCAGAAGACCCCATCAGTTCATGGTCAAAGGCCAGTTGGAACAAAGAAATCTTTGGCTGGCAGCAAAAGGAAAGTCCAGAGGGGGCCAGCCTAGTCTCATGGAAGAGAGTTCCACAATCTGGGAGCAACCACCGAGAAGGCCCTCTGACTTTCTCGCCCAATGTGCTACAAAAGTGGCAGAACCGAGAGAAATGCCTACAGAAAGCATTCTTTTTTAAAGGGACCAAATGTGTACTAAATGTGTCCTTTAGAGAAAAGTGCGCCCAAATATACATATAAATGCAGAACTGTTGAGAAAGTCGGGTATGTTGACCTGGAAAAGAGAAGACTTAAATTATAATATTAATAATAAATTTTTATTTATTCCCGGTTCAGAAAACCAGGCTCAGGGTGGCAAACAACAAATTTAAAACACTTAATTGATGTAACCAAAAACAGCATAAAATACAGTATAAAACGTGAATAACAATAAATTCAGAATTCAAAAATCAATTTAGGGGGGAAATCCATCCAATAAACATTAGATGATCACCAGGGCTAGCTGGCTAAATTAGTTCTATTTGGGCCAGTGAGACCAGGGGAGAATTAGCTGTGAGATCCCAGATGTTATGTACTGAGGTTCTCAGCCTGGGCCAGCAGGGGGATACTGTAGATAGTTTTCACTCAGGTCCACATATGCAAATAAGGAATTGAAAGTGACGTTCACTGATTGGATAGTTACAGAAAGTTGTTACTGTTGCCTTGTAGTTGAGCTCTATATAAGCAGGTTGGCTGAGCCCTTCAGCCCAGTTCTGCTCTGGCCTGTGAATAAACAAGAGCTGTTTGAAGAATCGCTGTATCGTCTGATATGTTCACCCACAACTTAACACCAGAGCGGGTAATCTTCATGAAAAGGGAAGGGGGGGAAGGAAGGGGAATAAAAGATCAGGCTAAGTTCAAATTGAAAGAGGTGAAAGGATGGCCACCTTCAAATATCTGAGGGGCTGTCACAAAGAAAATGGAGCAAGCTGGTTTCCTGCTGCTCCGGAGCGTAGGCCCTGAACCAACGGACCCAAATTACAAGAAAAGAAGTTCCGACTAAACATCAGGAAGAACTTTACAATGGTAAGAGCTGTTCAACCCTGGAGTGAGATGCTTCAAAAGGTGGTGGGATCTCCTTCATTTAATTTTTTAAAAACCAGAGATTGGATGGCCATCTGTCAGGGGTCCTTTAACTGTGATTCTTTCACTGCAGGGGCTCTGTCTAGATTAGGGTCACTTCCAACTCTACAATTCTCACATTCCAGGATTCTTTGAGGCTGGAACCCGGCCCAGCAGCAAATTGGCAACTGGAACATTATCAGCTCCCATTTTCAACACTGAAAGAGCTATATAGAGCAGGTTTCGTCAACCTTGGCCCTCCAGATGTTTTTGGCCTACAACTCCCACGATCCCTAGCTAGCAGGACCAGTGGTCAGGGATGCTGGGAATTGTAGTCTCAAAACATCTGGAGGGCCGAGGTTGAGGAAGCCTGATATAGAGCAACTCTGAATTCTCACCCCTAAGACACATTCTGGCTATGGAGTGAAGTTGCATTTCCATTGGAGTTCCACTTTGCACTTTTGTCACTGGAATTTATTCAATGCATACATATTTTTCTGTCATTGGTGTTTCGTTTTTGTTCTTGAGCAGAATCTTGAATTATCATGTTTAATTCTTTTTTTTTCCTTTTTTTTCTCTTTTTTTTTTTGGTTTTCCATAAAGGCAAGAATTGTTTTCATGGCAGGGGCAAGGAAGCTTCTCTCCACAATTCCAGTTTTAAAGTCTTTTAGTGCTTTCAAATTGCCTTGTAGAATCATGAGTCAACCTTGCAGTGGATCTCCATTTCTGGATTTCTCAGACACTGAAGCCCTCTACAAAAATGTGCCAGAGCATTTTAATTTTGCACATGATGTCCTGGATCAATGGAGCCAAAAGGAAAAGGTAAGGGACTGTATCTGTCATGATTTCCTAGTATTATCAGTCAGTCGTGCTGATCTTTATTGTTTATAGCAAACGGTCATTGAATATATATCTCAAAACAAACTATATGTCAACAAAACATAAATTAGCATTACTTTTCAGCAAATCATCAAAACCTAAAGTTGCAAATTTCCCCATTTCATTTACATTAAGAAGTGAAGTCCCTTTGGTAGTCAAAACTGTTTTGAGTCAATAAAAAAGAGTAGCATGAACACTTTTTCACTGCTAGCTAGAGTTGAGAAAAGTTGTCCTGTTTGGCTTTTCTCAGTTTCTCATTTTTCCTGTCTTAAATTCAGTTCTCAACATTTCCCCCTCAGCTTACAAACCCATTCTGCCTCCTGCCTAAATATGTCTGCATAGAATTCATCAGTATTTTAGTGTGAAAGTTCTTGTCTAACCCTTACATCCTCTGGTTTTTTTCATTTTCCCTTATTTAACATGCCAAGTGATGTTCAAAATTCTGAATGTTTTTGTATGTTTCCTTTTCCTTTGTATAAATGGCATTAAGATTGTTACTTGAAGTCTGCTTAATTCATTTCTGTTGTCCTGAGGACTTGAATTTACAGAGTATCAGATATGTTGCAAATTTTGTCTGTAGATAGTCTAGCTTCAGCTGTTTATGGGGATGCTACATCTATAGTTTGATTAATTTTATGCCTACTTGCTCAAAAACAGTAGGCATAAAATTAATCAAACCATAGATAAAATATGAAACAGGATGTAAGGGATAGTTTGATTTTATTGGTGTCTTCTTTGGAATATTTTATAGGGTTCTCTGTAAACCGCTGAGAAACCTTTCGCTGATTATTTGGTATAAAAATCTTGTTAGAGAGATAGCTAAGTAAAATAGCTTCCATTTTTTTTCATCCTTTGTGCCTGATAGGATAGAAAGAGACCTTCCAATCCTGCTCTTTGGTGGGTAAGTGGGAAAGGCGAGGAGGTGCGGTGGAGCTTTGAGGAGCTGGCATTCTTAACCAGGAAAGCAGCCAACGTCCTCTCCAAGGCTTGCAATCTGCAGAAGGGAGACCGAATCGTCATCATCCTCCCCAGGGTGCCTGAGTGGTGGCTGATCACTGTGGGCTGCATCAGAGCAGGTCAGCCAGGTCCTCTCTGTGCTAGGAGCCGACAGAAAGATCCATTTTTGCTGTGTCTTCCTCTCCTCTCTTTTTAATCACACTTTGTTTTGCTCCTAGGTGTCACCTTCATCCCAGCCACGACCCTATTGACTGCTCAAGACATCTTGTACCGGCTCCAAAAGTCTCGGGCCAAATGTATAGTTACAAACGACGCCTTGGCTCCATTGATCGACTCTCTTAAATCTGATTGCCAGTTCCTGAAAACTCGGGTGTTGGTCTCCAAAGGCACCAGCAGAGAAGGATGGCTGAACTTCCATGACCTGCTGAAGTGAGAATCTCTGCTGCCTTGTAAAGCAAGTCAGGGATAAGTCAAAGAGTGAGATAGAAAAACCTGGTGTCTGCAGTATTCATCACCTATGTCAGAGCCGCCCGAGGTCCCAGCTCACAAAGGACCAACGCTGCTTTGTTGTTAAGTACAAAAGTCTTTATTGAAGTTCAGTTTCACTTCCAGAGCCGCAGCGTGCAGCTCTACGTCTCAAACTTTAGACCGCTGAAGCTCCGTCTGAGTCTCCTCCCCCTTGACACCAATTTAAGACTCTAGCCTTACTCCACCTCTTCCTCTGTTCTTTCCGCCTCTGGTTCCGCCTGTCTGTTGGGGTCTCGCCCTTTCTAGACTCTTCTGACGCTGAATCCCCTGAGCCTTCCCCCTCCCTCCGGCGGGCTTTAGGAGCTGGTTCCCCATCCGGGTCTCCTGCTGTCCCCCGCGCCTGTATATTTGAACTTGGCGCGCGCGCCCAGCCAGCAACTTTCCTCCTGACCGTTTCACTGCTGCTGTCACTGCTTCCCCCTCTGGGGGGGCTAGCTGCAACTGACCTCCCCTCCGTTGGAGGCGTGGTCAGCCCTGACTCACTTTCTCTCCCCGCTGGAGGAGACGCTGGCCCTGACACATGTGACTCTTCCCCCCCACTACGCTCTGGTGGGGAAACTGGTCCTGATCCCCCGCTGCTCCTTTGGTGTTCCCCGCTGGCTCCTTGTTTCTGGTGCGTCCCCCCTGGGACCCCCCTTGCCCTGACCATCGGCGCCCCCTTCTGGGAATCTTCTGATTCGCTGGAGAAGCTCATGGAATCTCTCGGGCCACTGTCATACTCCCCTACGCTGCCCTCGGATTCTTCCCCTTCGCTCTCCATTTCCTCTCTCCCCTGTGCTCCTGCTCCTGAGCCCCTGACATCCTACATCAGGAAGATGGCCAATTACTTGCGAACAGTTGTATAGCGGACAAAAGTGTATACAAAAATATGTATTTTGGGAGGAATGTCAACTAAAATGTTGCAGAATTTTCACGGGATTGGTTTTTTTAAAAAGTACAGTGGAACCTCGGGTTACGTACCGGCCTCCTTATGAACGCTTTGGGTAATGAGCTCCGCTAACCCAGAAGTAAATGCTCCTGGTTGCGAACTTTGCCCCGGGTGTGATGGGAGGTAGCGTGGCGGCAGCGGGAGGCCCCATTAGCGAAAGTGCACCTCATGTTAAGAACGGTTTCATGTTAAGAATGGAACTCCGGAACAAATTAAGTTTGTACAGTGGTACCTCGGGATGTGAACGGGATCCGTTCCGGAGCCCCATCCGCATCCCAAATGGAACGCAAGACACGACGGCACGTCTGCACGTGCGCGGGGCGTGTTTCGCCACTACCGCACATGTGCGTGACATCATTTTGAGCGTCTGTGCATGTGTGAGCAGCGAAACCCGGAAGTAACACGCTCCGTTACTTCCGGGTTGCCGCGGAGCGCAACTCGAACACGTTCAACCCGAAGTGCATTCAGCTCGAGGTATGACTGTATATGAATCACAAGCTGATTCAAAAATGTGAGGAACTTGAGTTAATTTGAATGGAGTATCTTGGATGAGGTCTTCCCACTGCAACATTTTATTGCAGTTCGTACTTATTCGTTTTCTATTGGAATCCTAATTTCCCAGAACACCTTAAATTTACAAGATCACAGACCATTGATTTTGATTGCATCTACTCCATTCTTACTACTTGCCTACTTTTCTGTTTTTTTAAAGTGCTGCAGACGGTGATCATCAGCCTGTCAAAACAAGGAGTCAAGATCCAATGACCATCTACTTTACCAGTGGAACCACGGGTTATCCCAAAATGGTGGAACACTCCTGCAGCAGTTTGGGGATTGGGCTGACAGTTGTTGGAAGGTATCTATCTCTTTCTAAATCTTCAGGGCAACAAACACAACAGAAAATCCTGTGGCAGTTTAAAGAATGACTATTTAATTGTGGTAGGGACGCGGGTGGCGCTGTGGGTTAAACCACAGAGCCTAGGACTTGCCAATCAGAGGGTCGGCAGTTCGAATCCCCGTGGCAGAGTGAGCTCCCATTGCTCAGTCCCTGCTCTTGCCAACCTAGCAGTTCGAAAGCACGCCAAAGTGCAAGTAGATAAATAGGTACTGCTCCGGCGGGAAGGTAAATGGCGTTTCCGTGCACTGCTCTGGTTCGCCAGAAGCAGCTTAGTCATGCTGGCCACATGACCCGGAAGCTGTTCGCCGGCTCCCTCGGCCAATAAAGCAAGATGAGCGCCGCAACCCCAGAGTCGGTCACGACTGGACCTAATGGTCAAGGGTCCCTTTACCTTTACCTTTATTTAATTGTGGCAAGAACTTTGATAGGCATGATGAAGTGTTTGTTTTAAGCTTAAGGCACAATAAAACTCCAGTTCTTAGTCATCCAATGGAGAGCCCCCAGCACAACTTTTTAAAGTAAGTGCACATTACCACAGCTTTGAACCATTTCCATCTCTCCACCTCCCCCATTCTTGCACCTGCTGTCCTTTAAGTCTTAAAATCAAAAGATCTGATGCCATATCTTTTCACCCTGTCTAGTTTGTTCCTCAAACATAAGTAAGTCTAATAAATGTAACTGAGCAGTCGTCGTGTTTGCCTCCTTATTACAGGTACTGGATGGACCTGAATCCTTCCGATGTGATCTGGGGTTTCTCTGACACAGGCTGGATCAAATTTGTCTTCAGCAATTTGTACCCTACGTGGATCCAAGGGGCGTGTATCTTTCAGCACGGCATGCTCCAGTTCGAGCCAACGACTGTTCTCAATGTAAGGCTAACGTTGCCTTATTCAAAAGGCAGGAAGCATTGGGGCAGAAGACCAAGGTGTTTGGGGAAGTTGCTCTGCCAACAGAGATCCTGAGTTTACTCCTTGAGCTCCAAACCCAGAAGAGTGGTTGAGAATTTGCTTTGGATTTGGATTTGGATTTGATATCCCGCTTTATCACTACCTGAAGGAGTCTCAAAGTGGCTAACATTCTCCTTTCCCTCCCTCCCTCACAACAAACACTCTGTGAGGTGAGTGAGGCTGAGAGACTTCAGAGAAGTGTGACTAGCCCAAGGTCACCCAGCAGCTGCATGTGGAGGAGCGGGGAAGCAAACCCAGTTCCTCAGATTACAAGTCCACCGCTCTTCACCATTACACCACGCTGGCTCTAGACAGCATTCAGAAGGTTCTAGGTTCAATGACATCTCTAGGTAGGGCTGTGAAAGATTCCCTGTCTGGAACCCTGTGGAGTTGCTTTCAATCAGCGTAGACAAAGCTAAGCTAGATGGACCAATCTGATGCAGTATAAGGCAGTTTCCTATACGTACTCCATAATAGCCTTGCCTGCCTTGCAAGAGCTTTCTGGGGTCTCCAACAGAGGTCTTTCCCCAATACCTCCTATCTCATCCTAGGGGTGGAGAACATTTGTCAGCATCAAGGCCCACGTAACCTTCTGGGCAGTATCCCAAGTTCCACTTGCCAGTGGTGGGTGGGGCCAAAGGGGAAAGTTAGCAGAGTAATAAATGTAAATTGAATGTACAATGAGGTATTTTCTACTCACTCATTTGCTTCTCTTCCTCCACTCTGGAAGTTCGAGAGCCAGTGTGGTGTAGTGGTTAAGAGCGGTAGACTCGTAATCTGGGGGACCGGGTTTGTGTCTCCGCTCCTCCACATGCAGCTGCTGGGTGACCTTGGGCCAGTCACACTTCTTTGAAGTCTCTCAGCCCCACTCACCTCACAGAGTGTTTGTTGTGGGGGAGGAAGGGAAAGGAGAATGTTAGCCACTTTGAGACTCCTTCGGTTAGTGATAAAGCGGGATATCAAATCCAAACTCCTCTTCTTCTTCTTCTTCTTCTTCTTCTTCTTCTTCTTCTTCGAGATTAAGGGAACATCCTAGCCAGGCAAAAGATCCAAGAAGGGTGCATAGCAGGGCCAGGGAGGGCTGTGGCCTGGAAAGAGTTGGAGATGTAGCTGGGGAGCATTCCAAGGGCCGGATAGAAAGGTCTGAAGGGCCGCATTCTGCCCCAGTCTGAGGTTTCCCAGAGAGGCTAAGAATTTAACTGGGAATCTTCTGCATTCAAAACTCTTCCCGCTGAGCAGTGTTCCCTCTCCAGACCACAATTCACTCTTTTTGAGGGAGGCAGGAAATCTGTTTCCTCCATTTCTTGGTAGAAGTAAAAACAACAATTCAGCCTTGCAGGAAAATGTTTCCGACAAAAAGTTAAAAATCAGAAATCAACCCTTGTGAGACTTCTGGAATCACATGGTGCCATAGGAATGTGTTTGTGTTTTCCCCTCTAGACCCTCACCAAGTATCCCGTGACAACTTTCTGTGGCCCCCCAACTGTTTATCGTATGCTTCTGCAGCACAACGTTGGAAGGTACAGCAAACACTGCATGGTAGCATCTGTGCATTTTAAAACTCAGCACTAACTTCCTGCTTTTTTAAAAAGTGCACTTCCGAGTCCCTCTGCCTGGGTTTACAGAATCATAGATTCACAGAACTGCGGAGTTGGAAAGGACACTGAGTGTCATCTAGTCCAACCCCCTGCCTGTTTTTTCTTCCTTTTGTTTTAGCTTGTTTCCTATTAAATTCATCTCATTATTTATATTTCTTGCTTCCTTTGGAAATATTTCATAGAATCTTAGAATTGTAGTCGAGGGATGCCCCAAGGCTCACCTAGTCACACCCTCTGTGATTTCATTTTCCATTTCTTTATTTCTTGCATTTACAATATTTCCATTTTCTACTTCTTGCTTGCACTTGATAACATTTATTTTTTTAATTTCTGAACTCAATCCCACCCTAACCTGAGCGTTGGCCAAGCTGTCCAGGACTGATGGGCATTCAAGTCCAACATTACACCAGCACTAGGTGTGCTAACTGGGATGCTATTGTACGCCTTGCTACAGAGGCAATAATCACTGTTGACTCCAAGCTTCTTCATACCCTCATGCAGATACAAGTTCAAGAGCCTGAGACGGTGTCTGAGCGGTGGGGAAGGCAACAGCCCTGAAGTGATGGAGCAGTGGAAAGCACAGACAGGAGTGGGAATCCGTGAAGGCTATGGGCAGACAGAAACAGTATGTTGGCCTTTGGCCATGTATCTATAGACAACAACAATAAACCTATGGTTACGTGAAACATACTCAATAAACACACAAGATGTAACCGGCTGTAAAGCTAAAGGTAAAGGGACCCCTGACCATTAGGTCCAGTCGTGGCCAACTCTGGCTCATCTCGCTTTATTGGCCAAGGGAGCTGGCGTACAGCTTCTGGGTCATGTGGCCAGCATGACTAAGCTGCTTCTGGCAAACCAGAGCAGCACACGGAAACGCCGTTTACCTTCCCGCCGGAGCGGTACCTATTTATCTACTTGCACTTTGACGTGCTTTCGAACTGCTAGGTTGGCAGGAGCAGGGACCGAGCAACGGGAGCTCACCCCGTCATGGGGATTCAAACCGTCAACCTTCTGATCAGCAAGTCCTAGGCTCTGTGGTTTAACCCACAGCACCACCCGTGTCCCTATAACCGGCTGTACTTTTGAATAAATAAGGTATACTATTCATTGTATCAAATTGTAGATTTCAACGGAAGTTCAACAGAAAAAGCAGAAGACCCAGTGGATCAGTTCATTCTCTAGTCAGTTCATGCAAGAATTTCTGGAATATTAGCCTTGTTTCACAACCACTACTATGCTATAAGATCCACTATCCTGTAATATTACATATGAGCCTGTTCTACTGATGAAGCCTAGTATGGCGAAACAAGGCTAATATTCCAGAAATCCTTGTCTTAGACTCTGAAAGGATTCTGTGGAACTGTAACAACCCTTCATGTGGATATTGAACTCTTTGAACAGACAGGTAGAATATATACTTTTACATGTATGGACCTTATGCATGAACTGAGTAGAGAATGACTAGAGAATGAGCTGATCCACTGGGTCTTCTGCTTTTTTCAGTGAACTTTATGAGATTTCCGTTGAAATCTACAATTTGATACAATGAATAGTATACCTTATTTATCATGTATCTATAGAATCATAGAATCACAGAATTGTAGAGTTGGAAGGGAGCCCAATGGTCATTTAGTCCCCCCACTGCGATGCAGGAAACTTGCCTACAGCCGTCCCCGTGTGGGCTCGAACCGCCAACCTTCTGGTTAACAGCCAAGCGCAGCTGGCCCATTGTGCCAGCAGAAGCTTATCAAATCCAAATGCATGCTTTCCCCAAAACGCCCCACCTGAGAGAATCCATATTGGAGAGAATGGAATGGAGTGCCCTGGAAAAGGGCATGGCTGGCTGGTTGGAACCCTGTATAGAAAAAGTATACCTGAAGGAACATCTCCACCCCCATTGTTCAGCCCCGTCACTGAGATCCACCTCCGAGGGCCTTCTGACAGTCCTCTCTCTGTAAGTGATAAAGTTACAGGGAGCCAAGCAGAGGGGCTTCTTGGTAGTGGCACCGAGCCTGTATAATGCCCTCCCATCAGATGTCAAGGAGACATCAGATGTCAAGGAAACATCTAAAACACAACTTTTAGAAGACCTCTGAAGGCAGCCCTGTACAGTGGTATCTCGGGTTAAGTACTTAATTCGTTCCGGAGTTCTGTTCTTAACCTGAAACTGTTCTTAACCTGAAGCACCACTTTAGCTAATGGGGCCTCCTGCTGCCGCCGCACCGCCAGAGCACGATTTCTGTTCTCAACCTGAAGCACTATTTCTGGGTTAGCGGAGTGTGTAACCTGAAGCACATGTAACCTGAGGTACCACTGTATCAGGAAGTTTTTTTTTAATGTTTGACATTTTATTATGTTTTAATATGTACTGGGAGCAGCCCAGAGTGGCTGGGGAAACCCAGCCAGATGGGCGGGGTATAAATAATAAAATTGTTGTTGCTGTTCCATGCTGCAACTTCTCCTGCAGACTCTAGCTTGTACAGTCCCTCACTCCAGTGGTGTAGCGTGTGCGGTGCAGGGGGGGCCGGCCGCACCGGGCGCAACATCTGGGGTTAGGGCAAATCCATGGGTTAGGGGACACAAATTACTTGCCTTGCCCCGGGTGCTGACAACCCACGCTACGCCACTGCCTCACTCAGCTATGGCCCTTCCCCAAATCTGTAAACGGAAGATAGATAAAGTCAACTGAAAATTCTCTAATCTGTTAAAAACCATAGTTTCAAATAGTGAGAGAGAGAAACCTAATTGAACATTTACCATTTCTATACACAGACTATGTTGTGTTCGACTAGGAGAGATATGAAAGTCAAGCCTGGCTTTGCTGGAACGCCAGCTCCTCCCTTTGATGTCCAGGTAGGAATATTTATAATGCAGGGAAGCCATAAGAGTCAGCCATAATAGGGACTTCCGGTTAGCGCCGGCGCTTAATGGCGGATCTCAACCGGAGCTCCGGGAGAGATCTGCTTCGCGGGTTCGGGTCCTGTCAGCTACGGCGAAGCGGGGACCCTTAAAAATCACAGGCGCGTTGCCTGTGAACTGGAGACTCGGCGGGCACCTTTGCGCCCCCCCGACGCTGCGAAATAGCCTTTTTAAAGGCTCCGGAGCAGCGGAGGGGTCTTGGAGCGGTGCTGAGAGTCGTCTTCACCCAGCCTGCGAAGCGAAGCCGCGTCGCCATTAGCGGAGAGCGCTGACTTCTTCCCGTGAAATTGGATTAAAAGAACAACTATCCGTGAGTAGGATTGACTGCTAAAGTATAAATTGGACTCTAAAATAAAGAAATTGGGCACCGAGACGGATAAGCACTAAAAAGGAAGTCTGCTTTCCGTTCTATAGCAAGATCAAAGCGAAAGGCACTCTAGCTGTAACTGCTTGAGAGGAAACTTGTGGGAATTAAGAAATCCACCACCAAAGCAAAGAACTCCCCCCCCCCGAAGGCAGGAGGGGGGGGAAGAAGATTTTAAAAGTGTTTCCCTGCCAATTTAAAAGAATTGGATTAAGTACCGCTGCTCTTTAACCTGGGATCGGACTGCCGGAGAAAAGGAACCGGCTAAGGACTGTTGCTATAAGAAGCTAAAAAGTATCTTAAATTGACTTTGGTTACTTCCAATTTGAAACACTGTTTCTGTGGTATTACAAAGTTACTTATAGGACACTATTGATTGGGATCCCCTTGAAAGAGAAAAGAAAAATTGAAAGGGACTAGGAAACTTTTATTCCTTTTTTTTTTTTGAAGAGTGTGGGATTATTTTGAGAAGCATAGAACTGACTCTACGCCCTCTAGAGGACCTACAAATTGTTTCAGCAACAAGTGGAGTTTAAAATTTGAGAACTTTTGTTTGTGAGCTCCAAAGTCTGGGAATGACCTTGACTAAAAGACTTTGTTATGGCAGATGGTAAAGAGAAAGGGGATTTACAAGAAACAACCTTGAGATCTGGCAGACAATACAAAATTGACCCTTTCATGCAAAGAAGGGCTTCTGTAACAGGAGCCTCTGGAACTATAGTGGCTGCAAAGCCAAAAGTGAAAGCAATGTCTACAGAAGAATCATTTGCTAAGGTATTGGAGAAGATAAATGACTCTTTGGAGGAACTAAAAAAGCAAGGTGCGGAGACTAAATTGCAAGTTGCTGAAACTAAAGTACAAGTTGCTGAAACAAATAAAAAAATTGAAGAAATCTCTGGGAAAATTGACCTAAATACTAAAAGTATAACTGACCTAGGGAATAAAGTGAACTCAAATGCAGAAGCAATTGGGAAATTATTGGAAGATTCATCTATAACACGAAAGATAGCTGAGGAAGCTAAGGAAATTGCAACTGCTGCGGAGGAAAAATTTCCACCAGTTTACAAGAAATTGGACGAATATGAACTGGCACTCTCTATGCAGGATATGCAACGCAAGGAGAGGAACCTAAGGATCAGACTTGTGCCGGAAAAGGAAGGAGACAACTTGGTGGATTATTTGACAAAAGAATTTTCTGATTTTTGGAAGCAGGAGTTGAAGAAAGAGGACTTTAAGATAGAAAGTGCATTTAGATTGGGAACAAGACAGAAGAAGAATCGACCCAGAGATTGTCTTATTACTTTAAGATCAAAGGAGGAGCGAGATAAAATACTGAACCTGCACTACCAAACAGCCCTTCGAATTGAAGACTTTTTTATTGAGATTTTTAAAGACATCCCTAAGAGTATCTTGGACGCAAGAGGACATTATAAGGACCTGGTGACACTGCTGAAGAAGAACTACATACCATTCAGGTGGGAATTTCCCCAAGGCTTGTCTTTTAAATATAAGGGAAAGAAGAGAAGAATAAAGACTGTAAGTGATAAAGACAAGTTCTTGGGAGAGCACGAAGAAGACCTACAGAAAGAGACATTTCCAGGACAGGGGCATCCATCACTGGACACGAACACGGCACCACCGACGGACGAGGAACAAAAACAGGGAGCTGTAGGAGGAAGGAGTAAATAATCCCATCATGGCTCTGCAACTTCTAACCTGGAATTGTAACGGCTTAAACATTCCCAGGAAGAGAAAAAGTATATTTCATGCCTTAAAGAAAGACCAATTGGACTTGATTTGCCTACAAGAGACCCACGTGACAAGAGCACACAGAAAATTACTAATAAATAAAAGACTGGGACAGGAATTTATATCTTCAGACAGAGTAAAAAAGAGAGGAGTGGTGATCTATGCAAAAGAAAAATTGCAACCGAAACAAATCTTTAAAGATGATCAAGGAAGATATTTGGCAATTGAAATTCAATCTCAAGGAGAGAAGTATTTGATAGTGGGAATCTATGCACCAAACGAAGGGAAAGCTGAATTTTTTAAGAAGTTGCATGAAATCTTGATGGACCATATGGATTACAACTTAATTTTGATGGGAGATATGAATGGAGTAGTTTCAACAAATATGGACAAGGCACAAAGACAGGTAATAACAAAAGATGGAAGACTACCAAAGACTTTTTTTGAAATGACTGACAATATGGACTTGATTGATATTTGGAGAACAAAACACCCATTAGAAAGAGAGGGAACCTTCTTTTCTGAAGCCAAAATGACATGGACAAGGATTGACCAAATCTGGGTGACTAGCAGTATGGCTCCGAACATAAAAAAAGTAGAAATCTGCCCAAAAACTTTCTCCGACCATAATGCTGTAAAGATGGTGATGCGGCAAACAACAACTGGTTCCTTCAGATGGAGAATGAATGACACCTTATTCAGAGATGAGGAGATCTGCAAGAAGGCCCAAAAAACCTTGAAAGACTATTTTGAAATCAACTTAAGGTCTGAAGTAGAAAAAAGAATAGTATGGGACGCAAGCAAAGCTGTGATGAGAGGGTTTTTGATTCAGCAAAATACTTTAAAGAAGAGAAAGCAAAATGAGAAAAAGGAGAGAATTTTGGAAAAGATAAAAGAAGGGGAAAAACAATTAAGATCGAAGCCAAAATCCCAAGAGATTTTAAGAGAAATCAAATTTCATCAAACACAATATATGGAACTGATGAATCAAGAATTAGAGTGGAAAATTAAACAAATGAGACAAAAGACCTTTGAATCTGCTGATAAATGTGGCAAGTTACTGGCTTGGCAAATAAAGAAGAGACAAAAACTCAACACGGTAACAAATATAGAAGTGGAAGGAAAAAACATAAGCAACCCAGCGGAAATTAGGAATTGTTTTCAGAACTACTTTAGACAACTTTACACACAAGGGCCGCAGAAAGAAATGGACATACAACAGTTCCTCGAGGAAAATGGGCTGAAAAAGGTTTCGCAAGAAAGTAAGACAATATTGAACCAGGAGATATCAGCACAAGAAATAGAAGATGCCATTCAAGGCATGACGCTGGGCAAATCCCCCGGACCGGATGGACTGACTTCCAAATATTACAAAGTTTTGAAGGAAGGGTTGATACAACCTCTGAAGGAAGTCTGCAATGAGATTATGGAGGGGAAAAGGGCACCCGATACGTGGAGAGAGGCCTACATTACACTTATACCAAAGACAGAGACTGAAAAGACCCAACTTAAAAACTACCGACCCATCTCGTTATTGAATGTGGATTACAAAATCTTTGCTGATATTTTAGCAAAGAGACTGAAAAGAGTTTTGATGGAGGAGATTCACGGGGACCAAGCGGGCTTTCTCCCAAAAAGGCATTTGTCGAACAATGTAAGGAATATAATTGACATTTTGGAAAAGCTGGAAGTGAACATAAACACTAAAGCTGTTTTGATATTTGTGGATGCCGAGAAAGCCTTTGACAACATTTCTTGGAGTTTTATGTTGAAGAACCTCCGGGGGATGGGGGTAGGCCAAGGGTTTGAGAATGGTATAGGTGCAATATACTCTGAACAGAAAGCCAAACTAATTGTAAATAATGTGGTTACAGAAGAGTTCAAGATTGAAAAAGGGACACGTCAGGGGTGCCCTATCTCCCCACTACTTTTTATATCGGTCCTGGAGGTTTTGCTTAATATGATTAGGAGGGACCAGTTGGTTAAAGGGATTCAGGTCGGAGCTAAACAATATAAACTGAGAGCATTTGCAGATGACTTAGTACTTACATTACAAGAGCCAGAAGCTAGCACGAAAAGAGTTTTGGAAATAATTCAAGAGTTTGGTCAAATGGCAGGATTTAAATTGAATAAGTCTAAGACAAAGGTTTTGGAGAAAAATTTGACACAGATAGAAAAGGAAAGGTTTCAGAACGAGACAGGGTTAACTGTGGTTAAAAAAGTGAAATATTTGGGTATAAATATGACAGCTAAAAATGTGAATTTGTTTAAAGATAATTATGAAAAAACTTGGAGAGAAGTGAAAAAAGATTTGGAGATTTGGTCCAACTTAAAGCTTTCCTTGTTAGGCCGTATTGCAGCTATAAAGATGAATGTATTGCCAAGAATGTTGTTTTTGTTCCAAGCATTGCAAATAATTGATAAAATGGATTGTTTCAAGAGGTGGCAAAAAGACATATCTAAATTTGTCTGGCAGGGCAAAAAGCCCAGAATTAAATTTAAGATATTAACGGATTCAAAGGAAAGAGGGGGGTTTGCCCTGCCAGACTTTAAACTTTACTATGAAGCGGCAGCTTTCTGCTGGCTGAAAGAATGGCTACTTCTTGAAAACACAGACATTTTGGATTTGGAAGGTTTTAATAACATTTTTGGGTGGCATGCATATTTGTGGTATGACAAGGTTAAAGCACATAAAAGTTTCAAAAATCATATTGTCAGAAAAGCACTATTAAATGTCTGGGTCAGATATAAAGACTTGCTGGAAAATAAAACTCCAAGGTGGCTGTCGCCAATGGAAGCTAAGGCAGTTAAAAAGTTAAATATGGAGTCCAAGTGGCCAAGATACTGGGAAATTTTGGAAAAGGAAGGGGACAAATTGAGATTGCAGAGTTTTGAGAAATTAAAAGGGAAGGTGAGAGACTGGTTGCACTATCATCAAATAAATGAAGCGTTTAAACTGGACAGTAAAATTGGCTTCCAGGTGGAAAAATCAAAATTGGAGACAGAACTGTTAGAACCCAGTACTAAGAATTTGTCCAAAATGTACAATTTGCTGCTGAAATGGAATACACAAGATGAAACGGTTAAATCAGTCATGATTAAATGGGCTCAGGACATTGGTCATAATATTTTGTTTGCTGATTGGGAAAAGTTGTGGACCACCGGGATGAAATTTACGGCATGTAATGCCTTAAGAGAAAACATTATGAAAATGATATATAGGTGGTACATAACCCCAGTCAAGCTTGCAAAGATTTACCATTTGCCTGACAATAAATGTTGGAAATGTAAAGAAACTGAAGGTACATTTTTTCATCTTTGGTGGACTTGCCCGAAGATTAAGGCATTCTGGGAAATGATCTATAATGAACTTAAAAAGGTATTTAAATATACTTTCCCCAAGAAACCAGAGGCCTTTCTCTTGGGTATTGTCGGCCAAGGGGTGTTAAAGACGGATATAACTTTCTTTATGTATGCTACAACAGCAGCTAGAATACTCATTGCGAAGTACTGGAAGACGCAAGAACTACCCACACTGGAAGAATGGCAGATGAAGGTGATAGACTATATGGGCTTGGCAGAAATGACGAGCAGAATCCGAAACCAGGGAAGAGAAGCAGCGCAAGAAGAATGGAAAAAATTCAAGGACTATTTAAAGAAATATTACAAAGTTAATGAAAGTTAGAATGATGTTGGACTGGAAAGTAAATGGTTACTATTAGCAATGGTTAAGACAAGGAGAATAAGGAAGAATAGTCTAAATTTAAATTAAAATAAGGGAAGATTTGCTGAACAATCGATAAGAATTTGGAATACAGAAAGGGGAGGCATGAGGAAGTCGGGGAAGATAGGATATGAAATTAGGATATGAAATGATACATGTTTTTTGTTTTGTTTTTGTTTTTGTATGTTTATGTTTGTTGTATTGTGTTTATATGGAAAAATAAAAATATTATAAAAAAAAAAAAGAGTCAGCCATAATAACCCATGTTGCTTGAGTAAACACTGTGATGTGCCCCTATTGCTCAACTAATGAGACAAAACAGAAAAGCTCACATAACTGACGCTTGGGGTTCCATCTTTCTAGATAATAGATGAACATTGCAATCGCCTACCTTCAGGGGAAGAAGGAGACATTGCTGTTAAAATCAAGCCCAAAAGGCCCCTGGGTCTCTTCACCTGCTATGTGGTAAGAAAGGAACCCTCTCAAATGATGGGGGAGCCTCCAAGGAATATAACAGAGGTGGGGGACCTTCCAGATGTTCCTGACTGGACCTCCCATCATCCCTCTCCATTGACCATGATTGCAAGGACTGTTGTAGTAGAGCAACATTTAGAGGACCACCCCTAGAATATTGGGTCCTTTTTCAGCAGATGTTAATAAGGCTGGGTGGGGGACTTACAAACCCGTAAAATGCAAAGCAAGCTGGCAATCAGTTTAAATCATTTGCGGAGAACTTTTGTCCCTCCAGATGTTGCAGAACTACAACTCCCATCAACCCCAGAAAGCACAGCAAGCAAGCTGGGGATGATGGGGATTGTAGTTCAGGGCCAAAGGTTCCCTACATCTGGTTTAAACCAAATAAGTAAGGGAAAATATGATGGAGCAAAAATTGCTAGGAGAGTTCATACATCAAAAATTGTGGGGGGGGGGGGTTTACCCCACCTTACTGAAAAAACAGGTCAGGAACCATAGCAGTGGATCATCCCATTTAACAACAGAATGCCTGGGTAAGCAGAAATGTCTTAGCCTGATGTCTAAAAGCTGGTAATGATGGTGCCAGGCATGTTTCCCTGGGGAGAGCATTCCAGAAACAAGGGGCCACCACTGAAAAAGCCCATTCTTGTGTTGCCATTGTCTGCACCTTCCTTGGAGAAGGCACTCAGGGAAGGGCCCCTGCTAATGACAGCAGAATCCATGTAGTTTGATAGAGAAAGATATTAGCCATCATGGCTATATGCAATCTCCAGGACCAGAAGTGCCATGAGTTGTATTCCATGCTAGTTCTTTGCAGCTAACCAAATGTGAAAGCGCAAGCGTCTCTGTGTTAACCAAATGCAAAAGCCAATTTTTATCCAGGAAAGCACTCTATTTGAGATCTTAGAACGTTCAGCCTGTGTTGCTAGATCTGTGTTGGGCCCTTCCCAGATGCAGGATACCAACTGATGTTGCAAGAACCAAGAGATGAATGTGCCTTTGTAGCTTTGTTGATCTCTGCTGCATTGTTCTTAGGATGACCCTGAGAAAACAGCTGCAACAGAGCGTGGGAACTTCTACATCACCGGTGACAGAGGGTTCATGGACGAAGAGGGATACATCCAGTTTGTGGCAAGAGCTGATGACGTTATCTTGTCCTCTGGGTACGCTTATTTTGTAAAACACTTGGCACAGCTGTTTTTTTTAGTCGTGCCACAAGTATCTGCAATGCAAAAGTTGCAACACCATTAAAAGACTAGAAATCAAGCCAGCCCCTTCCCTGGTAAAGTAACATCCATTCCATACATTTAAAGCTCATTTATTTCCCCAAAGAATCCTGGGAACTTCAGCTTGTTAAGGGTGCTGGGAACTCTAGCTCTGTGAAAATTAAACTACAGTTGCCGGGGTTCTTTGGGGGAAGCTGTGGGTGGTATTCAACTAAGTTTTACTCAGCGTAAGCCCACCGAAATTAAGAAACATGACTAAGTTAGGCCCATTCATGTCCATATGTGTGCTCTAAGTAAAATTTAGCTGAATGATACCCTATGCACTTTCAATTCAAAGTAACGCTAAGGAGATGCTTCTATAACCAGAAGTGTTTCTGTTTGTCTCACAAAGCAATCTCCCCTCTTGTCTCCATGCACTGTTCTGGGGTTTCACCTGACAGGTCCCGGTCCCCCCCAGCACACTTGGGGGTCTAGGGAGTGGAGAGAGGGGGGAAGCCCTATTCCACTACCAGAAACCTTTGTGCTGGCTTACACTCATGGGACCGTGCAGATGAATCCTTGCCCCTGGGGTGATGGGAGTTATAGTTGAGCAATATCTCGAGGGTCAAAGTCCTCCCCACACCTGAACAGGGTGAGATCCAATCTTAGCCCTATTCAGAGTAGACCCATTGAAATTAACAGACCTATGTTAACCATGTTAGCACACACGAAGCTCTGCTTCAGGATGATAGCTTGCCAAGATCTAACTTCTCCTTCAAATCTGAGGTATCGCATTGGGCCATCGGAAGTAGAAAATGCCTTGATGGAGCACCCGGCGGTGGCAGAAGCAGCCGTCGTCAGCAGCCCAGATCCCGTCCGAGGAGAGGTACGGTAATCCTCCTCCTCCTCCTCCTTTTCTTCTTCTTCTTCAATATGTTTGTATTGAAAGATTTTCACTAAGTAACAAAAATACATCCAGTGTCTCTATTTTCAAATCGTTGAGTCCTTCATATAGGTCAGTTACAATCAGTTTGAGACATTTTTGTTATAGGCAATGTGGTTTGTAGGGGACATGCAGCTCCACCTGTAGTATAAGCATGGAAATTGGAAGTTAAGGCTTCTGTGTTCCTGCTCAGTCTGTGGTCCAGGAGCTAAGTGTGGATGGGCAGCTTCTAGGTCTCTGCGCTTCCTTCTGAGGGTTGTTCATCTTTGGACTGGTCAGCCCTTCAAATACTGCAGGGCCAATGGTACCCCACACCTGAAAAAAGGGCACCTTCACAATAGAGGGCTATCCCAGGACATCCTAGGAGGAATGAGTCTCATCTTGCTTCCTCCCTGTTTCGTTTTCTATGTACAGCAGGGGGCGGATGTGTGTGTGCAAGAGAGCATTCAGTGATGTCTGAGCCCCCACCAGCTGCCTCAGGTGGGATAGTCCAGACCTACATTCCCCATCTCTGCAAGAGCTAGGTTTTTGTCAGAGATGGAGGCGAGCACAGTTGATAGCATCATAGAAAGTTTCCTTATTCTGAGCCAGGCCATTGGTTCATCTAGCCTAGTATTGTCCTCACAGACTGGCAGTGGCTCTCCAAGTTTGCAGGCTGGGTTCTCTCACAGCCCGACCTGGAGAAGCTGGGATCTTCTGCAGGCAAAGCTCTAACCACTGAGCTACAGCCCTTCCCCTCATTTCCTCCCCTTTCACACACACAAGCACGGCTATCCATTAACCTTGCCTCCATTCGCCTTAATTGTAGGTTGTGAAAGCTTTCGTCGTCCTGTCGCCAGTTTATCAGTCACATGACAAAGAACAATTAATTCTTGAACTGCAAACACATGCCAAGAAAGTGACAGCTCCTTACAAGTACCCCCGAAAGGCAAGTACAGTGTTCAGAATTACTCGGCGTCAGTCACTGGATCTTGGGTGAAGGGAGAGACAATGTTCTTAAGAATGGATTAGGAATGATTGTAGCCTAGCAATGCTTCCAGACTCTGGTTTCAGACAAGAGTCACATTTCAAAGCAAAATTACCTGATTTGTGCTGTCCTTTGAAATTTGTGCTGTCCTTTGAAATTTGAATTTTACGATGCAGTTGTCCAATGGAGTTGTGCATTGAAAATGCATATACTGGAGTAAATTTGCACAGAAGTGCAAAAATGCATTATATTAAGGGGAGCTGATTTGCAAAAAATAAATAAAAATGTTTATATCTGAAGAAATTTGCACACAAATGGTCGTGAATTTTCATGTGCACGTTTAGAAATGTTAATTCGCAAACTGATATTGAAATGTGAAGAGTTGAATTTAAGACTGGAAAAATGAGGAAATGAGATAAATCAAAATTGACATATTCACCTGTCCTCTGGTTGCTGGGGATTGAACCTGAGACCTTTTGCATGGGAAAAAAAAGACGTGTTCTGCCACTAAGCTACAATCCCTCTCCAATGGCTCCTATTTAAATGTGTATTATCTCTCTGAATATATATTACTGTTATAATCCACCCTTTACCAGTAGGTCTCAAGCTGGGTTACAACCATTTAAAATCCAAAATTAAAAACTTTAAACCTACTTTAAACAAACTTTTAAACTCCAAGTTTGATATATTTCAACTGCCAGAGACCACTGCAGCATTAGGGGAAGTGTGAAGTCAGTACATTTGTCCAAGACATGCAACTCGGGTCATTTCACAAAGGAATTTGCAACGCCTGAATTCCTCAACCATTCACATGCAGAAATTCAGCTGTTGTAGCTTTTTTGCTGCGTGGAGCTGAAAGGAGGGTCAAAAACTTCCATTGCTAAGCCTCGGCTGCCATACCCCAGATTCAAGGCCCAGGAATCTTTCCAGGAGAGGCGGGGACAGCTGGTCATCCTGTGTTTTGTTAAGACTTGGGTTAAGATTCCTCTGTTCCACAAAAGTTGACTAAATGCAACTCCAAAAAAAGTTGATGTGCTCAGTTTATCTCTCTTTTTTTAATCCTTCAAAACAGATAGAGTTTGTTCAAGACCTACCCAAGACAATTTCTGGGAAAATCCAGAGGAAGGAGCTGAGGCTGAAAGAGTGGGGGAAAGCCTAAGGAGACTCTGAAGCTATCAAAAAAGGACCGGTTGTCACAACAATATCACAGATGGATAGATGATGATGCTCCATTTGCCTTGGTGGCTCTTGGGTTGCCATCATTGTACAAAATTCTAGTGTCTCTCGTGGCTCTGAAATAGGAATTTACAGCCTATGGGATATTAATTGGCCTGTTGGTGTCCTTCATGGTCACTTAAGTTTCTTTGCTGTATTATAAATTAATGGTTAATTATTGAAATGTTAGTGCTGTAAATGGTATTATGATTTTAATTATGTATTGTGGTTATTGTGTTGCTGCTTTTGGGGTGTTACTCTTTTGTAAACTGCTTTGGATACAAGTTTGCAGAAAATGCAGTATAGAAATAACGTCATGATTATATTATATCGTTATTATTTTATCATTATGAGCTGAAGAATTTCTCCTCTCCTGTCAGTATGTATATATCAGTATTGTCTTGACATATCTTAGGGAAGTAGCAAGGACTATATAATGCCAATAGGAATAAATATGGAAAGTTGGTTTACATAAAATAGTGTCTAATGAATAAAATGGCTTAGTAGCTTACACTGCCGTTGCAGAAAAATAAAAGAGCAATCTCATGAATTGTTACAACTTACACAATATATTCAAACCTGCATTGCAAGGACCAGAAGCATAAATCACAGGTGATGAACCTTGGGCCTTTCAGATGCTACTGGACCATAGCTGTCAATGTTTCCCTTTTTTAAAGGGAAATTCCCTTATTCCGAATAGGATTCCTCGCAAGAAAAGGGGAAAGTTAACAGCTATGTACTGGACTCCAAACTCATCAGCCCCACCCTTGAGTTCCTTTACCAATAATTCAGGAATTTTCACCACTGTAACTAAGCCAAATTTTACTGTCTGTGTTTTCTGACTGGTGTATGGAAAAGCACATGAACCTGACCTTTAAAGAGTTTGTAAGTAAACTAATTTTAACTTGCTAAATGTGTGATCGTTTTCTATGCTAGGGGAAGAGAGGAACTTTGGATGAAATGTAGAAGGGCGTATTTTAAAGGTCTAACAGTCTATATTTCCACACTTTGCTTTGCTGCATATTATGTGATTTTAAATGTCTGCTGGAGTTCTCTAACCAAAGAGTAGTTGCCCAAAGCCTAGACCTTGGCATCCAAGAATTATCTTTTTATACCATTTCCCCCCACCCCTTGCCACAACACTTTTTGGTCTAACTGGAATCATGTGTCATCATAAGATTGTTTTGAAGTTAAGCTCAAAGCTCAAAGACTTTAAGTTCTGCAACTGGATGACCAGGTAGTTGAGTCAACCCAGTTGGATACTTCACCCACATATCTGAGGAAATAGATGCTGGTTTATGAAGGCTTATGTCTTATTTTCTTTTTTTAATAAACACAGTCTTTAATGTGCCACAGACCCTTTTGTTCCCCTGACCCTGATACCACAGACTAACACAGCTACCTCTCTTCTATTTATTTATTTTTAACATGCAATTTAGACAAACAGAAACAGACAAAACTGCTTTAAAGAGTGGGTGAGAGAGGTGGGTTTTGTGAGCAAATGCAAGCTTATTCAGCTGGCAAGCTTGAGCCAAGATAAGATAGCCTTAAGCCTGGTCTTAAGCTGGAAGGTTGTATTTTAACAATAATGGATATTCTAGGGTCTGGAGTGGTTGCAACACTTCTGCAGAACACTCCGGATGTTTTCCCTTGAATTGTGTTCAGTCCACCATTCTCACCAATTCACCATGGATAGATTGGTATTCGGTAGTGGAAAGCCCATTTTGATGTTTCCACTGGTGAAAGTACAATTACAGCATCCTGCGATGGAGATCTGAATGCAGGCCAGATGGAATCTCCACTACTTCCTCTCTCTCTTTTTTTGAAAACATTGGGTTTTTTAAATTATTTCCTTCAGTGTAACAAGGAACAATAAAAAAGGAACAAATAAATCAACAATAAATAATACAGTGGTACCTCAGTTTACAAACTTAATCCGTTCCAGAAGTCCGTGCTTAAACCAAAACCGTTCTTAAACTGTGGCGCGCTTTCCCTAATGTGGCCTCCCGCCGCCTGTGCCCTTCCACTGTTCGAATTCCATTCTTAGACCAAGGTAAAGTTCTCAAACCGGGACACAATTTCCAGTTTTGTGGAGTTTGTAAACCGAATCGCTCGTAAACAGGACTGTTCTTAAACCAAGGTACCACTGTAAAATAAAATAAAATCATCACACTCAGAGTGGGTTATACACACATGTATACACAATACAGGCATGTATATGCATGTGGTATACAGAATAATTTAAGTGACTGAAACTAAACAAAATAATGGGCCTACACAACAAGAAGAGGTACAAAATGTTTAGGACTGAGGTGAATGGTTAGACAAGAAAGGCAAGCGGTATCTCAGAGGATATTTAGTACATTCAGGTTGTATGAGGTAAGTCAAGAACCGCATATTTTCAGATTCTGTCAGTCCTCTGAGAAGCCTCTTTCACTGGGTCAAGCTTTTATTGTAATACCAAATTCTAGACTTCACTCTCCCTCTAGAGAGAACATAGAATTACGTTTCCAGTGGTGAGCTATTTCCATCTTAGTAGTCAAAGGAAGAAATAAAATCAAGTCTTTGGGGGTTAAATCATTCATGTTATTCAGGAAGATAGAGCGCAAACCAAACCAGGGTCAAGAGGAAGGATCTGATGAACAATAGCGGAGATTTGTTGGAAAACTTCACCCAAGACACCCAAGGCAGGTCCAAATGTGGACAAAGGTAACCATTCCATTGCACCCCCTCCAGCAACTGGGTGTGAGGTCAGCATTCATCTTAGACAGATATTTTGTTAAAGCAAAATAAAGCCTAACCTATCCTCTTGCTGACCAGTCTCTCTCATCCATTAATTTATTTTAACACAAATGTTTTAACATAAATTAATGGACTAAGGGAGCGCTTTGGGATATAAGTGACAATCTAGTAGAACATTAACACCAGATTGCAGAACAATGGTAGAAAAAGGTTGCCCAATGTCGCTGAATGGAGTAAAAGTTAATGTTTATGTTCTTAAAGCTTAAACATTTTCAGCTAAATCTGACTCTCTTAAACTCTGGTGAATTTCCTTTTGCACTTCTTCCCAGAGTATAGGATGTGGTAAGTAAGTACAGGTATATATATTTTATACTATTTCTTGTTCCAGTCTGAAAAAAACTTAAGAAGTTTCCTTTAGCAAACTCAGATGGCAGAAAATGGGGTTTCTGAATTTCAGAGCTATAGGTATGCATCTAGCAATGAAACAATCTAATCTGACATAAATATATGGGTCCCAGTGCCCAACTAAAGATAGTCACAAAAGCAGTCTGACTGAAATGAGCTATGACTAATATTTCCTTTCAGGTATTTTTTTAAAAAAGAACAACTTTAGACACAACCATTTTTTAATGGATCAGAGCCAATTTAGGTTGCGCATTTAAACCTGATTAGGTTATCTTGCTCAAGAGACCGGACCCTGCCCACTGGACTCTTTGCTGCAAGGAAACAGAGTAGGAAAATGCACTGGGAAGTATGGTGTAACAATTGCTTGATGCAACACTATATAACAAATCACCAATATTCAGTAAGCAGTTGACATTATCTACCCTCTGCCGCCCACAAACGTAAAGTGTAGTTGATGCTCGTGAACAGCTAACTTTGGTGCATTCCAGTCTACCACTTGCACACTTTATCGACGGGGTCCATTGCAGGTTGTACTTTACACACAGTTAGCCTCCTATTTTCAGCATGAGACTGAAGGAACTAATACTCTGAGCTCTTCTGCCCTGAAGAAAGATCCTGGATTTGGAGTGAAGTTGCATTTCCATTGCATCGTTCCAGTTGCATCGTTGCATCCATCTTTCTTTTTCATATACTAAGACATCAGTGTTCGTTTTCTGTTCTTGAGCAGAATTTGGAATGTTCTTTTTTTATCCCTTTGGTTTTCCATCAAGGCAAGATCATTCACGGCAGCTGCAATGAAGCATCTCTCCAGACTTTTAAAATCTCTGAGTGCCTCCAAATTGCCCTATAGAATTAAAAGTCAACCTTGCAGTGGATCTCCAGATTTGGATTTCTCCGACTATGAAGCTCTCTACAAGAATGTGCCCGAACATTTCAATTTCGCAAGCGATGTGCTGGATAAATGGAGCCAAAAGGAGAAGGTATGAAACTCTGTCTGTCCTGATATCTTCCTAATATTATCAGCCAGCCATTCTTTACCGGTAGCTTTCTTACTGCTGGCACATATAACATTACTCTATAGGTAACAAATGAAACCATCTAATACAGTGGTACCTCGGGTTAAGTACTTAATTCATTCCGGAGGTCCGTACTTAACCTGAAACTGTTCTTAACCTGAAGCACCACTTTAGCTAATGGCGCGTCCTGCTGCCGCCGCGCCACTGGAGCCAGATTTCTGTTCTTATCCTGAAGCAAAGTTCTTAACCTGAAGCACTATTTCTGGCTTAGTGGAGTGTGTAACCTGAAGCGTATGTAACTTGAAGCGTATGTAACCCGAGGTACCACTATAATATTATGTCATACCATAGACAAAAATGCATTACTACTGCAATGCGCTCTACGTGGGGCTACCTTTGAAGGTGACCCGGAAACTGCAATTAATCCAGAATGCGGCAGCTAGACTGGTGCCTGGGAGTGGCCGTCGGAACCACATAACACCGGTCCTGAGAGATCTGCATTGGCTCCCAGTATGTTTCCGAGCACAATTCAAAGTGTTGGTGCTGACCTTTAAAGCCCTAAATGGCCTCGGTCCAGTATACCTGAAGGAGCATCTCCACCCCCATCGTTCAGCCAGGACACTGAGCATAGCTGTCAACTTTCAGATTTGAAAATAAGGGATCAGCAGCCTCAAAAATAAGGGATCAGCAGCCTCACCTGTCCCGGGGACAGTCTACGGGATATCTAACAATCCAGGATAGAAGTGGGAAGCAGCGGGAAACGGCGCTGGAATAAGGGAATTTCCCGCAAACAAAGGGAAGGTTGACAGCTATGACACTGAAATCCAGTGCCGAGGGCCTTCTGGAAGTTCCCTCATTGCGAGAAGTGAGGTTACAGGGAACCAGGCAGAGGGCCTTCTCGGTAGTGGCGCCCGCCCTGTGGAACACCCTCCCATCAGATGTCAAGGAAATAAGCAGCTAACTTATCTTTTAAAAACATCTGAAGGCAGCGCTATTTAGGGAAGTTTTTAATATTTAATGCTGTATTGTTTTTAACACTTGATTGGGAGCCGCCCAGAGTAGCTGGGGAACCTCAGCCAGATGGGCGGGGTATAAATAAATTATTATTATTATTATTATTATTATTATTAACCTTAGAATGGACTTGAGCAACTGATCAAATCTCTCCATCGTGTTAGTTCCTTAATCAGGGTTACCCTCCTTTGAACTGCAGTATTTCTTAGGACACAGTTGATAGTGCTATTAACTTAATTCTAGCATAAAGAATACACCTGGACGATACATCAATTTAATATGGCACTCATACCACTATGGAGGAAGTGAAAATAGAGGTGGGAGCAGGAAGCTGATTCAGTTTGAATTTAAAGGCAGACTTACATAATTTGCATTTCCTGAAACAAGGTTCAAACCAAATGCAGCCATCCTTCAAAATCTGCAATTTTCCAAATTTTGCAATGTGGCCCTCCAGCCAAATAATTTGTACAGACATGCATGTACTAGGTTAGAGCTATTAGATTATATTTTGGTGAAAATGGAATGCAAATATGCATTATATCAGGGGAAGTTGCTTTCGAAAATGTTTATATCAGGATACATTTGCGCTAAAATACTGATGAATTTTCATGAGGGTTTAAAAATAAAAAACTGCAAACTGATGGGGAAATATGGAATCTTGCCAAGCCTATCCACGTGGTTCAGAATTAGATCCCTGCCACTGTACTCAACAAGACTTTCTCCAAAATAAGTTGGAATGAATTGGAATGAATTGGAATGCAACATCAGATTGCGACATCAGAATAAAAGTCCATTTCATGTTCATTGTTTTATTTTATCTATAGTTTGGTAAATGTTATGCTGACATATTTTGTATGTTTGATCAGTATTTACTTGTGAATGGCTTGTTTTCTTTTCTGTAAACAGCTTAGAGGCTTCTTGTTGGACAAACAGTAGATAGATTTTTGGGTAAGGGTTTCTACTCTGCATACAGAAGGTCCCAGGTTCATTCCCCAGCTTCAGGGAATTGCCTCCCCCCCCCATGGTAGTAGATAAGCAGGACAAAGGAAAAGGAGTCTTCTTACCAGTTAGAAACTTTAATACAAAAAAAGTGAGAGAACAAAGAAAGCAGCCCCTAGAAACGGCGGTGCTCCCAATTAAGGATCACACCCCTTTCCATCCCTATTAATCTTTGTCATTCCTACATCTTGCCTTTAATTACTTACCGTATTTTTTGCTCTATAAGACTCACTTTTTCCCTCCTAAAAAGTAAGGGGAAATGTGTGTGTGTGTGTGTTATGGAGTGAATGCAGGCTGCGCAGCTATCCCAGAAGCCAGAACAGCAAGAGGGATCGCTGCTTTCGCTACACAGTGATCCCTCTTGCTGTTCTGGCTTCTGGGATTCAGAATATTTTTTTCTTGTTTTCCTCCTCCAAAAACTAGGTGCGTCTTATGATCTGGTGCATCTTATAGAGCAAAAGATACGGTAATTGATTTATGAGAATGGGAACTATTTAAATGTCTCCTCTCTCTCTGCTCCTCTGCTGAAGAAGATGGATGTGAGAGTCGTCTTGTTTTGTTATTTGCTTTATAAATAAAACCTTTGATGTTACTATTCCAACCAGAGTTGCTTCTGATGCATTCTGCTGTAAAGGACTGAGTTTACTATCTGCAAACGGGCGTTTAATGCTCACAGCACCCTCTGTGCTTTCTGTTCTGACACTTTCGGAGCCCTTCTTGACCTTGGGCTGAGCGGAGGAATGCTGTCCAGAGACTGTGAATCCGTTAACCCTCTCTCTTCCAGTGTTTCTTCTCCTAGCTGTTCCCCATCCAGTATTTCCCAGCTTCTGCCTTCTGAACTATGGCCCTCTGCAAACCACTGTTCCAAATCTATACTGTCCTCCTGCTCCTGAGAAGATTCAGGAGCAGGAGGAGGGGAATGACCGTTCCCCGCATAAAACGGGGGGCACCCTTTGTGTGGACGCGGGCAGCCCCTGGATCTGGAGCGGCTCCATCAGCATAGGCTTGGCTTTGCCTTCCCTCAGGTGGAATACCTGGAGGTCTCCGCCTACCCCAGTCAGTTGTCCAATCCCACCTGGGGGAAGCGTTGCCAAGGAGACCAGGCCAGGTAGGGGAGGGATTACCCGCCCACACAATAGAGGGAGGATCTTACCTGGGAATCCTCACTTGGCTCCAGAGCTTCTGAGAAGATTCAGGAGCAGGAGGAGGGGAAAACTCCCACCATTCCTTCTCAGTGCAGCCCTGCTCAACATGGTCCCTGACAGCATCTCCACATAAAGCTGGGAAAGACGTCCATTGGAAACCCTGGAGGGCTGCTACCAGTCAATGTAGAAGATACTAAACTATATAGATCTATGGTCTGAATTGGTATCAGGCAGCTTCCTGTGTTGTAAAACGAATAACTATCCCCCATATACTTTTTCATCTTTTGTACCTAATAGGATGGAAAGAGACCTTCCAATCCTGCTCTTTGGTGGGTAAGTGGGAAAGGTGAGGAGGTGCGGTGGAGCTTTGAGGAGCTGGCATTCTTATCCAAGAAATCAACCAACGTCCTCTCCAAAGCCTGCAATCTGCAGAAGGGAGACCGAATCATCATCATCCTCCCCAGGGTGCCTGAGTGGTGGCTGATCAGTGTGGGCTGCATCAGAGCAGGTCAGTCAGGTCCTCTCTGTGCTAGGAACCAACAGAAAGATCCATTTTTGCTGTGTCTTCCTCTCCTCTCTTTTTAATCACACTTTGTTTTGCTCCTAGGTGTCACCTTCATCCCAGCCACGACCCTATTGACTGCTCAAGACATCTTGTACCGGCTCCAAAGGTCTCGGGCCAAATGTATAGTTACAAATGACGCCTTGGCTCCATTGATCGACTCTGTTGCATCTGATTGCCAGTTCCTGAAAACTCGGATGTTGGTCTCCAAAGGCACCAGCAGAGAAGGATGGCTGAACTTCCACGACCTGCTGAAGTGAGAATCTCTGCTGCCTTGTAAAGCAAGTCAGGGATAAGTCAAAGAGTGAGATAGAAAAACCTGCAATCTTCATCCTCTAGACAGGAGATAAAGGAGATAAGTAACTATACAGCTTTTAGAAGACATCTGAAGGCAGCCCTGTATGGGAAAGGGTTTTTTAAAAAAATGTTTAATGTTTTATTGTGTTTTAATATACAGTCATACCTTGGAAGTCAAACAGAATCCATTCCAGAAGTCCGTTCAACTTCTAAAATGTTTGGAAACCAAAGTGCGGCTTCTGATTGGCTGCAGGAAGCTCCTGCAGCCAATTAGAAGCTATGGAAGACCTATCAGACGTTCGGCTTCCAAAAATAGTTCACAAACCAAAACAGTCACTTCTGGGTTTGCGGCATTTAGGAGCCAAAACGTTCAAGAACTAAGCTGTTTGGAAACCAAGGTATGACTGTATGTTGGAAGCCACCAAGGGTGGCTGGGGCAACCCAGTCAGATGGGTGGGGTATATATAATAAATTTATTATTATTATTATTATTATTATTATTATTATTATTATTATACCAGGAAGGTGGCCAGGGTGATTCCTTCCAGATCTTGTGCCCCAGGCACCATGGTCAATGTTCAGGGGTGATAGATATTGTTGCCCTGCAATAAATGGAGGGTATGAGGGATTTGGCCTGGAAAACAATAAAGAAAATAACCAATGTTTGCAAACCTTGTCACCCAATCAGTAGGGCTTGCCTGATACATTTTTCTGCTGGAGAAGAACAAGATCATGCAAAGGGATGGGGGAGGAATTTGGTTTGCTTCAGATTTTAGTGTGAAACTACCTAATTCACAATTTATGAAACAATATGTGAACTCAAAGGCAGCCGTTTTCAACTTCTCTGAAAATTGTGATGCAATTGTCCCACCAAATACTGTGTACAGAAATGCATACAGTGTATGCATAAATATGCACACATTAGTGAAAATTACAGCCACAAACCATTGTGTGAGGAAACATCACTTGCAAAAATGGGCTAAACAGATAAAGGTGTGTGCAAAAAAATATGTATTTTGACAGAAAATGTCCACTAAAATCTTGGGAGAATTTTCATGAGGGCTTTAAAAAAAAAAATCGCAAACTGATGCAGAACTTAAGACTGGAAGAATGAGAAACTGATGTAGATCATAATGGAGTCTTATGGACGAGGGCTCAGTACTGCAACATTTTGCTGCAGGTCCCACATATTCATTTTCTCATTTGTAGTCTAGTCATGCACACCGGAAGCCAAATCCCCATGCTACTCAATTAGTATAAAAATGCCTCTCATAAACGAATAAAAATAAAATTAACCAACAACAAGTTCAGGACAAAGGAAAGCATTACATAACAGAACTACTTATTGGATGCTACCAGATGTTGTGGGAGATGTTCCCTCTATTTCTACTGTTCAGAGATGAGTGTTGATCTTTACGTAGCCAAAACAGCACTATCCATGTACAAAGTGGGATGCTTCTGTAACGGAACCATTTGGTAACAGACACATCCAAATCCTAAAAGAAGCTGAAAGAATTTCACAATTTGAGCTTGCAAGATCATAAACCATTTTGACCACATCTAGTCCACTTTTACATACCCGCTTCTCTACTTTAAAGAGCTGCAGGCGATGATCACCAGCCTGTTAAAACAAGGAGTGAAGACCCAATGATCATCTACTTCACCAGTGGAACCACGGGTTATCCCAAAATGGTGGAACATTCCTGCAGCAGTTTGGGGATTGGACTAGCAAGTACCGGAAGGTATCTCCTATCCCTTTCTAAATCTTCAGGTGCAGGAAACACAGCAGAGAGTCCTATGTGAGGTTTGAAGAGTGACAATTTCATTGTGGCAGAAGTCATCATGTTCAGTGACTGTGGCCTCCCCCAAAAGTTTAAACCACAATAAAGTGTCAATCCTCGGATACCCAAAGTAGGGCAACTGGACACAGCTGGGCTGGGTTGCTGGTGTTATTATGCAAATCTATGGTGTGACCACACTTGGGGTGCTATGTACATTTCTGGCCACCTCACCTCAAAAAGGATATTGTGGAACTGGAACATATTCAGAACTTTAAAAGGAGCCTGTTAGAACAGTCCATTGTGTCCAGTCCGATGCCCATAAGAAACCTCCAAGCAGGATCTGAGTGCAATAGTACTTTCCCTACTTGTACCTCCTAGCAACTGGTATTCAGAGACGTGCTACCTACAACATAGAGATAGGACACAGCAGTCTTTAGACAAGCCTTATCCTCTGTGAAGATGTCTAATCCTTTTTTAAAGCAATTGAGGTTAGCGAACATCTCACCAAACACTGCCAACACAGCTTATCAGCTTCAGGGAGGTTGTTTAAATCTGAGATATTGCCCAACCTTGATCAGCTTAAAGTCATCCCCCACACACACACCCCACATCCCAGCAGTTGCTGTTCTTTAAGTCTTAAAACCAATAGATCTGACCACATATGACTTTGTGTTACATCTCGTGTGGCCCGCAGACATTGGCTGTTTAATTAAATGTAATTCTAGGGCACCAATCATAGAATTGTAGAGTTGGCAAGCACCCCAAGAGTCATCTAGTCCAATTTCCTGCAATGCAGGAATGTCAATTAAGCATCCATGGCAGATGGCCATCCAACCTCTGCTTAAAGACCTCCAGTGAAGGAGAGTCCACAACTTCCTGAGGGAGTCTCTTGAACAGCTCTTACCGCCACAAAGTTCTTCCTGATGTTTAGTCAGAATCTCATTTCTTGTGACTTGTAGCCATTGGTTTGGGTCCTACCCTCCAGAGAAGGAGAAAACAAGCTTGCTCCATGTGACAACCCTTTAGATATTTGAAGATGGCTAGCATATCGCCTCTCAATCTCCTCTTTTTCAGGTTAAACATACCCAACTCCCACAACCGTTCCTCATAGGGCTTGGTTTCCAGACCCTTGATCATCTTGGTTGTCCTCCTCTGTACATGTTCCAGCTTGTCAACATCCTTAAATTGTGGTGCCCAGAATTGGACACAGTATTCCAGATGTAGTCTGACCAAGGCAGAATAGAACAGCACTATTCCTTCCCTTGATCTGAACACTATACTTCTGTTGATGTAGCCTAGAATAGCATTAGGTCTTCTTCTTTTCTTCACATGTACAGCTGACAAACCAAGTGTTCCCCATCTTATATTACACTTGTTTGCCTCCTTATTAACAGGAACTGGATGGACCTGAAAGCTTCAGATTTGATGTGGGGTTTCTCCGACACAGGCTGGATCAAATTTGCCTTCAGCAATGTGTACCCTACATGGATGCTAGGGGCATGTGTCTTTCAGCATGGCATGCTGCAGTTCGAGCCAACAACCGTTCTCAATGTAAGGCTAAGATTGCCCTATTCGAAAGGCAGGAAGCATGTAAAATATAAGATGTGTGAGACCTCCTGAATCACATGATGCATTTGGAGTGTGTGTGCTTTCCCCCCCTAGACTCTCTCCAAGTATCCAGTGACGATATTCTGTGGCACCCCAACTATTTTCCGTATGCTTCTGCAGCACGACGTTAGCAGGTACAACTACCTGGCTGTGGTTTCTAGAACTCCACCCTAGAGTAACTTGATTCCTGTTTGTTTACCTCACTTCAAAGTCACTCTGCCTGGCTTGAGTCCAGTGATGGCTGGTGCCTGTCGGAACTGGTTGGGCAAAAGACAGGGAGGCCAACAGTAGGTGGAGCCAAAGAGCCAATAATAAACTCCCCTACTGGTTCTAAGTAAGAACTCTATGGGAGATGACTGAGGGTAGACTTTGATGAGGCACTGCACAATTTGCCTAAATAGACTAGCCTCTCCTGGCTGACTCTTTTGTTGTCCTTCCCCTTTTCAATTTTACCTCTATGCCTATAAAATTCTCAGAGTGTGGATCCAGCTGAGGCCAAATTGGCGCCACTCATTCTTTGCTTTTCCGTGTGTTCTGGATAAAAGTTGGATCTGGTAGAATTAAAACGGTTGTCTCTTTTTAGGAAGACTAAATGCTTCTTCATATCCTTGTTCAGATACCAGTTCAAGAGTCTGAGACGATGCCTGAGTGGTGGGGAGCCAACCAACCTTGAAGTGATTGAGCAGTGGAAAGCTCATACCGGAATAGTAATCCGTGAAGGCTATGGGCAGACAGAGACTGTATGTTTGCATTCAGACACAAACATATATGCCAATGAGCAGCAAAAGCCTATCAAATCTGTATGCATGCTTCCCCCCCCCAACTCCCCAACTTTGATATGTCCCTCAGTCCATATTGATCATACATAATTCTTATGCAGCACGTTCATGATTTGTCTGCACAGGTAGAAATGGGGGGAAATTGACACCCAGAAGCCCAGGCTCAATGTGATGCCAAGAATATCTGATTGGGTGGGGTGAGGGAATGGAATGGAATACCCTGTAAAAGAATGTGGCTGTTGTTTTTTGGAATCCTTTGCAAGAAGACTTCACGGTGCAATTTTTTTTGCAGGTCCAGCTTGTATGATCCTTCCCCAAATCGGTAAAGAGGCAGATAGTTAAAGTCAACTAAAATTTATCTAATTCATTAAAATCCATAGTTACACACACACACACACACACACACACGCAGAGAGAGAGAGAGAGAGAGAGAGAGAGAGAGAGAGAGAGAGAGAGAGCTGATTGCACATCTACCATTTTTTCCTCAGACCATACTTTGTTCAACCCCGAAGGATATGAAAGTCAAGCCGGGGTTTATTGGACCATCATCTCATCCCTTTGATGTCCAGGTAGGCATGTTTATAACACAGGGGAGCCATAATAGTCATCCTGGTTGTAACAGCCCATGTTGTATGATTTAATATCACGATACCATATTCTAGTAAAACTTAACACTCAGCTAAAATACATCCAGTAGTGATGTATGGAAGTGAAAGCTGGACCATAAAGAAGGCTGATCGCCGAAGAATTGATGCTTTTGAGTTATGGTGCTGGAGAAGACTCTTGAGAGTCCCATGGACTGCAAGAAGATCAAACGTATCCATTCTTAAGGAAATCAGCCCTGAGTGCTCACTGGAAGGACAAATTGTGAAGCTGAGGCTCCAATACTTTGGCCATCTCATGAGAAGAGAAGACTCCCTGGAAAAGACCCTGATGCTGGGAAAGATGGAGGGCACAAGGAGAAGGGGACGACAGAGGACGAGATGGTTGGACAGTGTTCTCGAAGCTACAAACATGAGTCTGACCAAACTGTGGGAGGCAGTGGAAGACAGGAGTGCCTGGCGTGCTCTGGTCCATGGGGTCATGAAGAGTCGGACACGACTAAACGACTAAACAACAACAAAATGACAAAATTGAAAAGCTTGCATAACCCACCCTTATTTATCTTTCTTTCTAGATAATAGATGAACATTGCAATCGCCTGCCTCCTGGGGAAGAAGGAGACATTGCTGTTAAAATCAAACCCAAAAGGCCCTTGGGTCTCTTCTCTGGCTACTTGGTAAGGAGCATAGGTGCCAATTCCCTGGGGCCCTGGGTGCCAGAGCACCCACAAAATTCCCCATGATGGGGCTGGGCACCCACAAATTTCAGTGCCAGGGCCATGCATGCTGCATGGCACCCATGACCCCAGGCACCCACGGTCACAGGGCCAAGCTGGCACTGCTGGTAAGGTGGGACCCTTTCAAATGGTTGTGCATTATTCAAGGAATATATCACGAGTGTTTCCTCAGCAGACACTAGGAGGACAGAGACTTCACCAAGACCTACTGGCTTCATTTTTCTGCATTCTTGCTTAATACGCTGAGTTTTTAAAAAATATTTTTGTCCATTTTTGTTCATTCATTTAAGGTCCCAGGACAGGTGGCAAAAATAAAATACACAATTATAAGACACTTGTGACCAAAAAGCAAACAACTTAAAAACAATTCCCTATATCAAAACCATTCAAGAATGTAAAAGCAATCAATTTCACCTCTAGAAACATTTTTTTTAAAAAACAGATCCAGTACAGATGTCAATTGAGGTAAGAAATATATCCATTTAAAGGACTGTTGAAAGAGGAAGGTCTTTCAATGCTTACGGAAGCTGCCTTCCTGGAAAGAAGTTTTTGGATGAAAGTGTAATTTATGGATTCTTAAAAGTAAGTAAGTAAAAGTTTTAAAGGGGTATTCACCAAATTCATGGAGGATGTAATTATTATTATTTGTTGCTTTTCACAATAAAATGACTCAAATTGACTTGCAAAGCCATAATATGACCATCAGTTGATGGGAGCAGCAATAGGAGGGTGTACAGGAATAAAAAGGCCTTTGATCTGATCCAGCAGGACTCTTTGAGAATGATACTGACAAATGTATGAATGTTGTGGAGAGACTGGGACATCATTAAGCCCCAGCTTGAGGCTCCTGCTTTCTTGCATACATCTTTGACATCTCCGGGAAACCAAATGTGAGAGCCGACTCCTCACCCTCCAAAAAAAACCACACACAAAATGAATTTGTTGTGGTAGGAGAACATTCTGTCTGTGTTGCTAGATCTGCGACAGGCCCTTCACAACCCCTTGGAGTTGCCGGAATCGAGAGATGAATGTTTCCCTCTTTGGCTTTAGTGATCTCTGCTGCATTGTTCTTAGGACGACCCTGAGAAAACAGCCTCGACAGAACGTGGAGACTTCTACATCACTGGGGACCGAGGGATCGTGGATGAAGATGGCTATATCCGATTTGTGGCAAGAGCTGATGACGTCATCTTATCTGCTGGGTAAGCCTATTTTATGGGCACATTTATTTGCAGCAGAGGTGGGGAACATTTTTCAATCTGAGGGCCACATTTCTTCCTGATGACCTTCCAGAGGCCACCTGCCAGAGGTGGGTAGGTCCAGAGGCAAAAGGAGGTGGAGCAACAAATGTACATTTTACCGAAAGCAGGTTAGTTTCTGCACGTACTTTCAAACACCCTTCTTTAGCTTCCATCCAGGAAAGCAAGAGGCATTATTGGTGTTCAAAGTCACATTCTAGCAAGGCAAAAGCACTCAAGGAGGATGCAAATCAGGGCTGGCAAGGAGTGTGGCCTGGGGAGAGTCCTGAGGGCCAAATGGAGAGGCCTGCAGGGCTGTGTCTGGCTCCTGGGCCTGAGGCTTCTCACTCCCAATTTACGTCATGGATACAGGTCACCCCATGCACACTAGTCCCTGGGCGACTCTCAAACACGAAACAGTAAAATACCATGTTAGAAAATTGTTGGCAGAGATCAATGTTTTAAAAGGTTATAAATATAAAACTGTCAGGGACCGGGCTGAGGAGGAATGGTGGAGTCCGCCTCCCTAACCTGACCCTTCCAGAGAAAAAGAAGACAGTTCAGAATTACAACAGGGGTTTGAGGGAGGTCACAGCTCAGAGGAAGATGAGGGGAGAAGTTGGGAAACAATGGGAGAGGAGGAGCAGGCAGAGCAGGAGCAGCTGGCTGACATGTTGTCACTAGAAAGCATTCCAGACCCACCATCTCCCAGAACCCGGCGATCCTTAAAAGTAGGAGAGCAAAGAGCTCGGAGACAGGGAACCCTTTCCTACTAGAGGAGTTGTTCCATCATCTTCATTTTTTTTTGTTGCCCTTCTCCAATTCTGCAGTATCTTTTTTGGGGGTGAAGCGTCCAGAAAAGAATTTAACTTGCGACTCTCAATATGCAAAGCATGTGTCCTCATGTTGAGCTATTGCCCCTCCTTGTTAGGTATCGTATCGGGCCCTATGAAGTGGAACATGCCTTAATGGAACACCCAGCAGTGGCAGAATCGGCTGTTGTCAGCAGTCCAGATCCCATCAGGGGAGAGGTAACATGAAATGGACCACCATCCACCGTCAGCACCTGGACAGCAGATTGAGCAGGCAGACATGTCATTTGGTGACAATTTCCCATTCCCCACCCTCCTTATGAGGAGATGCACTGTATTTCTACTCAAACTATGCCTGTTATTCCCAAATTTGCATGAATACATATCCATTCACATATATCCATTCACTGCACGCAGGTGGTGTAGTGACAATAAAGGTTGTTTATTATTATTATTATTATTATTATTATTATTATTATTATTATTAATTTCCATTTTTATGCAAAATCTTGTGGGTTGTGAAAGCATTGATTGTGGCCTTTCTTTTATTTTTTTGGGGTGGTAGGTTGTAAAAGCCTTTATCATCCTGTCGCCTGCCTACGAGTCACGAGAGAAAGACCAATTAATTTGTGAGCTGCAGGACCATGTCAAGAAGACAACAGCTCCCTACAAGTACCCCAGAAAGGTAAGAAGAGGGTTTGCGGTTCCTGGGCATCAATCTTGAGGCTGGATTTAACAACAGGCAATCCCAGCCAGCAGGCTTGGACTGCGGTATAGCCTGCCAACTCCAACATTTGAACTGCCCAATCATGATCAGATGGGGAGGAGCAGCCTGAACAACAGACCAGAGTCAGGAAGTCTTTGCTGCTGTCTAGGAATAAAAGCCTTGGACACTCAGTACAGTCGTCCAAAGAGCAGCAGTCCCTCCCTCCCCTCACGCTGCTGTTGTTTAACATGTCATCAAGCACAACTCTCTATACATGATGAGAGTGTCTTGCACGCTAAATAGTTCAACGCATCACATACTATAACTCCAAATAATGCAAGCTCAAAGAATATATATAAATATACAGTCTCAAATCAGTCTTGAAGAGATATATACAATCTTGCAAATTACTATTCAATGCCATCAGGTTCAAGAGTTCAGCTGTAATGTACTGAAGGCCAGAGTGCAGGTTTCTGCGTTAAATCTTGCAGATAAGAAACTGTGTACGAGGAGGACTCTGACAACGAGACGTCCGGGTAAAATCTCTGTCTCGTCTTCCTCATTCAGGTCGATCCAAGTCCACTGAGGTACAGGCAACTTAATGCTCACAATTAGGTCAGGCCCTGGCTTGTGTGGGCACTCAGCTCCTGGTAAAATGCTGTTTAGCATGTGTCTTAACCTTGCTTTGGCTTCCAGGTGCCCCCTGTGTATTGACCTTGCTATGGTTTGAAATAATAGTAACAGTAATCATAGTGATTTTCTGGGAGCAAATTCCACAGCTTATGTATGTACTGTATGAAGAAGTACCTCTTATTATCTGTCCTGAATCTTCAAACATTCAGCTTCAGTGGATCACCCTGAGTCTAAGTCATTTGAACACTTCTATCATCCTTTCCCCTGGGAAAAGGAATGACTACAATGACCAATAAAATGTGCTCATTTCTCTCCCTCCCTCCCTCTCTCTCTCTCTGTCTCCTTGATCTTTCAAAACAGATAGAGTTTGTTCAAGACCTGCCCAAGACAATTTCTGGAAAAATCCAAAGGAAACAGCTGAGGAAGAAGGAGTGGGAGAAAGCCTAACAGGACTCTGAAACCAGCATGAAAGGACTGGTTCTTATTTGTCTCAATAGTCTCAGAGGTAGATAGATAGATAGATGATAGATAGATGATAGATAGATAGATAGATAGATAGATAGATAGATAGATAGATAGAGATAGGAGATGTAAACTGTTTGCCATCAGGGAAAATTAGACATCACCAATCACCTATCAGCATACGGTAACATTAAAGGGTTTCTGACTATGCATGAAGCCTGACGTCAGCGCTTTCCAAATCACTTCAAGGTTGGATTACTGTAATGCACTCTGTGTGGGGCTTCCCTGGCACTTGACCCAGAAACTGCAGCTAGCCCAGAATTCTGCAGCATGGCTGCTGACAGGAGTAAAACTCCATCTGCATATGACACCTCTGCTCAGAAATCTGCTCCGGCTGCCCATTGGTTATTGCGACAAATTCAAAGGTGTATATTAGGCCCATAACAGATTGGAACCAGTTCGTTTGTGAAATCACCTTACCCCGTACATGACCACGCAAATTCCCCCTACACCTAATCTTTCCTATCTCCTCCTTTAAGTAGAGATTCCATTTGTTTGCACCTCCTGCATGCACAACATGTGCCAGTGGCAAACTTGGGGCTTTAAAATTTCAGCTGCACTCTGTGCAATGCCAAAATTTGGCACTCCCCATGCCTTCCATTGTGCATCAATGTTTCAGCACCCTCTCGACTCAGCACCCAATGCGGGCAAACCAGTCATGCTCCCCTAAATCTGCCTCTTCGTGTGCCCAACTTCTGCGCTGTGATTCCTTACTGAATATACTTTAAGAAATAGATGATTGGGTTCCACTGCCCATTATTAATCTGTTCTAGGTTACAATTGCAAAAACAAAATAAAAAAGACCTCTGTTCATTGCCAATTGTTCATTGTTCATTAACCATACATCACCTGAAGCAAAAGGACGTGTGCAATCTTAGTGTGCTCATTTGGTTGTTTATATCATAAGCATTCGGTGAAACACAGGGCAAAGGAGCTGTCCCCTCTCTAAATAACTTTGCTACCCATGTCTTCAAGAAGACCTTGGTTCTCTTTCATTGCCACAAAGCCGAGCTCACGAACACATCTGCTCAGATGCAGCCTGGGAGAACAGCAAACCGGTCTGATGGCCAAGCTGCCAATTATCTTTCAGCAAAGACCTCAATGGAGTGATTACCTGGCAAACAAACAGCAGTTCCCAGAAGGAACGGTGCCAAGTGCCGCCCCGCAGGTGGATCTATAATACCCCAGCACTTTGGGGGATAATGCTGTGTTTCTACAACGACTAAGCTTTTAATTGATGCTGGTGAGGGAGACGAGGTCAGCTTTCTTCCATCTCATAATTGCAACTCACATTAATAGCGAGTAAGAAGGACACTCCTGTTGGGTGCAGAGGGCATCTCCATGCCCCTTCACGCTTCATGCTTGCTAAACAAAACGAGAGCAGTGAGCAGAAGACTAGATAGGAGCTGACTCCCAAGGAAAGAATTTGTCACTGGTAATGAGTTCTCCAGGGGACAACGCTCTGCTTGTTTGGCACAGATACCACCTTAGCAACACAAACAACAGAAACATATTGCCCTGCTTATGAACTTCCCCATAGAGACCTGGTTATCCACCATAGGAAGCAAGATGCTGGACTAGATAGAGCCTGGATGTGGGGGACCATTGATCCTCCAGATGCTGTTGAACTATCATCTTCATCATCCTCTGATGGGAGTTGTAGCTCAGCAACATCTGGAGGGTCAAACGTTTCCCATTCCCGAGTTAGACTTTTAGCCTGATCCAGTTGGCATCTTAGGTATGTATTTAGTAAGGACAGTCCCTATTATCTAGTAAATGGCTCACTGCCCATATTCATCTCATGGTGGTGATCAGCTCAGGCTTCGGTAACATAAGAAGAGCATTAAGGACCTAAGAAGAGCCTGCAGGATCAGGCCAATGGCCCATCTAGTCCAGCATCCTGTTCTAGCAGTGGACAACCAGATGCCTGTGGGAAACAAGCAAGCAGGATTTGAACACAAGAGCACTCACCCCTTCTTGTGCAATAATAATAATAATATTTTTTTATTTATATCCCGCCCTCCCCAGCCGAAGCCGGGCTCAGGGCAGCTAACAACAATAAAATAATACAACATTCTAAAATCATTTCATTATAAAATTAATTCAAAACAAATTGATGGCAAGCTGCACCTCCAGTTTCCAGTTCCTGGCTTTGGGCAGTATTCTGTCCCAGCCAACAGTCCAAGATCAAGTGAGGCATGTGTAATGGGGGGTGGGCTTGTGGCAAGTCCTCAAACACCAGATCACATAACAATAGCACCAGTTCCAAATCCAGAAATGTGGGAAGTATTGTGCTAATTTTACTGGTTATAATGCTAGCACTTCTTCCCCAGTTTCTAATATTCCTTTTACACTGCAGCACCATGTTGTGTTATGGAACTGAGGCTTTTAAAAAATAAATAAAAAAATCAACATCCCACCACATTGTGCTAAAGTTTAAAAGGGCAGGGAAAGACCTTATTTTGTCAATGCAAAACTCAAGCAATTTTCCAAGTTGCAAATGGATTCCTCCCCCCCCAAAAAAAAAAACAATCAACACCAGAAAAAGTGCTAAATCTCCTCTAGATTTCCAGAAATGGCTTTCACATTATGGGGATGACCACCCAAAGTGCAAAAATGAACAAGCAAACAGCACAAAGATGGACTTAGGTGTCATCTGAATGTGGTCAGACTCAGCTCAGATTCCAGCAAGGCAAAATCAAACACAGCAGAGGGTAAGTCTGGACAAGCAAGGTGAACATAACACCTAGTCTAGAAGATGGGCTTGAATACTACTCCTACATACCCTCCAAGTGTCCCCATTTTCCAAGAACAGTACCAGAATTACAGAAGCCATCCCAGTTTCTGATTTGATCCCAGAATGTCCCGGTTGTCCTTTTTCTTTCCCTCCATGTCCCAGAGAACAATTAAAAATGGTGTATGTCTGTAGTTGCAAAAATGGGAGTCCTGTTTATATGGAGAATAAATCCCTGAACCATATGAAGGAAATGTTGACGCTGGCATATAATCTTGAAGGAAAGGCTCACCAATCCACTTTCAATTCTTTAATTCCAATGCTTCTACAGCCAGCAGTTTCTTTGGAAATGCAGGGCGTATCTATTTCTTTACAGCCATACCTTGGTTCTCAAATGGAATCAGTTCTGGAAGTCCATTCAACTTCTGAAAACATTCAAAAACCAAGACGCGGCTTCCGATTGGCTGCAGGAGTTTCCTGCACTCAAGCGGAAGCCACGTCAGATGTTCAGCTTCCGAAAAACATTTGCAGACTGGAACACTCACACTTCTGGGTTTGCGGCACTCGGGAGCCAAAACATTCGAGTCGCAAGGAGTTCAACAACTAAGGTATGACTGCATTGAACACTCTCTACTCAGAAGTAAGTTCTGCCGTGTTCAAGGGATGCATTATTATTTCTGAGGCTTTCAAATGGTATACCAAGTAACTGCCTGTTTATTCCTCAAAACAGAAGTATTTTTTTCTCTTTATACCCCTATGCTGTCATCCCCTGGGATTTCCCATCATCCTCCCTCAGTCTTGCCAAGGGAGTCAAAATTCATTGAAAACATGGTACTTGGAGGCAGAATTATGCAGATTGATTTAATGTGCCTAATGTATTCATAACAAAGAATGGTGGTTGCCCTAACCAATGGCTTTAATTGAATCACAACTCCATCCCTTAATAGATGTTTTAATATTTTAAATAGCTATGCCCAAGGGCCTTTGTGCAGCTCAACAAACTTATGCTAAGCCATCATTAACTTTAGGCATTTTGCCCAAATTGCTATGATGAGTGGAAACAGTACAGCGCTACGGCACAACTGGAGCAAGAAAATGAAGAACCACACAGGAGAAAACAAGAGGAGATTGGGGACAATGGTGGCTCAGTATCAAAATATGCTTGTTCTGTTCTTCATTCTAAGTGAGCAGGTATTGTACCAGGTCTGGTGTCAGCAAATGGTGTCCTTGGGCAGTTGTCAGGGTCCCAATAACCTGGTTCACAGCTCTGAGAAATGCTAGGCAGCAGGGTCTAGCTGCCATTTTAACTTTCCACATGGTCCAGAACCAAACATCATTCTGGGGCCTTGTAGGAGATTAAAATGGTGCCCCCTGCCCATCTTGAACTGCTTGAAGTAGTGCAGCTCCCTGACACAATTGCCAGTTGAGTGTGTCAGAGTCCACAAGAGGAGGAGGGGGCCACTAGAGAGTGTCAGACTACAATCTGGAAGACCAGGCTTCAAATCCCCATGAACCTCAACTGGGTGGCCTTGGACCAGTCCCTGCCCCTTAGTCCTAACCAACCTTGCAGATACAGATAGGTAGCCGTGTTGGTCTGCCATAGTCAAAACAAAAAAAATTTTTCCTTCCAGTAGCACCTTAAAGACCAACTAAGTTAGTTCTTGGTATGAGCTTTCGTGTGCATGCACACTTCTTCAGATACACTGAAACAGAAGTTGCCAGATCCTTCTATATAGTGAGAAGGTGGGGAGGGGTATTACTCAGAAGGGTGGTGGGAATGGGTGATTGGCAGATAGCTGTGATGAGCCTGTTGACGACTCTTAACGACTGCAATAGGTCTTACAGGAAAAAGCAAGGGGTGAGAAGGTGAAAAATGGCTTTGTCATGTATAATGAGATAAGAATCCAATGTCTTTGTTCAGACCAGGTCTCTCCATGGTTTTAAGTTTGGTAATGAGTTGCAATTCAGCAGCTTCTCTTTCCAGTCTCATACCAAGAACTAACTTAGTTGGTCTTTAAGGTGCTACTGGAAGGGGAAAAAAAATTTGTTTCAACCTTGCAGAGTTGGCTAATATGGAGAGGGTTAGAAAGAGCCATGAAGATGTGTGCTTTACTGAATGAATGAACCAACGAACGAATGAACGAACGAATGAATATTGGCATTGGCAGTCTGAATGGGAGTGTTTTCCTCCAGTCCAAATATTTTTATTTATTTATTTGAAGGTGGCGAATTATAAACCACCCATTATTCAAAACAGGATTCCAGGGCGGCATGCAAACAAATTTTAAAATGACAGAAACATTGCAAGACAAACTGATACAGTGGTACTTCAGGTTAAGTACTTAATTCGTTCCGGAGGTCCATTCTTAACCTGAAACTGTTCTTAACCTGAAGCACCACTTTAGCTAATGGGGCCTCCTGCTGCTGCCGCGCCGCCAGAGCACAATTTCTGTTCTCATCCTGAAGCAAAGTTCTTAACCCAAGGTACTATTTCTGGGTTAGCGGAGTCTGTAACCTGAAGCGTATGTAACCTGAAGCGTATGTAACCCGAGGTACCACTGTATGAATAAAAGTAAGAAGACTAAAACTGTTCAACAATCAAAAATGACTGCTAGTAGTATCAACCTTAGCAATCTGGCTAAGGTCTGGAGTGGGGAATACAGGGTTAAGGGCCCCACATCACCCTCCACCAGCTGCTACCCCCCCATGCATGCCAGTTACTTACTTAAAAAAACAACAACAATAACTATGGAATTGTTAATTGTGTGAATGCCATCCTGTATACCTGCACCACAAAACTTCCTGAACTCCTATATTAGCTGTCTCCGCCCCCCAAATCTCTGCTGGCACCATAGGGTGAAATTATAGCTTCACCTGCAGCGGATTAGTTATTGATCTGCAGTGAGAGGCCAAGGAGAGGCATGGCTAGTATACGTTTTCTTTTCTGCTCTTCGTGGCTTAAAAAAAAAAAAGGATCATTGGTGAAACAAACAACTTCATTCTCACAGGGGAATAATCCTTTCCAGCGAAAGGCCCTTATAGTACAAACAAGACTCATACGCTTTGGAGAAGCTGGATTGAGGAGCAGGAGTTGGCCAGAGGCTCTTTCCATCTCTGGTGGTGCAGGATGACATCTTGTCTAAGCCAACTGCCTCCAGGTAATAATGGCTTGCTTGATTTTGAGTTATTGGTTCTTCCATGCACACCCTGAATTTTTTTGCGATTTCTTATCTATCCTTGCAACAGTCCTGTGAGGTAGGAAGGTTGCCTAGCACGAACTTTCTCATCGCTACTCCTACTGCCAAACTAGATGTGATGCCACACTTTTTTGAAAAAGGGAATAACTGGCAGGGGGCTGATCTGGACCAAGAGAATGCATGAGAGCTTTATGGAAGTTGCTTTAGACTGCTTTTAGTATTGTGTTGTAAGGTTGTGTTTTGCTGATGTAAACTGCCCTTCAGGTTGAAGGGCAGTTAATTAATAATAGTAATCATAAATGATCATAATGTAACTGTTTGCCCTGTCCGTAATACTGATTACAAATGTTAGAGATATTGGGTTCAGTTCCCATACAAAAGGTGCATCTAACTAATTCACCATTCTCAAAACAATATGTGAATTGAAACGTAGCCGTCCGTTGAAATTTGCACTTCTCCAAATTTTGCAATACATTTCTCAGACCAAATAACGAGGACAAAAATGAATATGCTAGCAGAAGGCGTGCAGGCTTGCATATATTAGTGAAAATAACATACAAAACTTCATTGTGTTACCCGGGGCTTAAAAAAAACCAAAAACCATGAATTGCTGCAGAAATGCTGAGAAATGAGTTTAAGATTGGGAAAATGAGACCCTTAGAGGGGCAAAATTGACAGATCCTTCCATCTGCTAGTCAGGGATGTTGTGCTTGCATGCCCTGTGTGTCTATTTTGTATTCTTTTTAAATGTGTATACTGTTTTTTGTGCATTTAACTGTTTTTTTTTCCCATTTTTATTGTTCATTCCAATTGGGTAGAAGGCAATTAATAAATTGTTAATCATCCTCATCATCCTGCATTGCATATCCTATACAATACAAATGCAAATAAACATCCAAGACAGAGACATAATAAATAATAAAAAAATACATTTGGCTGGAAAAAGCTGGCTAGAACAAAAATGTCCTTAGTTATTTCCAGAAATTATAAGTAGTAGCTAGAGGAACTGGACTAGATGACATCTAAGTCAACAGTTCTATGGTTCTATAACAAATAATGATTCGTTTTCTCTTTTCTTGAAGGACCAAACCACCCATGATCTCAGGCCCACTCACATTGCAACATGCAAAACTTACTCAAGCTCAAAACACTCAGGCCTGTCTGGAGCTGCCAATCACTTTGCAGGGCATTCCAGAATGACAACAAGAGGTTCGCTTCACTTGACCTTTCACACTACGAAGCTATTAACCGGGGTGACAAGGAGGTCCCAGAGTACTTTAATTTTGCAAGCGATGTGCTGGATCAGTGGTCCAAAGCTGAAAAGGTAACCTTCCTCCCCACTCAGGGTAGCCATTTCCTGCTTTACTGGGGTGATATGCCAAGACAGTGCTTGAATTTGAGAGGAAGGGGGGGTCCAATAAAGAGAGACGCCTCATTCCTGGCCTCTGTCAGTTTTTAGCCAAATTGCATCCCCTGTAACCTTCAGAAAAGAGTAGCTAAGTGTCTCAAAAGATAAGGCGACCGGGAGCCCTCAACCCACTTAGCCACTTAGCTAGGCAAAAACAGTCATCTTTCACCAGGTCTTTGGCTTTTACTTACCCATGTTCTCTTTGAGTGAATGGGATGTTTTAATCTAGCTCATGGGTAGGCAAACTAAGGCCTGGGGGCCGGATGTGGCCCAATCGCCTTCTAAATCCAGCCTGCGGACGGTCTGGGAATCAGTGTGTTTTTACATGAGTAGAATGTATCCTTTTATTTAAAATGCATCTCTGGGTTATTTGTGGAGCATAGGAATTCATTCATTTATTTCCCCCCCAAAATATATATAGTCCGGGCCCCCCACAAGGTCTGAGGGACAGTGGACCGGCCCCCTGCTGAAAATGTTTGCTGACCACTGTTCTAGCTTGTAAAAAACAGCTCTTTTTGATTTTTCTTTGTTTTATTTTTCTCCAGTTTTAACGTATCTGTTTGCTTGCTTGTTTTTACTGTAAATCACTTAGTTACTTTGGTTAAAAAAAGAGTGACCAATAACAACTTATTCTTGTTATTGTTGTTATTATTGATATTATTACCACTGCTGCTGCTATTACTCTGTTCTGAAGGTTGCTTACACAAAGCTTACGTGGTGGTTAAACTGTGCCCAGACTTTACTGAGCATTCGTTCCGATTTGTTTGCACAGCCTGCATTTACGTATTGATAAAAGGGCTGGAGACTTACTTTAATTTTTTGCAAAGGGGGGGCAGGGGGCTGCTGTTGTATGATACAACCTTATCTATAAAGTCTCTACCATAAACTGGAGAACACCCTGAAACTGATGCTGTTTTGCAGGATGGAAGCAGGACATGCAATCCAGCTCTCTGGTGGATAGACGGCAAAGGAAAGGAAGTGAGATGGAGCTTTGAGGAGCTGGGAGTCCTGTCACGGAAAGCGGCCAATGTGCTCTCTGGCCCATGCGGTCTGCAAAGAGGAGACCGTGTGGTTCTCATTCTGCCTCGAGTCCCAGAATGGTGGCTGCTGAATGTGGCATGCATTCGGTCAGGTAAGCACATCTTGGGTGCTCTGGAAACTTGAGAAACTGCTGTGGGTGCCAGTCACAAAATGGCCGCTGTGGGGTTGTGTGCTGTATGACATAAGTTGGCTGCTGCATCTAAAAAGGAGTCAAAGACGCAAAATGGACCATGCAACAGAGGTTCTCCACCACTGCTAAGCAGGTCTGGGCCGGCGTTCCGTCTTAGAAGAAAAGGGGTGTATAGTCCATCCGTCCCCACATACACTTTTCTTCTATACGCCCAGGGATGGAAAGAAGAAAAAGTCCCATTGAAAGAAGAATGGATAATGAAGATGATGGACTATGTGGAGATGGCAAGGCTGACCAGGAAGATTGGGCACCAAGAAGATAACAAATTTAATAGAGAATGGCATAACTTTATAGAATATAATATTAAAGAACATTGAAAAACTTTAAAAACATTTTCAGGATTTATAACACTTTACATAACAACGGATAAAAATGAAGTATAACAATTTGGATAAATGTAATTATATGCAAGTTTGACCAAACTGCAGGAGGCAGTGGAAGGCAATGGAAGACAGGAGTGTCTGGCGTGCTCTGGTCCATGGGGTCACGAAGAGTCGGACACGACTAAACAACTAAACAACAACAATTATATGCAGTTTTAAAAGGTGAATTTTGGAAGCCAAGGGAGGGGTGGAGGGAAGTCTGGGGGTTCAGGGAACCCCATAAAGGTACTGATATGACCATGGTTTTAGGAAAGTGTGTGTGTGTGTGTGTAAAATGTTTTCCTTGTTGAATCTTTGAAAAAAAAAATTCTAAAAAAGGAAGAAAAGTGGGATAATAAAGTAAAAACAAAAGTGAATCCATAAAACCTAAACACCATTTTGAATGTGTTGGTCTTCTAGGGATTGTGTTCATGCCAGGGACACCTCAGCTGACGGCCAAAGATATCCAGTACAGACTCCGGGTTTCGAAGGCCAAATGCATCATTACCCATGACACCTTGACCCCTGCAGTGGACTCCATTTCATCTTCTTGCCCCTTTCTGAAAACAAAGTTGCTGCTCTCCGATGGCAGGAGGGGGGGCTGGCTGAACTTCAAGGAGCTGCTTGAGTGAGTAACAGTGGCTTTATTTATACGGCAGGAGAAATGTCCTGGTAGGGTTCAGAACCGGCAATGAACCCACATCTCAACATGCATGTTCCTCATTGCTTCCTCCAAAGAATCCTGGGAAATGTAGTTAAGGCTGCTGAGTTGTTAAGAGACCTCTTCCCCTCAGAATGCTACTATTCCCAGACTGGCTTAGCAATCAATTCCTCTTTCCAGGGGATGCTGGGAACTGTAGTTCTCTGAGGGGAATAGGGGTCTTCTAACAATTCTCAGCACCCTTAACGCCTTACAGATTTTGGGGGGGAAGGAACGGCTGTTTATAATATTATAGAATCAGAGAATTATAGTGTTGGAACGGACCATGAGGGTCATCTAGTCCAACCCCCTGCAATTCAGGAATCTTTTGCCCAATGAGAGGCTCAGACCCACGACCCTGAGATCAGAGGCAGATTTAGGGGAGTGCACCCAGTTTGGCCACCTTGGGCACTGAGCCAAGAGGGCACCGCAAAAATGACTTAGAATGGAAGGCGAGAGGTGGGGGCGGGCACTGAATTTTGGCATCACACAGGGCACTGTTGAAATTTGAAATGTCAAAGTTCGCCACTGCTGAGATTAAGAGCCTGATGCTCTACTGACTGAGCATAATAGTACTTGAAGTGTATGACTGGTGACCACAACTGGGTTTGGAAAACCACCTGCCCTATAAGTTCCCCACAACTCCTCAGAGCTCCTGATGTAGCATCGCTCTTGGGCATTATAGGAAGTTAAAATGGCAGACAGCTTCCCTGATCTGGCCACTACTTCCAAGAATATTGGTGGTGGTGGGTGGTAAAGTCCAGGAGACCATCAAACCTGCAACCAGCTCTAGCAAAGGCCCATCTCATCCAACACCTTGTTCTCACAGTGGCCAACCAGATGCCTCGTGGGAAGTCCACAAACAAAATCTCATTTCAGCTGCCCTTTCTTCACTTGCAATTCCAAAGCAGTGGTATTCAGAAGCATACAGTTGCTCATGAGTGTCTGAGAATGAGCATCGGCACAGGAGGTTCATGTGACAATTGCATGACACAAAGCCACGTTAATAGGCTCCCACAGTTGGCACTTATGAGGCTAGCCCCTGTTATAGCTTCTGTTTGCACCCTCTGCTGTACATTTAAATACAGAAGACTTGGACATTCACCTCCTTGACCTGTCACCCTTTTTGACTTTCTTGAAGCGTGGCCCCTTCTGATCATAGCTGCGTGAAAACCAAGAGCGATGAACCAATGACGATCTACTTCACAAGTGGAACTACGGGGTCTCCAAAAATGGCAGAGCATTCCCAAAGCAGTTTAGCTCTTGGATTGGCATTATCTGGAAGGTATAGTTCTATAATTTGCTTGTGTTTTTATAAATCTCCAGGAAGCATTAAAGCGTTAAACTAACTCTCTCTCTCTCTCTCTCTCTCTCTCTCTCTGGAGCAGGGATAGACAAATCATTTTTCAGTTTTCTCAGTTTCTCATTTTTTCCAGTCTTAAATTTGGTTCTCCATATTTCTGCAGCAATCTGAATTTAAAAAAAAAATCCTTGCGACAATTTCAGTGACAATTTCTCCTAATAAACACAATTTTGTATGCTATTTTGACAAACATACACATTTTGACAAGTACATTTTGAATACTGTTTACGTGAATATGTGCATATATATATATGTGCACACTTTAACCAAATGTAATTCTTTTTTTTTTTGTACACACTGCTGGGTTGGAGGGCTGCCTTGCAAAATTTAGAAAAGTGAGGATTTTTCAGGATAGTGGTGTTTTGGTTCGCCTATTGTTTCCCAAAGTGTGCATTTGGTAAATTCAACTTTTAAATGCAAAGTGAATCAATTTTCTTCCCCATTCCCAAGTTCAAGGGTGGAGAAATTGAACCTGGTGGGCAAAGAAAGTGAGGTTTGCAGGCTGCCACCCATCAACTGATCGTTTCCGTATCCCATATCCTCTCTGAAAGTCTCTGGGCAGAGTGAAAGACACAGGTTTTCTTGTACATATTAGTGCAGGCTCCCATCTCTCAACTTCTGTCTCTCACAGGTCTTGGCTGGACATAAGACCTTCAGACATCATCTGGAACATGTCCGATACAGGCTGGGTGAAGGCAGGCCTGGGGAGTGTTTTTGCCCCATGGCTTCGAGGCGTCACCGTCTTTGTCCACAGCATGCCCCAGTTTGAGCCAAGAGAATTCCTAAATGTAAGAATATAAGTCCTATCTTGGGGGGGTGTAAGCTATGTTTCACACTCTCTGCCAACTGGGTAAAAAAACAACCCAGACTATGGAACCTTGACCAAGTGAAGTGACCTGCAGGTTGATGGGATGCTGGATGCTATGAGATGATGGGATGCTGGATGCTATGATCCTATACACGACTGTGGCCTGATGGGAAGTCTTGCTCTCACGCTTCGCTCCTGCACATAATGCTGCACAAAACGTCCCAATACTAAGACATTCACTCACCACCTTAAAATGTCCAGTTCACATTGAGTTCAGGAAAACATTGTACTTTGACCCGTTCTTAATGCATAGTTGATCGCATCTACGGAACGTGATTATTACGCTCTTGTAAGTTTCCTATATCAATCATTAGTAATTGTTTTAAGTCTTATTATATTAATCATTGGTTATAATTTAATTAGGAGGTCTTCATGCCTGCCTAGTCCTGTGCTCCCTTTCCCAGCCTTTAATCTATTGGTGATTAATGCAACCTTTGCTTTGTACTTGTGTTGACCAATCAGCAATAAGCACATATGTGGCAATGCTGTAATATTCAATAAAAGGGACTCCCCGAGACTTGCTCGAGAGATGCCTCCCAGATGACACTCGCTACCTGTCTGTCGTTATTTCAACCCAACAGCAGGTCGCAGCCAGAGGGCCAGTGTGGCCCTTCAGACCTCTCTGTCTGGCCCTTCAAACTCTCCCCTGGCCTACCACTTCCTGACCCTGCTTCATAGTGTTTTTCCTGGTTGGGAATGGATCCTTGAACTTTGATAGTGCATCTTGTTTGGCTGGATGGAGGATAGACAGTGGAGTATGCCAGCATGTGGATACCAGCCGGTATCATGGTTCATGGTCCAGTCACTAACTCCTACCCTAACCCATGTTGCAGAATTGTTGTGAGGATAAAATGGGTTCGTGGAGCAGAGAGATAATGAACTCTTCCTAGGGCTCTTTGGATAAAGGGAAGGCTCAAAATGTGCTCTTGTTACCCACGAAGCGAAATATAATTTTCATTGTGAATTTGTGCTTTTCTTCCCACTCTTCCCTTCCTACTTTCTCTAGACTCTCTCCCAGTATCCAATAACGACAGTGTGCAGCGCCCCGACAGCCTATCGCATGTTGGTGCAGCATGATCTTACCAGGTACCCTGCATTATTGTTTTGCATCGGGGATGTAGGCGTTCTTTTGTGATTGCCATCCAGCCTTTGGAATGGAAAACACCCCACCTGTATCTGCCCACCACAATGATCCTCCCAGCCTGCGCATCAAAGTGCTGCAATCCTGCATCTAGCGCACTATGCACCAATGTGCTGGTGGGAAAAAACACAGCATCACCAGTGGCGTAGCATGGGTTGCCAGTGCCCGGGGCTGCACGGAGGAGGCGGGTGGGAGAGAAATGGACGGAATATGCGTGTGCATTCAACCTCCTAATGGCGTCCGCATCACCGAGTGATCACAGCCACAGAGATAAGAAAAGAAGTTTTTCCATTGTCTGGAGAGGTCACTTCCTGGTTCACATGGAGAATCCATTTTCAATGGAGCCCAGTGACATTTTATTTTTATTTTTTTAAGGAAAGCACTGTGACTCCTTCCTCTTATTTCTATTAAGCTACAGGTTCAAGAACCTGAGGCACTGTTTGACAGGAGGGGAGCCGCTCAACCCAGAGGTGATGGTGCAATGGAAAAGGCAGACGGGTCTGGATATCTACGAAGGCTATGGACAGACTGAAGTGGTAGGCCCAATTTAGTGGGTCAGCATAGCAAGTGAAAGAAACCGGGGCACAATGTAACATCCTTTGTTGCTGGAGCAAAACGAGAGGTGCTTAATGCAGTGGAACCCTAACCAAGTGAATGTGCTTAGACAAGGTCATAATAACCATCATCGTTAATTTGTTGCATATATATCCCATCTTCCTTCCTAGGAACTCAAAGTAGTGGACAGGGCCACATTTCCCAGAGTTCCCTGGGAAGAGGGTTTTCCTAACAGCGTTCACCATCCTTAGTGAACAATTGCTGCCAGGATTCTACGAAGGAAGCCATGACTGTTTAAAGTGGTATAATACTGCTTTAAATGCACAGTGCAAATGGGGCCTGGTATTTGCATAGAGTACGCCCATTGAAATAAATAGACCTCAATTAGCCATGCCCAATAATTTCAACTGGTTTACCCTGAGGGGAACTTTGTTAGAGACAGCCCATTTAAAAGCAATCAATTAAACAATAATTTCAGAGTTGTCAAGACAGTATCAAATTGACAGCCATCAAATTCCTGAGCAAACAGGAATGTTAATAATGAGGGCATTCCACAAATGGGGAGCCACCGCTGAGAAGGTTCTGTCACAGGTCTGTACAAACTGAGTTATCTGCTCGAAATTTTAAAGTGGAATAAAAATGCAACTTACAAAGGTGATCAAGGGTTTGAAAACTTTTGTTTGCTGCAGGGTATTATATCGCAAAATGAGAAAGGGAAGAAAATTAAACCTGGGTCCATGGGCACACCAGCTCCACCATATGATGTTCAGGTAAGAGGGCAGCTAATTTGTCAGGTGGGTCTAGTGAAAATATGGAAACAAGAAGAGTTTCAATAAAGTAGTAATGATATCTGTGTGTTTAGAGGTGTTCCCCCCCCCAAACCATAACTGTACTTGCCTTTCCCCCCTAGATTATAGATGAAAACGGCAATATTTTGCCTCGTGGGGAAGAAGGAGACATTGCCATTAGAATAAAATCCAAGAGACCATTTTGTTTCTTTTCCTGCTATGTGGTAAGCAGTTCATTTCTATGCAAGACAGTTCCCTCTGTATAGTTTCCGGAAATCAAATCAAAGCAGCCGTTTTGTTTTTCTTGCTACATGTTAAGTGATTTATATACAACACGTTTCCCCTTTTAATTTTCGGTATGTCAAATCTAAGTGGCCATTTTGTATTTTCTCTTGCTTCACGGTAAATTTAGATGCGAGTTCTTTCCCCTCTCTAGTTCTGTACACCAAATCAAATCGGCCATTTGGTTTTTTCTCCCTCGTTATATGGTAAGGAGTAGCAATTCTCTGTATGTCAATGTAATTGCAATGCGATGGCAACATTTTTACCACCGTAATCAGGGGTGGGGAACTCTTGCCCATGAGTTTAAATAGGCCTGCCAAGCCTACCCATTTGGTCCACAAGGCTGCTTTGCAGCTGGGCCAAAGGGACTTGTGCAGCGCTGTGCAAGTCCTTATAATCAGCTGGTCAGCAGAGTTTGAACAGCACAGTACAGAGAGCAAAATGGGTCACCTGATGTCATTGTGGTGTCAATGTCCTTATATTAGGATACTGGATTAGATGTGGCAGTGTCTGGATTGTGCAGGCTCTCCTTATGTTCTTATAATTGCAGCCTAAGGGGGCCATTGCAAAAAATGACCCCACTCCCCCCATAACTTAACCAATTCCTCAATTCTAAGTGTGTTCGAAAGCATGCCAGTGCAAGTAGATAAATCGGTACCGCTGCAGCAGGAAGGTAAACAGCGTTTCTGTGCGCTCTGGCACTCGTCACGGTCCTCTGTGCGCCAGAAGCAGTTTAGTCATGCTGGCCACATGACCTGGAAAACTGTCTGTAGACAAATGCTGGCTCCCTTGGCCTAAAAGCGAGATGAGTGCCGCAACCCCATAGTCGCCTTTGACTGGACTTAACCACCCAGGGGTCCTTTACCTTTTTTTACTGCAGGAGTAGGAATTATTTCCTAGGTAAGAGCAGCAGCCACAGACTCCTGATTCACATAGACATATCATTGTGTTTATTGTAAGGATAATCCAGAGAAAACTGCTACAGTCTTCCGTGGGGATTTCTACATTACTGGAGACAGAGGGCTAATGGATGAAGATGGATATTTGTGGTTTGTTGGGCGATCCGATGATGTTATCATCTCTTCTGGGTTTGTACATTGCAGAATGTGTTACTACAGAGAGGAGCAAGTATTTGTTAATATTTCTAGGCCACTTTCCCACTGGTTAGCCTTCAAAACAGCTAACTGATTTTTAAAGCAAAATGACAATAGATACAAATGCACAAAATACACAGGAAAATGAGAAAGCAAGTACAGTGATACCTTGGGTTAAGAACTTAATTCGTTCTGGAGGTCCGCTCTTAACCTGAAACTGTTCTTAACCTGAGGTACCACTTTAGCTAATGGGGCCTCCTGCTGCCGCCGCGCCGCCACCGTGCAATTTCTGTTCTCATCCTGAAGCAAAGTTCTTAACCCGAGGTACTATTTCTGGGTTAGCAGAGTCTGTAACCTGAAGCGTCTGTAACCTGAAGCATCTGTAACCCGAGGTACCACTGTACAAGGGGAAATGGCTAATTATAAAGAAACAGAACACAACCAGGAAGCAGATAGATGACTCAAGGCCTAAGGCCTGATGAAATAAAACAGTTTTACTAGTACATCATACCCTCCAACATGTCCAGGCCCAAAACTGGGACTCACGTCTTCCAGGTGAGTTACGTGATCTGCACAAGATCGCGGCCCCAAATAAAGTGCTTTTGGGAGGTGAGATTGTGGCGTGAGGTCACACAACATTGCTGCGCCCAAAATGGCTGCCATGCTTACATATGAAAAAACTGTCCTGGTGGCCATTCCTTGTCACCAGTATGGCAACCGCATTCTGAATTAGCCGTAGTTTCCAAGTCACCTTCAGAGTCAACTGGCCTTTTTGTTGTTGTTGCTTCCAGGTATCGTATTGGGCCTTTTGAGGTGGAAAGTGCTCTAATTGAGCACCCAGCAGTGGTCGAATCAGCTGTGGTGAGCAGTCCAGATCCTGTCAGAGGCGAGGTAATGAAATGCTAAATAAGAAACTCAAATCCTATTTAATGCACGGCCTGGGAATTATGGTTGTCTACAAGGCAGAGGCTGACATAGGATTTGCAGACTACAAATGTTCCCATCTTTGCATGGTTTCATCTTTACAGGGTTACCAACTTTTTTGGATCAGTGGGAATATTGGGAATTTTGGGAAAGTATAGGAATCGGGGCATTGGGGAAACAGCAGCTGCTTCACAGGGTAGGGCCTGAACCACTGGATTCAAATTACAATGAAGGAAATTCCAACTAACATTAGGAAGAATGTTCTGATGGTAAGAGCTGTTCAACAGTGGAATAGACTCCCTCAGAAGGTGGTGGACTCTCCTTCATTTTTAAACAGAGATTGGATAGCCATGTGCCAGAGATTCCTTAGCTGTGATTCCTGCATTGCAGGGGGTTGGTCAAGTTGACCCTTGGGGTCTCTTCCAACCCTACAGTTCTGTGATTCTACACAGGAACAAAGGAAGCCCTGAGAAAGAGGGGAAGATGCTAAGTTGGAGTTCCTGCAGGAGAGTGACTTGGGCTGTGTTCACGCTCCTTTTTAATATGCACTCACTGCATTTACAGTGCCGGGTTCTTTATGTGTTCACATGACATTATCCAAAAGGCTTATGTATCCTGTTGGATGTGTTGTTTCTCAAACCTGGCTTCTCCCTAGTTAGAGTCCTTGAGATGCTCCTAATTTGTCTCTAGCTGAGATTTAGACACATTTTCATAGGGTAAAGATGCCCAACCCACCTGTGTGTACACAAATAGAAATGAATTATATTAATGAAGCCCTGCTGATGTAAACACCTGATGGCAGGGGGAGCTGTGAAATGCACCAGGATGGGGACAACTTCACTATGCTCTAAGGCAGCAATGGAAAAACATCTAAACATGGAAAGCATTCAGTTCCCATCAAGATCCTTAGCAATTTTCAAGTTGTTGTTGTTTGCAGGGGGAATGGGCGAAGGAACACCCATGCTCTGGTATAGAAACAGCAAAATTTGTTCCTGAATTAAATTCCTCTCCATATGGTCCTAAAGTCCTCCTGAACGTTAAAAAAACAAAACATTCCCCTTTCATTATTTATTGCTTTTGATCAACTAAACGTTGCAACATGTACTGATTGTTTTTTATCCTCCTTAGGTGGTGAAAGCTTTTGTGGTCTTATCTCCTTCCTTTGCATCACACAACCCTGAGAAGTTAACCCTTGAGCTGCAAGAACATGTCAAAAAGGTGACTGCTCCATACAAATATCCTAGAAAGGTGAGTTAAAAATGGATCCCAAATAATATCCATGTTTGCTTTTAGTATGGACAGGCTTATCAATAGTGAAGCCTGTGTGGTCAGGAGCAGGATGTCTGTGAATACTAGTTCCTTAGGAGGGGGCTACTGTGTTTGTGCCTTACCAAGGACTTCCTGAAGGCATCTGATTGGCCACCAGGAAAAGGAGGGTGCTGGGCTGAATGGAACTTTGGTCTGATCTATAGCAGGGCTGCTGTTCCCATTTCAGCTTCACCCCTTCAGTGGCCAAATAGCATACCGTATTTTTCGCTCTATAACACGCACCTGACCATAACACGCACGTAGTTTTTAGAGGAGGAAAACAAGAAAAAAATATTCTAAACGAAACAGTGGATGTATGATTTTTGTGGTTCATGCTGTGGCCACAGACGTGATCCGACGGTGAGTTTGGGGTAGCCCAATGCAAAAATCCTGAGGATCCACGTGGAGCCATGCTTTGTAACCACGTTTTTGCGCCATTGCAGCCCCATGAAACAGTGGGTGCGTGTGTGTTTTTTGGTGCAGGCTGTAGCCATGGATATGCTATGTGATCTGATGGTGAACTTGGGGTGACCCAGTGCAAAAATCCTGAGGATCCATGTGGATCCGTGCTTTGTAACCACGTTTTAAGTGGGGAGGGAAGGAAAAGCATTCAAGGGACAAGGAACACGCGTGGGGTGTGTGGAGAAGGATGCTGCTAATAATGCAGAAGAGGGGTTTAAGGGGAGAAGGAACACGCGTGGGGTGTGTGGAGAAGGATGCTGCTAATGATGCAGGAGATGGGTTTAAGGGGAGAAGGAGCTCATGTGGGGTGTGTGGAGAAGGATGCTGCTAATGATGCAGGAGAGGGGTTTATGGGGAGAAGGAACACGCGTGGGGTGTGTAGAGAAGGATGCTGCTAATGATGCAGGAGAGGGGTTTAAGGGGAGAAGGAGCTCATGTGGGGTGTGTGGAGAAGGATGCTGCTAATGATGCAGGAGAGGGGTTTATGGGGAGAAGGAACACGCGTGGGGTGTGTAGAGAAGGATGCTGCTAATGATGCAGGAGAGGGGTTTAAGGGGAGAAGGAGCTCGCGTGGGGTGTGTGGAAAAGGAGCTTTTCGGTGAGCTGAGCGGGGAGGGGGGAGGGAAAGAGCACTGTTGCTTTAAAGGAGCCAACCAGACAGCAGCCACTTACAGCAGTGTAAGCAGCTCCTTTCCTCTCCCGCTTTGCTCCTTCTCTCCCTCTTTGCTGCTTTACGCAGCTAATGGTGAATCCCCTGCAACCCAAGTCCTGCTCAGCGGATCAGCTGAGACGCTGGGAGAATCGTAATTTCCCCCTCTCCCTCATCCCGTGCCCTCCTGTCCCCAGCAGCCTTTTAAAAAACTTTTTTACTGGTTTTCACTGCGCTCGTGGCTCAGAGCCCTCCTGTGCCCTGCCGTCCCTCTGCAGCCTCATTGCTCCGTTTAGAGAGCGCACGGACCTTTGCTAGCTGAGGCTGCAGCAGCTGTTGCTGGCTACACGGCGCTTTTCCGGCTCGCTATGGCTCCCGTTTGTCCCTCCTCGTGTGTAAGCGGCTGCTGCCCACTTTGCTGCCATGGCTCTCCTTCCCTCCCTCCTCCTCGGCTCCTCCCCCTCCTCCTGGCTGTAAAGCAATCAAAGCTAGAGCCGTGCAAAGCCCTGCAAGCGGCTCCCGCTTTGCTTGACTGACGGCAGCCATGGCTCCGGTCGAGTGCATTCGCTCCATAACACGCACAGGGATTTTCCCTTACTTTCTAGGAGCAAAAAAGTGCGTGTTTTGGAGCGAAAATTACGGTACTCCGATTTGCCTAACTTTAACGTTTATAGGCATTTGCAATTTAATTCTGGTGCTTCTTTTTTTTTCTCCTTCTTCCATCAGATGGAATTTGTCCAAGAGCTGCCAAAAACCATCACAGGCAAAATTCGAAGAAATGTATTGAGGAAAAAGGAGTGGGGACCCATTTAGTTCTGTGCTGAGGTTAAGGCAAGAGTTCTCCACCATCAGCATTAGGCTGGCATTTAAAATGTGTAGAACCAAGTGTGTGCTAAACTGTGTTAGCTTTAAGAGTATTTAGGTCACAATGTGGGCAGATGTTAAAAGTGATCACTGGATTCCAAACTATTTAATAGTACCTAACACATGCAAGGTTCAGATTAAAAAGGACAAGCAGGGGCTGCAACAAAATGTTGTAGCCAATGGATGCTCAGCTCTTATCAGGAATACCCCAGTTTAGGGTTCCAGGATATGATCAGCTGTAAGAGTGGGGTGAGCGTAAGCAATTCCCCCAGTGTTGCTTTTTTTAAAAGAAAACAGATTTTTCTTTTGTACTTTTTCTGCAACCTTTGAAGTTCCACCATTTGTGACAGTCACACACCCCCTTTTGTTTCCCAGTGGTCCCTGTTTTGGCTACTTTCCTGTTGGCACTTGCCATCTGTGTTTACTATTTAGAGGGAGTGATTTGTTAGAAGGCTTCTCTGGGCTAATTTGTCATGAAAGAATATGGGTGTTGCATACAAGCCTAGACCTGAGCCTGTCATTTAAAATATGCCTTATAGCACAGATAGGGAGCCTGTGGTCTTCTGGATGCTGTCTGGATTCTGGCTGCCATCAACCCCAGCCAGAATGGCCAGTGATCAGCTGACAATGGGCATTGTTGTTTAACATCTGGAAGGCAACAGGTTCCCTACCCTGCCTTTGAACTGATGTAGGAAGCTGCCTTACACCGAGTAAGACCTTCTCACTTAGAATTAGACACAGACTAGCAGAAGTTTTTTAGGATGTTGGACAGGGGCCTTTCGCAGCCCTTCCCTGATGTAAGGGCTTGAACTTGGGACCTTCTGCATGCAACACATGCTATAAGCTGTACCACTGAACTGCAGGGGTTGGGCTAGATGACCCTTTGGATCCCTCTCAACTCTACAAATCTATGATTCTGCGATCCAAGAGGCAATACTGAGCTAGATGGACTCCTGGCCTTATCCCACTTCATATATTCCTTTTATATAAGACAGCAACATTGCATTGAAATTGCTTGTTCCTTTTTTTAAAGTCGCAATTTTACAAAGTATACTTAGTCCTCGACCAAACAAAAAATCACAGAGGAATGGCTTCAAACTGAAACAAAATCAGTTTAATAAAAAAAAATGTACAAAAACAAGACAATATACAAAACAGAATCATTATTTTTTTAACCTGTCTCAGATGTTCTTCTACTACAAGGATTCTTTTCTGAGAAGGAAATTCCAAATCGAAACTAAAGCCAAACGCATGCAGGCAGCTTGTTTTAAAAAACGAAGTTTAAAATGACACTGCAAGACCTAATTTAATAAAGAACCCTTCCCAAGCCCCATACAACACCTTCGATCTTAGAGAAAATACACCCACTCCCCGCAAAAAAATGCTTTTTGTAGCTCCCCAGTAGAACTAATGCTCTGGTGTCTCACTCCAGGCCTATTTTGTCACTTTCCCAGGCCTATAATAATTTCTTCCCCTAACAACCAAAAGAGGTTCAAGTTTCTGTCTGCTCACAGCCCTCACCTTTCAGCTGCTCAGCCAAGGATTTTGTTGCTCTGGGAGCAAGCGCCCTGAAACTGCCTGGAAGTATATGTGACAGAGAGCTGACTCTACCAATTTTCTGATGGGGCCAGAAACGGGAGCCTGGGAGGCAAATTTTATGGCCCAAGACAGAAAAGCAGTGGCAGATCCTTCCCACAAATGGGCCACAAGGCCGTATCTCTAGGGTCACAACTGCCTGCTAAATGGAGGGCAGGCATTCCCCTTTAAACTTCCCACCTCTAGTTTAACAGTGTGACCCAGTGTTAATGGAAAAGTAGATGCAGCAACCCCACACTGGCTGCTGTGGGGCAGCCCTTTGCTCATAAATGCAAGACACTGGTGCTGCTCTTTTCCATAGGCTACAGAGACGAATGTGAGACTACCATGGCCAGCTCTCCTAGTTTTCAAGGGTTAGATGAGGTATCGCTGCAGCATTCCACCTATGTGGGTGCTTCAGGGAGGGGGCATACTATGTATCTGAAGCCAGGGTGGGAAACCTTTGACCCTCCAGGTGTTGCTGGGACTGCAGCTTCCAGGCTGGCATTGATGGTAGTTGGGAACTGGGAACCCAGGTGTTATGGGGCTCCACCAGGAAACCAGGCCTGCAGAACAGAAGAGCCTTTCATACAGACCTGCTCTTCATCAGTCAAAGGCCAGAGTTGTGTGGCCCTGCTTGTGAGACCACTGGCATCTATGCTTCTCCTGTCCCTCCTTTCTTTCTCAATCTTCAGAAAAGGGTTTTGCTTAGGAAAGGCAGTCACCCATGCTGGATTATCTGGCTACAACATCCTCCTGGAGCAAACTCACCTTACCTTACCCTGTATATGGGTTCATTAAGCAACATTCACCAACACGCTGCTTGGCACAAGGTGGCTAGAACCCCCCAGGTCTAGGAGGAGGACACAATGCGCCCATTGGCAGAGATGGTGGAGAACTGTGTTGGTCTGTTAGCTGCCAGACACATAAGCTAAAGGTTGCCCACCTTGCCTGTGGAAACAACTCCAAAAGGCTTATTCCCAATCTCTGCAAACATATTTCAATACAGTTTCATTTCTCTCTCAACTTACTCTCAGATCTTTTGTCTACTTCATGGTTGGGGTGTGTGTGACTGTGGCCCTCCAGGTATTTCCTGGGCTCCAGCTCCCATCAGCCCCAGCCCATGTGGCCCATCATAGTCAGAGATGATGGGAGCTGTAGTCCAGCAAAAGTTGCAGGGCCACAGGTTCCCCATCCCTAATCTAGCTGCTAATAAATCCCTACCAACACATAAGGTATATACTACGCATGAGGTTTTTATAAAACTTGTGTTTTTTTAGGCATTTTAAAAAAAACCTACTCCCTCTTCACTGCACACTGCTATGGTTTTACGAAGTGTTTGTCCCAGATCCTGAATCAACTCTGGATTCACAATATTTTAGAAATCTGAAGCATGTAGCCATGGCCAGGCCAGTGTGACAATCTGATTACGGCTTGCATCAGTTCATTGGCTTGAAGATAGCATGCTTGCCCTATACTGACCAACAGTTGTTACCAAACAAGGCAGCAAGAACCCACACAGATAGTGTTATTTGTCTGTAAACAACCGTACAAGAGATGCTGCCTGTGTCTGGATTTAACACCAACAGCAAATGAGAAATAGCGCCTTTTAAGTAGCAGTTAATGTTGATGAAGGGGAGGGGGGTGATTCAGCAAAATTAGGCCAAAATCTCATTGTCAAAAGGAACTCAAGCCTTGGTATGCTTTGAGTTTCACCTGTCTCGTTGAAATTTTTACAGAGACTCACATTTGCTGGACTGGAGCTAGAGGCTTGGTTCAGATTTCATATCTAAAGCACAGTGTGACTGTCAGGGTCCTGCCTTGGGGCTCACCAGCTCTCAACTCTTCCTTTGTATGCTCTGACTTCCTCTCCAGAACTGGAAACCCATTTCAAGCCATGTGTTCAAATCCAGGTTTGGGGTCAAACTCTGGTTGGCTGTAACCACCAATCTGCACAAATCGAGGAGGAACACCCAACTACTGTTACCAAAGACTAGGAAGCAAGGGAACACCCTGGAGCTTGCAATCAGGAGACGGGAGCTCTCAGTTTGGCTGTGGCTTCTGATCAGAGAGCTCTGTTCTCCTGTTTGCAAGCTCCAGGCTGTTCCCTTGCTTCCTAGCCTGTGGCAACATTTAGTTTGATGTTCCTCCTCGATTTGTGCAGATTGGTGGTTTGGCTAAACAGCCTAACTGCCATAAAGCTATAAAAGACAATTAAAGCACACCCACATCCAATTCACTGACAGCCATCCTTCAGAGTCTCTCCCCCAGTAAGTTTCATGAATGGTCCTAGTCCTTGTGATTGTCGCTGGCCTCTGCCACTTCAGTCTTCTCCTCCACTTTCTCCTCAGTTGGTTTTTCCCCATCCAGGCCCCCCTCTTGGGACACTTTGGAAGCATCCTGCTGCCCTTCCCCTTCCTTGCTCTTCACCACTTCCTGGAGATTGTACTTCCTGAACAGAATGTAGTCCTTCACCACACTCAAGCAGCAGATGTTCTTTATGATGCCCACCACGATGGTGAACTCGGGGTTGCTCAGATCAACTTTGTTTTCTGGGTTGAGATGGCCAACGACTCCTGCCAAGGCAACAAAGAAGGGTTGGGGAGGCAGAAAGCCCTCTGGTAAGCCTGGAGAGTAATACTTTTGATCAGCCACAAATGAAGAGATGGTGTCCCATAAAGGCTAAGAGACTATGGACAGAAGAAGAGCTCTGCTGGATCTGGCCAAAGTCCCATCTAACCCCACATTCAGTTCTCACAGAGGCCAACTAGATGCCTCTCTGGGAAGCCCACCAGCAGGACCTCAGCACAACAGCACTTGCCCCACTTGCGAGTCCCAGAAGCTGGTATTCAAAGGCATACACCCTCTGACAGTGGAGGTAGAACATAATCTTATTCTCCAAATTTTTCTAATCTTCTTTTGAAGCCATCCAAGATCACATCCACAACATACATTTAAAGCACATGGCTTCCTCCAAAGAATCTTGGGAGCTGCAGTTTACCCTTCACTGAGCTACAATGCCCAGCACCCTCAACAAACTACAGTTCCCAGGATTTTTTGGAGGGCACCATGTGCCATAAATGTATAGCATGGATGTGACCCAAGTTGGTAGCCATAACTACCTCCTGTGGTAGTAAACTGCAGTTTAACTGTGTGCTGCATGTCTTTAGCAATCCATCATCTTTTCATCTTCGGCCACTTAAGAACAGCCTGATGATGATGGCCATACTTGGCATGATGAGAGACACACATTTTATTTCAGCTTAAGTATTTAATACCTTCCTCTTCCATACAAAGGGAATGTATCCAGATTAAGGCTGCAATCCTCTACCTCGGAACAAGGCCATCTGAACTCAATGGGGCTCACATTTAAGGATACATATTTTAAAAAATACACTGTTAAGTTGGTTGCTCACAGGTCCGCTGAAATCAATGGGAACTCAATTAGCTTAGGCTGCAACCCTGCGCCCATTTACCTGGGAATAAGTCCACTGAACTTAATGGACCTTACTTCCAAGCAGGTATGTTAAGAGGGCTGCATTGTTAGTCTGGGTCCAACCCACTGTTCCACCCCACCCTGAAAGCACTAAAGTTAGAAATGAAGATCTAAAAGAGAGATAGGGGAGCTGAAGGACTCCAGATGTTGCTGGACTCCAACTCCTATCAGCCCCTGCTACTTCAGCCAATGTTCAGGAGGGCCACCAGTTCCCCATCCCTGATCGAAAAAATCTGGCAACCAAAGTCATGTGAAAAATAGTGGCTGAGAGATATGACAGAGGCAAGGAAAATGGTGCCCTGGAATCTGCTTTCAGTCTCAGAATAGAGCCCCCAGTCCTTTTCACACACAAATCCTACTTGTTCCCCCTGCCCTAAGCTTGCTTTGTTTCAGCAACCTAAAAGCAAAGAAAAAAATCACCCTATTTTTTGTTGCTGTTATTAAACAACTGGGAGTCAGAAACCCTACTACAAATCCCCCAGAGATCCTCAACAGGTCCTGACTTACCTTCTGCCTATTCCTGCTACTAGAAAATAAATCACTTACCTGCCAGTTCTTTGATGACTTCTTCCCGGCTCAGGTGACTGTTATTTCGAGCCTTGTAAACAATCTGAAAAGTGCCTTTACGGGGACTTTTAAACCAAGGTTCAAAGAAGGTCTCTGAATATTGTTTCATGTCCTCCAGGAAAGCTTTGCAGGTGCCCGAAACAGGCAACATACGCAAGATGACTCTGGTCTTCTTCTTCTTGGTGGCTTTCATGTCCTGCAGGATGTGGTGCACCAGCTTCTCAGGCTCTGCAAGAAGAAGGCAGTGAGACTTTTTCACTCATTCCTCTGGGTGAAGAAAGGGCATCTCTAACAGCATGGAAGTCTACATGCAAACACAGGGAGATGCCAGTCCCAAAACTGGGCAGAGCCACCTCTTTTCTCTCTCTTTCTACCACCCCTCTGTCTCCCCCTCTGATGTCCATCATATTCCACTTAGTGTATTCAGGGCTCAGAACTTATGCTCTTGCCCATTATGCTACCTCTTCCCATTCCATGCATGCTTACCTACACCCAGCGTCCTAATGAAAACGACATTGTTGGCACCGCTCTCCACCGACTGGAAGCGTCGCAGCTTCTGCTCTGTTGAGGTGCGAATCTGATCGACTTCTTTTTTCAATGCAGCTTCAGCATCATCATCGTCCTCCTCATTTCCTGACAGTCTGCTCTCATCTTGATCTGTGAACTTTACAGACACATGCACACATATTGTGTTAGTCAAGTCAACTCAGCGAGGAAAGCTTCTTTAGAGCTGGTACAAGCTTAAATTCTTATACAAATTTGGTAGGTCTCTCCTTTTTAAAAATAAAAATAAAAATCAACACAGGCGTGTTAAAAAAACAATTAATACGGCTGTGTTAAACAATTAAACTCAGGTCTCCACAATTTCTAATGGTGTTAAGCAAGAGAAAGTTTCCTCTAGTCATTTTGTCATTACCACGCACAGCTGTATGAATTTCTATCATCTTATTTGCCGTTTCTCTTAAACTAAAAAAATCCCAAACGCTGCAACCTCTCCTCACGGGGGCGTTGCTTCATTCCCTTGATCCTTTTTGGTCGCCCTTTTCTAAAGCTTCCCCAGCAATATCCGTTTCGAGGGGACACAGTACAGTGGTACCTCGGGTTAAGTACTTAATTCGTTCTATTCCAAAAGCAGCTGCACCACAGATTTGCACAAGGGTATTACGATTCCGACGGTTCTTCTCTCCCCCACTTTCCCAAGCGATATCTAACTTTATAGACTCCTATCGTGCCGCGTCTTGCTCCCCTTTCCTAGTCGAACCCCCAAAGTCCTCTTCCTACCTGCTCGGGCCCGTAGAGCTGCTCGCCATACTCGCCCAGCAGGCTGTAGGCTTCGGCCACGCACTTGCGCTCGTTCATGTTGCAGGTGATGAGGATGCCGCACATGCCGGGCTCCAGCTGGTGGGAGCCGCCGGGCCGGGCCCGCTTGGCCGCCTGCAGGTACTGCGCTTTGGGCCGCCGCTTGCGAGAGGCAGCCGGCGCGGCAGCGGGCGGCGTCTCCACGGCAGCCATCGCGGGCGTCGGGAAAGGCGAACCGCGGAGGCGGCGTCAACGGCTGGTCCCGCAACGGCGCGCGTGTCGGCGCCCTTTCGATGGCGTCATCGGGACGCGCCGGGGGAAGCACCATAGAGATAGGAAACAAAGCTTTATAGATAGAAAATATTAGCAAGTTTAATTGTTATTCATTTATTTTTCTGCCACGGAGCGGGGCGTGTGGACCTGCGGTTCTGCTGGTGCTGCCGGACTACGACTCCCCCATCGGCTTGGCCACCAGGGATGATGGGGGCGGTAATCCGACAGCATCGGGCCTACGCCTATCATAGAGGCGCCAAGGGATAGAGAAGCGCCGCTCTGTAGTCATAGAGCATCGAGGCTCTCCCTTTTACTCTCTGTTTTTGTTAAAGGATAGAGGTGCTAATGAAGCGAAATGCGGGAATCGGTGGCTTTCCTTTAGGCTGTGCATTTCCTACCGGAAGTACAGGCCTTAGGCTTTCCCTGTCTCCATGGCAACAGGCAAACTCTTATCCGCTACGCAGTTCCGCGCTGTCAAAGTAGTTTTCCGCCGGGTCCTTAAACCCGACTGATGCAGCAACTTTGGAAAAGCTGTTACGGAGCTAAAGTCTACACGCACCCTCCCCGCCCCCCGCTATATTTCTCAGTTATCCGTGTCAGCTTCCAAAAAGCTGCCTAATAAATTTCTCATTTAAACTACCAGCATATGCCATATAAACCTTCCTCAGGAAACAAAACTATGCGATGCCAACTTTGCAGAGACCCGAGCATTCTAATAAAATGGGTGATTTCAGATATATTTATTTCCTTTATTGGATTTCTGGCCTGCCTTTCTAAAAGAGCCCAGGGTAGCAAACTACAAAGTAGCAAAAGAAAAAAAGAAAACATTTTAAATAAATAAAAATGCGTATTTTAAAACATGAAGAGTGTGTGAACATAGTCACAATCCGAACGACAGCTAATTTTGTAGTTTCAAGTTTGCCTGGAATGGTGTCTTTCAGCCATCAAATGCTTGGGCAAACCAGGTGTTTTTAAATCCCTCCTGAACATTAATGATGAGAAAGAGGGGGACACCTCACCAGGGAGGGCTTTCCTCAAATGGAGAACCACCACCGAGAAGGCCCCGTTCTGGGTCAGTGCCAACCAAGCAGCCCCCAGCAGCAGCAATATCAGTGGGACCCCTGAAAGCTACAGATTGTAGGCTTTTGATATCAGGGAACTTCTTTTTAAAAAATCAATGTACACTAGTGTTGCTGTACATGGTCTAAATAACTGGCCCAGGGTGGTGGGTGAGCTGTCAAGGTAACGGTGATCTGCCCTCCTTTTTAAGCTGCTGGCTTAAAAGTCACCAACTGCCAGTGGTGTAGCACAGGTTGACAGTGCCCGGGGCGGGCGCATGCACACTGGGGAAGCAGAGGGTGAACGGAGCCTGTAACAGAACTTTGATAAGAGGAGAAGCCGGGAAATCAAGAAGAATGCTGTACTGATCATGGAAAATACTAGGAAATGAACTAGACTGTCGGCAGTCCTTCTCTGCTTCTCTCAGCGCATTTCCAGTAGAAAGCCAGGCATTCCCATCACCTGAAGTTAGTATTTGAGAAAACAGAAGAGGAGGCACTGAATCGCTTAGGTCCCCCACCCAACCATAGTGTTTGCTTTATATTCTGCAGTCTCAGATGCAGAGAAGTCCTCATCCCTTGAATTGATAGCCTGGCATTTGCAATTTCAGCAAGTGGACCGGGATGAGATGGGGTTTTTTTCAGTTCTGAGCACCTAAGGGGCCTGCAGACAGTGGCTGCAGTCCAGTTGCCACCTGTGTCTGATGCTCCTGAAAAGGCCCTAAGAAAGAAAGAAAGAAAGAAAGAAAGAAAGAGGGATCTGGGCAGCAGGAAATCTTGACAAAGCAGCTTGAAAACATTCAGAAAAAAAGAAGAGTTAAAAAGCATGCCAGAGGGGCCTGCAGACTGGGTTGTGCCAAAAATCTGGCCACCAAGAAAATTGTGGTGAGTGAGAATTGGGTAGGGCTGCCATTATGTCTGGATTTTCCCAGACATTACCAGGATTTCAAAGGCGGAAGTGACATCCAGGGAGAATTTCCAGGAGGTGTTGGTCTGTCCTGGATCTCTGGCAAGTAAACCAAAAAATTGCAGTTTTTTGAGCATTTTCGTTAAAAAGCTCCACAACCCTGGGAGTGTCCTGCCTTTTACATTTTGAAATATGGCAACCCTAGGATTGTGGGGGGATGTTTGGTGGAAGGCAATTTGTTCTGATTGTACAATAAAGAGGATTCATTCTGATTACATTCTGGTTTGTTGCATGGAGGTTATTTGTCTTTAACCAATTGTTTATTCCGCACCTTTTCTATCATACAATTATTTTATTGATTTGTTTTTTAAAAAATGAAACATAACCAAAAAAGAGAGAGAGAGAGCAAAACATTTTAAAAAGCCTTAAAGCATCACAGCCTGGAAGGACAAAAGTACATAGATACAGCACAGAAAGTACTAATTCATACAAAGGTCCTCTGCACCAGTAATAAAGATATGAGTACAGAGTTGGTAGCTTTGGGGACAAGGGAGGGCAAACAGCAAGCCGCCTGTACGTGGCAGATCTTAATGCTCACCTTGTTGCTCCTATTATTTACTTCTCTCCGCAAAATGTGGGTGAAAATGGAAGCAGAGAAAGTGCTGAAGGTCATACTTCATTGATTATGTCCCAGTGTGTGCACTTTGAGCTGCCTCACAGCTGTTTGTTGTGCAAGCGCAGGCCAGAGAGCAATGGCACCACAATCAGGGTCAGACTTTGAGGCGGAAGTCCTGGGCCTCAGCAAAATGAGAAGGAGAGCCCCCAACACGTAAAATGCTGGTGACATTTTGAAGTAAGTGAAGTACTGTAATACAAATTACTATCTAATGCAGGGTGTGTGTAAAACTATTGCAGTGTAGCATACTGTTGCTCTGAGAAGGCCCACTGAAATTAATAGACATAAGTTATTCATCTTCATTTAATGCCAGTGGGTCTACTCTAACTAACATTGGTTACTACCAATTAGGAAGAATTAAGCATCGCACTAAGGTGAGTTTTTGTCTTCATTGCATGGCCCTGCATTATAGTATGAGGAAGAAAAACTACTCTGTTTTCCCCCGCACCAGTGCATAATTTTTATACGCCTCTATCATGTCCCCTGTTAACTCGCCTTTTCTATAAACTAAAAAGCATCAATATAATTTGCAAGGCGATTCTTCCAATCCCTTGATCAACTATTATTTTCATTTGTGGGAGTTGGAGCCGTTTTCTCTGATCTTAATTATATACTCTGACCTTTTAGCAGCTTGAAATTTAGGAACATGCGAAGCGTGAGTCTTTGCGGCCTGAGCACCTTAGCTTTTGAAGTGTGTCTAAATCTTTCTGCAGTCATAATCAGAAGTATTGGAGAAATGTAAAATTCATAAAGGTTAGAAAATAGCTTTATTTCCAGCACTCAAAATATTGATTTGATACAATGAGAAACTTTCCTTTGGGAATTTTTTCCCCGAAAGCCAAGGTTACAAATACATGGGCACAGTTGATAGCACAAAAATAAAAGTTTAGTGACATTGTTTTTGGTAATACAATCTCCTATTTCACCTGAAAATATTTACTTGTTGGTGGCTGCAAAAATGGTCATTCATAGTAGCCCTAACTTGGGTCTTGCATCCTCAGCATTATTTTATTTTTGGAACATTAATATTTGCAACCAATCCACATGCAAGCCAAAGGAGGCTGAACTGCAACTGAGTGCTTACATTAACCTGGGAAGAGTTTCTGAGAGGCCAACTTAAATTAGATCTGCCTGCCTGCAACATGAGATGTATGAGGGTTTGCTTTAAAAAAAACAACTGGGAATCCATCCCAGCCTCAGCCTCTCCTTTCCCTCTGAAACATTAACTTTGGACTATGTTGCAAGCCCGCTGTAACTTGTTCTCTTGCAGCACAGAAGTCCAACCTGCATAAGGTGTGTAAGGGTGAGCTACACAACAGGGTTACTGCAGATTACTTTTTCTGCCAAACATGCAGTATGGGGAGAAAAGCAGTGAACAACATTTCAGGGTTGTTGTTCTCTCTCAGCTTCAGTCCAACCTAAAACAGGGCCCTTGTACAGATGGTCAACACTGCAGGGTTTGCATCCTAAAACATGGGAGGGTGTCTTCACACAACACTTCTTAGGGATTAATTCCATCTACTAGCACCCTCAAACTCCTATTTGAGTTTGATCCTTGAGGTGATCAACATTTGTAGCATATTTTATACTGGCAACAAAAAATATTTTATATTAGCTAATATTGTATATTAACAACAAAAAATAAAAACCATAACATCTGTCAGGCCTTTGGTGTAGATAAGGAACTTGGCACAAAATAGGAGTCTGGCCTCAACTCACCCACTTTCTGCCTTAAGTCCATATCAGGGAAGGAGAATCTGCAGTCCTCTTAAGATATTTGTTGGACTCCAACTCCTGTTATCCCCCTAACCACAGGGCCATGCCAGTGTGGGTGGTAGCTCGCACCAGCCCTAAAACTCCATCTGGAAGACCACAGGTTCTCTGTCTCTGGTCTAGACTGGCTGGCAGCAATCCTGGGGTTTTAGACAGCGGTCTGTTCCTAACCCATCAGTGGAGAGAATGGGAACAGGATCTGACCTGCATGCAAAGCATATCCCCTACCACGGAACTATGGCCCTCCCTATCAAAACTCTTGATGTAATTGTACACAAGGTAACATCAACAGTGTTTTTGGCAACGTTTCATCAATGCAAATCAGTGCAAATCAGTTATGTAGAGAAAGGAAATCAAATGAAAACTGGATGTTTGTCTCTACTACAACAAGGCTTGGGGATCATGGCCCACAGATGTTGCTGGACTCCAACTCCCATCACCCCTGACCTGAAAAAGCATCTCCACTCCCATCGTTTGGGCCAGAAACTGAGATCCAGCTCCAAGGGCCTTCTGGTGGTTCCCTCACTGCAAGAAGTGGAGCTACAGGGAACCAGGCAGAGGGCCTTCTCAGTAGTGGCACCCACCCTGTAGAACGCCCTCCCGTCAGATATCAAGGAGATGAGTACCTATATAACCTTTAGAAGACTGCTGAAGGTAGCCCTGTATTGGAAAGCCTTTTAATGTGTGGTGTCTTACTATGTTTTTACAGATGTTGGAAGCTGCCCTGAGTGGCTGGGACAACCCAATCAGATGGGTGGAGTACAAATAATAAAATTGTTGTTGTTGTTGGCTGGGACCAATGGAAGTTGATCATCACCTGAAGAGCTACAGCTTCCCCAATCTCATAAAAAAAAAGGAGACAGAATGATTGAGGGTTCCTGACGCATCATGGTTCCACTTTGGAAAGAAGGGAAACTGCAAGTCCAACATTTCAGGTGAGGGGACAATCAGATGAAACTTTTAGAAGCAACCTTAATGGAGAGTACATTTTTTGAGTGAACCTCTTTGTCGACAAACAGCAGTACTGCAGGAAGGTTCTTCGTTTGCAGATGTTCAGCCAAAGCTACACTCTTCCCCATTCTTGATTCCTTAATACGTTCCTTCGGATTTTCCCTGCTGCTGTCTTGGGCAACTCCCGGACAAACTCAACCTGGGTAGGCAAAAAATGAGAGTGCATCTCAGTTTTTTTAGAGCCTTGGACTAATTCATGACCACAGCAGCTCAGAGTTTGCAAAACAATTTAAAAACCAGTCAATTCCTCTTCACAATAGACACACTGAAATTAATGTCTAAATTAATCATGTTCACCAATTTCAACGAATCTACAACCCATTTTAATTTCCCTGTTAGGACCTGGGAAGATACTTGCCTTTCTAGGATACTTGTAAGGAGCAGTGACCTTTTTCACGTGATCCTGGAGCTCCTTGATTAATTTTTCTGGGTCGTGCGATATAAAGGCAGAAGACAGGATGACAAAGGCTTTCACCACCTATGGGATGCCAATCATATATGCATTAACGACTCAGAAGAAAAAATAGGCATCAGTGTGACTGGGTGCTTGGGATAGGATATTGCTCATTAGCCAAAATAAAATACTGCTGTGTGGAGTGCTCTATGCTCCTGATCAGAGTTCCAGCTGGTGCCATTTTCAAGGTACTGAATTCCATTCTATCTCCCACTAAGCATGCTCAGTCCTCAACAGGTTTCCCCCACTTTGGATTTTCCCCCTAAATGTTTTTTATGCCTGCAAACCTTGAGGGTTTCTCTGAGCCTGTGAGCCCCTTGAGTATGAATGTTGCTGTTTTAGCAGCAGTCGGATCCTCACTTAAAGAACTAGAAGCACACATAGATTAATCCTTGAATGTTGGGTTAACCATAGGGATGAGCAAGCAGGGAGAGAAGAAGATTGAGGAACTCATGGAAATTGGCAGGATCTCCAGGGGATATTTAGATCCCACTGTGATCCTGGTAACATCAAAAACTGGGCTTTGGGGATGCAACTGTTTTTTTCACTTTTCTTTTTGCAGCCAAATGAACCGAGGTGAGTTTGCCCACCAAGAACATTTTTATACCTCCTCTGCTCAGGCATGTGTCTGAAATACAACACCATCTGTACCGCTGCGATGTACCAAGATTTATGACACGTTCCCCAAGCAAGCACACTGCATGTGGCTTTCTGCTGCTGAGTACCATGTGTTGCAGAATGTGTTGGCTGCCTGAATCTCTGTTACCTCTCCTCTCACGGGATCTGGGCTGCTGACCACAGCCGATTCCACCACAGCTGGGTGCTCTATCAAGGCACTCTCCACTTCAAACGGGCCGATACGGTACCTAAGAGACAGAAGCGGGGGGGGTGTCACTCCTGCGCCTTTTGCCGCTTAATAGCACAGGTCGAAGGGGGGAAGCCAACCGAACTGAACCTACCCGGCAGAATTAATCAGATCATCTGATCTTCCGACAAACCAGAAATAGCCTTCTTCATCTTTAATCCCTCTGTCTCCAGTGACATAAAAATCACCACGCTCGGTGGCTGCGGTTTTCTCAGGGCTATCCTGACAACAACCAAACATCGTTCAATACATTTTCACCGATGCCTGCCAGTCTGTCCCTTTTGGCAATGGTGACCCAAGACAAAATAGCAAGGTGATTTGCTCTTGGTTTGATTACTGCCAAAAAAGTGCTGACTCCAGATCTCAGTGGGCTCTTGAACGTGAGGCTCTCTCTTCCTCCCTTCCCTGAGTGGGTCCTCCCTCCTCCTTCTCTTTGCTACCTCTGCAGCCTGTTTGCTTGTACTGACCACGCTTGTCATTACAGGAGAGGGCAGGTGAAGAAGCAGCGACATCAAGGCAGAGGAGGAGCAGAGCCAGGAGGACAAAAAAAGTTGGCAGTGGGTCCCATGCTGGGATGTGGGCCTTGCCAGCTGCCTGATAACACCCACCCCTGACAACAGCCAAGTTTGCGGAACTACATGCCTGTGAGCATCAGGGGTAGGAACATAAGAAACTCCCTTATAATAGGATTAGGTTATTGATCCACCTAGCCTAGTATTGTCTCCACTGATTGGCAGAAGCTCTCCAAGGTTTCTGACAGAGATTGTCACGGCTAAAATGGCCGCTGTTTCTTTAATGCTTAAAAAAGCTGGGTCAGCATGAGTCAGCTGTCTGCACCAGGTTGTATATATAGAGTGATAAATGTTAGTTTGTTGTTGGGTTGGTTGGTTGGTTGGTTGGTGAAAGCTGGTAGTGTTGAGGTCATTCGCTTTTGCAGAAAAGCTTTTAAGAATAAAAGCAGAAAGTACTCTGCAAGGATATTCTTGTGGACTCTTTTGTGCCGACAAGGGTCCCAGGACCAGGCTGAGGCAACAAAGGGAGGTCAGAACCCCTTTTTTTGCTTTTTACAAACACTGACAGAGATCTCTTCCAGCCTTACCTAGAGACACTGGGGATTGAACCTTAGATTAGCATGCAATTAGATCCATATCCAGCCTTAATACACTGCATGTTGTACTACCACTGGACCCTGTAACACAGCAAAAATCTAGACCTGGAGCTAAATCCAACTGATGTCCTCAGCTTGTTTGCAAAGTGAAGCTGTTCTACCTATCACCACGTTGTTGACATGCTAAAAATAATACTTACTAAGTACCGTGAGAAAAGGCAGAATGGTCGCTTTGGTTTGATTCTGAGAGCAATGTCGCCTTCTACCCCCGGAGGCTGAATTTTGCCTTCATCATCCACAATCTGTAGAAGCAAAAGATAAAAAAAAAACCCACTTACATTGTTTCAGCCAACCAGTGTTGATTTAAAAGTCACACACATATCTCCACGAACAATGGTACACTTCATGGTTTGGCTCGGTTCTCAATGGCTCTCATTAAGATAGATATCTCTGCTTGCTCCCAGGGTTCCATTATAGGCCAGTATATCAAGAAATGGGAAATGAATTAGAATATTTAGATTAGTGATGGTGGGAATACGTTCCCAGTGATTTCCATTAAGTTCTATGGAATACAATTTAAAAACCCATTCCCACCCCACCAAATCAGAGTTTTGGAAGTAAGGAAAGTGACTGGAAGATACACTGGAAAATGTGGGACTTCCTTGATGCAGTGTTGCCCAACCACCTCACAACAAAGTAGAATGAACACTCAGCAAACATCATTTAACCTCCCTGCAAACTCTGTACAAACAAATCAAGGTGAGTGCTCAGTAAACAGGTTGCCCTGTCTTCAGACAGACACCAGTCTGGTAAGTTTATGTTCGTCCTTGTACCTGGACATCATACGGTGGAGACGCCACTCCCATGGAGCCCGGTTTGATTTTCATCCCTTTAACATTTGTACAGATGGCTACCTGTAAGAGCAGAGAGAGAAAAAACAAAGCCAAATAACATTTGGGAGTTCTCACTAGTTTGGGAGGGTAATAAGCCCTCTTCATTGCTGCTTGAGCAGAAAATATTGCCTAGTCTCCAATTGCCCCCCAAATGTCAGGACCGTCACGAAAACCCTTAAGCTATTACGGCTTCTCACTTTGTCATGCAGAGTCTTGAATTCCCAAATGCAAGCCTTTACTCCCCCAGCTGCTTCAAAACAAAGACAGATAGGAAATATAGATCGACACATTTTTTTGTCTGGGAGCAAAAGGGCTACAAACGTGTATGTGGAAATCAGCCTCCTATACAGAGGCAATTTTTGTGTTTCATACTCAGCCCACTGGCATGTGGCCCCCAGAAGTTTCCTCAGAAATGGCTGGGCTGAAAAGGCCTTCCCCACACCACCTTTGATTTAAAAGATCTATCAACTGCCTTGTGGTGAGTTTGCCAGATGCCCAGCCGCGCCAGAATGAAGATAAACATACTGTTTCTGTTTGTCCATAGCCTTCATAGATATCCACCCCTGTGTGGGTTTTCCATCGCTGCAACACCTCTGCGTTGAGCGGTTCCCCTCCTGTCACACAATGCTCCAGGCTTGGGAATTTGTAGCTTGATAAGAAATGGTGACAATTAGTAAACCCACAAGTGAGGCTTGCACCCATGGGTGCCTACAATAATTTTTCAGGGCAGGGGTAGGGGGCAGACAAAGTGAAACTGAAAGCGTGGAACAGGCTAATTTTAAAAAGAGAGAGAGAGAATGTTGCCTGTATGTTCTGACTCAGGTTCTATGCATTTACTCTTTTTTAAAAAAATGAAACGTAGGAACTGTAATGATTATAGGGGTTGCTCGTGCGTAAGTTGCCGCCACTCCTGGCTAGGTTGCCTGGTTAAACCTTTTCTGTCTGGACAGCCCTTCACTTCGTGGCTGTTTCAGTCGCTAGCAGAATCCGTCAGTGGGCGTTTCTTGAACCTCTTCCAGCAAAGAAGTTCTTTGACGCCAAGTCTCCGCCTACTCTCCCTGCGCGGAAGTCTTCTGTGCAGGGTGGGTGTGGGCAGCGGAGGACCCGTGCTCTCCCCGCTGGTCTCCGGCGAGGAGTCCTGGAGCCCCCTCGCCGATTCCCCCATCTGCCCCCCTTTATCCCTGGTGCTACGCTGATTTCCTTCCCCAGCCGATGAGCTGCCTCTCTCCCTGCTGGGCCCTTCTCCAGCATCGCTTGGGAGCCTTGCCTCCGCCTCTAGCTCCGATGGCAGTTCCCTGACAGGAACCTAGGGGTTTTGATTCATCCAGGGGCAGCAACTGCCCATCCCACCCATGGACACCCATGACTGCAACAAAATGTTGCAGCGGGAAGTGTTCCTGCTCACTCAGCCATACTCTCCCCAAAACCTCCATGATTTATAATGGAAACACAGCACTATCTGAAAAAAAAACCCTATTTACTCCACAGGAAGTTACTGAACACAGAGAGCTGCCTTAAACAGAGCCAGCCCACTGGTCCATCTCACTCAGTATTTTTTTCAATGACTGGCAACAGTTCTCCAGGGTTTCAGACAGGGGTGTCTCCCAGCCCTACTGGGAGATGCTGGGGATTGGGACCTTCTGCATGCAAAGCAGATGCTCCACTTCTGAGCTCTGACCCTTCTTCATATACTGGACGGATGCTGCTCTCTTAGCAGCAACACACATGCATTGTCACAGGGACGTGGAATCCCCATCAGCCCGAGGGACACAAACCCTCCCGAGGGCAACATTCTGGAGGGCATCCACCAGCTCACATAGGACATTTCCCCTTGCATTCACTTTTCCAGTTAGCAGAGTGAAAAGTACCTGGCAAGATCCTGCTGCACCAACATACGGAATCCTGTAGGAGCTGTGCAGAAAATGTTGATTGGGTATCGGGCAAGAGTCTAGATAGAGACAATCAAATCACAACCATCAGAGCACTTTCCCAAAATGTGTTGCTTGGGACGCCGTCTCCACCAGCAGTGAGTTTAGGTGGATGGGCCATGTATTGATACTGTTACAGAGTCCAAACGGGGACAATCAGAACCTAGGAAGAGCCTACTGGATCAAGTCCAATGGTCCTTTAGTCCAACATCCTGTTCTCCCAGTGGCCAGCCAGGTGCCATCAGGAATTTTTGATAGCCTTGTACTCCATGAATTTGTGTACATGCTTTCCCAAGGATGATTTAACAGGCAACGGGCTGCCGCTAGCAAACAGGGACAATTGGAGGATGCACAGATCACAGTGCCTTTTTTGTTTTTGGGTATGTGAAGACCTGAAGAGAAGATTGACTGGGGAAGGTGATATCACTGCTTATGGCCCTGCCACACAGAAATAGGCAAAGAGTTATCCTCTGTTGCCCCAGGAGGCATTACTATGTCTACTGGGTTAAATGAGGATCATAGGATGTTGTCTTACACTGAGCCAAGCCATTAGACAAATAAGCTTCAATCACCAACATGCGCACTTTGAACTGGGCCCCGAAGACAAATGTGCAACCAGTGCAGCTGTTTTAAAACAGGATTTATATACAGTGGTACCTTGATTTAAGACTGTAATCTGTTCCGGAAATCCAGTCTTAAAACAAAGCAGATTTAAAACAAGGCGTGCTTTCCCATAGAAAGTACCGTATTTTTCGCTCCATTGGACGCACCGGACCATAGGAGGGGGAGAACAGGGAAAAAATTTTTTTTCTTGTTCTCCCGCTCTAAAACAAGGTGCGTTGAAGGTACATTCGCCAGAGCTTGTGGGGCTGGTGGTGGGGGGAAGCGCTGCTTTCCCTCACCACCAGCCTCAAAGATCCCTGAAGCCTTTGGAGTGCAGCACCCCGCTGCCCTGCAGAAGCTTTGCGCGCAGCCGTCCCCAAGCTAGAGCAGCAAGACGGAGCCCTCCGTCTCGCTGTTCTGGCTTGGGAACAGCCTTGCTAGCCTCTGCAGGACAGCAGGGTGAAGGCACCCCACTGCCCTGGGGAGGCTGTGCGCGCAGCCATCCCCAAGCTAGAACAGCGAGACGGAGCGCTCCGCAGTGCTCCATCTTCCTGTTCTGGCTTTCGGCTTAGCGGCGCAGCCTGCATTCGCTCTATAGGACGCACACACATTTCCCCTTAATTTTTGGAGGGGAAAATGTGCGTCCTATAGAACGAAAAATACGGTAATTGAAAATGGATTGATCCCTTCTAGACAATTTACCATAATTTAACAGGAATTTTACTGTCTAATGGGACCATTGATCCATAAAATGAAGGCAATAATCAATGTACTGTACTATAAAATAAATAAGACAGTACTGTAAATGAAAAAAAAATGCATTTTTTTCCCCTTACATGAACTGATGATAGTTATTGTTTGGATGGGGGGCTTTTATCCATTTCTGCAGTTACACAATCAACCAGTAGCTGAACTGGGCTCCACACAGTCACAAAAACAAGTCACAAAAACAAAGTCGCAAGCCACAGTCACAGGCCAGTCCCATAAAACAAAGTCACAGTCAAAAAACCGAAAAAGCCACACAAACCAAAACGCAAAAAAATAAGCAAAAACAAAACCTCCAAATATCACTGTGTTGTGTGGTTGCTCAGGACTCAACAGCTGGCAGACAGCAGGTAGCCTCTGATTAGCAGCAAGGGACTCAATTAACAAACGAGACACACTCAATGGGAACCAGACGATGAAAAGTGACCCCTAAAACAGACTTAGTCCAAAACGGACTTATAATAGACTGGAATTTAGTCAAGGTACCACTGTACAAGCTCCAAGCAGAACAACAATCGGTAACCCGGTTGCTGCATTTAGGGTCAACTGAAGTTTCTGAACCATCGTCAAGGGCACTGCAATGCCCTGCACGCTTACGTTCAGTACGATGGCGGGTTCGAATTGCGGCAGGCGATGTACAAAGACACACGACCCATTGAGCCACGGACCGAAAACACCACTCCAGGTCGTCTTAATCCATCCTGGGTCCGACGTATTCCAGAATATAGCCGAAGGAGACAAATCCATGCAGCGCCTATATAAGTGGAAAAGGAGCAGAAGACGGGGAACCAGTTGCTGACTCGGGGCGTCAGGATTCTGGGAAGCAGGTTAGAGAATGACTCAGCAAAAGTGCTGCAAATCAGGCTGAAGGAGGCAGAAGGTGAGTTGGCTAAAAAGTGCAAAGTCCATACAGGTGGTGAACTGTAGAGCAGCGAGCCGCCGACAATGGAAAACTGCCACTAAGCATTACAAAACACTCTATTTAATAATGCTGAGAAGATACCAATGTAGATCCTTCAAAAGTAAGCCAAATCGTACTCTTCCTCCATCCCTACTGATCAGGGGAGGGGCTCAGAATATAGCTCAGCAGCCACATCCTATTCCCCACCCCTGTCATTAGAGGATCCCCAAAGAAAGGCCCAATTCAGAATGCCATGTATACCTGAAGGAGCGTCTCCACCCCCATCGTTCAGCCCGGACACTGAGATCCAGTGCCAAGGGCCTTCTGGTGGTTCCCTCATTGCGAGAAGTGAGGTTACAGGGAACCAGACAGAGGGCCTTCTTGGTAGTGGCGCCCACCCTGTGCAACACCCTCCCTTCAGATGTGAAGGATATAAGCAGCTATCCTATCTTTAAAAGACATCTGAAGGCAGCCCTGTTCAGGGAAGTTTTTAATATTTAATGCTGCACTGTTTTTAACATTTGACTGGGAGCCGCCCAGAGTGGCTGGGGAAACTCAGCCAGATGGGCGGGGTATAAATAAATTATGATGATGATGACTCATCCATTCTCTGCTTTTGCTACCATAGTACTTTTTAAGCTTTACCTGGCGGCAGTTATCAATCCAATGCCGTGGCAGCAGTGGGAATGTTCCACCATTTTGGGAGCTCCCGTGGTTCCGCTTGTAAAGTAAATGGCCATTGTGTCCTCGCTCTTGGTCTTTGCGCAGTCGTGGTCGGAAGGCGCTGATCTTAAAAAGCAATCACATCACATGGTATTGGCAGGCAACACTTTCCCCTTCCACAGCAGCCACACACACACACATCATGAGCAGAACCTAGCAGCTGGAAGCCTGCACCCATTCGGTAACCCTTGGCAGAAATCCAGTGGGTCATTGGCCACATCCACACCATAGGCACTAAGGTACTACTTTCAAATTACTATTATTATGAAATTTATGTACTACCTTTATCTTCCAAGGATCTCAAGGTGGTGTACGTGGTTCTTCTCCTCTCCATTTCATCCTCACAACAACCTGTGAGATTATGCTAAGAGACGGTGACTGGCCCAAGGTTCATGGCTGAATGGGGATTCGAACCCTGCTCTCCCAGTGGCTGAATGCCTCCCCTCTCACCAACTCGGCAGGAGGAGAGCTCTGCTGCTAGCTCCTCTCTGCCTCTAGAGCCCAGGGAGACTGGTGGCAGAAAAGGCACGCCTCCCCTTGGGGGATGCTGCCCGATGCAGCTGCCTCACCCAGTCTGATGGGCGGTCCAGCTCTGCTATTAAGTATAAATCAAAAGTGAAAAGGGATCCCATGTTGCAGCTTGGGAAGTCAGACCTGGGTATTAATCTGCACCAGCTGAAGACCACTGATCTAAATAATATCTCTACTGCTATCGATTCATGCCTATTGCAATGCTTACTGGACGAGATCCCTGAAATTCAGCCAGCCATCTCTGCTGCTGTCGGACACAAGAAGCTTGGTTTTCAGAGACTTGCATTCAGACAGGACCGAGTCCACTGCGGGGGCCAAGGCGTCGCTGACCACGATGCATTTGGCTTTGGAAGCCTGGAGCCTGTAGGAGATGTCTTTGGCGGTTAACTGGGGCGTCCCTGGGATGAAAACAACACCTAGAAAAGAAGCAGAGAAAGTCATTAGCAGGAAACCCAGAAAGTCTCCGTGCTTGGGGAGGCTGCACACACAGTGGAGTCTCATTCTAAGGTGGTGTAGTGGTTAGAGCAGCTATGGAGAACTTTGGGTCCTTCAGATGTTCTGTCAGCCCCAAGCAGTATGGTCAATGTCCAGGACTGGTGGGAGTTGTTGTTTTATTCATTTACATTTTATTAAATTTCAAAAATTTAATATACACTCCAATACATAATGAATTTTTCTTTTGTTTATTGACTTCCCACCCTGTTTTCCACAGTGTTTTTATTATTATTTCTCCCCTACGCTGCACCTTATCTCCTCTCTCTTATATCATAACAACAATACAATAATCTTTAATTCCTTCTGTTCCACATAGTTCAAATCCTGATCATGAATTTATCATACTATAATATTTATTCAAGAATCCAAAAGAGGCTTCCACTCTTCCACAAAACAATCATCATTGGGTTCTCTTATTTTAGCTGTTAGGGGCTGATGGGAGTTGTAGTTCAGTGACACCTGAAGGCTCAAAGGTTCCCCATTCCTGGGCTAGACTGTTGGATTACCTCTGAGGAGACCAAGGTAAAAATTCCCAGTAAGCTGTCAAACTCATTGGGCCAGTCACTATCTCTGAGCCTAACCTTCCTCACGTGTGGAGAAAATGGCGGGAGAGCAATTTTTGGAGTCCCGACATTCCTAGGAGGAAGAGGGGCAACTTAGACCCTGTAAAGCAGGTATGGGGGACCATTTTCAGCCAAAGGGTCACATTCCTGTCCGAGGGACACCTGACATTGGTGGATGTGGCCAAGGGCTTAAGTGGGAAGAGCAAAACCTGCAAACTCCACACATTCTCACACCCTTCTAGATCCGATTTCCAGACACGCAAGAGGTATCATGGGAGTTCAAGGACACATCCGGGGGTGTAGCCAGGGAGAATTCCTAGGGCCAGATAGAGAGGCTCAGAGGGCCATATTTGACTCCCATGCCTGAGGTTTCCCACCTCTGCAGTGAATAAATAAATAAAATACTTATCCGTTCTAAAAAATGCAGACATCTGAAGCTAGCCAGGAAATGAAAGAAGGGAGCACATGGGTTTCATCGCTTCTGCAGCTCCTTCTCCCTCCCACACAGTAATTTATTTTAAAACTGAAATCTTGATTTCGGTAATGCTTTTGACCAGGCATCCCCAAACTCGGCCCTCCAGCTGTTTTGGGACTACAATTCCCATCATCCCTGACCACTGGTCCTGTTAGCTAGGGATGATGGGAGTTGTAGTTCCAAAACAGCTGGAAGGCTGAGTTTGGGGATGCCTGCTTTTGACAATGTTCCCCATGGTATTTTTTGAAGGAAGCTGGTAAAATGTGGGGTTGAACGAATGTAAATTGTTAGGCGGATCTGTAGCTGGTTGTCTGAACAAACCCAAAGAGTACAATGCCATGGATTCTTCAGCTGAGATTCCTGCAACGCATTCCCTTTCCTCCCAATTTCCCCGCAAATTGTGTTGCTGTTTTTTTGTCAAGCTATTAAGGTAAAGGTAAAGGGACCCCTGACCATTAGGTCCAGTCGTGACCGACTCTGGGGTTGCGGCGCTCATCTCGCTTTCTTGGCCGAGGGAGTCGGCCTACAGCTTCCAGGTCATGTGGTCAGCATGACTAAACCACTTCTGGCAAATCAGAGCAGCTCACGGAAACGCCATTTACCTTCCTGCTGGAGTGGCACCTATTTATCTACTTGCACTGGCATGCTTTTGAACTGCTAGGTTGGCAGGAGCTGGGACTGAGCAATGGGAGCTCACCCCGTCGCGGGGATTCGAACCGCCAACCTTCCGATTGGCAAGTCCTACGCTCTGTGGTTTAACCCACAGCGCCACCCTGTTAGTGGAGAATATTTGTCTACTGCTAAATCTTCTCACTGGGGAAAACAGAACTTTTTCTAGGGAGGGGCCCCCCTCTTTTCTTTCCCCGAATCTTGACTGACCTGTCCGGATACAAGCCACATTCATCAGCCACCATTCAGGAACCTTTGGAAGAACCACCATGACCCTGTCGCCCGTCTGCAAGCCGCAGGGATCGGCCAGCATGTTGGCAGCTTTCCGGGATAAGACTCCCAGCTCCTCAAAGCTCCACTTCACCTCTTTGCTCTGGTCGTCCACCCACCAGAAGGCTGGGTTTGGAGGCCTCTTTCCATCCTAGCAGAGAAGACGTTATCACAACCTAATCCACAGAGCCATTTTATATGTATGAATCATATAGCAGTGCATGGTCAGTTGTGGCCGATGGAGGACCTTGGGTGAGAGATAGGGAAATATCGGGTCTCTCGGACTTGGAGGAGAAAGGAAATATAACAGGTCAGAGCTGGGAGGAGCAAGAGCTACTGTTCTCTGTGAGTGGTAAGGGCCGAGAATTACCATATTTTTTGCTCTATAAGACTCACTTTTTCCCTCCTAAAAAGTAAGGGGAAATGTGTGTGTGTCTTATGGAGCGAATGCAGGCTGCGCAGCTATCCCAGAAGCCAGAACAGCAAGAGGGATTGCTGCTTTTCACTGTGTGTGTGTGTGTGTGTGTGTGTGTGTGTGTGTCTGTATGCATGTGATACCTAGAGCCAGGATCTTGCTTCTGTGCTGCTGTTTCCAAAGTATTTTTTACTAATTTTCAAGGGTGTACAACAAAATATAACTAGATAGCTAAAGATAAGCAATGAACATCAGCAGGCATCGACACCCCTGGCAATCACGCCAGCAGTCAGGTAAGTATTAATTTTTTATTATCATCATCATCATCAATTATTATTATTATTATTATTATTATTATTATTATTAATGTAATCATCATCATTATTACAGTAAATCATTTATTACTCTCCCTTGACCCTAAGGTCCTAGGATGGGTTATAGCATTAAAAGCAAAGTTTAAAACTACTTCATGTCCTTCATGTCAGGTAGCTGAAAAAAGCAACCATTTTTCTCTATTCCTGTCAACGCCATTACTTTGTGGGTTATTTCCTCAGCTGCAGCCAACCTCCTTATATTTTTATGTCGCAGGCCTACATCATAGGAACACAAGGTGCCTTAGAAAGAGCCAGTCCATTGGTACATCTATTCTGGTTTTCTCTACACTGATCTGCAGGAGCTGTCCGGGTTTTCAGGCAGGGGACCCTCCCAGCCCTAATTGGAGATGCCGGAATTCAAATGCAGGACTTTCTGTGTGCAGATGTTCTATCACTGAGCTGGAGCCCTTCCCTTAAGTGTCCTTCCCCCTCCTACGTGTGAGAGAAGGAACACAGAAAGCCGCCTTAGGCCGAGTCAGACCATTGGTCCATCTGTCTCAATATTGTGCCACAGCGACTGTCAGATGCTCTCCAGGGATTCAGATGGAGGTCTCTCTGAACCTGAGGTCTTTTGCATGCAATGCACCTGCTTAATCACTGAGCTACAGCTGAAGTCAGCAGAGGGAACAAACGGCGATTAAAGGCAAGGGGCTTCAACCAGTGTTGAAGCAATGATTCTTCAACATCAGCTTCGTCGGACTGGTCATGTTGTGCGGATGCCTGATGATCGTCTTCCAAAGCAACTACTCTATTCCGAACTTAAAAATGGAAAGCGTAATGCTGGTGGTCAACAAAAGAGGTTTAAAGACTGTCTCAAGGCAAATCTAAAAAAATGTAGTATAAACACCGACAACTGGGAAACACTGGCCTGCGAGTACTCCAATTGGAGAGCAGCCTTTACCAAAGGTGTCGTGGGCTTTGAAGATGCTTGAACTCAGGACGAAATGTGCGAAGAGGAAGGCATGCTTGGCAAATCCACTCCGTGATCAACTCCCGCCCAGAAACCAATGTCCCCATTGTGGAAGGACGTGTGGATCCAGAATTGGCCACCACAGTCACATACAGACTCATTGTTAAAACCGTGTTTATGGAAGACAATCTTACTCAGCTACAAGTGATCGCCAAAGAAGAAGAAGAAGAGGAGGGCATCGTGGAGGAGGATGCTCCTGACACAGGAATCAGGCGGTCTGGGAGGGTTGAATCCAAGACTTTCCTGCATCTTTCAGTTTGGGGAACACATCACTGAACGAAGCCACCGGCCTCTATAATTCGTTTTCAACTATGTTGCAAAAAATTATTTTGTATATTATTGATGTTTCAAATGCCTCCTGTGAAATATGCTGCTATGTGGAATACTCAGTAATTTTTCCTCTTTAAATGATATTTATGAATATCCTGATATTTATGAATAAAAGAAACCCTCTAAAAATATTACTACCCTCAAACACCAGCAATGCTAATCAAAATATTTTCCCTCCAGGGAATATGAATGAAACAACCCAAATATATATATATATATATATATATATATATATATTCTTTTTAAAAAATTATTCGGTTGCATTGTTTTTCTTTATTCTTGTGCATTATTGAAGTATTTCTTCTTGATGCAAGCTTTAGTAGTCTATTGCTATTTTACAATTTCAAAAATCTCAAGTTATTGTTGTTCATTCTTATTGATAATTTGTTTGATCTGTTTTATACACCGCTTTGGGGGTTGTTGTTATTGTGGTGGTGGTGGTAGTTGTTACAATCAAGAGGTGTATAAACTTTTTTAAGTATATAAATGTTACTATTGTTTAATTTTAATTTTTATTTAAAAAAATAAAGTCTCAGGTTCCTCTGTGCTCCAGGGAGACCAAGTGCAGCACCACAGTACTATTAATATTTGGTTTTCCTACCTGTCCCACCCCCCAAACGGCCAAACCCCTACCTTTTCCTCTTGGGTCCACCTGTCCAGAACATCCCTGGCAAAATTAAAGTACTCAGGCACATCCAGTTCACCATGGTTTATAGCTTCGTAATGGGAGATGATCGGAGAGGCCAGGTGTCTCTTGGCTTGGCGAAAGAGAGTGCAAGGAGGCGGCCGCAGGCTCCAGAAGCATCGAAGCAAGGTCTTCATGGCAGCTTGAGGGCATCAACCAGCTTGGTCTCTCTGCAGTCACATGTTTTGAAAGCAGAAAAACCCTGAAGACTCTGTAAGCCTCAATGCAGTCAATATAGCAGCAAAGCCACAACCTTATGGATCCCAAACACAGGAAACCGACTTACAGTGGTGCCTCGCAAGACGAAAATAATCCGTTCCGCGAGTCTCTTCGTCTAGCAGTTTTTTCATCTTGCGAAGCAACCCTATTAGCGGATTAGCGGCTATTAAAGGCTTAGCGGCTTAGTGGCTAAAAGGCTATTAGCGGCTTAGCGGCTTAGAAAAAGGGGGGGAGCGAAAAAAATCGCAAGACTCGCAAGATGTTTTCGTCTTGCGAAGCAAGCCCATAGGGAAATTCGTCTTGCGAAGCACATCGAAAAACGGAAAACCCTTTCGCCTAGCGGGTTTTTCGTCTTGCGAGGCATTCGTCTTGCGGGGCACCACTGTATATTGACTCCATCTAGGTCAGTGTTGTCTACACAGACTGTCAGCAGCTCTCAAGGGATGTTCTCAGCCCTATGTGGAGATGTCAAGGATTGAACGAGGGGCGTTCAGCACGCAAAGCAGATGCTCTACTCCTGAGCTGCCATCCTTCCCAAACCTATTAGCTCATCTCCCAAACTCCACCCTGCAAAATGGATGAGTGATGTTTGTGCAGGACACCCTGTTTTCCCATGCTGCAGATGTCTCATATACGTACAAAGAAGAGAGGAGGGGCTGACTCCCGATTTTCTGAGGGTCCTTGGCTAACAAAGTAAAGGAAAGGAATGCTGTGATCACCAATAGTCAGCATGGATTTCTGAAAAATAAGTCATGTCAGACTAACCTGATCTCGTTTTTTGACAGAATTACAAGCCTGGTAAATGAAGGGAATGCAGTGGATGTAGCCTACCTTGATTTCAGCAAGGCATTTGACAAGGTGCCCCATGATATTCTTGTAAAGAAGCTGGTAAAATGCGGTCTTGACTATGCTACCACTCAGTGGATTTGTAACTGGCTGACTGACCGAACCCAAAGGGTGCTCATCAATGGTTCCTCTTCATCCTGGAGAAGAGTGACTAGTGGGGTGCCACAGGGTTCTGTCTTGGGCCCGGTCTTATTCAACATCTTTATCAACGACTTGGATGATGGACTCAAGGGCATCCTGATCAAATTTGCAGATGACACCAAACTGGGAGGGGTGGCTAACACCCCAGAGGACAGGATCACACTTCAAAACGACCTTGACAGATTAGAGAACTGGGCCAAAACAAACAAGATGAATTTTAACAGGGAGAAATGTAAAGTATTGCACTTGGGCAAAAAAAATGAGAGGCACAAATACAAGATGGGTGACACCTGGCTTGAGAGCAGTACATGTGAAAAGGATCTAGGAGTCTTGGTTGACCACAAACTTGACATGAGCCAACAGTGTGACGCGGCAGCTAAAAAAGCCAATGCAATTCTGGGCTGCATCAATAGGAGTTTAGCATCTAGATCAAGGGAAGTAATAGTGCCACTGTATTCTGCTCTGGTCAGACCTCACCTGGAGTACTGTGTCCAGTTCTGGGCACCACAGTTCAAGAAGGACACTGACAAGCTGGAACGTGTCCAGAGGAGGGCAACCAAAATGGTCAAAGGCCTGGAAACGATGCCTTATGAGGAACGGCTAAGGGAGCTGGGCATGTTTAGCCTGGAGAAGAGGAGGTTAAGGGGTGATATGATAGCCATGTTCAAATATATAAAAGGATGTCACATAGAGGAGGGAGAAAGGTTGTTTTCTGCTGCTCCAGAGAAGCGGACACGGAGCAATGGATCCAAACTACAAGAAAGAAGATTCCACCTAAACATTAGGAAGAACTTCCTGACAGTAAGAGCTGTTCGACAGTGGAATTTGCTGCCAAGGAGTGTGGTGGAGTCTCCTTCTTTGGAGGTCTTTAAGCAGAGGCTTGACAACCATATGTCAGGAGTGCTCTGATGGTGTTTCCTGCTTGACAGGGGGTTGGACTCGATGGCCCTTGTGGTCTCTTCCAACTCTATGATTCTATGATTCTATGATTCTAGGTAAAGGGACCCCTGACCATTAGGTCCAGTTGTGGCCGACTCTGGGGTTGCGCGCTCATCTTGCTCTATAGGCCGAGGGAGCTGGCGTTTGTCCGCAGACAGCTTCCGGGCCATGTGGCCAGCATGACTAAGCCACTTCTGGCGAACCAGAGCAGCACACGGAAACGCCGTTTACCTTCTCGCCGGAGTGGCACCTATTTATCTACTTGCACTTTGATGTGTTTTCGAACTGCTAGGTTGGCAGGAGCAGGGACCGAGCAACGGGAGCTCACCCCGTCACAGAGCCAACCTTCTGATCGGCAAGTCCTAGGCTCTGTGGTTTAACCCACAGCGCCACCCGCGTCCCGTGGCTAACGAAGTATACAAGGCTAAATAGACAGCTAAATAAACGGCTAAATAAACAGAAGGAAATGAGAGAGTCAAAGAGAGTTTCACAATATCACCCTGCATCACGTGGGAAACACTTTTATGTAAGCAAAGTAAGAAACACAATATTGAGCAGGGGCAGGGGATGGAGCAAAGCCAAGCCATCCAAATTACCTGACTGAAATCTCTCGAACAATCGTGGTGCAATCACATTGGAGCAGAGCAGACCCCACCCTCTCTAACCAAGGCCCCCCTGCCCAAAGAATCACAGAATTGTAGAAATGGAAGGGAATGCCAAGGGTCATCTTGTTCAACCCCCTGCAATGAAGAAAGCTAACGAATCCCCGACACATGGCCATCCAATCTCTGCTTAAATACCTCCAATGATCGAGAGTCCACCTTTTAAAGATGCTTGCAATGGTGTCCACTGGTCATCCTACTCCGAGTAGACCCATTGAAATCAATGGGCATGGCTAGTTCAATGGGACCGTTTTCGATAAAACTTAGCTGGAAGCAACCCTTTGCAGCTCAGCTTCCATCATGACACAGAGCAGGGATTTCCAGGCAACCGGTTCATTGCACCTAGGGGACACTGTGTCAAAACGAGTGCATTACAGGGGGTTGGACTAGATGGCCTTCAGGGTCCCTTCCAACTCCACAGTTCCATGATTGTAAGGGTTCTCTTGCACTTTCCAAGAGCACTTCCCCATCACTTCCCTTCCTGCAAAACTTTGGAAGAGCCTCCTGCCCAGGCATAGGCAAACTCGGCCCTCCAGATGTTTTGGGACTACAACTCCCATCATCCCTAGCTAACAGGACCAGTGCTCAGGGACAATGGGAGTTGTAGTCCCAAAACATCTGGAGGACCAAGTTTGCCTATGCCTGCTCCTGCCTGACAGAAACCCTGGAGAGCTGCTGCCAGTCGGTGTAGACAACACTGGGCTAGATGGACAATTGGTCTGCTTTGCGATAAAACAGCTTCGATGTTCTACGCTCCTCTGTGGATCTGCGTGCTCTGTGTGGACACAGACAAGCTTCCCTCCTTTTCCCATCCCACTAGACCCCCATGGACGCGGGTGGCACTGTGGGTTAAACCACAGAGCCTAGGACTTGCCGATCAGAAGGTTGGCGGTTCGAATCCCTGCGACAGGGTGAGCTCCCGTTGCTCGGTCCCAGCTCCTGTCAACCTAACAATTCGAAAGCACGTCAAAGTGCAAGTAGATAAATAGGTACTGCTCCGGTGGGAAGGTAAACGGCGTTTCCGTGTGCTGCTCTGGTTCGCCAGAAGCGGCTTAGTCATGCTGGCCACATGACCCGGAAGCTGTACACCGGCTCCCTCTGCCAATAAAGCGAGATGAGCGCCGCAACCCCAGAGTCGGCCACGACTGGACCTAATGGTCAGGGGTCCCTTTACCTTTACCTTTACCTAGACCCGCGTGAACATCCAAGGATGCTGAATTTTGTAAGATTTGGTGCAGACGCCTGCGAGAACAGGATGCTGGATGGGCCACTGGCCTGATCCTGCATCTTCTTATGCCCTATGATTGCGCAAGCTGTATTGGCAGGCATGCGACTGAATCCCACCGCGAAGCAGTCCAGAGTTCACTGACCTCGGCTTTTTCCTCGGGGGACTCCGCGCAGAGCCAGGGAGGCGGCCAAGGAAACTCCGCCGGACTAGTCCGTCCTCCTCTGCAACAAGTGCCTGGGCGGGCCAGCCTCTTCCCCCAAGGCAGGCAGGGACGGCCCCTTCCTCTTGGCGCGGGGCGAGTGGCGCCGTCGAGGGATCGAGATCAGCCAAGTTGCCTCCGCCAAGTCCGTCCAACAAACTGTAGGCAACGGCGTAAGTGTCTCCCCTCCCTGCTCCTCCTCCTCCTCCTCCTCCTCTCGCCCTGGGCGGTGCTGTTGCTGCTCGCTGAACTTCGCGGAGGCCGAGATCGGGGTAATCGAACAGCTTCCGACGTGGCGGGGCTGCTTGCTCGCTTTCGCTTTCTTTGTCCCAACTTTCTCTCGTCCAAGCGCTTCGGCGGCGGCCCCAGAGCGCGCAGCCTTTCGCTTGCTCGCTGCTGCCACACTTCGGGCAGATTGCTCGTTGAAAGAAAGGCAAACACAGTTGATGTAGAAAAGATTCTTTTTAAGGGGTTTCTTAACCGACCTTCACTATGAGGTAGGTCCCAGGGCAGGTCACAACAACAACCATTCTTAGTAGTAATTAAATAATAATTAATAACTAGTTTATTAATTATTAATAATTAAATAATAATTAATTAGTAATTGGGCTATGTGATCCTCGTAGTCCCTTCCAACTCTACAATTCTGTGATTCTGTGAATATTCCATGTTAAAACAAACCCAAATAAAACCATTGCAGTTATACAGGTGTTTCCAAATGGGACAGAATGGTATTTTGTTTGAACCTAATTTCTTTTGTAAAGTCCCTTAAGGCTGGACAAACTGGTTTCCCCAGAATAAATCCTAGCATTAACCTGGAACAATATGCGTTTATTCGCAATTGGCATCCTCCCTGCTTAAAGCCCACTTCTGGATTTTGTAATCTTTAAAAAGCATAGTTTTGAGAGAAGACATCCCAAGGAACATTGGGGTCTAAATAGCGGGCTGGCCCAGCTATGTTGTTGTTGTTGTCATTGCGGTGGTGGTAGTTGTTGTCCCACTCTTCTGCCAAACAAAGGCTCCCACAGCGGCTTAAAAGATCAGTGAAAAAAGACAGTCCCTTCCCTCAGGCTCACAACACAAAAGGAAAAAGGGACTGGGAGGGAGAAGGGAGAAAGAACAAGCTCAGGCATGAATTCTTAGTAACAAACTCTTGCAGGTAACAGCAGGAATAGAGAGAAGCCGAAAAGTTGCTAGTTTTTCAGCAGATGCCATGGAGAGACCTTGCCATTTCATCTCTCTTTCTCTCTCTCTCAGCCTGATGGAATAGCTGCTATAGATGCAAGTTCAAGGAGGGAGATCTCTAGATCAAGTAGCTGTTTCTGCAGGGCTTTACTCATGAGCAGACCGGCTGGCTGGGGGTGTTTCAGCCTGCTGCTCCACATGAGAGAGAGATAGTGGACAAAATGCACTACTACCCTGTTCGGTTTTTACCCTTGTGGAAAAGTGTAACTAATTTGAAAAGTTTTTGAGCAGTCTGCTAACTGTTGTGTTCCTTCCGCAAGCACTGTTGCATTTGACCTGGATTAACCCTGGCCATGTGAGGACAAGACAAGGAGAAGAAGAACTTTGAGTGGGTTATTTATAAGTAACTGTTTAGAGTAGTTTAACTATTAATCCCTCTTCGTGAGGAACTCAGAATTATAGATAGGTAGCCGTGTTGGTCTGCCATAGTCAAAACAAAAAAAAAATTTTTTCTTCCAGTAGCACCTTAAAGACCAACTAAGTTAGTTCTTGGTATGAGCTTTCGTGTGCATGCACACTTCAGTGTATCTGAAGAAGTGTGCATGCACACGAAAGCTCATACCAAGAACTAACTTAGTTGGTCTTTAAGGTGCTACTGGAAGAAAAAAATTTTTTTTTTGTTCAGAATTATAGCTCTGTGAGGGGAATAGGGGTCTTCTAACATCACTCAACACCTTTAACCAGTGCTTTTTTCTGGAGGGACACAGGGATACGCATACCCCTCAACATTTTGTGAGTCTTTGTACTTTTGTCCATTTACTTTATTTATTTTTCCCAATTTGAAGTACAGTGGTACCTCAGGTTACATACACTTCAGGTTACAGAGTCCGCTAACCCAGAAACAGTGCTTCAGATTAAGAACTTTGCTTCAGGATGAGAACAGAAATCGTGCTCTGGCAGCGCAGCAGCAGCAGGAGGCCCCATTAGCTAAAGTGGTGCTTCAGGTTAAGAACAGTTTCAGGTTAAGAACGGACCTCCGGAACGAATTAAGTACTTAACCCGAGGTACCACTGTACAGTCATACCTCTTGTTACGTTCGGTTCAGGTTACGTTCTTTCAGGATACGTCCTGCGGCGACCCGGAAGTAGTGGAACAGGTTACTTCCGGGGTTCACCGCTCGCACATGCGCAGACGCTCAAAATGACGTCACGCACATGCGCAGAAGTGGTGAATCGTGACCCGCGCAGACGCGGGTTGCGTTCTGCTCATGTTGCGAACGGGGCTCCGGAACGGATCCCGCTCGCAACCAGAGGTACCACTGTATAAAATTGTGATTTTCTTGAGTTAAAATGACAGTACCCCTAAACATTTTTTTAAAAAACATTGCCTTTAACAAACCACAGCTTCCAGGGTTTGGTGGGGGGAAGCCATGATATGGTAACATATCACTTAAAATGTATGCAGTGAATGTGGAAGAAGAAGAAGATAACTACCCTACTATTCCTTTCTGTTTCTTCCCCTTTGCCAATGTTGAACAGATGTGCATTGATAAAATGCTCACACCCTCAAAGACCATATTTGTAGCTATGATTATATCAAGATTCTTTTTTGGTGATTATGTGACCAATGGGCAGGAACACATGTGAGCATTTAGAAGACAAGTCAATCTTTATCTATCTTTCGCTCTTCTCTTTCACATATTGTGAGGTTATTTTCTCAAGGCGTGTTTTCAAATAACCCAGAAGAAAACGCCATAAATAACCCAGGATCTAAATAGGAAGGGAGGCTTGGTAGGGTTTGAGAAACAAAAACTTGGTTTCCGTTCCTTTGTTTTAGCCCATTCTTCCTTGAAGTAGCTCGGGATAGCAAGCCTGATCCCCACCCTCCCGGCACAAAATGACCCCGTGTGGTAAATTAGGTACAGAGATAATCTGAAGGTTTACATCAGGGCAATTGTATGAACAAACACATCATTGTAGCTTTTCCTGTAGTGTTTTATAAATGTGGCTTTTGTAGCCTCCGGTTCTGGAATTCGTTGTAGACATTCTTCCAGTTTAAACCAAAACTCAGACATGGGATGGAGGGCAGAACAAATCATTGGAACAGTAGAGAAAGGAACAAAAAAGATTCACTTGCCCCATAACCAGTGTCATCATCCACAGCCAGCTTAGCCCAGAGGTCAAGGATGATGGGAGTTGTAGTCCACCCACAGAATACTGCACTAGAGCCCACTGACACTTCAGAGGTATAATACGATGGAGCAGCCTTGCAGATGTTTTGGACTTCAGCTCCCATCAGCATCAGCCAGCATGGTCAATAGTCAGGTGAAGAGGTGCAGATTCTACCTCAGTGATTTTGTTTACATGCCACAGATGTTTTAACATGTGGAATGTTTATTGCGTTTTCCAGATTTGCTTTCTAACCGGGTTTTTTTGTTGTTGATGTTTTTAGGGGGTGATTTTATTTATTTTTTTTGCTAATTGTGTGGCTTTAAATGCAGATCTTTTATCATATTTTCGTATCTGATTTCCATTTGTAACGTTCTGTTTTGATAATATTGTCATGTTTTAAGAGATTGCCCTGCCCCAAATAAAGAGCAGTATACAAATAAATAAACAAACAAACAAAGTGTGAAATATCATCCATTGATTGCTTCTGACATCTCGTAAAGACATGCTTTCTCTCCAGAATTTTCTTGGCCTATAAGACTGCACCCTGTTATTACCTAATTCCTGTTTTTATTATACTGTTTTACTGTGTTTAGGTTTCATTTATTTGTATATACTTAGAGATAGGCGGTTTAGAAATGATTTTGCATAAAATAATGAAGAAAAAGAACGTTGAAATTCTTAGCGAGCTGAAGAAATCAGTATCTTCTCTGTTGTACAATGGTTTCCCTATGTTTTTCAGGTAGACAGCTCATGAAAAATGCACTGAATGTAATACACTGTGGAAGGCCTCACTATGGCGTGCATCACCTCAATGATATTATCGAAAGCCTTGGCCTTTCGAGCTCTCTGGCCTCTTCGCCTGTCTTCTTCCAGAAGTTTCAGCAAATGGCAGCTGGCCCTGGCTGCTCACAACTTTTCAGGCTACGAATCCATACAAGCACAATATAAGCCAGAGGTGCCAGAATACTTCAACTTTGCAAAAGATGTGGTAGATAACTGGGCTGAGGCGGAAAAGGTAACATTTTCTGTCACTTTTCATGTCAAGTCTTTCAAATGTGGCGCATCAACACAGCAGTCTGGTTCGCACATAACACTAAGCCATGGTTTACATACCTTAGCAGTTTGGCCATGGTTTGTTAAAGACAAATTAACCATTCCTTGTTAGCCATGGTTTGTTGTTGGTTCATAAACCTTGTTTACTGTGGCTTGGTGTTACACAAAAACCTAGCCAGTATGTGGTGGGTGTTTTAAATTCCATCCTATATTTCAATAGATCCTTTGCTCCAGTGTTGTTTGACTTCAACTGCCAGCATGCCCAATGTTCAGGGATGATGGGAATTGTAGTCCAACATCATCTGGAGGGCCACAAGCTAGCTGCTTACGTTTTAGTACCCAAAACTGCACCATACGGCCTCAAAGAGGTATCAGAAGGCCTGAGGGATACAAAGTTTGTAGAAGTACAAAATATTTGGGGGGGGGGACTCCTAAGGGGGGGACAAAACAGACCAATGAGAACTGAGCATTCTCTGTGGGTTCAGAATGCAGATTGAGCGGACCTAGAAAACCAGTGGGGAAGGCAATGGAACAGAGTATACTGGAAAAGGGTATAGCTGGCTGGTGCCTTTTAACAGGAGCATTACAATATTCTGGTGCTGGTCCCACTAGTAGAGACATCTACAAAGACAAAGCAAAGCAGGAAATGTCAAATTAACAAATTAATGACTTTAACTAGGGACAGGGCAGAAATTCAGCTCAATTCACATTCAAATACATCCTAAACTGCACTTTTCAAAACAACATATGGGACGAAACACTTTGAAATTCAAACTTTTGTGAGTTTTTCAGTGCCATTCTCTAGCCCAAGTAATGTTTAGAAAAATCAAAATACTAGGGTAAAGTGTGAATATGAATGCTTATATTAGTGGGCACAACAAACAAAAATGTATTGTATTAGGGAAGATTGCTTTATAAAATTGCACATATTGGGCAAAATTGCATCCAAAAACGTGGATAGTGAGAGAAATTTTGCTGAGGAATTTCCATGATAACTGATTTGTTTTTTTTTTAAAGTAAAAACTAAATGGCAAACTGATGTGTAGATAACTAAATCTAAAACTGAAACATGAGAAACCAAAATTGACAGGCCTCTAGCTATAACCAATACTTCATTACTTGGCCATAAGAAGCGTTCTGCCAACTGAGTGTGGCTGTTTACAGCCAGCTGACTCTGTCATTCCAACAGGAAGGAAATCGACCGACAAGCCCAGCTCTCTGGTGGGTCAATGACCAAGGAGACCAAGTGAAGTGGAACTTTGTGGAGCTGTCCCACGTTTCCAAAAAAGCGGCTAGAGTGCTCTCTGAGCAGTGTGGCCTGCAGAGGGGAGACAGAGTCATTGTGATCCTGCCACGGATTCCTGAATGGTGGCTCTTGAATGTGGCTTGCATGCGAACAGGTTAGCAGCATGCGGAGAGGTGCTGGTTGGTGGAGGAAGCAGGATGGGCCCTCCCCATGTGGGATCAGGATCAACCCCTTCCCATTTTTCTAGTTCAGGGGCTGACCTCTGCCTAAACACTTGAGCCATCCTTTCATGGATAATGTTCTTTATTTATACAGATGTTTTCCCCACCCTCTGCTTCTCTTCTAGCCCCCGCCTACACTATACATTTAAAGCAGTATCAGACCACTTTAATCGGTCATGGCTTCCCCCCAAAGAATACTGGGAACTGTCATTTGTCAAGGGTGCTGAGAATTGTTAGCAGGCCCCTACTGTTAGAATTCCTGCTCCATGATTGTAGTCATAGGATTTTTGTCTATCACATGACGTGGTATGTTTTGACTCCACAGGAGACAGGATGTTTGTGTTACTGTGTTCCGTGAACTGGGACTATTGTCCTTTGTTCATTCTCTTTGCTGTCTGATGCTAGAGAGAGGGGGAGCCATGTTGCAGTGCTCCGTGTGTGTTTATATGTAAATAAAGTAGATTAGCCAAAATGCTGAGTTGCTGAGGTCTGTCACGCAAGATGCGCAAACTCTGCGGATCCCTAAGTGTGCCGATGTCTGTTAACATTGGTTGCTGTGATGGTCAGGCTGAAGAAAGCTTATGAAACTCCCGAACGATTGACCAGGAGGGAGGGAACATGCCAGTCTTAAGCTGGAAACATGTGACATCATTTTTAATCTTCGTCATTTGGTCCCTCATTAGGAACTGTTCTTATTCCTGGGACAACACAGCTGACGGCAAAAGACATTCTCCACCGAGTCCAGACTTCAAAGGCCAGGTGTATCATTACTGACGAGGTTCTGGCCCCAGCAGTAGATACCATAGCTTCCAAATGCCCATCTCTAGAATTCAAGCTCATTGTGTCAAGGAACCACAGGGAGGACTGGCTAAACTTCAGTGACTTATTGAAGTAAGTATACAGACTTGTCTCTATACATAATCTCTCTGCAGGACAAATTTGGCAAGCGTCGTGTGCTTGAAGGCTGTGGTTCTTTTGATCACATGGACTTCATTTTATTCTATGTCTTAGACTTGCACCTGCCGAACACGACTGTGCAGTCACAAAGAGCTGTGACCCAATGGCTATCTATTTCACCAGTGGGACAACAGGGACTCCCAAAATGACTGAACATTCTCACGCAAGTCATGGCATTGGCCTTGGTGTAAATGGAAGGTATGAAAGGGTTTGTGTGTGCGTACTTTTTGCAGTTTCTTGCCAACTGATCCACACTTGGTTTCATGAGAGCACCCAGATAAGGAATTATTATGGTCATTTGCTGATCGCTGAAGAATTGATGCTTTTGAATTATGGTGCTGGAGGAGACTCTTGAGAGTCCCATGGACTGCAAGAAGATCAAACCTATCAAACTTAAGGAAATCAGCCCTGAGTGCTCACTGGAAGGACAGATCCTGAAGCTGAGGTTCCAATACTTTGGCCACCTCATGAGAAGAGAAGACTCCCTGGAAAAGACCCTGATGTTGGGAAAGATGGAGGGCACAAGGAGAAGGGGACGACAGAGCACGAGATGGTTGGACAGTGTTCTCGAAGCTACCAGCATGAGTTTGACCAAACTGCGGGAGGCAGTGGAAGACAGGAGTGCCTGGCGTGCTCTGGTCCAGGTGGTCACGAAGAGTCGGACATGACTAAACGACTAAACAACAACAAAACTTTCTGCAGTTTCTTGCCCACTGATCCACACTCGGTTTCATGAGAGCACCCAGATAAGGAATTATTCTAGTCATTTTTGCAGGAGGATACAAGCACATACCTTTTGTAAACCGCTTTGAGGTGTTTGTAAAAAATAATATAAAGGCGTATGTATATGTTATGATAGGCATAGGCAAACTCGGCTCTCCAGATATTTTGGGACTACAGTTCCCATCATCCCTGACCACTGGTCCTGTTAGCTAGGAATGATGGGAGTTGTAGTCCCGAAACATCTGGAGGGCCAAGTTTGCCTATGCCTGTGTTATGACAGACATACATACATACATACATACTGGCCTTCAGGTTTGTGCCTTCAAAATGGACTCGAGGGTTCTGATGGCCTACCACAACAAAACCACTTTAAACCTGGACTTTGGTAAGTGACAGGAAACACACTGAAAGTGTGGCATAAATGAATGATTAATGGGAAGACACGGAAACACCCCACAAGCAAATCAGCATGAATGCTTACGGTCATGTAACCACCCCGTAATCAAATCAGAACAAATGCTCCATGAAGACCACATCTAGTCTAACGACTTTGTGAAAGTAAAGCAGGATGAATGCCAAATGAACAAGTTGTCTTAAGATAGTTCAAGAACAGATCTTCACAATGCTGTGGCTTGCAGTTACAGGCTGCGTAGGTATGACAGCAATCTGCCTCCTTTGCTGGGGTCAACTAACTGATCCCACTAGTGGAAGCCCACATAATGATTTCAGCTAGCACAATGGGGCTTCTCCCTTCTCCCCTGCCCTTGTGCACAGGGTTTTTTTGTGGGGGGAGGAGAACCCCACAACAGCACGGTGGAAGAGGGAGGAGAAGGCAAACAACCAGAAATGCTTACGCTGATGGAACATTTCTAGCAGTGTGATGTTGAATTCCTAACATTTTGTACTTCTTCTTCCTGTTACATAGGTATTGGCTGGATTTGACCCCCTCGGACATCATTTGGAATACGTCTGACACAGGCTGGGCAAAATCGGCTTGGAGCAGTGTTTTCGCACCCTGGATCCAAGGGGCATGTGTGTTCGTTCACAGCATGCCACGCTTCGAGCCAACCCCTGTACTTGAAGTAAGGGACAAGTATTATACTAGTTACTCAAGGACTGGACTTTCCTTTCAACATTGTTTGGATTCATACAACTGAATTGGTTGTGTGGGATGTTGGCTGAGTAGACGCATAGAATTTATCTCACAGTGAAGCCGCCCTGTGATGGCTGCAGCATTCACCTCTCTCTCAGCCCAGCTCACTTCTGCAAGTTCATCTTCTTAATCTACTTTCAACAGTGTTGACCCACAGCTACCTAAATTCAGACCTCATGGCAGACCACAGTGTGCCCAAATGATCCCTTTATTATTTTCTTATAAGTCACTTGTTATCTAAAAGGTCTCCAAGAGCTTTGAAAGCATTAATATACTTCTAGCTGCTGAGATCAAGTGACTTACAAATTTCTTGTCCCGTGCATGTGTGTTGTTGTCCTGGAATATATTTAATGGAGCTAGTTCTGGAGTTGCTTCTATTACCTGTTTGGTTATTTTGGAGATTTCATGCAGCACTGTTATCCAAAAGGATTGAACTCTGGGGCATTTCCACCACATGTGGAGGTATGAGCCTATGGAGCTGCAGCCTCGCCAACATTTAGATGAGGTTCCTGGCATCCATATTTCATTTCATTTCATTTCATACTCACCAGCTTTTTACTCATGAGAGGCTGGTAAGAGTAGAAAGGGGTCCCCCATTCATCCTCAACCTGCCCGTCTTACGAGTAAAAAGGCGGGCAAATAAAGCTTTCACAGGCTAATAACTGTTTTTGGAGGCTAAATTACAAGGGTGAAGAGAGGAGGGCTTCCCCTCTCCAACCCCCAGAGAGCTAATTTATAGCAACTGCCTTGGGGGAAAGAACATCTCCTGTTCCATTAGTTGTTTTGTTTTTGAACATGTGGTTCTTGATGCATCTGTTGTGTTTATAAATGTTAAGCTGCTTTGAGGACTAGTTGAAAAGCAGGATACATATCCAATAAGTACTTAAATCAATCAGCTGGAGAACAGATTAGCAAATATGTCTGCATGCCACATCTTTTTAAAAAATTGTCTGCCGATAGCTGCAAAAAGCTATATATTACAATCTGTACACAGCATTAAACTAGATTTTGATCCATTGTTTTTTATAATCATCTAGGCTTTGTCCAGGTTTCCCATAACAACATTCTGTTCTGCTCCAACTGCTTATCGGATGCTAATCCATCACCGTTTAAGCAGGTAAAGAAGTACTATACAACTTTTAGAAGACATCTGAAGGCAGCCCTGTATCGGGGCGTTTTTAATGTTTGATGTTTTATTATGTTTTTATAGGTGCTGTTGTTATTTACTACTTGTTGGCACCACTTATCATTGCATTTGCTCAGACAAAATCCCAGCCTAAGCAGGAAAACATTTATTGCCCTCCCTGGTGAGGAGAAGCCAGTGAGAGCCAGTGTGGTGTAGTGGTTAGAGCAGCCTTTCTCAATCTAGCATCCCTAGATGTTGTTGGACTACAACTCCCATCATCCCTGACCACTGTTCCTGCTAGCTAGGGATGATGGGAGTTGTAATCCAACAACATCTGGGGACCCAAGGCTGAGAAAGGCTGGGTTAGAATATTGGAGTAGGACCGGGGAGACCAAATCTTCACAGCCATGCAGCTCGCTGGGCCAGTCACTGCTTCGCAGGCTAGCCTACCTGACAGGGTTGTTGTGGAAGGGGTTAAATGAGGAGGAGAACCATGTAAGCCCCTTTTGAGCTCCTTGGGGAAGACGGTGGGATATAAAAGCAATCGATCAATGGCAAGTCTAGGATGAATGACTGGCAGGAATCTATAGCTGCCCAGGCTGTTGTTAGCAAGCAACTCTACACAGATATGCAGACTTCCAGTTCTAGCTCTGGAAGTAGGAGCAAAGATAAAGTGGGAGATCTTATACTATGGGGTAGAAAATTGGAACAGGAAACCTTATTGCTTCTAAACCTCCATGGACCAAATCTGGCAGGTGGGCAGAGGTGAACTCATCACACAACCTAGAAAGCTTCCCCCTATAAACCATTTATATTTTCATAGCTTAGCTGTGTAAATAAATGTTTCCTGAATCTCTAACCATTCAGCTTTTGTAGAAGAAACACTTCTGTCTATCCATGTTCACCAAACCATGGTTAATTTGTATAACCTCTTGATTATTAACCCTTTTGAAATCTAAACGTTTCTCTCTCTTCCCTTCCCCATTTATCCAAAGTTATAAATTCCACAGCCTGAAACATTGCGTGAGCGCAGGGGAGCCCATGAACCCAGAAATCATGGAGCAATGGAAAACAAAAACAGGACTGGATATCTACGAAGGCTACGGGCAGACAGAGACGGTAACGCTGGGCTGTTTTTAAAGTGCAGCAACAGGGTGTTCTTTCTGCTTTCAGAAGGTTCATGAAGCTGCAATGGATGTCCATATTCTGCTACATAAAAAGCAAAAAGTAGTAACTTGCATGCCACCCCCGAGTGGTGCAAAATTTCAGGGGGTTTCAGGCACTTCACCCTGGGTTTGTGTTTCCTTTTGGGAATCTATTTGTTTGTTTATATATTACATTTATATACCACTCTTCATCATAAGATCTCAGGGCAGTTCACAGAATGAGGCACAGTGGAGACTGCGGTGTCTTTATCATAAATGGTTTATTTACACATATATACAACATGAGCCTACGATGAAGGGGTTCACAGCATTAATACTCCAAGAGGGTCTTGCTTCTCCCATAGCTGCAGTTCTGGATCCAGACAGACATCAGCCATGACTCTGATGCTGTCTCCCGTTCTCCTAACTTTACCAGGCTGTAACATCTATTTTCCAGGTCACATTCCAGCCAACTCCAAACCCTGGTTTTTGTTCTTCTAATTAACTCTGAGCAGAAGGAGGGGCCCCATCCACTTGCTGTCTGGCTTGTTGCCTTCCTAATGGCCCATCACCCCAGGCGATTTCCTGGTTAGGAAAGTAATCTGGCTTATATTTGAACACTTGCCTTGATTAAATTCTAACACCTACCGGACCCAGGAATTTAGGGTGTCTAGCACCCATAAACTCACAACAGTATAAAATACAAAGGCTTAATGTACCTGTTAACAGGGCTGCAACATTTAAACACTGTTTTAATTAGTGAGACTAACCAATTAATTGTCTTGACAGCATGCAACCAGATTAGTTACATGAACCTAAGATGCTGCCTTATGCAGAGTGAGAGCACTGAGGCTGATATAGCTCAGTACTGTCTGCACTGACTGGCAGCAGCTGTCCAAGATCTCTCCCAGGCAAGGGTCTCTCCCAGCCCTAAGTGAGGATGTCAGGAACTGAACCTGAGAATTACTTGCTAAGTAGACACCGTACCGTGACACCATGCAACTTCTCCAGTGCTTTTAGAATGCCACTTTTTCTACCTTCTCACTGACAACATGTCACCTAGCATTTCTGTGCCCATAGGAGCCACCTCCTAGGGGCCAAGGCCCCTTCAGCCCCCCAATAAAATCTTTGAGGCCACCCCCCACAAAGCTGATGGACATTGCCATTCAAATGGCATGCGTGTGCCACTTCTTGTGATCAGTTATGCAGGGCAGGGCCTACCTAGGCTTCCCCAATATTTTATTCAAGTTGGCACCTTCACCCACCAAAATCTCATTAGCCACGCTTTGCTTTTCACTACTTGAAACAGGTGCTGGTTTGTGGAACTTTCAAGGGGATGAAAATTAAGCCGGGCTCTATGGGGAAGCCTTCCCCAGCCTATGACACTCAGGTACAGTATGCAGGGCTGGTTTTAAGAGTTTTTTATTTGGGGGGGGAGAACCTAAGGGCTGGAGGTCACAAAGTTGGCTACCCCTAGCTTAAGCAACTGGTCTTTAACTGGTGTGGTTGCCTAAAGTGGACCATACTGGGGTGCCTCACTTCAAGTTACCATTGGTCCATCTGGTTTAGCATCGTCTACATTGGCAGCAGCTCTCCAGGGTTTCAGACATCATCGTTCACCAACCCCAATTCCAAGATGCCAGGGATTGAACCTGAGACCTTCTGGATGTGAAGCAGGTGCTGTAGCAGTGAGATATTGCCCTTCACCACCTGACCCCCCCCCCAACAACTTTGTACGCTTTTTTTAAAAAAAGAAAATCCGATGGCTTTTGACTATTTTCTCTTTGCTTTTAGATAATAGATGAAAACTGCAATACGTTGCCTCCTGGGAAAGAAGGAGATATTGCTATCCGAATAAAACCGACACGGCCATTTTGTCTTTTCACTCGATACACGGTAAGGATGCAAACTGCACGGCTAAGTAAGAACTAGAAGCCGTTATTTACTCAGAATTGGATCTAGTTTTCGGATCGCCAGGAATTAGAGTAGCATCTTGCCCTTCCAGCTACAGACGTAAAGCTGGACAAGATGATCCAGTGGCAGAAACTCGGAAGCTATTGCGGGGGCTGAAGTAGCTTGGTAGCCATTTGAGGGGCTCAGAATGAGAGTCAGAGAGCAAGGAAGACCAGGCGTCTTGTCTTGTAGGACCATTGACCGAGCAGAAAGGAACACAGCACTGAAAGTTTGAGCAAAGGCATGCCCAGGAAAACATTACTGCGTGAGGCAAAGGTTAAATGGTGTTCCCCAACCCCACAAATTCCATCTGCAGACACTGACCAGCCAGAATTATAGGGCTGTATGTTGCACCCAGGGCTGACCAACTGAAATGCATGATCCTAAGTTAGTCAATTCTATTACTTTCAGAGTGCTTACTCTGAGTAGGACTAGCATTGGATACACACCTTCCCATTGTAAGCATGAAACAGCTTGGGGTGGAAAGGAGCAGTAATTACCGCTCTTAATTTTGTGTTATGCCTTGCCCCATGGCAGCCATGGTACTTCCTTCAGTGTCTACCCTGCTGGTCCAGAAAGGTTGGTTACCCCTGTGTTTAACTCTGGATTTAGTGCAATGTGCAAGCACAACATGCCTTCTCTTCTGGTGTTCTTAAAATGTTCACCGTTAATCCAAGGGCTGAATACTTACCTGCTCCCCAAAATGGTATAATTCAGTAGCTTTATATATGGCACCTGCGTTATCTCAGTATTATTAACTCAAGTCTTATGGCGTGATAGGGTGGAAGGGTGTGGCAAATAGCATTGATACAGCAGGAGGAAATGAATAAAAATAATACAGCCGTACCTTGGAAGTTGAGCGGAATCTGTTCTGGAAGTCCGTTCGGCTTCCAGAACGTTTGGAAACCAAAGCGTGGCTTCTGATTGGCTGCAGGAAGTGCCTGCAGCCAATCGGAAGCCGCTGAAGCCCTGTCGGCTTCCAAAAATAGTTTGAAAACTGGAACACTCACTTCCAGGTTTGCGGCATTCGGGAGCCAAACTGTGAGAACTAAGCTGCTCGAAAACCAAGGTACGACTGTAATGGTGATATAGATATAATAGAATCATAGAGTTGGAAGGACTTCAAGGAACCATCGAGTCCAACTCCCTGTAATGCAGGAATCTCAGCTAAAACATCCATGGCAGATGGCCACTCAACCTTTGCTTAAGAACCCCCAAGGAAGGAGAGTCCACAACCTCCTGATGGAGATATCCCGTATTTTTCGCTCTATAAGACGCACCAGACCACAAGACACACCTAGTTTTTGGAGGAGGAAAACAAGAAAAAAAATATTCTGAATCTCAGAAGCCAGAACAGCAAGAGGGATCGCTGCGCAGTGAAAGCAGCAATCCGTCTTGCTGTTCTGGCTTCTGGGATAGCTGCGCAGCCTGCATTCGCTCCATAAGACGCACACACATTTCCCCTTACTTTTTAGGAGGGAAAAGGTGAGTCTTATAGAGCAAAAAATACGGTAGTATACATAAACATACACACATATACAGTTACAGAGAGGTAGCCGTGTTGGTCTGCCATAGTCAAAACAAAAAAAATTTTTTTCCTTCCAGTAGCACCTTAAAGACCAACTAAGTTAGTTCTTGGTATGAGCTTTCGTGTGCATGCACACTTCTTCAGATATGAACACATATACACTTATATATACACATACTCAGCTTTGCCTAAATTTGCAAGCATGAGCATGCTTGTGCTTTTTATAAGTACCAATTCACTTCTCCCAGGATGATCCAGAAAGAACGAATTCAACCGTACGCGGGGACTTCTACATCACCGGGGACAGAGGAATGCAAGATGAAGATGGCTACTTCTGGTTCGTAGGAAGAGCCGACGATGTCATCAATTCTGCTGGGTAATGCACCTTCTATGTGGTGCTAAGCGTTTTCTGCAGACCAAGACCAAGTATCAGAAGGTCCCTTCAAAGCCTTCTCTTTTGTTTCCAAGGTACCGCATTGGACCATTCGAAGTGGAAAGTGCATTGATAGAACACCCGGCGGTCGTAGAATCCGCTGTTGTTAGCAGCCCAGATTCCATCAGAGGGGAGGTAAAAAGAGTCGAGTTGTATTACAGTATGGAATGTTTTTAAATAGAGGAAACAGTTTGCTGGTTGAAGTACTTTCAATAACAACAACAAGTTTATTACTTATATTATATTATACTTATAATAATAATAATTTTATTACTTATTACATTTAGCTAGGTTACCCCAGCCACTCTGAGCAGCTTACAACACATATAAAAACATTATAAAACATCAAACACTAAAAACTGCCTTCTGATGTCTTCTAAAAGTCAGATAGTTGTTTATTTCCTTGACATCTTATGGAAGGGCATTCCAAAGGGCCGATGTGACTGCCAAGAAACCCCTCTGCCTAGTTCCCTGGAACCTCACTTCTCACAGTGAGGGAACTACCAGAAGGCCCTCAGAACTGGGTTTCAGTGTCCAGGCTGAATGATGACGGTGGAGACGCTCCTTTGGGTATACAGGGCTTTAAAGTTTAGGGCTTTAAAGGTCAGCACCAACACTTTGAATGGTGCTCAGAAACATACCAGGAGCCAGTGTAGGCCATTTAGGTTTGTAATTTCTGGTTTTTAAACTGTCATATAATTGAAATTTGATTTTTTTATGGTTCGCATTTGTTGTAAGCAAAAAGATGTCTCTGAAAAGACAAAATCCTGCTGGTGTTTACGTGTTCTTTTTTGAATTTGAAAGCCTATGAACTCCACAAGGAATTCATGTTCCAGAACACAATGGTCCATGCTGATTTGAACACCTTATGCTGGGATGTACAAACAGCAATCCCTCGAGCCACTTAAATTGGCACGCTTAGCTTTAAGCTGGCACAGTAAAATGGCTTAAGAGATTTGTGGCTGTACAGTCCATCTCTTCAGCTGCCTGTTGAAAAAAGGTGGTGCAGCCACAGGACACAAAACACACACACACAGAGAGAGAGAGAGAGAGAGAGAGAGTGTGTACCATTCTTTGGGTTGGTTGTGGACTGTTGGAAACAATCTATTGTTATAATCTGCCCAAAGAATATTTTGCTAAGTCTTCATGATCTTTTATCAAACATATTTATGTGTTAAGGTTGTGAAAGCCTTTGTGGTTTTGGCACCCAACTACGTTTCCCGTGACCCAGAAGCACTGATTAAGGAGCTACAGGATCACGTCAAAAAAGTCACTGCCCCTTACAAGTATCCTAGAAAGGTAAGCCATAATCTAGCTTCCTTTAGATCCCTGCTCTGGCTTCCAAACTCTGCCCAGTTCCTGCACAGGCTTGATGTCCTTGCCTTCAAACATGGCTATGTCCCTACACCTGCCAGCTTTTACATCCTTCCTTTGGGCTCATTCAGCTCTACCACCCTGAACCTCGTGGATGTGTCCTTTTCTCTAACATGACCCCACCCTTGGTTTCTCCTTATGCCTGCAACTTCTACCCAGAATGCTTCTGTAAGTCCACCTCCCCTTTCCTTCAAATCAATCCTCAAAACTCATCTTGTCCACAGAACGAACCCTTCATCAAATACCTTTCTATATCTAAACTGAAGTGCCTGAAACTGAAAAACACATCCATCTCTTATTTACTCCTGTCTTCATTGCCCTCCCTCTCCTCTAGTATTTCCCTTGTGCCTTAGCAGACTGTGAGTCCCTTGGGGCAAGGCTCTGTCAAACCTTTGGGAAAATGCCATAGTCAATCTCTGAAGCTGTGTACACAGCATACATTTAAAGCATGCAGCTTCCTTCAGTGAATCCTAGGAACCACAGTTCACCCCTTAACAAAGCTACAGCACCCTTAACAAACTACAGTTCCCTGGACTCAGGGGCAGAGGTAGTTTGCTTTAAATATTTGGTGTGTGTGCAGCCTGAGAGATGAATGAGAAGATACCTTGCAGGGAACTATCCTGCACACCTGAACCCAACAGCATTGCCCTCACATCAGCTGGTGAACTGCTTTAATGTTTGTGCGCTTTTTAATTGTGTTATAATGTCCTGTTTTAATTGTATCATAATTGTTGTAAGACACTTCGACATTTTTCAAGGAAACTGTGGTATACAAATATTTTTTAATAAATAAACATGAAGGATGGTTGTTGGGTGCTTCAGAAACTCTTTGCAGCCACTGCCCAGCAGCTTACCTGCCCCACATCTGGCATCAGGTGTAGGGCGGTGTCAAGGCAGGAGTTGGGGCAAGTCAGCAATAACTCACAAAGTTAACTCTTCATTCAAAGAAGCAAACAGCACAGGCCTCGTGATCATGGCAACCCTTCCCAGCAGGTCTTGCCCCAATGAAGCTGTTGCAAGAACTGAAGGTCCCCACCTTCCCACTGCTCTCTAAGACTCCTCCCCAGCAACCTGAGGCTACTTCACCTTACCACCCTTTGCTGTGCCCGCTTCATGCCTCTTCGTGTTCTGGGAGACCAAGGGGAGGGGAGTTGTTCACAGCTGAAAGGGGAGACTCCCTGGCTTCTTCGGCGGCCTGCCTCATTGCTGCCTCTTGGTCCCCTTCCTTTCCTGCCTCTGCTTCTGCCTCTGAGTCTGCACTGCTCTCTGCCACAGCCTTTTCCTTCTCACTAAACCCTGTTGCCTCTTCAGCTTCCAACACCACCTCCTCCGTTTGCTCCCTCTGACCCCTCATCCTTGTCCTACCACCAATCCCCTGGCTCTGAGCCGTCCTCTGTTGGGGGTTCCCCCCAGCTGGTGCCTCTCACCATTCCTCAGCATCCAGCCAGTCCACAACAGGTGGTGTAGCTCACAGGCTGGAAGATTCTCCATCCCCGAAATAGGGGTAAGTAGAGCCCTACTGTTTGCTTTCCACAAACAGACTCCATATAAAAAAAACCTTTGTATGTTTTGCCCCCTCTTTGGCTCACTGTAATTCCTTCTCTTGTCCAACAGGTGGAGTTTGTGCCACATCTGCCAAAGACAATCAGTGGGAAAATCAGAAGAAATGAATTGCGCAAGGCAGAGTGGGGGAAAGCTTAGATTTGGCTGTTTACTTCCACAGCGCCTGTTCTGAGTTTTATATTGGTTCCTTATGTTGCAAGATCTTGCCATGCCAGCCTCTGTATTTAAATCCCAATGCTGCAGCTGTCACACACACACTGCAAAAAAAAACCCCCAACCCTCACATACCCACTCCCTAGGAGTTTGAGGTATATTACAAGCAGTGCAGGATCAGACATTTGGGGAATATCAGTGGTTGAGCATCTTCCTCCGCCCATTCATATAAAATCCTAAAAGCGTCTTGCAAGGTTGAGCAAAGCAAAGCGTAACTCTCATTCCAGATGCTGAGTCGCATGCAGAAAAGAACACAGTGTACTCTGGAGAAAATGCCAACACAAAGTTGATTCCAAAGCTCAGAAGCTTAAAAAATCACCACGAATCTGCAGGGAGCTACAAGAGCAAGCTAGACATGTAATCAAGTACGTTACCCCGCTCCCCTGTAGAGGCAGAATGGAAGGGTGCCGATCTGTTCAGATCTCCTGTTGACCCAACAGCCTCCAACACACAGGATGATGGAAATATCCACACCCAGCCCATCGAAAAAAACCTGGGGAGTACAAGTTGTTGCAATGGGGACGTAGTTGTCCCAAAGCAAGTGAAGTGAACTCTCTGGGATTATAAATAAGGACCTGACACATGTCCTCATTTCAACATTCCACGTAGTTACTGGCAGCAAGCTTCTTTGGGCACCCCTGCTAGAAAGCCCTTCTAGAGACACAACCTGGCCGCAGCCTAAATAAGTCCGGTCTCTATTGTGCATCAGGGTGATAAAAACTACAAGGGATCCGGTGGTCACCGTGCAAGAGTAGCATCCCCACCAATGATGTACTATGCTGAATGATGCCGGCATCACTGAAGCAGTAGAAAAGGCTTTTAATTCAGCTGGACACAATCCAGCCAATATTAAATTCTTTTAAATCCCATTTAGTTCAGTGGGAGAATTCAATACACACTGAACGTCAGTGGGGCCTGAAGCGAGTGATAATGACTGATCATACCAGGAATATTTTTTGTTTCTGCAACAACCGGAGGCCCACATCTGTGCTTAAATATTCTCTCCCCCATCCGTGTGTAAGCAAGCTCCTAGGATTATAGTTAAGAACAACTGAGCAGACTTTTAAGTATTAATATTTCTGCATATGTAACTTCCCTACAGTGCTTAAAGAGCTATCAAAATCAAAAAGCTATCAACAGGCAAAATCCAAACTGTTAAAACAGAAAATTGTTTTTATTTCATATTTTATTTCATTTAATTCAGATCATAAAAAATGGTTAGCTAAAAAATTCCAGCCCGGACCAATAAGGGTTATCTCCTGGGACACTGAAAGCACTATAGGCACAGTATTTCATGATATTGGCAACCATTTTCAAATCATTGCCAGTTTTCTCATGCATTCAAGAAGAAAGTCACGGAACTCTCCTGCCATGCTATGCAACAACTTCATTCCATTTAATGTGCTGAGCTTGCTTAATTTGTTGTAGAACTTCTACCTCTTTACTTTCTGATTGATGTGGGTTTATGTTAGCTCCTGTCTTTGATATAAACTTCTGACTTTTTCCACAGGCTGCGTACCAGCCTCAAGTATGGTGGTAATGCCCCAAAGTAAACAAAACATGTTTTGGCAGAAATAGAGCATCTAGATAAGAAATGTGCTTCAGTTTTACTGTGAAATTTAAGCTGCTATACTGGAAGGAAGTCAACCTCCAGAATTCCAGGCCACACTTTTATTGTACTTCACTAATAAAAAATCAGTATGTATATAAAACTTAAAACCATGATACCTTCTTTATGCACTATTTCTTTTAAAAAGCAAGTGTTCCAAAAGCCTGTGCTACCGATTCTCATGGAGCATGCATGTGTTTGCAGTTATCTAGTAATGGAGACATAATCTGTGATAAACCTAAAATATAGAAAAAGCAGGATAACTTTAAAAGGCAAGACCAACTACTGATCCTCATTTGGTTTATCCTCAGCAATACTGTCAAAATCCTTTTAGGGATGCCCATCCTTTTACTTCTCACTTTAGAAGCTTATAGACAGCCCATTTGCAGCGTGATTTGGAAGAATATTCTGAGATGGGGAAACAAAGCTAACAGCCTCTTTCATTTGTGATGGTGTGATACATTTTTCTCCATGAAGAAGGAGGTCAAGGAGGTAGTCCTTGGCTAGGTTCGCATAGAGGGTCGGAGAACGAGGGTCTTCTTTTCAGAATTTCCTGATGAACTGAAACTGTGTCCAGGACCTGGCAGCCCCAGAGCACTGGAGGTAGGGAGTGTGAGCTTCTCCTTTTGAAGAGTATGCTCCCATATGAAATAACCGCAGCCCTTTCTATTCCCCGCCTGCTTTCCAACTGGGCAGCTATAGAATGCTTTGCCATGATTCGGACCACCATTCGAAACATTTAGCCTTCTGGCCCTTCGACCGCATCTGCACAAAGGAGGGGTCACTCTCCCAGTCTCTGCAGCCTTTAAAGGCTGGTTTAAGTTGACTGAGGAGTTTAAGATGCCAGAAGGGACGCGGTAGGAACCAAGCCTCCTGACTAGCTGGGAGGTACTAGGCGTTGCACCTTTGTCTTCATAAACTATAAAGGGTGGTTTCTTTGCTGGAGGAACTGATTTCGGACTGGAAGGCTTTCTTTTATGAGCTTCAGATGACAATCTGAAAGGGGTTCCATTTGACACATCAGTGGAAGCAGCACTTGCTTTTGCAGTGGGAAGCTTAAACGCAGAAGTATCTGAGAACATATTTGGGGCTATGCTAATGTTATAAATCGTAGTGCTGGGGCTTTGGTACACAACAGACTTGGGGAGTTCCAGATTCAGAGTAGCATCCGCAACACTTTTAGATCCCAAGTTCATCGTGTGTGACTCATTCAGATCCATCTTCTCTTCAACGGTTAATGAACTTTTATGGTTTGGGTCATCCTCCTGCTGCAAACACCCCAAACTTTCATCATCTTGCGATGCTGGTATTAAAGCTACATCCTCCCAGTTAGCTAGCGCTGATAAACAATCTGGAGTGGTACTTATGTCTATATCTGAAATATTGACGGAGGAAAGAGTGGTTGAGACTAAAACCAGTCCTGGATTATGCACTGAAGAATTAGAAATTGGGTGCCTGTTATTTAGCCCACTCTGGATGCCCAAAGAGTTATGTGAAGGCTGAAAAGAGCCAAGAGGGGAATTGAGCCTTTCAACCAAGCAGCTTTGGACACTACTATATCCATCAGTCTTTGGGGCATTTCTCGACAGAACATGGGCATTTCTGTGCAGATGAACAGGACTGAACTCTTGCTGTTGGTTTTCCTTGTTGTTTTTAATTCCTGTGGTAACTCCAGCATTTTTGCTCTCATCCAGACATGACATTCCTGCACCATCATTGCTTCCCAAAGGACTTCCTTCAGTAGGTTTCGGAGACAAAAATCTAGCAATGGAATTCTTCGCAGGAGGTGCCTAAAGAATCCATAAACAAATAAGATATTGTGGGAACCGCAGGAAAGAGATGTCAACAGCCAAGTGAGAAAATGTGCATCGGAATCCTCCAGGAAGAATATCAGGTTCAAAGTTGTTTCAGCAAATTCTTACTGTCTTCTTGGCACGTATGTCAAGAAGAAAAGCCACTGACCTTATCCAAAGATTTAGTGATTTTCATCACACACCCATCGCAGATCATCTTCCATGCAAGGCGGGCAGTATTCCGGGAATCATCCAGCCCTTGGGAAAAAGAGAGATGGTGCTGTTGTTGACCAAGTCAGGCAAGTTAACTATTCTGTACTCACACAACCCTTTCTCACTGCTTAACAAAAGAACCTGTAGGGATACAGATATGCACAAAGCACCCTTGTATAAGAATACCCTAGTATAAGAATAAGATTTGGTGATCTACACATGGCAGGTAGTAAGTCCAGGGAGAATTGAGTTCCACTCCCTGCTTGGTCCTGAAGTGCACTAAGTGACTTTGAGTCACTCTGCCTCCCAGTCCGGTCCAGCCCACCCCACCGGGTTGCTGCAAGGATAAAAACAGAAGGAGGTAGGGAACAGTAGGTACTGCCCTGAACTTTTTGTGTGTGTGTATTTTAGTAGTAGTGTGTGTGTGTAGTAGAACTCACTACTGATAACTAGAAATATTTCCACACATACACACTTAAAAACTCACTCACCAGAATGCTCCCGTCCTGCAAATATGATCCCCACATCCTGCAAAGCACCGTTTAGCCCACGTGGCTTCCGACAGTAAAAGAGCTAAGAGGAAATAAAGGTTAGAGACATTAGCTGCTGTGCTCTGTTCAACTCGAATCATGGCGGGTGCTCATAGGCACAGCACAAAATTTAGTTCTTCATATACACCTTTCTTTAGCACTGGTGTGGGAAGCCTGTGGCCCTCTAAACATTGCTGAATACACCTCCCATAATCCCTGACTATTGGCCATGCTTGTTGGGGATGATGGAAGTTAAGAGTTCCACAACATTTAGAGGGCCAAAGGTTCCCCACACCTGCTTTAGCAAGTCAAAGAACTGAAAACACTCCCATCAGTGCTCTGATTACTAAATATTCAGGAGCAATCATAAAATGAATCTGTATTAAGTGATATCTATCATTTTTAAAATAATGAATATACTACATTTATAAATGCAATAAGCGTATAGTCACTTAAAAACTTTAAGATAAGCTACTGCAGAGAGATGACCCAGAGTCACCTATGGAACTGAGTTTGGGGATTTTCTTAACAAACTAGTTTGGGTCAGGGGATGGTTTATTGTTGTACATTGTTTTAAATGTTTGTTTTCCTTCTGGGATTGTACCCCCAAGTGTGTTTTATAAGCTGGTCTCCGACCGTACTAAATTATCTATCTATCTATCTATCTATCTATCTATCTATCTATCTATCTATTATACTACATAGATCATATCCTTCCTCCAAAAAAAAATAAATCACTGTCCCATCTTACTCACAGGGCTGTCTACCACCAAAGGCCCTATGACAAGGAATAGGAGACCAAAGGAGATAGGCAATGATGAACTCAGGTGACCTCAGACTGTTCCCCCCTCCCTGCGCACAGTGACTGCACTATGGAAGGCAGCCTGGTGACTTTGTTATGCTTTTCAGGCATCTGGTTGGCTGCTGGGAATGGAATGCTGGACAACATGGGCCACTGTTCTGATCCAGCAGAGCTCCTCCTGTGTTCTTATTGCAACCTTATTAAATTATCTTATCCCCCCCCCCCAATGTATTTCTTTACTTTGCTTCCTTAAAGGTGGGATATGGATAATATAATAAATAAATAATACAGACAGGACCAGAGATGGGTCATATACCTAGGAGGGCTATGTAAACATGTGATCTTTATGTCACCAGTGAAGGAAAACACTTAATGAATAAAAGAAAAGAAGAGAGATGGAAAGGAGTAAAACAGATGGGAGCATTGAACTAACATGACAGTATTATAAGCAATGTAGAAATGCAGCAAAAGTTACATTTCATCTGGCCAATGATCTAGCTTGCGGAGATGCAGACAGGCTGCCAGTTACACCATGACCACTGCAATCCAAACAATAAGCAGCTCTGTTAGCAAAATTGGCCATTTCCGCATTCCTTTCATGAATATTACACATACGCAGTCTAATCTCACCTTGTAAGTTGCCCTGAGATCAATCCAGGAGTTTAAAACATCTGGTTTTCTCAGCTGCTTTCTTTTACACTCATACTGCAAACACACACCCAGGTCCCAGTCTGTAGAACAAACAAACTGTCATAAACCTTTCATGTTTTATGCTTTGTTATTGTTTCTAGCTTTCTTCCGTGTGGAATAGTAACTGTGTCTTATCAGACAGCCATTCCTCGCCAGGCTAGAAACATGAGGAATTAAAGTAGGAAAAGATACCTAGGGACTAAGTCCGCTCTATGCTGTGATCGTGAAATGCACACATAACTGCTGAGGAGTACACAATCCGCAACTGTGCATTGCACCTCCCAACTCAGAGTTTTGTGTGTATTCTACCCAAGAAAAACCTCGTTTTTCTTTTGCTTTCTTAAACCAGTTTCTAGCACATGTTGCAAATACAGCCTTGAAAGATTTTTAAAAAGTGGAAAAGCAAAGTCAAGAGGGTCAAATCACTTCAAACCACTTTCAGTGTAAGAAATCAGATTTTTTAAAAAGGTACTATGAATTACCTGACCATGTAACAAAAGCACATAATTTTCCTCCCGAAGAATCACCTGAACTGAAAACAATGTTTTTTTCCTTCTGCATTTTTTGAATCCATTTAGAAAACTGAGACAGGCATATATGAAGAGGGACGCCTTCATCAACTTGGTTCTTAATAGAAGAGAACAAGATACATTAATATTTTTGACAGTATCCAAGTGTTGCTTTACAATCAGCCTTAACACAATTCATTGTCAGGCATAGTGAAACAGGGTCGATAACACCTCAGTGGTTTCAAAACCAACTGGAAACTATGAGCTTAGCTTGCAAATTGACTGCAACATGAAACAATAAAATTGTACCTGCTTTATGCCAGTTAGCTCAGTGCAAAATTCAGAGAGAATGGGATGTTCCTGAGGCTGCACATACGTGTGGAATTCAGATTCAATCTCTCCATTCAAGGTGTTTAATAGAACTGCTGGAAATTCAACTAAAGAAAGTACATTTTCATTCCAAATCAGGTTTATTTTAAAGAAATAGCATTCTTAAAAATGCAGTTTTACAAATGGAGTTAAAGAGTGCTGGGTCAAAGGTTTAAGGCCCCCCGCCCCCCCGGTCATAAAATACGTTGGGTCAGTTATATTTCCTTACCCTAACCTACCTCACAGGATTGTTGTGAGTATAAAAGGGAGAGGGGATTATATAAATCTTTCTAAGATCCTCTGAGAGAGGAAGAGATAAAAATGCAATTAATTGCAACTGTGCCCCAGGTTTAAACAGGCTAAACATTTCAGCATGTTTTAATAGGGGTGCTGCAGAAAGAATGTAGTTGGCCAAGGGAGCCATACTCAAAAAAGTTGAAAACCTCTGATCTATGGGCATGGTAAGAGGTGTGCCCCAAATACCAGCTGCTGTTATGTTCTAGTACCCACTTCCAGTCATTCATGTAAATTTAGTATCAAAATATGAATACTTTACATGTAGAGTTTGGGATAGGTAGGTTGGGAATTATATACAAATAAACTGCATGAGCAATGTTTTGATAGCTCCATTATTAATCTACCGATCACACAGAAGCAGTTCTCAAACAACATTACTAAATCTCCACTTACTGATTTCTTGAGTGTAACATTTTCTGCCTTCTTTCCAGCACGTAGACTCAAAATCAATAATTATTAAGTAGTCAAACAACTGCCCTACAAAATCAAGCGAGGATTGCGTTATTTGCAAGAGCAAAGACAGTGATTTTTGCTTTGCAATTCAGACACAGTACTCACTTAGTTTGGGTTTGCCATGATTCTGGCCACCGGGCGATGTTTTAGAAATTCTTCTAATAATGCCAAGCTGCCTACAAAAAAAAAAAAATACAAACACATACTGAAAAATTAATCTCTCAGTAGCAAAACAGTATTTTGGGGGGTAACCAAGCGATCGAGATTCAGGCCTGAGGCTCCCAAATCCCTTGAGAAAAAGTGTGGAGAACAGTTGGGACAACTAGTAATGAAATGCATTTGCCCAACCTGTAACCTATTTACACGAAGCTCAAAAAAAATGGGATAAAAGGGGAGAGAATGGGGGCAAAATGGGGGTTTGTTCCAGACATCTGGCAGCATCTTTTCTTCTCACCAGCTCCCTCCAAACCCTTATTTTAAACACCCAAACCTTCCCAAGGGAAAAGAAACCCACAAGGCTTATTAACCAGGGTGGTGCAGTGGTTAGAGCACCTGACTAGGACCTGGGAGAGCAGGGTTCGAATCCTCACTCAGCCAAGGAGCTCCCTGGGTGACCTTGGGCCACTCACTGCCTCTGAACCTAACCAACCTCACAGGGTTGTTGGGTGGATTAAATGAATAAGGAGGGGGCAGTGCGCTGCCTGGAGCTCTTTGGATGAAAAGGCAGTGTATAAATGAAATTAATAATAATAATAATAATAATAATAATAATAATAACAACAACCCGAGAGCCCACTAGGGAAATGGAGGAAAAGGAGGATGCAGCGCCTGTTGTAGGCCTCACCTGGCCAACTTCTTCGTCGCCATGGTTACGGCCTCCCACTCCCATCCCCCATCCCCGCCGCTCCACGCTCCTCACTCCTCTCCGTTTCCGACCTCCGTTTTGAACAGCCCGCGGATCCCGCCTCTTATCGATGCCGTCGACAAATCGGCTACTAGGGTCTGGTCCTTCTGACTTCCGGGGAGCTCTCCGTTCCGCTCTGGAGTCCCCGCTCGCGACTTCTCCAACAGCCTATGCGGCGCTCCGAGAGAGCGGGTGGGTGGGGGTGTAGCCTAGGCCGAAGGAAACGATTGCCGATCGAAAGCTTTTCCTCGATTGGGAGCTCCGCTCTGCACCCCGCGAAGGCAAACGGAGGAAGAAGGTGAGCGTCTCTCCTGCTTAAACGACCGTCGTTCTTTGAATGGCGTTTCTATGTCCCCGGGGGGGGGGGGGACGGGAGAAGCGGCTATGCGGGGTTTGCCTTCAGAGGGCAGCAGGAGGAGGAGGAATCCCGCCCCCCCTCCACGGATAAACGCACATGGCTGCAGGTCTCCCAGCGGTCTACTCTGAGTAGTGCTAACATTGGCTCTGTAACCTGCAGTCTTGAGTCTCCTCACCATTATTGCACACGCTGTGGGTGTTTCTGCACCTGCTCCATGCTATTTAGGCTGCCATGCACACCATATGCTTAATCCTGGGAGCTGTAGTTTGTTATGGGTGCTTGGAATTGCACACTACGGTTCCCAGGATTTGGGGAGGGGGGATCTGTTTTAATTGTATGGTGTGTATTACATCTTTTTCACGACACAACATTTATTTCCTTCCTTTATTATTATTATTATGCATGTCATACCCTCGCAACATATCTCCGATGAAAGTAGGGACCTCCCGTTCCATAATGATAATTTTACTATTTATACCCCACACAGCTTAACTGGGTTGCCCCAGCCACTATGGGCAGCCTTCAACACATATAGAAACCTTTTTAAAAAACAACTTCCCTATACAGTCATATCTCGGGTTGAAGTAGCTTCAGGTTAAGCATTTTCGGGTTGCGCTCTGTGGCAACCCGGAAGTAACGGAGTGCGTTGCTTCTGGATTTCACCGCTCGCGCATGCGCAGATGCTCAAAATGACGTCATGCGCAGAAGTGGCGAATCGCAACCCGCAGACGCGTGGACCTGTGTTGCGTTCGCTTCAGGATGCGAACGGGGCTCCAGAACGGATCCCATTCGCATCCAGAGGTACCACTGTACAGGATTGCCTTCAGATGGCTCAGGGGTTGGATAACTATACCCTACAACAATTCTCCAATGAAAATAGGGACATCCTAAGGAAAAGCAGGACATTGCAGGATCAAATCAGAAACCAGGATGGCTTCTCTAAACCAGGGATGTCCCTGGAAAATAGAGACACTGAGAGGGTCTGGCATGTTGCTATGCGCTTGGCTTCACCAGAAGTATGTTTGTTCCATAATGGCTTCCCCTTCAGTTGTGTATTGGATCCAGAATAACATGACAATCCTAACCATGTCTACTCAGAAGTGTGCCCTGTTGAAGTCAATGGGGTTTCCTCCCAGGTAAGTGGGAGTATAGTTGCAGCCTAGGTAAACGGAGCTTTTGTCATGTTGAAATCATTAATGCAGATTAATTATGATTTACTTTTAAGTACCATTGTTAATTTGAGTGTTCTCAAAGGGGAGGAGAGCCTGCAACAGCAGTGTGGGGTGCTTCCGTTTCTAGGACACCCCATTTCATTGCCCCTTATTGAAGGCAATGGAGAAGTTGAAGACACCAAACTCCCCACTGCTTTCAGTGTGGTATAGGTTGCAATCATTGGCACATCTCCTAGAGAGTAAGCCCAATTAAGTTCAGCAGGACTTCTGAGTGCACAAACGTAAAACATAGAACAAATGTATACTGTCTTGTGACCATAAATAGCTTAACTGGTTGGAACCATTGTGTAAATGCTCCCAGTTATTATTGTTTATTAAATTTGAATACGGCCCTCCATGCATAGATCTCAAGGCAGCTCACAACACAAAAATACAAGATAAGAAAACACACAAAACAAGAGAACGAAAACAAAACAGTAGCCCCTACTCCCTCCCACAACACAGTTGTACCATGCTGAAACCCATTTCAAATGTGGCAGAACATTGCCCTGGTTTCCTCCCAAAACACACAGACTTGTAAATAAGAAAGATGTCTTTATTCAGACGGCTAGCAGTACAGGCTCAGCAGCTAACACAGGACTCAGGAGTTCAAGAGCAGGGCAAGAGGTTCAGAACCAGACAGAAGCAACGAAGATGTCACAACAAGTTTCCCCACCCATCCCACCAAGCCTTTAAAGCTGAGACGTGGTGTGTTCACTCAGGAGACTCTCTTGCCTTGCGGGGATGTTGAGATTGCGAGTGTGCTCTCTGATGGGGCAGATGGGTCTGCTTCCATCTGTGAAGGCAGCTCCTAAGTCTAGATGACAAGCACCTTCCTGATCAGTTGCCACTTCCTGTCAGCCATAACCCCCTTGGCAGATCAAAACCCTATCCTGTGGTTGCCAAACAGCCCTCCAGATGTTTTGGGACTACAACTCCCATCATCCCTAGCTAACAGAACCAGTGGTCAGGGATGATGGGAATTGTAGTCCCAAAACATCTGGAGGGCCGAGTTTGGCCACCACTGCTATGCAACCTCCACTGAGGCTTTCTGCTCCACATGTGGGTCGGAGGGGAGAGCTCCCATCCTTGCTTCCTCTTCCAAAGCAACTGTAGTTGAGTGAAAAGAGGAGATTTGCCTGCCTCCAACCCAGGTTCCCACAATCCACCCCACCACCCCATTTCCTCCTCTTCTGTCTGTGCCTGCCAAGGGATGCCAAATCGTGTTGTGGGGTTCGTTATATTTTGTTCAACTTAAATCTGTTTCCAGCTATTTTATTTCTTGATTCTTCTTTTTGGCAGATACAACACACACACACACACCCCAAGAAAAAAACCCCAACCCCATACTGATGGACAAAATGGATACAGCAACCCATGTCATGAAAAAGAAACGGCCCCGTGAAGATAATGAAAAGACAGAGAAGGTTAAAAAGAGAAGGAAGGTTGATGAAAGCGATGTTTGCCAAAACCAGCAGAAAGCTAAAAGCGATGTAAGTGTTCCTGCTATTGCAGGAGATCTGCTATCAGTTCTGTGGATGAGCCCCTCAGTCTCCAATCTCAGCAAAAAGTAACAATAAGTTGTGTACTAGAGTAGACCCATTGGAAATAATGACCCTACGTTAGTCACATCTATTAACTTCAGTGGGTTAACTCTGAATAGGACTAGCGCTGGATACAACCCCGTGCTTTTTTAACAGCTTTGACTGTTGCCCTGGCTGCAGCCATTTCTGGACCAGAGTAGCCTGACCAGAGTTTTCAGGGTGCTGGTCACCTCCATATTGGATTACTACTATTCACTCTTTGCAGGGCTTCACCTGAAGTTGTCCCAGAAACTGCAGCTAGTACAAAATGCAGCAGAATGAAACTCAAGCTTCTGGCCCTCATGAAATCAAGACAAGATTGAAAGCACTTTGTGGGTCAAGTTTTAAAATCTTGTAAACCAAAAGGTAGGAAAGCAGGCAGCCAAGTTCCCCCACCATTTCTAACCCTGCAAGGTCGTTTTTGAGAGGATGACTCATGTGTTTTTTCACAGTCAGGGTTGTTAACTTCCCAGCGGAGGATTTTTGCAAATGGCACGTCCAACTGCAGTCGCTTGGCATTTGCTGTGTTTATGTAAATAGCTTCCAAATGATGTCAAGTTATGCATAATCAAAATACTGTATGCTCACTCTGTCTTCCCTGCTCGCTCATTTATTTTCTCTGTGCCCTTTTGTAAGAGACGAGTCGTCCCCTTCTGGAATCCATTCAGTGGCAGCTCAGACACTTCAACGCGTTCTGTCTTTGTAAACAATCCTGAGCCAGTTCTCTCGTTCTTTTCAGGAGAAGCAGCCCCGCTTGTCTGCCGAAGTGTTTGGAGAAGACTCTGAAATCAGCTACGACCAACTGTACAGATTCCTCAAGTATTCTGCTTTGGGGAAGCGCCACGATGCAACTCATCCCAGGTAGTCACTTGTCCCCTTCCAGGTGTTGATGGGCTCACAACTCCCATTCTCTCATTGAGGTTGAGAACTGGAGTCCAGCAACATCCTGGAGGACTGAAGGCTGCCCATCCTTGCTATATGTTCAGTCTAGGAGTCCATCCTACATGCTCCAACAGGAATAGATCTCACTATAGACCATCACCTAATGCCATTCTCATCTGCTCTGATGAGCTGTGAGCCATGCACCTTTGACGCCTCCATTAGCCTGTGTCAAGTTTCTGGCACCGACATAGATCACATCAGCACCATGCATTTAAAACGCATGGCTTCCTCCAAAGAATTCTGGGAACTGTAGTTTGCTCCTCGCAGAACTGCTATTGCCAGCATACACAGTTCCCAGGGATCTTTGAGGAAAATACAGTGGTACCTCAGGTTACATACGCTTCAGGTTACATATGCTTCAGGTTACAGACTCCGCTAACCCAGAAATAGTGCTTCAGGTTAAGAACTTTGCTTCAGGATAAGAACAGAAATCTAGTCCAGTAGGAATATTGATTTCCTTTGTTTTGTTGAACAGATGGATTGATTTGCTTGATTTATTACAGTTTCATTCAAGAATCCCAAAGAGGATTACAAACAATAAATAATAAGAACGTGGTTGAACATAATAAATGCAGCATAAATCATATGGGATAATTAATAGCATTGTGGAGAAAGTAGCAAAATTTCTGAGAGATGCCACATCACTTTAAGACTCAAGAGGCACTTTTTAACCTTAGTTTTATCTTAAAGCATCTCCTATGAACAGATGCCAATTTTACGCTTTGACTTAAATACTTCTGCATCCTGTTCATGCCAGTAAGGGAGATTGATGGAGAACATCACAAATGCAGTGTGAATCATCTAGAACAAGTAACAAATCATCAGTGAAACAATTGCAGTCTATAAAACACTGTTAACAAAGCAGCAACTAAAAAATAAGCTGGACGCCACAATTAAAGCAAAAGTCATGTTATGCGATCAACAAATCGGTACAGCATTTATGAACTAAGAAGCAGCAGACAAACACCCTGCCCCAGACTGCTTTTCCAAGTTCCTTGCCTTTCAAAAGCAGCTTTGCCATGTGCTGTTGGGAGGGTATATTGTGAGGGGTGTGGTCAGGAGAGAGTCCTGGGGGCCTAGTAGAGATACTTGGGGGCCGCATTCAGCGCCTGAGCCTGAGATTCCCCAGCAGTGCTGCAGGCCTTTGCTGCTCTGAATGAACATTTTCCTTTCTCCTTAACCATGCTCAAGAGGGGCAAAGCATGCAGAAAGTTCCTGGTTCAGTTTTTGGCATTGCCTTAAAAAAAAAAGGCTCACACAGCAGGTGATAGGAAGATCTCTTTGACTGAGAACTGGAGAACATGTGCCAATCAAAGTAAAGGGCGTTGGACTAAAGAGGCATAAAGAGCATTTACATTCCGGCGCCCGGACACTGAGGTCCAGCGCTGAGGGCCTTCTGGCGGTTCCCTCACTGCGAGAAGCCAAGTTACAGGGAACCAGGCAGAGGGCCTTCTCGGTAGTGGCACCCACCCTGTGGAACGTCCTCCCACCAGATGTCAAAGAGAAAAATAACTACCAAACTTTTAGAAGACATCTGAAGGCAGCCCTGTTTAGGGAATCGTTTAATGTTTAATAGGTTATTGTATTTTAGTGTTTTGTTGGAAGCCTCCCAGAGTGGCTGGGGAAACCCAGCCAGATGGGCAGGGTATAAATAAATTATTATTATTATTATCTTTCTGTGTCCCAGCGCTGCATCAACAACATTGACCAGGGCTGGAAACCAGGTCCTTGTCCCTAAAATACCCAGGACCAAGGAACCTGCCTTATACTGAAACAGAACGCAAGAAGGGCCAGTGGGGTCAGGCCCTTCTGCCCATCTAGTCCAGCCTCCTGTTGTCACATTGGCCAACCAGATGCCTATGGGAAGCCCACAGGCAGGCCACAATCACAGGACGACTGGTCTAGCAAGCTCAGTATTGTCTACACTGACTCTCCAGGGTTTCAGACAGGACCTAGAGATGCCTGGGGATTTGAACCCGGGACTTTCTGCATGCAGAGCAGATGCTCTGCCACTGAGCTACAGACCTTGCCCCCCGATTCCCGTGCTTTCTCGCCGCCCACCCAGAGAAAGGCAGGAGGCTCACCGGAGTGGTAATAGCTTTCCCTCTCCCCCTGCTTTGTGGTGCAGCTGGTGCCGTGTTCATCACCGGAGGCGTCTGGCTGGCGTAGTGGTGGTGGTCCTGCGGGACGTTGGTCAGCTCCACTTCGACCGCTTCTACCTGCAGTTCAAGCATCTCCGAAGGATATTCAGACATGTAAGTTCGCCAGCCGTAATCCTTGAGGCATCTGGGGAAGCTCCTATAATCGGGACAGAGGGCAGCAAACTAGGGATAGCAGACCTCAGTTCTGTGGGCCAAATGTGCTCCCCCTTGACCTTTCTGTTTGGCTCCTGGACATGCCCCTTATCAGCTTTGCTTTGTACCCTCCTTGGCCTGTTTCTGCCTGGCTGGAATGAATCCTTTTATCTCCATCCGTCCATATTGCACACACAGATAGAGGATAGAGAGGGGGGTGCATATGTTTCAGTTTGTGTAAAATTCGCATCCATTGCACCATCCACTTTTCCCTCTGGCTCTGCCCTCTCAACCCCCCAGAAGTCTGTTGAGAAGGGAGAGTTACCTTCAGGCTAGAGAAACTTCCCCACCTCTGCTGCGAACCATTTTTCAGGCTGGCAGGCTTCGTTGCCTGATTTGCAGGAATGAAATAAAGTGACGAATTGAACGTGCTATTCTCCCTTGCTGTCTCCACTCTGCAGCCACAATCTGTGGCCACTCAAGAGGGCACCAGATATTATTATTATTGTTGTTGTTGATGATGTTACTTTCATTTTCACTTGTACCCCACCCATCTGACTGGGTTACCCCAGCCACTCTGGGTGGCTTCTAATGTATATAAAAACATAATTAAACATTAAAAGTCTTCCCTATGCACTCTCCCCAAGAACTTTGTCTCCCAAGTCTTGGCACACAGGGCTCCAAAATCTAGCTGCGAATATGCATTCGCGTGATGTGCTTCTCTTAACACAAACGGTACGTTCTGTCTTTTGAAAGAGACAACTGTTTTCCACGCAGAATAGAGTCTGCTTTAATGTGCTCAATTTCTTTTCTTTTCTTTTTCTTTTTGGCTTTCCTTACAAGTCTCCTCTGAACAGGATGCTTTGAATGAGTAAACTTTGCCCAAGTTTTTTTGTTGTTTTTTTAGCGGTGGGTGGATGTGGGGGGGGGGGCTTTCCAGTGGCAAGGAAACACATGTCTTTAATTGAGAGCAAATTCAAGACTTTCCAGGAATATGCAGCCGCCAGTCCTTGCCAGCGAGACGAAGACTGAGCTTTCTCTGGCTCCTGCCTGGAAGTCGAGGTCATTAATACGATAACGACACAAAAGAGGCCCGTTTTAGTCACTCCCATTTCCCTGAAAATGTTATTTGTCCCCCTGCGCAGTCCTCCCCACTGTTAAAGCAACAACTGCGGACTCGAGTGAGGCAGTTTAAAAATGGCTGTATGCTAGTGTGTTTGGACTATACTAGACTATGACCTGGGAGATGAGTATTCAGAAAGACGGTGGTTCTATCACCACTGTTGGAGGGAGTATATTTCTGAATACTACTGACTGGTAATCAGTCACAAGCAAGGGCTGTTGCTCTTGGGTCCTGCTTTCAGGATTCCCATGGGCATCTAGTTGGCAACTGTGAGGGCAGGATGCTAAGCTAGCTGGACATTTGGCCAGAGCTCTTCTTACGAAACCAGGTTTCAAATCCTTACTTGGCCAGAGAGCTCACAGGGTCAGCCTAACCTACTTCACATGGTTGCTGTGAGGAATAAAGAAGGGAGGGGAGGCAAACCCCGAAGGGGGAAGTAGAATGGAGTATCCTAGAATTGGGCACGGCTGGAGAAAGGAGCCCTCGGCACTGCAACATTTTATTGCGGACCCCGCTTGTTTTCTGCCTATTAATAGGGGTCTGTTTATGCAGTGCGTCTGTTGCACACTCTTTTGGAAAGCATTTGGGAGCTTCAGCTAGCGCGGAGGTGAAACTTTAAAAGTATCAGTCGGTGGACCTCTATCACGGGGAGAGGGGGAATCACTTGAATCATTTGCTCAATGTTTTGATGAATTAAAAGTCTTTCCAAATGATATATACGTTTAAAGTAAGAAGAGCCCTGTTCAGTTAGGTTAAATCTCTCAAGGGCTGTCACATGGGAGCAAGCTTGTTTTCTCCTGCTCCGGAGGGTGGGACTCGAACCGATGGCTTCAGGTTACCAGAAAGGAAATTCCGGCTAAATATTGGGAAGAAATTTCGGACAGTAAGAACTGTTTGATAGTGGAATGGACTTCCTTGTTGTGGGGGAGGAAAGGAAAGGAGATTGTTAGCCGCTTTGAGACTCCTTAAGGGGAGTAAAGGGTGGGATATCAAGTCCAAACTCCTCCTCTTCCCTGGGAAGGTGATGGACTCTCCTTCCTTGGGGGTTTTTAAGCAAAAGTTGGATGGCCATCTGTCATGGATGCTTTAGTTGAGATTCCTGCATTGCAGGCGGTTGGACTAGATGACCCTTGGTATCCCTTCCAACTCTGCAAATTTGTGATTCTAGTCTAGCATCCTGTTCTCACAGCAACCAACCAGATGTCCATCAGAAGCCTGCAATCAGGACCTGGATACTACTGCATGTTTGACCAAAAGGGAAATCCTGTGATTTTTCAGCTCTGGACTTTCCTGGTTAGGCGTCCACCTCTGGGCCGTTAAACTACTTTTTATTTCTGGCTAGGCTCTGTTATTTCCAGAACTATCAACCTCAGAAGTTTTGGACTTCGGCCACTGTCTTGAAATCCAAGTGGAGGGTAAATCTACCACACCACTTTCCTTAGTCTGTGGGACCCCCTAAGATGGGTAGGCAAACTAAGGCTCACGGGCCAGATCAGGCCCAATTGCCTTCTGGATCCGCCCTGCAGACGGTCCGGGAATTGCCACATGGATCGCCAGCACATGCGTTCTTTCCCTCTCACACAGCGGTGGTGGCGCCTCCTCCCTCCCTCCTCCTGGCTTCTCCCTGCCCTGCCTAGAGGAGGAAGGGGGCTGGGCTTTGTTGGTGCCAGCAGCAGCAGCTCTCGAGCGGCCGCCATTTTAAGCAGCCCCTCTCCAGAGCCCTTTTGCGCGCGGCTTATTGTCCCTCCACTGCCACCAGCTCCTGCCGCTCACAATACACAGGTAAGCAGCCACCGGGGCTTGTGGTGCTCTTGCATCATTCCCCCCGCCCCAAGAAAATTATAGTCCGGCCCCCCACAAGATCTGGGGGACAGTGGACCGGCCCACTGCTGAAAAAATTTGCTGACCCCTGCCCTAAGACATCAAGCAGAAAAGAAAAATGTTTGTTTTTGTGGGATTGGCACATGGCTTCCATAGCAGCCCCTTAATTACTTGGCCTGACCTTTTGTTCAGTTGTGTATTTTGGCACCTTCTCTGTCCGAAGATTCGAGAACTTACGTAGCTGCTATTCATTCATGTTAAATTTATTTGTATGCAGGGTTTCTGGACCCGACCCAACACTAGGAGTCAGTGAAATGTATTTTTAATTACTGGGGTACCAAAAGAACAAAACAAAACCCCACCCAAGTTTTTCTTTTTGGTTTTGTTTAAGCTTCCCGGCTTTTCCAGCTGCCATATGTGTCTGCTTCGTTTGTTTTTAAAGTTATCTGCTGTTATTTTCCATGTCGTTTTTAACTCTTTTTAAAGTGTGGTGTAATGGTTTGAGTATTGGACTGCAGCCTGGGAGGCCAGGATTCAAATCCCCACTCAGCCATGGAGCTCACTGGGTGACCGGGGGGGGGGCAGTCCCTGCTTTTCTCAGCTTCTCCTACCTCAAAGGGTTGTTGTGAGGATAAAATGGGGAGTGAGGAGAGCAGTGCCACCACCTTGAGCTTCTTGAAGCAGAAGGCAGCCTCTAAATGTAATAAATAAATAAAGCTGTCTTTGTTGCACTTTGTGCATTTCCTTGGGGTGTGTTTCGGAAGGCGTTAAATAAACAAGCAAATGGTGAAATTTGGAGTTGTGGAGAGTTACAGGTTCTCCATTCCTGGATACAAGACAAATCTCGCTGTGACGCACATGTTTCTCTGCATTTTCAGTTCTTTGGTTTGCCATGTCCTCTGTGTCTTTCAACAGCGCTTCTCTCTGCCCCCGGCCTCTGATGACTTTATGAAAGAACTTTGCGGCTCGGGAATAAATGACGCTCCACAGATCAGCAGGCAAGGTATTTAGTATTTGTGTGTACAGTGGTACCTCGGCTTACATACGCTTCAGGTTACATACGCTTCAGGTTACATACGCTTCAGGTTACAGACTCCGCTAACCCAGAAATAGTACCTCAGGTTAAGAACTTTGCTTCAGGATGAGAACAGAAATCGCGGCAGCAGGAGGCCCCATTAGCTAAAGTGGTGCTTCAGGTTAAGAACAGTTTCAGGTTAAGAATGGACCTCCGGAACGAATTAAGTACTTAACCTGAGGTACCACTGTACTTGAACCCCAGTTTGTTAAAATCCCTTGCTATTCCAGATTGGCATGTGTGGCTCTCCTGTGAATCTGACCTGGCATCAGTCAAACATGTGGTACAGCTCTGCCCAAATAGTTCAGTCCTGAAAGCACAGCACTGGCTGTCAGCAAGCCTCTGGGCCAAATTCAAGCTGTTGGCACTTGCATATAAAAAGCCTTAAATGGCTTAGGGCCCAAAGGAGCGACACGGGTTTCCTGCCTGACAGAAACTAGCACCAACTGATGCCTGTGAGCCTGCCACAGATTCTCACCATACAGCTCAGGATTCCCTGCCATCGAATCGTAGAGTTGGAAGGGACCATGGGGGTCATCTAGCCCAACCCTCTGCAGTGCAGGAATATTTTCTCCAACTGAACCCTTGACCCTGAGATTAAGAGTCTCATGCCCTTAACAACGGAGCTACCCCAGAGCTGTTTCAGAGTGTGCAGTCGTAGGCCACAGGAAGGAGAAGTAGCAACCCACCAAACAGAGGAGCCGGAAAACAAGGGTTTCCATCTGTGGTTGCTGGCTCCTCTACACCATCAGGGTTCATGCAAGGTGCCTAAAAGGCAGGAATTCAACAGGTGATGTATTCTGTCACTGCCTCTCCACCTGCATGAGACCCGCTTCTACTAGAACTTGAAGACTTTCCTGTTTTTGTCCTCTGTTAAGAAAAAGATAAGTTGCCTTTTTTTTAGCAGCTCACACAAAAGCTGCCCTTAATTTATTTTGGTTTTTTTTAAAAAAACAACCAACAACTTTAAATTAGAATTTTAATTAAGGCTGCAATTCTCAGCAGACCTGTTTGGATGAAATGTGCGTGACTTGACATTTGTGCAGTGTTGAGGACAGGGAGTATTAATGCAACGTATGGAAATGCAAGCAGAACCCAAAACAAAAGCTGGCGGCATGGAGTGCTCCTGTTCGGAATTTCAGCCAGCCATACTCTTTTCAGGGAACTCCATTCCATTCCCTCAGTTTTACACACACAAACACCTGTCAGTCAGCATTCTGTGTCCAATGAGCACACCTGCTTCTAATTGGGTTGTCTTGCAATCCCCCCCCCCCCGAGGTTTATATTCTGCAAACTGACTGGCTCCCACAACCCTGCTGACCCCTCCCTTTGTTCTGTATTTCAGTGACGCGGAAAGATCCCATAATTCAGAAATATGGAGAAGAGGCCCATGGGCTCTCCAGGTACGTCCTTACTGCAGAGGAGATGCGTCTCAATGATTACCCCTTGGAAGGTAAGCTCCTGTTATTGGGGAAAACGGAAATGCACATTTGTGATTACAGTTAATTTGCAGATTATTTGAAAATTGGGGGGATGCCGTGGTTCGGTGGTGGAGCGCATGTACCGATGTGTACAAATTCTCTTAACTATTCAGCATCACCAATGGAATAAAATTAGGCAGGGTAGCTTGAGAAGGCGGTTCAGGTCAGACCCCATGACAGACCGTTGTTTATATGCTAGCTGCTGTTTAGAACCCATACTATTGTTAAAAAGTCTGCTTTTGTCGTCTGCCGCCTCATCGCTTACCGATCTAGTCAGTCATGTGGTGGCAAATTTAGAAGCGCAGAGTCCCTTCATGACAATCACAGCCACGCCTTCTCAAAGCCAATTCCCTTCTACGATCATACAATCATATTATAATTATTAAGTAATCATAATTAGGGATTCATTGCAACAATCATTGCAGATATCCTTGTGCTCCCTTTCAGCCAGATCTACCTTTTCTGGGCATATGTGTGGGCAAATGATTTTCAGAGTACTCGGATATATTCTTTCAGACTGAGCTAAGTTTCACTTTCCTTGGCCTTCCATCGTACATCACAGAACTTGCACACCGTTCTCTTGAAATGGAAGCGCCAACCACACTGGCTGTTGCCATGTCTTTTGGAGCTGAAATACCTCCGCTTCCTTCTCTAGGCCTCAGCAACTGCAGCCATTTTGTCCGCACCTGTTGTGATGGCCCAGCGACAGACAGCAGCCCCCTCTTTGGGCTGGACTGTGAAATGGTACGTTGGCATGACACTCACTGACAAACAAAAGAAAGGAGTGTTGTGCTTGTGTTATGTTTCCTTGCCGTATCGGAGGCTTAAACTGTGGGAGACCTTCAGCGTGAAACGTTGCCAGGTCTTTCCTAAAAGCCTCCTCAGCAACTCTGAGTACTCGAACCAGCCCTGGTTAGGAGACCCCTTTGCTTGTGGGCTTGTACTTACGTGGCAGGGGTTTGGATGTTGTGGGGAGGAAAGCAAGGTCTCAGCCTGAGCCAGTCAAGACTTTTCTTGATGTTCTTTGCTTCTCAATGTTTTCCCCAGTGCCTCACCGATAAGGGATCCGAACTCACACGAATCTCGGTGGTGGATGCCCGTGGTCGGTGCATTATGAATGAGCTGGTCAAGCCCAAGTTACCAATAAGAAATTACCTCACGAGGTACCCTTGTCACCCATTTATTCTGTGGGGGAGAAGGGGCAGAAAACCACCAAGCCTAGGCACTGCAGGGGAATGTGTGTGTGTATTCCATAAATTGAGAATTAGCACGTGGGACTTAGAATTGCTTCTGTTCAGGATACTCTCAGCTACCCTTTTCCCAGATGTTGCCTGACGACAGCTCCCACCAGCTGGTCAGAGATGAGGGGAATTGTACTCCAACAACACCTGGGAACCCAAGGCTGGGAAAATCTAAGCCATTCCCTTTTCTGTTACCCTCTCCCCCTTCTGTGGCCACTGAGTGTTTTTCAGACTTGATGGAGCTGTTTGAATGATCCTCCCCCTGCCCTTAGGGTTTTCTTTCAAGAATTGTTATACTTCTGCAAACCTTCCCACCCACCCACCCACTTTGGAGAACTTTATTGGCAGCTTCGCTTGCCCTCCGTGGAGCCCACACGCTTCCCTGCGTGTCTTTGCTACTCCGGGCTTCCAGCTCAGTTAGCAGAGATTAGCACAGCGACAGAAGTAAGCCTTGTGTGCTCAATAACTCAGGCAGACGCTCGGTGTCTTCCTTATCTTACAAGTAGCTTTAATCTCGTACAAAAACAACAGATCGTTACTTTCCCGGTGACATACAACTCATGTCGACCCTCTCCCGTGAGCGGACTCACTCACACTGTGTGTGTCTCTCTCTCTCTCTCAGAGATACTGAACACTCCCACTTCCGTGTTCTAAACACGCCTCCAAGAATGTGAGGCGTCACTCAGAACTTCTTAACCCTGTAAGTTCTGACTCTCTCAATACCCACACTGCGCTCATTCAGGAACCAGCTGAGATCTCCCTCTTCTGCCTTGGTAATGCAGATTTGGCCGTACAGTGGTACCTCGGGTTAAGTACTTAATTCGTTCCGGAGGTCTATACTTAACCTGAAACTGTTCTTAACCTGAAGCACCCTTTAGCAAATGGGGCCTCCTGCTGCTGCTGCGCCGCCGGAGCACAATTTCTGTTCTCATCCTGAAGCAAAGTTTTTAACCCAAAGCACTATTTCTGGGTTGGTGGAGTCTGTAACCTGAAGCGTATGTAACCTGAAGTGTATGTAACCCGAGGTACCACTGTATAAGTATTGGCACTCATGGACTGATCATCAGAAATGACGTACCCTTTCTGGACAAACCTACATTTCCCTCCTTGGCTGTCTGAAGCGACACAGGCTGTTCTGTGACACCCCTTCTTCCTGCATAGGCCAGGTCTGAGCTGTTCCACAGGGAAGGTGGGATTTGGCCAGGAAAAGGAAATTTGGGATGTTTCAAATCAGATTTTAAACGAAGAGGCCGGGCGAGATTCTGTGCCAAGGATTCCCACCAGAGCTTTGCCTTGGCTTGAAAATACAGCATTCCTTCAGGGGCTCTGACTACTCCTCCTCTTGTGTTTTGAAGTTACTCTGGCATCACAGAAGAGCTGCTCCTTCCTGTCACGACAACCCTTGCCGACATCCAGGTCCGGTTGAAGAAGCTGCTGCCCTCCGATGCGGTTTTAGTGGGCCACTCTTTGAATTTCGACCTTCAAGCTCTAGAAGTGAGTCTGTGAGTCTCCTTTCCTTCGACAAGTCTCACTCTTCTCAGGGCTTGGACCTCTTGCGTAAAGGGCAAGGAAACTGAATCTGCATGTTTAACCTTAGAAACACAGGGAGCTATGCTGAGTCAGGCTCTCTGTCCATCTAGCCGCCTAGGGGCTATTATCAAGGATTGTTATTAACGTTGGGCGATATCTTGTGATCTTGATATATACCAATATGTCACGATGTCTGAAATAAGGATGGAGCTGTGTTAGAGGCATTGGCTGGCTTCACGCATTTTACCCCACAATGTGATTTTTGCATAGTACATACCCACACACAAACACAAATCATGATTCACAATGTATTGCCAGGTCAAAAATTCTGAAACCAATATCGTGATGTGGACTTGAAACTGATTTTGAAAGATACATATTGCCCCTGGCTTCCGGTTCCGGTCTGCCTTAATGGAGGCAGCTCCCATGACAGCGGGAGACAGCTGGAGAAGGAAAAACAAGGATGATTAAGGGTAATTATCCTTGCAAGGATATATTACCCAGCTCTAGTTGTACATAACATAACAGCTATGTTCTGCCTCCATTGTTGGAGCCAGTTTGCCTCTGCATACCAGGTGCTAGGAGTTGCAGGCGGGCAGGGTGCTGTTTGTTTATTGCACAAAATTTATACACCACTTATCAGAATCGTAGAGTTGGAAGGGACCCCGAGGGTCATCTAATCCAACCCCCTGCAATGCAGGAATCTCAACTAAAACATCCAAGACAAATGGCCATCCAACCTCCGCTTAAAAATCTCTCAAAGGAGAAGAATCCATAACCTTCCGGGGGAGTCTGTTCCGCTGTCGAACAGATCTTAACTGTTCAGAATCTTGTAACTTGGAAGCCATCGGTTGTAGAAAACCTCAGAACAGCTTGCAGAAAGATAAAGCTGTAAAATCAAGGGGAAAAGTCACAACCACACTTTATAGAGTACAAAAGTTAAAATACTAAAACAGATTAGAATTGCCTTAACTTTCTAAGCATCTTAAGTAGGATTTTCTGAACAAGAATGTGCTTAACAGGCGTCGGAAAAAGCACAGGAAAAGCACCTGCTTGATCTCAACAGGCAGGGAGTTCCAAAGTGCTGCCACGCTAAAGGATCGAGTGGGACTCAGCTACATTTGTAAAGATAAAGCACTTTATATGTATTATAACACTTCGACACCAGATGGCACTGTGGAGTCCTGTTTTTCGCCAACGGGACTTCCCTGTATGAAGTTTACGTGTTTAACTGAATCACTTCTTGGATGCAGCTAGATCCAGCCATGGAGGAAGGCGATCTTGAGTCGTTGGCCTTGTGTCCTGCTTGCAGGCAGATTCCCACAGGCATCTGGCTGGCTGCTGTGAGAACAGGATGGTGGACAGGATGGGCTGCTGGCCTGATACAGCAGGCCGTTCTTGTTCACTATTAGTATTTTTCCAGTTTGCAGGCTGCAAATCCAGGCCAGTAGCAAAAGATCGAGTTTCCTAGCCTCATTTGCGACTTAAAAATGCCACCCTTTTTAGAGTCATGTATTCTAACACCCCTCTTCGCTTCTTCCAGATGGTGCATCCGAACATTATAGATACTTCTCTTCTTTTTGCCAGGAAGGGTGGCAAACGATTCAAGCTCAAATTCTTAGCAGAAGCAGTTTTAAGGTAAAGTATTTCCCCTGTCACTCATCTCCCCCAAGCTATAGAATCATAAAGTTGGAAAGAGACCGTGAGGCTCATCTAAGTCCAGCCCCCTGCAGTGCAGGAATCCTTTGGCCCAACATGAGGCTCGAACCCATGACCTTAAGATTAAGAGTCTCATGCTCTACCAACAGTTTAAGTCAGTGTAGAATAAGTGAAATGCTGAGCTGCTGAATCATGAAAGGCGATCCTTCTAAGCAGAGGATTTTGCAACTGAGTAAGGCTGGAATCCTATCAATGCTTATCAGGGCTCAATGGGGCTTGCTACGAGTATGCAGTTATATAGGATCACACTGTGTGTATGTATTTATTTTATTTTATTTTATTATTTTATTGAATTGAATTGAATTTATATATCTGAAGGAGCATCTCCACCCCCATCACTCAGCCCGGACATTGAGGTCCAGCTCCAAGGGCCTTCTGGCAGTTCCCTCACTGTGAGAAGCGAAGTTACAGGGAACCAGGCAGAGGGCCTTCTCGGTGGTGGCACCCACCCTGTGAAACGCCCTCCCATCAGATGTCAAAGAAGTAAACCTCTGCCCTCCAGATGTTTTCAGACTGTAATTCCCAGCATCCCTGACCACCGGTCCTGCTAGCTAGGGATCATGGGAGTTGTAGGCCAGAAACATCTGGAGGGCCAAGGTGGAGGAAGCCTGGTTTAGGGCTTTAAAGGTCAGCACCAACACTTTGAATTGCGCTCGGAAACGTACTGGGAGCCAATGTACGTCTTTTAGGACCAGTGTTATATGGTCTTGGTGGCCACTCCCAGTCACCAGTCTACTCTGACTGACAGCAGCTCCCTGGGCAGCACCAGCCCTGCTCCCGAGATACGCCAGGGATTGAACCCGAGACATTCTGCATACAGAGCACATGCTCTTATCACTGAGCTACAGCCCTTTCCCAACCTGTGAGGGGTCAGATTGTGCCAACTTCCACCCCAAGGTTTGGAAAACAGCAGATCCCGGAAATCACGAGGAGATTGTCTTTGCTCACGGCCACAAAGGGGATTCTTTTCATGAAAGAGCCATTCTGCAAGGCAGAGTGTGCTGTTACCACGGCCCTCGCTGCATTGCAGCACTTAAACTTTCCACAGATCTTGCTTTTCTCCTTTGCAGGAAGCAAATCCAGTGCACAGACGGAAGTGGCCACGATCCAACCGAAGATGCCAAGTGTGCCCTTGAACTGGCCCAGTATTTCATCAGCCAAGGACCCAGGAAGGTATGTGGGTTTGCATCTTTCGCGCTTCTTTTCCTTCCTTCCTTCCTTCCTTCCTTCCTTCCTTCCTTCCTTCCTTCCTTCCTTTCTTTTGAAAAATATTTATCAGCAAAAGGATTGTATGCCTGCTGACAGGTTGAAAAGGTGTGTGGGGAGGGAGAAAATGCCAGGGAGCAACGAAAGAACAAACCCTAAATGTTTGGGATGCAATATGTCAAAGCGGGAGAGGAAAGTAAGGGCTTGCCTGCTTTGCCTTTGAAATAAGTGGGATTTAATTCGTTAATTTGCATTGCCGGGGTTGGGCTAGATGACTCTTGGGGTCCCTACAGTTCTGTGGTTCTGATCAGGTGGGGTTTGAGTCTGACACTCTAGGGTAACTGCAAGCCCATTTTGACAAATTAGTCCTTTTCAAGCCCAAATAATCTACAGTCCTTGTGGAATGTAACCAATTCCTCCAAATGCATCACTGACCCATAGAAAAGGTTTAGCTAGAGCAGCTGCTTTCTTGATGATGAATTCTTCACTCTGAACCATAACCAAATGTTATATATCCCCCCCCAATGCAAATAATATAAGAATAATACACACGGCAAATGCTGCAAATAGGACACTTCACTCAAATTACATTCCCTCACTCTCCCTGGAGCCAAAGCAGCCGAGCCACGACTTCCACGAAGCATATTTTATAATAGCTTTGAACCTGCTGCCTTGTGTGACTGATCATTCGGAATAAAAACAGATGTTGCAAGTATGCAGATAGGTCAGGCTTGTCACCACGAGGTCCCAGAGCAAGTTACAGCACACTGTGAAAATATTAAAATCAGTTAAAACGATCTGCGGTGAGAAAAAATCAGGCTGGGTCCTAAATCTGACTGCCTCTGCCCAATCTCAAAGACCAGGTTAAAGAGGGATGTCTTCAGCAGAGAACAAAAGCTCTGCAAGGTGTCAGGCAGACCTCTGTGGGGAGGGAAGGCCACATCTTAGGGCTGCCACAGAAAATGGCCTCTCTTGGGATATCCACCCCACAATGAACTACTAAGAGGGCCCCCTCAGCCTCTCTGAAGACCCAATAAGGGCTATAGATGGGGAGCTCTGCTGATAAGATTTACAGACCCCCAGAATATATGTGGTTAATTTGAGTTTAATCTGGAGAGTGCAAAGGAGAGCTGTCACTAAATCCTGGAAACAGGGAACTGTTCCCTCGCAGAGCCATTGGTGTGAAGGTCGCTCTGCGGGGTAAGAAAGCAACAAATCCCTGGCGCAAAGAGCTTATAATCTCGAATGTGACCTCCCGAGGAGACAACAGAGGGAGAGGAGGGAGAGGGAGGGTGAAGTATACGGGGGAAGGATAAGTGCTCAGTTTAGTTCGGAGTTCTTAGGCTTATTAGTCATACTACATGTTGTTGTGTTTTGCAAATTTACAAACCACTTCACAACCTGAGGCCACCGAAGCGGTGTACATCAAGATAAAAATAAGATCAAACCCTTTTGGCAAACTCAAAAAAAATCATTTAAACCATTCCAACGAAACCCAAAAGCATCCTACAGATGTACAATTAATATTTCATAGATGACCCAGTCACACCTCAGGAAAAGCCTTCTTAAAACCATCACATATTCTGTAGGCACCTAAAGATAATGACCCCCCATGACGCCTGCCAAATTTCGGCTGGTAATTGAGTCCAGAGGCTTAGTTTCAGTAGGAAGTGAGGGATTTAATTTCTGGTCTGCCAGAAGATTCCCATTTTGCCCGCCAGCAGCGGCCTAAACTCTGGTTTCTATCGCCACCTCCTCCCACACGGTGCCCTCCAGATTCTGTTGATTTTCCACTCCCCCCCCCCCCCCGCATCTCTGACCGTTTGCCCCACTGACTGGGGCTGGTGGGAGTTCAAAATGTTCAGAGAGTTCCAGAATGGGGGAAACGTGATCTAGTTGCAAGCCCCCTTTTCTTGCTGGGTGCCAAGACCTCACCCTGATTCTTAATATTGTACGGGCACATAATTTGCAAGGGAAATCTGTGCAAACGCTTCCACACGCCCCTAGCAAAACGCCCAGATCAGAAACCTGCAACTGTGACTGAACGCAGACTCTGGAAAGGGGAATGTCTGGTGAAACTATATTGGCTTCACACCAGGTAGCAGAGCTGAACCTGGAAGCAAGACAGCTAAAGCAAAGGGAGACGGGAGAGGCATGGAACGGTGCCTTGCCGCAGCAAAAGAACGGGGTGAGGAAACCCAACCAATGGTAAATAACCTTTGTGCTGTTTTTAATTCTCCTTTTGGGGCAGCCTTTGCCTGAGCGATGTGCGTATCTCAGCCTTCTGTAGCACCATCACTCCACTTAGACAAGTTATTATTGTGCCGGCAGAGTCTCTGGAAAGAACACTCTGCAGTTCAGCTACCCGCACCTTTCAGGACACATTGTCCGCATGATAATCCGCCTGCCTTCATCTAACGATCCGTGGTCTTGTCGCAATCGCCACTTGTTGATTTTGCAAAAGGAGCCGGACCTGGAAACTCAACATTTTAGCGCTCTTGGCTGTCTCCATTGTCACAATTTTAATCTGGAATTGCCAACCTTCGTTCACTCTGTACAGGATATCCAGATGGTATCAGCCTGCTGCATTTGGATTTTTCTGTGTTGGCCCCATGTTTTTTCAGACCTTATTTGTTTTCACTGTTTTGTGATGCAGTGGTATTACATCACCGCCACCCTCTGTCCAGTGTGGACGCAAAAAGCACTATTGATGTTTTCCAGGGTGACTGTGCCTTTCGTTAGAAGTTTCCTTGCAGTTCCCACTTGCCTTTAATTAAACATTTCCTCCTTGCCTTATGAAGCATAATAATATTGGCCAACTTACAGGGTGGTTCTCCATTAAGGACTTTTGAGTGTCCCACAGAGCTGTATAAATATTAATCATTATTATTATCTAATCAAAGTGAGTAGTCAGTTTTAAACATGACAATGGGTTTGTTTGTTTGTTTGTTTGTTTGTTTGTTTGTTTGTTTGTTTTAAATAGACTTTGCTTTCATTGTCTTATAGCCTTCTAGACATCTTGCACTCTGTTGGTCAAAAAACATTGCTTCTGGGACAACAGAATGAGGGAGCTTCCTACAATTGTCAAAATCATAATCAGACTGGCTCTCCTAATAAGCAAGTGAGTTATAAATATCCCTCCTGGCCTTGACATTTTATCCCAGCTTAATATTCATTTTCCAAAGCTGAGAAACCCCACACATCTTGGTCCTTCTCAACAGAAGCATAGAGAACTGATTCAAGCACTTGGAACCAGAATGTTTAAAAGAGGAGGACTAGAACCCAGGAGACCCGGGTTCAAATCCTTATTTGGCCATTAAGCTCCCTGGGTGACCATAGCCTGAATAAATGAGACAGTCAAAAGGACTCTACCACTTCAGATTTTCAGGTGGGGGTTTGCATGCATGGTTAGTATGGTTTTGTGCTCCTTAGTGTAGCAATTGCACAGAGCCTTTTAGGAATCTGATATGCACCCTGAATATTCTGCTCTCATTAAAAGAAAAATATATAAGGAAGAGGGGTGTGCAAAGAACATTCTACCCAATTTCTAAGTAAGAATTTTGCCTCCTTCTGGTCTTCAATTCAGGCCTGTGATTGGAAAAGGCACTGGTGTAACATGGATGGCACAAATAAAGAAAACTTTTTAAAAATAGCTAATAAATAACTGTAAGTGTTATTGGGATGCGGGTGGCGCTGTGGTCTGAACCACTGAGCCTAGGGCTTGCCGATCGGAAGGTCAGCAGTTCGAATCCCCTGCTCCTGCCAACCTAGCAGTTCGAAACCACATCAAAGTGCAAGTAGATAAATAGGTACCACTCCGGCGGGAAGGTAAACGGCATTTCCGTGTGTTGCTCTGGTTTCACCAGAAGCGGCTTAGTCATGCTGGCCACATGACCCGGAAAAACTGTCTGCGGACAAACGTTGGATCCCTCGGTCAGTAAAGCGAGATGAGCGCTGCAACCCCAGAGTCGTTCGCGACTGGACTTAACTGTCAGGGGTCCTTTACCTTTTTCTTTTTAACTGTAAGTGTATTTTGCTGACACAGCCTTTGCCAACCTGCTGCCCTCCTGATGTTTTGGGCTCCTGTCAGTTCCAGACAGGCTTCTATCTCTGGCCTTCAGGACTCTCCACACAGGCCACACCCCCTTTCTACAGGCCACACCCCTCAATGGCTGTGCTTCACACCCTCCTTGAGAGTTTTTGCTTGGCTGGGAATGTGTCCTTGGAACTCTGATACTGCCTCTTCCTTACCCAGAGGAGGGGTGTGTGAGCCTGTGTAGAAGCTACATAGCTTACTGTACAAAGGTAATATTTGCATCCATTGCTCCTCCCATGTTTGCATCTGGCCCCACCCACCACTGTTATGTGACCCTCAGAAGGTTTCCCAAAAGGGAACACAGCAGTCCTGAGGCTGAAAAGGCTCCCCTGCCCCAGATATTCGTTTTCCATGCAGCCAGGTTTTCACTTTTATTGACCCTGCAGCCCATGACTCCAAATGTCTCCTACCCAACTTTCTCTCTGTTTAGGTACTCCAGAGAGCCCTGGAAGAGATTCCCAGGTCCTCCTTCAGTGTAATTCAGTTTTCCTTGGATTCTCAGCATGCCACACCCAACCAGGTTGCAGAAACAGTTTCCAAGGTAAACAGCGCTTCCCTATGTCCTTCCACAGGGGTGGCCAAAGCAAGACCCAAAGCAGGTGTGGGGAACCTTTATTCTTATTATTCAACAACTACCAGACTTTTAGAAGACATCTGAAGGCAGCCTGTTTAGGGAAGCTTTTAATGTTCGATGTATTACGGTGCCCTTTGGCCAGGGCACAGCCTGACTCCCTCCTTCGGCAATCTTCGCGGAGCTCTGGCCCAATGGTTGCCAGTGGTTTGTTTTGAATTAATTTTATAATGAATGATTTTAGAGTGTTGTGTTGTGTTGTATTGTTGTACTGTTTTATTGTTGTTAGCCGCCCTGAGCCCGGCTTCAGCTGGGGAGGGCGGGATATAAATAAAATTTTTATTATTATTATTATTATTATTATTATTATTATTAATAATATTTTGCTGGAATCCGCCCAGAGTGGCTGGGGAAGCCCAGCCAGATGGACGGGGTATAAATAATAAATTATTATTATTATTATTATTATTATTATTATTATTATTATTACTTCCAGATGTTGCTGAACTACAGCTCCCGTCCATGCCAACAAGCAAGCCCAGAGGTGATGGGAGTTGTAGTTCAGTGACATCCAAAGGGCCAAAAGGTTCCCCAAAATCTGATTGACAGGAAGCTCTCCAGATGATTTGGTGATGCTTTCTGAGTCCCAATTTTGATTTGATTGTGTGTTTTTAACAGTAGCAACAACAAAATATTCTCCTCTCCCTAAACTAGGCTGCTGAGAAGAAAAACTTTTTTGTGGGGTGCATAAAACCAGGAGTGGATTTGTGGGTGGCTGTTCTGTGAAATCCTGCCTTGAGTGAGCAGTCCTGAACCAATGGGAGGGTGAATGACTCAGCAAGTCAGGCACTCAACCTGGTTGGTGTTGCTATGGTAACCCAGTGCACCTGACAGCCTTATCTCAAGAGCACCCAGACATGGAAAATGTGCTCCTCAAAACACGAGCCCAAGCACTGTGTAATTTAGCCCATTATTCACATTACACCAACAGAACATAACCTTTGTGGCCAGCAGCCATTGATCGCCTTGCCCACCATGATTTTGTCTAATCGTCTTTCAAGGTTTGGGGTCACCACTGCCTCCTGTGCAAACGAGTTCCAGAGTTTAACTTTGTGAAAGAAATGCTTCCTTTATCTGCCCAGAATCTTCTCCCAAAGCCTTATGGTTTTGAGGTGGGGAGCAAGTTACTTAAAAAAAGAAGATCCTGGGGGTCCAAAATGCAACCAGCCTTGTTCTGGAACAGAAGTGAAAAACTAATCTTGTTTTTAAACCCTCCCCTTATCGCAGATGAGGACCAGGCTGGCCAACATGCTAACACTCTATGCAGGCCCCTTTGCCAAAGACTTCTGCCTGAAGTCTCTGAAGAGAACCTTCAAGAAATACGGCCATGTTCTATCAATAAGGGCCATCACAGAAACATTTGAGGTAAATAAACAAAAGGAATTCTGCTAGGATGAGGGAGGCAGCACATGTATTCCTTCTAGTTACACCTCTTGTTGTTTTTTTACTTATATGATTTTATTTTCAAACACCTTGTACTGAATTCATATTTTTTATTCTCAATGTTTGCCCTTTTCTCATTTGCATTTTCTGTTTTATAAAGTATTTTTTTTTAAAAAAAGAAGCGCCTGTGTTGGGGGCTCTTGTAGTGGAAAAATGGGGTACAAGTTTTCTAAACACAGTTGTCCGTTGCCGCTGGATTCATATCATGGTTTGCAAATGTGGCTTAAACCACAGTTGGGACTCACAGGAAACTATGGCTTAACGAGCCAGGCACGTGAGGGGGTAGGCAGCCACATGGCTTTTTCTGAGGTTGGTAAAACCATGGTTTATTGACCTATGACCTGGGCTGATCTGTTGCAATATTCTCTTTTTCTAAAGCCCCATGTCTGTATCCAGTATGAAGCGCTTGAGGCTGCCCAGCTTGCCCTGGAGAGTCTCAATGGCGCAGAAGTAGCAGGATCCTCAATCAAGGTAAGCTCGTATCTTGCCCCTGCGTTCATGACAGTGTTGGGCGGAGAGCAGTGGTGGGCAGGCATGGCAACATCTTGTCTTCCCCTCTCGTAAGTCTCCGAACTCTCCAGTACTTTGCTTCAGATATAAATTGGCTCCCACCACCACCACCACCATCATCATCATCAAACCTTTTCTTGGAATCACGTTGTTGTTGTTGTTTAGTCGTTTAGTCGTGTCCGACTCTTCGTGACCCCATGGACCAGAGCACGCCAGGCACTTCTGTCTTCCACTGCCTCCTGCAGTTTGGTCAAACTCATGTTCGTAGCTTTGAGAACACTGTCCAACCATCTCGTCCTCTGTCGTCCCCTTCTCCTTGTGCCCTCAATCTTTCCCAACATCAGGGTCTTTTCCAGGGAGTCGAGTCTTCTCATGAGGTGGCCAAAGTATTGGAGCCTCAGCTTCACGATCTGTCCTTCCAGTGAGCACTCAGGGCTGATTTCCTTAAGAATGGATACGTTTGATCTTCTTGCAGTCCATGGGACTCTCAAGAGTCTCCTCCAGGACCATAATTCAAAAGCATCAATTCTTCAGCGATCAGCCTTCTTTATGGTCCAGCTCTCACTTCCATACATCACTGCTGGGAAAACTATAGCTTTCGTGGCATAGTTCATAGCTTCTCTGAGTTATTCAAGCCCCTTCACCACAGCAAGGCAGTGATTCATGAAGGGGTGGCATCACATACAAACATCCAAAACAAATCAATACAGAATTACCACTTCCCCAGTGGCACAAAACATTTGCTAAAAGAAAGGAGGCAGAGCAGTCTATCGTCACATCTCTAGGTCTCCAGGGAGATCAGGTGTCTGCAGTGTATTTCAATGACAAAAAACCATGTTAAGCAAAATATTTCCACAGTAGACCTGCATGTAGCCACTCGCCTGCGATACATACAAATTGCCTCCAGGTGATCAGGCTGCGAAAGAAGGTGTGTGTCGGGGGGAAACCCACCCTCTGCTCTGACCTGCATCTTCCAAATTCCTCTAAAGCATTTCATGCCCATTGCAAGCCCACCAGCCCCTTAAGTAATGCCCTCATGCACACAGGATAGAAGGCCTCTGGACTGCAGGGTGCCAAGTGATGGTCTGTTTCTCCTCTGGTGCCTTTCAGCTTCAGAGACCCGTCACTGAGGAAACACTCGATTCTGAGGTGCTGGTGAAGGAGCTGGAAAGAGATGCAGACAATGAAGGCGTCCTTTACCTGGCAGGATTGGGGAAAGCCCAGAGCGAGGCAGGCTTGCGGGAGAAGCTGGGTTATTTGAAACACCTAAATGCAGTTTTCCTGCCAAGGGATCCCAGAACCGGAAAACAGAGGAATTACTGCTTTCTCAGTAAGTACGGCACCTGAGGAACTAGATTCTAGGCATAATAATAATAATAATAATAATAATAATAATAATAATAATAATAATTTTATTATTTATATGCCGTCTATTCCTGCAGTTTCTTGGATGGGGGAGGCAGGCTTTTGAGCAAACAAACACCATCCTGGGAATCTCCCCCAGTTAATCTTTGTTATTTGCCCTGGCTGAGGAAATAGCACTCAATTGATTTTTGTATGTGTGTTTTAGAATTCCACACACCAGAAAGCGCCTCCCATGCTCTCAAAGCCATAAGGGAACGGACAGCCAGAGGCAGCAAAATGCAGAGCAGGAGGGCTCTCACGCCCACACGTCTCCACAAATGGTTTTGTCAAGTGAATCAAAATGGCGGGAAGCTCCTTGCTCCACAGCCACCCCTTGAAGCTCACTTGCTGGAAAAGGAGCGGCCCTTTGCTTTGGTGAGCTTTTTGCCTTGCTCTCAATGTGTTGTGGGAAAGTGGTTTGAATTCAGAGCTTGGGACAAAGGTTACCTCTTTGGTACCTTCCTGAGCTTGCGGCATTGATAACGGACTCTGCCAGTGGAGTGTTCTTGTTGACTGGTCTAGAAACTTCATTTGGTGTTGGAGGATATACGGTGGTACCTCGGGTTACATACGCTTCAGGTTACAGACTCCGCTAACCCAGAAATTGTGCTTCAGGTTAAGTACTTTGCTTCAGGATGAGAACAGAAATCATGGTGCGGAAGCAGCGGGAGGCCCCATTAGCTAAAGTGGTGCTTCAGGTTAAGAACAGTTTCAGATTAAGTACGGACGTCCAGAACGAATTAAGTACTTAACCTGAGGTACCACTGTAATCCTAACCATCTGCACTGGCTTCCTGCTATTTTGCGTTCATGCGTTACTCATAACCTTGGGACAATGTGTACTGGAGGTGGCAAACTCACGGTTGGTCTGCCAGCCCCATCCACTGACATCTTCCTGCACTGGGGTGGGAGGAGAGGACAGAACAGGGCTTGATGGGAAGCAGCGGTGACGAACTTGTGGCCCACAAGCCTACTCAGGTCCATTGCACCTCCTCATTTCCCCCATGGTGTAGGTTTACCCCAAACCACACCCTCCTTTCCATCACCTGACATCATAGGATGGTCAGATGTCCAACAGTCAGACCTGCAGGACTGCTTGTTCATTTCAGCACCTCATTCAGTGCAGAATTCTATCTGGGAAGGCAGAGTTGGGAAAGGAATCTAAGTGTTCTCCCTTTCCAGCCCAGCTTGAATTCAAAGGAGAACGTCTTCCTTTTTAGCCGGTCAAGACATGACTTCAGAGGAAGAATTGGGAGTGAACTTGAATCAGCTGAGATCAAAGTTGTGTATGTGTGTGTGTATGATTTTTGTATGCATGAATGTCCACTGTTGGAGTCAACGTACAGTGACTGTGAATTGCAAGTGGAGAGAACGGTGTTGTGCTCAAGTTGTGCTTGCAAGCTTCCTTTGAGCATCTGGTTCGGCACTGGGAGATCAGAGTGCTGCACTAGCTGGCCCAATCCTGCAGGGAGCTTCTTAACGTTCTGCCCATATGCGTGGGTGAAGGTGCAAGAGTTGGGGCACAGGGGGACTGTGCCAATTTTGGCAACACCCACTTTTGTTTGAGCCGCGCCTCTTGCTGCTATGCAGTCCTCAGAGAGATGACCAACATCATTTGTGGTCCTTGGGCCAAAAAATAGAAACAAAAAAGCCATCCCTGACTTAAATGCCCACAAAGCACTTAAATAATCAGTTTATCATGGGTTTTTAATTGCAAATTTAAAGTACTGGGGACCCTATTACCAATGCTCTTTTGCCCACCGTGCAATAACTTTCTGTTGCCCTTTCCAGTGTCATTGTGGTTATTGGGTTTTTGCTTTAAGGACAGCCTTCGTGTTATTTCTACACAGGAAGAAGATTTAAAGAAAGCCATGAAGACATTAGACCATAGAATCAAACATCTGCATCGGTGCTTGCCGAACCACACGCTCTGTGTTGTTTTGTTACCGGGCACAAACAGGTAAAAAACTTTGCGATTGCATTGTGGCCGTTTTTTCTGCTTTCACTGAATTCTAATGTTGAAAACTAAGCTCATCATCTAGAGCACTGTCCTTCAACCTGGGGTCCCCCAGATGTTCTCAAACTTCAAGTCCCATTATCCCCGACCACTGGCTAAGTGGCTGAGGATAATGGGTTTTGTAGTCTTAACAACATCTGGGGACCTAAAGTTGAAGAACACAGGTCTAGAGCAGGGGTTCCCAAGCTGTACTCCACAGACCACCAGTGACCTTCATGCTTCATTCAGGCGGTCCACAGGATTGTCTGCAGTAAGTATTTGTAGCAATTTTCAATTGCCTTTTTATGTTTTTCTTCTATGGAATGCAAATTGCAGCACAATGAAATACAATGTAAGAAAATAAAAGAAGCAAAAAAAAAGGCAATTAAAAATCATACAGCATCTAGCAAGTTGCAATTGCTACAATAGGCATGAAAATCATTAAGTGGTCCTCGAAAGACCATTGCAGGGGCTTGGACTAGATGACCTTTGATATTCCTTCAAACCCTACCATTCTGTAGGCCTTGACAAGGTGGGGGGGGGTTGAATCCCCCTGAAGAATAAACCAGGACATGAAAAGGGGTGTGAATGGGACAGGTGAATAAAAGCAGAAATTTATTTATTTGAAAAAAAATATTAAGAAAAACAGGAATTTTTAGTCTGTGCCATTTAGATAAAATGTACTAAATCATTGGGTTGGAAAAGCAAACCCTCATCATATTCAAACCAAATCTCTCCCCGCCCCCCGCATGCTTTCATGATAAAAAAATTCCTTCCAGTAGGACCTTAGAGACCAACTAAGTTTGTTATTGGTATGAGCTTTTGTGTGCATGCACACTTCTTCAGATTTCATGAATGAGCCAGTAGCCATAGAGGACAGTCAAAAATTTGCACAGAGCACTAAGGTTCCAGTCCACAGGGCCTTAGGGGTGGCCTGAATGAATGTGGGAAGGAAAACTGGGAAATGCCTCAGTTAGCTTGATGGGAACAAGAAGTCCTTAAAACTGACCGCAGTACTACTGTCTCAAGCTGGTTGGAGTCTTCCGGTCCCGCTCTCAAAATATCAGTTGCTGCTTTATGGCTTTTCAGTTATCTCCTCCATGCAAGTGTTACATGGCTTTAGGCTCCTGTTATTATTTTTCAGGGGCTTAAAAGAAAGGCAGCCGAGCACCCTAGAGGCTAGACCGGCTTGGCTGTTCTTCAGTTCACTGGGGTGTAGGGAGGAGGGGTTTTTTTTTGCTGCTGCTACAGTTTTTTCGCTTGTTTGCAATAATTCTTTTAATGTGCTATACCAGTAGCTATAGATCTTTCCTCCAGCCCCCACCTCACCCAGCTCTCTTTCCTGAGCTCCGCATGCAACACCACATTAGCTTAATCAGCCCCAGGGGAGGTCTGAATGCAGGGATGAGCCCTTGCAGGCCTTTTAAAATTCACTCTGCCTCCATCCTTTGATCCTAAACCCTTGCTGCTGATTATTTGAAGCCGGGGGGGGGGCGGGGGGCGGTGGCAGGGAAGCGTTAGATGCTTCCCAAGTAAGTCATTTTTTTGCTCCTGATAAGCCTGGGGTCACACACAGGAATTGATTTGTGCCTGTATTTTCCTGCTCTTTGTTAACTATTGAAAGCTTGCCAGTGTACCGTATTCCTTTTTCTTTTTTGCACCACAATACACAGCGCAAGTGGACGCGGGTGGCGCTGTGGGTTAAACCACAGAGCCTAGGGCCTGCCGATCAGAAGGGCGACATTGTTTTATTTTTACTATATTCCCAAGATCCACCAACCAGAGGAGCATAAGAATGCTGTGCCCAGAAATTGGTTTTAATGCCCAAGCTGAACCAAGTGCAATAGTCTTTCCACACAAAACTCCCCTCCTGGTTACCCCTTCCAAGATTTCTCACCATGCTCCAACAGTTTGACATAAAGGTATGAAAAGCAGCCTACATGCTTCTGAGGATGTTGGAGACCGGGCTTGCTTAAACAGGGCTCCAGAGAATCTGCCCTGAGGGTCAGGGTGGCGTAGTGGTTATAGTGTCGGACTAAGACCTGGGAGAGGGACGCGGGTGGCGCTGTGGGTTAAACCACTGAGCCTCTTGGGCTTGCCGAGCAGAAGGTCGGCGGTTCGAATCCCCGTGACGGGGTGAGCTCCTGTTGCTCGGTCCCTCCTCCTGCCAACCTAGCAGTTTGAAAGCACGTCAAAGTGAAAGTAGATAAATAGGTACCACTCTGGCAGGAAGGTAAACGGCGTTTCCGTGTGCTGCTCTGGTTCGCCAGAAGCGGCTTGGTCCTGCTGGCCACATGATCCGGAAGCTGTACGCCGGCTCCCTTGGCCAATAAAGCGAGATGAGCGCCGCAACCCCAGAGTCGGTCATGACTGGACCTAATGGTCAGGGGTCCCTTTACCTTTTAAGACCTGGGAGACCAGGGTTCAAATCCCCGCTCAACCATGAAGCTGACTGCGTGGCCATAGAATTGTAGAGTTGGAAGGGACCACAATGGTCATCTAGTCCAAACCGCCTGCAATGCAGGAATCTTCTACCCAACGTGGGGCTCAAACCCAGGACCCTGAGATTAAGAGTCTCGTGTTCCACCGACTAAGCAACCAAGGCCCGGTCGCTTTTCTCTCAGCCAAATCTTACCTCGCAAGGTTTATGTCAGGATAAAACGAGGGATCACGTGCACCAGCTTGAGCTCCTTGGAGGGAAGGCGGGATATAATTATAATAATAAATAAATGACTAAATAAAGACCTTCTGCCCACACAGGGCATCTTGTTCAGCTTTCTGTTTGCCTGCAAAAAGCAGAGTTTACACAGCCCTCCACCGTTCAGCACTGTGTCCCTGGAAGGAAAGTAACGCTGGTTCCTGCCGCTTGCTTTGCAGAGGCTCCGAATCGTTCCAGGGCTTCGGCCTGCTGGGAATCAAAGGAGAAAAGCCCGCCTCCTGAGGTTCCCGTTCGCCTTCACAGCTTTTAACGCCCTGGTTTTGCGAAAAGCTCCCGTGATTTCATTTAGGCCCTGCATCCCGAACACCAGCAAGTCCCCGCCTCCCAATTCCTTCAATGTTTTAAATATTAAAATCAGTCAAGTCAAATATGAAAGAAGCTGATCCAGTTATTAATTCAGTAAGCTGGGTTCCCCCTCCACGCCACCTTCACTTAACCTCTGCTAACTGCTAACCAAATGTTTAGGTGGGGGGAAAGAGCATGGAAGAAGCTAATTGGGTCTGGGTTTGGTGGAGCTGAGTGAAAATGGATCCCCAAAATTCTCCCATCTTGTTTTCAGGTGGCCTGGGTTGGAGTTTCACATGATATTCTCCAGGGCAAGAGAATTCTCCAGTACTTTGGGAAGAGGGCCAGAAATGAGACTTTCAAAGCAAACTTCCATTCTGAGAAATTTCCGCTCGGTTAATACTGGATAAAGCTATGTTAAGAGCCAACACATGGGTGGCCTAGGGCTTGCCGATCGGAAGGGCCGCGATAGGGTGAGCTCCCTTTGCTCGGTCCCTGCTCCTGCCAACCTAGCAGTCGAAAAGCATGTCAAAGTGCAAGTAGATAAATAGGTACCACTCCGGTGGGAAGGTAAACGGTGTTTCCATGCACTGCTCTGGTTTCGCCAGAAGCAGCTTAGTCATGCTGGCCACATGACCCGGAAAAACTGTCTGAGGACAAACGTCGGCCCCCTCGACCAGTAAAGCGAGATGAGCACCGCAACCCCAGAGTCTTTCGCGACTAGACTTAACTGTCAGGGGTCCTTTACCTTTTTTAAGAGCCAACATTATCTAATGGTTGGATTCTAACAGTTGTCACCGAAATTCAGCACCCGGATTTGCAGGAGGCAAAGTTTGAGTGCGAAGTAAGAGTTTGCCAAATATATTCTCCTTGTGTGTAAAATTCGCCCAACAAGATAAGGGTTTGCTCAAATGAGAAAATTCTCAGGACATTCTTCTCTAATAAATATTGGCCTTTGTGTGTGTGAGAGAGAAATTTAACAAGAAATAATGTTAACTGTTGGAAGTTTTAAACAGGCACACCATCATGTATGTAACAAGATGCCAGCCACCCACCCCTGGGGCCAAAAGGTGCATAGACGAGGGCTACCCACCAATCTCTGCCTCTTAGGTCCCATAATTAAGCTTTTCATAAACGTTTGTAGCATTTTCAACACACACACACATACCATCCAGCCTGCAGGAAGTAGCACATTTTAGAGCAAAACACTTAACTTTGCCCATGGGAAAATGGAATCTGTGATTCACACATTTTGGTCTTTTTCCATCTTCATAAAAGGAAAGGTTTCAGCATGAGTGGGGTGGAGGAACACCGGGGGGCGGGGGAAGAGAGAGAAAGAGAAACTCTTGCCGAAGCAGGAATGTGTATAGACTGAATTATTATTATTCATTTATTCCAAATATATTTTGGAAGCCCACATGACCATAGCTCTGGTAGGCTTGCAGCCCATTTGGTTCTAAAAGCAACTTGAGCAAAGGCAGCAGCCCCTGTGAGCATGCATAGATTGCCCTGTGCCCCCCAAAAGAGGAAAAAATAACAGGATTAAAGAGCAAAGGGCCTCTTAGGGAAATCAACTAATCTCTGAATACATGTTTTGGGGAGAAAAGAACTCTTCGGATTAGATTTGTTTTCAGGAATAAGAAATCATTGATGATAATATACCCAATGCCAGCTCCAACTGTGGGCTGTCGACATTTCCAGGCAGGGCTAAGAGCATCCCCTGCCTGAAACCTCTTGAGAGCTGCTGCCAGTCAGTGTAGGCAATATTGAGCTAGATGCAGCAAGTATCGCTTCCTGTGTTCCTGGGGTTGGGTGCAGGGCCGGAAATAGACTTCCTCCAGAGGAAGCAGCCACTACTTCCATTTTGCCTAAATGCTTGCCCTCCCTCTGGGCTCAATCCTCACAACTGCCCAGAGGGAGAGGCCAAGGCAGGTTGGAGAAGCTGTTCCATCTCCTCGCTGCTTCCACACTTGGAATAGGCAACTGAACGGACAGTGACAAAGAGCAGGAGCAACAGCAGGGCCAGTACATTTCGTAGGTTAGCAACAGGCCCCCAGGCGTGCTCAGCAAATGCACCACAAAGCCAGCCATGGATGCCAACTGCGATCTGCCCAGATAAGATTTTGATGCTGGTACAACTGGGTGTCTTGTTGTCTTTAGGTCTGTATTGCTTTTAAAGCTCTCCTTTTTATGTTCCTGATGTTTTGCAAGAGGGCGGTACATAAATACACTTTTATGAATAGATAGCTAGAACAGCAGCATGGGAGTTGGGGAAAAACAGCAGTCCTCCAGCTACTGTTAAGACTGCATTATCCTTGACCACTGGGTATGCTGGCTGGCCAGGATCCCACCTCATCTGCAGACCCAGAGGCTGCGTATCCTCTGAACTGTGCCTGCATCAAAACTGGTGCAGCCAGAGAAGTAGAGAGGTTCAATGTGCAGAAAGCAGCAAATGGAAAGTCAGTCTTGTGTAGGGCTCAGCATCAGTCTGGTTTTGAACACCTGGCTTCAAAACCTACGCAGCCATGAAGATCAATGGGCCAAGCGCTACCTCACAGGGTTGTGAGAATAAAAGGAGGGTAGGGGGAAATCATGCTTCAAGCTCCCATGTGTGTGGGGGGGGGACAGGGATTGCAGACCCTCAAAGTGTTCCTATTTTCCAGGGACAGCCCCAGATTTACAGAAGCCGCCCCGGTTTCTGATCTGATCCTGGAATGTCCCACTGTTCCTTAGGACTTCCCTATTTTCATTGGAGAAATGTTGGAGGGTATGGAGCTTTGTGACCCCCCCCCCAGCCGAGATGAGCAACTATACAACCTTTAGAAGACATCTTAAGCCAGCCGTGCGTAGCGAAGTTTAAAAATGTTTAATGGTTTAATGTTTAACAGTTTTTTACATATTTTGGAAGTCACCCAGACAGATGGGCAGGGTAATTTATTATTATTATTATTATTATTAAGGACATCTCTATTTTCATCAGAGAAATGTTGGAGGGTATGGAAATGTAAATAGGTCATAAATTCATGAGCTCATGACTGCAAGGCATGTTTCAAAAGTTGGGCTGACTTAACATTGCTTGAGCTTAGATCCCCCAAGGCACACTTCAGATGAGACCCCCCAACTCCCGCTTTGGGAAGGGGGCCTGGGGTCATGAGCCAATGCAACTTCACCATCTGTCTGGCTACACATCTATGGTCTTATCCATGTACTCTTTCCTGTGAGGGAGGTCATGTAACACACTTTCTGTGGAGGTGCAGACCTGGCCCAGCGACCAAGGCCCAGCTCCATCCCCTCCTGACCTAATTCCGGAACATTCCGGGCAAACAAAAATGGCAGCCGCCTGAGGGGAAAATAGGCGAAGGTGAAGCGAGGAGCTTGGCTGAGTCACCGACCATTTCACCGGGTTCTCGCCAGAAATGTATTCAAGCAGCTAAATGGTGACAACATGTAACGAAAGACAGGTACATTCTGCAGTTGTGTAGGTGAGAAAATCTCAGCAGACGGGCTTTTCGCACCTGCACTCAACAAGGTTTGCCTGCTCTAATTCCCCCACATCTCTTGCTTCCACAGAGTCATTGACCTTGGTTGCACTGAGCTATGAAGGTGGCACATTTTGGAGGCGCAGAGCTTTGTGCAGCAGCGCAGGGGGGTGACACCCCTATCCCCAAATGCACGCCAGGCTCGTAGGGCTGTATTCAGTGCTAGTAGACTGTGCAGAGTAGACTTTTGGGGCATGCTGAGGAAAAACTTTGTTGGCTCCAAGACATAACCGTTGGGGGCAATGGTGGAGAAAAACCAGCACAAAACAGGCAGGACGGAAACACCAGCTAATTAATGGTATTAATTAGTTGTATTTTTAAAAAGGGGGCCTCAGAACTGCATGCCATCCCAGAGTTGTGATCCCTGTCGCCATTGGTCAGGACAGTGGAAAGTAAACATGGAAGCTGCCTTATAGGGAGGTCTTATCTAGCGAAGTGTTGCTTACATTGACCAGCAGCCATTCCCTAGGATTTCAGGCAGGGAGTATTCCCAGCCCTAGCCTGCATCTTGTTCATTATTATCTCTGAAAGGGAGTAGAGCCTTTAATGCAAGATGAAAATTATGGGGGAAAGCCTGGGGTTTCCATAAGGGAACTGCTATGGCCCCCATTCCTCACCCTTCTGTGGCTCCAAACCTATTATAGCTCTTCATTTTCCATCTCTTCTGTTTCTGCTCCAAGACTAAACTAAGAGACTCCACCCTCCATTTTACAGTAACAAAGGGAGGGGCCCAATCCAGCCCTCCAGGTTTCCCCTCAAGAATCACAAGGCTTTACAGCGGTACCTCGGGTTACATACGCTTCAGGTTACATACGCTTCAGGTTACACACTCTGCTAACCCCGAAATAGTGCTTCAGGTTAAGAACTTTGCTTCATGATAAGAACAGAAATCAGGTTCCAGCGGCGCAGCACCAGCAGGAGGCCCCATTAGCTAAAGTGGTGCTTCAGGTTAAGAACAGTTTCAGGTTAAGAACGGACTTCCGGAACGAATTAAGTACTTAACCCGAGGTACCACTGTACACTTCCCATGATTTTGTACCAAAACATCTAAACCATTCTTGGCAATGGCAAAGTTTGGTGGCTGCTTTGTATCAGTGAGATACAAATCTAAGAAAGAAACCAATAAGGCATCAGGCTTTCGGAAGAGATAAATCACTGTGAAGGCCAATGGCCTCCCTCTATGAGAAACTACGAGGCATTTTAAGGCTTCCCAGGCTGTTTCTAGGCTATTGCTCTTTTGCAGCTGGGATCCAATCGCCTGTCGTCAAATTCAAGTTGGGGAATTGAAGGGATTTGGCACCTTTGCACGACAAAACTGCTTAAGCCAAGAAAAATGGGGGTGGACTTTTTGCAGTAAGTGATGGGGGGAAAACCACTGGAAAAGCAGGATAGCAATTGCTTGACACTGTGGTACCTCCCCTGCAAACAAATCGGAATCAATGCTCCATAAAGAGCGGGCGTCATGCAACCTCTCGAGCGAATTTTGTGCAAACTAATCAGACCGAATGCTCAATAAGCAGGTCGTGTGGAAGCGAGATGAGAGAGACAAGGAAAAGCTCAGTTGCGTTTTGTCCTTCCACTTCTCCCAAGCCTTGCTGGAGGGTTGCGTGACTGGGAACCTCTTGCAAACAGACACTTAAGAAAGCCCCATTTACAGATATTTTCAGTGTTGTAGTCTTGAAATATTAAGCACTGCGCTGTCAAAGCTGATAACTCTGACGCTAGATTCCCACAGGTACAAGCAACCGTTAACCTAGAATTCTGGAACGACTTTTCCTGCAAAACTGTCTCACGCTTGAACCACCCTCTTTAGTGTGTTGAAGAGAAAGGCTGTGTACTCGCCATAGATTTGAAGCACATTCACCATGCCAAAGAATCCTGGGAGCCATAGTTCACACCTCACAGCGCTACAATTCCCAGCGCCCTCAGCAAACTACAATTCCCAGTATTCTCAGAGTGGTGTGTTCTTTAAATCTACGGTGTGCATGCAGCCAAAATAAAAGCCAATTATGAGTGAGCATGGTTTGTTTCACCTTAGCAATGGGGCCGGTTTGCTGGACGCATCTGTTTGTGCCTCTTATTGCTAAACACACTCCTCCCTGCCCCCCACAAATAAACCCCTATTTATGTATTTTAAAGCCTTAGGTTTTAAAAGACAGGGAGGCAACAGGTCGAAAGGAATTGCACAACAGACGGGGGGGGGGGCGGGGAGGAAAAGGAACAAAGGCAGCAACTGCTCTGAATTTGGAAAGCGGGTTACACAACCACACTCACGGCCAATTAGCATCTCGGCAGGCCACTTGGTTCAGAAGGCAGACGGATGGCGTGCAAGACCTGCAAGACCGGCAGCCAAAAGAGCAAGGGAGAGACAGCACATATGCCAAGAGTTGGCACTCTACCGCTTCTCACAAGTATAGTCAAATTTCTCCCCCCCCCCCGAAAAATTGTTTCGAATGTCCAACATTAATCCTGTAAAGAAATGGAGCAGAGGGAAGCAGACTTGAGTTGACAAATGGAGACTACAGCCTAATTTGGAACGAATGCAGGGAGATTGCTTATTTTCCATCTTTTCCTTTGTTTTTTAAACGAGTTTTTTTTTTTTATGTTGCAGAACTGGGGAAATGAATCAGCGTTGTTTTCCGAGAGCAGACAGGGCTGACAGACTCTCATGAAAAGCCTTCTCACTTTTCAGGGAAGACCACCTAGTTGCTATAGACATAATAATCAAGAGGGGGGAGGCGTTTGTAAGAAGCCTATGCCTTTTTCACAGCATAGCTAAAGATGTAAGAAAAGCCCTGCTAGTATAGACCAGAGGCCTATCTGAGCCACCCCTTTGTTTGATACGGACTACTTATGTATTTAAATTAAGACAGGTTGATTATTGTTATTGTCCATGTGAGCTGATACTGCTTCTCTCTGTTACATCTGAAATTGTGTATACAGTGGTACCTCAGGTTAAGTACTTAATTCATTCCGGAGGTCCGTTCTTAAACTGAAACTATTCTTAACCTGAAGCACCACTTTAGCTAATGGGGCCTCCCACTGCCGCCGCGCCGCCAGAGCACGATTTCTGTTCTCATCCTGAAGCAAAGTTCTTAACCTGAAGCACTATTTCTGGGTTAGCGGAGTCTGTAACCTGAAGTAACCTGAAGCGTACGTAACCTGAAGTACCACTGTATATGTACGTACACACACACACACACACACACACACACACACACACAAGCCCTGCTTCCCAGCAACTGTATCATACTGCCTAAGATCGAGAATTTAATAGGCATCAATACTGGTAAGAATACAAGAAACATTAAGATGAGCCTGTTGGCCAATGGCTCACCTAGGCCAGCATCCTTTTCTCACAATGGTCAACCAGATGGTTGTAGTAAACCATTGAAAAACTTCTCCATGAGCTCGTCTAATCCTCAAAGCTGTTGGCCACCTCTACATCATGCGCCACTTCTTTCCATACCTCTAAATCCAAACCTTAAACTGTGCATTTTGCAATTACAGTATATGCTTCCATTTGTCTCACCAGAATCTCCTGCTAATCAGCCCCGTTGTGTGACTCTTACTGAAACATGAAGAAGTTTCCATTCAAAGAAGTGTTTCTAGCTTCCAAATTTTGGATGCAGCGCTCTCCCTGCCTCTGACGTTTCCAAAGCACACAGGGCCGTTGAGAGCACATTGGCAGAAGTAACCCTGATCTGATTGTGTGCAGTCAGCTCTTTAAGGTCTACCTGAACAGCAGTATACAAATACCTTCATAAATCAATCCCCTTGCAGCCCAATGGCTTGCCAATGGCAGACAAGATATGCACAGCGGCAGAAGACCCTCCCCCCCAAAATGTGAAAATGAAGAGTATTGGTAGCAGAGTGATGTGCATGCTTCAATTCAAGAAACTGAAAGGTACATTGAACTGAAATTCAGGAGCAGAATACAGGGCAAAGTGAACCCACAGGACAAATGCAGGAAACAACTGGGTAAATCCACTCATCTCTCAAATGGGCATTTGGATAGCAGCCTATATAAACCAAGGGATTGCCATTCTGCAAAAACAAAAAACCTACTCCCTGTTGCTTGTATCTAGTCCAAACCTCTGACTATGGCAGTATCTGCTCAAGCCGCACATCCCAACAAAGAGAAGCCCATTTAGAAATGACCCATCACATATGGACCATGGCCAACACTCAGTCTAATTGCTTACCTATTAAATGCCCATAAATAACTGATCCTAAGCCACCTCCACACAGATTGGGCTCCTATTGGGAACCATCATGTATGAGTACAGTATTTGTAGAAACATACGCAGCTGCCTCGTACCATTGTTCCACCTAACTCAGTATTGCCTGCACTGACTGGCAGCAGCTCTCTAGCAGCTTTAGACGGGCGTTTTTCCAAGCCCTACCTGGAGATGCCAGAGATGGAAGCTGAGATTGGAGCCTGCAAAGCACATGTTCTGCCACCGAAACTCTGCCTGTACAGTATTATCTGTGACAATCTACTACTATGTAGGTGCGACTGGAACATGGATCTACACACCCCTTATGATAACAGCAGGAATTTGACCATGCAGGTGGCAGCACCTGCACAACCCATCCCTTTGAATGACTAATGTGTCTTGCCTGGGAACCTGCTTGAGATGAATCATGTGTCAGGCATGCAAAAGCCATGCTGCAAGGATGCTTGCCAATAGCTTGGCCTACCTGGCAGCCAGCATTTAAAATGGTACCTCTGGCCAGGCTTTGTTGGTGCAGCATGGGTGTAACTTTTGGGTTTCCAAGGATGCCTCACTGCTGCCCAAATTCCACTCCTCTTATCTTGGGAGGCCTTTGTAAGCTACACTGCCGTGCCATCTGTAGGAAGCGTAAATATTTTATTACCAGGAAGCGGGGAGGGAGAGATAAAAAAATCACATTTCTGGAAAAAGGCAGCAGGATGCCACAGAAACTACAGCCATCAACTCATTTTCCAGCCGATAATTACCACGACTGTGCTAAATGAGTTTCTGCAGCCATTTCGTTCCAAGTTGTGGAAGATTTCACTGCAGGGACCAAATCAATACCTATTTTTACATCAGCCACATTTTTAAGTGCAGTGGTACCTCGGGTTAAGAACTTAATTCGTTCTGGAGGTCCGTTCTTAACCTGAAACTGTTCTTAACCTGAGGTACCACTTTAGCTGATGGGGCCTCCCACTGCCGCCGTGCGATTTCTGTTCTCATCCTGAAGCAAAGTTCTTAACCCGAGGTACTATTTCTGGGTTAGCGGAGCCTGTAACCTGAAGCGTCTGTAACCCGAGGTACCACTGTACTTGTCAACATCATGTCCATTCATCACCCAAGGTTTACATGTTTAAAAGATTGTGTAAAAATGAGAAACATGCCTTTGATACTTGGCCTGTTGTTCCATGAGAGATTCACGTTTCAGCAATCAATCAAGCTTGCCTCTCAGCTCCACCCCTTCAGAGCAGCAGCAGGGAACCTGTGGCTCTCCAGATGTCTGCAGATGCCACCATCCCTGACAACCAGCTGTGCTCCCTGGGGCTGATGGGAGTTGGAGTCCATCCATGCAGTTCCTCGCCCCTGTCCCACTAACAAAAGTGTAAAGGAGCTGCTTCTTGGTGGATTAAAGTGCCCCTCCATAAGCTACATTTGACACGTTTGTGGGCTGGGGAGCAGGAAGAGAAATTAAGACACTTAAACGTGGGAGGCACACAAGACACATGCACAGGTTAGTGTTCACAGAACAGAGGGAAATCCTCTGGGCAATTGCAGAATATCTGTTAATATTGCCACCCTCCACTTTTCTCAGTATGGCCAGAGTTCAGGAACAATTTGTTTTATGGGCAATGATGTTTCTTCATAGATTCTGTGTCAGCTCACAGTGAGGTTGCACCAAAGAATCCCAGCACATCACTAGTCCCACTCTGTGGAGGGTAGCTTTTAGGGTTGGGTGTTATATCAATATATCGCCCAAAACCAGTCCATATCGTGATATCGGTTCAAATATTTTTTGACCTGGCAATGTATGTTAAGGCTGGGCAATGTATGATCCAAAATGGGTTTGAAGTCCGTATCGTTATATCCGCTTCATAATTTTGACCTTGCAATATATCAAGAATCATGGTGTGTATGTGTGTGCTATGCAAAAATCACAATGTGGGAAAAACCGTGAAGCCAGCCAATGCCTCTACAAAGCTCTCTCATTTCGGACATCATTATATATCAGTATATCGCAATGTTTAGCAGCCAATATATCACAATACTGAAAACCAGATTATCACCCAGCCCCTGTGGCCTTGCTCACATACTGGCAGAAAGAAGGGCAATGAGAACATGCCATATTGCATGGAGCTACTATTTCTTCTGAGAATCGTATTGTGGTAGATGCACTTGATAGGAAGGAGAGCTTAATTTGCGAGCGCTCACTAGATAAAGCCAAGGACGGGGAATCTGTGGACCTACAGATGCTGCGCGATAGCTTATCTTCCATCCTCTCAGACCATTGGCCCATCTGATCCCTGCTCCTGACTCACACAAGCAAGCAACTCTTAGTTATGGAGAAGAAGATTTGAAGCAACCTGGGCAAATGTTTTTCATTTCTGGGAGCCTGCCCTTATTAGTGCTGGCTACATGGTGTTCTCTCTCTCGCTGGCATGTTATCTCAGGAAGCTTAAAGAGCTTAAAACAGGGGTCAGCAACTTTTTCAGCAGGGGGCCGGTCCACTGTCCCTCAGACCTTGTGGGGGCCGGACTATATTTTGGGAGAAGGAAATGAACGAGTTCCTATGCCCCATAAATAACCCAGAGATGCATTTTAAATAAAAGGGCATATTCTACTCATGTAAAAAACACGCTGATTCCCGGAACGTCCACGGGCTGGATTTAGAAGGCGATTGGGCCACATCCGGCCCACGGGCCTTAGGTTGCCTACTCATGGCTTAAAGAGTTGGTGGAAGGTAAATTAGATCATGTGATGGAGCCTCTAGGAAGAAACAGTGTGGGGTGGGGGGTAGCACAGGTGGGCAAGGAGAGATTTTCTCACCTCTTAACACTTAACATTATGTGGAAGCAGGACTTGTTGCCTGACCAGAGGGAGGGATGTTCCAAACCTCCCCCACTCCCAAACCTCTTTAGAACTGGCTGCTGACTAAAATAGGTCTTCCCAGAACCTCTGCAGACAAGAGACTCTCAAATGCACAGTTACTGCCATTCATTATGTGTTTAATAACCAAGGCTTCTTCCAAAAGCCTCTGTGGGCCAAACCTTCAAGCAGGTGGCTAAATACTTTGCAAGGTCAAGCGAGAGGGTGCAGGGCCCTCGGGAATGAATTAACACACCAAGACAAAAGGCACCCCCCCAAAAAAAAAATTTTAGGCACACAATTTCCTTTGTAATAAATAAATAATAATAACAATAATAACAATAATAATAAAGAGGATATTGAACGGAACATACATGCAGCCTTAACCCTGAAGGATGAACTTCCTTGTCTGGACTCAAGAGCAGGGGTCTGAGGAGTTGGCAGCCACTAAAACCAGCTTTCCCGTAAAAACAGCACTCCTGGTAGCTTTTGCACAATTTTAAAAAGGTGTTTTAATGCAGTCAATATTCATCAACAAACAAATGGATGTCAATTCCTGCTCCTGACAGGTGAGAGAGGGTGTGAATTTATTTTTATTTTATTTTTCTTATCCAGCTCGGGATTGTTGGCAATTTCAGATCTAGAAGAATTTGTCTTGACGGAATTACCAATTGGGATAATCCAAGTGCACCCATGCAAACTTCATTAGGAAAGGGGAAAGGGGGGGGAGGATACTAGAGAAAGAAAGGTGTGTGTGACTTTGAAGTGATTCTCTTGCATGAAGAGCTGTAGTGGTGAAGGAACTGAGCTAGCCTGCTTCTGCACATTGCATGGTTACAGGGCAACTGCAAAGGGGGGGGGGTCTTCAATGCCCCTGCCCAACCTACCACACAATCGGCTTTCCCATTCGTCACAAGCTACACACAATGGGATGTATCGGTAGATGGATTACTTTTAAAAATAAAGCTCGAGTGAGTCTGTTACTCGTTAAGCCAGCCTTCATCAACCTGCTGTCCTCTGCATGCTGGACCATAACTCCCACATGGGATTTGTAGTCCTACAAGATCTGGAGGATACCAAGTTGGGGAAAGGGTGCATTAAGTATGTTTAAAAGGGGGGGGTGAGTAAAACCTACTTTTGCGAGCCTTCAATGAGTGACTGGATATTTTACATATTTATTTTTTAAAAAGACAGCCATATGGAGGCGAGGCTCACTTCAGGTGAAAGCCTCAGCAATTATTCCTTTCCCCAGGTTTTAAAAATGTTAGCAATGTTTTTCAAAAATCCAGTTAACAACATAATCTGGCCAGTGTTAAGGAAACTCCCTTTTTTTGGTTACAACAGTTGAAAGCAAGCAAATCATCCCTAATACAGGTGAAATTTAAAAGAAATCCACCCCAAAATAAGAGGCCTACCGTGTCACTGCTAAATATTATTCCAAAACAGGGTTCCCTCCACTCTGGTTAATTCTGGGCCTTTTCGACAGCAGCAGATGAAACAGAAATCCAAGCTTTTGCTACCTCTGAATTTCTATGTGAGCCAAAGGAACATCTGCCGAACTACCTGGCCAGGCTGCTGCTAATAAAGACACAGGAAAGCCCCAGGAGAAATTGTATTCAGCTGGAGCTCATTTCTTAGAGCAGAGAAGAAATGGCCACTACTTTGATTTCAAAACCAAAGGCTTGTTTGTAGTTGATGTTTTAAAACACACCCTCTTATACAGATAGTTTGTTACCAGCCAAACAGGGTTGACACTTTTATCCAAGAGTCAAATATATAAAATTAAAGCAGAGTTTTTATTCAAGTTGTGTGTGTGTGTCTTTTTTTTATTATTTCCTTGGAGGGTAAACATTCGCCACTTCTCTCGAGGTTCATGCTCCTGAAAGAAGAAGAACCACCTTTGGCTTTTCAGTCAAGCAAAAGCGCTTTTGCATGGCCGTGAAAATACAATCCCTTGGGGATTTGGGGAGCAGGTGGGCAGAGGAGTGACTACAACCTTATAACCGAGCTAGCAAAGCTCTTACGCCCTTTACGCACAGCGAGGGATGGCCAGTTTGCAGCCGGAAAGTGGCAAGACCTATTGTTCACACAAGTAGCCCACATGAGAGGAGAATCCCGTCACTTAATGCTATTGGAAAAGGGCTTGCATTAACACCATCCCTGCAAGGCTGCCTAGTTTGGGCGTGGGGAACCTTTAGTGCTCCAGATATTGCTAAAATACAGCTCCCATCATCCCTGATTGTGCTAGAGTTGTAGTTAAACACTATCTAGAGGGCCAAAGGTTCCCCACTCCTGGCTTAGTTTTCACCCCCTTATAGTACATGCTTGGCATCCTATCGGCGTGAACAGAGTTTATGTGCAAAGCTGCCCCAAATTATGGCAGGCTTTTCTTTTTCGTGGGGGGGGGGGCGGAGAATGGAAGGCAAGAAGTAAAAAAACAACAGCCCTCTCTACCAAACCATGTACTGCTCCCTCTTGCCTCGGAACCATGGGTTCAAAAAGGGTTATTACTGAATTCTCAGCTGACTGGCAGGTACAGAATACTCTTTCAGACAAAAGTAAGCTTTTTTTCTCGCCCATAAAAACCAGGAGCCAAATTAAATGAAGCTAGCCATGATACAAAAAAAGAGGAAACGATGCTGCTTTCATTGGCTTTCAGAATCTTATTTACCTGGGAATTAAATGCATTTGTAGTTAACAGTTAACACTGTTAATTCATCATGGTATGAATCTTAAAATTATCACAACCTTTTTTTAAAAAAAATTCAACAATGTAAACAGCACTACACACAGTATAGACCTGCTCTGAAATATATACACACATATATATACACGCACATATATATATGTATGTATATTTGCAGAGCTTCAATCTGGCACTGTATAATTTAGCGATGTTAATTTAACCTCACAAAAAGTTTTTTTTTAAAGTTGTGCAACCAACATCAATCTGCAACGTTTTTTGTTTTTTGAAAAAGAGAAAAAGAAACCATTTAACTTGCAGCCAGGGGGTCTCAAACATTTCAGGGGGCAGGGGGGGAAGAAGAAACGAGAAGAACCCAAAATTCAAAAGAAAGTGCCTAAAATATGGATACAGCATTTTAGAGCCCTTTCAAAAATACAAGGCAGAGAAAGGTGTAAAGTAGAAAAATCTGGAGCGTCTGTAAATTCCAGCGGCGTCCGGAGCTTATGGGTAATGAAAGGTTAACAGGTTACGGCTGTTTTCGCTGTGTTAGATGGCACTAAGTATGGTGGTCTATACACAGGCTTGCTGTCTGTGAAGCTGCAACGCATTTGGTGTTCTCCTCCTTCTTCCGCCTCTCCATTTCCCATTCCACAAAGGTATCAAAGAGACTGGGCCAGGCCTCATCTTCACTGTAATTGCTGAGGTCCGGCCCAATGACCTGAGTAAAATTTAGGAACATGTTCCACGTGTCCCGGGAGATTCCCTTAATTCCTGAGGGGTTCTCATTCAAGAAGTGTAACCACTGGTCCAATATGGGGGGCTTGTTTTGAGTGAAGACTAGTTTCCAAAGGGCAATGGCTATCTCCCGATGCAGCGACCTCTGCCCCTCCTCGGAGTCCAGGCCAAACTGAAAGGTAAAACGGTAGAGATCCTTGAACTTATCTTCTTGTTTGGCTTCGTTTAAGAGGCTGGGGAACCGGGCACATATCCCATCGATGCTGTCTGCGTTTATTGCTTTGCAGCCCTCAAAGAACTCCGTCCTAGTCAAGGGGAAAAGAAGCCAGTTAGATCACCTCCTTTTCTTCAGCATCACAAGCAAAATCTTCAGGGCTAGTAGTCACAGCGGCTACATGCAACTTCCTGGATCAGGGGTGAGAACCCCCAAACCAACACTCAGAGGGAGGAGTTGGGGGGGGGAATCAAGTGGCAAGTAGAACTGCTTCTGCTGACAAAACGATCAGAAGAGTTTTGCATTCCTCCCTTTGATCCCAATTAATTTGTGTTGGGAAACGGGGAATCAGAAAATGGTACCGGAAAGAAATGCCAGCTCAAACATTCTGTGAAAACATATCCATCACTGAGCATCATGCTACCCCTGAAGGAATTTAAACCCCCTCAGTCCTGCCTGTTGCACTTATTTCCATTGACACAGAGTTTTACTCCGTATGCGAACATGCAAAGACATGATTTTCTCCCCAACACAATCTGAAGCCCAGTGGATCAGTCCAGCTTGCTTATTTATTTGATTCATTTTATGAATCAAGGGACGTTGAATGGCACTGTGGGTTAAACCACAGAGCCTAGGGCTTGCCGATCAGAAGGTCGGCGGTTCAAATCCCCGCGACGGGGTGAGCTCCCGTTGCTCGGTCCCAGCTCCTGCCAACCTAGCAGTTTGAAAGCACGTCAAAGTGCAAATAGATAAATAGGTACCGCTCCAGCGGGAAGGTACCGCTCCGGCGGGAAGGTAAACAGCGTTTCAGTGTGCTGCTCTGGTTCGCCAGAAGCGGCTTAGTCATGCTGGCCACATGGCCTGGAAGCTGTACGCCGGCTCCCTCGGCCAATAAAGTGAGATGAGCGCCGCAACCCCAGAGTCGGCCATGACTGGACCTAATGGTCAGAGGTCCCTTTACCTTTACATGAATCACTGCCTTTATAATATATTAAGTTATTTACAGTTAAAACATCAGCAATGAAAACAATTCCATACTAAAACACACACACACAGCGAATTCCACACACACACACACACACACACAATTAAAACACATACATAAGGCTGTTCCCAAAGGTCCACTCAGTCAAGCATCCTGCTTCCCAAAGCAGGCAGCCAGATGACTCCAGGAAGCCCACACACAGAGATAGAAGGCAAACAACCTTCTCCTGCTGTTAACTAATCTTGGCACTTATGCTCATGCACTGAAAGGTGCTTTAAGCACCAAAGATCTGTAGCTCAGTTCACAGACTTACCTGGGTGGTGACAGTCCTCATGGGGTAGGTCAATGGGTGAGCTGCACCCCTCTCCACAATACTTCAGCCCTGTATACCTGAAGGAGCGTCTCTGCCCCCATTGTGCAGCCTGGGCACCAAGGGTCTTCTGGCGGTTCCCTAATTGCAAGAAGTTATAGGGAACCTGGCAGAGGGCCTTCTTGTATTGGCACCCTCCCGCCAGATGTCAAAGATAAACAGACAACTTTCCGTAGGCATCTGAAGGCAGCCCTGTATAGGGAAGTTTTTAATGTCTGATGCTTTGTTGTGTTCTTTTATATTCTGTTGGAAGCCATAATAATACTAATACTAATAATAATAATAATAAACAACCTAACAGGTGAGAGTGGGACTCCACTTGGAGGGACCAGTTGCAAGTCTTCAAAAAGGTGAGAAAAACAACTCATTTGCACATACTTTTTCCCATAAAGAGAAGAATCTGAGAATCATGATTTTTACAGCAGCAGGTTTAAATTTTCAAAAACATTTTTTTGCAATCCAACTATTTATAAAACCTGAAACCATTACCTGAAGAGGCATCCTCTAATGTATAAAAGAGGGGGTGCCTCTTCTAAAAACAATGCAGTGTGCATCACCCAAAAGACATGGGGAGTATGGTTTCTATTAGAATCGTTTCCTCTTATATACAGCTTATGTAGATTCACAATCAATCAGCAAGTTGGCAATCCACCAATATTTATGTAAGTCAGGAAATAGTCCTTGAGCAGGAACTCACCTTGTGAATTTGCACATGGTAGCTGCCTGGAACTTCCATGCCAGGACGAGGACTTTGAATTCGGTTGGGTCGACACAGAGGTCGTTGCAAAAATGCTCCATGCCTTCCTCCAATATGGCATCTTCTCGCTCGTCCTTGTACCTCCTAAATAATTCCTCAGTCCTGTGGAGGGACGATTCCTCCGTGCCAGAAACTGGCTCCTTCTTCGCGTCCCCGGAAGAAGAAGGAGGCTGACTAGACTCTACAGAGGCTTCCATCTTCTTTGTCCCATTGACCAGGATGTCCCCGGAGGATTTCCCACCGACGGTGCAGTGTTCCTCCTTGTGAATCGTGCTCCGCTTGCCGTGAGCCTTGCCGCTCGATTCTCGGTCGCCATTTTTGCTGCCAAGAGTGGAAGAAGGATTCTTGCACTTGGTGACACACTGGCCCATGGTGTCCCACGCCCAGCGGTTAGAGCGGCCCCCTTGCTATCGCACGCCCACGCCGCCGCTGCTTGGTGGGTCTCAGCATGCCATCATTGACGGTGGAGCAACCTAGGGGGAAGAGGGTGGGGAAATTGTTTAGAACAGGGGTGCCAACATGAATAAAATATTGGGGTGTTTGTGTAAGCCCTGCCCTGCATAATTGATCACATGACGCAGTACACGCACGCCATTTGGTTTTTTTTATATATAATATTTTTATTTTTTCCATATAAACACAACATACATAAACATACAAAGACAAAAACAGAACAAAAAACATGTATCATTTCATATCCTAATTTCATATACCTTTCTTCCCCGACTTCCTCATGCCTCTCTTTTCTGTATTCCAAATTCTTATCGATTGTTCAGCAAATCTTCCCTTATTTTAATTTAAATTTAGACTAATCTTCCTTATTCTCCTTGTCTTAACCATAGCTAATAGTAACCATTTACTTTCCAGTCCAACATCATTCTAACTTTCATTAATTTTGTAATATTTCTTTAAATAGTCTTTAAATTTTTTCCATTCTTCTTGCGCTGCTTCTCTTCCCTGGTTTCGGATTCTGCTCGTCATTTCTGCCAAGCCCATGTAGTCTATCACCTTCATCTGCCATTCTTCCAGTGTGGGTAGCTCTTGCGTCTTCCAGTACTTCGCAATGAGTATTCTAGCTGCTGTTGTAGCATACATAAAGAAAGTTATATCCGTCTTTAACACCCCTTGGTCGACAATACCCAAGAGAAAGGCCTCTGGTTTCTTGGGGAAAGTATATTTAAATACCTTTTTAAGTTCATTATAGATCATTTCCCAGAAAACCTTGATCTTCGGGCAAGTCCACCAAAGATGAAAAAATGTACCTTCAATTTCTTTACATTTCCAACATTTATTGTCAGGCAAATGGTAAATCTTTGCTAGCTTGACTGGGGTTGTGTACCACCTATATATCATTTTCATAATGTTTTCTCTTAAGGCATTACATGCCGTAAATTTCATCCCGGTGGTCCACAACTTTTCCCAGTCAGCAAACAAAATATTATGACCAATGTCCTGAGCCCATTTAATCATGACCGATTTAACCGTTTCATCTTGTGTATTCCATTTCAGCAGCAAATTGTACATTTTTGACAAATTCTTTGTACTGGGTTCTAACAGTTCTGTCTCCAATTTTGATTTTTCCACCTGGAAGCCAATTTTACTGTCCAGTTTAAACGCTTCATTTATTTGATGATAGTGCAACCTGTCTCTCACCTTCCCTTTTAATTTCTCAAAACTCTGCAATCTCAGTTTGTCCCCTTCCTTTTCCAAAATTTCCCAGTATCTTGGCCACTTGGGACTCCATATTTAACTTTTTAACTGCCTTAGCTTCCATTGGCGACAGCCACCTTGGAGTTTTATTTTCCAGCAAGTCTTTATATCTAACCCAGACATTTAATAGTGCTTTTCTGACAATATGATTTTTAAAACTTTTATGTGCTTTAACCTTGTCATACCACAAATATGCATGCCACCCAAAAATATTGTTAAAACCTTCTACACGCACGCCATTTGAATGGCAATGCCCATCAATTTGGGGGGGGGGAGCCTCCTCAAATATTTTATTGAGGGAGCCAAAGATCCCTCAGTCCCTAGGAGTTGGCTCCTATGGTTCAGAAATAACAATAAAGCAATGAACAGGGTAGTGATACAATGTCTACCGCAATTGACACAAGATCTAAGCCACTGAGCCATTTGGAAGGTCGGCGGTTCAAATCCAATCAATGAAGGTGAGCCCCCGTTGCTCTGTCTCAGCTCCTGCCAACCTAGCAGTTCGAAAGCATGCCAGTGCAAGTAGATAAATAGATACCACAGTGGCAGGAAGGTAAACAGCATTTCATTGTGCTCTGGTTTCCATCACAGTGTCCTGTTGCACCAGAAGCGGTTTAGTCATGCTGGCCACATGACCCGGAAAGCTGTCTGTGGACAAACGCCGGCTCCCTCGGCCTGAAAGTGAGATAAGCGCTGCAGCCCCACAGTCGCCTTTGACTGGACTTAACCGTCCAGGGGTACTTTACCTTTGCATGTATGTATCACAGTTGGTGCCACCTTCCAAGCAAGAGAATGGAGGAAATTACCTAACATGCCAGTGCCATCTGCAGTTTATAGAAATACTTAAATTGAAAGCAACTAACTTTAAAAAAGCTGTGTTGCCCAATTAATCAAAGATGAACTTATAGTCAGTTGAATATATAGTCAAAATACCTGGAGAAGGATGTTGGGGAGCACTGGAGAGGACAGAACTGGGCTAAACAATCCCATCCAATATATGACCTCATCCTTTGTTCCCGCTTTGGATATTCTGGCTAAACTCTTATGTCATCCACAGCCTCAAGATTGAAGTCGCTGAAGGATTCTTGTGCACCCTCCCAGTTGTGCAATGCAGCCTTGCAGAAGTGCAAAATGTGTTTGGCCGGGCTTGCCCCGACAGCACAGGAAGTGGCTGTTTCTGGGGCAGTACTTTGCATGTGATCCCTGCTGAAGCTCTCAAGGCAAGGATTCCGGTGTAGCCTGCAAATTGAAGACAACCTAGTGAAGCCTAGTGGCTAGGTTACTGAGCGATGCATGGGGAAATAGTTAGCTCGGATCTTTCCTCTGCCATGAACTCATCTGGTGATTTTTAGTCTAAGACCCTTTTCCCCCAACCTATTTTTATAAGGCCATTATAGGGTTGCAATCAGATCGTATATGCAAAGAAGGCTAGAAATCAAGAGTTGTCACAAGTAGCCAATTTCAGCTGTTGACGGAATCAATGAAAACAAAAATATTCTCCAGGTGTTTTGGGCAACTGGCTTATGGCACATCATCTGGAGGGCACCAGGGATGGCAAATCCTGGCCTACTCTGGTACAAGATCTCAGGGAAATAATATCACTGCACAAGGCCCTTACTAATCAGCTTAGGTCCAGGATATCGCAAGGACTACCTGATCCTTTATATTGCCACCTGATCACCAAAATATTTGAAGGGAGTCTCCATTGGGGATCAGCCATGGCTCAGAGGCGCGTCTCGTGATTTACCAGAAGCCATGCATTCAGTGCATGTGATCCCAAGCCAGTGGAACTCCCTCCCAGCTGAGATCAGGTAGGCACGTCCTCCTTGCTGAACCTGCATGGTTTATGGCTAGGCGCAGTGCTAAGAAATGCTAATGACTAAGAGGTATAGAAACGGCTTAAATTAAATAATTAAATTAGCAACTTCCTGCCAACCGCTGCTTTTAATGAGAGATGCCAGGGATTGAACGTGGGACCCCTGACCTATGGTCTTTTCCCCAAGTGATGCCGAACGTCCCCCCGCAGCCCTGAGAGGGCTTGTCTAGGACCCTGGACCCATTAAGACTGGCACTGTTGCTTAACGAAGCCCTTTTAAACAGCATGCTTCTGCAAGGCTGTGATCAAGGTTGTTGGTTCGCAAATTCTATGTGATTCTGCTTGCCTCTCAAGGAAGCAGGACGGGTAGCATGAGAAACATCATGGCCGTGCAATAAAAACTGCTTACACAAACACCCCTTGTGCTAGCTCAATATGCTTCAAATCTGCCAGGAAAAACACACACATGTGGATTCAGCACAGTCTCCACATTTATTGTGGGCGTACCTAAATGACCCCCCACCGCCCCAGGTCTCTCCGTTTGGAAGCACCCTTTAAACTGTGTGACGCCACATTTCCTCACCTCTGCACCTAGAAAGCAGCTGTGGCTTCTCCCAGTGGCCGACTGGCAAGAGGTAATCAAAGGAAATTCCTAAAATTCTTACTGTAACACAGGGTTACAAAGAGGTCGATTCATGCGCTGAATTTGCCGAGACAGATGACTCTGACCCAGAATCTTTTTCAGGAAGCTATTTAAAAACCATAAATGCATTTTAATAGCTAAGCATCCAAGGAGCTTTACGATACCCACAGTTTGCATCGAGCTACTGCCAAGTTTGGATTCCTGGCTCCATTTGCTGCACTTTCTCTTCTACCAGTCTCCAAAGTTTGGATTTTACAGTGGAAATCTAAAGGCCCGCATCCTCCCCACCAAAAAACCGCGTGCTGGAGCAATGTGCCTGGGGAAAGGGGGGGCGGGAATGGAGTATAAGAAGTGATATTGCAGCAATATAAAAAGGCTATGATGGCGACAGAACGACTTGCCTTCTGTGGGATAAATCAGAGGGACGGACTGCATGTTGCCCACCCTGATCCAGTCCCATAAAAAGTGCTAAGTTATCATTAAAAAGGACATGGAGTATTGAGGCTGGCTGAGATGGCAGATGTTTCTAATCATGGCTCAAAGCTAGACTAAACTGTGTTCTGTGCAGAGCTGTCTTTAAGGGCTCTTGGAAGCACAGCAGCCCGCCTCATAGGGACGTTGTGCCAGTGGGCCAGATAATGCACATCGCTGCTCTCTTCCAACTGGAGTGAGTGCTCAAACCTGGTTTTATCTTGGAGGCTGCCAGCTCCTCTACACTATCTTCACAAAACTTTCAGCTCTGCCAGGGCAGCCCCCCTGGCACACTCCATGAATACGCCAAATTTATGTAACAAGAGGATGCAAAAGGTATCTGCCTTTCCAGGCGCAGATATGCTAACGATGCAAGTTTTTATCATAAAAAGGGCAGCAAATACTTTCAGGTTTAAGGCAGACCTCTGATGAGTATGGTTTTTAAAGGCAAGCACTCATAAATCATCCATACTTTATGGGGAGAGATGGGTGGATTTTGAGGAAAGGAATTTGGAAGCGATGTTTCACTGAACAACACTGAGCCCAATGCTGGTTAACATTGTTATAATCTGGCTTTGAGGGTGCTCAGACCTCCCGAGTCTGTACGGATATATTTTTCATTTGAAAAAGAATTTTTGAAGTAGGTTTCTCAGGGAAATGTACTTGCCAGCCAATTCCAAGCATTTCCCCGCTTGGTTCAGTTCATTAAAGGGAAATCAATACTTTCAACAGTACTTTCAAAATCGAACTTTTGCTGCTCTTAGAAAAGCTTTCACAGTCCTTCATTTCCAAACAATGCCTTCAGCCTATTTGGAGGGAAAGTATAAAAGGATTCCCCATGCACAGCGGATGTGTGTTTGTGGTACCCGGTCAGTAATCACACAGTCCAAAGATGGCATTAATGATATCCCACCCTTCAAAAAGGTATTTCAGGAGCAGTTGAAGATGTTTCCACTTCCATCTTGCTTTAAAACATTTAACATTGTTAGTCACCATAATAAACATAACATTTTACTGATTAACTGCATTCTTCTGAGATCCAGAGAAAACTTGTCTGAAGTTTGATGCTGCTTGATGTGTTCAAGATTCCCCTCTCTAGATATAGATACACACACTCCACACTTTGTTTGGAACAGAGCTTTCCAAACTGTGTGTCGCGACATGGTAGTTTGTTGGCTGCAATGTGTAGGTGTGTCGCGTGAACGCTCCCCGCACTCTTCCCGGGGCTGGAAAGGGGTTAGTTTAGCCTCTGGTTTGCTAGTAAAACTGAAGTACGCGAAATGATGCATGTCCAAAACACGTGTCACAAACATGTAAAGTTTGGAAAGCTCTGTATTAGAACTTTCAGGTGTTCAGAGCAATCTAGTTTGCATCCTTATAACATTTTTATCCATAGCTCAGCCTTAGTTAGCTGTTCTATGAAAGTAACATATAATGACTGGCGACAGGGACCAGCACTGGTATTCAGCGGCAGTGTATCTCAGTCTCTGGATAGTGGTGGCTGTTTTTTTAATCTCAGTCTCTTCTAAATTTATGCTGCCTCCTTTCCAACCCAGCCCTGACCACCTGTTGAGAAGAGGCCCTCAAACTCGCCAACCTGGCCCAAGGTTCAGTCCCAGAGGAGGAAACATCCTTGCATATAGCTGCCTGCTGTTGCAGCACATGTGAAAAAATCAGCAGACAGTGGCTGTAATCCGAGAAGGCCTAGGATGAAGATACCAGAGCCACTGCCTCCCTTATGCACCTCTGTGATGCATGATCAGATCAGCATCCGAGGCCCTGCTCCATGTCCCTCCATCTTCTGAAATTCAACAGGTGGTATGAGAGACGGGGCCTTCTTGGCTGTGGCATCCTTCTTGCAGAATGCCATTCCTAGAGAGGCCCACCTAGAGAGGCCCCATCATGGCGTAGCCCTTCCACACCACACGTTGAAGACCTGCCTCCATAAGAGGGCTTTTAAAGATCAGGAAACTGGGACTGTTGGTGAATCGATAATGGTTTCTAAGGGTTGTTGTTTTGTGGTTTGAAAATGTCAGTAGTGCATCTCCTTCAAACTTCTTCTGCTCACTGCCTGAAATCTCTTTTCTGATAGAAAGGCAGAATCAAGACAACACACACAAATCCCACAGCAGCAGCAGAAAGGGAGTAGAACAAGACATCTCTGTTCTGGCTTTTTAAAAAACCATACACACAGGGAAGCACCATTAGAACAAAGCAGTGGCTCTTCCCACAATAGGATGGGATGAGGCGGCCAGTGGGAGGTGGGATGGTTATGAAGAGCCTATTTTAGATGCATGACACGTTATCCTTAGCTGGCAGAACTGTGTGTGTATATGCACAGACACACACACACAAGAAGGAGAGAGAAATGATGCCAGAAGGCCCCAGCAATGCAAGAATTAGGTGTGTCCCATTACTATGCAGAGCATGAATGCAAACAAGAGCCAGTCAAGAGAGTTGGAAAGATGAAATCCGAGTGGATGTGACCCACTCCCAGCTGGCGATGAATTGGCAAAGGAAGATGAGCAGTATGCATCAGTATGCTTCAAGATGGACAATTACTTCTTATTATTATCATCTCTTAAGTTGCTGTACCAAGCCAGCCATTCCTTGTCTCTATCGAGCCCAGAATCCAACAGCATCAAATCTGCAACCAACACACACCAGAGGCAAGCTGGGAAATATTTCTTGGCTGAAGGAGGATAGACTTTCAAAGTCTGCTCCAGAATTGGCTTCCTAGCAGGTAATCTGCGGGACAGCACCCAAATGACTTCAAGTGACTGCAGCCTAAACTTGTGTCTTACTTGCAAATGCAAATTCAGACAACTTCTCTCATGGCAGGACATATGGGGCAGGAGGGAAAAGGGCAATTGCCTAGCCCATTGGTCTTCCACTGGTGGGTCAGAGCTCACTAGCGGGTCACAGCCTAATCCAAGCTGGGTTGCAACAGGAGTACTACCAACATGCAAATATATGACGAAAGGTTAGGACATGGGTTCCTATATGCATGTTTGGATTAAAAGTGGGTACTGGGTCTGAAAAGGTTGAAGACTACTGACCCTACAAACCTGACCAAATGCAAGAAGGAAGCAGATACCGATTACAATTAAATGTTACTCATGCACAAAAAAATATTTCTACACTTATGCTCATGGAAGCTTTGCTGTCCCTTATGGACAGAACTAAAAAGAACCTAGGGCTATATCCAATTTTGTTAGAGTAGACCCAGTGAAATTAATGGACCTTCATTAGTCATGCCCATTTATTTCAACCTGCCTATTCTAAGTAGGACAAGCATATTGCACTTTTAATTTTTATAGGCAGAGTAGAGAACCACAATTTGTTGGAATAGATTTTCAGTAGGGAAGAACAAGAGGCTAAGGGAGACTTGCCCAAGGCCATAAAACGAGTTCAGAGAGAGAGAGCGCATTTGCTTCTGACACCCACATGAAGTTTGCTGTTTGAACAGCAAAGGCTCCTGCAAAACAGGTTACGGGATATTCTTCACCCTCCAGCTCTCTATAGGGCCAGCCCAAGGGTGCCTGCCAGCCAGATTACCAAAGTTCAACTGGAAACAGGAATTGCCCCTTGAATTTCATTAAGACTGTCCACACTTTGGGCGAGGCATAAACCCTAGGTTCTCAGCTTTAAGTCTAACGTACTGTTTTACTCGGTTAGACCAGAGCTCATTTATGCAGAGGAAAACTAGTAAACAACACATTCAAAAAACCATCACTGACATAGAATCATAGAGTTGGAAGGGACCCAAGGGTTATCTAGTCCAACCCCCTGCAAGGCAGGAATCTCAGCTAAAGCATCCATGACAGATGGCCATCCAACCTCTGCTTTAAAAGCTCCAATGAAGGAGAGAGTCCACAACCTCCCGAGGGAGTAAAGCTCAGATTAATTTTACAGGAACACATTTTTACCCAGATCCCTTGAAAAAGCTAAGTGTGAGGGGCTTTCTCTCTCTATATGTAGGGTGATGGTGATTAGCAGAGGGGGCGTGTGACCAGAGGGGATGGCACCCATCACACTCATTCAAAAACCCAATGTGCGTACAGACCTACAAAAAGTTGGTGAAGGGAAAACGCACAAAGTCACACATGTCTGGGGGATGGGGAAGAGAGATGAGGGCTTGAGGAGGGTGAAACTTATTTTAATCCTTTAGCATTGTGTGCCATTAAACCCACAAACTAACCAGAAGCTCTGTGCAGATTTGCATAAAGCTCATTTCAAAGTAAGTGTTTATTGCTTGTGGCCACAGGCAAGTGCACAAAAACAGTAAGATTAATTACATAGGCTCCCCCCCCCCCCTTCCTCTCTCATAACACTGGAACTCGAGGACATCCAATAAAGCTGAATTCAGGAAAGGCAAGAGGAAGTACTTCTTCACAGGCACAAAGCTAAACTATGGAATAAGCTCTCACAAGAGACAAAGATGGCCAGCTTGGATGGCTTTAAACCTGCCTTTAGCTGCAATTCTGAAGTGACCCTGCAGTGAACCCAAATACCAGGAGAATGCAAGGGGCACGATTCCATCACTGTCCAGGTTTCAAAAGGTGCTTCCATTTTCTGACACACACTTGGCTTTCTGCTTAAGTCTGATAGTCTGATTATAGCTCCACCTCCTTAAGAGGTCAATCAATCCTCTTAAAATCATCGCCGCCACCACCACCACCATCATCAGTTTTAATCAAGACTCCAGCTCCCCTGGTTGAAGGAATCAAACAATAGTAAGCTTACATTTGACTCTGCACAAGTTGGAGCCACAGCTCTCCCCCCCCCCCCCCGTCTGTGCACTCCTAGTTGAACTCCTAGTTGCAGGAAGCTAGACAGAGAACCAAGGAGAGTTTGGCTGCTGTGCTGTCCCCCCCTTTGCATCCAAACACTTTCTTAAAATTCACAACTGAAAATACGATTGTAAGAGACAAAAGATTATGTCTATGAAAAGCAGTAGGGACCACAGCTTAGTGGTAGAATACGTGCCTTTGCAAAAAGGCTTGATCCTGGTTACCCCAGTTAAAGGATCTCAGCAGCAGGTGCTGGGAAAGATCACTGGCCAGGACCCTGGAGAGCTACTGCCAGGCAGAACAGATAATTCTGAGCTAGATTGTCCGATAGTTTTGTGGATCATTCCTGTTCCCTTTCTTATAAATCAGGAGAGTGATACTCATTTTCCATCCAGCAGGCATTTGGCCTGTGTTGATTATGGAGGTAAATAAGCCAGCCGGGATAGAATTATACAACCACAGATCATAGAATCGGAAAGTTGAAAGGCAGCTTCCAATATACCACATTTACTCGAGTCTAATGAGCACCTTTTTTTTTTGCCAAATTATGCTGCAAAAAAATTGGGTGCGCATTAGATGGCGCATTAGACTCGAGTAAATAAGCATCTCGGCATCAGATCCCATTAGCCAGCAGTGAGGTGTGGGCTCCACCCCACCTGTCCATTGAGGGGTGTGTGGCTGTGCGCCCCTCAATGGAGAGGTTTAAAGGACCCTGCACCTCACTGCCGGCTCACACCACCCTCCAGACACAAACAGCCCTCCAAAGACATCAGCTATAATATTGGCTCGCCAAAAGAGGGGCTATCTTTTGCTAATGGCAGAGTGGTCCAGACTGTCTGAGAAGCACACTTGTCTGGTCTACGAGAGAGCAACCATAATGGAAGACTTACATGCTATCCTCAGAGGAACAGGAAGGCATTGCAGCAATGAGTCCGACTCTCCACCCACGCATCAGGGTCTCTCCATGGAACACTGTGAAAAACAGGGACATGGTTTAGAAATCTTGAAAGAAGGAAATTTAAATGGCTGCGGCACATACGAAGCTCAAGTCACCACCACAAAGCAAAATTCAAAGGTGGCAGCTTCATTTATGTGGCAATTGCTCATTGCAGATGGGTTAATTCATACCAGGGCATACATGAAGGCTAGCTGCTTCCAAGTACTCAGACACCAAGTTGCATAAAGCATTTTGGCCAAGATGTCATGCACAGAGGATTAGCAATTAGAATACCAATTAACATTTGATGCATTTAGGGAAGGGGGGAGGACATGTTTCTGGACTGCCACTGTCATCATTGTTGACCACTGGCTATGCTGCCTGGGACTGATGGGAGCTGCAGTCCGGCAATATCTGTAGAGCTGTGGTTTCCCTCCCCTGATTCAGAGTATATAAACATGGATTTACACAAGCAATGGGGAACCAGTCTCCATGCAGGGATGGGACCTGGGTGCATTCAGAAGGTGTGTCTCCAACAGTATCAAATCCATGAACGAGAATGCAAGTTGACTCAGGGCAGAAGTACACTGCAATGTATTTAATCAGTTTTATGTCTTGTTTAAGGGATTGGAGAGGGTCCTGAGAAGTCTGTTATTGATGCAGACACTTTCACTTCTACCTGTGAACATTTCAAGTTCACAGAGGCAGGAGAAGGTCTCAGCTGTATGCGTAGGAATCTCTAAAGGCTTTTTAGGTTGGCTGCAGGGTACCTTAACCAATATTTTCCTCTGGGTGCCCCAACACCAGAGGTGAGGTAAGTTACAGTAAGAGAAGGGAGCCTATTTTCAATGTGGCACCCAGTCAGTGGCATTCACGCTCCAGTTTTCTTTTAAGCCATGGTATTATTCTAAAAAAGACATTATGAGCCATCAAGCATTAGAATTGCAACTTTCCCTGAAAGTTCCCACAGTTTGGGGCACTAGTATGTGTGTTCCTCACGGACACATCGTGGAGCACTATTTAGGAAACCTGGATCTAAGGGCATCTATTATATTGTTTCTTCATATTGTAAATTGCCACAGAATCTAGTGATGAAGAATGGTATACCAATATATAAGATGCCATTCCTATATTCAGGGTTTTCCCCCAGCCGGAATTCAGTTCTGGCACCTGTGTGTGCCATTGCCATTGTAAGAGAACAAGGGAGGCATTCATGGTGAGCTCCAGCACCTCTTTTTCTCAAAAAATAGCACTTAAAAAATAGCCTATAATACTTTTTTTTGGGGGGGGGGACACGGGTGGCACTGTGGTCTAAACCACTGAGCCTCTTAGGCTTGCTGATCAGAAGGTCGCCGGTTCGAATCCCCATGACGGGGTGAGCTCCCGTTGCTCGGTCCCTGCTCCTGCCAACCTAGCAGTTCAAAAGCAAACCAAAAATGCAAGTAGATAAATAGGTACCGCTCCAGCGGGAAGGTAAACGGCGTTTCCGTGCGCTGCTCTGGTTCGCCAGAAGCGGCTCAGTCATGCTGGCCACATGACCCAGAAAAACTGCGGACAAACGCCGGCTCCCTCGGCCAGTAAAGCGAGATGTGCGCTGCAACTCCAGAGTCGTCTGCGACTGGACTTAAACTGCCGGGGTCCTTTACCTTTTTTATAATACTTTTTTAGTGCATTCAAGTCACCTCCGTTTGGCAATCCAGCAATCACACTTGCATGGTGAATGTCTGCTTTTCATCAGCGAGCTTAGAGTGAGCTCTTCCTTACAGTACTGACTGCCCAACATGGTGAGAGATAGCTCTGCTTTACAAGGCCAACATGGCAAAAAACATTTGGCAACTCACTTTTCACTCCCGGCAAGTTATGCATGAAAGCCTCCATGTCTACTTGGCCAGAGACTGCAGCCCATTGCCACTTCAGTTCTGGAAAGCAGAAGGCTCCATAGACAAACCCAGTCTCCTCACAGATTTGAGAAGACCTCTTTTGTATGCCAAGAAAGGACAAAGTGATGTTCTCTTCCCCACCTAGGCTGGCCTGCAAACACGCTGCAGCAAACCCAGGTGCCAAGCAATTGGAACATCTGTTGCAACAGACAACAGTGAACTCTCTCTTACTATTTTGGGTTCAGTTGTGTTGCAAATTGTTCTGTAATCGGGTTGCATGGTAGCCCTGACAACATTTGTCCATTAATAGCTGCCGACTGGAGGGGTGGCGGGGAAAGAAGTCGACATTTCCAAAAATATTTTTAGAGGGCGATATTTTTGGAGAGAGAGGTGCTTTTTCTGGGCTGGGTGCTTAGAGGAAAAAAAGACACACTTTTAAGCAGACCAAGACAAAAACAACCCTGCTCCACACACTTTATTAAAGGTGACTAGCTAGTTACAAGCCTAACATCAGCGATGAGCAGCATTACACAGGAAGTTGTTTGGTACAGAGTCAGGCCATTGTTCCACTGAGCTCAGAGCCTGCCTACATTGACTGGCAGCTCTCCAGGGTTTCAGACAAGGGTTCCCAGGCCTACTTATAGATGCTGCGGGTTGAACCAGGGGTATTTGCATGCATAATATTCAGTGAGCTGCAGCCTGTCCCTGAGAGCTTCCTTATCACCAGGACCAGCCAACCTTGTTGCCAAACTCTGCTTTTCATCTCTTGCCTCTCTCTTGTCACACCTCTCATTTCCTTTAAATCCTTACTCAATGCCCACATTTCCTGACACACCTTTGGCACGACTACAGAGTCCTCTGGACACTGCAGTAGCCAAGTGAAAGCATACATAAATGAAAGCCATACATGCTCTTCCCCTATCTGTTGCCATTTCTCTAAGAGCTCTAGCTCAACGGTAGAGCATTTGCCTTGCACGCAGAAGCTGCCAGGTTCAAACCCCGACATCCCCAGGTAGTGGTTCCTGCCTGAAACCCTGGAGAGCCACGGCTAGTCAGTGTGGACAATAGTGAGCTGGACAAACCAACGGTCTGATTTGGTATAAGGCAGCTTCCTATGTCTCCATTCCTTGGCTGTCTGTGCCAAATTTTAGATTGTAAAATACTTGGGGAGGTGATTGTGTCTTATATTCTAAAGCAGCCTTCATCCAACTTGGTGACCTCCAGATGTTGTGGACTTCCAACTTCCACACAGGATGGAGCTCATGGGAGTTGTTTCCCTTCTATATTCATTTCTCTTCTGCTGTAGGGTCTGGGCTACATTAGAGAGGAGAAAAGTAGAATCCCATGCTAGAAAGTGAAGGATGAAGTGACAATCATAGAATTGTAGAGTTGGAAGGGACCCTAAGGGCTCATCTAGTCCAGGCATGTCCAAAGTCTGTCTTGGGGCCTAATCTGGCCCCTGTGGCAGTTTATTTCCTGGGGTAAAATCCTAAAAAAAACCCTCAACAACTTTGGTCGGCCCCCACAGCCCTTCATTTCATCAAATCTGGCCCTCTTTGAAAAAGGTTTGGACACCACTGTTTCTAGTCCAATCCCCTGCAATGCAGCAATCTCAGCTAAAGCATCCATGACAGATGGCCATCCAACCTCTGCTTAAAAACCTCCAAGGAAGGAGAGTCCATGATCTCCCGAGGGAGAACGTTCCACTGCTGAACAGCTCTCACTGTCAGAAAGTTTTTCCAAATGTTTCGTCAGAATCTCCTTTCTTACAACTTGAAGCCATTGGTCCGAGTCCTGCCCTCCAGAGCAGGAGAAAACAAGCATGCTCCCTCCTCCATGTGACAGCCCTTGAGATATTTGAAGATATCTATCATATCTCCTCTCTGTCTACTCTTTTCTAGGCTAAACATACCCAGCTCCTTCAAGTGCTCCTCATAAGGCTTAGTTTCCAGACCTTTGATCTTCTTGGTTGCCCTCCTCTGCACACATTCCAGCTTGTCAACATCCTTCTTAAATTGTGGTGCCCAGAATTGGACACAGTATTCCAAGTGTGGTCTGACCAAGGCAGAATAGAGTGGAACTATTACTTCCCTCTGAATGACCTCTGAGAACTCGCATTCAGACTTCCAAATCAAAACAGAGCTCAGAGAGAAGTTTGAACTTCTATATCATTTTATTTTTATGCTGCCTTTCCATAGTCAAAAGCCCCTAAACTTCCCATGATAGCTGTCTACACTTCCTTGGGGAAGCCTAACTCACTTCTGACAGCTGCAGCTCTGGATAAATCCTGTAAAACCATCAGCTACAACAGGCTGCCATCTTCTAACATTACTGTATTTTTCTTGTTGAAAGTGGGAGAAAACGTTGTTTGAATCTTAACCAAATAGTGACTTGTGTGGACTTTCTAATGAATTGACTTTCTAAAGAGAGATTCTTACATCCAGATAACATCACCATGTTATATGAATAACATTTTAGGTTCATAATCATCTAGTTATATATGTACATAGATAAAAGTTATGTATCCTAATAAAAAAAATCAATAACAATGATAAATAAATAAATTGGGAGGCTGTGTGGAATAGAGGGGAGAAAGTGGAGCAATTCCACTGAACCTCTTCCATCTAAAAAAGGGATGGGGACTCTCTGGCCTGGGAGCCAGATACATCACTCCAGGTATCACTGTCTGCAAACCATGCAACCTCCCAAGCCACATCCCTCCCCAGCCCTGCTTTGCACGCTCCTCACATGTGTTTGCCTGGCTAGAATGTGTCCCTGAACTCTGATGAACTCCTTGCTTGTGAGGATGGAGGATAGAAAGGACCTTGTGAGTGTGAAGAAACTTAAAAGGTAAAGGTAAAGGGACCCTTGACCATCAAGCCCAGTTGTGACCAACTCTGGGGTTGTGGTGCTCACCTCACTTTACTGGCCGAGGGAGCCAGCGTACAGCTTCCGGGTCATGTGGCCAGCATGACTAAGCCGCTTCTGGCGAACCAGAGCAGTGCACGGAAACACTGTTTACCTTCCCGCCCTAGTGGTACCTATTGATCTACTTGCACTTTGATGTGCTTTCGAACTGCTAGGTTGGCAGGAGCAGGGACCCAGCAACGGGAGCTCACCCCGTCACGGGGATTCAAACCACCAACCTTCTGATCGGCAAGTCCTACCCGCATCCCGTGAAGAAACTTAGCCTGCTGTATAAAGGTGATATTCACATTTACTGTTCTTTCTGCGTTGGCCACAGGCCCTGCCCACGACTTCCACAGAGCTCCTGTGAGGTTGCCCAGAAAGGAAAGTGGCCCCTGGGCTGAATCAGCTCCCCACCTTTACACCAGCTCAGTTGGCAGAACACGATACTCTCAATCTGAAGGCAAAAAGTTTTGTGCATTGCAGGTGTTGGACTGGAGAACCCTTGTGGTCACTTCCAACTCTATGATTCTGTGCACCAAAGTGACATTCTCAAAATGCAGTGCCTTGAGGCTTCCATGAGCTGGAGGAGAAATTCCACAAGGAAGCTCAGTTCCTTTAAGAGAGAAAAGAGGTCCGTCCAACCGCCTTAGAAAATGAGGAAGTGTAACTAGACGAAAGCCTCACCCACTTTACCCAAATTGTAACTGCGATTTTGGAGGGAAACCACCAGTTCCCCTTTTGTTCCTAACCAAGAGTGGTGTTTTAAAATTATTATTTTAAGAGCTGCTCTGCAAATCTAGATGCAACCACTGTAGGAATCTTTCATAAACCTTCTGCGAGATGAATCTTCATGTTCAAAACACAGCAGCCAGTCACTACTGGGAAGTGAAGTAGCAGCAGCAGCAGCTAGGCTCACAAAACCAATTCTGTCCTACTCCGGTCCTGCTTTTGCTATCAGCCAGCAATGTGTCATGTGCGTCCCATGCTGGCACATCCCCAAATTGCAACATCATTCATATGATTGCAAGAGCTTGATGGGAGTTCATTCTTCTAACATCTTTTCAAGGAATCCACCAGAATAAAACATCTTAAGGAACTGCCATGAAAAGAGGTTCACCCAACAGCTCAACTGAAAGTCAGCTTCCTCTCCAGGCAAATGTCATCCCTAGCTAGCAGGACCAGTGGTCAGGGATGATGGGAATTGTAGTCCAAAAACAGCTGGAGGCCCCAGTTTGGGAAACCCTGCTCTAGTCTAATATTCTGCTAGTTCATCTGTCAGTCCTATGAACACCAAGCATCAGAAACAAAGCACCAAAACAAGGTAAGCCAGCCTTGTAAATAAGGTAATAACTCTAGAACCTGAGACTGGTTGTGGGAGTGAAGAGGAGAAGATGAACTATGGGAGACACACACACATCCCCAAGCACATGCTTTTGTATCAGCAATTCAAACATTTCTTTTGAAATGTAGATCTGGAGTGTGGAACAGTAATTATTCTATTTCTCTCATGCACCAGCTACAGGATATATCTTTCTTTATATCACAATATTTCAAGCTCTAAATAATTCCCTTTCATGTGCAGCACTATGAAGGTCCTTCTCAGATTGAGTGTGTGTCTGCACTGATTTCTCCCGTCTATGAAGTACTGGGTTTCCCCCGGGCTTCCATTGTGTCAAGGCTGGCCCACAACCTGCAATGTGGAAATCTAAATCCCAGGATCAGAATAAATGATGCACATCCCATAGGTTTTGCTTAAGTGGATTGACAGTGCGGTGAGCCAATTTTAGCATTCAGGTTCTCACCGAAGACTTCAGCAAAGCAGCATGGGAGGGGGAGGAGAGACATCAGGTGGACCAGGAGATAGAAACACCAGAAGAAACAAGAAGAGCTTCTAATTTCTAGAAATCTAATCTCTGGATCTCAGTAAAACATATTCTCAATCTGCACCATTAAGAGTGCACAAGATTCTTAGTCGGGCCATTACCTTCACCTCACTGGACAAGACTTTCCAGAAAAAAATAGTGTCATTTCAGATCCACCATATATATATAAAGCAGCTTTAAATGCTTTTAAGAGTTACGTCCTTGCCCAGAGGTTTTGAAGTCCGTATTGTGATATCAGCTTCATAATTTGTGACCTGGCAATATATCGCGAATCATGATGTGTGATATGCAAAAATCACAACATGGGAAGAATTGTGAAGCCAGTCAATGCCTCTACATTGCTCTATCCTTATTTCAAACACGATGATATATCGGTACAGTGGTACCTTGGTTTTCGAATGTCTCGGAAGTAAAACGTTTTGGTTTTCGAACGCTGAAAACCTGGAAGTAAATGCTTCTGTTTTCGAACGCACCTCGGAAGTTGAACAGCTTCCGCTGAGTCACCGCCTCCCCATTTTCTCTACTGAATTCGCAGACTGCCCTTTGCGCCTTGGTTTTCAAATGTTTTGGAAGTCGAATGGTCTTCCAGAGCAAATTATGTTCGAAAACTGAGGTACCACTGGATATTGCAGTGTTTAGCTGGTGATATATCACAATGTTGAAAACCAGATAACACCCAGCCCTACTGTTTGCCTCTAGATAGTTCCATCCTTATTTCAAGCATCGTGATATATCAATATATTGTGATGTTTAGCTGGTGATACATCGCAATGTTGAAAACCAGATATCGCCCAGCCCTAACTGATAGAGCTCTTTTCGATCCAGAAACCTTTGGGGTAAAGCAGAGCGTGGGAAAGGTACAGCCTTTGGCCTAATTTCAGGTGGGTGGAAGGAGTCCGAGGGAGGAAAGGAGTTTGGAGGGTGGGAAATGGGAGAGGGAACCTGAAACAGATGGAGTAATAGAAGGAGGCAGAGTGAAAGCTGCATGCAAATTATCAGTTCACATCTGTGGAAAGAATGATCTGTCCCTTCCTATGCTGTCCACAGGGCAGCAGCATAGGCAGAGAGAAAGGAATGGGTGGCCCCACTCAATTTAGATTCTGGCCTCACTGCCAACACGTAGACAAAATACCACCACCCCAAGAATACAACCCTCAACAAAATAAAGGTTTCCCATCCCTGGTGTAAAGCAACAGAGGAGACAGCTGCAAAACCACCTCTGTTTCTAAGTGCCTGCCAGTAGAGCTTAAGGAACTCGGATGATGAGAGGGGCTTTCTAGCTTGGATGCAGGCAAGACATAGAGGTTTTCCTCAACAGCACCTGCCAAAACATGCATTCAATTCTACTGTACCTTAATGCAATGAGAATCCAAGCGCTTTTGTTACTGCTAAATAATTCCCACATGCCACTTGCAATCTGCAGAGCCCTTTGTGGTCTGTCTGCTTCATTCATCCATCCTGTGTGTTATTATTTCACAAGTGAAGAACCAACTCTGACCAAAATTTGGCTGGGCTGTGGCAGAGGTGGGACTTCCAATGCTGCTCTCCTAGGTGAAGAATCTTGTTTTAGTCCAAGGACCGCATTTCCTCCTGGGCAACCTTTCAGGGGCTGTATACCAGTGGTGGCAGGTTTGCCGCTGACCTAACTCCCTGACTGCACACCACGGCAACCAAATGCTAAGCCAGGGGCTTTCAATTCATTAAAAAGCAGAGCTGACATGTGCTCGAGTGAGGGATGAGCCTTGCAATCCAATATGGAGGGTGTGTGTTAGGGGGTGGGGAACCTTCTCCAGCTCAATGGCCACATTCTACTCTGGGCAACCTTTTCCGGGGGCCATATGCCAGTGATGGGCAAGGCCAGAGGCAAAGCTGGGCAGAGCAAGCAATGTAAATTTTGCCTTCATACACACATTCACACACCTCTATCTGCCCTCCATGTAGGCAAGTGACAGACATTATCAATATTCAATGACATATTTCCAGCAAGGCAGAAACACTCAAGGAGGGCCTGTGAATATGAAATGTCTTGCAGAGAAGGGGTGTGCTGGGGAGAGTCCCAAGGGTCAGACAGAGAAACTTGGAAGGGTGAATTTACCCTAAGGCTATAATTCCCCACCTATGAAATTGTACAGTGTTTCCCAAACTTGGGTCTCCAGCTGTTTTTGGAATACAACTCCCATCATCCCTAGGTACCAAGACCAGTGGTCAAGGATGGTGGGAATTGTAGCCCCAAAACAACTGGAAACCCAAGTTTGGTAAACACTGATCTAAGGATCTAAGAGCCAAATGCTGTCTAGTGGTTTTACCCCCCCCCCCCAAAAAAAACCTACCATACCTTTCCACTATATACAGCCTCAATGGCAAAATCTATCTTGCAAACTGAAGAGCTGTCAGCAGTTCCACAACTGTGATAAAAGTTGCCATGGATGTACTTCAAAGAACCAGCAATTCCCCATCCACTGGCATCTTTAATACTTGGATGTTAAGTGACCCACTACTGACAAAAGCCCTGGTCCAAAATCAGCTGGGGGAGGGTAGTAAGGAGACAAATTTAAATAGGTTGTGACTGTGCTAAACACACCATGGTGTCCCTGGAGAAGCATGTTGTGTTTGCAGCAACAAGGAGGGCGCAGACGCCGCCTCTACAAAGCCAAACATTCTTTTTCGTCTTCGGGCCAAGCGGCTTCTATAAAGGAAATAGCAGTTCCTGGCTGGAGAGTTAGAAGAGCAACACATTCCAGCCTGTTCAGGAAAGGTTGCTAACAAAGCTAATTTGCATGCCACTGTTTACATATAAATATGCAAGTCTGATGAAACCGTCGCTGTTAAAGCACACTTTTATTTTGAGGACACTGGGTAGGTGAGGACAATTTCTGTACAGAGGAAGGAAAGGAGAACAACTCAGGAGGAAGGAACTGGGCGCCGGTAGTAGTCATCAACCGGTCTAAATCATTTGACAAACCTGCATGAGCAGCTGTTCCAAGTGTTCAGTTGGGCCTCAAAGTCCCAGTAAGGACCATGTTGCACTCTTAAATGCTTTGTGCAAGCCTGAAATAGCTCTCTAAAAGAGATTCCACAGCTAGCAAGGGAGGCAGCTGTAGTTGCAATTGATATTCTTTGTCACCACTGCACACCAACATTAGCCTCCATAGAAAGATGTAGATTGTATCTTTAGAGCAGGAGTGGTACACCTTTGGACATCCAGATGGAGCTGATTTACAACTCCCATTTGTCCTGGCAAGTGTGGCCAAGGGGCCAGAGATGATGGCAGCTGTGGTTCAGCAACACCTGGAGGGCCAAAGGTTTCCCCACACCTGACCCAGACCAAGGCGTTATGCTTTGGAAGCCAACATTGCCATCGTTTTCTTAGATCTAAACCCAGCTTTCTTAACCAAAGCCCTTAAAGTGGCCTGGGACAAAACACCAGGGGTCTGTACTCCTGCATGCACTACCCATTTTCAGGGCCATAAGACAAGGTAGGCAGACTCCAGGCTTGTAGGATCTGGGTTTGTGGGGTGTGTGTGTGTGTGTGTGTTTTACTAGAACACCAACATCCACCAAGCAGAGACAAGGGCAAAATAGTGGCTATGGGGGTGGAGCCAGATATAGAGTGAAGCTTGGAGTAGAGTCTATTCCTTCCTGCATCCCACAAGTCACAGACTGCCAGACCTTGTTATGTGCAACTGCAAATCTGTATCCCAGACCTGCTTTCTCCCCCAAATCAACAGATCAAGGACAGCCTTTCTGAACGTGAATGTTTTAAGCTTAGGCTACTGCTGCTACGGGGGGGGGGGCCCTCCCAGGGACTGTTATCGATAGGAAACAACATAACGTGAGGTTGAGATTCTGCTTCTCACATGCTTCTTACAGTGCCCCAAGTGTAGTGGTAGCCCATGTGGTGCCCTCTAGATGCTGTTGGACTTCAGTTCCCATCATCCTTAGTCATGCTAGATGGGGCTGATGGGAAGTGCAGTCCAACAAGACTTGATGTATCCAGGATTAAGTTTGCTTTGATCGCTTAAGCAGGCTTTCAACCTGTGGATAGCACAGAATAGCAGTAGCAGTTGGGACGGCACATGGGAAGAAGGGACTGACAGCTGAGTGCCACTTCCCTTCAAGATGTGCCGATTTAATGCATCCTTCAGATCTAATACATTCAACCTCAGCAGCTTTGCTGAGCAAAACGGTAAGAAACATGGTAGATTGATTTGATGTTGCTGTTTGCAGCTGAGAAAGGGCAACAGTTTGCAAAATGAAACAGACATTTAAAAGCTCTTCTTCTACTTATTGAAAACACATGTTCGCAGGGAGATTGCTACCAGATGCTGACTTTTAACAAATGATCGGCATATTGATTGCCACTGGGCCCTGCTGCTGTGTAATCAAAATATTGATTAACTATACAATAAAGCAAAAGTTTAAATGGAGAGAAAAGCCGCATTTTGGCAAAAACTGTAGTGCTCCCTAGGAAATGTTCGTGTTGACAAGTGTTATTTCTTATTTCTTCAGAACCACCTTTAATAAATATTGCAAAACATCAACAGCTGAATACGCTGGGATGCCAAATCTCCATCTTGATATCCAAAGCGGCCTCTTAGCAGAGCAGGCTCCAGAAGGCTTCGAGTTCAGGGAGGGTTGCAGCTCCCTGAAGCAGCAGCAAGGAAGAACAAGAAAATCAACAGCCCCCCAACGTTCACCCCTGAGCACACCATGACATGCGCTACCAAGAATCCACTGAGCAAAGACGCTGTCGGGATTGGACGCATTAGATCAGCACATCGGAAGGGAAGCCTTCACAGGCACACTCAACACACCAAATCCACAGAGACACTTGCCCTTGGTTACAGCAGGGAAAAGGTTCAAAACACTTTTGTTTACTGACTTGGAGAGGTCTGCTATACCAAGGATGAGCAATTCCTGCTCTTGGCCACCGTTTACTATCAACACCAGTGCAGAATGGAATGTTTTCTGCAGAAAGTTTATTGCAATGGAAAAAAATATAAAAAACCTTCCAAAACAATTTTCTACGGACAGTTACACCATTTCTAAAAACGAACTGTTTCATAAAATTAATTAATAACATAACGAATGGACACAACAGTGCTGCATTGCAGCGGAAACACTCATAAGTAGCAGGGGAGAGATTCAAGAGGAAAGCTGTGCTGTTTTCAGCGTGGCGCAGAGGTTAAAGAAGACCTGGGAGACCAGGGTTCAAATCCCCACCCCGCAAGCAAGCTCAGTGGGTGATCATGGAGACTAATCACCATCTCTCAGTCTAAACCACCTCACAGGGTTGTCGTGGGGATAAAATGGGGAGGGGGAGAACCATGAATGCCACCTTGAGCTCCTTGCAGGAAAAGCGAGATATAAACAGAATACAATTACAATTAAAACAAACAATCCAAAGGGAGGGGGGAATGAGAATATACTAGCAGCTCTCCTAGTTGTTTGGGGAGGGGTATGGGTTTTTTGGGGAGCAAAGGAAGGAGCATAGCTCAGTGTTTACAGCATGTGCTTTACATTCAGAAGGTCCCAGGTTCATCCCGTTTGTCTCCAGGAAGAGATTGCTGTCTGAAATCCTTGAGAGCCGCTGCCAGTTGGTTTAGTAGAAGACACTGCTGAGCTAGATGAACTAAGGGCAGATCCATTACCATACACTTACAGGACATCCAAGGCACATTTAAAGCATGTGATTTCCCCCAAAGGATCCTGGGAATTGTGCTTTGTTAAGGGTACGGTGAATTGTAGCTCTGTGAGCTGGAAACGACACTTCCCAGGATTCTTGGAGGGAAGTCAGGTGTTTTAAATGTGGGTTCGGTGTGCTTTAAATGTATGGTGGGTGCACTGGCCATACTTATCTGATTCCGTATAAGGTGGCTTCTTCAAGTTCCTCATCTGGATAACTGGTTGTCTCCAAGGCCTCCCCTCCTGGGTGTTGTAAGTAAGGAAACTCCCAGGCTTGATGTAAGCATCTCCCAGGCCCTCCTCAAGAGTGACTGTACCAATACCTCTGCACCCAACATAAGGAAGGACATAGTGAAAGTACAAGCTGTTCAACACTGGAACAGACCGTCTTGGGAGACCGTGGACTCTCCTTCACTAAGGGGTTTCCAAGCAGATGCTGGCTGGCCGACTATCAGAGGGACACGGCATCAGCAGATTTCTTGAGCAGCAGGGGGTGGGCAAGGTGACCTGTGAGGTCCCTTTATGACTCTGAAGACGTAGAAAAATCTGGCTAAGATTGCCTGCGCTTGGCACTTCTGAGGAACCAGCTGCCGATTATATTAGATACTGAAATCTGGAAAAGTTTTATCATATCTGGCTCCAACTTATGTACTTTTGCTTTAAAAATTGAGGCTGATACTGCCCATCTTTCGGGGGAAAAATAATGTGAATTATTAAAAGTGTTGGAGTGAACAACCTTTCTTCTGCCAAGGACCACATTCCTTCAGGAGCCAGTACCAAAAGTTTGTTCATTCCCTCTTTTGGATACCCTCTTCTCACCCTCCAGGAGGCAGCTTGCAAACAGACAAATCTCTCTTGCCAGAGGCTTTTGGAGAGAGACCAAGTACTAGGCTGGCCAGTGGGGGTAAAAATGAGGCCAGGGCCACTGCACCTTTAACCATTGACTGGATATAGCTCAGTCAGTAGCGCATGAGACACTTAATCTCAAGGTTTGATGCCCACACCGGGCAACAGATTCCTACAAGCAACAGGAACACAGGAAGTTTCCTAATAATAATAATAATAATAATAATTAAAAAAAAAAAAAAAAACAGGGCTGCCTTCAGATGTCTTTTAAAAAGAAGATAGCTGCTTATTTCCTTCACATCTGAAGGGAGGGCGTTCCACAGGGCGGACGCCACTACCGGGAAGGCCCTCTGTCTGGTTCCTTGTAACCTCACTTCTCGCAATGAGGGAATCACCAGAAGGCCCTCGGTGCTGGATCTCAGTGTCCGGCCTGAACGATGGGGGTGGAGACGCTCCTTCAGGTATACAGAACCGAGGCCGTTTAGGGCTTTAAAGGTCAGCACCAACACTCTGAATTGTGCTCGGAAACATACTGGGAGCCAATGCAGATCTCTCAGGACTGGTGTTATGTGGTCCCGGCGGCCACTCCCAGTCACCAGTCTAGTTGCCGCATTCTGGATTAATTGCAGTTTCCGGGTCACCTTCAAAGGTAGCCCCACGTAGAGCGCATTGCAGTAGTCCAAGCAGGAGATAACTAGAGCATGCACCACTCTGGCAAGACAGTCCACAGGCAGGTAGGATCTCAGCCTGCCTACCAGATGGAGCTGGTAGACAGCTGCCCTGGATACGGAATTAACCTGTGCCTCCATGGACAGCTGTGAGTCCAGAATGACTCCTGAGCCAGACCATTCGTTAGCTCAGCATGGCTTCCTACACTGACTGGCAGCAGTTCTCCAGAACGTTAGGCGGTTGTCTTTCCCCAGCTCCACCTGGAGATGCCAGGGACTGAACCTTCAAAGCAGCTGCTCTGCCTACTGAGTTATGGCTATTCCCCCAAATGATTTGGCTGTGTTGTTCTTGGTTATAAAAAGTGACCCATCTCGCTCAGTATTGTCTACACGTCCTGATAGTGGCTCTCCAGGGTTTCATACAAGTCTATCCCCGCCCTACCCAGAGATGCCAAGATGCATGTAGAGGGACCTTCTACATGCCACGCAGATGCTCTGTTACTGAGCTATGGCCCTTCCCACACAGCTCTCAGGGGGTGCCAAAAGCAGCCAGGGGAAAGTTTTCAGTCCCTTCTTTTTTCCTCTCTCTTAGCATTTTTAAGGGAAGAGTCCCGTCTACGCTATTTGCAGATATTCAAATAGAAATACTTTCAATAAAACCATGAACGGCTTGAAAAGTATACACTTTGTCGATTTCCAACACCACCATGCCTTGCCCTCAATCAAATATTTCGTTTCAACTCTTTGACTATTGGAATAACTTTTTCTTTTAAAGATACAGGGCAATGGGACATTTTCCAGAGTTTTCTGGGAAATTTGCCAAGGCAAAGTTTTCCAGAAAACCCACATCGCTATCTGGGAAATGTGTGTGTTCTTGAAAAGGGGTGTGTGCGCGAGGGGGAACCAGCAACCCAGATGCAAATCTGCATTTCCCTAAAACTCTGAGCCAAGCTATACATTCTGGTAATAGTGTGTTTACAACTGCGTGCTTAGATGTATGGCCAGTGTTTCCTTTCGGTTTGTTTGGTTTTTTAAGCAGCGACTAGGAAGTGCAATGAAGAGGGAGTGGCTTAACCCATTCCCCACATACCACTTTCCCACTGTTATTCCCCCATTCCGCCCCCCCCCCCGGCAAAGTGCTAGTTTCAGCCGACAGCACCAATGTGTGCAACTAGCAGCTTAAACAGATAACATTTTCTGGTGATCAAGAGCTAATCCCCTACCTTGTAGATCTCATCTGGATTTCACCACCACTTGTTTGTTTCCTGAGGTTAGAGCATGGTGCTGATAGCGCCAAGGTTGCAGGTTCGATCCACGTATGGGATGGCTGCTTGTTTCCGCATTGCAGGGGGTTGGACTAGATGATCCTTAGGGTCCCTTCCAACTCTACGATTCTAAGAAAGCACTTGCCACACTTCTAAGGGCACAACTTAATGAAACGTATAGTTTAGCCCTCACATGCATTTCGTAATAGTCCAGACATGGGGCTGTATCCAATGCAAGCCTTACTCAGAGTAGACCCATTGAAAATAATGGGCAATACCAACCTAGGTCCATTAATTTCACTGAGTTTACTCTGACAATAGCATAGTTGGATACAATCCTTGAGATCTAGTCACCCACATAAGAGACAGAGGGTTTCCCCACTTTAAAAACTGCCGTATTGGCCTGAATATAAGCCCCACTTTTTCCCCAAATTCTGACTGTGAAAAGTGAGAGTGCGGCTTAAATTCGCGAACTTACAAAAATAGGCTTTTCCGATATCTCTCCTGAAACAGACATATGGTAAAATGGAATGAGTGTGAATGCCTGTGGAATTTTAAGGGAGTGGCTTATATTCGGGTATTGTCTTTTTTTCTTTCCCCCCTTCAATTTTAAAGGTGCAGCTTATATTCAGGCCAATACAGCATTTATTATGTTTCTATCTCACCTTTCCTTCAAAGAGCCCAAGGTAATGCATATGGTTCTCTACTCCCCCATTTTATCCTCACAACAACCCTGGGAGATAGGCTAGGCTGAGAGATGGGGACTGGCCCAAGGCCACCTGGGAAGGCGTATGGTTGAACAGCGCCCCACTCAGCTGCCTTAAGCAAGCCTCAGCTTCTCCCCAGCCCCATTTGTTTTATCAGGATTAACTCTGCACGCCTGCTTTAGCTTCCTGCAGAAGCAAATTCACATAACTCTGAACGCACAAAGTGCCACATAACTGCCAAGCATTGTTCTTGGCCACCCACATGCTCACTGTTGAAAAACAAAACACCTTGTACCTTGAACTCAAGGCCCTCAAGACGACAGCATCTCACATTCCACCGCCATGGGTTCAGCAGCCCCTAAGAGAGACCCACTTCACAGAACTCTAGCTAGTTCTGCCTAAAAAGCTACTTCATAGCAGTCAACACGGAAAAAGCAGCAAGCAAGTCCGGCACAGCTATTAACAGCCCCCATTGTGCTACTGCCGAAATCCCAGATGCCTTTGACCACCCCTTGACTGTCACTTAGCAGCAGCCAATCGATAAGGAATCCTGAACTGTTTCCATTTCAGCTGGTAATGGCAAGAGCTGCACCTTTAAGACCTGATGCTTGAGCTTGCCCTTTTCCTCTGCCCTTCCTACCCCTTTTTCCTTATGTGCCATGTCTTTTAGATAACAAGCCAGAGGGCAGAGACCGTCTTATTACTGTCCCTTGTAATAAGAGCCTTCTTGGCTAAAGAGCAGGGTAAAAAGGCTATAAATAAAATGCAAGTTGTCTTCATTGTGTGGTATTGCATCACCCCTGGGATAAATCAAACACCAGTGATTTGCAGCATTATTTAATGTGGATATTCTCAACTACAACAAATTGGATTTCCTTTATTCTTCTCTCTGCCGTCCCGCCTTTACTTCTTTTGAACCTTTCTTAAGTTCCTGCATATGCTTGCAGAATGGGAAAGTCCATATGTGTCTACTACAAGCACAAATTGCTTAATATGTGACTTTAAAGACGCAGTACTGTACACATTTAGGAAACTACCATGACATTTGAGGTGGAGATTGGTGGCGATGAGGAGGTGAGAGATGTGGGAAATTGAGGCGCATCGCTATATGTCCTGTTATCACAAATGTGAAACTAGGGAGAGGGAATTCTTCTACTGTGAAAATCTTAAAACTTTTCTACAAATAAACAAAGGTGTTTTTTTTGGGGGGGGGGGATCCAGTGCAACTAACAGTATAACAGAGAGGTTTAAGAGTTTCCAGTGGAACGAAGCTAACACAACCAAGGCTGTTAATCTACCAGCATCCAGCATTAACACTGCTTGATAGGAAGGACAACTTTTCATTCCTTCTCCGAAGCTTCCTGACTTGCAATCACAACACAGCTAAGGGAGCATTTCCCCCTCTCCTCCCCACCACCTCCTAAGGCTGAGCAGCGCAGATCTTTACAGAAGCAGATACATACCCTGTTCTTTCTGGCAGGGTATTCCAAGGGTGACTCTTCTCTCGCAGTGAGTGTATAGACCATGAGCCCAACAGCAGTGGTCACAAGTCTTCAAAGCACGGCTGGGCATTCATGAAGTCCAGAACCTACGATTTCAAAATAGTTACTTTTAATTTTTTATTTTTAAAAAAGGAGAGATAGTATAGGTTTTCAGTTACAGGTAAAAATCTGGGAAAGATGTCCTGTCCAGTGGTTAAGATCCTAATCTTATCCACCCAACATTAATGGTACGCACCCACCCACCCGCCTTCCTTTTTGATTACCCTTCCATCCAGACTGTTAAAACTCTTGCCAGTTTTTAATGCATATTATCATTGAAGCATCCAAAATAGAATGTCTAGTTGCCATTTTGGGGCTTGATGGTTTGTAGGTCATATTTTTCAATATGACCTTTTGGCTCCTGAAATTCATTCTGATGGTGCAGATAAAATAGATCAGGTACAATTCTACAAGATGTGTTGCTGGTGTGTGAAAACTGTCAAGATCCAAGGATCCCCAGGCATGCAGCTCCAGATGGTGGAGATGTCAGGTGCCATTCTGACGCCCGGGCATCTTCACTTGGTCGCAAGTGGCCAATAGCCAGGTGCAAAACGCGTCTGGCAACTTTTGAATGCTGCCTATGTGACAACTATATTACAATCAAAATTCTTACTACTATTGAAGGCTCAAAATATCAACATTTGTAAAGATAAAATAAAGGCAGCCTGTACATCTGATGCTACAGAGAACGTATAAATCCAAACATCACTTTTTAGCACTGTTACATCACACATAACAGTGCTAAAAGGTGATGTTTGTTGGGCCATGCTTTGGTCTTCCTGCTAAAGCTTAAAGTGGGGCAGGGAGAAGCGTTAGCTTGGAGCATTGGAAATCACATGGTCTCCAGAGCTTATTCAGATTCACTGGCCGGGTGGCATGAGGGGCTAGGGTTTTGCATATTTGATGTTAACCATTCAAAACCAGAATTATCGCAGGAGTGAAACGTATCTGTCTCTTGCTAGTTGGCACCCAGCACATTTGTGGAAATGACCTACAAATTATGGTAATTACATGCAGCTAATATATGCAACTTGCTCTAGCCCTTGGGCTTGAGATACATTTCCAAAGCTACCACCCTTTCTTGAATGTTTGAAACAAATTGCTAAGCCCTCCATCACTGACGTTGCTCAGCTGGGGATGGGAAGAAGGACTGGAATGAGATGCCTACAGGAAGAGCAAAGGTAGCCATGCTGACCCACTAAAAAAAAATCCAAATTCCAATATTAATGAAACTGGATAGAATACACCTCTATTAGAAAGGCAAACTGAGAGTCTGTGCTGTGCAAAAAGTGATCTGTGAGTCTTAAGGAAGATGAAGTTCTTCTTTAGGAGTTCAGTGCCATGAAGCTACCTAGTTGGCTGTCGGCTAGACAACAAATATCTAATACCTAACAGGGTCGCTGTGAGGAAAAGCAGGGAAGGGGAGAACCATGTGCATCACCTTCTGCTGTTTGAGTAAAGGTGGGATATAAACGCAATAATACTAATAAAAATAGCATTTGGTAAGGCCACAGTCTCCCCACCTCTGCTCTGAGTAGCACAGCAAGGCAACTGAAAAAAGCAGAGCTTCCAGGAGCTTTAGAGGAAATTTGTGGTTCGAAAGTCTATTCAAAGAATTTAAGGGATAGGCATCCCACTGGAGTCCAAAGCCATTCTGGAAGAGACAGAGCATCAATTGTTTTGGCCAGATTGCCTGAAGAGTGCAAACATTCTTCTCAATGGTAGCCGTAAAAGGAAACAACTTCCAGTTAATGTTTGCTTAACCACTGCTTGCAACAATTGTTAGTCATTTGTCATTAACAAACACGTTTCTATTACACTGCCACAAATTGGTTAACTTAACACTATGGCCTTGGCATCCTATTACCACTGCGTGCATATTTAAATGTGTGTGTGGAGGAGTAAACCTGTGGCCCTCCAGCTGTTGTTGGACTACAACTCCCATCGTTGGTCATGCTGGCAGGAGCTGATGGGTGGGACTGCCCAACCGTGGCTGGAAGAACATCTCTGATTTAAATGGATAATCCAAAATATCCACTAGCCATCCCTGATTTAAATGGATTGTTCAAAGTATTTTTTAAGAGCAGCACTTCATTATACTGGCAGTTCTCTTTCATTAAAAAAGACACCCTCAGAAATGCACACCTTAAGATGATTTGCTTTTAAAGAAAGAAAGAAAGAAAGAAAGAAAGAAAGAAAGAAAGAAAGACAAAAATCTAGTGGCTGCATTTAAATCTAAATTATAAGAGACATGTATTTTATGAACCTACTTGGCCACAACTTTTTAGCTCAAAGGCCAGTATTTCAGAAACAAAGAAATACAAATTGTGCAAAACGAAGTATTTTAGGTTATTAGTATTAACTTTTTAAAAAAATGAATATTGTCACTTTATTTAAAAACACACCTCTGAACTCACTGCTCGCGTAAACACTAAACCCCCTTGGGGGCAGGGTGTTATGCTTTTTTAAAAAAATCTACCTCCACACCCTTCAGATAGGAAGAGAATATGAATAATGACTGGAAAAGCAAACCACACTGGAATGTGGCGTTTTGTTTGCACGTTTCCTACACAGCCAGTTAAAAAAAAGGGAACACATTTTCTAGTTAGGGAAATCCCACTTCTCGTTTCACTAGCTACAAAGCACTTTCGTTGTTATCCCTTAATTCTTCAGAGAAAAAGACACCCAACTATCTCTTTGACAACCACTGCAAGCTCCCCCCCCCCTGGAGGAGACCTGGATCCTGTACCTGAGCCACACAAAAAAAGTAAGTACCACAAAAAGATTGGGGAGCCCCCAAGCAGGACCCAAACACAACAGCGCTCTCCCTCCTGTGGTTTCAAAAGCATTACTGCAAGGAAGCCACCATGGCTAGTAGCCATCAAACACAGGCGATAAAACATCTAAAAGCATATCTGGTACAGATGCAGACTAGGAAAGATCTCTTACTTAATAAGAGACTTGTTGAAAGGGAAAAGGCAACAGAGACAGAGCTGTCACCCCAAAACCTCACCCTGTATGAAGGTGGCAACGAGAAGTCTATACTACTACGAGGGCACCAGCGAAGTCAAGAACACTGAGTGCTCCACCCCATAAATTAAGTAATCCTCAGCATCTTAGAACAGAAGAAAAGATCTGCTAGTTCAGACCAAAGGCCCATCTAGTCCCGCATTTCATTCCTGGTGGTGGTCACCTGGAATTTTTGGGGAAGCCCACAACCAGGGCATTGAGCCCTTTTCCAGAAAGCCTTTGGTCATCCCTGAGGATGTGTGCAAGTCTTCTGAACACAATGGATCTCCTACTCATTTTTGCCTCACTTCCTCTGCTGTTTGTCTCATGTCTATTTCAGGATGTAAGCTCCTCAGGGCAGGGACCTGCCATACCTGTTTTTTTGTAAAGCACCATGTATGTAGATGACACTAAAGAAATAAATAAAGGAACAGCCTCTTCAGCACTGAGGTATCAACAAGAGGTCATCTTTATCTGACCCTCAATTGTGGAAGCACCTCAAAAATGATGCATTATGACCACAGTCCAATAAATTGACTTCCTGAAAGAGGAGACAGGAGATTGGTGATCTTGCACTACTGGTGGTGGTGAAGGTGTCAGTGTGCCAGACTTTGGGGGCGTGGAGGGGAAGGGACTGACACTTTCCCATTTTCCTCCTCTCACTTGGGGACATTCATTTGGAACAAGAAAAACCACATCCACGTTCCATGCTCACGACTAACACAGATTACAATATTTCAGAGTATAGGGAGGTAGCAAAAGCGTGTTTGGGATGGATTTAAGCGTAGGTGGAAGAATGACTGAAAAACATCAGTGTCAACTGCCTCTGCATATTAAATGATCTTTAATTTCTGAAAGGGGGAAGTGCCTCCTTCAAAAAGAAAAACCCAAAACCAATGACCACACATTCCAAACATTTATGAGAAAGTGGTGTGCGCATATGTGTTTAACCACAGTTTAACCATCCCACTCCGAGCACACCAGGATGGTTAAAATAGCAGCTTCCACCCTGCCACCACTTCAAGCCACATATTAAAAAGGTGCAGTCCCACACACTTACTTGGGAGTAAGCCCCTTTGAATTTCGGCAACCTGCCCTGAGAAAACTTGCCCTGGATTGGACCATGGGTGGATCCTTACTTTGTAGCCTAAAAAGGGGGAGGGGGAGTTCCCACCAAAAAAAACAAAACAACCACACAATTTTGTGAATAAGGGCGGGTTTAATACCACTCCAATCTAAACTCACCCTGGGCCACAAAGTGGCAGTGACGCCCCCCCCCCCCATTCTCCTAGTCACACATCCTGGGGTGGGAAGCAAGCCTCTGAATTTACCAAGTAAAAACGCACCCAGATCAAGCGGGTCCTAACACCTAGCTAAAAGGAGGGGAAGCTTCCAGAGACACAAAATCTGACTACAGACTGCAACCAACTCACCTTCTGAGATAGGGGAGGAGCAGAGGCTTATATTTGGGGTGGGGGTGTTGGAGAGGTGGGAAGTCAGGGAAGATTTACATGCCCCAAAGTTGGGAGGGGGGGGAACTGGAAGACTCTCTCACCCCCTTCCTCCACTGCCCCTGCTTCCCTCATGGGGACTTTCAGGGCCCCCTCACGACCCACCCCAACCCCTCCAAGGGAACACGTATCCCCCCCAGCAGGGCTCCAAATCTTCCTCCTCCCTCTCTCCCCACCCCAAAGCCCCTTCTAACTCGGGGCAGTCCAAAGGGGGAAGAGAGGCAGAGAGAGGGGGGCGATGGGGGGGGAGAGCTGAGGACCTTGGCAGTTGCTAAAGGTGGGGGGGCAGGGAGCCCGTGTGTGAGGGAAGGGAGTGGGGGTGGGGGAAACCGACGGGAGGCTCCCCAGCCCCATCCCGAAACGGACGGGAAGAGAGACAGCCCAATTCACTCACCCCTCCGCACCAGCTCCTTACAGCGGCCAGGGCTCCCACTCGGGCTCAGCCTCCCCTGCATCACTTCCGGGGGGCGGTGTCCGTTTGGGGAGTCAGCTGGCGACGCGCTGACGCAGGGCGGCGCCCGCGCCGACGTGCCTGACGCCGCACGCAGTGAGGGCAAGAGGGGGCGCTGGACTCCCCCGCCCCTCCCCCCCGTCGTCGTCCTCCTCCTGCTTCTGAGGTAAGTAAGGGAGGAAAGCCGCGTCGGGTGAAACTATGCTAGGCGGGAGGGTGGGGAAGGGAGGGGAAGGGCGGGCGATGCCTGTCTCAGGTAAGGGAAGGTGGGAGCGCTCACGGGGGGCGGGCGTGTCACGGTGGAGGCCAAGGCAAGCGTTTTGAAATGAGGAGGGGTTGGTTGTGGGTGTGGCCTTCCGCACTGGCCACCCCCGCCCCCTTCGTATATTGGTACAGCCCAGATGGCTCCGCGGGCTCCCTAGAGCGCTTGAGTTGTTCCTGCCCTCTCCTCTAGAGGGCGCCAAAGCACCTTGGCCTGGCGACAAAATGGCGTCGCCAATGTCAGCCAAGAGAGGAAGAACCTGACCCCCTAAATGCACCCGTTTATAACACCTTGACGCCTCAGTTGGGTCCCTTGGCAGTCAATCACACCCCCTGCCATCTCCTCCCAGCGCTGTGCCCTTGCTCTCCTGCTGAAGCTGCCATGACAACCTCACTTTCAGGGGGTGGGGCTTGAAGGAGCTCAAAGGCGGGGCCTTGAAAACCATGGGGCGGAGCCTGATGGAGCTTAGTTGTGATTGGGAGTTGATAGGATGCTGCTTGAGACCGTGTCAGCCCATTGGGAGTATAGTCTCCTAGGGTGAACCCCTAACACATTGCCCACCACCATTCCCAAAAAGATGCAGATTTGCATTGCATTTCTGTATTCAAATTTTTATTTATTATTTAATATGATTTATATGCCGTTCAAGTTCCCATCAGAAAAGGTAAGGGCTCCGCCCCACCCTGCCACTGTACCCTGAAACTCAGGCTTTCCATGTAACATGCCGGTCAAGTCTACACTATACAGTGGTACCTCGGGTTACATACGCTACAGGTTACAGACTCCGCTAACCCAGAAATTGTTAAGTTGTGGGCGAACATAGCAGACGACACAGCGATTTCTCCAAAGCAGCTCTTTACTTGTGAGCTGGACAGAACTGAACAGCAAACAGCTCAGCCGGCCTGCTTTTATAGGCAGCCGGCTGTCAACATTGCAGCAACAACAACCCAGGGTTTCCCGCCTAAAATAACTGACGTGGACCTGAGTGAAAACTATCTACAGTATTCCCCTGCTGGCCCAGGGTGAGAACTTCAATACATAACAGAAATAGTGCTTCAGGTTAAGAACTTTGCTTCAGGATAATCATAGAAATCGGGCTCCAGCGGCGCGGTGGGAGCAGGAGGCCCCATTAGCTAAAATGGTGCTTCAGGTTAAGAACAGTTTCAGGTTAAGAACGGACCTCCAGAACGAATTAAGTACTTAACCCAAGGTACCACTGTATATGTAAAGCAGTTACACCACTTATAACAGTTACAGCTTTTCCCCAGTCATGGGAAATGTAGTTTGTTAAAGGTGATGGGGTTTGCACATCTGTGAGCTCAGCACCCTTTGCAAACTACACTTCCCAGAATGCTTTGGGAGTAGCCATTTTGATTGGATGCCGGGTTAGGGGTGACCACAGTTTCTGTTGCCCCATGACACCATCTCATGTGTTCAACACCACCACCCATAAGTCATAGGTAGATAGGGCGTTAGCCATGAATGGGGAAACTTTGGGGTCTCCAGCTGTTGCTTGGGAGCCAACAGCTTTCACCCCCAACCATTGGGCATGCTGGCTGGGACTCTTTTGAGTTGGATTCCAACATCTGTAGAGCCACAGTTGCCCCACCGATGGTGTTAGCTGATGGGAAAGTTAAATTAAATTATATTCAAGCCAGCAGTTAAAACATCAGTGACAACTGAGCAAAGCTGAAGCCCGCAAAAGGAACCCAGGAACGTAAGGGAAGACTTTGATTTAATATGTGAGCCTACCCTTGAAAGCAATAAGCGAAACTGAAATAAGGAGAGGAGCAAGAGCAGCACTTGCTGTGTGTATGTGGCTTTCCACCTTCAACCCAGAAACCATCAGCATTACTGGTGCAACTTCTGAATGGGCTCAGTTGATCTGAGTCAAAGCAATGGGAGGTAGGAAGGAACTGGTCATATCATGGGCAAGCGTAATTCATGGGGAATAATTAGCTTCATTAATATTTAGATCCATTGTTTTATTTTGGCCTTGGCCCAGTACTTGATAATTTCTATTATTTTCTGCGTGCTTAGTCACCTTTGCCAAAAGGCCAAAAATGAATAAGAAGTGCAAATCCATGATTTTGCTCCGGATTTGGGTTGTATATTTTTGGATGCCTCATTCTTATAATGAGTGCAGAGATAGCTGAGAATGTCATTTGTCGTGCTAAAGAAAAAATAAATAAAAGAAGAGTTCCAGGAAAAGACTTTATTCATTCTGCTGAGACTTATAAGGTGAAATTAAATTGCTGGGCTACAGCGTTGACCAAATTCTACATGTATTGATGTTTTGGGAGAATTTCCTAGGGGGTGGAAACAGTTGTCTGATTGCATTTTTAAAAATGGAATAAGGCAAATATTGTCCCATTAGTCTTCATCAGAACATTCTTTTTATTTTATATAACAAAATTTAGATAATTGATTGCAGTAGAACCTCAGAACAGTTTACATACAGAACAAAATACAAAAATTATGATTACCGTATTTTTCGCCCTATAGGACGCACCGTCCCATAAGGCGCACCTAGTTTTTTGGGGGGGAAATAAAGGGGAAAAATTATTTTCCCCCCCCCCCAGGCACGGGGCTGCGGCGGGGGAGGCCCGAGCTTCCCCCGACCCCAGCCCCCAAACAGGCAGCTCTCTGCAAGCCGTGGGAGCCCAGCGCTGGCTCCCGCTGCTTGCGGAGAGGTCTGCGAAGCCTGGGCGCGCTGATTTCAGCGCGCGCAGGCTTCGGCGTGCAGGCAACTCTCCGCAAGCAGCGGGAGCGCTCCCGCTGCTTGCGGAGAGGTCCGCGAAGCCTGGAGAGCGAGAGGGGTCGTTGCGCACCGACCCCTCTTGCTCTCCAGGCTTCAGCGAAAGCCTGCATTCGCCCCATAGGATGCACACACATTTCCCCTTCATTTTTGGAGGGGGAAAAGTGCGTCCTATAGGGCGAAAAATACGGTAAATACAATTAAAAGTGAGTATTAAAAACATTCAAAAGTAGCTGCAGACTAAAGAGAGAGTAAAAAAAATCGATTTCTGTGTGTCTGGATAAGCTTGCCTAAACAAAGATGTTTTAAGAAGGCACTGAGAAGAGTCCAGCAAAGGCATTTGCTTGATGTTAACAGACAAGGAATTCCCAAGTATAGGAGCTGCCACAGTAAAAGTTTCATTTCTTATGAATGCGGAACAAATATTATGTGGCACCTCTAGCAGTGCCAATTCTGCAGATCGAAGCGGCCGAGTGGGCATACCGAGTGGGTAAGGCGATCCCACACGTGCAAAGTATAAGAGGCTGAGGAGTTCTAAACTTTCTTTTTAATTTATGTCACCAAATAGGAGAGAGAATAATGTTTGAAAAAACAAGGAAATGTGCCTATGATCCTTCCCTCTCTCAATTCCACCCCATGGTTGGTAACGTTACTATCCAAATTGCCTTTGGTTTCAGGTCATTCGTGTACATTTTTTCCTGACAGAGCAGATCTTGGATGTATTCGAAGCAATGAAAGGATTTCTCTAGAAAAGAGCTTGAGTCAGTGTTTTGCTTCTGCAACTAGGAAATGCAGTGAAGGGCAGGTAGAAGTCCTTGCAAGATCATTGGCGGCTCCTGAGCAGGTCCATCTCTTGCTCCTCTGAACCGCCCAGTGCTAAGAATTGCTGTTTTTTATATTTATTTTTTAACGATGGGTCTGTCTAGTTCAGTATCCAGCTTCTGACTATGGCCAACCAGACTGTTTCTAAAAGATTGGCTATTTTGTTTATTGAAAACCATCTTCTCTCTACTGTTCAGCAAAAAAAAAAAAAAAAAAAAGACTCCCTAAGTGAGGACTTGAACCCAGGTTCTGCAGCCATAGCCTAATACATTCACCACTACATTGAGTTTCAGAATCACAGCTGCCAATGCACAGGAACGAATCAGGGACCTTTAGATATTGGCTGCATTCGCATCTAATAGTAAGCCATAAACCACAGATGGGGAGCCTCAGGCCTGTGAGGCAAATGTGGTCCTCCAGGCATCAACCCCACATGACAAGAAGGGCTGCAACCCAGTGGTAGGGCATCTTCTCTGCATATCGAAGATCCCAGGTTCAGTTCTCAGTATCACCCAGTAGGGCTGGGAGAGAACCCTCTCTGTAACCCTGGAATGCCCCTGCCAGTCTCCGCCAACACTGCTGAGCTAGGTGGAACCAAGACTCAGTTTAAGGCAGCTTCCTAAAATACCCGACTTCACACAAAAGATCAGAGCAGTGCATTGCTAACCGGCTTGCAACCTCTTCAGCAGCTTCACCAGCCCTAATCCCGTTCCCCTTTTGCTCAAATCCCAGCGCACTAGTCGAAACAGAAGCTTGCCCAAGTATCTTGCACAAAGAGGGGGGCGTTTGAAATGCCCACCTGCTCCTGGCATCGTTAAACCAGATGAGCTGTTGTCGCAGGGGGGGGAAATGAATCCTGTTCATGCCAAATGACTTGATAGTTTAATGCATAACTGTGCACTGGAAAGAAGGTGATCTTCTCAGCCAGGCAAAGAATCCTCCTTCGTTCCCCTTCTCTTCAATGTCACGGGGGGCGAAGCATGCCAGCTGTTCATTCTTCCTCGTAGGAAATCTGCTGAATGTCCACCACAGCAGCAGGCCTGTTGGCTTTCTTCGCTCATGTTTTACCCCAGGGTTGAATTTGACCCACTGACTTTTCAGTTGTTGCTGCAGCTTAAATGTGCGGAGCCGTGAATGATGATCTGTCACCGCTCCCAGCTGCAGAGCAATTGTGGGCCATCACTTCAGCTAAGTGTTATAATTTAGCTCTTAAGACAGCGAAATGGGGACTCCCGACACCGGCCGTTCTTGGAAAGGCGCCCAAGAGTGGCGTTAAGCAGGCGCCGAGAACAAAGGCCAGAACGTCCCCTGCTGATGTGATTCCTCCGCAGGAAGGTAGAACAGTTGCTTTGTATCGAGAAGGTCCAAGTTCAACCCCCAACATCTCCATATGGGGCTGGACAAAAAACCAAAGGTTCTCCCGATCTGACCTGCACTTGGTGAGGACAGTGCTAAGATAGATGAGCCAATGGGTCTGATTCAGTATAAGCCAGCCTCCTATGTTCCTGTGCACAGATGGATGAGTGGTATTGAGAGGTAGACAGCGGGAGACCTCCTACCCCCAGAAGGATCTTAGAAGTGGGTTTCCTTTCTGAAGCTTTCTCAGCTCAAATTAGGAAGCTGCTGTGCCTTTAGTGTACAGTTGTGGGGAACTGTCAGCCTTCCAGATGTTCCTGAACTCCAAATCCCATCAGCCAGCAAGCATGGCTCAAAGCCAGGGATCATGGGAGTTATAGTTCAGCAAGATCTTGAGGGCCAAAGGTCTGCACACCTGAGCCAATTGCTGAGCATTTTTGTGCAGCAGGGCTGGGGGCTCTGTGGCTCTCCAAATGAAGGAGCTGGCTATGTTGAGCCTGGAATGAGGAGACAGAGAGGAGATCTGATAGCCATCTTCAGATATCTCAAGGGCTGTCCCATGGAAGATGGAGCAAGCTTGTTTCCTCCTGCTCTGGAGGGTAGGACTCAAACCAGTGGATTCAAGTTACAAGAAAGGAGATTCCGACTAAACATAAGGAAGAACTTTCTGAAAGTAAGAGCTGCTCAGCAGTGGAACGGTCTCCCTTGGAAGGTTGTGGACTCTCCTTCCTTGGAGGTTGGCTGGGCATATGTCATGGATGCTTTAGCTGAGATTCCTGCATTGCAGGAGGTTGGACTAGATGGTGCTTGGGGTCTCTTCCAACTCTACAATTCTATGTTTATATGATTCAAATGTTGTTGGACTCCAACTGCCATCAGCCCCAACGATTTTGGCCAATGGACAGGGAGGACGGGAGTGGTAACTCAACATCATGTGGAGCGTCACAGGTTCCCCAGATGTTGCTACAACTTGCATCATCCCTGGCCATTGGCCATGCTTACTGGGGCTGATGGGAGTTGCAGTACAGCAATATTTGGAGAGCCAAAGGTTCCCCATCCTTGTTCCAGAGTACTGAACAGTGGCCAAGTGCCCAGTCCATCTCCAAAACAGAAAACGTTGCATTCACGGTGATGCTGTGGTCCCTTCATTGGAGGAGAGGTTTAAATCTGGTTTGCCCAATAACTGCACCAGCCAAATCCAGTCCCCTAATCCCCTGTTGTGAGACAGGCAATCTGGCTTGGCGGGTTTCTGAGCCGTTCTGAAAGACCACCATTTTCTTTCAGCCTCCCAAAGCCTAGTTAAACATTTGCCATCTGTTCCTTGAGAAATGACAATAGGTCGCCTTTGCTGAGAACAGTTAAGAAAGGGAGTATTGTGCCCATCTTGTTGAGAATTGCTGTCTGGATTCACAGACAACGAAAACTTAGTCTTGAGTTCACAGAAACCTCCAGCATTAAAAGACCAGAAGCCCCGAACAACAGACAAGCTTCTGTTCTGAGACGTAGGTTGGATCTGCATTCATCGTTCTTGAGTCAAATGTGTTCGTGTTTTAAATGGATCCCTGGCTTGGATCCAGCATGCCCTTTGACATACCCCCAAACATTTCTCCGACAAAAATATGGGCGTCCTAATTTTACTATTTACACCCCACCCATCTGAATGGGTTGCCCCAGCCACTCTGGGCAGCTTCCAACATATATAAAAACATAATAAAACATTCAGCATTGAAAACTTCCCTATACAGGGCTGCCTTCAGATGGCTCAGGGATCTGATAATTCCATAGCTTCCCAACATTTCTCTACTGAAAATAGGGACATCCTAAGGAAAAACAGGACATTTCAGTGTCAAATCAGAAACTGGGATGGCGTATGTAAATCCGGGACTGTCCCTGGAAAATAGGGACACTTGGAGGGCCTGGGATTCCCACCTCCTTCCCCCAAGTTGGTACACGGAAAGTAAATGTTCTCTGTCATTGGCAGATGATAGTAGTTTTCTGTCTTTTCTGGGTCTTTGTGTTCAGCTAAGAGCCATTAAAATATTTGAAAACTAATTAAGGAGTATGTGAAAATGTCCCATCTGTTTGGAGGCCTCCTCCCACCCCCACGACCATAAATGTTGGTGGGTCTGTTCCCTGTTTCTCTAGATGACGCCCGTCACCCGTCAAGAAGTTCTTGGCCTTTATCGCAAGATATTTCGCATCGCCAGAAAATGGCAATCGGCATCCGGCCAGATGGAAGAGACCATCAAAGAAAAACAGTACATTATAAATGAAGCAAAAACGTTATTCCTAAAGAATAAAAATGTGAGTGTTTGCCTTGCTGAATATTTATGGGTTTTGAGTTGGCATCGAAGGTGGCAGGAGGACTGGCTTTTTCCCGCTCTGTCCCAGCTGACAGGGCAAATGCTCTTTGTATGCAGACGGTTGCTTCTTTTTAGACCAGACTGTGATCATCATCGGGTTTCCCCATGGAAGAAACAAATCCAGGATCTATTATGAAACTAATGAAGCTCAAGCTTCAGGGCCCCTAATCTTGGAGGGGATGCAGAAGCAACTGTAGTAAAAAATTTGGGTCTATTAGACCCAATTTGAGTTGCAATCCCAAAGCAATCCCAAAGCCAGCAGCACAGATGTTGTAAAGGTGTGGTGATCTGTGATCTGTTAGGATAGCAGTGGTTACCCAGACCTTGTTATCGGTTGTGAAGGGGCTCCCATGACCGTTCAAGCTTCAGGGGGCCCCAAATGTACGTCTGCCAATGAACAAATCATAGGTCAGGGGTAGGGTGACTTTTTCAGCCCAAGGGCCACATTTCCTTCTTGGCAGCCTCCCAGGGGCCACATGCTGCTGGTGGGTGGGGCCATATGCCGAAGGGGGCAGAGTACATAGCTGTCAACTTTTCCCTTTTCTTGCGAGGAATCCTATTCGGAATCAGGGAATTTCCCTTAAAAAAGGGAAACATTGACAGCTATGGCAGAGTAACAAATGTGAATCTCGCCTTTGTAGAATAAGCTAGTTTCTGCACCGGCTCAGACATCCCTCTCTTCCTTCCATCCAGATGTAAATCCTACTGAGGTGGCGTACAAAAAAACCTCTGACCTGTTGTTGTTTTTTAAACAACAACAAAAACCACATACCCACCCACAACAATACCAGCATTTGAAAAGCGGTCAGGATCCTTCACACAGAGCAGTTCCTGGTTAAATGGCCTTAGCATAGGGAACAACCCAGTTGTAGGTCCTGAAAGATCAGCTGTAGATCAGTGTGGTAAAATACAACCGTAATGGGCTGTAATCTGATGCAACTGTGTCGAATCGTAGAGTTGTAAGGGACCCCAAGGGACATCTAGTCCAACCCCCCGCAATGCAGGAAATCTCAACGCTGTCCTCCATCCAATTTGAAACCCTGTCAATTTGAAATCCCATCCTGACAAGACAGAAGTACTGTTTTGGGGGGACAGGAGGCGGGCAGGTGTGGAGGATTCCCTGGTCCTGAATGGGGTAACTGTGCCCCTAAAGGACCAGGTGCGCAGCCTGGGAGTCATTTTGGACTCACAGCTGTCCATGGAGGCACAGGTCAAATCTGTGTCCAGGGCAGCTGTTTACCAGCTCCATCTGGTACGTAGGCTGAGACCCTATCTGCCTGCGGACTGTCTCGCCAGAGTGGTGCATGCTCTGGTTATCTCCCGCTTGGACTACTGCAATGCGCTCTACGTGGGGCTACCTTTGAAGGTGACTCGGAAACTACAACTAATCCAGAATGCGGCAGCTAGACTGGTGACTGGGGGCGGCCGCTGAGACCATATAACACCGGTCTTGAAAGACCTACATTGGCTCCCAGTACGTTTCCGAGCACAATTCAGAGTGTTGGTGCTGACCTTTAAAGCCCTAAACGGCCTCAGCCCAGTATACCTGAAGGAGCGTCTCCACCCCCATCGTTCTGCCAGGACGCTGAGGTCCAGTGCCGAGGGCCTTCTGGTGGTTCCTTCATTGCGAGAAGCAAAGCTACAGGGAACCAGGCAGAGGGCCTTCTCGGTAGTGGCGCCCGCCCTGTGGAACGCCCTTCCAGCAGATGTCAAAGCGATAAACAACTACCTGACATTCAGAAGACATCTTAAGGCAGCCCTGTTCAGGGAAGTTTTTAACGTGTGATATTTTAGTGCATTTTTGGTTTCTATGGAAGCCGCCCAGAGTGGCTGGGGAGGCCCAGCCAGATGGGCGGGGTATAAATAAATAAATAAATAAATAAATAAATAATTATTATTATTATTATTATTATTATTATTTATTATTATTATCCAATGTGAAAGCAGACCAGACCCTGCTTTTCTTTGCAAACCTGCTAGCAGTTTTATTGCTGCACCAAGATAAGCCCACAAAAGCCTGTGGTTTTTAGCCCCCTTAGAGTTCAGCAGCCTGTGTTTTCATGTTGGCTGTAGAGGTGGGAGAGGCTAGTCCAGGCAGGGAGCCTCTTAGCAGGCTAGTTACAAAAAATGCCTTCTGCCAGGCAGGCTGGCTGGCTAAGCAGGGAGTTCCATCCCTGCTCCAACCAGCCTCTTGGATTTCCATCTGTGGAGGAAGAGATTTTCCTTTCTCCAGATGCTGCTGCAACTCTGATCAGCCCCAGCAAGCACGGTTGGTTCAGCAATGTCTGGAAGGCCAAAGTTTCCCCACACCTGCTCGGTGTGTAGCACGGCAAGAGGTGGGCTGTAGTGACCTGTCTTTCCTTTGCCAGCCTGCTCACTCACCTGCATGGAATTCCTGTTCGCCTATGACTACCAGGCGAAGGCTCAAATGTAAGGATGCCCTGATGGATTCTTAAAACATGCGAGTTCTGTTTTAAGAATTCCTCCTTTGAAATGTTTGGGAGACAAAAAAACCCCATGGCTTTGCTTTCCTGAACTGTGAGCGATATATATTTTTATCAAAAGTAGACCTACAATTTAATTAAAAGACAGCGCAGTCCAAACGGGTAGGCGCAAAAAGAGCTCAAATTAGACACTCCGTGGGAGAACAAAGAGCTGCTCTGAGTTAAATTTGGAATCAATCAAAGGGCTGCTCAGAACCCAATCCAGAGAAGAGATATGGGTACCTCACATTTAACAACGCTCTTTGATCCCATTGATTTAAATGGCACTTAGGCACACAAATTTCCTTCTGAGTGTGCTGTGTGGCCTTGATCAGCAGCAGACTTTGAACAATGCTAAAATTTGGGACCCCGACGTCTCGTGATCTGTTCTGCAGCATTGTTTCGGCACCCCCTGCAGGCTGACGCCCAGTGCTTCCGCAGCGGTCCTGCTAGTCTAAAACCGCCTCTGCCTTGATACTTGGCCCAGTGGAGGCTGGTCTGTTAAGGTGAATGGGGCATTGCCCCACCAACCTCAACCTCAGATTCTATTTTTTAATAAATAGAATCAATAGAATGTCCTCGCTTGGGCTAGTGGGGTGGGGGACCCTGCAAGGTGATTTTTGAGATGGCTAATTTCTACATGGATTCACAGCTTTCTGTTTTGATTTCTGTTTTGTCTTATGTTGTTTGAGAAGTTAACAGATCCGAAGCTGATTAAACAATGTATAGACGAATGCACAGCGAGAATAGAGATAGGACTTCACTACCACATCCCATATCCAAGGCCTGTAAGTAGAAATCCACCTGATGTGAATATCTTGGCCGCATTACTCCATAGAACTCCACATGTTCTAGACAGAAGCTATTGAATCACCCCATTTGCTTCTCCAGGAACAATCCTACAATTACTGCTAAGCACATGAGTCAGGCTGAATCAGGAGTATATCTTCAAAGATGTCTCCCACATCTGCAAGAGTCATTAAAATGATGTCTTTTAGTAACACAAGTTGCTTGGAGAATCAGGATGTTGGCTTGATATTTAATTACCATGTAGCACCGATTCTCAAATTTTTAGACTTCAAATGATATTAATTATCAGCCCACAGACAGTCACAAAGACAGTTCCTTCTGTCAGCATTCAATTCTTTTTGCAAGTGGGGGTCCAATATGGCAGTAATCCATTTGTTTTTCCCCTGCCCATACAGTGTTTACTATGATTTTACTCCCCAGATCTCAGAACCTAGGCTGAATTGATAAACCACCGATTTTTGATAAAGCCGGTTTTTGAGATCGGCTGGGAAATCAGAGACCACAGCCAGCAATTGGATTGCAAACCCTCATTTGGCAGAATGTTTGAATTGAAAAACCATGGTTACGCCCATTGCTGTGCTTCCAGAGGCCATTGGCTCAGAGACATGAGCACGGAGTGAACAGAAAACAAAGTAGACCCACAGCTCTAAATTATGGTTTGCCTGTACCTTTGAAAGCTCACTTCATGGTTTGGGTTCTGAACGGTGGTCAGTGGAAACCATGGTTCAGCACACTATCTGAATTGAACCTCTGGTCTTATTTCAGTGTAACAGTAAATGGTGAAAATACTAATCTTGGTCAGTTGGTTCCTTCTCACCCTTTCTGGAGCAAGGAGTGGGAAAGGAACCCTGGCTTAGCATTCAATCTGAAGGAGATATACTGGTTTGTTTGCTCCCGAAGCCAAAGTTAGCTTACTTACTGATCATGATTTCTTAGAGCAAAGCCACTCATGATCTCTGGTTTAGAAACCAAACTGTTTCCTCCACACACTAGGAAGGAGGAGACAAATGGTCCAGAAATGCATGTCCATGGTAAACATTAGCTATGGTTCAACCTAAGGTGTGAAAAGATGGACCATGGAATGCCTTTATGGAGACAGAAACTGGGATGTGACTCTACTTCCAGGCCCACATGCAACACCCCCTTCATTGGGCTATGGCAGGGGGGTGGGACTGGTTGCATGTGTGTCTGTTTTCTGATTTTTTGCAGTTTCCAAACGTTTGGGTTTTTTTAAAATTATTTTCTCCTTGCTTCTCATAGACTCATCTGCCTCCCATGGGTCTCGCCCAGCAGCAAGGCCGTACTTTTCGACATCAAGAGAAGCTGAGAAAGCTTTCCAAGCCTATCTACTTGAAATCCCACGATGAAATTTCATAATCAAGACTGTTGCCTGTGTCATCCTGGACTGCTTGGCAGATTCCTTTCATGCATAAATGAAACTGGTGTGGTTTGCACTTGCTGACATTGCCCTCAAGGCCAGGGGCCCACTTGATCCTGAGAAGGCGATGAGTAAGAATACAATCAAACGGTCTTGTATTTATTAAGAGTCAGCAGATGACTCACCAATAAAAGTCAGATGATTTATGATAGGAAAGGCAAAGTGTGATGCGTCTTGCATTGTAGAAGGATATAGCACCATGCAGAAAGGGTCAATAATCTTCTGAAACCTAAAACATTGTTTTTCAAAGACTACACCAGCATGGTGTGGCAAGTAGAAAACACCTCTAGTAGACAACAGAATGGTCTAGTTTGGCCAATATTTTCCCCGGCCTTTTTGCACATGGCTGAGGAGTGAGATTGTGCCTTCCATTCCTACCCACTGGGAGCCCTAGTCTCTCTCTACATCCTCATGCAGAGCCATGACTTGTGCATAAAATCCATCGCATGGAGGCTTAGCCAGTGCGAGATCCTGGCATGTTTCATGTGCGCTTATTGGGAAGTAGATGTCAGCCCACAAGCACTCATTCAGCATGTTACCCACCCAACTCATTTTAAGGCTCTTGTGCCATTGATGAAGCACTCGGTCGGCTACTGTGCCCTATGTTTGAAAAGGGACAGGGTTGGAAAAACATCAGCAAAGACAGAAAATAACCCTCTGGCAAGATGCCTGAAATAGCCCTCCAATTTAGACCAGGGTGGGAAACCTTTGACCCTACATTTGAGGGGACCACAACTCCCATCACTCCTGATCATTGACCTTGCTGGCTGGAGCTGATGGGAGTTGGGAGTCCAACAACATCTTGAGGACCACATGTTCCCCATCCCTGGTTTATGCCTCCCTTTCAATGGATAATAATTTTAAAGCAGGGATACAGATCCTGTGGCCCTCCAAATGTTGTTGGACTCCAACTCCCATCAGGTCCAGCCAGCATAGCTGATGGTCAGGGATTATGGGAGTTGTAATCTAACAACATCTGGAAGACCACAGATTCCCCTGTTTTATAGCTGAAGGTCTAATCTAGATTTGCGTGTGGGTCAAAATCTGCCCTGCTATTAAGAACATACTGTTCCATGTCGGGAGATGGTACAGGCCAATTGTTAACATAAACAGAACTCCAGACAAAGCATGGAATGATCCACCTAAGGTTAGCAGGATAGTGGTGTCGCTGGCTGCCATAAGAATAACGCAGGTCAGCCTGAGCTGTTTGATTTGAATGGGGTGATGCGGTGAACAGCAGCTTATGAACACTTCTTCAAGTGTTTTGTGTTCTTGGTAGCAACTTGTGTCAACAGGGTATGACTCAAGTAAGAAACCTTTTTCTTGCAAATGACTTGAAAGCACAACTTTTATCCCATCAGAGAATTCTACAAGGTAGAAATGCAAAGTCCTCTTCTTTTATCTCTGTTAAGGCTGAATTGTTTCTTGTGTTGTATTTGTGGAAACGTCATTGTAAGAGGCCTGAGTTACTCTTCCCCAGAATGTGTAGCTTCAGTCATTGCACACGTCCTCTAAAATGTGTCTAGCCTATTCACTGCTTGAGATGTATGTTGTCCATTAACCACAGACAGCTGTGCAGAGGGTTTTTCCCCCTTTGAATATCCATCTTTTGAATTCTGGGCTTAAAGGAACTAAAAGCTTGAATATCCAAAGTATATAAATAAGGCAAGTGAGCTGGTGCAATGAGGTATTGCATGGCCTAATTAGCTGAGTCAATATCACTATCTGGTTATGGCAAAAGCTCAGGGGTAGAACACCCAGTTCTGCAAGCAGCTCACTAGATGGCCCCAGGCAATCAGAAAAGGGTCTCTCTTCAACATTCATGAATTAAACAGCATCCAAACCAGCTGACTCCTGGGAAAATGCAACTTGGTTTTAAAACGGAGCAACAACAAAACCGAGCCCCAACAATATACACCTTTTCAGCTTTTGAAATTTGATCAGGGCGTCTTGAAATTGCTGCCCTTTGAAAACCCGAAGTTATTACACCTACGATCCCCTTTCAAAGCATTTTGCACTTCTTTGAGAAAAGACTCTGCATAAGCAGAAAACAGTTTCACAGAGTTAATTAAAGCTTCCACAGGAGAAGGCTGGAAGGTACAGCCCAGCAGAAAGTGCATACCTAAAAAGAGGAGCTGCTGCTGCAGGCTTCCCCCCCCCCCCCCCCACTCCTCGGAGGGGCAAGGCTGATTTCCCCACACTGTCTATTTTGTGCTTCGTACCCCCCACACTTCAAGTGGACTGTCTCCCTTGTTGATGTTTTCCCCCATGAGTAAAGGTTACAGCACTAGGGGCTTTTTAGCTCAGCAAAAAAGCAAGGACATAATAGAAGTGGATACAAATATGCATCATGAGGAGAAAATGGACACGGACAAACCTTTCTTCCCCCTCATAATACTAGAGACAAGGAATCAGCCAATGAAACCGAATGGTTGACAATGCAGTGTCTTCCATAGTTTATCTGTGCACAATAGGCTATTGGCACAACAGCACCCTCCCCACTTGTGGTTCCCAGCAGCTGGCACTGAGTGGCAGACTGCCTCTGGCAGTGTGGAGCAGAACAAAGCCATCATGGCTAGCAGCCATTGATTGCCTTATCCGTCAAATCCGTCAGCCTTTGTTTTCAGGCAAGTCCATATGTCCTCTGATATTTGGGGAACATCATCGCTCACCATAGCTTTGCATGCAGAAGGTTCCCAGGGTCAATCTCCAGCAGAAGGTGATAAGAGAGAGCCCCTGTTTGGGGAGCTGCTGCCTTTCAGAGTAGGTTACTTCATTAGGCAGAGATATACTCTAACCTGGTCAAAGGCAGCCTTCCTATAGAACTGGCAAACCAAGCAGGCCACGTTCCAAGTTTTTCAACCTTGGCACAAGACAATTTCCCTGGAAGCAGATGCTCTGCCATGTGTCTTTCCATCCTTCTGCATGTCTTCCTTGCTGCTCAAGATACAATTATTCAGACATGCAGCCTATGTGTCATATTTGACTCATCCTCTTCTTTCTTCTACGTCCAATCCAGTCATTTCTTCCTGTCCAACTGACTACAATAATAGCTTTTCCCCTTTGAAGTTGTTATCTATCCTACTGCTTTCTATGCTGCTGTGGGTGTCGGTCCCATATTAAATAAATGAAGTGTGTGTGTGTGTGTGTGTGTGTGTGTGTGTGCGCACGCACACACACACACACACACACACACACACACACACACACTACCTAATCAAACAGCAACATAAAGGGGGAGGGGAGCAATAAATAAATAAAAATCAAAGGTGGCAGACTTAAATAAACTTTGTGATGCCCAAAATCTGTGTTCCCCTCTCAGAGCTGCAAGCCCCAGAGTTCCCTAGGAAGAGGAACTAACCACTCTTAGCACCCTTAATAACTCCAGTGCCCAGGATTTTAGAGGGGGAAGTCATGAGTGTGTAAATAGGTATGATACTGCTTTAAATGTATGGTGCAGATGGCGCCTAAAACCACAAGATTAACATCTGGGGCAGAGAGGGGAAGGCAGAGGGCAAGGAAGATGTTACATAGGAATGGATGGATTATGAAGTCACAGGATCAAAGAGCTAGAAGGGAATAAAGGGTCATCTAGTTCAACATCCTGCAATGCAGGGGCTCAAACCCATGACCCTGACCTGAAAATGAAAGCCATGGTAGGAATTGGGGAAAGCCAGAAGCGAAGTTGAATGAAATGGCAAGGCAAAGAGTTCAGTGAGAGATCTGGCAGTGGTGCCTTTTGCTTCCTCTTTCTGGGAACACACGCCTGAGTCACCCTGAGAGCAAACGGTTTGCTGTTAGAACAGGGGAAAGGAAGGGCCCACTTCTCAATCCTCAATACAAAATGGCTTGACCCAAGAGAGAAAGCAAACTGAGAGCAAAGCAAAGAGGACCTCCAGACCATCACTAGTCTCAGGTGAGATTCAACCACATCCCAGCAAATCCTGGTTGTGCAGTCGAAGGTGATTGGGAGGCCTTGCACAACAAACCCACTCCCCCCCCCCAAAAAAGAATGCTCTTTTTACAATAAGAGATGAGAAAGTGCACTGGAAAGTGTGGGATAATGCTGGCTTGAAGCAACATCGCTCACATGCACAGCATACATTTAAAGCACATGGCTTCCTCCAAAGGACCTAGAGAACTGCAGTTTACCTCTCACAGCACTACAATTCCCAGGATCCTTAAGAAACTACATTTATTTGTCTGTGAGATTGTCTTACCCCATACAGGCCCTCTCGGACTGCTTTGATCTGTGGAACTGGCACAGATATTCTGCATCTGTAGGAAACTGATCTTTTAATGTGGCCCCTACACTTTGGAACGCCCTGCCATTGATATCCTGCTGGCAGCTTCAGTGCACTCTTTTTGGTACCTATTTAAAGCATTCCTGTTTAGACAAGCCTACTTCTCTATCTGAAATACTGACGTGTTCTTAGTTCACTGCTGGTTTCAATTTTCTGAATGTTTTAAATTGTTTTTACTAATAATTTTATTGTTGTATTCTTTTTTTAAACCCCTTTGAGGGTTGGTGTTGTTTTTAGAATCAAGCAGCATATAAACTTTATGAAATACATGCATGCAAACATAAATGTATGGTGTAGATGCAGCTGCTGTCTAACCTCCCTGGAAACAAATCAGGATGAATGTGCAATAAAACAAGTTGCTCAAACCTTAAGTTTTCTTTATTTTCAATGGGGCAATGGTTGTAGCCCGAGACTTCTTTCTTTTCAAAGGGGCAATAGTTGCAGCCGTGCTTTTTTATCAGAAAGCACAGGCATATGACACCAACCATTTAGTCGTCTAGCTGGCAAAGCGCAGCGACGCCCCTATTGATCCAGTGCTTCTGGGGCAAATCGGAAGGGAGCTCAATGGAGAGCACGTAATTGGTGGAGTGGCCAGTGGTGGACAAGGTGCCTCTCCTGGCACTGGTTTTGTAGACGGGGCACAGGTAAATCCCTTCGTGCAAAAATTTGGAGCTCTCGCCAGGTTTCAGCCAAATGATGGGCAGGGAGTCGTAGAGGATTTTGGGAAAAGACTCTCCAATCCGCATGGTCTCCCTGTCCCAGCGGGCCCCTTCCAGATAAAGCCCTTTCACGTAGGCTCCATCTTCAGGCAACTGAGTCATACTGTGCTCCTGTGTCATCACCTAAATTGGGTGGGGGAAGGAAGGAAGAGATGGTGTATTAGAACATGGCCTAGGTCTTGCAGAAGGAAGGTTCTATCCAGTGCTAGTTGCTAGCTGTGGCAAGGAATGTCTCCTGCGGATCTGAAGCACTGAAGCAGGACGTGCTGAAACATCACACCCAATCCTCTGTGACTCAATCTACCCAGAAACTCCCCAAGTATCTACAAGGACTGCCCATCATGCTTTCTTCCCCATCCGACTAGCTCACTACGGGCTTCTTAAACATAAAGAATGGAAGAGAAATATCTACAAATGCTTGCAAAAGCTAGATCCCAACACTGGTCCTCATATTTCTAAATGCTCGTTACACTTCAGTTCATAATGCTCTCCAGACTTATTACTTTTGAATCTGTACTCTCTGCACAGCTCCCCAAAGACATTTTCTGAGACAGGGTAAAGATAAATCCCTGAGCTCCTCCCCCCCCCCCTTTCTCTAACAACATGCCATCAATTATTTAATATTTTACTATTATCTTCTAACACTAAGGGATCAATTAAGTAGGAAAACGGCCTCTGTTGTTTCTGGCCTTTGAATGATCTGAATGGACTCTGGAGGATGCAGCTTCATAAATCCATGTTTTGTGGAAGGAAGGAAGGAAGACTTTTTTTACCAGCCTCAGTGTTTTACAATGGAGATCAGTGGTACCATCAGAGCAAGTGTGTGTGCCCAGGGCTCCATGTAACAGAATGAGCAGCCCCCCCCCATGCAGTAGGATGGCCTTTTTGAAGTAAATGATATAATATGCACTGGTATTTAAGGAGAGATGGGTGGGAGCAAGTCCATGAACTCTAAGATTACCTAACTATACTACTAGCAGATATGCTTTATTGTTCCCTAGATTCCAGTTCATGCAAACGTCCCAATCTTCAGTAGCCTAACTCTGATCTCTACAGATGGATTGGCTGAGGGCGATGGAAGGAAGACAAATTTTCTCAGTGTACACCTTCTGAAATTAATGGGCATGACTAACGTAGGTCCATTAATTCCAATGGGTTTACTCTCAGTAGGATTTCGTTGGATACAATCCTAGGTTACCAAGTTTCATTTTGCATAGTATACAGGAACTCTTAAACATGGAATGAAATTGCTTTACTTACCTCAAATTCAAATCCAATGTGATCTATTGGGATGGTGTATTTCCTGGCATAGTTCTGTGAAACTCCTGTCAAGAAGGACTGAGTAAAGTAGAAACCGGAAATCCAAAACACAATTGGAGGTCCGTGATTGATCCACTCCTGGGTTTAACATGAATCGGCAAAGCAAATAGTTATTATGTGGGATTAAAAGAAACAACAACTGCATACGGTCAGCTGTAAAGTCTTGAAGGCCAAGAGCTTGGGGTAATGGAATCTCAAACCGTCAGTCTCCACCATTAAACAAATGCAAATCTGTAAAGGTTTAAGTCCAAATTTATAAATATTAGGATAAGAAACTGACACCCCACTTAGCTGAAAACACCAGCATGATCCTTAAGCATATATAAATATAATTTAAAATATTTAATTTAACACACTTTTTTGGTGTACACATCTATTTCTGGGGCTTTTATTAATTAATTTATTGTTGGCAACTGCTGTCTCTCTTTGAAGCTTATCTAATAATTAAGGGTTGTCACCAACTAGTCCTACTCCAGAGCAGACCCATTGAAGTAAATGGATTTTAACTTGAATTTCACATTCAATAGGTCTACTCTGGAGTAGGACTAGCATTCGATGCAGCCCAAGATCTCTTAACAGCGAGAGCTTTTTTAACCTCTATTCCTGCAACAGTTCTTCTAATCTGTGGCTCTTTCTTAACCACCTAGCTAGCTTTCTACTTCCTGTCTCCATTTACACTACTTAGATACTACCGAGTTAAGCCATATATAAACTTTTGAAGTAAAACAAATAAAATTGCATCCTGAGGGAATATTGAGTTCCCCAAACCAGTTCTATATACTTGAGCCATCCCAATAAATGTCAACAAACCACTAAAAAAAAGAAAACAATAATTAAATACAAGCAAACATTGACAGAAGTAAAACACACATGAACACACACAAAAATCTTTTAAACCCATACAAATGATTACAGTAAAAACAGCATGGCACCGACCCTCTCATTAAAAGCAGTCAGTTACCAAAAGCTTGTTGGAACAAAAAGCTGTTCACCTGCCTGTGGAAGGACAACAAGAAGGGAGCCAATCTAACTTTGGGAATCCCTAGAGGAGGGAGTCCCAAAGTCTGGGAGCAACTACTGAGGAGGCCCTGCATAGGATTGTTATGACTCTGCCCATTTTGATCTCTCTCAGTTTCTCAAGTCAAATCAAGTCGTTTTATGACAGTCAATGACCAGTATCAAGACAAAAATGCCAAATTCCAAAATTTAAAAGCTCAGAACAAAATAAACAATGTAAAATCACTTACATAAAAAGGCAGTTCTGGCTGGACATTTATTTGTCCAAAAGGAAACCGTGTCAGAAAAGCAACCTCAATTGATAGACACTTACTCTTGGTATCTCATTTTTCTAGTCTTAAATCCAACCCCCTCCCCCACATTTCCACATCACTTTGCAGAGCTTTTTTTTAAAGTGCTCATGAAAATTCATTAGCATTATAGTGCCAATTTCTCCTAATATACACATACTTGCAAGCAATTTTCCCTAATGGAATGAATGCATTTTGGTTTGTTATAGTCACTAATATATGCACTTCTATGCACTCTTTACCACAATGCATGCACCTTTGTACACATTACTTGGCTGGAGATCCTCACTGCAACCTTCAGAAAAGTGCAAAATTTGAAGGCTAGCTGTGTTTTGGTTCACATATTGCTTTGAAAAGCACAAATTAGGGAAGACTGTGTTTAAATGCAAACCAGATTGAATTCTTCCTCCATCTCTACTCATGTGTAAATGACTTTGACAACAACACTGAACCATGAGAGCTAAAGCATACCTGAAAGAAGACCAGCCTCATGAGAAGGTCAGACACATAACTCCCCATAGGCTTCAAGGATGGGTAGGATTTGGCTGCCCACATAGGAGGCACTTTGCCTACAAGCATGCTGTTGAAGACATCCTCGAGTTCTGAAGACATCAGCACCTGGCCTTTGATGGCTTTAAGTAGGTTGACAAGGCTGCTGCGGACAACCTCTGTAAGCCTAGAGGGAGAAGAAATGGTTCTGAATCTGTCCTGAATCTGTTAACCATAGGCTCCCAGGTCAGATGAAATGGAAACCTAGGGTTCCACATGACCTTAAGCATGCTGTTAAATGAGGAAAGAGGGCCAGAACTATTATTAGGCAGAGTGGATGGGCAAGTGATGGGGTGACAGCAACATTTTGGAGGGTGGAACTCTTTTGTGCAGTAGAGGCCTGCATGCCCTCAGGTGCAGTAGGGGACACTGTCCTGCCACAGTCAACTGCAAGTCCCATCACCTTCTGTATATGGAATAGCAGGTGGTCAAATATCTGTGATTTTGCTTGATGTCCATTATGCTAACATAAAATATACGCGGAGCTTTCAGGCCTGTGGCTGCTCCATCATTATTTCTATTAATATTGCAGGGTGGAGAAGAAGAAGAAGAAACCCAGAATCCTACCTGTTGAACCTGATAAGTTCTTGCCTAAGAACCGTGTTCATGGACTCCCTGTAAAGTACTGGGTACATTTCCATCACATATTCTAGGTCAAAGTCTTGTGGTAACTTGGACAGGACGTCCTGTGCCAGTTCCTCTACCGTTTCCTAAAATCAGGAAATTGGACATTTTTGAAATGGAATACACTTGAAAATAGCATTTTTTGTATGTTATTCTTCAAATACGTAATTTTTCAAACTCATTGGCCCTTTTGAGCTTATTATGCTTTTAGTTGTGCTTAAAAGGTAAAGGTAAAGGGACCCCTGACCATTAGGTCCAGTCGTGACCGACTCTGGGGTTGCGGTGCTCATGTCACTTTATTGGCCAAGGGAGTCGGCGTACAGCTTCCAGGTCACATGGCCAGCATGACTAAGCTGCTTCTGGCGAACCAGAGCAGCACACGGAAATGCCGTTTACCTTCCCATTGGAGCGGTACCTATCTATCTACTTGCACTTTGACATGCTTTTGAACTGCTAGGTTGGCAGGAGCAGGGACCGAGCAACGGGAGCTCACCCCGTCACGGGGATTTGAACTGCCGACCTTCTGATCAGCAAGTCCTAGGCTCTGTGGTTTAACCCACAGCACCACCCTGCTTAGCACGGCACTGAATACATACATCGTAGTAAGAGCTATGGATGGATGTATGTCAGGTGTCAACGGTCAGGGTAAATAGGTGCATCTTCAGCATATGATAGAAATTACATAATGAAGCTGCTAGACACACCTCTAAAGGGGTGGAATTTCACAGCTTAGGGGATGCCACAAAGAATGCCCTCTCCCAGGCTACCAACACCCGTGAGGGGAGCCAAATAACCAGATGGGCCCCTTCTGCCAACATTAACATCCAAAAGGGACTGTCAGGATGGAGGTGGTTTTTTAGATATTTGGGGCCTAAGTCATTTAGGGCTTGAAGCACTAAATGAAGCCACAGTGTCATTTGGTTACCTGTGGAGATTTGCCACCGCCACCTGCTTGTCGGGGCAAAGTCAGCAGGACACTATTGAACAGCAGGTTGGTCTCTTGGTTATCCTTTGTGATATCTGCATTCTCGTGTAGCCCAAATACTCCGGGGTGGGTTATAATTGGCAGACTTCTTAAGTAGTCTATGTAGGACTGTAAAGAAATATATAACAATATGTGTATTTTAAGAATCATCACCAGCAAGCAGGTTTGCTAGATAAGGAGGCGGTATTGTTCACACTGCCCCCAATTGGTACAGACTGTGATGCCCACATTTTAGAAAAGCATAAGAAAATCCCTGCACAACCAGGCTAAAGACCCGTATAGACCAGCATCTTGTTCTTGCAGCGGCCAAACAGATCCCTCTGGGAAGCCCGCAAACAGGACCTGAGCACAACTTGTGATTCCCAGCAACTGGTATTCAGAGGCATTTACTGCCCCTGATAGTGGAGGGAGAAAATGGCCATTGTGGCTAGTAGCCATTGATAGCCTTATTTTCCACGAATCTGCCTAATCCACTTTTAAAGCCATCCAGGTTGATGGCCATCATTATTTCGGGGTGGGGTGGGGAGAGAATTCCATCGTTTTACTAGGCGCTGTGTGAAAAAGTACTTCATCCACACCTTTTGCTCTCTTACCTGGTATGTCCCAAAGGATGGTACAAAATATTCCCCCCCTGGGGAAAGCTGGTAGTTTTCCAGGACTTCTACGTCTTTGCAATACACAATTGAAAGTAGAGAGAGCAGGAGACGCCTGTCCTTGTCGTCCGTTACCCTCCCACCATAGTTACATTCGCCTAGGAATAGAAACAACACATTAGAATGAAAATGGTTAGATGTTTATGCAGCATACAGAGATACCTTCTGTTTAAAACAGGAGACCAATAAGACTCTGCTCACAAGGTGACTGGAGCCCACATACAGCGGGCTCAGGGGGAAATTGGAACCTACAGGTGGGACATCTTTAATAAACAGCCATATGTTAGCTAGCCTTGCATGACTAGGGATGATAGAGTTTTGTCAGAATTGGACTCCCATCATGGATCCCCATATACTTTGGGTGGTATGGTGGAGGATGGTGGCCCAGATGTAACAGGAAACCATGGTTTTGGGCAAGATTCCAGATTTAATCGCCACCATATCCTGGTAAGGCTGGGAGAAATCCTTGCCTGTGACAAAGGAAGGTATCGGCCAGTCAGAGCAGACGATACTGAGCTAGATGGACCAATGAACTGACTTTGTATAAAGTCACATGAGCTGGAGTATGACTTGCATGCTCCTCTCTCTCCTCTCCTCTTTTCCAGCTGTTTTGCTATGGCCACACTGAGAAATGGGGAAGGGATGTATGCAAGCCTTGGGGGCTCATTTTCATAAATGATAAGCCATGCTTTTAGCTCACTTTTGTAATACGCTCACGTTTGTAATGATCAACCATAGTTTAGCTAAATCACGCTAAGCTCATTTTCATGCTAAACCAGCATTATGTCTGAATGTAGCCATAATGTCCGTACCTGTAAGATATGTGAGAGCTTCAAATGGGGTTTCTTCATATTCATTCAGAAACATCTGAATCTGCCGCATACTGATTCTCAGATCAGATTCATTGAATTCATAAGGAATATTCCAACCTGTCCAGGTCAGAGTGGGGGGAAAGTGAGTCTGCAATACAGCAAGCTTTGTTCTGCTGATGGCAAACAATAAAATGCCATTCAATGCTAATAGACTAATCTGAAACAATACTATAGTGAAGCCCAGGCATTTGTCTCAATATTGTATCCAAGAGGGAGATATTTATCTTTAATTAACTTCCCTTATAGTGCAACGATGTGTTCCAGGTCTTACATTAATCTGAGCTGCTAATGTTAAATATTATTTATGTGCCCCTCAGCTGTCATTTGAAAATTGCTGAGCTCAAAACTGAACAGCTACATTCTGATGGACACAGAAAAGGCACAAGTGCCCCTGGCTAATTTGAACAGAAGCTCTCTATAGGCCACCTAGGAAATCTGAGCAATAGATCCAAGTTTGTAACCACATAAAAATGTTTACCTTTGTTATTTGGGGTGCCTTTGGCAGCAAAAATGGCCCAGTGGGCAGTAGTGACATACATGAGGAAATCTTCAATAAAACTAAGCCCCAGCTTAATCGTAGAAAGAGCTATGTACTGATGCAAAACTGAACTGTGGGCTCTGGATCACAGACTGACACAATGATTGGTGCAATGGTTGTACCATTAGTGACATGGGGTCAAAAGCGGTTGCCAGTGCCTATTTAATCCATGCTGTGCTTTTCCTTAGTTTAGAGTTGTAGCACATATAAGATGATAGCATCAGTGTGGTGTTGTGGACAGAGCAGTAGATTAGGGAGATCCTCTTTAAATTCCTCACTCAGGAATAGGGATGGGTGAATCTGTCACTTTAGGTTTCTAATATTTCCAATCTTAAATGCAGTTCTTCACATTTCTATACAAGTTTGAGGTTGTTGTTGTTAAGTTCTCACAAAAACTCGCTGGCATTTTAGTGCAAATTTCAAATATACACATTTTTGTGTGCAATTTTGCCTAATACATACGTACATCCCCCCCAAAGCCACTTCCCTGAATGTAATGCATATTCATACGTAATTTTCATGTGCATATGCAATTCTGCACACCGTTTACCTCAGTATGTGAACTTTTGTAAATACAACTTGGCGGGGAAAACCGCAAAATTTAGAGAAACGTGAATTCTGAAGGATGGCTGTGAATAAGGTAGATTTGCCTTTAAAGGCGAACTGAGTTGGATTTCTCCCCCATCCCTACTGAGGAACAACACTCAGTGAATGACTGAGTCACACTCTTTCAGACTTATCTACTCACAATGTTGTTGTGAGGATAAAGTGGGAGGGGGTCAGATAGGAACCATTTATACTGCTTTCATCCTGGACAAAGAATTGGACAGACACCATCTCAGAGCCTGCTCCAGCCTCTGCTGGCCACAGAACCACCTACCATCTACCTAGTCTTGGGTGGAAAGGAGAAAGACGGATGCAGACGAAGACCATATGCAAACCTCCTCTGGCTTGACTTTCTGTTCCCACCTCCCCAGAGCCATCTACCACAAAAAAAAACCAAAATTGTTCTTGAAAACAATAAAGCACACAACTTCTTACCTAATGGACCAAAGTTTCTTCTTTCTTGCACAAGAGCATGGAAGAAGCAGAGGCCAAACAGCAGCTTCTGCCAAATTTCTTTCTTTTCGCAACTGTTAAAGAACATGGGGTCAGAAACTGGGTCGTTGAGGTAGGATCGAAGGAGATTTGCTCTCACCCCTTTAGGTGGCTCGTTGGTCATTTTTATTCCATTCTGGAGAATGCTGACAGGAAACTTTTCGGATGGATAACTAGTCAGCCACAATCTAATGAAGTTGGGAGCAGAAATAAATTTGGTTACATGGTGTGGATGCTGTCTATGTGTAGATCAGGGGTTGCCAGTGTGTGCACCCTCCAGATGTTTTTAGACAACTAGCAACCCTGGCTACTGGCCACGCGCCAGCCCTGTATCAGGAAATTTTTAATGTTTTACATTTTATTATGTTTTAATATGTGCTGAAAGCCACCCAGAGTGGCTGGGAAAACTCAGCCAGATGGTAGGGGTATAAATAATAAAACTATTATGCTGGTTGGGGCTGGTGGGAATTGTGGTCTACAACATCTGGATGGTACCACCTTGGCTACCCCTGGTGAAGATACACAAGCTAATTTTCGCACATTTGAATAACGGTTAAGTATCTTGTGTGTGGCTTTGTAACAAATGTGTTAGAGGCCTGGTTCTCGTTGAGGTGGTCAAGCTGTGTCTGGACCGTACCACATCAGACTCAAGACAGGAGCTCAGATGAATACACCTTTGTGTTTTTTTAGTTTTTTTAAAAGGGGGATCCTGCTACATAGAAGGCTCTTATGTGCAAGAGAAAGGGAGACTAACACTGTCACAAAGCACCAACACAAACCCCACCTCAACCCCCTCTTTGCAACCAGGAGTACAATGGTCACCACCAAGACATGTAGTAGTGTCAGTGAAAAAGTAAAAACTGCAGAGGGGCAGTTACAGGAAAACGTTTGTGTTGACTCTGCACAAACCACTGCTTCCGATAGAAAAAGTTCTAAAAAATGTAATGATCCCCAAATCTGGGCCCCCACCTTGCCCTGAGGAAGACTCTGATGAAGAGGAGAAGCAGGCAAGGAGGGGACCTTTCAGCACCTCCTTCCATGCCTTTCCAGCCAGAAGATGTAGTTCTCCCGCCACCCTCAAACCCTTAGGATGAGTCCCCGGTAGCATTTAGCTTCTTCAGTCTTGTAGAAGTCAGCAGTTATGGAACTGAACAATAGCCCTTTAAAGAACACAGCCAGCTCCTCTGCAAAGGCAGGGCAAATTGCGGGACAGGGTTTGCCAACCTTAACCTCTTTGCTGAGACAACATCCACCCATTAAGCACAACAAAGGGAAGAATGCAGCCACTGGAGGTCACAGGACCTTCCCGTGGTCCTGATAGGGCTTGCCTAAATCTGGGCGTATATTAATTTTTATTTATTTCACAAGATCTATATACCACTCGATTGCAAGAAAACCTCAAAGCAGTTTACAGAAAAAGTAAAATCATAAAATCATATAAATAAAATCATCTTAAAAAAAGAAAAAAGAAACAACTATTGAAAACATTCAAAAATAAATAAAATCAACGATGGGGGCAGGGAGGGAAAGCAGATTAAAATGTAAGTCAAGATTCTATATTTATGGATGTGTTTTTAGCAGGCACCAAAAAGAGTACAGTGAAGGTACCTGCTTGGGAGTTCCAACTGAAAATATCAATTTCTTACAAATGCGGAACAAGTATTATGTGGCACTTGTAACAGTGACAGTTCCACAGATCAAAGCAGTTGCGTAGCATACATGGGTTAAGGCGATCTCACAAGTAAACTAGTGACAAGCTGTTAAGGGCTTTATATACAGTGGTACCTCGGGTTAAGAACTTAATTCGTTCCGGAGGTCCGTTCTTAACCTGAAACCATTCTTAACTTGAGGTACCACTTTAGCTAATGGGGCCTCCCACTGCCGCCACACGATTTCTGTTCTTATCCTGAGGTAAAGTACTTAACCCGAGGTACTACTTCCGGGTTAGCGGAGTCTGTAACCCGAAGTGTTTGTAACCCAAGGTGTTTGTAACCCGAGGTACCACTGTACTAACATATAGATGTGACCTTGGCCCTGAACTTGATACTGCTAAATCGAGGCACATGCTACTGAGCCTGATCTTACCTGCATGACCTTGCTCACTGTGATATTATCTGACATGGCCTCAGTGGGAAGAGATATTTTTCTAATATTACCTTCTTTTAAAAAGCCTGCTGCCATGTCCTCTGTGACCCCGGAACCCCAGGGGATCAGAACTTTCATTGCACCACTTTCCTGACCAGCAAAAGAGGATGTCTGGAGCCCAGGAAATGAGATTTCTACAGCATCCATGTAGACTGAATAATAGATATTGAATTCTTGCCTGAACTTGGTATGAGTATTCTCAGGTACTATAACCTCTTCACAGATTTTTTCCAAAGCAGGCATCCAGCTGGTTGCGAGATGGCAGTTCTGCAGCACAACCCAAGTCCCGTCCACGATAGCCTGATTAATCATCTTTGCTGCTATTGGGCCTTGGCCCTGGCCAAGTGAAATAGTCTGGATGCTTTCCATGCCAAGATCATCAGCAAACTTCAACAAGCCTAGCGTCAAATATTTAAATACAAATCGTTTTAATAAATGCGCAGGGTTTTAGTGTCAGGAACGCTATTCAAGAAACCCAAATGGTATCTTCTCAGTTAAAGTAACTGTAACCTTTAGAAGACATCTGATGGCAGCCCTGTATATGCGCTTACGTTTTTTATATATGTTGGACGCTGCCCATAGTGCCACCCAGTCAGATGGGAGGGATACAAATAATAATAATAATAATAATAATAATAATAATAATAATAATAATGATGGTGGTGATTGGGAATTACAAGTGCTTTTTGGAGGACTTCTGGCAAGCTGCTGCTGCAAAGACCTCTGCACCCAACATATAGAAAAATTAAGGAATGTCAGTAGGAAGCTACTAAGCTACTTTATACAGAGTCAGAACATGGGTTCATCTAGCCCAGTAGTGCCCACACGGACTGGCAGCAGTTCTCTCCTAGCCTTATCTGGTGATGCCAGTATCTGAACCTGGGACCCTCTCCATGAAAAGGGTACCATGAGCTGTGGTCTTTCCCCACTGAGTTCCCTCTGGGTGCATTTTGTGTGCTGGAAAACAGGCCCTGGGGCAGAGGGGAAGGTTGGACCTACAGATGAATCTGGCCCAGGAGATGCTGCCTCTGGGGATCCTAGTTTGAGGGTCTCATAAGAGCATAATAAGAGCCTGCTGGATCAGCCAATGGCCCATCTAGTGCAGCATCCTGTTCTCATAATGGTCAAGCAGATGGCTATGGGCAACTCGCAAGTAGGACTTGAACACAACAGCACTCTTGCCTCCTGTGTTTTCCAGCAACTGGCATTGAGAAGCATTACTGCCTCTGACCATGGAATCTCTGGCTCAAGTTCAGAACTGGGGACCCAGGTCTGGGTCCAGCACCTCATCTGCTTGCACTGCCATTTTTTTAAAAAAATCTGGCTGTGCACTCCTCCTCTGGGTCAGAGTTTGAGCAGCTGCTCAGGGTGTGGGTAGTGAAAGGTGAAATTATAGCTTTGTTCAACAAAAAGGCAGTATCATGAAAGGAGGATTTCATGTTGGGTTATTTAAGAAACCTCACCTGCCATGGGATCAGCACCTGGCGACAGGACAAAAATCAGAGGTGCACAGCAGTTGGAATCATGGTAACTTCCAACGAGATCAAATGTTGGGGGTTCGATATATATCTTCCCCATGTTGTCTGAGATGAATAGTTGGGTGGCCGGGATGATTTTATCTGGTCTCAGGCATCGGAGGATAACCATGCGGTCAAGACCCGTGACCAGATTCCATTCACCGGGAAACTCTTCTTCATGAGGTTTGGCAGAATCATAAATCAGTTTCCATTCCGTGACATTGGACTCCACATGATCCAACAGCCCACGCAAGTTTTTCAGCCCTGAGGCACGCACAATTTCGGCCCACGATTTGTCAGACAACCACTCTGGGGCAGGATTCGCATACGGGTTCTCGAGCGCAACCCCACCCGTCAGAAGGAAACGCCAGACCTCATCATCAATCTCATCTCTCCCTTTCATGATCCCTATAGTCAGAAGTAGGGAGAAAAGAAGCTTGTCCTTCTCAAACAGGGATCGGCAGACGTTGTTGTAGATGCTGATTGTGAAATGGTCAATTATGAATTCAATCCTTTCTTCCAAAACATCGCTTTTCCTGCTATTGGCAAGAGACTGGACATAGAGGTTAATAAACCATATCAGGGAATATTGATACATTGGTTCAATGTTAGCCAGATCAGAAATGCAAAAGAAGACTGTTGCTGAATGAACGGCCACTGGCTTGTACCCCATTCGGGTGGCATCTATTTCCATTTCAGTAATAGTGGCAATTTCCTGCTTTTCAGATATTTCTTCAGACAACTCTTTGGAAGAAGAGAGGATTTTAATGGCTGTTTCATCTTCTAAGATATTTCCTTCCGACTTGGAAAGAACTTCTAGGATTTTGTCTTCAATCTCCTTCAGCTGTTTCTTGTTTGCTGCACTTTCTACAATCAGCTTGTTCTTCTTCTCTTCCAGCTCAGGCTTTTCCTTTGCAGCCACAATCCCAAGAAGCTGGTCCTGAAGCCCTAGAGGGGTGATCATAAAATTGAGCAGACAAACTTTCACAGCAACTTCAGGAAGATAATGAGGATTCCTTAAGCGTGTGGTTATGTAAAACTTGAAATCCCTTGAGTACTCAATAATGTTCTCTCCCAGTCTCATGTACTCCACACCTTGCTGTTTGAAAGTTGCCTTTAGCAGCACCGGCTCCAAGAACGCGTCCAATTCCTCGCCAATATTTTCAAGCAAGACTGGGGTTCCAAACTGGATGGCGTTCTCCAAAGTCCTTACATAGTTGGTGTCAGACAACTTGATCACGGAAAGCTTATTGCCCTTTTCCATATTTTTGACCCACTTGTTGGCTTGCCCTTGAGGATCAATCATTAAAGCCCACCGTCTTGAGTTGGAAACAATGATGCCGTTGTCAATTGAAAAGGAATCAATTGGCAAGCCGGCAATCTGCCAGGCACGGATCTTGACTGGGTCCCCTAAAGTGTTACTCAGGCTGAAATCCGTAGAGCATGGGACTTTCTCCTCCTTGCACAAAGCCAGCCATTTCTTCTGACATTCTGTACGGTAATCAACGGTAAAGGCTCCCAGATAAGCCACCGTCCCTGAAGATAACAAGACATCCCCAGTGAGGTCAGTGTAGCGAATTCCTAGCAGGCGTGCTGCTTCTGTCCACCTATCCTTCTCGCCCCCCAAGCCACTGATCAGCTTTTCAGCCCTGTCCAGCTTCTGAGAGCATATTTCAATGTTGTTCTCGAGTTCTTTCTTCCGGTTGTTCATTTCTTCAAATTCATCATTCAGGTCCTGGAGGCGGTCAATCACCTTCTTGAGTTCTGCTCGCTTCGTATTGAGCTTCTGCATCTGTACAGCGAGCAAACCTTCAGCCTCCCTGAGTCGTTCACGTTTCGGGGCTACCACCTTTGCAACACGGTCGTACACTTCCATGGCTCTCACCCATTTACACAAGCCTTCGCAGGCGGATGATACATTTTTTATTACAGCTGGCTGAAAGTCTGGATGGTTGATGAACTTCTCTCTAATTCTCTTCATTACAGCTGATGGGATATTATCTTTGTCGTAAGTCTTCAAGCCTTCGAGGAATTTCAGATCCCCTAGAACCTTCTTGGAACTTCCCCAGTAGTCTTCTATCATTTTACCTGAAATTTCACATAAATACATACATATTAAAATGTTTTCAAAATACGAATATCTCATTTAACAAATCTGGAAGATTTTCAACCTCCCTGTTCTTTCCCCTGAAATAGTTTTTTGAGCATCCAGGTAATTCTTAAGCCAAAACAAATGGAGAAGGTGGTATAATGACTCACTTCCCATAACACTGGTATCTATGGTCCATTTTATTGCATTAAATGCAGTGGAGGCTGAGGCCTATTAGACTTTAAGGACAGAAAGCAGGAGGAGTTGGAGCCAATGATAGGCAGAATCAACTAATTCTGGCTTTGTCTTCACCCTCCTTCCTACTGAGTTCTATAACAGCAACACTGGGACTAAGGAGGAGCAGGAGTAATAATAATAATAATAATAATAATTTATTATTTATACCCCGACCATCTGGCTGGGTTTCCCCAGCCACTCTGGGCAGCTTCCAACAAAATATTTAAAATACAATGAAACATCAGACATTAAAAACTTCCCTGTACAGGGCTGCCTAAAAGTCAGATTGTTGTTTATTTCCTTGACATCTGATGGGAAGGCGTTCCACAGGACAGTCGCCACTACTGAGAAGGCCCTCTGCCTGCTTCCCTGTAACCTCATTTCTCACAGTGAGGGAACCGCCAGAAGGCCCTTGGAGCTGGACCTCAGTGTCCGGGCTGAATGATGGGGGTGGAGACGCTCCTTCAGGTATACTGGGCCAAGGCCGTTGAGGGTTTTAAAGGTCAGCACCAACACTTTGAGCTGTGCTCGCAAATGTACCGGGAGCCAATGTAGGTCTTTCAGGACTGGTGTTATGTGGTCTCGGCAGCCACTCGCAGTCACCAGTCTAGCTACTGCATTCTGCATTAGTTGTAGTTTTTGGGTCACCTTCAAAGGTAGGGCTGGCTAAAGACAGGCTTAAGCTTTGTAGGGCAGGGCAGCAATTGACCTAATGGACTAAACTCTACTGGGTGAATGTCTTAATATATAATATAAAGTGATATGATGGCAATGTTCAATTTCAGCAAAGAAGCACATGACAACCCCTCCCAATAAATGTTTGTGTTGTGTGTGTGTGTGTGTGTGTGTGTGGTTTACCGCTTCCACTTGGATCAGGCTTTCTTTCTGGCTTTATTCCTTTCATAACACAAATGCTCTCCATGACCAGCTTGACAGGTCCTGGTGGATTCTGCATGGACTTGACAAGGGAGATATCTGCAGGGTTCAGGGTATCAAGAGCTGAAAGGGCAGCTTCCAGGGCTGGCATTGCCTCCGCCAGGTCCCCCTCGCACTCTTCCTGTAATCACATCAAACTTAGTTGGTCTCTATGGCGCTACTGGACTTTTTAAAAAAAAATTATGTCATCACATCAAATATATTCCCATCACATTGTCACAGGATGCCACTGCACAGTCCAGTGAAACAACAACTTTGCAAGAACAGCCCTTTTCTTTCTCATTGCAGGTGCTGCCACTGGATATGCCTTGATTGAAACTGATCGAGCGCCCTCTCGCTGGCAGTGCCCCACCTGTCAATTGCACTCCCTGGTACAATGGGCACATGGTCACCCAGTGAGTTTTGTAACTCCGTGGGGATTTGAACCCTGGCCTCCCCTGGCCTAGCACTCTAACTGTATCACACTCACTCTCTTGTGACCCCACAAAAGGGGGGCATTTTTAGCCCAACATTACTTTTAGCATATGTGTATTTCGGAGAAATAGTTTCTCCCTGTTCTAGGGTAAGTAGCAGCCCTGGGGAGACAGATCAGAACTGTGGTGGGGGCAAGGGATTGAATCCCCTCTCAGTGGCATAATGTTCCTAGTGCGACCATCCCCTCTTAAGTGGCCAACCATGGAAGGGCACATCATGTACTGACAGTGCAGCCCTGTGCATATTTACTCAGCAGCAAGTCTTATTGAGTTCAATGGGGCTTACTCTCAGGTAAGTGGGCATAGCTGAGGATGGAGAACCATCTATTCCTCTCTGGTCCTGGTCCTCAGAGCTCTCCTCTGGCAACCCCCCCCCTCACTTTGTCCCCCAACTGTTTTTGTCTGACTGGACTGCGTCCATGAACTCTGTCAATGCCACTTGCTTGTTTGGATGGTGTGTGGCTATGAAGACACTAGTCAACTGTACAAAAGGTAAAATTTGCATTTGTCGCCCCATCCACTTCTGCCTCTGGCTCTGCCCATCGCAGGCATGCAGCCCTCAGAAGGTTGCCCAGAAGGGAATGTGGCCCGTGGGCTGATAAACATTCCCACACGAGGTCCAGGATTGAAGCCTTAGGAGTGGACTCAATGCTAGTCCTACACAGAGCAGATTCACTGAAATTAAAGGACAGAACTAACTTGGGTTCATTAATTTCAGTGAGCCTACTCTGCGGACTAGCTTTGCATACATTCCTCCAGGGAAACAATAAATAGAGCAAAAACAACACGTCGCTGCTAGCTCTTTACACCTTTCTTAGTTTGGATTTCTCAATTATTACACTGCACTGTTGGAAAGATGAGCTCTGATGGGGAGGGAGCACCGGGCTGCACAGCACAATTACCTTAATACCCTGGGCAATAGCTGCAGCTTCATTGGCTTCCTTTTCATCTGCAGCCACAAGCTCCTTCTTGGCATCCACCTCAACGGTTTCTTTTTCTATGTGGATCATCATTTTCTCTGTTTCTGCGGAGGTCTGAATCAATTCCGGTTGAAGAGCAGTCAGCTCCTTTTGCATCACTGCAACCTAAAGAGGACGACCAAGGGAGAGGGCATAATCAAGATATTAATTCCTTACTATTCCAATCTTCAGTTCATCACTTTTCATAATCAATTTCAGATACAGGAAAAAAAATCATGACAAAAATGCACCAGCATTTTAGTGTGCAATTAGGTACCAGAATCTGCCAGTGATTTTGCTTTCTAACTAATCAGGAACTGTAGTTTGCTAAGGGTGCTGGGAATTGTAGCTCTGTAAGATACAGTTCCCAGGATTCTTAGGAGGAGGTCATGTGCTTTAAATATATGGTGTGTGTATACAGCCATTGTCTTTGAACAGCCCTATTAATAATACTGAGCTTGCAAGGGATACTGCAGATAATGAAAACAGTTACAAGTTTCCATATAATCTACCTGTTCCAGTCCACACTTACTTGCGAAGCTGCAAAATCAAGCTTCTGAAGGCCCACAAGATAGCGATTTCTCATCATATCCACTTCATGCCTTTTACTATTTAATAATGCCTTAAAGGTCAGAATCAACTCCAGATAGGATGTTGGTGTTACGTAATTGTGTCTTCGAAGAGTGCTGTAATAACTGACTGAGAGTTCTCTCACATTTTCTTGGAAATACTTACACATGGACACAACCCTACAGGGAAAACGCATGTTAATAGGTAGCTAATACAAACAATGAGTTAAATTTTGTGTGGTCCATGAACATTGTATAAGAGCCACATAATTTTTCTGGTAAAACTTTGGCTCAAGATATGAGAGTTATTTGAGGACATACCAAGAGCTGATTTTGTGACATGCTAATTAACCATATCAGAAAGCTTTGTGGTGATGGACAATAGTCAACATCATTCTGCAATAATTTCAAAAACTGTTTTACATATCTATGGCCTACAATGCTATTTAATACCTTTCTTAGAAATCAGCCCTGATCAGTATTAACTATAGATCATGTCAGGCCAAACTAAGTTCAGTTAGGTCATTATGAAGGCATCAAAAGTGGCAATGCAAGCACCAAACCTTGTCCCAGCCAGCAAAGTCAGTAAACAGGGATGATGAGGGTAGTACTTCAACAATATCTGGAGAACCATCTCTGAAGTAGACTTAAGACTAGGGATGATTTAATGTATCAATTTCAGTTTATCTCAAGTTTCTCATTTTTTCCTAATCTTAAGTTCAGTTTTTCACATTTCCACTTCAGTTTCCATTTTATAAAAAATCCCCCTGGAAATTCATCACTATTTCAGTGTGAATTTCTAATATACAGATTTTTGTATGCAATTTTTCCTAATACTTCCATTTTTAGAAAGCAATCTCACCCGATTGCATCTTTGCATTTCATTTTAATGAATATATGCATTTGTAGGCATATTTTCCCCTAGGAAATGCATCTTTGTACACATTACTTGGCCCACAAGGTAGCAGTTTCAGAGAAATGTGAATTTTGAAAGATGTTCTTTCCATTCATGTATAATTTCAGAAAGTGTGACTTTTGGTAGATTTGCCTTTAAATGTGATCTGAATCAAATTTCTCCCTCATTCCTAATCAAGTCCACGAAAGACTGGGCTGGGATAAATTTGTTAGCATCTAAGGTGCCTCAAGACCCTTTGTTGATTTTGGCTGCAACAGAGTTACATGCCCATGCCTTCTAGAAATTGTGACAATTTAGATTTGTTATATTAGATTTAGATTTGTTATATTAGAGAGGGAGCGGGATGGGGGCAGTTTGCAAAGCATCCCATGACATACGATTTTCTGATTTCATCTTCCAGCTTCACATCCTCTAAGAATTTGTTGGCAACCATTTCCAAAGCATCCGTGGGCCATCTTTGGAACCAATCGATAGTGCAGCAGTTGATCAGCGAAGGGAACATTCGCAAGCGGTTCCGGAAAGCATCTCCAATTGGACTCATTGCTGCAACGGACATAATCATTATTTCTCAGACAATTATAATAATAATAATAATTTTTTATTTATACCCCGCCCTCCCCAGCCAAGGCTGGGCTCAGAGCGGCTTACAAGCAATAATAAAAACAAGTTGAATGATTACAACTTAAAAACAAAATTAAAATACAACATTAAAATATTGAAATATTAAAATATTAAAATGTAGCCTCATCGCAGGAGGAGAAGGGAAGAAAAAAGAAAGAGAGGGAGGGAATCAAATTGGCTCCAAGCCAAGGGCCAGGCGGAACAACTCTGTCTTACAAGCCCAGTCAAATGTTAGAAGGAATCAGAATAAGAAAGTAACTTATTTTTTTATCTGTACCTAAAACTATGTGCAAGTTTTTCTTCAAGCGTTCAGTAAAAAAGTTGTACATGGCCAGAGGGGTGGCTTCAATTCTCTTGCCTTCGGTCCTTGCCGCACCCTGCATTTTTTCAACAATGTCAGCCTTCTCATCTGCTGCAAAGATGTTAGGCACATCTCCCGTGTTCAACAGCATGTTAATGTCCTCCACAAAGGACTCGTCCTTTATTTGGTTATCACAGAATAAGAACACAGTGTTTTTGTTGGCCACCCCTGACTGCAACATGACCTTCTTGATATCCTCTCTCCAGTCATTTGTGGTGTAGAACTTCGTGATTTCGATCATGAAGAGTTCATACGAATTCATAAAGGTGCCCAGCTTGGTGGCGCTCTGCCGGCCACTTCCACCGATGCCCACCAGCAGCAAGTGGCCGTTATCCTGCTTCAGTACTCTGCATATCCTTGAGATATGCTCAATGGCAAATTTAAACATAACCAGAGACATGGGCGCCTTGCTGATCTGGTTGAACTCCTCCAAGTAGTATTCCATAACAGACGTCAGCTTGTTTAAGTCTGTTATTTCATCATAGATCTTTGCATCACTTTGTGGCTTAAAGTAGTCTCCAAAGAAGAGGCTCCGGATGTTATCGTCATGGATCTTTCCGGTTGGAGACAAGTGGCTTAATACCTATGGAAGACAGTGAGGAATACATAAGCAGTTTGGACTCCATCTGCCCACCACCACTCTGAAATAACGGATGTGGGAAGACACACTAAGAACATAAGTAGTACCCTGCTGGGTTGAATCAAAAGCCCATCTAGTCCAGTAACCCACTCCCAATATGGCCATACGTCTTGGAAAGCTCTCAAAGAGGTATGAGCGCAACAGCAGTCTCCCACTCATGAGCTCCAGCAACTGACATGTAGAACCATATTGTCTCTGGAACTACACGTGATATAGCTACCATGACTAGTAGTCACTAATAACCTTATCCTCTGTGAATTTGTCTAATTCCCTTTTAAAGCCATCCAAGTAGGCAGCCATCATTTCATCTTGTCATAGCCAACACCATAGTTTAACTATGTTACCGGAAAAATCCGAGGGCTCCCTTGGACAAAAAGTAAAGACACCAACCAGAGTAAATTGGAGCAAATCAGCAGCCTGTAGGCTTGGCCTTTATTGACTGTTGCAACAGGGCGCTCCCCTCACTTGCAGGTGAGAGGAAAGACACAGAAAAATGGTGTGCAAGACCTTATAAAAACTTTTGAAATTCCCATCCTGTAGGTCAAGCCCACCCCCAGAAACATCATGCATACATTACAGAAAGGAGGGGTTGAGGGAGGAGTTGTGGTGGTAACCTGAGTGTCCTGTCACCTGGCTGATTCCCTTCTCCCCCTCCCCATGAGTCATTTTCAGAAGACAAAAGGTAGTCGCAGTTTCCTGCCCCCTGAGGGAAGATCTGATCATTGTCCTTTGTTCGAGTCCATGCTGAATCCACTCCCATATGGAAGTTCTTTGTGATCTTGATTGTCTTCTGTCTAGGACCATCAGGGTTGGCATAGCAACTGGGCAGGGCTCCTGTGGATGTGCTGGGATGTTCAAGGGATTATGGCTGGCCTGTATCAAACCTTCCCCATTTTGTAGTCCTTCCTTCATGGAGTAAAATAAAAGTGGAACAGTGCAAATCCGATGTATGGTTGATTTTCTATGAATTTATAACAGAAGCGTAGTGTATGTAGTGTGTGAGTGTGAGTGTGTGTGAAGTTTGTACAAACTGAATGATGGGGGGGGGGTTTGCTGCTACAACTATGCACTTTATCTGTCCTGAATCTCCCACTTTTCAGCTTGGATGGTCCCAAATTCTGATATTACAAGAGGGGAAGAAATGTTTCTTTATCAACTTTCTTCATACTGAGCATAATTTACATGCTTCCATCACGTTCCCCTTGCTTGCCTTCCCCCCCCTCAAAACTAAAACCTATAGGGTGGTATCCAACCGAGTTCTACGTAGTCATGTTGCTTAACTTCTATGGTTCTACTCTGAGTAGGACTAACATAGCATACCACCCATAATTTATCAGTTGTAGTGTTTGTTTGTTTGTTTGTTTGTTTGTTTATGTATTCATCAATAGATTGATCAATCAATCAATCAATCAATCAATTAATTGTGATGTAGCAACAACCCAAGAAAAATTCTGGGCAAAGATAAATGGCAGCTGCTACGACTGACCACTCAAATAGAAGCCAGAGAATAAGATGTGAATGTAACTTGAGTTCCATCCTTGAAATTTCCCGATTCCAGAAAATTGCTGAAATCCCTCTGCCACTTTTGCACCACGTGAAAATGGGGTGGGGGTGAGGAGCTCTTCAGCCCAATGCAACCAAAATAACAGTTGCCGTAAATATATCCTATTTTTCTCTCTTTATTCAAACAGCTCTGACTGCTTGAAGATGAACATACCTTATCAACACTCTGCTTGAAGCAATCAGAGGTTGTTTCTTTCACCATGTTAAAAAACACCTTCCTGTCTTCGTCATCTATTAAGCGGTCATAGAAGACCCGATAAACTTCATGAATCCAAAGCCTGATCAGTTTCTCCCCATCCTATCAAAAGAAAGGAGGAACATCAATCCATGCCTGGTTTTGAAGCAGATATGAACATAGTCACACACACATGGATCTTGATACTTCTTGACCACTGGGAGGTGGAAGCCAATCAACAGGAATTTAATCAGTAAATATTGTTATGGGTTTGGGGGTGGGATCCCCCTAAACCCTAGAAATTAATAAACAGTAGGATTTTTTAATTATTATTTGGAGTACCGAAGGGAAGATTGCAGGCCAGTGGAAAAGCACAGGCTAAGCTTCCTTTCCAAGCCAGTGCCTGACCTCGGATAGAGGCGTTAACATGACAAAAGGTGTTGATGGCCATCTAAAAGGAATCTTGGGCCTGTGCAGACAGAGGTTCCCAAAGTGATGGGATGTGTATGTGTGTGAGAGAGTAACTTTAGCAAGCTGTACTGAAAAGAAGGGAGAGAACAAAGACAGAGATCTATCTTTTGGCAGGCTGGCTGAAGGGAGGCTGGGAGAGATGCCTTGGGCTCCAGTAATGCATTGCTGTGGAGAACAAGCCCCTCTTGAGATGATCAAGCTGTAAGATCTGTACTCCCTCCACCTAAATTCAGGTGTAAATATGTGAATTTCTTAAAGCTACAACAACCTCTACCACGTCTTCAATTCTCCAAAGAGCACAGGCACAGGTTGAGGGCTAAGACCTCTGGAATCCCATGTTACAGCTGGTAACAATATAAAGAACTTTAGACTGAACCAGCTCAAGCCTTTGCAGAAGAAAAGCTCTGATGCTTCTCCATGCAGATAAATCACCTTTGAGATGGGAATTACAGAGAGAAGTTATTTCTGGAGATTCAGCAGCAGTGTGGTCCATTGTGAGGTGCAACTGTGTGCACAGGGTTGCATCCAACTAAATTTTACTCAAAGCAGACTCAATGAAATTCATGGGCCTAAGTTAGTCATGTTCATTCATTTCAACGAGTCTACTCTGAGTAGGACTAATACCTAGATGCAGCCCATACTGGTTAAGATATTGATCAGGAAATCTCTAGGTCAAAAGTCGCCTCTGCCACAAACCTTCTTGGTGGCTTCTAGTAGGCCACAATTGCTCAGCCTCAGCTCTGCACTCCTCCATCTTCAATATTCAATATTTACCTAATCTACAGAGTTGTGTTGTTGTAATCATTCCAATGTGGCAATAGATACAAAGTACTTGGAAACCTAAAGTGCAATTATAAATGCTAAGTTTTATGGTGATGATGGTGCCCCCGGTGATGAAATAAAAGCTAGTGTAGCTTTCACACCTGCAAATGGGTATGCGGGCAGAGCAACGCTCCTCTGATGACCCGGGAGAAATCGCGCAGGTTGAAGACATAGTGAGATTTTGAAGGAGTCGGAAGGAAGTTTTCCACAGCCATCTTATAAATGTTCATGGTAGCATGAACCATCATTTTGCCAAGCCTTTGAAAAGGAGCAAAAAAGTTAAATGTAACCCTGAGCTTTCTTTCCACCATGCCCCCTGCCCCTAGGTTCTCTTCTCCCACTTTGCCATGGTGAAGAGTTGCAGACATCACTAGGGATGAGCAAATCCATTAATTTCGGATTCTCATTTTCCCAATTTTATGTTCGGTTCTGCAAATTTCCACACCAATTTGCAATCCCCCCCCAAATCATTAGCATTTTAGTGCTAATTTCTCCTAACATACACACTTTTGGATGTTTTTGCCTAAGATATCCATTTTTGCAAGCAATTTCCCCCAATATAATTCATTTCATGTTACTGTCAGAAATATATGCATTTTTGTGCATGGATTATCTTAGTATATGCATTTTGCATACATAACCTGGCCAGAGAACTGCACTGTTAAGACTGGGAAAGTGCAAAGGATTTCCTTTTGCACAACAAAAGTCCTCCGCCCACGCATCTATCCTTAACCCTCCCCAAATCTGCTCCAAAGGGTTGGTGGAACATGTTTAGGGGAAGTTCCATTGCACAAGCAGAAATCCTTGTGCTGAGACAATGGTTTAATTGGATACTGCTCATTATTTCTCCCCCATCCCCATTCATAATTCAGTGGCAAAGCACATGGCTTTACACATTAGTCCCTCGCATCTCCAACACCTGAAAACCTGGAGAGCTGCTGCCAGTCAGTACAGACAGAACTAAGTTAGATGGACCAATGACAGCTTCCTATTTTGCTAATCATGGAGGTTCTTTATCAACCTCCTGATCCTAAATCAAGTGTCACTTCAGATAGCAAACACACAACAGTACAGGATTATATAGCAAGAGCAGTGGCAGTGGTAGATAGCAGCTAGATGTTGTTAGGAGAAATGAGTGGGAGTGGTGCATCCAAAATGTTATGGAAAGAATTAATGTGCTATGGAATCCTAGGATGTCACCACAGCAGGCAGTTTCTGCTGCCAGGTGTGTTATCAGGTGTAGAGAGTGAGTTTTACTGTGAGAGCATCAGGAGTGTGTTTTAGACTGCTATGTGCCTTAGAGTAAGTCTTTAAAATCTCATAAATCTGCCAGTTTCTCATACGTATGTGTGTGTTTTCAGTGCTTTTTTATGGGGGAACGCAGGGGTACGCATACCCCTAAACATTTTTTGAGTCTAACAGGAGAAGAAACTAATTTTTTTTTTGAAAAAATAGTTTCTTCTCTAGTATGGTGAATTGTCAGTTCCGCTGCTACCCCCGATGGCGGCCTCATTTCCTGTCATGGTGTGTTTCCTGAGTCTCAGGTGGAAGCAAGTGTTTAATGTGTGGAGTAGGAGTTGGAATCTAGCATGGTGATTGGTCAGTTTTGTTGTATTTGCTGTATTTATTTTTCCCAATCTGAACTATAAAATGGTGATTTACTTGAGTCAAAATGAGAGTACCCCTAAACAATTTTTAAGGAAAAAAATCACTATATGTTTTAGTATACCAAGTAAAGTAATGTGTTATGTTTAAACTCTAAACAGAGAGTCTTGTGCAGTCTTTTCTACAAGAGAAAAAGAGAACTGTACTTTTTTTAAAGGGTACAACGACCTGGGGCAGCTTCTGCACATATAAATACCACAAAATGTGCTCTCTTGAAGAGAAGCACATTCCTTACGGTCCATTTACCTCAGAAAAGTGGCCTCAAACCCTTTGCTGAAGTGCCAGTCAACGATGGAAGCAAAGATCTTTGTTAAAATTTCATCATCGAAGGCACTGATGGAAATAATGTTCAAGTGCCTTGTGAAACGTCCTGTAAGACACAAGGGAAGACACAGTAAGTCTCAATGCGGCTTTGCCATTCCTTCTGATGACCCCAGGCAGATACAGTGGTCCCTTGGTTCTCAAACGCCTTGGTACTCAAACGCCTTGGTTCCCAGCGCCGAAAACCCAGAACTAAGTGTTCTGGTTTTCAAACGCTTTTCAGAAGCCGAACGTCCGATGTGGTTGTTGGCTATTGTTTCCGGGGCGCCTGCACCAATCAGAAGCTGCGCCTTGGTTTTTGAACATTTCAGAAGTCAAACTGACTTCCAGAACAGATTAAGTTTGGCGCTTTTGTTTTTGCTATTTATTTTGCGTTTTTGTTTTTGAGGCTTTTTTGGTTAATTTGTTTTTGTGACTGTGTGGAACCCAGTTCAGCTACTGATTGATTGACTGTGTGACTGCAGAAAAGGATAAAAGGCTGTCCTATTGCATTTAATCTGACATCATACCTGTAATATCATTCCTTCCACCTCCAGGAGGCCCCATTGCTGAAAGGAACAGAACATCAACAATATCGAGCCTTGAGGTATCCTTCTTGTCGTACCAGTGGCCGTGATCAATCCATTGCCTAAGGAGTTCTATAGGAGGCTGGGCTCCATACACTTCCTTGGCAGGCATATTTAAGTCATCTAGGAAGAATATTGATTGAATATTATTTCCAAAGACAAAAAAGAACTCTCTCTACCTCTCTCCCTCTACCCATCAACACAAGAAAGCAAAGAAAGGGCGAGGATAAGGATGAGGCTATCAATGGTCAGGGGCAACAATGCTTCTGAACACCAACACCAGGAGCAGAGGAGTGCTCTTGTGCTCAGATTCTACTTGCAGGGTAGCCGGGATGCTGGACAAGAAGGGCCGTTGGCCTGGTCCAGGAGGGCTCTTCTTATGTTCTCTAGAGAAAGGAACAGAGCCTTTTCTAGATTAAACTTTTATTTGTATGCTACAACCACAGCAAGAATGTTTATTGCTAGGAATTGGAAAGGGGATACGATACCAACAAAGGGAGAATGGCAAAACAAATTGTGTGAGTATTTGGAATCGGCAAAAACGACAGTGGCAATTAGGCATCAGCCAAACCAAAAGTTTTAAAAAGAGTGGGAATGTGTAAAAGACTATTTGGAAAAACATTGTTCTCAAATTAAAGCCTTGATACATTTCAAATAAACTTCATAAAGTTAAGAACAGATAGATAAGTTATTTATCCTGTAATAGAAAGGTAATAAAGATAAACAACACAGTTGAAAAGAGAAAGAGAACGATGGCACCTTTACCCGGCAGTATATCGCGCTCAGGAGCGGCAGTGGTTACACCTGTGATATACCACCAGGTGAAGGTGCCATTACACTCTGGCCCTCAAACCAAGGGAGAATTGAGTTGTGAGGCACCAGAGCCAATGGAGCTTGTTTTTCACTTGATGTGCTGGGCACTGGCGGTGGAGGGACTCCCTTTGTTGCCAGAGCCCAGCACCCCAAGGGAAAAACAAGCTGCATCAGCCCCAGCCTGTCAGATGATGGTGTGGTTTCTCGAGAGTAAACAGGCAAGACTCTGACCTGTCCTTTCCAGGCTTTATTCTTGGCGCAACCTATTTATAGTGAAGAGCGTCGTAAGTTCATGTCTGGCTCAATCGCAAGCAGATCTGGGAGTGGTTGGTCTTTGTACCTCCCCCAGCATAAAAGTCGCGTCACCCCCAACCTTTTCTGCCCCTCCCTGCACCGAAGCCTACTGCGCAGAATGGGCGCCGGCAAGGGCATACTTCCCCCCTCTCCAGTTTGCTGAGGTTCGGTGTTGAGGATGCCACAGCCCTATGAGGCACCAGGGTGAAACCGCTGCCTCTCCAAACGAGGGAGCTGAGGCTGTTTCACCCCAGCACCTTTTGGGGCCAGGCTTAATGCACCTTGTTCTTCCCTCTGCTTTTCAACATCGTTTTGTTAGGGTGGTGATACATCACAATGTTGAAAAGTTGATAACACCCAGCTCTTCCCCCACCCCCTGGTCTATCTCCCTCCCTCCCTCCCTCCCTCCCTCCCAGGATTGGGTCCCTGACAGTTTATTTCTGCGAAAGGAAGTACAGCTGCTGTTGTAACAGCATGCTTCAAAACTGTAATGTGTAGCAACAAAAATGTTTAAGATGTGATCTTACCTACAAATACAATAGCCTTTTTCCCAGCTGGAGGACCAAAAAGTCCCTTTCTTCTCCTGTCCAGTTTTGACATAATAATGTCCTGGGTCTGGTTGGCTGTAGTTCTGGCAGAGAAATTGATGAAGTTGGGAGTGTACTTTGTCTTTGGGAGATTAATCAGAAAGCTGTTGGTGATCGCTGATTTCCCTGTACCAGTGGTTCCCACGAAGAGCAATGGGATTTCATGCTCCACATAGGTTTTCAGGAAAAAACTCTGCCTGGCTGTTTCCATGGTTGGAATTATAAGCTCAGAGACCTGTCGTGAAGAGATGGTTAGGTGTAAAAAACACATCTTGCACATTTGAAAGTAGAAAAATCTGCATCACTGCAAGAAGGGAGTGTGTGCATGAGAAAAAGAGATAATGTATTTATGACCTGTACATTGCAAGGATCCTGTACATTGCACACCAGGCATGCAATGGAAGCTGGTCCATTAGGGTAAATGGGGCACTGCCCCACCAACCTTACTCTGTTCTCAACTAGCCGCCAATTGCCTGCCTTCTAACTTACAATACTGTCAGCTTTGTGCTTGTTCCTTAGTCTAAGTGTTGCCCCTGTATAACTCAGCAGGGAATAGGATGGGGACAAAACTAGAATTAGTTGGCTCTGCCTTTCATTGGCTCTGGCTCCACCTACTGTTTAGCCTTCCTGCTATGCATTCATGTGCATGCACAGGCTGTAGGATTTCTATCAATGCAGAGTTTCCAGCCACCGTTGGGGTGGGCTGCAGGTTTTGCAAACCTGTCTTCTTAGGGCAGAGCTTGTACTTTGCTCCATAGGAGTGAGCGGTGACTATTCATTTACTGGGAAGACAACAGGTATAACAATGTATTACTGAGTGTTGTTTATATTTGCTATTGTTGTGAATTGCTTTGAGCTCAACTTGAGGGTTGGGAAAATAGCAGACAAGAATTTAATCAAATCAAAGTGGAGATGCTGCTGAGGGAGGGGGTGGACCAAACCTACGCCCTCTCCATTATTAGGATTTTGGGAACTGAATGCTTTTAATGAAAGGGCTATTGTAATTATCCGTATGTTTTTAATGTTAAGTATAACTGGTTTAATTCACACAGAAATGGAAAATGTATGTGTATTAATGAACGTTTTAAATGGAAAATGGCTAAATATGTGATGCAAGCATTGGGGTTTTTTCACAGTAGTTTTCTAAAAGACTCTGAGCTCTTGCTGAGTTGATAATTAGCTAGTTTTTGTTTTCTGCTAGCTAACATGTCAGTGTTGTAACCTTAGATCAGGTGAAAAAGGTATTTGGTTGCAAATCTCCATTCTGAAGTTGCCTTTAGTCTTTTGTCTCAAACTGTGTGGAAGTAAGGATGTGTAAATGACCCTTTGAGTTACAGAGGAAACAGCTCCAGGGAAAATGGATGCTGTGGGAGGAGAAAGGCCTTTGTTTGGATAATTTCATATTATCTAAGATGCTGAGCCTGTGCTGTACACAACAATACATTGTATGAATAGTTGGGGTGTACCTTTGAGACTTATGTTCTGTTTTCAAAGAATTCTACAAGTAAAAGTTTACATGATATTTTATTCAATGATTTCTTCCAAAAGGAGTCAGTTAATATGCATCCAGCTGCTTCAAACTGCATGATATTAATATATGCAGTATTTCAAACATAATTTATATTTATATATAGTCCTAGTTCTGTACATGTTTAATTGCTTTTCAATGATATTCTTCCTATATATTCACTGTTCCTATTTTATCTGTAAGTTGCCTTGAGTCCGTGTCAGCGAAAAAGGCAGGATATAAATAAATATAATGATCACAATAATAATTAGCCCATCAAGGCTTTCACCTGATGTCACAATGATGTGAGGTCATCCCATTCTGCCCTTGCAGACTTTGTGATGCACAATAATAATTAGCCGATTAAGGCTTTCCCCATCATCATAGTCCCAGCCCTATACCTGCTAAAACTTCACTGTTTCTCTTGGTCATTTCAGAAAGTGTGATGGAATGTTGAGAACAAGCTCTTACATTCATTGATTTGGGACTGGGGGAAATCTTGTTCTTTAACCAGTGTTTCTAAAGTGGGACACAAAAATCCAAAATCGAAATTGTCCCATTCAACTTTATTAAAAATAATAAACAAAGCCACAGGCAATTATTAACAAAGCCATCAAGAATCACCTCTCCCTCGTCTTTTTAAATTAAAGAACAGAGGTTTCATTATTTCAACTATTCACACACTGTAATTTCTAAGCAGTGTGCAATGATGTTAGAAAGGAGATACAAAGGAGATAAGTGATTAAAAAGCAACCTCAGCTGAGGATTGAACATGGGACTTTCTGCATACAACCCATAATAATAAATGGTTCTATCCAACTTAGTTTTACTCAGAGTAGACCCCTTGAAAGTAATGGTCAGGACTTGTTAATTTGGCCAATCAGATAAGGTCAGCCTGAGCAATTATGAGGCAATAAATGCAAATGGTTTACCTTTACTCCAGCAGGGATGGTTTGCTCTTCTTTTGTAATGTACTCTGTCCAATTATTCCACTGTCCACTGGCTATCTTGTGGAAGTAAAAGTCGTACACGGTCCCTGGTTGAGGGGAAAAGGCCATCAGGAAAGCTCAGTTCAAGGCAGCAAGGCAGCATGGCTGACTTTGGGTATTATTTCAGACTGCAAAATTTGGATATGTTTCTACGTATACCTTCTAACCAAACAGAAACAACCCAAATGCTGCCAAATCATGATTTTGGTACAGAAGGGCAGCTACAGCAGTAGCCCACCAATAATTTCTGTCCTCCAGTTGTGTACCAATAGCAGCAACTCCCCATTCAACACACCACTTTCAAATTACACTGCAAAAGTAAAGAAAAAGAAAACTTTAGGGAAGACCAGGAATGGATTTTCTGTGAACTGGGTTCTGATACTGAAAACAAATTCCTAGGTGGAAAAACTGCACTCAGAGGCAGGGATGGAAGGCTCTGTCAATTTCAGTTCTCTTTCAGTTACTCTAAGGCTATCAGAGAGTTCCTATGACCTTCCAGATATTGTTGAATATGAACTCTCATCATTCTTCTTCTTCTTTTTTTTATTATTATTATTATTATTATTATTATTATTATTATTATTATTATTTTTATAGTGTTGGATTTATGACCTTTGTATCAACATGCACAATTTTATGAATTGTTGCATACAACTCTGGGATTCTTCAGGTTGAAGGGTGGGGTATAAATTACATAACAGCATAAATAATCCCAGGTCATTCTACTTGGGGCTTATGGGAGCTGGGGATTCCCCATCCATGGTGTTCAGGATGATCCGCTCCTTTCTTAATCTCTGGGACCTATTACAAAACAATTCAATGCCCATACTGGAGATATGATGCTTCACGATGTATAAACAAAGCCAATTATTTAAATTTGCACAAGTGTATGTGTTTAAACAGACCTCTATCTGGAAAAATGTTGTTCTTCGTCAGCTTTACGCTTTTGGGACGTGGATGGTTGTCGTCCATCCCCATCAAAACTTCCCGGTAATAATGGTCAAATTTTTTCCTTCCCTCAGCGTTGATGGTGCCCCCAATGGTCCACACCAATGCGAACAGGAAAAGTCCCTGCAGCCACAGGGTGATCTGCTGGCTGGACATGGTCTCGGAATCCTCTTCGCCGGAATTCCTGATTTCATCTATTTTTTAAAAAGAGCAGATGAAGATTGTTCTTAGAAGGCATAGTCAACAACTTCAAATGGTGTGCGTGTACCACGTCATGTGTTCTATTATGCAGGGCAGGCCTTACCTGCCCTCCATATTTTATTCAAGTTGGCACCCCTGCTGCCAACACTTTCAGCTCCCACTCCCCTGCTGTTTGTTTGCTCAGATACTGATTCAAGCAAGGGGTGTCAGCTTACATTACAATCCTATATTAAGTTTATATTGAGCATATCTGGTGAACAGAGGGCATTTCAGCCTATGTGAGTCAGCAGGGAGAAAGGAGAAGTTGTTAGGTGAACAAACTGGACAGGACAATGTTCTGGGATTGAAAATTAGGCCACAACTTTATTGATTCCAGGTGTAGGTTGGATTTGGCTAAGGCACTGGAGGGCTGGTGGACGGCTGGCACATGACAGAGTCGATCCTAGGGTTAATGTGTCCTCCCCAAGACACAGGTCTACACGGACGACTCTCCCAAGCCACTGAAGAAAGCTCTGTGGCCCATCCGCCATACACCTTGGCTTTTGGACAGAGACTTCCAACTAGACCCCTCTAAGGGGTGCCCTCTTACTGCACTGTTCTGTGGTGGGGTTGATGCACCACTGCACACACCCCCGATGTTAGACTTAAAGGATTCCATGCAATGCCTTTCTCTGCCAAAGTTGTGAATATTGCTATGGGGAAGGCAAAACCTGCAAACGAGGCCAATCTGTTTGCAGACAAATTGTCATTGCTGGCCAAAATTTCAGTAATAAAAATTAATGTTTTACCTAGAATGATGTTTTTATTTCAAACAATACCTATTGCAACTGATTTACTGTTTAAAGAATGGCAAAAAAGATTTATTGAAGTTTTATGGCAATGTAAAAAACCACAAGTTAAAATGAAAGTACTACAAGAGATTGGAACTGCCTGATTTGAAATTGTATTTTGAAACCTGTTGCTTAGTGTGGATGAAGGAGTGGGTGATCCTAAGAAATAGGAGGATTTTGGAACTGGAAGGTCACGATTTAAGGTTTGGATGACATGGATATCTGTGGTATGACAAGGTCAAAGTGAATATGGACTTTAAAAATCATTTTGTTAGATGCCCTATATTGAGAATCTGGAATTGAAATAAACCTAGGTTGTACTGTATACGAAGATACCCTTACGGATTTCAATGCAAGATGCATTTCATATGGAAAGAGGTGACAGGTAAAGAGAAATGCATAGCCTACGGAGGCCATATGACTTCACCTATTACAGCTTTTCATTGTATAGGTTTGTTAGATTTGTGCATTGCTTCCCATTAAGAAAGTGCCAAAGCTATGTACGGTGGTACCTCAGGTTACATATGCTTCAGGTTACATACGCTTCAGGTTACAGACTCCGCTAACCCAGAAATATTATCTCGGGTTAAGAACTTTGCTTCAGGATGAGAACAGAAATCATGCTCCGGTGGCGTGGCAGCAGCAGGAGGCCCCATTAGCTAAAATGGTGCTTCAGGTTAAGAAGAGTTTCAGGTTAAGAACAGACCTCCGGAACGGATTAAGTACTTAACCCAAGGTACCACTGTACAGCTGTTATTCTGGTTTGTGCCTGAGCATTTCTACATCCCACTCTTCCTGAACTAGAATAATTTTGAAACAATAAATTCCAGAACTGCAGCACATGTGCTTTACTACAGTTTTAAGTTTCTTCAGTTCATTCCTTTGCACACACATACCAGTGTGTTCTGCAGTTTAACCTGGACCCAGCTCAACACGGGCTTCCTCAGTGATATTTCCAGATCTTTCTGGGGCACAAATTAGTTGGGAGAACTAACGCAGTTGCTCCCACAATCTTATGGCGCAGCAAGGTGGGAGTGGGTGAGTGGGAAGATGAAGCTCACAGGATCCTTACCGAGCAAAGCAGTATACAGTGTCATCATGGAATGAGTGAGATGGATGGGTGATGTCTGAACCATGACCCTGCAATGATGGCGAATAAATTCCAAACAAGGCTGAACTAGCCACATGAACAAGTCGTCAACCTGGAAGTTGGAAAAGGGTAAAATGGCTTTCAAATGCAGCAGAAGTTACATTATTACTAGTAGGAACAGTTTGCTAACAGTCAATATGCAGAGCAGGACCAATACATTTTGCTGCCTCAAGCAAAAAGCAAAGATAAATGGTGCCTCTTCAATCCCATTACATGTACAGCAGCCAATTGAACTGGCAGCTGAGTCTTACAATGGGGCAGCATTCTCCACAGCATCTGAGGGTAGCAGGCTCACTTAGGAGGTGCATGACAGGTAAAATGGCACAGCAAGGTGGGGGGTGGGAAAGAGGGGGAAATGAAGCTCACAGGATCCTTACCAAGTACAAGCTTTGCTGCTGCTGCTGCTCCTCACTCTCCAGGACTTTCTGCCTGAGGCAGTTCCCTCACGCTGCCTAGTACGTGGCCAGCTCTTCCAGTACAGGTGGTAAGACTACCATCACAAAGCTAGGGTGACCATGGGACCCTCAATTACTGCTGTTCCTAAGGATCTAGAAGTGGTTCTCCTGGAGGGGCACAGCTATAACACTAGCTCCTCTGCAGCGGTATCTCTGCCATTTACCAGGAGGGAGAGAGGGAGATGGTGGGGAGACTGGCGCAGTGCAAGAGGAATGTTAGGAGTGCTGGAGGGACTGAACTGCTGCACCTGCACCACCCAGATCTCCACGCTGCCTTGTGCCCCCCGCCCAGTCCTGGGAACTAGTGTTACAGCTCCACTCCACTGGGTTGGTTATTGATGGTATATATTTGCATAAACATTGGATAGAGTGCAGGTTGGTCATGCATCCTATTATACAAAGGACAGTCCCCTATCTGAAGAGCTGTCCAGTACAAGTTTGATTTCAGTTTAAATAACCCTTAAAAGGAGAACAGGTTTGTCCATCGACAGGTAGCATCGGAATGAGCATGCACAAAGGGCACTTGGACACAGTCTCCCTCACCATAGTGGGGTGTATTGCATTCTTTTAAAAAATTATAGTACTTATGTCTAAATTTGTACCTATGCATTTTAATTAGCATATGGGAATTTTGTGCAAATCTATGCCGGGGGGTGGTGCATTTCCCCTTCTTTTGGTGCCATGCTAATAGAGTGACAATTACTAGGGAGACCCACCTTGGCTATGAGACATAAATGAGACCATACATGTCTTAGGGCAAGCTTACAAGAGATAGGCCTTTCTTGGTGGTACTGTGGTGCCCCGCAAGACGAATGCCTCGCTAAACGAAAAACCCGCAAGACGAAAGAGTTTTCCGATTTTTAGCGGCTTCGCAAGACGAATTTCCCTATGGGCTTGCTTCGCAAGACGAAAGCCCATAGGGAAATCTCCGGGGACAGCGGGGAAGCGCAGCGCGCCTTCTCCTCTGTTCCCGGACCTGTCTTGAAGACTTGCGGTGGGAGGAAGGTTTTCCTCCCCACCGCCAACATTCAGAAGGCTGTTCTGAAGGCTGGCGGTGGGAAGAAAAGCCCTTCTCCCCCACCAGCCTTCAGAAGAGTTCCCGCAGGGCTGCCTAGGCTGCGGATAGCAGCCTGCTGCCCTGCGCGAGGGGCGCTCTGCTTCAGAGCGCCCCTCACGCCGGGCAGACATCCGCAGCTTGGGGAGCCCTGCAGGAGTTCCCCGCAGGGCTCTCCAAGCTGCGGATAGCAGCCTGCTGCCCCTATCCGCAGCTTGCGGATAGCAGCCTGCTACCCCTATCCGCAGCTTGGAGAGCCCTGCGGGGAAGTCCTGCAGGGCTCCCCAAGCTGCGAATGTCTGCCCTGCACGAGGGGCGCTCTGAAGCAGAGCGCCCCTCGCGCGGGGCAGCAGGCTGCTATCCGCAGCTTGGAGAGCCCTGCGGGAAACTCCTGCAGGGCTCCCCAAGCTCCAGATGTCTGCCCCGCGCGAGGGGCGCTCTGCTTAAGAGCGCCCCTCGTGTGGGGCAGCAGGCTGCTATCCGCAGCTTGGAGAGCCCTGCGGGGAACTCCTGCAGGGCTCCCCAAGCTGCAGAAGTCTGCCCGGCGCGAGGGGCGCTCTGCTCCAGAGCGCCCCTCGCGCCGGGCAGCAGGCTGCTATCCGCAGCCTAGGCAGCCCTGCGGGAACTCTTCTGAAGGCTGGCGGCGGGAGAAGGGCTTTTCTTCCCACCACCAGCCTTCAGAAGGCTGTTCTGAAGGCTGGCGGTGGGGAGAAAAGTCCTTCTCCCCCTACCAGCCTTCAGAAGAGGTCCGGGGACAGACTGTCCCCGGACCTGGTCTGAAGGCGGTCTCCATAGGAACGCATTAATTGATTTTCAATGCATTCCTATGGGAAACTGTGCTTCGCAAGACGAGAAACTCGCAAGAAGAAAAAACTTGCGGAACGAATTAATTTCGTCTTGCGAGGCACCACTGTAGTGCCAAGATGGCAAGACCATTGGTTCCAAAATGGTTATATTATTAAATGGCTCTACCATCAACCATCAACATGTTTCTCCCAAGGTGAAAACAAACTCTGCTCAGTTGTCACGCAAGAGGCAAAACGAGAGCACTTATCACTCCACCCCCACTGCAAACAGCACAGAGCAGTTTTCTACCTATGCAGCCACAGCAACAGCTCATTTCCCCCTCCTTATTGCCTTCCTGCCCACTGCAGTTGTTCTCTTGTATGAGACACTTGTCAGTTTCTAACTTCCAGATTAGATTCTTCCAATGTGCTCTACATCTTCAAGGGGCTCTTCAAGGGGTTGTCCTTGAAGATGACTCAGAATCTTCAAACGGTCCAAAATCCAGCAGCCAAACCAATGTTTAGATCCTGTTTAGATTTCAAATAATTCCAGCTGCACTAGTTGCTAGTTCATTTCTAAGCCCAATTCAAGGTGCTCACATTAGTGTTTCAGATCCTAAGTGGCCCAGGCCCCAAACTTCTGATGAAAGCCCCACATTATTATTATTATTATTATTGTTATTGTTATTGTTATTGTTATTAAATTATAGGCCCACAAACCAGTTCTCTGTGTTCGCTGTTCAAGTTTGGAGGCAATGTGTTCATATAAGAATCCTTCAGAGGCTTCCAGCCTAACTGGTGAGGTTCCATGTAGATCATACCACACCTGGAAGAATTAATAGTTTTGTTGCACAAATTTGCTTGCAATGAGGGGGTAAGACTTATGAAAGTTGACTCAGCCTTCAGATGACAGTGGGCAATCACTAGGATTCTTGCGGCACCTAACAAACTTAACAGATTTACTGGACACTGGAAGGGGACCAACTCTGGACCTTTTTGCAACGTCATGAAGGAAGCCTGTAAGGTCAGGTCTCTCTCTCCCTGAACATGGATCTCTTTCTCCAGCATCATGGTATTTGACCCCTCTCCCTATGTGGTTTTCCCTGATCAATACTTTTCTCCTGCTTTCCCTCCCCTCCTGCCTCTCTCACACACATTGTTCCATACAGCTCAATCTCTCTGAATGGTGTAAGAGATTTCAGGAATGCCAAGAAAGACTCCACGTTTGGTTTCTTTGGAATGAAGGTCACTGGATCTTTGTGATATAAGGCTTAATTTTCACATACAAACAGGCTGGGCATTACGATGAAAGGCCTCACAGAATTAGCGCTCCAACAGATATTGCTTCTTCCCCTTTAGGCTTCCTTTCAAAGCCATAGCTTTGGACTCAGCATGGAGAGAAAGCCAACTGTTTTGTGTCTTCCTAGCTCCTCCAGAAGAGAGCAGGCAAGAATGGCCTCTGGGCCTGATGCTCTCCTACATCTTGGATGCCCTGGCCTCCAGCCACATGGGGCTTCCTTCTAGAAACATTACCAGCTAGTTGTTTCTATGGCAAACTCTTGAATCTGACAAAAAGGTCATGTAAAAATGGGGAAGGACTGCATCCCAGTCGCAGAGCATCTACCTTAAATACAGAAAATGAACGGAGAATTGCTGACAACATTGACAATATTGAGCAAGGTGGACCAATGGTCTGACTCATGACAAGGCAGCGTCCTATGTTACTAAGATGTCCAAGAGAATTGCCTAGGGCCATTAACTCCACAAACAGCATACAGATAAAATTATGTATGTATGTATGTACGTACGTATGCACCAATCCTGTAACAATATAGAGAGGCACATAAAGCTGCTATTGGCTTTGCTTGCAAAAGTTACCTGCTGACAGTAGCTGGAGATGCTTGTTCCAAATCTTCTGGCTCAAACATTAAGCTCATCTTTGCACTCATCTGAATTATTTCACCACTCATTAGGCACAGCTAGAATGAAAACATCATGTAACCATGGTTCAGTCATGTGTACGGTAAGGATTGTGACAGGACAACTTGCACTATTGCAGCATGTGTCACGCAGAGTTTCAGTCATTTTACAGACACGCACATGAACAACAGTGACATTCTGTAAGAGGATGAACATCATTTGTTTGCTTCTTCTCATACTTCCATGCTTGAGAGCAAAAGATAATGAAAGGTTTACGTGTAATGTTTAACCATGATTTAGCATAAGAAGGGCAATTCCCTCTCTCCTCTTCCAGCATGGCTGCACTGGAAACTTCTTTTTCCATTTTATATTAATCATAGTTTAATGTCTGCATGCATGTGCATGTGTGTGTGCACACACGCACACAAACACACAGAGATATTAAATGCACACAACTTAGATATTTAATTGGAAACCCAGAAGGCCATGATTCAAAGAGCTATTTGTGTATTAGAAGCCTATAGCAAACTATCTAGTATTAGATAAATATTTCTCTGACTGTAATCTCAAATAATTAAGACAGGCGTTGTGATGTAAACACCTTCCCTTGAAATTTGCTTTGAGACTCTTGTAAAAAGCAATGAATGAATTTTAATCATTGCCATCTTGCATTAGAACAGTGTTATTCTATACTAGGGATTGTTGCCTCTGATTGCTTCAGTTGCCAAAGCTGCCTACACCTACCAGACCCCCACATGCTTGCCAATCTCCTCCCTGCTTCCTTTACACCAGGCCAGCCCCACTCCCTTTACCCCTCACCAAACCCCTTTCCTTAACCTTGCCAAACCCACTGAGCGTCAGAGTGAGGTGGGCAGCAGCAGGGCTTACCTGGAATGGTCACACATCGTGCTGCAGTTCCCACAGCTGCATATTTGTGGTCATGCAAATTACAGTATGATGACATGCTTACATATTTATGTATATAGGCAGAAAGAGCTACAGAACTAGGCCTTTGGAACTGCTTGAATCATGCAACCTTAGAGCAAGTCCTCAAATTACCTTCTTAATACTAAGGGAATAAATCTCTAAATTACAAACTCTATCATTACAGCCATGGCACTTACCTTCTTGTTATCATCTAACACAGTGTTCATGTTCTCTATCCAAACAGCATCAACAGGACCATCAAAGACAATCCACTTCCTGTCCTCTGTTGTAGAGCTGGCTTGTTCTCTGAAGGTGGTTGCAAGAACGCCATCTGTCCATTCGTGGCTCACAGGGTCAAAACATCCATACAACTGTCCCATGGTAATAGCTTTTGGATTAATAATTCTATATTCAACTGCAGATTCTTCTGTTGAAGGGTCTGAGAAAAAAAAAGTATCTTAGGTTAGCAACATGGGAGGAATTCAATTCTCATTTAAAGGTGAATCTGCCTAATTTGTGCTTTCTGAAAAACATTTGAAATTCTCTGAATTTTGCAATGCAGCTCTGCAGCCAAGTAGTGTGTACAAAAATGCATATGCTGGATCAGGGGGAAGTGCTCTGCAAAAAAAAAAAAAAAAAAAAAAATGTATCAGGCAAAATGTGTCTATTAAGAGACATTCACACTAAATGGTGATGGATTTTCACGTGGACTTTTAACAATAAATATTTGCAAACTGAGGTGAAATGTGGAGACCTAAACAAAGGATTAGACAAGTGAGAAATTGGGAGAATCTAAAATTGACAGATTTGCAAATTCTGATCTCTGCCTAGTTAGAAGGCAAACTCACTGGCAGAAATTGGTGCCTAAAAAGCCTTGCTATCCCAAAGCTATTTCTCAGGCCAAAAGTAGATGTTACACTCTTGGTGTGTATTATTTTCTCCCGTGTTGTTGTTGTTTTTAATTCAAAGACTTGGTGTCACTCTTCAGTTACCCAGCTTTAATTGACCCTGAGATCCAAGACATTTTGCAGGCTGAGGCAGAGCAGCAGCCTCATCAACCAAGGCCAACCAAGTTATTTTGGCACCAGGGCCAGAAAGTCCCCAAAATACCTCTCCTCCTCCCTGGCTTAAAAAATACAGTAATAATGAGTTAAATAATGAACACTTTGCTGCCCTTTCATTACATCCTCTCATAATCCTTCACTTCGACTGATGGCAGAGCTAGCCCTACTCCTACTCAGAGTATACTCCCTGAAATTAATGGATCTCAATTATGTTCATTAACTTCAGTGGAACTACTCTGGGCAGGCACAACCAGGTTTGTACCACTTAATAGGTGAACATCAGTTTCAATGCCTCCTTGAAGTACAGAGAGGAGAAAAAACAACACTCAGTCTAAGCATACACTATGCCACAGAAGAAGTGACAAAGACAAGGAAGAAAGAGAAAAAGAAAGTAGATGGGTTAAGTTCAGATGGCAGGCTGAGAAAACAATTTTTGAGAGTTTCAAGGGGAAATAGTCCAACATTTTCAGAACACTGGGAACAAAAGATGGCTTTGGCTTAATAAAATGTGTAAGTGGTTTTACTGCTTATTCAGCTCAAGGTTTGGATCAAAGTAAGACATGTTTCTGACAATGCAACCTTCAATCTGTCTTCCAGACAATTGGAATTCTCTGTTGTGTAGAGTGGAAACAACAGCATTAGCAATTTTCCATTCTTGTACCCATAACCTTCCTCTGTTCTCCAGCAACAGGCAATTGAGAAAGAAAGTGCTCAAGATGTAAGCTTTCTCTTTCAAGATCAGCCTTGCTATACAGGATGCACCAGACAGATGCTTATTTATTTCCTTTCATTTGTGAATTGCTTCCTGTGAAATGTCTCAAAGCAATTTAACAATTAAAACATCAGAAATAAAAACCTATATGAAAAGATTTCATATTTTTTAAAATAATTTTGTGCACAGAAAAATAACTTCTAATCCAGCACAGATACAGACTGGGATGAGTATATCAATTTAAAAAGGCTTCTTGAAATGGGAAGGTGTCAAAAGATAATAGATAGGTGACATCTGTACATGGTGGGGGAGTTCCAAACGTTGGCCACTACAACACTGAAGACCCAGATTCTATATCTTATAGAATGGACCTCCTAATGAGATTGTGTCCGCTGGAGGCCATCTTCTATAGAGCACAGTGATTGGTTGGATATATAATGGGTGATGTAATCTTTTAAGTAGTTTGGACCCAAGTTGCAAGGGGGCTTTGTACCAGCACCATGAATTTAGCCTGATAGCTAACTGGCAGGTAATAACTAGCTGCAGTCCAAAACATCTGGAGGGCACCAGTTGGGGAAAGAGAAGATGAAGTTAAAGTTCTTTTTAAAATTAAGACGGCATTGGGCAGAATTAAATTTGATATGTACCTTGGCTCAGATCCCCAAGGGCCATAGCAAGCACTTTGTAGGCGTAGGTTTTTCCTCCCATCGGCTCCCCGACAATCATATAGCCATGACGAACCATCATCATTTCATAAATCTGTGCCAATGAAATAAGTGTTGTCAAAAATTCATTGCGTAGATGAAGTTTTCTGCCTTATAAGGGCATCAGAAATCCACAGAAGTGTGAAGACATGAATATTTCAATAATAAATAAATCCTCAAAGCACTTTGAGACACACTCAGCATTGTTTCATAGGAACTGTGCAGATATGAAAGGTGTAGCCTTAAGTCAAGAAACTAAAAAAGGGAAATCAATAAAGCCTAAATTGGCTCAGTAACAAAGACAGATTAGTGGCTCCACCCGCCAAAGTTGGCCTGCAATTGAGGGAGGGGTTAAGGATCTGGCCTACATATACATTTCCAGTGTGCAAATATTCAAACTAAAGAAACCTGAATAATTTTCCCAATAAACCATGGAACTGGTTGAAGATTAATTTTTGCAATATTGTTATTCAGTGCCTGGATGAAGAGATCATAATCTGGTCGAGGTAGAATCACTCCAGGAAATAAATCAGATATGATTCCCTGTGAAATGAAAGAAGAAGAAAAAATAATATGCAATTTAAGAGCAGGAACTTCTGGTTGTACACAAACATGATTCAAGCTGTTCTAAGCAAATGAAAATAATCTTTCTACTTAGTTAATCATAACACTGTCATCAACATCATGCAGCAACAGTTCATGTTATCAGTATCTAAATGACTTCATTGATTATCCTACCTGAAACAGAGGGACATCTTGTGCCAAGAATTTAGCTAAGTTAACATCCAGTAAAGCCCTGAGCAGCAAGACACTTTCATTTTCATCTGGGTACTTCAGTTTTAAGTTTCCTGCTGCTGTCAGGACCGATTTTACAGCACGCATCCCATAGTCGTAATGATGCTGCGATGATAACTGTTCAGAGCAAAGACGATAGGTAGCAACAATCTTCTGGGCAAGACTGTGAAAGATTATACAACATGTTACAATTTATGGACAGCAAACATAATGGAGAAAAGAAGATAAAATGTCTACATCATGTATAAATAGATGAATAATTAAAACAGATATCACCAAGTAAGTTTATAAAAGATTAAGTGACAAATCAAATGACAGGTTTTTCCTCTTACTTAGGGGACGCTATTGGTGGTTAGTGTTTTTCCCCCTATAAAAATAGGTGCCAGTACTCATCATGAAGTTGTTACAGTACGTGCCACACTTTTTAACGAGAAAAAAAGAGGTGCTGGTACCCTTGAGAGCTGCGTACCCTTGAGTACCCCCTGGGAAAAAACAAAGCACTGAGTGGGTAGGACAATCTAAACTCCCAGCCTGGCAGCAGTGGGGCATGTTGGGGGTGGTGGAGCCACCTCTTTTTATACTGTAATTTTATGTTGTGAACTGCCCTGAGATCTACAGGTATAGAGCAGTATACAAATGTAATAAATAATAATAATAATAATCTGAGAAATAAAATATAGGAAAGTGTTTATGAGAAAAGACTTATATATGGCAAGACTCCAAGAGGACTTCTGTTGCTCATATATCTTCCACACACACCCAAGTGAATGTTTCCTGTATAATACCTGAAAACCGACTAACTTACCTTCGGGAGTCAAGGAATCCCATTGAATAAAGTGAAATTTCACCAATCAAAGCATAATCTGGAACCATCATGGCTACAGTACGGAATAAAGCCTGAAGAACAGAAAGCGGGGGGAAACAAATAATCAATATACAATGTATTCTCAAAACAAAAAGCAATATGTAAGGTTGTTGTCCAAGGATGTTGTGCTTCAGTGATAGTTACTTGTGAGCCTATGACTTCAGAAGCAATTAGCTAAGGAATAAGAACTAGGATTGCCAGGAACTGTCTAGCAGTAGAGGAGGAATATGGTTTAAATGGATTTATGCACAGAATGTGGCAGTTCTGAATAGAGGTAGGCATGCAGATCTCTACATGTGGAGGCTTCCCTTCTGGAACTTTGCATAAAGTTCCAGAACTTAGGAAAGCCTCTGCACATGGACATTTGGGGTGGGGCCAGGTAGAGTCATGTGTCAAAAGGTGCAGCCCTTTTCTATACCCTTCACATTCTTTTGTCAGAGCAACACCTATGATCCCTGGGAGCTATCCCAGGTTCTGAAACCTAACTCTTACACTTTCCTTTGAATTGTGCTTTTATGTTAGTTACCGTCTCCCTCATACTGTTTCCTCATCCAGACTACCTATTTTTTGTTCACTGCCTGTTCCAGGTTACATTCTTCTGGTCTTGCCCAGCAACCCACGGGTGTTTCGCTTTCCCATTGTATAACAATTCACCTTCAAGTTATCAGGAAGTTCTGCCCGTCCAGCATATCCAGGATTCATAGTGATGAATACTGCACAGGTTGGATTAAGTGAAATCTCTGTGCCTTCAAAGATAAATGTTCTCAGCTTTCGAATAATAGCCTGCTGAATACTGAGGATCTGCTGTGCCACTACAGAGAGAACTTCAACCTAAGAACAAAAGAAAGGAAATAATACTTCAGATTTAAAACATGCATTTCAAACCAATGTAAAGGGACCGCGAAATGTGACCTGAACAATGTGTTGGGGCAGTGTTTATCAAACTTGCGCCCCACAACTCCCATCATCCCTAGCTAGCAGAACCAGTGGTCAGGGATGATGGCAGTTATAGTCCAACTACAGCTGGAGACTCAAGTTTGAGAAACATTGTGTTAGGGCTGGGCTGAAATAGTGTGATAAATCAATGAGAACCGGCTATAGCCAGAAATTTTACAGAGAAATGCCTCATACTGACGACTGGTGGCTCAGCGTTGACTAGCAATAGATCTCCAGGGTTTCATTGTTCCAATCAGCCATCCATGTCCTCTTCAACACTTCTTTCCATTCCATCTCCCATAATAGTCAGGCTGCATTCTGTGGCTACTGAACAGGCTTAGTTCTCCCTGGGCTATTTCAGATATTTCCCCTTTTCCTTAGGCTTTCTCTCTCTCTCTCTTTTTAAGTATTTTAGCAAACCTTGGGATTCTCCAAGCCTGTTTATATCTCCCCCATATGAGGGTGGTACTGTTTTGGTTACAGAAGTGACATCACTCATAGTCTAAGCACCAGAAATAGAGGAAGTCATTACCTCAATTCTGTTGAACTCATCAAAGCAGGCCCAAGCTCCAGCCTGTGCCAGTCCTTTAAAGAATTTCCCCATGGCTTTGTAATCGAGACCGTCAGAGCAATTGAAGACAACACACTAAAACAAATGACATAATATATTGTTCAAAGTTGCTGCAAATTTTTACTTAACAATAATAACATTGCCAACCACTTAATTTTCTTCCAGGAGTGGCTCCTGCATCTGTAACAATTGTGCAATGCGCAGGAATTCAGCAGGTTTTGCCATCACTGCACGAAATTTTGCATGATTGATTTCAGTGTGTCATGTGGCTGTTAAAGGCACAGGAGCCCCGCTACAGAAGTTGGCAAGCTGAGCTACAACTCTAGCAATTTACAAAGAGAAATGGAAAGCACACTACAAACAAACCATGATTATGCAACAGTAAACTGTGGGTTCTCTACATTAGGGGTGAGGAACCTGTGGCACATTTTTGGGTGCCAGGCAAGATCGCAGCCCTGAGAAAGCATTTTTTCTGTGGCGAGAGCATGGCGCAAGAGCACGACACACAAAATGGCCGCCACAATCTCATGTGAAAAAATAGGATGGCCCATTCTTTCCAGGACACGTGTGTGTGTGGGGGTATTATATATTAACCACAGAGACTTGTGGGATGTGCATATGAATTAATGGGAATAAATACAAGACCTGTCCTATTTCTTCTTCAAGTATTCATGAACTTTTGATCCATAGCTTCAGCAAACAAAGATGATTCCTCAAACGTATTTTTAGAGAGAAAGAGAGGGAGAGATGGAGGGGGAAAAACATAGATATCAGCAAAAAGATTATTTTGTTACCTGCTTAGCCAGTGCTTTTGCTAAATCTTTGGTGGTTTCAGTTTTGCCAGTTCCCGCAGGTCCTTCTGGGGCACCTCCCAGGTTTAGTTTCAAAGCTCCCATTAATGTTCTAAGAAACAGAAAAGAGGGGAATTAGCACAGTATATATATTTTAAAAAATAGGATACCAGGGTGGTGAAATCTGTGGCCGTCTTAATACTGCTAGAGTAGAACTCCCATCCTCCCTGATGATTACCCCTGCTGGAAGCTTGAGCTGCCGGGAGTTAGAATCTGAATTTTAATATTCTCACCCTCTCAGGATAGTCAAATGGCCAAAGTTAAACAGAACAAGTTCAAACATGGTTGATTTCTCAATGAAATATTATACTTTTTGGAACACCCAGCGTTTTTAGAAAAGGGAATTATGCAAATCTATGAGCTTGCATGCAGTTGCTGAGAAGGGCAAGAATCTCCCCATGACATTTGCCCTGCCCCAACCCAAATACCACACATGTTTTAGGCTATGACAATGGCCGGATGGATTAATGGAACATTCAGCCAAGAACTGGATACAGCTCTCTAGTTTCTTATGTAGATAGCCTTGCTTTTTAAAAACCTCTAGCACTGGATCCTATGGTCCTGAGGTTCAAGAGGTCTTTATTTGGGATCAAACTTTTAGAATGGAAGGCCCTGCCCTGTGAAACTCCCTGCTAGTAGAGGTTTGACCGTAATTATTACTGCCTTCTTTTAGACGCCTTCTAAAAATAATGTTATTCAGACAGGCCTTTGCAATGTGACTCTTTTTTTAAAAAACAAGCCACTGTTTACTGATGTTTTTACTGATGATACAGTAATTTTATATGCTGTGTTCCATCTTGCTGTATTTTTAGGAAAGTGTGGTCTATCTATCTATCTATGTATCATTTAATCAATCACCTGGGACTTCATATGTGTAAGCCAAGGTAGCCAATGCTTTGTCTTCCAGATGTTGCTGGACTCCAGATCCCTTCATACCTGACCACTAGCCATGCTGGATGGCAATAAGGGGAACTGGAGTCCCATAACATCTGGAGGGACACAGGTTCACCACTCCTAACCTATATCCTGCTGAAATTCCAGTTGTGAGCATGACTCGTGAACAAAAAACACAAACATTAAAAAAGTGGGGAGGAGTGTTACCTATAGCATCGGTCGGTCAGCGGCGTTATCACCAAACGAAGGGAGTTGCCCAGGTACTCATAGCCATATCTGGCTTCAGTTGTAATCATTCGGACCATCACTTCTCCCTCTTCCCAGTAATATCTCAGCTGAGAAATCCACTGGAAATCATTCAGATCTGAAATTTTGTCTTCAGACAGTTTTGCAACAACATCCCGTGCTGCAGGAACAAAGATATTTTGTCAAATGGACCAGTACACTTATGCCAAACATTGAGCTTCAACTCCTGTATGAAAACCTGAAAAAACCACTGCCAGTCATCATAGATAGTGCTAAGCTAGGGGTATCAATGGGCTGATTATTCAGTTGAAGGCAACTTCATCTGAGAAGTGGGGGCAGGGAGGTGCTTGCATTTTTGAGACCCCCTTCCATTTTTCAAATACTCATTCCATTTCTAACCCTAGCTCCCTTTCCATCTCGTGACTTTCACTGGAATGGGCATTTCAATTATTATGTATCCTGCTGTTCTCCCACTTCCCGGCATTGCCATTTACCATGCACATCAATGACTGTGAGGGCTCCCAGGGTGAGCCGGGCCCCGCCTGACAGCTTCCCTCTGACCAGTTCAACAATTTCTCCAATCTGTTTGTTGCTTTTCTCCAAAAATGCCTGCAGGGGGGGGGAAGGAGGTTATTATTACCAACAGGTAGGACTTGAAGACCATGTTGCAGTGTTTCCCCAACCGCTAAGGGGATTGTCCCTGATTATTTATCATTTAAATAATTTTAGCCTGATCTTCAGCTGATAAAGGCTTCCAGAGCTGCTTACAGATCAATGCAATACAAGTCAATCTCTATCTGCCCAATAAAGTATTTCAACAATATATAGAGGGTTGTCTCCAACTATGTCCTCTTCCGAGCAGACCCATTGAAATTAATGGACCAGTATTACAGCAATCCCCTCCCCCAAATCTTACAGGTAGAGTTCTTCCTTGTATGGCTTCTGATACTTCTTTTGTCCAGAAGATGGATGATACACAGATAACTACTTGTCCTGGCCACTGCAGCACCCACTTATTCCGGGGAACCTTTAAAAACAAAGCGAATAACATTAGACTGCCATGGCCAACTAGGGCTCTGAGATTTTAATATAAAGGGAAAACCATGGTCTAAATGGGAGGATGAAATGTTTTCCAAAACTTCCCTGATCTACAATGTGATATTTGTTTCATTTTATTTGCTGCCTGAATAATACCAGCAGTCTCTATGTGACATCCAACAAATTTAAACATGCACATGTAAAAAGAAACCAACATAAAGGATTAACATTATAATATGAATAAAGGGGAAGTCCTGACTCCATAGAGCAGTGTTTCCCAATTAGCTAATTACTGAGGACCCCCTACTTTTGAATCTTTTTATAACTCCATGGTAGTTACCTGTGCAAAGCATTTTTTTGAAGAAAATGTGGGGAGGACCCTCATAAGCAAAGGATTTTAGGTATACTAAAAAGACCATAAAATTTGTGATATTACCACAAATTGCCTATCCCCAGACAGTAGGAAAAACTTGTCTCCATTGCTCCACTACAACTGAAAGCAATTGTGTCCCTAACTTGCAAGTGTTCTATATGCAGAAGGGTTTTTTTTTTTAATTTGAGAGAGTATTGAAACATGCTATTCCTTACTTGTAATCTGTGATGGTACATCTAAACAAAACTTGCAGCATATGGTTCTGCTAACTGAGGGATCTTGCATCTTCAAGACATAGGTGAAGGCTTGGTCAGGGCTTGATAAAGTATTGGGGATGGGATCCCTTACATTTTTTAATGATAAGCATGTGAACCTGCCCCAGGGAGTAAGTCATTTGTGCTCTCGCTCTCTCTGCTCCCTCCAATCACAAGAGCCCAAAGAAACTGTGTCAGAGGTTTTTTTTGCCCAATCCCAGCTCACTTGCCATCCAGCAACTCTTTCACAAGTTTTCCCCCTGCCAGCAAGCAAGCAGAGGCTGGGTGATCAGTGGATCATCATTGCGGCTTTCATCGTACAATTAAAGAGATAAGTGAGATCCTGGCAGAAGATGGTGCCGTGGACCCCTGGGTGTGTTCCATGGACCCCCAGGGGTCCCCGGACCCCTAATTTGGAACCACTGCCATAGAGGGTAGCCATGTGCTCTACTTTATGGAAAACAGGGTATCCAGTCCGATGTCTAGATTAAGGATAAAGAGCTATAAGAAGGGAAAACCTTGAAGCTGCCCGTGCACAATTAGTACCCAGACAGCAGGTTGAATACACCACACTGTGCTGAGATGTATTTCTATGCAGCTTATAGTAATTACTTCCAAATTTGAATCTATATGTATGCAATATGCAAATCGCTTCTTATGATGCACTCTCTTTTAGCCTCCACTAACTATACTTTAAATTAGGATGGAAAGAAGCTAGTTTCCTTAGATCTTTAGGTGATTTGCACTAGATCAGGGAGTTTCTGGCTCTCAATCTCTGAAGAGTGAATGAAAAGACAGACACACATACTCCCAAATTAGGCTGCTGAAATGACGAAAGCTGCCAGGAATACATTTTAATGGGAAAAGGCCATGAGTTCAACTCTGATATGGGGTGGGACTTACCTGCCCCCCACCCCAATATTTTATTCAAGTTGGCACTGCAGCTTCTTATCAATGGACCACTTAAACTACTACTGTAAACCTGAATTTCAGTTCAATCAAGTTTATGGGACTTAACATACCTTAAGTACAACTGTGTCATTGAAAATCATTGCTTATTACCTGATCATATCCTTCAATGCCCCTTTCTATGACTTTTCTGATACTGGACAGCATCATGTTTTCTACTTGTGACAGCCACTTCTCAACCATGCCCTTAGGAAAAAAGATAAATGTGAAAATGAAGGCTCTATGAACCCAAAACCATACCATGATTGAATGAGAACTTTCACAATGAAAAAGTCCAAACTCTGGAGAGGAATCATTTATGTGGTTCGTTTCAAAGGGCTGGCACAGCACAGGTTCCGTGCAGTAACTCATACATTCATTGTTAATAAGATTTTAATTGGAAATGCCCTCAATTAAAAGGAATCTGTGCTTCTAGGCAATATATATATGAGACATATTACATGCTGTACAGGTCAGAGGCCAGCCTGGAGGGACCTCATCTGAGGAAGAGGAGTGGGACTATGCAGAGACCTCCAGTGCCACTGGAGAGCTTGAAGAGCCTGCTATTACAATCTATCAGCCTGAGATACTGAGCACCAAATACATCTTACTCATCTCCTCCAAAGTCCCACATACCAAGCTTGGACACCTTGATCCCAGGCTCTCCCCTTTCACCTCCAGTTTTCACCCCCTGGAGCAGAGATGGCATTAGTCCCAGCAAGAAGTCCAGCACTAGCGGAACAGCGCTTGCCTGCCAAGCAGAGGGCTTTGCTACTAGGGATACTTTGGGAGGAAGGAACAGCCAGAGAAGGACCAGGTGTGCACCAGGACACAGCAGATGACCAGGAAGAGTGAGTAGTCTCCCCTGAGCCTCTCCTGGAATACAGCTTCCTACTGCACTCGCATGGGCAGCTTCAACTCTGCCTAGGAATGGGTGAATTGATTTTGGTTTCTCTCAGTTACCCATTTTCCTTCAGTCTTCAGTTCTCCACATTTCATGTCAGTTGTTTAAGTTGTCATTAAAATTTGTTAAGCATTTTAATGAGAATTTCTCCTAATGAGAACATTCTTCAATGGAATTTTGCCCAACAAACACATTTCCACAAACAAGTCACCCTAATAAAATGTATTTCCACCCACTAATATATGCATTTCTTTGCATTTTACCTAACATATGCATATTTGTATACATTACTTGGTTGAAGAACTGCACAGCAAAATTCAGATAAATGCTAATTTAGAAGGGTGGCTATGATTCAGTTTGCTTATGGTTTCAGAAAGTATGAATTATGTAGGTTCACTTTAAAATGCAAACTGAATAGAGTTTCTTTCCCATTCCTAGTCCTGGTTTGCCCTGCTCCAAGATAAAGAGAATTGATGGTGGACAAAAGGACTATTTTCAATGCTCTTCACTTTTTCATCTAAAAACTGGCATCTTCCATTGAGCTTATACCCCAATAAGCACATTGCTATGGCCAAGCTATCAAATAGAAAAACAATAAAATTCTATGCAAAGGTTACTTTGGCTTGTGCTGGGTAGATTGTCTTGATAAAAGGTACAATTTCCTTCTCTGAGCTGATCATGCCTATAATCTCCATGTTGTCCGTAAAGTCTAGTTTTGCGATTCCCTCAAAGCACTTTTTCAAGTGTGGCTGCACTCGGAGAGGATCTTTGGTTTCGGACAAAATCTCCAGCAACTCGTCATTAGAAAGGAAGAAGAATCTGTTCAAAATAGGGTTGTTGTTTTTAACATCCATGCATTAATTTTCATGACACAGAAGTCACACAGCTTGGTGGTCATCACTTCATTGGCCCGTGACCTAAATGGGGAGGGGCCACCGCTCAGCAGAATAACATTTATGCCAAATACAGGGAGTCCCATCTCCCATATCTGCTCTTTCAGTTAAAAGAATCTCAGCAGGTAGGTGTGGAGCTTTTTTTCAAACAAAGGGCTGCATTCTCTTCTAGGCAACCTTGGGGGATGGGGATGTGCCAATGGTGGGTGAGGCAAAACAACTCATGCAAATGTTACCTTAGTACAAAAGGATAGTTTCTACACACTTTCATAGACCCATCTCTGCCTTCCATCTAGGCAAGCAAGAGGCATTCTCAGAGTTCAATAATACTTTGCAGCCAGACAAAAACACTCAAGGAGAGTGGGAAGATGGCTAATTAGAGCTGGAGCTGGGAAGAGGGTGTGTGGCCTGGGGTAAGTCTTAAGAAGAGAGAAGCTTATCTCTTGTGTGACGATAAGCTTAGCAAATGTGTAGGTAGCATCTTACTACAACTCAAAAGCCAGAGGAGATTTCTGCATCTCCTCTTGATTTTTACGACCACTGTTTGCTCCCTAAGGTCTTTATCTGGCCAAATTTATCACAGCACCACTACTCAGGAGGAAATGCTGCTGTGAAAATTAGGATGCTCGACTAGATAGGCCTTTGGATGGATCCAGTAGGGTTCTGGTTGTTTAAATCTGGTTAATTTGACTGCTCAGTGTAATGTCTATGGCAGATCCATTCCTACATCCAGACCACCATTCCAGAATACTCTTGCCTAAGCATAGACTAGTCTACTTCAGGACTCAAGAAATAATTCTGGAAGGAGGACATCAGCCTGTTTGCAACAGTGAGCAAGGAAAGCTCCCTGAAATAAGCCTCGTCATTTAATAGCCATAGCCTCAGTCTAGCTTCTTATTTCTAAGAGTCCCAGGCCTCTGAACTCAAGGCTTCCTGTGTAGTCAATGTGCCATGTGTATCCACAAAGCTAATTTCTTAATGAGAATCGATTTGCTTTAAATTGAAATTTGCTAATGAGCCCACCTTGGGAAAAATAACCTTTTCTTTTCCAAGTAAGTATTCAGACCCTTCTGGATGTCTTCCAAAAGCATATTTGCTTCTTGAAGTCTGTCCAACATCTTTGGTTGCTCAGTGGCGATCAGGACTCTGGTGTCTTTCACCTATTTTTGTTAAAAAAGCTTACAATAGTAAAGAAGCTGAGCCCCCACAGGCTCCTCATCTTTGATACAAAGCATCATTTGCAGCTAGGACTCAATCAGAACAAGTTTAGCACACCTAGCGATTTGCCCATAGTTCTACAAGATTTGTAGTTGACCATCTCGATTCTCTTGCATTTTGGGCCCATACTGACTTCCTGTGTTTGCCTGCAGGTATCTTACTGGACGGTTCTCTTTGAACCTGGTTCCTGCTACCACTGGCTGGACCACTTATCTTTCAGGATGTTTGTGGGCTCTGTCAGTTCAAAACAGGACACTCACCTTGGAAGGGAGAAGACTGCCTGCCATGTTGATAGCCTTGCCAAGGCTCACTTAAACTACTCTATGAGACAGATTAGACTGAGCAGAAGTGACTCGAGAGTAAACTTTGCAGCTGAGCAAGGCATGTGAATCCAGTCTCTATGCAACACTAGAACGGTGCTATATCACACAGCTGCTACTGTACTAAACAGGTATGGTATGCTGTGTAAGAACCCCCAACCATTTTGTCTGCTAAAGCCCAACCACTGCTGGTGAGCAACAACCTGGCTCAAAACTATTGCAATCTTTCTTTTACAGGGAAAGTAAAATGCTCTATGCATGAACCCGCCCCCCATGTGATATGTTCACACTGTAGGGGGTTGGACTAGATGACACTGTGGGTCCCTTCTGCCTATACAGTTTTTGTGTGTGCAAAATCCCAAGTGCAACTGTCTACTTACTGCTTGCACCATGATGTCCTTCCAGTACATGTCCACTATTCCAAACTTCCTCCCCTCCTCTGGCATTTGAGCAATAATGTCCTCAGAGCTGAATATGGGTTCCAGATAAAGCCATGTTGCCTGGCATTTTAACCAATTGTCTAAAATTTCCTGCATCAGAACAAGCTTCTCCTCCCACCTCTGTAAAGAGATCAATGTAAAGGTCTCCAAGGCACTATTTTTAATTCTCACTCAGCAGACTTGAGGCAACATTAAATAACAGGCTTCATTCCGCCCCCCTCCTTTCATCTCTCCTGTTGTATCAGTGTACCTACAAAACAGCACGCTGTTGTAACATTCCTCCCCTCCCCAAACTGATTAACAGTGCTTCTCAAACTTGTTTTTCAAATATCATTTGGAAATAGCTTTTTTTCTATAAAAGATCAACCACCCTCCCTAAAAAAAGGTTTATAAAATCGACCCTCAGCAATGACATTTGAGAATGTGTCCTTGCTAAAGTGGTCAGTTTAAACATAAGCCCATTTTTTCTATATTTGCAATTTTTTTATAGGGATATAAGATTCCAATTTATCTCTCCAGTAAACCAATCCCCAGAACTACTGTTTGGAAGTTGTCAAAGCCTTTCATAAGTTGTAGTGCCAGATTTGTATTTTGCAGACTACCTATTCTGTTCACACACAGGGTGAATCTCAGCTGGAAAGATAGGAACAAAGCAATTCTGGAGAAGGAAAGAGAGAGATCTTGTGTTAAGGGCGAGGAAGCACTAACAAGCTGTCAGAGTTAAAGGTAACGCTTCAGCCCATGATCAAATATTAATAGGAAAAGCCCTTTGGACTCTTGGTTGGAGCAGCCCTTTGACAATCCATTATTTTTCGCTCCTCCTTTCATCAGTAAGTCACATTGGGAGGCCTCAAATTCAACCAAGCACATAAATCACACTAAACAGCAGGGAAAATCACCAAAAACAATACTCAAAATTGTGTGGATTTCATAAATGTCAAGCGGCTACAGACAGGTTCTGTAATGCAGGTACCAGAGTACAGTTGCAGAGTGGTAGTCAGCTAGGTTTTCCTCAAAATAGACCTGTTAAAATTATGCTCATTATTTTCAGTGGGTCTTCTCTGAATACCTCAAGCTGCAATCCTAACCCTGTTTATTCAGAAGTAAGTCCTACTGAATTCAATGGGGTTTACTCCCAGATAAATGGGGTTAGGCTTATAGCCTGACATACCAACTAATAGACTTTCTAAATGTGCTGACTGCATATCAGAGAATGTTACAGAATTGTGCTTTCTGATGGCTAGCCTTGTTTGGGATAATGTTTTTAAAAAGCACAGAGTGGTATATATTGCAGCAGGAACAGGGGTGTGTTATACAGTTCACCAGTGTGATCTATTATATCCGATGTCGCTGAGCCAGAACTCCCATCATCCCTGACCACTAGCCATGTTGGCTGGGGCTGATGGGAGTTGTACTTCAGCAACATTTGGAGGGCCACAGATTCTCCACCCTGGCTTTAGATGTAGTGTAGAATGCAGATTCCTGTGTCCCATCTTCCCAATAAGCAAGCTGCTCACCCCATCCAAATACGTCATGGGGATGTTCTTATGCTAATGCATTGCATGGAGGCGCACAGAAACACAGACAACCCTGTTTCTCCTTACCCGGCATTCACCCTCTATCGGTTTGATGAATGGAGAACCACACATTGTCTGGGTCTTGACAATGTGATCATCCAGCAGAAGCTGGATGTCGTCAATTGCAGACAGAATGCTGGTGTCCTGCAAAGAAGCCACACTTAGTTGAGGTAACTTATTTAAACCCCATTATCACTGTGTTATGCACAAGTGGGGCCTGTAGCAATATGTTGTTCCTGGACACATCTTGAAGCACCCCACTCCCTCTTTTCTACTCCTAGTTTGAATACCAGTTGCTGGGAATCACCAGTGAACGCTGTTGAGGTCCTGGTTTTGGGCTTCCCATTGGGGCATCTGGTTGGCCCCTTTGAGAACAGCATGGTAGACCATTGGCCTGACCCAGCAGGTTCTTCCAATGTTCTTATGACTATATAAGCAACCACACTCACAGCTTGAACATCAGAAATAGATGGAATGATTATACACGCAATCCTATTCTTCCCCATATGACTCTTGCTGCCAGGTTTACATTTTTTGTGTCATCACATGTGGGTAACCTGCTCTTTCCCCATGTACCATATATTACAGGAATGCATGGCGCTGGCGTAGAGAATCTCCAGTCAATTCAAACAGTAATAGGCATACAAATAGCAGCCTCCTGTATTCAATGCTGCTACATGGAAGTGGTTATCACAAACCAACCAACCAACCAACCAACCAAAACACCATCTTGGGGCATATCTTGCTCCCACAGGCACTACGGTCAGACTGGCAATGGGCAGCAGCCTCAGGTGATTGAGGAGCCAGCTGTGAGCCAGGCCAATGGTCAGAACTAATTAGTAATGCAGGACTTAAGGACAAGCCAGGGACTAAAAAGCAAGCCAGGACTGGAGGACAAACCAAGAAGCAGGACTGAAGAACAAGCCAGGTGCCAGGGCCAAAGAATACAGTTACATGCCAGTGGTCAGGAAGACCTTGTGGTTCAGTCAAGACTCAGCTGGAAAAGGAAGCCCTTTTAGATTCCCTCTTGCCCATGAAGACCCGGTAGCCAGCTTGGGTGGGTGCAGTCTAAGGAAGCTGCCACCTCCAGTTCACTGGTTCATCACTGGAGCAGCAACACACAGATTCCAGCAGCTCTGGACAGCTGCCGTTCAACCAGAAACAAACCCAGTGATCCTCAGTAAAGTAACGTAACTGAGAAAATAACTATTGTCCCAAGCACAGTTGCTCGATCGCAGAAAATGTACTCACTGTGTCCCTGTATTTTATAAAAGTGAAACAGATATTTGCCCATTCCGATTTCATTTTCTCCATGTTTTTCTCTAGAGAGTACTCCTTGCTAGCTGCTGCTCCAATAGGCTCTAGTCTAAATGAAAATGGGAAATAAAGCAAATATGTGAGTTTCATATTGATTTACTCAGTCAAAGCTGCAATTACCTAAAGCCTGGGTGGGGAACCTTTGCTCGTCTAAATGTCACTGAACTACACGGCCCCCTCAACAGTGACCAGTGGCCAAGTAGGCTGATTGGGAGTTGAAGTCTGGAGGGATTTTAATTGACTTAGAGACTCTCATCGTAAGAGTGTGAAGCTGGTTTGAGAAACAACAAAACAGCAAAGTTTTATAACAAAGCACAGCATGCAAATGTATTTTGGCTCATGTTGTATGAAGATGGATTAAAAATCCAGCACTGGAATTACAGTGAGTCCACAGCAAATGGAGGTGTGTCCAGAGAAGACAGGCTATTATCTGGAGAAGCATTCACCACAGAGAGCTCTCCATGGTCCTGACCCTCAGCTCAAGAAAAAAAATATAGGGAAATAGTAGTTTAAATTGGAGGTTTTCAACCTTTTTAGGTCCACAGCTCTCTTGACCAACTACATTCTTTCTGTAGCACCCCTGTGGGGCTCAGGGGCCCAGTTATGTCACCACTTGCCCACAGAGCTAGCAGGCCCTCACCCCTTTTTGAACACCCTCCCTTGTGGAGTGTTTTCTCAGCCTTCCTCTTCTCCCCTCTCCTTTGGTGTCCTCTGGGTAGCTGCAGCTGTTGCCCCTGGTCTCTGAGCTCCACTCTCCCTTGTTCCAAAGAGAGGTGCCTCCTCGCACTGCCCCACAGGGGCCTGGGAAGCACTCCCTGGCCAGCCCCAGAGGCACCATTTGCCTGGGGAGCTTGCAGCCAGGGCTCCTACAACAAACAGCCATGCAAGCCTTTGGGAGGCAAAGACCCAAGAGTCCATCAGAGGCAGGAGGGAAGGAAAGAGGGACAGAGGCCAGTGTTGCCTGCTGCACCCCTGACCATCATTCAAGGCACCCCAGGGTGCCATGGCACACTGGTTGAAAACCAGTATCATCAGCAAACTTGACTACCTCACTGCTCACTCCCAAGAAAAAAGAATGGAAGCTTCTAGTGCTAGGAAAAGTTTTCTCTTTCTTTGCCTGACCTACACCTTCCCACACTTGGCTCCTGCTTGAAATAGGGGGTTAATGGGCAAACTATGCATGACATTATATGCATTTCTGCATTTCAAGTGCATGGGGTTTTTTAAAGATGCAAATAGTAAACAACCCTACACATGAGGCCCAGTTCAACAGGACTTACTCCCAAGCAAGAGTGCATAGGATTGTACCCTTAAGCTACAATCCCAAACACACTTACTAATGACACAGTGGGGCTCATTTCTAAGCAAACATACAACAGAACCATGCTGTTAGGCTTTGAGTGCATTTTTTTAGCACAGATGCACACATGTGGGAGCACAATGGGCACAAGAATTGCATGAACTTAGCTCCTCATTGTTCTGGAGCAAGACAAGGTGTCTCCCCACATACATTTTTTACTGAAAAGTTCTGATTCGATTCTAAAGAGTTTCCTAATATTCCACAAAAAAATAACTGGGGCAGTGAGCAAAATTGCAAGGCTTTAAACAGTTTCAGGAAATATCAACTAGAAATCAAACTCTAATGTTGTTAATGCATGCAACAAATATTAACCAGATTAAAAGATCTGGGTGTTATTTTCTTACTTATCAATGTATTTTGATAGACCATATTCCAACATGTTCATGAGTGATGTAGTTTCATCAGGTCTTATCTCATATCCAACTATTTCACTTATCTGGAAAAAAAATGGACAAAACACAGAAAAGGGGTTTGTACAGGCATGGCAATACTGGTCCATCTTATGGGCCTGTTGTAAGAATTACTGAAATGCTTACATGAAACATTACGCTCCATATCTGTAACTAAACCTAAATCATAATTGCAGTGAAAAGGACAACAACGTGTGTGTTGTATATTACAATGTCCTTTTCTAGGGTTTACAGATTTCATTTGCTTAGCTAATTGTTTCCCATAAAAAATCCCAAAGCAATAGACCCCCGACTTGATGAGGCTTATTTGATATCAACACAAAATGGAACCTTTTGTGTCATCGGCCCTGTCCTGTAGAATGCATCATGACCCCTGTTAAGGTCTACACTACAGTTGGCTAATGCGCGTGACATCAATGATAACAATGACACATTCCCTCCACTCAATCATGTCCATGCCATTTGGGGCATTTGAAGGGGGCTTAATTTTTTTTTTTAAAAAAAGAATAACTTCTTATGAGAGTGACATAAGAAATTCACACTAAAATGCCGATCAATTTTCACAAGGACTTCATATGCAAACTGATGTGCAAATGTGCAGTACTGAACCCAGGACTGGGAATATGAGAAACAGAGAAACCATAATCGACAGACTTCCCCATCGCTACCTGTTCCCAATGCCTATCCTTCATCCCTCGATTGCAGGCAATAGAGAGGACAGGAAGATGTTGCTTGAACTTGTCGATCTTAAATTTCACATTCTCCGCTAAACGCTTTGGTCCAGGTTGATCTACTAAGGTCTTTGTCAGTTTGTACATTGTCCGCCACATGGTGGCAACATCTTCACTGATTTCCTCAGCGTTCAGCTGCAGGAGAGGTCCTGCATGTGAAAAAGCAAACAAGCATTTTGTAAATCTCAAAACCCAAGTTTTCTCTGCAAAGATTTACTGGCAGGTATTGAAGGCACTGTAACAAAACCAAAGCCAAAATCAATAACTCCTAGTTAAATACCAAAAGCACTGCCTTAAATAATACATGCCCATGCAAGAATATCTCAGGCTCAGAGATATTCTGCCTCAAGACACATAGCTGCAGAGAAAAGAAAATGGGAGATTACTTTCTAACAAATGAATATCTGGGTGAGGGCAATTTCATTTTAGAAGTGCCTTCAGATGTTGTTGTTGTTGTTGTTGTTGTTGTTGTTGTTAAATCTTCTGCTTTTTGGGAAGGGAGCACACATTTTATTTTCTCTCGTAAAGATCAGTAAACATAATTTTTTTAAGACACACAACTCAGTTGCAAGCAACTTATCTTCGTGCATGAAAAACCTCACCATTCATCCATTCCTCAGACTTCGTATGGAAGTTGTAAGCAGTCACCCAAAGCTGTTCAAAAGGTATTTTGTTTGTGATGATAGTCTGCAGCAGTGGAAACTGGCTTTTCTCTCGTTCCAGTAGCTCCTCTTCCTTATTAATAGCCTGTAACACACACATACACACACATTATTTTAATGATTTGGTGCAGAGCTCTTGGTGTATGTGTGTTTTCAATCCAGCATTACAAAGAGAACTAAAACAATTTCTTTAGAGAAGGGGGAAATTCAGATCTAAGTCTCCCCACATCATTTCCTTATCAAAATTTGCTACAACATGGTCTGTGCATGCAGAAGAACACTAGAACTCAGGGATATCCAATGCAGCTGAATGTTGGAAGATTCAAGAGAGATAAAAGAAAGCACATCTTCATGCAGTGCATAAACTATGAGACTCACACCAACAGGAGGCAGTGATGGCTACCAACTTGGGTGATTTTATAGGATTGGACAAATTTGTGAAGGAGAAGGTTATCAGTGGCTACTAGCCACAATAGGTATGTTTTGCCTCCTCAGCAGTAATGCTTCTGAATACTAGCCACTGGGGATCACAGGTGGGGGGGCGTGCTCTTGCACTCATGTCCTGCAAGGGGGGGGGGGGGCTTTTCCCACAGGCATCTGGGTGGCTGCTGTGTGACTAAGATGCTGGACTAGATGGACCATTTGCCTAATCCAGCAGGTTCTTCTTATGTTCCCCTCCCACTGTTGCTTCACTTGGGTTGAACTGTGAGCTCCTCAGGACAGAGACCTGCCCTCTTGCAATTTGTGAAGTGTCACAAACTTTTTAGCAATGATAAACATTACTACTGTAAATAATAAAACTATTCAAAGCTGGGTGCTGTGAACACAATTGCGTTCCAGAAAAGACCACTGGTCAACCATTCTCAATATCTTAGGCTGCATAATTGCACTCACTATCAGACACATTCAGAATAGTAGAGCCATTGAAATCAATAGGCATGACTAGTTTAGGTCCAATTATTTTAATGGGTCTACTGTGAATAGTTAGATGCAAACCAGAGGAGCTCACTTCTGCATAAACATGCACAGGTTGGCACTGTAAAATAAATTAAGGCTGCAATCCTAACCTCACTTATCTGGCAGTAAGCCCCATTGAATTCAGTAGGACCTACTATGGAGCAGGTATGGTTAGGATTATGCTAAGTAAGCATTTGTAAATTTATAGCTACGGAGAGACTAACTTCATATTCAGAAAGAGCAGCGTCCAAATTCTTAGACAACTCATTAAACTTTTCAACGTTGTTCTTCATTTCTTCCATGGTCATGACATCCTTCTTTCGGAAGCTTTCGACTTCTTTGTTATAATTTTCTAGGATAGCCTCAAATTCAGAGCACCTGGTTGTAAGCAAAGATAGCAAAGCATTCACTCATCTTATAGCTTGCTCCTCAATTAAAAAAAACAAACAAAACCCCCAAAAATCAGTAAGTGAAGTTAAGAATTAAGTCACTTGGAGGTTTTGTTAGTCTGTTAAAGAAAAGTGGGATATAAAATGCCTAGATTGAATAAATAAACAATGGACCTTTAACTTAACTCTGCAAAGCAGAGGGTGAGCAACCTGGCTGCCGAATTCTGCATCAGCTGAAGCTTCCGAACCGTCTTCAAAGGCAGCCCTATGTATAATGCATTGCAGTAATCTACTTGGCTCACTTTTCCCAATGGTAGGGCTACCAAGGCCCATCTTAATGGTTTGGGAAGGTTCAAATGGGAGGCGGCAGTTTCTGAGCCCACCTCCTCCTAAGTTAGTAACTTACCTTTTGATGAGACAGAGCTCCACGTGATCCCGTCTGTTCATCAGCTGATTCCTTGCGGTTTCAAAGATGACCTCAATCTCATCCGGCCAATGCAAAACAGTACTGTTCAGCTTTATATCATCACCTAGGAAAACGTTATACCTTAAATTAATCTGCACATCTGTTCTGTTGTGGCCATTCTTGCACTCCTTCGTATGTCATTTTGTGATGCTGCTGCACCAAAAAGCTAACTCAAATAAACTTAAGCTGAAAGCTAACAAAATCTTTGACCAAGCTCTGTTTTTTAATGCAAGTATTTGTTTTTTATTTATTGCATTTCTATCCCACCTTCCTCTTTAAGGAGTTCGAGGTGGCGTATATGATTCTCCCCCTCCTCAATTAATCGTAACAGCATTGTGAGGTACTGGCCCAAGGTCACCCAGTAAACTTCCTGGCTGAAGTGGAAAATTGAACTCTAGTCTTCCAGGTCCTAGACCAACACTCTACATTACACCACACTGGCTCTCATTAAATGGCAGATTGAAAGCACCCTATTAGAATAGGCATCCTCCTTTCTCGTGTTCATAGGTGTATGTATCACTTAAAAACAAATAAAGGATCAATTAAAGCTCATGCAATTAATCAGCTAAGATTTGTTTAGCTGGGTGACAGTCCTAAGACCAGCCCTTAGCTTGGATTCTTTCTTTGTTGTATTTTCCTTTTCAAAAACGTACAAGGAAGATCAGCATAGTCCATCAGGAATTCCAGTCTGTAGATAGCTTCCCTGATTTCACGACGCAACTTAAAGACAGTGACGTCACTGGATTTTTTCAAATAGGCCGTGGTATCAACCAGCTCCTCAGTGGTCATAGGCACATCACTGACTTTGTCTGCAATTATGCTGTACTGGTTGCAAATGCTACAGATGGAAACAGAAGAGGGACATGTTGTTAAACATCTATCACAATGAATGGATTTTTTAATGATATAATGGTATATAAATATTTGCATAAACAAACAAACAAATGTGTTAGGCAAAGTGACATACAAAACTGCGTTACATCAGCCAGAATTTCTTGCAGGAGAGAGAGAGAGAGATGCATTAAAATGTGTATATTAAGTGAAATCGGTACTAAAATGCTGGTTCATTATCATAAGGACTTCTTAAAAAATATAAGGATCCACAATCTGTTGTGGCAATGTGGAGAACTGAACTTAAAAGGGGGGGGGGGGGGAGAAACCAAAATGAACAGACCCCCCCCCCATCATGGTCATGTCCCATTTATTTGCACATACCTCTGGTTTACCTCCCTGTTTTCTTCCACTTGGAACTCAATCAGCCTGTCTTTCAGCTTCTGAGTTCGACAGCAAAGATCCTCATTCAGCTTTAATGCGTCAAGGCAGAACAAGGCCAGAGGGACTGTGACGTGCAGAGACGCAATTTCTTTTTTCAGTTTCGTCAAACCATCAATCTTCTGCATATGGAAGACATTGCCATGGTTATATGGTGACAACAACAGTAACAACAATCACATTATCTTAGGCTATTTCGGACATGTTGAAAAAGAGAAAAGAGCAGTCTACAAATGTGTTTCTTTTCTTTCTTTCTTTCTTTTCTTTCTTTCTTTCTTTCTATCTATTAGTTTTTATTAATGATTTTTTTGTGTAACAAACAAACAAAGAAAAGCACATACAGTATCTTCACTTTCAATTTATAGAGTCTTTTTCACAATTCATTTACATTCAGTATGAGGCACTGTTATCATATGAATTATGTGGTTGAGGAAAAGGAGAGAGGAGAGAGAGGGGGGAGAGAGATGAGGGGAAATTTGATCTTTCATTCTATTGCATAGTATTTGTGTAGGACACTCCCACTGCATGTGTTGATTTGTCTCTATAATGGGACATTCTCTCCAACACAAGGGCATTAAGTGTCTATTGCACTATCTATGCATCTTTTAGATACCTTTCTCAGGTCCCTTAATACACTCATTCAGTCCATTGCAAAGAAACCCCATGGTGTTGCTTGCGCTCCAAAAGCCATAAGCAAGGTTGTGCCTTTCCCCACAGGCCTGGCTTTCTGCACTCCTGATCTTGCTTGAAAGTGCTGATCCATAAGTGCAGGTTGACCCCCTTGCAGAGCCATGCCCTTCAAATGAAAAGCTCTCCAGGATAAAGAAATTGCACTGGCTTACATTTGTAATTTAGCTTTTAGTTATGCTATAAGTCATTACCTCCACAAAATCATCCAGATCATGTCTTTTGCTTAAAAACTCAGTCACGTCATTTTCTGCATTGTTATTCAAGAGATCGCTGTACTTCTCGTACACGCTTAAGTATCTTAAACACAAGGGGGGGGAGATAAAAGAAACCTAAATTCTCCAGAACAGGATCAATGGTAATGAATATATGTTTTTTAATGTACTTTTATGCCATCATGGAATTCAAAGTGGCATAAATGTGGTTCCCAGGAAGTCACACATTCAGGCACTGACCAGACCCAGATCTGATTTGCTTCAGCAAAATGGTGACCTCCTGTGCCTTCAGACCAGTATTTGCAGTATGAATAACTATATTTCATGATAATTTTCTCCCAAGTCATTTCCATTGTTGAGACAAAAAAATGAAAGAACATAATGTCTGAGAAATCTACTATACATTTTGGAAAGTTGTTCATGTTTTTCCCTGCTCAATATGCATTTGGATGCTTCTTAAGATATTTAGGCCAGATTTGGGTTCCCAAAATCAAGAAGCAGGTTTTCAACTATTTGATCGAGAAAACTACCAGCATATGCTTACTTTCGCGGACCAACAAGATTGTGATTAAATATCTCAGCAGTTTTGTTCACATATTCTGAAACCAATGATTCATCTGCTTGGACAGTACGAAGAATTAGGTCATCCCCTTTTAATTCTGGGAATAGTTTAACTTGTACCTAGAAAGAGGAAGCAGGAACCATAGTGAGCAGAAAGGGATAAACATTGCATGAATGCATCATAGAGAAAATGTTTGTTTCTTGACTTACAGGTTGCTATTGCTGTTGGTTTTTAAAAGTGAGCTATTTTACCCTGCCTAAAATTTGGGGAATTACACTATAGATTTTTGGCTCCTATAATATCCTAGAATTCATTTGATATGCTATTGTAAATGATTAAACAATAGCACAATCATATGAAAGCATTCTAGAAACTAAGATACAGTTGTTGTTGTTGTTGTTGTTGTTGTTGTTGTTGTTGTTGTTGTTGTTTATTTAGTTATACCCAGCCGTTTTCTCTGACGGGACTCAAGGTGACTTACAGATAAAAACAAGAATTGCTAAAAACATAGAAAAAAACATCATTTAAAAACAAACATTGGTAGAATTAAAACAGTATACATATATAAAAACTGTTTAAAACATACAAATAATTACAATAAAAGCAGCACAGCACCCGGCCTTTCATTATTAGCAGTCAGTTCCCAAAAGCCTGTGGTTCACACATAATGCTTAGCTGTAGTAAACTATAGTACTGAGCTATAGTAGACATTAACCAACCATGGCTTATGAGCGTGGTTTGTTCATGAATAAAAAAACCATGGCTAAGGTGCTGGGCCAAATTCAAATGGTCAAATTAAAGCATGGCTTAGCATTACATGCACCTACGCCACTGTTTTCAATTAGGATTTGCATAAGATTGCAGCTGAAGTCTGTAATCCTATGTACCATACCTTTGCCTGGGAGAAAGTCCTACTGAACATAATATAGCTTACTTCTAAGCAAACATGGACATGATTTTGATCTTAATTTTCCTTTTACATACCTTTGGAAGACCCTCAGAATTTTTCAGAACCTCCATGAAGCAGTGATACAGTAGATCCCAACAAGCTTCCACATCTGGCTCAAATATAATATCAGGCTCCTGCACTTCCAGTTTGATGACCAACATTTGTGGTATGAAGAATTGCATTTCATGATAAGTTTCTCCAAAGTCATTTCCATCCTCAAGACAGAGAATGAAAGCATGTTACATCTAGAGAATCTTCTTCTGCTATATATTTGGAAAGTTGTCTGTCTGTCTTTCTGTCTGTCTGCCTGCCTGCCTGCCTGCCCATCTGTTCCCTATGCATGCAGACACCTCTGAAGATATTATCACCCAATATGAAAACCCATCCTTCCAGAGAAGGATATATTTGGATACCATCAGATGCCATTCTGAATCAAGATGATGGACTGAACCTTTCCAAACTAGACGAAAGTTAACCAAATTTGGCAGGATTGTATATTATTATTCATCCAACAGCAATAGAACAAAAATACTAGGGCTGTCCAATGGAGTCTGGCAAAGCCTAAAACTTGAAGCAAATTGGGTCAATCCAAACAGAACCAGACCAGCCAATCCAGGGCTGTCAATATAGGTGATGGGGGGTGGGGAGGCGAGGTTAGAAGGAAAGGCAGGAAGCCTCTACTGAGAGCAACCTGAGGCTCTTTGCAAGAGGGCTTTCAAACAGCCCTGTACTGAAATTTGGTTTAACCAACCTGTTCCAAACAGTGGAACATGCACACAGCCCAATTGAGCAGAACTAAACTCTCAGCTCACCAGCTGGTGTGTGGAGGGTTCAGTACTGCTCTCTGCTGTGTGGTTGGCTGGGGGAGAAGGAGGTGTATTATCTTCTTCCCTATCCCCTCTCCCAAACATACATTTAATTGGGGTTTTAGATGTAATTTGTTGTTTTTAATCAGGGTTTCATTTGACTGGAGGTGAGGGATTTCTGGGGATGGACTTTTACTTGAGGTCTTCTGTACTTTTATCTGTCATCAATGTTTCCAGCTGATACTTCGTTATGACACCTTGACTACCATCTGATGGAACGGCAGCGTTTGCTCTTTTTTAATCATTCTGTTATTTCATCACCTGCTGAAAATGCTTTTGTTTTCACCAAGTATTTTTAGAGAATTAATTTGATTCAGTGTTGGTCACTTCTTCTCTATTTTATGGTTTTTTAGTTGTATGATATTCGAGCTATTTTATTGTACAGCAATTTGATGTTTATGAGTTGTCAGTTTATTTTAAAATCTTATAATGCAATACAGTCGTACCTTGGATCTCAAACGCCTTGACTCGCGGATAAATCAGCTCCCGAACAACTGAACCCCGGCAGTGAATGTTCCGCTTTTTGAATGATTTCTGGAAGCTGAAATTTTGGCACAGTTTCCACAGCTTCCAATTGGCTGCAGGAGCTTCCTACAGCCAATCAGAAGCCGTGCTTTGGTTTCCGAATGTTTTGGAAGTCAAACGGACTTCCGGAACGGATTCTGTTCGACTTCCAAGGTATGACTGTACAACTACAATAAATGCATAATATAAGATCAAGCTGTATGAATGTCTACAAAGCACTGAAAGTCCAGGTGACACGGTCAACCCTGCATACCTTATGTATCCTAAAGAAGGAAAGGAGATCCGCTAATGAATTAATGACCATCTCCCGTAGCTGTAAAGACATGAGGACGGCTACCGAAGCAAAATATTCTTCTATCAGTTGAGAAGAGTCAAAGTCATTCTGGGGAGCAAGATGCAGCCAGTTTTGCTTCTGTTCAATGAACAGTTCTGCACATGTTGGAATCCACCTGTAATGTGTAAGTTATCCTATCAGCATATGTAAAGATTGTAAAACAGCCTTCACCAACCTGGTGCCCTCCATATGTTTTGGACTGCAGCTGATGGGAGACATAGTCCAAAATATTTGGAGGGCACAAGCTTGGTGGGTGCTTCTTTCCCCACCAAGCTCCTCCATTTGGCCCACGACTCGGGCAAGTCACGCCCACATGCCCTAACCCTGATGTCAGATGGTCAGGTAAAGACAGAGCTTGGCCCAAGGGGGCTTGGAAAATCCCCTTGCAGAGCACTGGCCAAGTGCCCAAGGAGCAGCTGGTTGTTGGGCACTTGAGAAGTGATGCACGATGCGCTTTGCAAACACTGTGTGGGGTGGGAAGAACGATTGGGTCTGTCAAGCCCAAAAAAGTTCCCCACCCTTGCTTGATTGCCAGTAGCATTAATTCATGATCAAAGACAGAAATGAATGGCTTTAAAAGCGAGGTTTTAGAACATCACACAGTTATTCTGTCCACACACATCTCTGTGAACTTAAGAAAAAGTGGGCGGAACAATAGAAGTTACTCTTATCTTTTTAACAGCAGGTTGCTTTGGGTCATTTCTATGAATAAAGCAATGTCATACTCATCATTCACATAAAGCAGAAGTGGGGAACTTCTGGCTCTCCAGCTGTTGCTGGACTCCAACTCCTATTAACCCCTAGCCAGCATGGTCAACAATCAGGGATTTTGGGAGCTGTAGTGCAACACCAGCTAGAAAGTCATAGATTTTCCAAAAGCACTCTGACCTGTTCTCAAGAATATCATGAGCTTCTTGGCAATGTTTTCGGACCAAATCTTCAAACTCACTGGGCAGGAGTGGCAAATCACCCTCGAGGATTTCCTGGGTACGAACAAACCTCAGGTTACAAAACCTATGGGAGGGAAGGGAAAAAAATGCATGGCTGTGATGAACTTGACATAAGGATGTAGAATAAGGATTAAATGCAATCATACCAGTGCCTGCCCAGTCTACGGAACATAGGAAGCTACTTTATAACAAGTCAGTTCACTGGTCTGTTTAGCTCAGTACTGTCTACACTGACTGGGGGCAGCTCTCCAGCCCTACCTGGGACCTTCTCCAAGCAAGCCAGTTGCTCTGCAAATGATCTACAGTCCCTCCTTTAGGGACACTGAAAGCTGCCTGATGCTAACTCAGACCTCTGGTCCATCAAGATCAGTATTATCTACTATGGCTGCAAGCACTCTCCAGGGTTTCAGGCAGGTGTGTCTCCCAGCCGTACCTGGAGATGTTGGAATTGAACCTGGGATACCTACTTCATGCAGAACAGATGCACTGCCATTGAGCAACAGCCCTTGTACTGGAACCAGCATAGCACTGAATGCAATTTCCTACTGTATACAGCACAAGGGGTCCTCTGGGATTGCTCCTGTAAGCCACCAGAAATATTTCTGGACTGATCTATACTCACAGCTGAGGGAAGGGCAGTTGGCTCCATAGCCAATATTGTTCAGTAATATAAGGTGATTGTGATCAAGAAGATACTGTACTCCACACAATCTCATCAATCTATGGCCAGTTAAGAGTTTGCATAGAAAGCAAATAGAAACTTATTACTTAAAAAGAAGTTAGGGGATATTTATAAGCCAGGCGACTTACTCTGAGAACCAGAGGCTTTGCAAAGTAAGCATCATAGGATTCACTGTGAAGAGGTGACCTTCGTTCCAGCTTCTCACTTCTTGGTAGATTGTGTGCCATGGAACTGGTGCACGAATCACTCTTCGAGGAAAAGGCAATGGAATGTTGTATATAAAGAGTCTTTTCCTCTCCTCTGGATCCATCAAGATGTAATCAACTAGGGTAAAACCACACAAAGCATGGGAAGAAGGAAACTCCGTTTGGATGCAGTTTGGAAGCAATGGTTAAGTGTATGCAGCACGTGCAGAAGGCACACTAGGCCATACAAAGAATCCTAGGAACTGTAGTTTTTAAAGGTGCTGAGAACTGTAGTTCTGATTATGCTAGAGACTCTGTGTCTAATAAATCAAATGTGATTACAGTTTGTTATTTTTTACTCACACCCAAAAAGTGCCACCTAGGCAGCTTCCACAATCTACCTAAAGACAGGACCAGTCCTAGAAACCAGGTTGCAGAATAACATTATGGTGGCTGACTGGGAACAGTTATGGACCACAGGTATGAAGTTCATGGCATGTAATGCCTTCAGAGAGAATATAATGAAAATGATCTACAGGTGGTACATGACACCAGTCAAGCTTGCAAAAATCTACCATTTGCCCGATAATAAATGTTGGAAATGTAAAGAGACTGAAGGTACATTCTTTCACCTTTGGTGGACATGCCCAAGGATTAAGACTTTCTGGGAGATGATCTATAACGAAATGAAAAAGGTATTTAAATATACCTTTCTGAAGAAACCAGAGGCCTTTCTCCTGGGAATGGCCGGCCAATTGGTGTTAAAGAAGGATAGAACTTTCTTTATGTATTCCACAACAGCAGCAAGAATACTTATTGCAAAGTACTGGAAGACACAAGATTTACCCACCCGGGAAGAATGACAGATGAAGGTGATAGACTACATGGAACTGGCGGAAATGACTGGCAGAATCCGAGACCAGGGAGAAGAGTCGGTGGAGGAAGATTGGAAGAAATTTAAAGACTATTTACAGAAACATTGTAAAATTAATGAATGTTAGAAGGAGGTTGGAATGATGTTATGTGGCTTTAGCAGAAATGTTACAAAGGATCTGGGAAAAACTGACTGTTAATTGGTGAAAGGAGGGAAAGTAAAGCTACATTATATTAAGATAAATTACAGGACTAAAATTTGAAAAGATGGAAAGGATTTGCTGAAACAGATAATTGAACTAGAATACAAAAAAAGGAGGTGTGAGGAGGTCAAGGAAATAAGCTAATGAAAGATAAGTTATGGGAAGATTTGTTGTATTTTTCTTTGTTTTTTTGTTTAATGGATTTTATTTTTCTGTTTTTTCTTTTTTTTCCTCATCCTTTTTTCTTTACTTATTATGATGTGTTGCATTGTTTTCTGTTTAAAATGGTGTTTTTTTCTTTTTCTTTTTGTAACCTTTAAAACTTTAATAAATATTATTTAAAAAAGAAACCAGGTTGCAGAATTCCGGTTTTCAGCTTGCAGACCTTGTGACAATAAAAATTCAAGAATCACTGCCCATGCCAAACCACACTTTTCTCTTACCAATGTCTTTCATGAGCCAAATATGATAATCATTCTGAATCTCTTCGGTTAATTCTTTCAGTAACGTCTCCAGCATTGGGTTGGTGAGAAAATGACTTGAGATATGCTTTAAAATGCTATCCATCACTTCTTTGTTCTGCGGTGCCAGCATATCTTTCCGGATGCCTTTATGGATGTAGTAACAGTATCGCTAAAAGGAAATACATATATATGTACAGATTTATTGCATTGAGTATAACACGGAAAATAAGATCAGCAACATCTGGAGGGCCAAAGGTTCTGCACACCTGCTGCATAGAGTACCCAAGTAATGGAGTAACTTAATCCACTTAGGCTGGCTTCTGGCTCTCTCTGACAGAAGAGGCTGAAAAGGCTTCTTGTTTGGCATACGACTTTCCCTGGGCAATGGTAGATATTCCTCGTTCCTGATGTCTTTCTTCTGCTTCACTCTAACTCCTGGCTTGGCCCCTGTCCCAATCTGATGACTGCCCTACATCTCAGCCCTGAGATTCTCCTGCCTACTGTTTGCTTACCATATTGCCCCCAATCTTCTGTTATAACCAGAAACCTGCAGAGTTTTAATTCAGGTTTAGTTCCTGTTCAGGTTCACATTGGTTCATTTTGCTTCAAAGAAGGAAGTACAGTGGTACCTCGGGTTAAGTACTTAATTCGTTTCGGAGGTCCGTTCTTAACCTGAAACTGTTCTTAACCTGAAGCACCACTTTAGCTAATGGGGCCTCCCGTTGCCGCCGCGCCACTGGAGCACGATTTCTGTTCTTATCCTGAAGCAAAGTTCTTAACCCGAGGTACTATTTCTGGGTTAGTGGAGTCTGTAACCTGAAGCGTATGTAACCTGAAGCGTATGTAACCCAAGGTACCACTGTAAATAAAAAGCTGCAGATAAAAGCAGGATGAATTCTGGATAAACTAGTCATCTGGAGGGGACCTGTGTTTCCCTGTGTTTCAGGAAACAGCTCACTTACCTGCAGATCACTCTCTGTGGGTAGAGTTTTTCCTTTACTTATTTCCTCCTCATGCCTGAGCATCACAACAAGCTGCTCTTCTGGAGTTAGAGGCTGGTTGTCAGAATAACAGATAACTCCTGTTTCAGATTTCTGCCTATCCGATGTCAGTAGCAAATCAAAACTGTGTGCTTCCTCTATTGCCATCACCCTGGAATTAAAAGCCGCCAGCTGAGTTGGCTAAGTAACCAGAAATGACATTTTGGACAACACCAATCCCTACTATACATTTAGCATCCCCAAATGTTCAATATGTCTCAAGCTTTCTTCTAGTCCCCTTAGTCTGGCCTCCCCCAGCCTGGTGCCCTCCAGGTGCTTTAAACTACTACTCTCATCAGCCCCAGCTAGTTTGGCCAATACTCAGGGATGATAGAAGTTGTAGTCCAAAACATCTGGAGGACACCAGAGGCTGATGACCAAAAGCATATCGTTAGGGAAACAAATTCAGCTAGAACAAATTCTAAATAGATAGAAATACTAATACAGTATTACTACTACTACTACTACTACTAATAATAATAATAATAATAAACTGCCCTTCATCAAAAGATCAAAAGACACAAATAAATAGTTAAAACAAAAACAACAAAACAATAACTTCCTCCCCTTCTACAAACACATTTAAAAGACTGAAGAATATTAACCAGCCATGATCATGGGCAGGGAGAATTTCACAGCACAAGGGCCACATTCCCTTCTGTGCAACCTTCTGGGGGCCACATGCCAGTGGTGGGTGAGACTAGAGGCAAAAGTGGATGGAACAAGAAATATAAGTTGGCAAGTATCCTTACAGACTCATGCACCCCTCTCTATCCTCCATCCAGAAAGAGACATTGAGCTCAAGGATGCATTTCAGGAAGGCAAATAACACTCACGCAAAGCAGAGCTAGTGAGGGGGTATGGCCTGGGAATAAAGAGTGTGGCTTGGTGGAGGTATGACCTGGAGGGAGTCCCAAGGGCCATAGAGTCCAGGAAGGTTCCCAAGCCTGAGACTCCCTATCCCTATCATACAGCTATTGGATTAAAAGGGAGTGGAAGGACACTGCAGCACATAAGACGGAAACACTGAATTGCTGTGTGGCTGTGAAAAGCATGGAGAAGCCAACATTAGAGTCTCGTATGACAGCAGTTGGAAAATGGCCCCAAACAGCTCAAATATAAAACATTATCTTGCCGCTATATGCGCGATGTGAGCCACTTTCCCCAGATGAAATTAGGCCTATGCAACAACCAATCAGCAAGTAATGAAGACATAATTACTGCTTGGAACTTGCAAGTCTTAATGATAGCCTTTGATGTATCTCAGAAGTGAACACTTTGATAGACTGAATGATAATATTGTAAGCAAGTGCCCAAACATGGGTGTGTGCAGCTATCTGCTGCTGCCTTTGTGCATAAATCTGTGTGCTTGAAAATAATTTAAAAGCTAGCAAACAAAAGAACCCATAAGGAACAAGAGAGGGGAGAAGGATTTTCCCTGTTTTCAAATGTAGTCTTATGGGGCCTGAACAAACCCTGTGTAAGGTCTATGGGTAATATTTAACTACATTTTTCTCAGAGCAGACCCACTGAAATTAATGAACATGGCTACATTTGGCCCATTAATTTTAATGAGCCCACACTGAGAAAACTTAGTTGAATACCACCCTGTGCAACCTACAAATCCAGATCTTTTGCTGTGCGGGAGGCCTCTATCACAATCTCTACTCTACATTTAGTTCCGTGCTGGAAATATTCTGTCCTGTGGAGAGCCCTTTGCTCCCCATTTGTTAGATTTGTTCTGAGATGCTAGACCGGCCAGCAGGCTGGTCAAGATCTGAGCACTTTAGGAGGAACCATTATATCTTTAAAGCACATTTGAAGCACATTATCGATGTCAAAGAATTCGGGGCACTGTAGTTGGTTAAGGGTTGCTAGAAATTGTTGCTCTGAGGGATAAACTGGAGTGCCCAGAAGTCTTTGAGGGAAAGAATGTGCTTTGAAAGTTGCAGCGTCTATGCAGCCAGAAATGATTTTTGTCCCTTGCTCCTCGGTTTTTCATTGCTGTGTGCTCTTAGCTGCCTGAGATAAAGAGCTACTTTCTGGTATGTGTTACCTGGGTGAGAGAAGGAACTGGAAGAAATATGTGAACATCACACATGAGCCAAGTTAACCCATCATGAGAGCACCAAGTTTTCTGGCTTATCATGGTATACTGGGAGCAAGCACCATGCACACATACTGCTCAGTTGTTCTGATGATCCTCTTCCTCAGTGTCAATGGCAAAAACAATCCAGGAAGTCAGCCCGGCAAAGTCATTTTTCTGCCAAACAAAAAGGATCCTCCCCCAGCCTCCCCTCAGTGGTGGACTTTGGGGTCTCAAATTTCAACAGTGCTCTGTGCAGTGCTAAAGTTTGGCACGTGCCTCTGTCCCCCATTTTTCACCTTCCATTCTACATCATAGTTGCGGTGCCTCTGAGGCTCTGCACCCAGTGCAACCGAACCGGTTGTGCTCCCCTAAATCTGCTTCTCCTCCCTCACTGGCATAGCTGTCAACTTTCAGATTTGAAAATAAGGATCAGCAGCGTGGAAAGTAAGGGATCAGCAGCCTCACCTGTCCTGGGGAGAGTCTACAGGATATCTAACAATCCAGGATAGCAGCGGGAAATGGCGCTGGAATAAGGGAATTTCCCGCAAAAAAAGGGAAGGTTGACAGCTATGCTCACTGGCAGCTGAATCTTTATTCAATACTAGTGATAAGATCATCTCTTCCCCTGTACCTGGGGAGCATCAGGGCAGCTTAAGGCAAGGAGTCGCTTGAAAGCTTATGGAACAACAATTATCACCCAAGTCCCTAAGTATCAGTCAGATAAATGCACAGCTTATAAACTATACAATACCTGTCATAGTCATCAGCAACATTTCCTGATGAAAGTTTTTTCTTCTTCTCAGAGGGAGCAAATTCTTTTGGAGCTATATGACTTGGTCAAGGGGAAAAAAAACACTAGTCAAAAAAGGAAAAGACTAGTCCAGATTTGGGGACTCTTGAGCTTTGCAAATTCTACCTGATCTGCACCTCCCAAACTTATATGTTGATTTGAATTGAAGTTACCAGCTTTTGTACTTCCTTTTGTACTTTTGTACTTACATTGCAGCAAATGCTAGAACAGTTCAAAATACATAAAATTTTAATCTGCTAATTTTAATGTGGCTTTTTAAAAATTGCTTAGTGGGGAACAGAACAGACATATGTACATAAGGAAAAGGGAACCAAACTGGAAATATACAAATAGAGCCAAAATATGCATGTGTCTGTTTATTAAACACAGGACTAACCATTTGCTTATAAAGCAGGCTGGTGAGTCTGTTTTTTATAACAAAAGAGGCACACAGGGGAGTGAGGCAAGCTCATATGCTTCCCTTCCTAACCTTGTTCTGATACCAGCCCAGTAGTGGCTGGTACCCCTTGGGATTGGTAGGGTGGAAGGCAAGGGGGCCACCAGTAGGTGGTGCCAGATCTGATATCAGGAAGAGCCATTCCCTAGACCAGTTTTAAGTAACAAGGCAGGCAGGTGGCGGGGGGGAGGCTGAGAGTAGACTGAGGCTGGTGGAGAAGTGCCCCATTCACCCTAATGGACAAGCATCCCCTAAAATGAGACAGGTGTTTGTGTGCTAAAAGCAGCTAAAGATGCTCAGAAGGTTTCACGACACACAGAAAGGTACTACTTGCTCAGCAGGGAAATGCAGGAGCTTCTATTATACCTGCAATTCCCCATACCACTAGGAAAGAGCAGCTGGGGGTGGCGCAATTTAGGTGAAGAAAATGGCATAGAGGAAAGGGGTAAAAAGCCTCAATCACTGGAACTTTCGAGATCAAATGCAAGTAGCCCTCACTGTCATTCACTTTTCCCCCTCACTGGACAGATAGCGCAGATGCATTTAGTGTTTTTATTTTTAAAATAATGGGGGAAATAAGCATGAGACTCCCAGCATAACAAGCTGTTTGGCTGACAGCAATCTCCAAATTGCTTTCATGTCAGAGAATGTTTACAGACCTTGCAATTGCTAGAAGAGAGTCACAGAACATCAGCAGTCATTGGTAAGAGAAGGAAGATGTCCCTTTTATTTCTGTTAGCCACCACACCACCCAGGCCCATCAGTACCCAGCACCCTTGGACACCTTCCTGGATCGTAACAGGGCATAAACCAGCCTGGGCTCCCTGACTCAAAAGTCTGAGCTGCAGTTTTAAATTTCCCAGAATGATTGGGGCACTTGGGGAAACTTAAATTGCTTACTCATAGGTGCTTGGCTACTGAAGCCAAGAACACCGCACAGCCGAAGGCCCAGCAAGATGGGAAGGGGCATGGAAAACATAAGAAGAGCCGCACTGGATCAGGCCAATGGCCCATCAAGTCCAGCATCTTGTTCTCATAGTGGCCAACCAGATGCTTATGGGAAGCTTGTAAGAAGGATCTGAGTGCACCAGTGTTCCCCAAACACATTGGAGCACTTTGCTAAGGGAATGCTCAGACATAGACTTCTCCCTGATGACACCACCAATAGATGGGTGTGCAAAGCACTGCTAGCACCAGTGCTGTAGCGGAACAGCAACACAGCAGAGTGCAGTGCCCATACTTTTTTTCAAAGCAGGAGTAGTGATGCCATCTACTGTGGTAGAGTTTTGCTACATACACACCATACATTTAAAGTGTATTGAAAGCACATTCTCCACCCCAAATAATCCTGGGAACAGTAGCTTAAGGGTGTTGGGAACTGTAGCTCTGTGAGGGGTAAACAACAGTTCCCAGAATTCTTTGAGGAGAGGATATGGTTTAAATACAGTATATGGTGCATAGGCAGCCTTTGGCAGTGTTTGTGGAATGCTCTTCACAGAGAAGCTTGCCTGGAACCCTCATTACATATCATTAGGCACCAGGCAAAAATGTTTCTCTTCAACCAGGTGTTCAGCTGATTAACATTCTATGGCTTTTTAAATGTGTTTGTGGGAGGGAGGTTATCAGTTTTTGTATGTATTTTGGATTTTCATTATATATTTTTCTGTTGTGAACTGCCCTGGGATCTTCAAATGAAGGGTGATATAAAAATTTAATAAATAATAATAATAATAATAATAATAATAATAATAATAATTGTAAGCTTTAAGGGGAGAACAAAGCCTGGGCCAACACATACAGAGCAGCCTTGCCAGACAAAAAGACAGGAAGATAAACAAGCATTTGACAAGAAACACAAGGACAAGAGACACAAACACATAGGATACGTGGAGAATGTCTTGTGGTCCCAGCTGGCTTTCTTGCCTTTAAAGGTGAAACTATCTTACGCAGATCTTTCATCTTCAAGTTCTGTGCAGTGAGGGTGTAATTATTGGCAATGGAGTTGCTGGGGCTCCGGAAATGACGCTGCTCTTTAAAGGGAGCTGCCAAAGTCCAGGATGCTCTTTGCATCAGAGAAGGGTAAAAGCTGCTATTTTGGATGATCTGAAATGGAGTGGGATGGGGAGGAAAAATAACAGTTTATATTCTGTTGTGCTAGCCGGCAATTTCTTTAACTGATATAAGGTAATGACAATGGAGGCTGGTGCTCATTGGGACTGGGTAGAGCAGAAGTCGGGAAGGGGGAGCCATATCAAATGGCTGATTGAGCTAGAGTCAACAGTAGATGAAGCCAACTATTTCTGGTTTTGCCCATATTATCTTCCCTGCTGAATTGTACAAGAGCACCACTGAGATAATGAGACTGACAATCAGTGCTACTTGCTGGACTAGTTGTAAATAAAAAGGTAGGCAGGTGCAGGGACGGACTTAGGTAATATGGCAACCTGAGCAAGGACAAAATTTGGTGCCCCCTATTGTGGTTATTAATATTGCACATTCAGAAGCAATAGAATGAATAAAAACTGAAATAAAAATTGTCCAGTCCAAAAATATGGTTCAAAAGCTTTACTAACAGAAATTGCTTCAAAACAAACATGAAACAAATGTTACATCCAGATAATCACATAATGTCATGTGCTGATCCCTGCACAGGTAGAACATCTTAGAAATATGAAATAACTTCATTCAGAGCTGAAATCAAAGCTCTGTCTCTCCAACGCAGTCTCCATTAACTTGAGGCTGTGTTCCTAGAGAAAACCATTTGCACATCCTTTCTTCTCTAGTGACTCAGAACAAACACCTAAGTCACACCCCCAAAACGGACACATGAATATCTCATGTGATCCAACTTAAACACCTTGTGGGAGCTAGCAAAGATACATTCTCAGTTCATCAGCACCTGTCAAGCTCTCTGAGAGCTTTTGTTTTAGCTCAATGGAACTTTCCAAACCATGCTGTTTTTAGCAGTACACATACAGACATATACAGAGTTATTTTCCATTTCAATGTACAGTGAAACAATTATACTTAACACCCCCTAAATATTTCTTATTTTCACAATAATTCCTTTTGGTACAGTTCTTTTTCTTCTCCTCAGTACGTAACCATATAAATATATGTTTATTATTGTTTTTGTTATTTTGCGCCCTCTTGGTTCAGCACCCTGTGAATGGAACCACCTGGGCTGCCTTAAATCCAGTGTTGGCAGGAGGGGGTTGGCTGAGAACATATTGAGCTTGGTGGGGAAGTGCCTCATCTGCCCTACAGGACTAGCTTCCATTGGACACTTCCAGTATCACAGACCAGTGAAAGGGCAATGTTGAGAGTGGGAAGGAGGGGGCCCACTGTAGCATTTTGCCCAAGCTCCTCTGCACCCAATACTGCATGTAACAAACCCAATGCACAGCCTGCTAACAGACTGATTGCGTACAGCTCACACATTACTAGGCCAGTGGATTCTACAAATACACATCAGTTATTATATACTATGCCCAAAGTTTGTAAGACAGGTCAGAGGGCAGCCAGCAAAATCACAATGCCCTACTGTGGAATGGCTTGTCTATGCTTGCCCAGACTTTAGTCCACAAGTCAGGCAGGCACACACAAAACCATTGCAAAGAGGCATCCAAGAGAAACTTCTTCCCTTCCTCTCTTTACTATGACTCAACCATGCTCATTAGAAGCATTCCTAGTCCCATTAGTTCATCTGCTATCTGGGTTGATGTTACTCTGGCTCCAGTGTACTCCCACCACAACTGTTTGAATCCATGTACATACAACTTTATTCACAATGCAGAGCTATTCTGTTGTTCCTTGTGAAATGTAACTGTTTGATGCACATCCTCATAAAGCACATTTCATTTGGAACCAATCACTTGTAGCCGTGCTTTATGAAGAACAACGAAACCATGCTTTATTAAGAATATTTCTTCTGTAGCATCTGGAACCCTGACTCGCAACACAAAGAACCTGCCTTCCCAGAGTACCACTCATCTCCCATAAGCAGTGCCTGATGATGCTTTAATAGATGTAACCCAGTGGGCAGTATAAGAAGTATACATACCTGATACAGTTCAGAGGGGTCTTCTGCAGCCAAACCTGGCAAAGGTGGCAACTCTGGTATTTGTTTGGCATGGCTCATATTATAGATGGAATCATTTTGTTCCTAGGAATCAATAAAAAGGAAAAAAGTAATGTGTTAAGAAAGCCTCTAGGACTAGACAGATATACAAAGCCCATCTGGATACAGTGGTGGATGGGGACCATTTGGATTGATAAGCAGAAGGCAGGGAACCCAATAGTAAGTAGGTGAAGCCAGGGCTAATGATAGGCTCAGCAAGACCCAATGACAGAGCGAACATATTCTAGTTTTGCCCTCCATCCTCCTCCTTCCTGAGTTCTACAGGGGGCAATGCTGGGACTACAGAGGGGGGAGCCAACAGTCAGGACTGCTCTTTTGGAAATGGAGTGGGGTGGAGAAGGAAAATAGCAGTTGTGCTAGCCGGCAATTTCCTCGACTGAAATAAGTGGAGGTTGGTGGCCATTGAAGTTGGTAGAGCAGAAGTCATAAAGGTCAAATGTAGGAGGCTGGTTGAGCTACAGCTAATGATATATAGAGCCAACTAATTCTGGTTTTGTCTCTACTCTCCTCCCTTCTGAATTCTACAAGAGCAACACTGAGACGAAGGGCAAGGAGGCTGACAGTCAGAGCCACCTTCTGGAGTGATTTTAAGAAAAAAGGCAGACAGGTGGAAGCTAGCTGAGGGCAGATGGAGGTTGGCAGGGCAATGCCCCATTTGCCCTGATGGACCAGTTTCCACTGTCCAGATGCAGGCATAAGCCTTTTTTGCACGGCTGCCTAGGAGTTATCAAATATCAAAACATCTGTGAAATCCTGTGAAATTTCTAGATTTGTCTGGCAGGGCAAGAAGCCCAGAATAAAATTTAAAATATTAACTGATGTAAAGGAAAGAGGTGGATTTGCCCTGCCAGACCTTAAACTCTATTATGAATCAGCAGCATTCTGCTGGTTGAAAGAATGGCTGCTTCTTGAGAACACAGACATTTTGGATTTAGAAGGTTTTAATAATGTTTTTGGGTGGCATGCATATTTGTGGTATGACAAGGTCAAAGCACACAAAGCATTTAAAAATCATATTGTCAGGAAAGCATTGTTTAATGTCTGGATAAGATATAAGGACTTACTTGAAAATAAAACCCCAAGGTGGTTGTCACCGATGGAAGCAAAGGCTCAGAAAAAGCTCAATATGGAGGCCAAATGGCCGAAATATTGGGAAATTTTGGAACAAGAAGGAGACAAATTGAAATTGCAGAGTTTTGAGAAATTAAAAGATAAAGTGCGAGACTGGCTTCACTATTATCAAATAAGGGAGGCTTATAATTTGGACAAAAAAATTGGCTTCCAGGTGGAAAAATCAAAATTGGAAACAGAACTGTTAGATCCCAAAACAAAGATACTTTCAAAAATGTATAACTTGCTGTTGAAATGGAATACTCAGGATGAAATGGTTAAATCTGCTATGATTAAATGGGCACAAGATGTTGGACATAACACTATGTTTGCTGACTGGAAACAGTTGTGGACCACAGGTATGAAATTTACGGCATGTAATGCCTTAAGAGAGAATATTATGAAAATGATATACAGGTGGTACATGACACCAGTCAAGCTTGCAAAAATCTACCATTTGCCCGATAATAAATGTTGGAAATGTAAAGAAAATGAAGGTACATTCTTTCACCTTTGGTGGACGTGCCCAAAGATTAAGGCTTTCTGGGAGATGATATATAATGAAATGAAAAAGGTATTTAAATATACCTTTCTGAAGAAACCAGAGGCCTTCCTCCTGGGCATAGTCAGCCAATTGGTGCCAAAGAAGGATAGAACTTTCTTTATGTATGCTACAACAGCAGCAAGAATACTCATTGCAAAGTATTGGACACAAGATTTACCCACTCTGGAAGAGTGGCAGATGAAGGTGATGGACTATATGGAACTGGCGGAAATGACTGGCAGAATCCGAGACCAGGGAGAAGAGTTGGTGGAAGAAGATTGGAAGAAATTTAAAGACTATTTGCAGAAACATTGTAAAATTAATGAATGTTAAAATGATGTTGGATTGAAATTGAGTGGCCTTAGCAGTAAGATCAATAAGAATATGTAAAAATGGATTGATAACAGATGAAAATATATAGTTATAATAAGTTGAGATATAGAGTTAAGATAAATGAAAGAGGGTAAGGATTTGCTGAACTAACCATGTGAATGGGAATACAAAAAAGGGAGGTGTGAGGAGGTCAGGGAAATAAGCAAACGAAATTTAAGATATGAAAAAATTGATTTGTTTTTAATTCTTCTTATCTACTTTTTCTGTATTTTGTATCTTTTTTTTTCTACGTATTTTTGTATTTTTTGTATTTTTCTTTTGTACTTTTTCTGTTTTTTGTAGTTTTCTTTTTATTCTGTAATTTTCTTCTTTTTGTAAAACTTCAATAAAATATCTTTTTTTAAAAAAAAACATCTGTGAAATCCTGAATTATGTATATATCAAAATTGAACGGTGGACATAATTAAACACAAAAGACAAGCTGCTTATGGGGCTCATACTTTTCAATTTGAACAGTACTAATTGGTATTCTAAAAAAGCTCTGTGTACGATTGTCTTCTTCTTCACACACACTCAGGTAAAATTCTTACCAAGGTTATAAACAACCATCCCGGCTCTATCACTTCAGAGTGCAGAAGTGGGCTCTTATAATTGAATGTTTATTCACACATTTGTAAAAAGGAAGCTCTTTGCATGGGAGGGGGGGATGACTCCTGAGGGATCAGACCAAAGGCCCATCTTCCTGGAAGCTCTCAAGCTGGGCATGAATGCAACTGCCTTCCTTAGCTGCTTTTCTGTAGCAACTGACATTTCAAGATACACTGCCTCTGATGAAGCTTCCTTAGAATATAGAGGTTCTGTTTAATTATTACAGCCACTGACAGTTCTCCATAAACTTGTCTAATCCCATTTTAAATCCATCTAATCAGCAGCCATCCACACATCCTGGGGCTGTTAATTATCCACAAATTAATTATGTGCTCTGTGAAGAAGTATTTTCTTCTTTCCTGTGTTGATTCTACTGCTCATCAAATTTACCAAGTCACCACCACAAGTTCAATATGAAGGGAACCCTGTTTAGGGAAGCTTTTAATATCTGAAGGACTATTGTATTTTAATGTTTTGTTGGAAGCTGCCCAGAGTGGCTGGGGAAACCAGCCAGATGGATGGGGTATAAATAATAAAGTATTATTATTATTATTATTATTATTATTATTATTATTATTATTGGACTACAGTTCCCATCAGTCCAACGGCCATGCTGGCTGCAGCTGATCATAGTTTCAAGCATCTGGAGGTTGGGAAAGGCTACAACAAGAAACCAATGTGATTTATATATTCCATCTTTCATCCATCATGGAACTCAAGGCACGTTACATTTAAGAAATTTATTCATTCAGTTTCTAAACCACTCTACACCAGCTGTGCTACCAGTTCAGTTTACAGCACCAACATCACAATGATAAAAACACTAAAAAGCAACCCAAAAATATAAAACCAGCTTAAAGAGAAACCATATGAATGGATGGTCTGAAATCCAAGAAGGCAGCAGCATCAGGTCCATTCAGACCACTCCCTGGATCCATGCCCTGATGTGCTAGTTTCCAATGGGGAGAACTATTATTACTACTGTTATTAAGGATGTGCATAGGAAATCTAAAACAGTGCAATCCATATGCACATGGGAAACGTCTTATATTTTGCCCAGTACTGTCTACCCTTAGGAAGAACTTCTTGACAGTATACAACCTGCCCAGAAGTGGAGTACACTGCCTAGCAAGGGGTGGACTCTCCTTCATTAGGTAGAGTCTGGATGGCTACCTCCATTAGCAATGGTTGGGCTAGATAGCCACTGAGGTTCCTTCCACCTCTGTGATTTTAGGATTGGCAGCAGCATTCCAGGGTCTCAGGAAGAGAAAGGTCTTTTACCAACCTCTGGTACCCAACTCTTAGTTCCTCTTGCTTCAGTCCCATGCTTTCATTTAAAAGCTAGACAAGCCAAAGTGTTTAAGCAGGAGCTAATCAATATGCAGAGACAGATGCTACTAAAAACTAATCCTTTTGAAGCTGTTTCTTCCAGACATGTACACTGGTTAAGCCTATTCCCTAAACTAACACTTTCCAGCTTATTACACCTGACAGCAGCATACTTCACAAAAGGAGGGAACTCTCATCAATATTTAATCCCACAAAGCATCTGAATTCCGAATTCAGTATTAAGAATAATTAAGTACTCCTAACAAGAAAAGGAGGGCCTTCACACAAGATTTTCAAATCTCTTTCAGCTTACTGTCTTCATCCCAAGGTCCAAACACAGTCAAATCACATACACTTACCCTTGTAATCTTGGCAGCTTCTCCTGGATTCATTATGAACGTGTATTTGGCTCCAGCTGCTTTTGGATTGCTTCAAAAGTACTTGTGAGATGTGTATCTTTCCTACAATAAAGTATTAGCTCACGTTTTTCTCTAAGCACCTAGAAACACAGAGATTAGGGAATCGTTTCAGGATTCATATTCAATTCAAAAACCTATGGGGCTGTTATTCTAATTATATTTTCCCAACATCCTTTCAAGCCATCAGCTGGAAATAAATGAATCTTCATCTTTGTTCTATCTAAGCTTGCCAAATCTATGCCTTCTATCCTAGTAATGATTTATCCTGGTGCTGATTTTTCTTGGCAGAAGTTCCAGAGAGTCCTTCAGTCCTCCCCTGCTCAAATTTTTTACCACTTGTCACTTTTAACACCACCAGAACTCTGAATGTCCACCTGATCTGTACTTCTCACTCTATGCCATTTTGTCATCTCTGCTCTTGGCTTGTTATTTTTTAAAATAATAATAAAAACTTGTTCGCTTTCTCTCCAAGCTCCTTTTCTTCTTCCAACTTCTTGCCACTTCTCCTTCCTGCTGAGTGTTTTAATTCTCCTATCAAATCTGATCCCAACTCTCCCCCCCACCCCGCACCTTTGTGGAATAGTTGGAAACAGGGCAAGTTCACACACTTTTAGAGAAGGGAGCTGGACATTCATGCAATCCCAGAGTGATTATGAGAAAGCAAAGTGGACCCTGGACTGTTCTGCCCTTCCCAACACCCTTACTGAGTGCAAATTAAGGGATTAGGGAATGGGGAGTGGGTATACTTCTACCTGTTGCTGCCCTAATTAGCTGCCTCTGTGCCTGGTGGCTGCTTGAACCTCAAAAAGAACTTCTATAACAGTCTCACTTCTCAGTCTGGGTAGCCTAGGTGACAGCATTATTGTCACTAGGCAACGTAGAATGACTCCTCTCTCCCTTCCCTTCTCTTCCAGATCACCCCCCCCCCATCTACCCAGTTGGCTGGAACAGCAGCTTTTTCTAGTCCTGATCTCTTTCAGCTGCTGTTTGTGAAGGACAGTTACAACTGAAAGTCCCATTGATGTGGTAGGATGAATTATCAACTCAATGTACAGCTGAGAGGAGAGTTGAATCAACAGGCTGGCAGGGAATCTTAACACTTCAGGATGGGGAAATATTTAGTTGTGCAAATTCTGCTAATGCAGAAGACTACTGCTGCTTAGCTGATAAGTAGGACAGCTTGATGCAACCATGTGTCACCAGTCCCGATAGTTCTGCATTGGCTGGAACTGGGCTACCAAGCCCAGTTCAAAGTGTCAGCAGTCCTAGCTTATAAACTAGCCCTAAATGGCTTTTGACCCAAGTACCTGAAAGATTTGACTCCACCAATTATCAGTCATCTTGGGTTCTACAATTAATTGGCAGGGGAGGTTGTCAGTGCCACCACCTCTGTCTGCTGCTCAGTTGGCATTGATGAATGACAGGGCTTTCTTGGCTGTGATTTCCTCCTTGGTGAGGTGTGCCTGTTTTCCTCATTGCTAGTTTTCAGGAAGAATTTTAAAAACATTCCTGTTTGCCCAGACATTTGATGGCTGAGAGATACTGCCCATGATAACCATGGAAGTCATAACTGTGGGGGTATGTGATTGCTTCTAAATGCTTTTAGCTGGTTTGTCCTCTATTTGAAGGACATTCTGATTTGAAGGTACCCTCTCTTTGAAGGTCAAAACTGAGTCCAAATCTGGTTTAAATATTTAAAAGCCCTATCTAAGTACAGTGGTACCATGGGTTAAGAACTTAATTCGTTCTGGAGATCTGTTCTTAACCTGAAAATGTTCTTAACGTCAAGCACCACTTTAGCTAATGGGGCCTCCTGCTGCCGCCGGAGCACAATTTCTGTTCTCATCCTGAAGCGAAGTTCTTAATCTGAGGTAATATTTCTGGGTTAGCGGAGTCTGTAACCTGAAGCGTATGTAACCCGAGGTACCACTGTAGAGCCTGGGGTCCCTTGATGTTGCCCATGGTCCAAAGCTAGCATCCTGACAAGAGACTGAGCAGCCACACCTGGGCAGACTCACCTGGGCACAGCCTTCTCCATTAGAGTAAAATGTGTTGTATTTCTATTTAAATTTTCATGATTATTAAATACATATAAATTAGAATATGCTTCTTTTTTTTTGCAAATCTATTCCATTTTTGTTGATGCACTTCCTCTTTGGGCGCGACATGTAAACGGCCAACCTAACGTGCATATTCTATCACAATTTACTGTATGTGTATATAAAGGGTATGGATATATACATATGTGCATACACACGTATATACACACGCACTTCAAAAGCCTACTGAATCCTTTTTCTTTTTATCCCACTTTAACTGAAGTAAGATTTTGCCGTTTTGATTTTTGTTATTTGTACCTTTGCAAACCGCTTACAGCCGATTGTAGAGGCATGCAAAATGTTCAAATATACAGATATACTTGTGGAATATATATCTATATGCACACGTGCACGTGCACACTGGTCTCTTACGAATCGGGTTGCTTGCCAGTGATTCCTGTTTTAGACGGGGACTTAACGATGGAATCCGCCTTTGCTAAATACAGTAATTTCCTTAAAACGCGTGAGGCGTTTCAGCGGCTTCCGTTGGCTTTCAAAAAGTACCGTATATTAACGGTGCTCTGCCCTGCGGCCTTACAAACTGCCGTTAAAAATAAATTTACCATTTCTACGCGCGCGCGCGCACGTTTATATATATAAAAAAGGTTACGCATATCCCTCCCTCTATATATACATTTTTTCCCCTCACAGAAAAGCACCTTGGTAGAATACCGACTGGGGGTGTGTGAGTTGTGTGTGTGAGTTATCGGTTGCCTCGAGGCGGCGGGAAGGAAGCGCCCGTGGACAAGGGCGAGAGAAGGGGAGCTTGGCGCTCGCTCGGCCCGGCAGTGTGAGGAGCCGGGCTGAGGCGGGAGAGGCGGGCACGAGGACCGCCCGCTCCCCTTCGCCAGGCGCTGCTGCTGCTTCTTTGTAGGCCCTGACGGGAGAGGCGGGCCCGGCCTCCTCAGGGCGCGGCGCGGCGGTTCATCCGCGCGAGGGAGAGAGAATGAGGCGGGAGGGCCGCTGCGGCGCTCGAGCCGGGCTGAGGTAGGAGGGCCGGGAAGGGAAGTCGTAAGGCCGCTTGCTGGCCTCCGGAGGCCTCAACCTCGGTGAAGGAAAGAAAGCGAGGCCTTCTCCTAACTCCCACCCCATCGGGTCAGTTCTAGTGTGGGGTGGCAGACAAGAAAGGGGCTCTCGGGACTTCATGGCCTTGGAGCACAGATTCAACAGGGGCAGCTCTCCCGAATATCGCACCCACCCAACTCCGTGCTTTGCGTTTGTGGGAAAGCGAGCAGGCGGAGATTCAACAGGGCAGCGTGGTTTCTCTCTCCCCCCCCCCCAATATTTCACCCTGACCATCGGATGGGAACGGGATGCTCATCATATGCTGCAACTTGTCCTATCTCGCCCGCCCCTGCTGAGCCCCGATTTTGTTGCCCTTTTAAACATTTTAGGTCGTTTAACTTTTCAGATGTCGGCTCTTAACCTTCCTTAGCTTAAATCTCTGTGCGCCTTTGTCACCACATTTTTAGGTTCCTGGTCTTCAAGCTTTTCGGATCCAGGACACCTCCCACCCCACCCCACCCCTTTTAACCCGAACGTGCATTTGGCCACGGGGATCCATTTGGTAATCTTTTGCCATATGTTCGCATGGTGGAAATGCTCCTGCTTGCGACCCACCTTGGATCAGGCCGTGATCCACTCGTGGGTCCCGACCCACCTGTTGAAGACTAGGGATTTAGGTGAATGTGTCACCAGAGCTTTGTGTAGTGTGCAGCCTGCCCCCCCCCCCAACTGCACAGGATACTTTAACCTGTGATGGCTTATTATCAGAAAAGTATGGCTGCATTTGTTTATTTTAAATTTTTTTTAGTTTACTATACTTTATTACTATCCAGCAAAACAAATACAGCCTTGGCTTGTGGACCAGCGAAGGGAGAGGCTTACTGCAGAGTGAATGGACACAACAGATGGACCAGATTTCAGCAAAGTGTAATTTGCTGGGGCAACTCAGCCAGTAACTTTTGATATGAGAAGTTTGCCATGCTAGGACTTAACCTTTAAAGCCCTCAGCAGGGCTTGGCATGCAAATACCTGAAGGAGTACCTCTTTCCGGATTCCTTTCCTCAAACTTAAGGTGTTGTTAAGCGTCTCCTGAAGTTGTCGTGGTGCGTTTTTGAAACAGTGGAAGGAGCAACTGGTGATAGTAGTTTGGGGACTGAGAGGGAGATACTGGAATGATTGCAAGCAGAAAAGAGGGGTGCAAGTAGAATGGATGAGCCAGGCCCAGTGTTAGAAACAGATATAAAAGCTATTTGCCGTATGGCCCCATAAACTTAGGTTACAGGTGCACTAACAAAATGTTTAGGCGCTTTTTAAAAAACAGGATTACAACGTTGAAAATGAATTGTGTGTATTGTCGGCTCCAGCTAAAATCCGACTCACGCCATAGCAAGCACGGGGGCGGGGTACTGTTTTTGTTTGTTACTATATTATATTTTTTGTGTTTTTATGTTGTAAATTGTCCTGTGATCCTCAGGTAAAGGACAATATAGAAATTTAATAAATATTAATAGGTATTGTTTGATTTGTGTACATGCAGGACAGAATTTGAGTGTGATGTGTTATTTGAGTCAGTGTTGTATTGTGTGGGGCTGTGCTGTGTACATGCCATACATTTAAAGCACATGTTGTCTCCACCAATAATCCTGGAAGGTGTAGTTTGTTAAGGGTGCTGAGAATTGTAGTTCTTTGATGGGTAAACTGCAGTTCCTGGGGGAAGTCATATGCTTTAAATGTGCTTTACATGTATTATGTGTATTCAGGCTGAGTCAGGATGTGCTTTGGCAAGAAAGAGGCTGAAGAGAGATAGTTTAGGTTGTTTTGAAAACTATGCTACTATAGTTTCACTTTGGGGGATGTTATTTTTTAAATTGCGTTGTATGATACTTCTTCAGTTCCACTTGTTTGTTATAACTGCATATTGTGTTTTGTGAACTGCTTAGAGACTGCCTTAGTGTTAAGTTGCATTTAAATACAGTGGTACCTTGGTTTACGAACTTAATCCGTTCCAGAAGTCCATTCTTAAACCAAAGCCATTCTTAAACCGAGGCGCGCTTTCCCTAATGAAGCCTCCTGCTGCTGGTGCCCTTCCATCGTTCAGCTTCCCTTCTTAGACCGAGGTAAAGTTCGCTAACCGGAACACTACTTCTGGTTTTGCAGAGTTCGCATACCAAATAGTTCATAAACAGGGCTGTTCTTAAACTGAGGTACCACTGTATATGTAATAAATAAGATCTTTTGTTGAGGCTCTTCCTCAGGCGCCTTCCCTAGTGGGAGGTGCATCATAGAGTTACAAAGAAAATGACCTTTTCAGTGCTGGAGCCAGAAGTATGATTGGTGCCAAAATGAGACTTACTTCTGATTAAACATATTGTACATTATTACTACTGTTATTATGCTAAGGGTGGATTTCCAGTGCCTCTCCATTCTCTCCTCCTCCCTTTTGCTTTGTTTGGTCAGTCTAGAAGATGACACACTGAAAACTCCTACATGACAGCCCTTCATACAAATAAAACAAGACTGACTATTGATCACAAATTATTGTTCCATGAATGGTATATGTTTATAGGTGCATTTATTACCTAATAAAGGAAGAATCGTTATGAATTAAGAGGACCAGCTATATTTAAGCTTTATGGGCCTCCTCTTATTCCAAGATTTAGTTTAAATACAGTATTTTCAGATTAAAACCTTCCTTTATAGTTAGGAGTTTCTTAGTGTATAACTATTTAGTTGAAGGGACGCGGGTGGCACTGTGGTCTAAACCACAGAGCCTAGGGCTTGCCGATCAGAAGGTTGGCGGTTCGAATCCCTGTGCTGGGGTGAGCTCCTGTTGTTCAGTCCCTGCTCCTGCCAACCTAGCAGTTCAAAAGCACGTCAAAGTGCAAGTAGATAAATAGGACCGCTCCGGCGGGAAGGTAAACGGCGTTTCCGTGCGCTGCTCTGGTTTTGCCAGAAGCGGCTTAGTCATGCTGGCCACATGACCTGGAAGCTGTCTGCAGACAAAACGCCAGCTCCCTCAGCCAGTAAAGCGAGATGAGTACTGCAACCCCAGAGTCGTCTGCGACTGGACTTAACGGTCAGAGGTCCCTTTACCTTTACCTTTATTTATTTGAAATGCCAAACAATGCAGCAACAAATAGTCAACAATACCCAGTGTACTTCGCTTTCCACTTTAAGCTCAAAATATGTGCACACATAAGTTTAACCCAAGATGTTCCACAACCTTTGTAATGTTTCTATTGACCTGCCTATCAGAAAATGTTTCTGAGTGCTAGCAAATATTAGGCACTTGGTATGAAAAGAGTATAATTAGAAAAATAATAATTCATTTCCTCTCTTTCTTTCTTAAGATTTGGTGCTTAAAAATGCACTGATTTATTTATAGCACGATTCAATATTTGACCTAAAAGCGGCATCATGTCTAAAGAGATGAAAGAACTCCAGAAAGGGTGGCACTCAGTCATGGAAACTGTTCATAGCAACCCACATGTGAGTTATGAATTTTGTCATTCTATTATGATACTTTTTCTTGTCTTTTGGGGGTTGTCTCAATTACAATTGCACTACAGATTTTTAAAAGTGATTTTGAGCCAGTTGGTATAATGGCTAGAGTGTTGGATAAGTACACGGATTGGGAACCTCTGGCCTGTGGGCCAAACTTGTCTCACCAAGTCTTGCCATTTGGCCCATGAGACTGTTTTGGGAAAGCCACACCGACACGCCCAAGGATTCCAGTAGTACAGAATATCATAATGGGGTTGGGTTGGGCAGCAGCACCGTGAAAACTAAGCATGCTTGGTATGTGTGGGATGCTGATAATTTGTTGAAGAAAAGGAAGCCAAAAACTAAGTGGAGGCAAAGTGGAATGGAATATTGTTGTGGAGGGCATCCTGGTATACATGGTACAGAAGACAACAGAAAGGACTCTCCACCAGCTTTTAATCAGATAAGATTATTTTTGCCTGTGTTCTGTAGCTCAGAAACCTCCACTAGCCTTTGCTCTAAGAGACATTGTGACTTCAATTCTATATAAACAAGGTTTCACCTTCACAAAATTGGTCAAGAGCCTTGTTCTAAATGGATTTGCCACCTAATACCTTCTTTTTAATGGGTTCACCACCCCTTTGTGCTTGATGCAGGTTCTGGGGGTGACCAGTGTCATACTTAATAGGATAGGCCTAATGCATTATTAAAACCTGCTGCTGCTGTAGGGTGAGAACGCTGACCTCTGAACTACTCCTCTTTCCTGTTTTCACCTTCAGAAGAAACCTGCAAATTAAATCTCCAGTTCTAGTTTTAGCTCCTGTGTTTGCACAACCCTCACCAGCTTTTTACAAAAAACAAAACACAGAACAATAGCCACCTTTCTGCACTGATGCATATCAAAGGAGAATGTCTTCAATTGCATGCAGGATAGAACTTGTCAAGCTTTCAGCTGTTAAATAAGGCATGTAGGAAAAGCATTTTACACCAGCCTACCTTAATTTGTTGGCTTCCACATGTTTTGGACTACAATTCCCATCAGCCCCATCTAGCATTACTGAGCTAGCTGGGAATTTGGGGAGGGCACCAGATTGGGCAAGGCTGTTCTAGACAGACTATCGTATTTTCCCGTGTATAAGATGCCCCATGTATAAGACACCCCCTAGTTTAGGGGACTCCAAATTAAGAAAACACCCCTTAGCACTACCCGTGTATTAGACGAGCCCCAATTTTAAACCTAATGTTTTGGTAAAAAAAAAACCCTAGTCTTATACACAGAAAAATATGGTAATATTCATAGCATGAGAAGATTTGTCTAATAATATTGCTAAGTAAGTGATTTCTTCTTGAAGTAACTTCACTTCCCAGAATTGTTTGTTTGTTAATTTGCTTAGGATATTTAAATCTTTATTCTTTTTTCACTTTATGTTGCAGGTTGTTGCTTTTATGAACTCTCGAGTTGGCCAGTACTTAGATGACCATCCTTTCGTTGCCCTGTCAATGTTGGTCTTCATTGCAGCGTCTGCAATTCCAGTTGCATTCTTTCTGGTTTTTGTTGTTGCCACAACTGTAATTGCCTGCATTGGAGTGATTGTCATGGAAGGTATTCTGTTTTGTTGTTGTTTTTATGCTGTACGCTGGTGGAATTCCACCCAGGGACTGGTTATGGCTCAGTGTTAGACCACATGCTTTGCATGCAGAAAGTGTGTTTCAGTCTTCAGGTAGGGCTGAAAATGTCCCCGTCTGAAACTCTGGGTGGCTACTGCCAGCTAGAGAAGGCAATGGCAGATTATTATTATTATTATTATTATTATTATTATTATTATTATTATTAATACCCTGCCCATCTGGCTAGGTTTCCCCAGCCACTCTGGGCCGCTCCCAACTGAATATTAAAAACACAATACAGCATTAAACATTAAAAACTTCCCTAAACATATAATTGTAGAGTTGGAAGGGACCCCAAGTCATTTAGTCCAACCCTCTATATATAACACAGGAATCACACAGCTAAAGAATCCCTGGCAGATAGCTATCTAACCTCTTGTTTAAAAATCTCACATGAAGGAGAGTTCACCACCTTTCCGAGGATTCTGATCCACTGTCAAACATACTTCAACATACCTGCATATTTGTGTTTTGGAAAATCCCTTCCCACATGAAATGTATATATCTTGGAAGTACTGACTTGAACACTGTGCCATGTTTAAAATCTTCTTACTGAAGCATAGAATCTTATCTCTGGGGAAGATCATTATATTGCCATGATGCTTCTGGAACCTTGGCTTATTCTTATCCTCAGAGGTAAGTGTTTCTACAGTGGTACCTCGGGTTAGGTACTTAATTCGTTCCGGAGGTCCGTTCTTAACTTAAACCTGTTCTTAACCTGAAGCACCACTTTAGCTAATGGGGCCTCCTGCTGCCGCTGTGCCGCCGGAGCACGATTTCTGTTCTCATCCTGAAGCAAAGTTTTTAACCCGAGGCACTATTTCTGGGTTAGCAGAGTCTATAACCTGAAGCGTCTGTAACCTGGAGTGTATGTAACCTGAGGTACCACTGTATATGACTTTCCGCCTCTGTAGTTTTTTAGATAGGGTCAGCCAGCTGACGGTCCACAGAACGCATGGAAACATAAGAACCATTTGGCTGGATCAGGCCTTGTAGCCATCTGGTCCACCACTCTATTCTCACCGTGACCAACTGGGCACCCATGGGAAGCCTGCAAGCTGAACCTGAATGCAACAGCACACTCCCCACCTGCAATTCACAGAATCTGGTATTCAGAGGCCTACTGTTTCCAGCAGTGGGGGTAGAACATAGCCATTGTGGCTTGTAGCATTTTCTGTGTCAGGTTAGGTGAACAAGGTACCAAAAACAGGTTCTTCTGTAGCTGGGTACACACGGTACTGGCAAACCTCCCTCCCATAAGGATATGTGAGGACAGCAACGTAACTGTGCTACATAAGAAGTGGAGCTACATGTGCTGGTTTTTTTACCCCCCCCCCCCCATTCAGAGATAATAAATTACCTCCTTCACCTCGTTCCCGAATGAAAGGTGCACCTGGTAAATAAATAGGACCTCTGATGCTGCTTTAGACCTGGCAAGAGGCCCCTCTCCAGCAGTCAAGAAAAGAGAAGTCATCCCAGTTTACTAGATGAGCAGTTTGGCATTCTGTTATGGGCTACTCTTGTAGAACATGCAGAACTAATTAGTCCACCCTATAAAGCCATAAGCATAGATATAAATATTTGTGATGGACATGTGTGGAGGTATCAGTGTTCTGGGATCAAACTTTCAATGAAATGGATAAAATTACTCAACAATCTTTTTAATAAAGACCCCAGAGCTTGCTCTACAAAATTTTGTTTCAAATGATAATGTGGACTTGAGAGATAACCCCCGATAGGATACTTAACTGGTAACTGCACATATGACTACTGCCACTTTTTAGAAGTATCTTAAAGGAGTTAATTTAACAGCTTGGTGCAAAAGGATTTGGCAGATAGCCCTAATAGAGAAACGTACATGTAAACTGAGAATCAGCTAAAGGAAATAAACATAGAAACTCGTTTGTGAAGAACTGGTGAAGCTTTATGACTTATAAAGATATTTTACAATAAAAGGAAAATCCCTCTGTATTTGTTTTCTCTTCTTCTGATTTTTGTTTTCTCTTTTTCTGAATTTAAATACTGTAACTCTGCATTATGGGAAAATTGTATGCACATAGAAGCCTACTGGAATTTTTGTTTATGATTTTGTTCAATTAGTTGCAGTCTTGATTTTGTAATAGTCTTAAATTTTTGATTAGTCATGTTTGTTATTCAACTTTAAAAAGAAAAAGAGAGAGAGAACAAACTGCTTTTTGTTCTTTGCAGGTTTTGTAATCTCGTTGGGAGGACTCACCCTGCTGTGTGTGCTTGGCGGATTGGGCATGCTATCACTGGCGGTGTCTGGAGTGCTCAGTGTTTGTTACATGTCTCTCACTACTCTGCTCAGCTACTGGCCCACTCCAGAGTAAGTGTCCACAGACCCTATCATGAGGAATTGTGTTTCTGATATACTGTACTGTAATAGCAATTATAATTTTGTTAGGGCGGGAGGCATTTATTTTAGAAGTCATTCAGACAGACTTTCCTGTGGGCGGTTGCCTCACCTTGCCTCATGACTTGGCCGGCCCTATCCTGGGGGTACTTAAGTTAAACTCATTAAGTGTGGAGGAAGTGTAAATGAGCTTTCCCATGGCCCCCATCTTACCTTTTGTGTGTGTCATTTGTACGTTGCGCACCCTGCCCATATATAAGTAATGCTATTACCACATCTGCTTGTGTGTGAATCTGTACCTGGCATGCATGTTCACGAAAGCAACCCTTGGGGGATCTTTCCTGGAGAAAACTGTGCTCCATAGATGCCATTGCAGTAGACACAATTACCTTAGGAATGCCACTGTTGCCTTGCTTATTTGGGGAAATTGGCAAGAAACAACAAATGCCAATCTATGTGAATATAATGCTCATTTTCATAAAATGAAGGCTTTGCAGCTTGAAGCCCTGGTTCAGAAAGACAGAATAGCAAGCTGGTTCATTGTTATAAATTACACAGGCTACCCAAACTAACATTGCCTAGACCATAAATTGAAATAGTTTCTATTAATGATATGGAGATAGCTGGAAAAAAACCCTGCGTGGCATGTAAGTGAGCAGTAGGCAGCTAGACAGAAAGCAGTGGATACCTGAATGCGTCAGGGGGGGAAACTCAAATACAAGGAGCAAAGTTTGAGCAAGCACAATTAATTATTGCTTATTATTGCTAATTAAAGGCATCTGATTGCATTCAATATGGTAGAGATACTGGGGAATGGTTAGCTTGCGCATATCATCATTCCTCACATCCACTGTTGCGAGGAATCTCCCTGTAGGCCCGTTACTATAGTCATGCTATTTGGTGGGGACCTCTGGAGCTTCCCCTGCTATAAGTTACTTCAGCTACCACTGCTTCCTCTGATTCCTTGTAACAGCATCATGCTCAGAGCAGAGCCAAACTAAACAATTCCCAGGCATGTACAGAGTTCCAGTTGAACAAGGATGCTCAGAAAAAGTACCTGCTCTTAAGCAATCTCAGGCAACAGTGCTTTGACAGACCTCTAAAAGACCCTGAGTAGTCACTATTGGTTTGAATAGACAGTATTGCATTCAATGAAGCAATGGTCTGACATACCGTATTTTTTGCTCTATAAGACTCACTTTTTCCCTCCTAAAAAGGGGAAATGTGTGTGCGTCTTATGGAGCGAATGCAGGCTGCGCAGCTATCCCAGAAACCAGAACAGCAAGAGGGATTGCTGCTTTCACTGCGCAGCGATCCCTCTTGCTGTTCTGGCTTCTGAGATTCAGAATATTTTTTTTCTTGTTTTCCTCCTCCAAAAACTACATGAGTCTTGTGGTCTGGTGCGCCTTATAGAGCGAAAAATACGGTAATCTTTCTCCATATAGTCATTCCCATCTTGCTCTAATCATACGTATACTCCAGCTGTCCCTGTTTTCCAGAAATGCCCCAGGTACAGACCCCTGATAAATCATTATCTGTATTTTCCCTCTTGGGGTGCCTTTTCAAAGACATTAGTCTGCAGGCTTCAGCCCCTCCATCCTAGGTCTCTAGAAGTGAAATCTCTTAAGTGTGTGTAACTAATGCGCACGCACGTAACAGCATGAGCATGAACATAAAGCACACTGCAGGCTGTTCCATGCTACTAAAGCTCAGCTGGAAGCTTGAATGGAATTGAAAAGAGGTTTAGACATATTCATAGAGGATAGGGCTATCAGGATGCACTGTAGCATTCAGAGGCAGTATGTCCCTCTGTGCCTTCTGCTGGGGAACAAGAGCAGGAAAGAGTGGTGGGTCTCCTTCCTTGCTTCAGTTAAGTCCACAGAACAGTATTTAGCCTTCTGTTCTTTCACATAACTAAGGATGTAGTCAAAAGTGAGTCAGAATGATTGTAAGGAGATAGTAACTTCTGTAAAGGCCTAGTCAGAGGTTCTGAAGGCTTGGTAAGAGAGCCTTTAGACAAGGTTGCATGCTGTATCTTTTTAAAAATGAGATTGCAATCTTGCACTCAGTACACATCTAACAAAGAAGCACTATGTAAGGGGTTACATTATAGTGCCACCATCAGCCTGCTTTTGTTACTGCTAAGCTGTTTAGGATCACATTTGCTCTTGCTGCAGAGAGAACAGAATAGTAATAATAGGAATAGTAAAAATAAAGAAATTATACTCCGCCCACCCCAGCCACTCTGGGTGGCTCCCAACAGAATATTAAAAACATGATGAAACACCAAACATTAAAAACTTCTCTAAACAGGGCTGCCTTCAGATGTCTTCTAGAAGTCAGATAGTTGTTTATTTCCTTGATATCTGATGGAAGGGTGTTCCACAGGGCAGGCGCCACTACCGAGAAGGCCCTCTGCCTGGTTCCCTGTAACCTCATTTCTCGCAGTGAGTGAACCGCCAGAAGGCCTTCAGAGCTGGACCTCAGTGTCTGGGCTGAACAGTGGGGATGGAGATGCTCCTTCAGATATACTGGGCTGAGACCGTACACTGCTTTAATTGCACAGTAAAAAACTACATATGTATGTCACCAGTTGCAATACTCAGTGCAGCTGCCATGTCAAGATCTGAACCTTTGGTTTGACCAGCGTTAAGCACCAGAACTCGTGAACTGAATTACATGTCAGATGTACCCCAGTGCTCCTTATTAATCTGTTTCTACTTTGTGCTTTGCCTTTAGCCTACTAAGGACATACATTCTGCTGTCATGGTCATTGCTACAGAGCCATCTCTCTTGACAAGGATGCTGCTGCTTATGAAGCCTTAGGCAATCATTCCACACAAATAGGGAATCATACCTAAAGTTGGAACTACTTTTCAAAATGATACTGCTAAAACGGCATTGTCATCCCTCTCGCGAAGCGTTTTGAAGATCAGTGGGAGAGACAATAATTGAGAATAAGGAGAGACAATAATGAGAATTGTTCTGGAAATTCTGAATAATAGGCATGCTAACCTGTGGTACTTGGATTTGTGTGAGCCATGAAATCAGAAATCTGAAGTGTTGTTTTCCCCCCTCTTCTCTCTCCCCCAGCAGTCTGTCAAAGAAAGAAATAGCTAACGGAAGCAGGTTTCTGCCCAGCAACCCTCCTGCCTTAGACCAAGATGATGCTAATAAGAAGACTGAATAAATTTGACTGGTGGTTCCAAACACTTCCAAGAGCAGCACTTTTTAAAAAATGCAGATTTTTGAAGGAATTGTTACATTTTCATGACTACTTGCCTGTCAGAATGCTCAAGTCTTGGTTTCTGGGATAGTAGTGATAAGAACAGTGAATAAATTGGATTGGTACTTGGTATTGCATCCTTCAGTAGCACTTAAAAAATACAGAGTTTTGAAAGAACTGTTACATTCTTGAAATGTTTACCTGTTAGAATGGTTTATTGTTTCTGGGACCTGGAGACCAGTTTTCCTTCTGGTTGTCATTATAATGACTGAACCATCATTAAATGTGTTGTCATGTGCTGGACAACTCAGCCACTATAGAACAGGGTCCCATTCTCTTCTTCCATGTTTATCTCCCATGTAGGTCAGTGGATATTTTGTGTGAGGGGGAGTACTGCTGGTTTTACAGCTTGTTCAGCTTGGAGCATGAAACCCTTCTAACTAACAGGAAGTAAAATTCAACAGTGCTGGTAATAGTACTTTTTTGAATGTGGAAAAAGACATTCAAGCCTTTAAAAAAATCTTACAACACTCATTGTGATAATTGAGCTAGTACCTTGTCAAAGATACAGGTGGAAAACAAGTAGTTAAAGGGCGTATCTCTCTGAGTGTGGGTTTTGTTTTTTAATAGCTTGAGCACTTTTGTTGTGTTTTTCAGAAGTGATATGCTTCTAGTTTGGTCTTTCTCGTGTTTTCCAGAGGTTTGGGGCTTAGCAGAATACCTGACAGTTACGCATTGTGCCTTAATTTATGTGAGTGTTTCAAAATTAATGTATTTCAGACCAGGTGTTTTCATGCCTGCTCAAACATTTTTTTTTAATAATAGCAACACTTTTGCTGTCTTGCCTAACTGGTAATGCCATTGTAAGACATACTTTGTCACTAAACAGCTACTTGTTTATCCAACTTGTCTCTGTTCGCCTTTGTATTTTTGGATCCATTTGCACCACCAGTGAATGTGAGTGTGTACATATATGAGAAAGAGACCCTTAATAACCAGCTAAAACCCATATTTGATCTCTGTGTTTGGTCCAAACCCAGACCTCTTCTACCAAGGACCCAATGGCACTTGCCACTGCCACAGCTTATTTGCAATTATGGTTGTGACAAAAACCACCCAGTCCATAGGGCAACAGAAGTAGCGGCATCGTGTTTCTTAGACAGTGGGAGTTGCACAGACTCTGGATGTCTTTTGAGACAAAGGTGGGGACAATGAGAGTTTGAAACCTGCCAGTAGGCAGCCAGACATGGCTTGAACCAATAATGAACCTTCATCAAAAGAGAATCCATTGCCTTGGTGCTGCTACTGAGAATGCACTGTCTCATTTAGCTACTGATCATGTTTCAGATGGGGGTGGCAGTGCAGAAGAGCACATCCATGCATTCGTTTATACTGAATATATGGATGGGGTCGTATTTAGAAGTATTTAATTGTAGAGTTGGAAGGGACCCTGAGGGTCAAATGGTCCAACCCTTTGCAATGCAGGGATCACAGCTAAAGGACCTCTGACATTTTTGAGAAGGTGTCCCTAAGGTGTCAGGTGACTTGTATGCCAGTGCAGTTCTCCCTTAGGGCAGAAGTGTCCAGTGACTTTCAGAGCAGTTGGGTGGATCAGCCCTCCACTAAATAACGAGATCTGTGGGTACCAGCTCACAAAGCTCTGCCACTGTGCACCTGGGATAGCTCAAGTTTGTAGAGCATGAGATTCTTAATCTCCGGGTCGTGGGTTCAAGCCCCATCTAGGCCAAAAAATTCCTGCATTGCAGAGGATTGGATTAGATGACCCTCATGGTCCCTTCCAACTCTTGTGATTCTATCCCTTTCATAGACTTTGCACTGTTGCTTCTGAAATCCTACTGAAATGGAGTCTCTATAACACCTTTGATGGATGGCTCCCTGGAGTTTCGAACTCTGGAGCATACTAAATTGATACATAATATTTAAGGCCCCTCTATTTCCCTTGCATTGATCTAAACACATTTGCTGAAGGATAGTGAAAGAGTTTGCCACTAATTGGCTGCTCTTGCTGCCTTCCCTGGTTGAAAAGGTGAGCTAGAGTCCTCCGTTAAAAAGCAGCAGCGTTACATAAAGCACAGGATGCTTGCTCCTAGCTGCCTCGTTAGGAACCCCAGGAGGAATGCTGATCCCACTGGAACTGCTTCTGTCCCCAAAAGAGGCCTTGGGAGGTTCCATGGCTTAGTGACAAGAGCATAGCCTTCAGCTTTTGCGTGCAGATGCTCACCAATCCAATTTAAAAAGTCCAGGTGGACTGCAAAAAGCCTCTTAACTGGGACGTAGCAAAGCTGCCAATCCAAACAGTACCACTGTCCCAGTAGCCTGATCTAGCATAGGACAGCTTTTGTGTTTTTATATGTTCTTCAAATTACCCCTGGACTGGAAATTAATGGCATTGGAGAACAACCCCCCTTCCTTACATTTCTTCAAATGTAGAAAGCAGAATTGTGCTCCCTTGCTTGAGATGTATTCTCCATCTTGGTTGCTAAAAAGGTAAAGGACCCCTGACAGTTAAGACCAGTCGCGAATGACTCTGGGGTTGTGGTGCTCATCTCGCTTTACTGGCTGAGGGAGCCGACATTTGTCCGCAGACAGTTTTTCCAGATCATGTGGCCAGCATGACTAAGCCACTTCTGGCGAACGAGTGCAGTGCATGGAAACGCTGTTTACCTTCCCACCTATTTATCTACTTGCACTTTGACGTGCTTTCGAACTGCTAGGTTGGCAGGAGCAGGGACCGAGCAACAGGAGCTCACCCCGTCATGGGGATTCGAACCGCCGACCTTCTGATCAGCAAGCCCTAGGCTCTGTGGTTTAGACCACAGTGAGTTCCGTATAATAAACCAACCCAGCCTTCCACAGGGGTGGCAGATTATCCCTAGGCAGAGTCTCTTGCAGGGTTTATCTTGTCTTTCGCCTTCTGTTTGTTTAACAGTCTGCATGCTTTTCCTTTCCCAAAGGCAAAACCAAAGTGGTCAGCACCATGGTGGCTTGTACCCTTTGGGACTGTTAGGGCAGGTGGCAAGGAAGCCAACACTAGGCACCGCAGGAGCCAATGACAGTCAGGGCCAACTCATTCTAGTTATTCCCACATCCTCATTCCTGCTCAGTTCTACAAGGGCAAGGAGGGGGTTGCTGACAGCAAAGGTTGCCCACTAGACCAGCTGTCAGTAGACAGGCAGGTGGGGGCTGCCTGAGGGCAGATTGAGGTTGGTAGGGCACTGCCCCATTTGCCCTTATGGACCAGCCTCCACTGGGTTGGCAGGCTAAAATCAATTTGTAAACAATCATGCAAGTAACTTAAATTACAAAGCCAGAGCCATGCGTGCTCACACACACAGCATGCACAAAAAAATCCAATTTCATAGCAGCAACAAACAGAGCAGATAAATTGCTTCATTAAAAATATGTTGAGACCACTTTTCAAGGTAAAAAAAAGCCCTCCTGGGGCAGCTGTAACCTAAAAAAGCAGCAACTTATAAAACACAGTTACAGTAGCATGACATGCTGTGGGCAGATTTCCTGGGTTGCAGGGGGTTGGACTAGATGACCCTCAGGTTCCCTCTCAACTACACTGTACAACTGAGGCCAGAGATAAGACTTCCAACATCCCGCTTTAGAGCAGCTGGCTGCTTTTCAGTGGCTGTACTTGGAAGCCCTGAATCAGGAGTGGAGAACCTTTGGCCTTCCATATGTAGCTGAATTGCATCCTTGGTCCTGGTTGCTGAGCTGTTGGGAGTGGCAGCTCAGCCACATCTGGAGGACCAAATGTTCCCCATCCCTGCACTAAACAGAGAGAGAGAAGGAAAGAAATAAAAGTCTGCCTGAGGAAACAGACTCGGGAACGTGTAATGGAAATATTGATAAAGCCTAATTGCTTTCCTCCTTTGTCAAGGAACTAAATTAACCAGGACTTGAGTTGCTTTGTAATTTTGCAAGCAAATAGGGAGGGAGAATCTATTTTCCCTCTTCCCTTTTCCATCCATATGTTAATTCTAATGGTAGAAATTCCCGTGGAGAGGGTTATTCTCTGAACAACAAAATAAACCAACTCTTAAAGATTTGAAGGGCAAAGAAGGGTCTGTGCTTTTGAAACAGCCTCTTCTTATTTTAAAAAGCACCTCGGGAGGCTTGCAGGCAAGGAAATGTCTTAAGATGAAAGGAGTCAGTGGGGGCTAGTGCTTGCTTTCTCCCCCCTCCCTGCGTTATCTGACTGTTTTGTTTTTCCTTCAACTGGTATCAAGATAATTATCAAGCATTTTGTTTAATATGCAAAGCAGTATTTGTTGCTTTCTGGGCTCAGGAGTGAATGCATTTAACAAGAAAGTCTCTGCAAATACACAATGCAACAGAGTATTAGGGAATGGGCTTTGAAATGCTGAGATGTTGAGCTTCAACAGTTGCTATTGCTGCTGTACATATTTTAATTTTTTTTCTTTCTTCTAGATTGTGTCAAATGAGTTTGCGTGTTTGTTGCTTGCTACATTGTGAACCGCCATTTAGACTGCTGTTTTAAATAACAGAATGGGATATTTTGTTTTTATGTCTTGCTTTTTGTATATAGATAAGCTGCCTTGGGAGGGTTTCATACATTTATTTATTTATTTATTGCCCTAAAAGTCTTTAAAATAAATTACAAACAGGCTTCCTCATTGGCAAGAAATGGGAAACATTTCTAATTACAAAATCAGCAGTCAGCATCTCAAAAGTTTGATACTGCAGTCATCATAAGAGCTAAGAGATTAGTTGGTGACTAGCGCTAATCAGCCATCTATCAATTGTTCCATTAGCTACTTGATGAAATTCAAGTACATTTTGGCCTGACCAAAGCTCAATATAGATGGGCACTTAGAGACGACTGAAGATAGTGCTTGTCTTTGGGGTGACAGAGCTTGCACTTGAATAAATAAAAACTGCCAATGCCCACCCTATCCTATACAAGGAAGCCCCATGGAGTTCAACAGAACTCTCCCCCAATTAATGTCCTTAAAGGTAAAGGTAAAGGGACCCCTGACCATTAGGTCCAGCCGTAACCAACTCTGGGGTTGCAGTTCTCATCTCGCTTTATTGGCTGAGGGAGCCGGCGTACAGCTTCCAGGTCATGTGGCCAGCATGACTAAGCCACTTCTGGCGAACCAGAGCAGCACACGGAAACGCAGTTTACCTTCCCGCTGGAGTGGTACCTATTTATCTACTTGTATTTTGACATGCTTTCGAACTGCTAGGTTGGCAGGAGCTAGGACTGAGCAACGGGAGCTCATCCCTTCGTGGGGATTCGAACCGCCGACCTTCTGATCGGCAAGCACTAGGCTCTGTGGTTTAACCCACAGCGCCACCTGCGTCCCAATAATTAATGTCCTTAGCAGGGATCAATGCATTTTCCTGAGCCCATGGGCACATTTGGAAACCGGCGGCATCACATAGGAACAAAGGAAACTTCTTTACACTGAGTCAAGTCATGGGTCCGTCTAGCTCAGCATTGACTGGCAGCAAGTTCTCCAGGATTTCAGGAAAGGAGCTTCTCTCCCAGCTCTACCTGGAGATGCCAGGGATTGAACCTGGGACCTTCAGCACACAAAACAGATGCTCTGCCAGTCAGCTGCAGCCTCTTCTCCAACACACAACATACAGCAACCAACCACACTCCCGAGCCTTCTTTCAAGCAGCTCAGGGGACCCTGCTGTGGGGTGCAAGGGAAAGCCTCTCTGGGTCCATGCGCCACCAGCAGGCATCCTGTTGGTGACCCCTGGTCTATGGGGCTGCAGTCTAGTTGTGTTCAAAGTGTGGCAGGGAAGACTCCATATTTAATATGGTCTCAAAGCCATGATTCTTCAACATCAACTTCGTTGGACTGGTCATGTTGTGTGGATGCCCGATTATTGTCTTCCAAAGCAACTACTCTATTCCCAACTTAAAAATAGAAAGCATAATGCTGGTGCTCAACAAAAGAGGTTCAAAGACTCTCTCAAGGCAAATCTTTAAAAATGTAGTATGAACACCAACAATTGGGAAACACTGGCCTGCGAGCCCTCCAATTGGAGAGCAGCCTTTACCAAAGGTGTCGTGGGCTTTGAAGACACTTGAGCTCAGGACGAAACGTGCTAAGAGGAAGACACGCTTGGCAAACCCTCACCGTGATCAACTCCCACTCGGAAACCTATGTCCGCACTGTGGAAGGATGTGTGGATTCAGAATTGGCCTCCACAGCCACTTACGGATTCACTGTTAAAACCGTGCTCATGAAAAGCAATCTTACTTGGCTACAAGTGATCGCCAAAGAAGAAGTAATATGGTTGCACACCATCCCAACCTCCGAATGGTGCAAGATTCCAGGAGTTCAAGGTTTGTGTTTCCTTTGGAATGAGAGGCAGCGGAGACTGTGGTGTCTTCATGATATATGGTTTATTTAAACAGATGTACAACCTGAGCCTACAAAGGGCTCTTGCTTCTCCCATACCCACAGCCTTGGATGTGAGCAGAAATCAGGCATGTCTGTCCATCACAGACTTCAGCCTGCTGCTTCTTCTAGCTTGCACACACACATCTCTGACCTTTGTCTTTCTAGCTACCAGTGAGTTGAAGGAGGGGTCACCCCTGTGTCTTCTGCCACCGAACCTCATCCTTTGTTAGCTTAATGACCCATTACCTCACCAGGAAGAGTGATTTTTCTCTCTCAAACCAGGCAACTAGAAAATTTAACCCATGTTTGCTTCATGCTTAAAGGGAGATTTCAAATGGCATTGCACATGTGCAGATAATCGTACATGTACAGATGAGAATGAATAGGTGTTCCGGAGGCTAGAATAATAGAATTGTAGGGCTGGAAGGGATCTCCAAGGGTCATCTAGTCCAACCCCCTGCAATGCAGAAATCGCAGCTAAGGAATCCCTGACAGATGACCATCCAACCTCTCTTTAAAAACCACCACGCTCCAAGGCAGTCTGTTCCACTGTCAAACAGCTCTCACTGTCAGAAGGTTCTTCCTAACATTTCATCGGAATCTCCGTCATTGTTATTTGAAGTCATTGGTTCAGGTCTTCCCCTCTGGAGCATCAGAAAACAAGCTTGCTCCAGCTTCCATGAGACAGCCCTTCAGATATTTGAATATGGCTATTTTATCACCTCTCAGTCTTCTCTTCTCCAGGCGAAAACATGCTCATCTCTCTCAACCGTTCCTCATAAGGCTTGGTTTCCAAACCTAGCTGCAAGGGTGGGAAACCAAGAAAAAGCCATACAGGTTGGTCGAAGACATCTCCCCACCTCTCGGATGCCAACGTCACTATGTAAATGTAGCTTGAAATGCCATGGGAGAGGGAATGAACCTGCAAATTTCTCCTACTTCCAGGATCCCCCTTTTCATCTGCATGCTGCAAAGGTGTTGCAGTGACGATATTCTAAACTCTGTTTCTTTCTACTCTGGTGTCAGTTTTGTCCTGAGGGTGGAGCAGAGAGCAACCGCTTTCGCCACCGCTCCCTGCCTTTGCAGTCGCTTTAGAACGCATCCACTCTGCAAGGGAAACTGCTGCTTCCAGCTGCACAAAAGGAATCGCTTGGAGAATTGTTGGTTTTACAGGCTCTCCTGGGGATCCAGCCTCCCTCCTGTCATTCTTCAGTATGAAACAGCAATGAAAGCATGGCATCTTCCGACCACTGATGGGATCCAGTATCCCTTCCCTGAAGGATGGATTTCCACGTGAATCACACCGTGAGCATGAATGACAGCGCTCCAAATATCTCCAAGATAGGACAAAACTTTTCCCACAATGGTAAGTCAGGGGAGGGACCCTTAGTATTTTGAGACAAGAGGAAGGGATTATTTTTGATGGGAACTTTATATGGATTCTCATCTGAATCTCTTTCCATGCCAGACCCACCAACATCTGTGTGCATTAGATTTATTGCAAAAGGAATTGGGGCAGGTAATAGCTGCACATTAAACATTATGTGTGTCTATGTGCAGGAACTATTGTATGTATTTATATAGGCAGCCACAGCTCTGGAACTATGTGGCATAGGAACATGTAGAGTTAGGTGTGCAAAGCTCTTTTAATTTGGAGGCTTCTGCATGCATTTATACCACTGTTATGGTCTGATATGTCCATGAGAAATGCTCTTTCTCCTGCTGTAACAAACATAAATGGTGCTGTTTTCTTCCAAATGCTTTGGTAAATAAGAGGCAAGGAGGATGTGCTATGTGTCTATTCCAAAGCCTTTTCCATGGAAAAAGCACATATAGACCCTTCTGAGTCCTTCTGATGCTTCTCTCCAGTCACATTTTGCAAGATTAGTGTAACTGCAAATGAGTGCAGTGGGCTCTACAAACCAGACATGTTCAAAGAAAAGCTTGATAGAGGAGGCAGGTGATATTAGCAGGGGTGGGGAACCTGCAGCCCTCCAGATGTTGCCAGGATATCACCCCCATCCTCCCTGTCTGTGCTGGCTGGGGCTGATGGACATCAGAGTCAGAAAAACATCTGGAGGGCTTATGGGACATTGGATACTTTTTCATCTTATTGACAAAAAATAAGAAATTCCCTGCAATAAGGTGCTTATCAACTTTTGAAAACATTGTTTTGCTGGGAGCATGTTGTAAACCAGGGGTGGAGAACCTGTAGTCCTTCACATGTCATTGGACTCTAGCTCCCATTAGCCCCAAACAGTATGGCTGATAGTATGGCTGAGGACAGAAGTTGGAGTCCAGGACATCCACCCCTCCATCCCTGCAATAGCCCTTAGTTCATAGAGGGGACAAGGCAGAATGAAGCTAGAGGATAACACTTTGTGCATCTGACCAAGTGGACCCCAGTCCACAAAAAATGTATGTCATAAGCTGTTTGATACCGCAAGAGCATCTCCCTTTGTGTCAACCACCTTGAGCCCTGAGATCAGCAGGGGAGGCCCTATTGGTGGGGCTGCCATTGTGGGCGGGGTGTGTGTGCCCAGGTGTTGCTGACCCTTGACATTCCATTTGTGGAATGCCCTCCCAGGTGAGGTGCATCTGTCTCTCTCATTAACAGCTTTCAGTTGTAATTTTGAAACATCCCTGTTCACTCAGACATTCTATGGTCTGAAAGATGCTGTTCTGGACAACCTTGACATTGTTTTGAAGGAAAAGGTTGATTATCAATAATAATCCACAGGGAGGACATGGTGAACTTCATGAAGAATTTGTAGGAATTCCCAAAGGTGCCCAGGGTGGACATGGTCTTATAATCCTCTTCAACAACTGAAATGTCCTCTGTGCACCAGATAAGATCAATATAAACTTAATATAAGATTGTGATGTAAGCTGACACACGTTGCTTGAATCACTATCTATTAAATACTGTTAAAGTTAAGTACTTGGGTATTACTATGACAAATATGAACAGTACATTGTTCCAAAATAATTATGTCAAAACATGGGTTGAAATTTAAAAAGATATGTCAAGATGGGACAAGTTAAAATTGTCATTGCTGGACAAAATTTCAGTAATAAAAATGAATGTTTTGCCTTAAAAAAAGAGGAATAGGTTGATTATCATTATTTTAAAAAGAAGGTTTTCACTATCTCTAGAAGCATGCAGCTGTATTGTTTTATTATTGACATGCTTGCCATTCTGGGCTCCTTTGGGAAAAAGGGTGGGATATAAAATTAATAAATAATGCTACAATGTAAGAAGAGACTGCTAGATCAAGCTAATGGCCCATCTTGAACAGCTTCCTGTTGTCCCAGTGGCCAACCAGGGACTTGTGGGCAACCTGCAAACAGGACCTGAGTGCACCAGCCCTCTCCTCGCTTGTGCTTCCCCAGCCACTGGTAGTCAGCCTCTAACAGTGAAGGGTTAGCCTCCATTGATAGCCTTATCCTTTGTGGACAGCCATGTGAGCATCATTTGAAGTTATTCTCTCTTTCCTCTCCTTCCCCGCTCCCCCGTTGGAAGGCGACCTCAGCCCTGCAAGCTACTCTACCTTCATCATGCCCACCCTGTTTGGCATCATCTGCTTGCTGGGCATCATCGGCAACAGCATGGTGATCTGCGCCGTCTTCAAGAAACCCAGCCCCACCAGCAGCGTCCCGGACATCTTCATCATCAACCTATCCATGGTGGACTTGCTCTTTCTCTTGGGCATGCCATTCCTCATCCACCAGCTGCTGGGCAACGGCGCTTGGCACTTTGGAGAAACCATGTGCACCATCATCACCGCCTTGGACGCCAACAGCCAGTTCACCAGCACCTACATCCTAACCGCCATGTCCATCGACCGCTACCTGGCCACGGTGTACCCCTTCACTTCCACACGCTTCCGGAAGCCCCCCGTAGCCATCTCGGCCATCTGTATCCTTTGGGCTCTTTCCTTCCTCAGCATCACTCCTGTGTGGATGTACGCAAGGCTCATTCCCTTGGGCGGAGGCTTGCTGGGCTGTGGGATCTGCCTGCCGGACCCTCAGCGGGACGTCTACTGGTACACCCTGTACCAGTTCTTCCTGGCTTTCGCCATCCCTTTCGCCCTCATCACCGTGGCCTACAGAAGGATCCTGCTGAGGATGGCAAGCTCCTCGCAAGCCCTGACCGGGCAGAGGTGCACCAGGCTCCGCACCAAGAAGGTGACTCGGGTAGCCATTGCCATCTGCCTGGCCTTCTTTGTCTGCTGGGCCCCTTTCCACGTCCTGCAGTTGGTCCAGCTGGCCGTGCCCCAGCCCACCCTCGCTTTCTACTATGCCTACAATGTGGCCATCAGCCTGGGCTACGCCAACAGCTGCCTGAACCCTTTCATCTACATCTTGCTCGGGCAGAACTTCCGCAGGCGCCTTGTCATCTCGGTCCGGCCTGCGGATGCCGGGGAGGAGGTGACCCAGAACCGGGTCAAAAGCGCACGGGGACAGCCCAGCGAGTCTGGGCAGCCTCTGCTGCATTTGGTCTCTGTTTCAGCCAGGTAGGGATGAGAATATTGCGGCCTTGCTCCCATTCTTAGTCCAGTTAGCCGCAGGGACTGATGATAGTCCGCTGATAGGAAGAAGAGAGGAACATTCACCTTATGCATCTAGCTCAGTAGAGTCTGCAGCAGGAGTAGCCAACATGGCGCTCTCCAAATGTTGTTGGACTGCAACTCTCATCAGCCACAGCAAGGAGCTGACAAGGATCAGGGATTTCATTCATTCATTTGGTTGGTTTGTTTCATTGCTTTTGTATACCTGAAGGAGCGTATCCACCTCCATCGTTCAGCCCAGACACTGAGGTCCAGCTCCAAGAGCCTTCTGGTGCTTCTCTCATTGCGAGAAGTGAGGTTCCAGGGAACCAGGCAGAGGGCCTTCTCAGTAGTGGAACACCCTCCCATCAGATGTCAAGGAAATAAACAACTATCTGACTTCTAGAAGACATCTGCTTGATGTTTTACGGTGGTTTTATAATTTGTTGGAAGCTGACCAGAGTGGTTGGGGCAGCCCAGCCAGATGGGTGGCATTTATTATTATTATTATTATTATTATTATTATTATTATTATTATTATTAATCTTTGAGGTGGTGTACATGGTTCTCCCCACTCTGAATTTAATCCTCACAACAACCCTGTGAGGTTGGTTAGACTGAGAGGCACTGACTGGCTCACCGTTGCCTAGTCAGCTTTATGGCTGAGTGGGGATTTGAACCCTGGTCTCCCAAGTTTGCCAACATCTGGAAGGGACTACATTTCCTAGGCCTGGTCACCACAGACTAGAAGTAGCTCTTCGGCATTTCAGGCAGGGGACTTTCCCAGCCCTTTCTGGCGATGTCAGAGATTGAATCCGGTAAGATGCAGCCCTTCCCCTGAACAGTGGTTTCCTACAGTGGAATTCAAACCCACATCCTCAAAGAGATGGTGTTTGTTCTCCTGTGCTTTCCCAAAGCTTTTGGCTTGAGTGCCATGAGCTACATAATTGGTAGGTTGACCTTAGTTCCATATGGTCATCTGGAATTACATGGCCAGAGTTTGAACAAAATCTGATGAGGAGGAAGACAAAACAAAATGAACAACCAAAGAAACCTGCATGGGAAGCAGACACTTTAGTGCCTATCATCTATGGTTCTGAAAGGCGAGAAAGGGATTAGAAAGCTATTGGACAACATAGATATGCTTCTGTTTTTTAATTTATTTATTGTAGGATTTCTTAGCCATCGTAAGGTGCCAGGGTGGGTTACAATAACACCGCCATACAACATACACACCAAATCTATACTTTTGATCTGTGTGGAATTGGGATCAGAGCCGGCACTACCATAAGGTAAAGTGAGGTAGCTGCCTCAGACAGCAGATTCTGAGGAGTGAAGGGAGAGAACTGTGGGAGGAACGATCTCTGTGTGTCTTGTAGTGTGCTCCAGCCGCACAAACCCCTAACCTAGCTTTCTGCCCTCCGGTGTGGAGGTGGCGTCTGACCTAGGTTCCATCTGTGCTATAGATCTAAAGCAGCATATACCACTTTAAACAGTCATGGCTTCCCCCCAAAGAATTCTGGGAACTGTAGTTTGTTAAAGGTGCTGAGAAGGGCCAAGGCCATCGGAGGGGAGGGAAGGCGCCCCAGGAGAATGGGAGGCGGTTGAGCTATTGGGCATCTTACCTGTTCTTTCACACAGTGGAGGAGGAGGCTGGGGCAGCTTGGAACAGTCAATTTGGTGGGCAAAGTGGTCTGGGTCTCTTAGAGTTGGTGCCTATGGTCAGCAGCTCTCCAGGGTTTCAAGTAGGGGGCTGAAATTAGAGTGAAACCACTGGGATAAACCTAAGTTAGGCTAGGCATGCCCATTAATTTGAACCGGTCTACTAGGATTCGCTGGACGCGGGTAGTGCTGTGGTCTAAACCACAGAGCCTAGGGCTTGCCGATCAGAAGGTCGGCGGTTTGAATCCCCGCGACAGGGTGAGCTCCTGTTGCTCAGTCCCTGCTCCTGCCAACCTAGCACTTCGAAAGCACGTCAAAGTGCATGTAGATAAATAGGGCAGGAAGGTAAACGGTGTTTCCGTGCGCTGCTCTGGTTCGCCAGAAGCAGCTTAGTCATGCTGGCCACATGACCCGGAAGCTGTACGCTGGCTTCCTCGGCCAAAAAAGCGAGATGAGCGTCACAACCCCAGAGTTGTCCAGGACTGGATCTAACAGTCAGAGGTCCCTTTACCCTTTACCTTTACTAGGATTGGCTACAAGCCAGGGTTCTCTCCCAGCCCAACCTGGAAATGCTAAGACCCTCTTCCCTGTGAATAGATTCTATAACGCCCCACACAAGGCTGTTGAAAGTTTGTGACACTCCAGCTTGTAAACACACACACACACACACTTCCTAAATTTGGCTAAATCTGAAAATCTTTTTTTTCCTTTTCTTTTTTGAAGTGGGTTGGGATGTGTGCCATTCATTAACAATGTATTTAGAGAACCCTGTTATATATTCTTTAATGCGAAGTATATGAGTTTACCTGTACTGGTGTTTTGACCAATTGAATGATGCAACTTGAACCTGCTACGCAACAAGTTAATTTTGTTTGGTTTCGCTTCAGGCTTGGCGTGATATGCTGGAGGTATTTCAGGTCATTTGAACCGTGTCCTTGAAAAGTCTTGAATAAAGAGTATTCAGTGTGGATTGTGTGAGCAGCTTAAATTTCCAAGAATATAGGAACTTGCCATGTCTTTGGTTCTGAGCCAATGCATACATATTAATTTAAACCTTTTCTAGACAGATTGGGTTTATTTTAATCCACTGCCTACATAAAAGCATTCATTTAATTTCCACAGCGCTCTCTGTGAAGGTTCTTTTTTATTTTTTCAAGTGTTTGAAACTTTGGTTCTTTATTAAAAGATTGAAGGGAGTGGGGGAAGAAACACAAAACATCCTTGGTTCAGCGGATGGCAGGCTGCCGCAGAAATGTTTCTGGGATGAAATGCAGCAGCCTTTTTGATATCAGGGTTATTGTGAGAAGATCAGTGAAACCAAAAGCATTTCTCATCTCTCCCTCCCTAGAAGGAATAGAAAAGTAAACAAATTGCAATGCATATTCTCTCTCCCTTTCTCTCTCTGTGTGTAAGCACCACAAGACATTATTATTATTATTATTATTATTATTATTATTATTATTATTAATTTATTTATACCCTTGCCCATCCGTCTGGGTCTCCCCAGCCACTCTGGGCGGCTTCCAACAAAAGATTAAAAATACATTAAAACATCAGTCATTAAAAACTTCCCTAAGCAGGGCTGCCTTCAGATGTCTTCTAAATGTCATGTAGTTGTTTATTTCCTTGACATCTGATGGGAGGGCGTTCCACAGGGCAGGTGCCACTACCGAGAAGGCCCTCTGCCCGGTTCCCTGTAATCTCACTTCTCACCTCGGTGCTGAACCTCAGTGTCTGGGCTCAACGATGGGGGTGGAGACACTCCTTCAGGTATACTGGGCCGAGGCCGTTTAGGGCTTTAAAGGTCAGCACCAACACTTTGAATTGTGCTCAGAAACATACTGGGAGCTAGTGTAGGTCTTTCAGGACCAGTGGAGGCCACTCCCAGTCACCAGTCTAGCTGCCGCATTCTGGATTAGTTGTAGTTTCCGGGTCACCTTCAAAGGTAGCCCCACGTAGAGTGCATTGCAGTAGTCCAAGCGGGAGATAAGTTTATAAGTTGTAGTAGGAATGGCAAACCTTTTTCAGACTGATGACCACATTCGTTCTTGGTCAAACATCCAAAGGTCATATGCCCGAGGTGGGCAGGGTCAGAGGAAAAAGTGGACAAAGCAATGAAGGTGAGGGGAAGGCAATGGGAAGAGAGGCATTGTGCTGGCCGCCAGGCAATGGCTTCTTCCACCTCCAGACCATGACAGGCCGAAGAGCAGTCAGAAGCAGCTGGGAAGAGAGAAGAAGAGTTCAGGGATATTTTTTTTTAAAATAATTTTATAAGCTGTGCATCTTTGCTTCTCAATTTGCACTGTGTTGTTTTATGCACTGTGACTTGCTGCTATTTTTATCAATCATAGTTTAGAAATTATTTATTGTAATTGTTAAGAGTGAATTTCTGTTTATTATTTGCTGATATTTCTTTTTTCAGTGTATTATTATATTCTCGTGGATTATTGAGCAGTACTTTATTTGACAGAAGCTGTTTATTTTAAAGTTACGTGTGTTTTTTATGATGACATTTTTGTATTGCATCCGATTCTTGTAAGGTGTGTGTGATCTTTGTTGTTTCTTCAGCTTGGGTATTGTGATATAAAAAAGGCGGTATACAAACTAAAAGTGAAGTGAAGTGAAATGAAATGAAGAAGAAATGAAATAAATGAGGAGATGGAGAACACCGAGTTCCACCTTGAGCAAATACTGTGGTACCTCGGGTTAAGTACTTAATTCGTTCCGGAGGTCTGTACTTAACCTGAAACTGTTCTTAACCTGAAGCACCACTTTAGCTAATGGGGTCTCCTGCTGCCGCCACACAATTTCTGTTCTCATCCTGAAGCAAAGTTCTTAACCTGATGCACTATTTCTGGGTTAGCGGAGACTGTAACCTGAAGCGTATGTAACCCGAGGTACCACTGTAGATGGAAGGTGAGACATAAATGTGATCAATAAATAAATCTTTGTCAGTCCCTCGGCCAATTTACTGTCACGGGATCCCTCATCCCAGTCTTAGGCAGTTATACTGATCAGCTTCTCTTCCTACACACCAGACTGGAACCACTTAAGCATCTGATGCCCAGTCATGATGGCTGTTAAGTCTAAAGATCTTTGGGGAAAGACCTAGATGAGCTCATCCTGTCTGGACCCTGTTAAAACAGGCAAACCCAGATCTTCCATTGCCTGCAGAATTGTGAAAATCTCTTTGCAGACCTGACTGGAATAACAATCATTTTTAAAAAAATCCTTTCACTTCCATATATATACGATGCAGCTGCTAAAAAACAAAACAAAAACGCAAAAGGGCACTTTGAACATTTTCATTCTTGCAGCCTGCGATTAATTTTAGAGACACCTTCATCGAAAACTCCCAAAGCCAATGCTTTTCTTCAAATGCCACTGTGGTGAATTGAGCGATTATATTTATCTGTGACATAATGGCCCTTACAACGCATGCGCATAGAACAAGCACCTACAATCACAAATGGGTAGGAAATCTAAATTCCTGCTAAGAAAAACACGAGGGAAGCTGGGACAAAATATATCACTAATAATCACACTAATAATATATGGCAGTGATAACTGTCAAGAGAAACTGAAATTAACAACAACATCAATATACTATATTGTGGGTGGTCCTCTTTGCAGTCCACGGTGGAAGTCTTTAGAAAATCACAGGAATTTTTGGGAGCCGCTATTGCAAACGCAACCACCTTTGTTTTATCGTGGCCTGCCAACAGATCACAAATAATATCAGTCAGGGTTCATCCAGCTCTTGCTCCTGAAAATGAGGTCTGAGATCTCTGTGCTATTTCCATCAAGTCTGGCGGACCTCTGCCTTTGCAAGCTGCGACGGACAATTTCTTTCACAGTCAACGGAATGCTAACCTTCATGAAACACACAGAGATTAAGCATCCAGCACCTGCAGTGCTAAACTCAATTGCAAAATATTTGGCAGAATGCATCAGCCAAAGGATGAAACAGCTTTGAGGGATACAGAAGGACACTTGACATCTGGGCAGTAAACGTTGGCATATCCAGGAATGTTATGTATGTGCCAACCAAGGTGTGGTCTCACATCTTGTCTTGCTGTGACTTGAGCCCCAAATGATGTTGAGGGGACAATGCTTAAAAACTTGGAGGGGGGAGTACCTCTGCCCCCAGGAGCTGGCACCCCTGTTTTTTTGGGGGGGGTACATGTCAGTGTGCTGCTCTGGCTCGCCAGAAACGGCTTAGTCATCCTGGCCACATGACCCGGAAGCTGTACGCCGGCTCCCCTGGCCAATAAAGTGAGATGAGCGCCGCAACCCCAGAGTCGGCCACGACTGGACCTAATGGTCAGGGGTCCCTTTACCTTACATGTCATTGAGAGAGCCCCAGCAGAGATTTAGAACGACAAAACATGCAGCAAAGCAAAGCATGGAAATATAGGCTGTCAGACCTTTAAAATATCCCCTTCTAAGTTTCTTCCAAAGCTACCCACTTCCCTTAGCAGAGAAAGAGACCACACCTTTAGTGAGTTTAAAATGCTTTACTTACAAACCCTTCAACGGGTTAAAAACCTCCAAGAAAGGAGAGTCCACAACCTCCTGAGGGAGACGGTTCCACTGTCAAACAGTTCTTAGGAAGACACTCTTTTATACCACAGGTTTCCTGCATAGGATATGCACCAGAATTTTCTCCATTCGGAACCCCTTTTACAATGTCTTTCTTGGCTATTCATCAGATAATACTGCGTATCAATGGCCATGAGCCACAATGGCTATGTCCTACTTCCGCTATGAGAGGCAATATGTCTCTGAATGCCAGTTGCTGGCAATGTGAGGCAGGTGGAGTGCTGTTGCATTTAGGACTTCCTTGTGGGCTTCCCATGGGTATCTGATTGGTCATTGTGAGTAAAGGATGCTGGACTAGATGGGCTATTGGCCTGGTGCAACAGGGTTCTTGTGACGCAAGAGAGCCAAAGTTTTGATCAACACACAATGTTTTCCCAACCCCTTATGTGTGCCAATGGTGCACCGATAGTATAAAAGCTCTGTTCCTTAGCTTGCCTATAACAACTCTGAATCAAACTCCAATTTCCCCCAACAGATTTTTCAACAACAAAAACTTAACAACTTCCACTTAGAAAATGACGACGAGCCGTTAAAAGCTATTGATTGATTCCTGACAGAAGCTAGGGTGCTTTCTTCTCTTATCTTCCCATACAGCTTGTTCCAAAAACCGATTAAGCCTAAGTACTTGCTTGCAGTCCAGTGTGGTGCTGTTGACTTGCCTGTGAAAAATAAATTGGCTTAAATCCAGGTACGCCAGTTTAAATGGCTTATAGAGGAAAGGGCAGATAATGCCAGTGCTAAGACCATTAGCCCATTAAAACGACCCTAATCCTCTGCCCTAACAAGCAAATGGAACAGCCGTTTCATTATAGACTTCTTGTCACTGGGTTGCAGGAATGGGAAAATATGACAGTGGTTGAACAGGCATGTACAGGCAGAGGGGTCTTTTGCACCTGTCAATGGAATTGCAAGATTGACACCCTGCAAAAAGTAGAGAGATGGATTAAAAGTTGTAAAATGTAAGGCCATAAGGCCATGAAATTAAGGGGTGGCAGTGAGTCTGTGACATTTCTATAATCAGCTGGTGATCTATTTTCATCTTTATGTGTTTTCCATTGTCTTATCACGGCTGTAGTCTGCTTTGATGTTATGAAATTGTGGTATACAAATATTTGTGATAAAGAAATTAAAGGTCAAAGCTCAGATAAATGGCCCCAGTATTTGCATCCTGCACTTCTCTGTATGTTCAATCCACCAGGTGAGAGTAACCCTGTGCAGTTAACCATGGTCGTTCTGATAACGTGGTTCTTTAAGGTGCCCCAATATTCTTTGTTGGTTTTGTTGCCACAGACTGATGCTTCTGCTCCCCTGAGATTCACCGCTCGGATACACCAGAAAGACAGAATCCCTGAGAAATTCAGTTACACCACAAGGAAGGTCAAATCTTCTCCTGCAAAGCCAGAATGTCTTCTCTGCAAGAACCAAAACAACAGTTTAGCAGCAGCAGCAGCATTCTGGTTTCAAATCGAGCTGGTGGCTGCCACTGAGCTAAGAATATTAGAGGTCTCAGCTAAGCTGAGGGAGTTCGGTTTCTGTTTGCTGTGAATCACTCTTTATTTGCTCAGATTTGAACCACTGCTCCTTTAGTGGATCCTGGTGGATCACACCTTTATTTGTTGCATAGAGGGAATGGGATTACTGGGGAACACCTATAGCCACAGCATTAGGGCTGATTTGACAGCGCTGACTCTAACAGGCAAAATGAGGCTGCTCCCTTCCTCCAAGATTTCACAAATATTTCCATATTCAGCTTCTTTTGCTGCCCAAAAATTCTAGAGTTATGAGAAAGGGACAAAACCTTTCTCCATGCCATCCATAACATACTCTCTGACATTTCTCCCATGAAAATAGGGACGTCCCATTACATAATGGCAATTTTACTATTTATACCCCACACATTTTACTAGCTTGCCCCAGCCACTCTGGGCAGCTTCCAACATATATAAAAAACATAATAAAACATTAAACATTTTTTTAAAAACCTCCCCATACCTTCAGACGGCTTGGGGGTTGGATAACTCCATACCCTCCAACATTTCTCCAATGAAAGTAGGGACATTTTAAAGAAAAGTGGGACATTCTGGGATCAAATCATAAACCGGAACAGATTCTCTAAATCAGGGATGTGCCTGGAAAATAGGGACACTTGGAGAGCCTGCCATAGTTTTATAAACACATATCAGTTTGTTCCTCACTCACCTTTTCTCTAAACCAGTGTTTCCCAAACTTGGCTCCCCAGCGGTTTTTGGACTACAACTCCCATCATCCCTAGCTAGCAGGTCCAGTGGTCATGGATGATGGGAATTGTAGTCCAAAGACAGTTTGGAAACACTAAACTAACATCTCTCAGGATAGTTGTGAAGACAAAAAATGGAGACAAGGATACACCACCCTGAGTTCCTTGCAGGAAGCATACTTTATTATTGCCTACACCGAACCACTGCGTTTTCTTGGATTTTGAGGCTGCATAATAGCGACATGACCCATGGGAGCGCATGTGTGTACATGCGCATTAAAAGGGTTATCAGAAACGGTGTTTTCTTTGGAAAAGAAGCCCTGCTCAGCCTGCAGGGGAACATCAAAAGCCAAACCAAAAGTGACTGATCTTCTGAATTATGCAAAGAGAAAAAACTTCATCATCAAACCGCAGACCTGGGAATAAAAGTCCCGCGACAGAAGATAGAGAATTCAAGTGCCTAATCACAAGTGCAAGGAAGGTAGCAGAGCATCAGGCATTCCACCCACACCCCTTCTCAAGATGAAATGCTTGTCTGGTTCAAAGGGAACTTCTATATACGGGAGAAGGGAGCTGGGTGATTAGTGAGAGAGTCAGGTAAGACAGGAAAGGGGAATTTTGCAGCACAGAATTGCGCCAAGGTGCTGACAAGCCCCGCGGTGCCACTCTGATTACATTCTACTCAGGGTAGACATGCTGGAATTGATGAACCTAAGTGAATACGTCCATTGGTTTCAAGGTGTCTACTTTGAGTAGGGTGAGCACTGGATGCAGCCAATTTTTTCAGCCTCATTGAGTCTTTAGGATAAATCTATGAATTTTGGGCTGAATCTACACAGATACTAAAAACGCTGTGAAAATGCTTTTTTTAAAAAAACACCCGTTTTAAAATATATATGGAATTTGCCATTAGCTCATCAGCACCATCTAGTGTCCCATTTGTATAATGCACTTAGAACACACTTAAAATGCTATATTTACAGCTGTATAGCTGAGTCCTTGGTTTCTATATTTTTTTTTGCCATCTCTAGTTTGCACCATTTACACCTCTGTTTGCAATTAAAAAAAAATCTGAAAATTCATGCCCATTTTTATGTTTTACATTGCACATTTAAATTCAAACATTAAACATCCTCATCCTCATTTAGGATTGCCTGAATCCTTAGACTCCCCTCCACCCTTCCGTGGTTACCATTTTCAATCTTTTTCCACTGCTTCACATATTTTCTCTATTTTTCCTAAATAATCCATTTTTACCTTGGTTTCTAGTACATTACAAGCGTTACTCAAATCCTGTCAAAGTTTTTAGTTGTTTACAGTGTTCTCTTAAGTACATTGTGAATTTTCCCCATTAAGTTCCCATAAACTTCCCATAAAGTTCCTCTCTTCCTGGTTTCTAATTTTCCAAGTCATTTTTGCCATTTCAGCATAGTCCATCACCTTCATCAGCCATTCATCTCTGGTCAGGACTTTATCTTCTTTCCATCTCTGGGCCGGTAGTATCCGCACTGCTGTCACTGCATACATAACTAGTCATTTCTGCTCTTTTGGTATTTCTGCACCTAAAATTCCTAATAAAAAAGGCTCCGGTTTCTTCACAAATGTTATTTTAAACATTTTTTTTCAACTCATTATATATCATCTCCCAGAATGCTTTTATTATCTTGCATGTCCAGCACATCTGGTATAATGTGCCTTCCTTCTCCCTACATTTCCAACATACATTTGAAGCACTTCTATACATCTTGGCTAATTTTATAGTTGTTAAATACCACCGATACATCATTTTCATATAGTTCTCCTTCAGCTCACAGCATGCTGTAAATTTTAAGTCAAGGGTCATCTAGTTCAACCCCCTGCAATGCAGGAATCTTTTTGCCCAATGAGGGGCTCAAACTCACAGCCCTGAGATTGAGAGTCTCATGCTCTGGCAACTGTGCTATCCCAGCTGTTACAGACAACCATTGCCCGTCATTGGCTGTGGCTTCACATGCTGTTAGTCTCCTTGCCTTCTGCTTAGGGCCCTCGTATTTACGGGGCCGCCTCTCCTGGTATGCCCCACAGAGGACCTTAAGGTCCATGTATAATAATAGTTTAGAGGTCCCGGGTCCTAAGGAAGTCAGATTATCCTCCACCAAGGCCAGGGCCTTCTCAGTGATGGCTCCGACCTGGTGGAATGCTGTCCCATGAGACCAGGGCCCTGCAGGATTTAACTTCCTTCCGCACGGCCTAGAAGACAGAGCTATTCTGCCTGGCTTTCAATTTGAACTTAGCCTGATCCTTTATTCCCCTTCCTTCCCTTCCCCTCCCCTTTTTATGAAGATTACCCGCTCTGGGATCCCACAGCAAATTCTCCCCTGGCCTCCTTGCTGGCCCAAATAGGACTAATTTAGCCAGCTAGCCCTGGTGATCATCTAATGTTTATTGGATGGATTTTCCCCGTAAATTGATTTTTGAATTCTGAATTTATTGCTATTCGCGTTTTATACTGTATTTTATGCTGATTTTTTGTTGCATCAATTAAGTGTTTTAAATTTGTTGTTAGCCCGGTTTTCTGAACCGGGAAGGGCGGGGTATAAATAAAAATTTATTATTTATTATTACCCATCCCAATGGACACCAGCCACCACTGCTTGCAGGTCTAAAGAACCACTAACAAAGCAGACAATGCTGAGCTTGATGGATAAACAGTCTGCTCTGCTCTAAAACACCTTCCAATGATTCACACAATCAGGAACTTGAAGCCAAACTAGATAAAGTGATGGAGGGGAAGCCCATATATGTCCTGCCAAGGAAAAATGGTTTCCTCTGCATAAATCGATACATTTCGGTCTACAGAACTGAGACTGACGTGCTGTGGCTCAGCAAGCATTTGAAAGGGATTTTGCCTTCCAGGCAGCAGACTGATTGCAACACAAGGCTGGCTAGATCCAGTGATAGATTTCGAACTGCAGGAGCTCTCATCACAATCGTGCTTCATATATCACACTCATGCAGACAGGCAGAGAGAGAGCGAGGAAAGCGCAACAGGCCATTGCAAAATACACAATTTATTAGGACCAGCATAACTGCAATCAACCTGTGTGTGGTTTCCTAGTAATAAGCACTACTGAACTCAATAGCGCTTACCCCTGGCTAGGGATGTGAAGAAAGTTGACTTCTTTTGAAACTGCTTATGAAATACCAAGTAAATTGCTATTTCATGCCCTCATCAAAGTACAGTGGTACCTTGGATTAAGAACTTAATTCGTTCCAGAGGTCTGTTCTTAACCTGAAACTGTTATTAACCTGAGGTACCACTTTAGCTAATGGGGCCTCCTGCTGCCGCCTCGCCGCTGCTGCGCCATTTCTGTTCTCATCCTGAAGCAAAGTTCTTAACCTGAGGTACTATTTCTGGGTTAGCGGAGTCTGTAACCTGAAGCGTCTGTAACCCGAGGTACCACTGTATGCACCTTGAGATTCTGTTAGCCTTCATGGGGTTACTGGAAAGAAGAAAAAGTCCCTACCCAGTGGTGGAGCAAGCTGATCAGGCGCCTGGGGCGGCACGCATGTCTTGCACCCAGGGGCGGGGCCAGTCACTCATGGGGCGGGGCCAGCCGGGGCAGGAAGCTCCGTGGGGCCTCCGAGGAGTCTGCCTGCCTCCTCGCACTCAGCCGCCCTACAGCTGAGGGGGAGGCAGAGGGCGGACTGTTTGGGGCAGCGCAGAGCCTGCACGCATAAGCCACTGTGGCTCTCCCAGGAAAGATGTGTGGCTCAGGGGTGCTGCAGGCCCTGCGGTGAGTGCTGTCTGGCATTTTGTCACCCCCCTCAGTGGTGACACCCGGGGCGTACCACCCCCACCGGCCCTCTTTCCGCCACCCTGTCCCTACCAGAAAAGAATGGCAAGCTAAGCTGATGGACTATGCCAAAATGGCAAAGGTGACCGGCAAGCTCAGAAACCAAGAGGACAAAAACTTTTTAAAAAGAATGGGAAAAATTCATAATCTATTTAAGAGACCACTACAAGCCGATGAAAACATTAGCAGGATTTTAATCTCACTTGTAATGTAACAAATACTATGGGTGATGTGGTTGGATGCAAAATACAGAATATGGAATAATATGCAGTTGTAAATGTTGACAATAGGACCCATGGAGGGGGTAATCTCTATCTATATATAGATATGTATTTGGATTATTATAAACTTTTATTTGTAAAATCAAATAAAAATGACTTTTTAAAAAAGCATCCATGGGGTTACAATGCCCTGGACCATATTTTCAATTCCCTCCCGGTAAATATTCAAATAATAATAATAAATAATAAATCTTTCTACATTAGCTTCGCTTTATGCAAGTAATCTCCTTTCCACATGCATGGGACATCGGTAGTAAAATGACATAAACCAAAACAGGTTTTCTGAAATCCTCTTCTGCTGGAATAGTGAACAAATATAACAATAAAATATAACTAGTAGAAAACCACAAGGGCAGCCTTGTTTTGTGTGATCTTCCTTGGGTGTCCTCAAGCACATTCATTGATTTTAGCATGCTTTGAGTCAAGGGTTAGCCGGAGGAAAGGTATCCGAGAGGATGAATAACAGGACAAGAGTATAAAGTCAAGAAACCAGAAGCAAGACATATTGATTTCCATGGGGTGCTAGAAAAAGCCACTATTTGATCTTAGTGAGACTTATCAGCTGATGCCCAGAGATATCTGTTGGTGAAATAAAAACAGCACGTTGCCTTCATTTGCAGTACTGTAATAAATAATAATATATTTCAGTCATTCGAGAATCTTGTGTTTTCAGTCTGCAAAAAAAAGGCCAGGGTTGGGGAAGCTCTGTTCCTCCCTCCAAATCTTTTTGGACTCCAGCGCCCATCAGCCAAACAACATCTAGAGAAACCACAGTCTCCCCATTCCTGCTACAGACTATTAAATTAGACAGCAAGAGAATTTGGAGACACTGAGATGGGATGTTTGACTCATCCTGGGAACAGAAGAAAATATACACTCTAGCAATGTATCCATTTCAATGTGGCTGCCCCTGTTCTGTGGAACAGCACACCTGTCGAGTTATGACAGGTGCTCATTATCTATACTTTCCAGAAACAGCTGGAGACACTTGTCTTAGCTGGATGTACCATGGGTATCTACTTTGCATGGATGTACCATGGGTATCTACTTTGCAGGGGGCTGGTCCGCTGTTCCTCAGACCTTGTGGGGGGCTAGACTATATTTTTTGGGGGGGGAATGAACGAATTCCTATGCCCCACAAATAACCCAGAGATGCATTTTAAATAAAAGGACACATTCTACTCATGTAAAAACACACTGGTTCCCGGATCATCCGCAGGCTGGATTTAGAAGGCGATTGAGCCAGATCCAGCCCCCGGGCCTTAGTTTGCCTACCTAGGACCTGTGAGAGCAGGGTTCAACTCTCATCCCTGAAGCTCCCTGGGTGACATGGGTCAGGTCACTGTGTGTCAAACCCTTAAGCTTCCCTGGACTGGGACGATAATCTACAAAAACTCGAAGAGTAGCACACCATCCACAAAGAAGACTTGAGGGTCTCTCTACCGAAATAACTGCTTCGTTAACATCAAATTTACTTCCTTTGCATTGTGACTCTGGCACAGCAGCCCTCAGCAAAAAATACCTTCCATTTCTCACTTGCCAGACCGGATTTGTGAGCACAGTCTTCTAGCTCAATTCTTCCAGTCGAAAGCTGCTCCTTTGCATCTATTTCCAGTCCTGCTTGAATGCCAGGAAGCAGAACAACTATGGAATACAGTGCTGAGCGCTTAAATCAGTCCAGATAGTTTATTAAATTGCTTATACTTTTCTCCAGTTCTGAGATTAGGCACACACAGTGATTCTTCCTTCAAGTTCTTAATTAGTCTCCCAATTTGTGGCTTGCCTGTAGCTTTTCATTTTAAGAGACAGAAGGGAGCATTAGGAGACTGTATGATGAGAGAGAGAGAAAGAGGTCTCTAAACTGCGGTTGCTCAGAATGGAGGCTTTCAGTATTTGCTTAACCATTAACAAAGTCCCCCCCCCCCCCTTCAGTTTTGCAGAATATAACTTTCAGTTGTACCCTTCATTAAGCAGATGCCTGGGGCAAACATAATGAAGGTTGCAATACTCCCTGTTGCTGTTTTTAAACTTCCTAAATTGGTAGAGTCTCAAACAGGTCCGGTCAAAGGTTGCCTAGACCAGTTCTGGATTGTGATTGCGCTTGTGTGCATGTCAGAGCAGGGAAAATTAATTTTAAAAAGGAACGAGTTTAAGATGTCCAAAAAGGAACTAATTTCAGTTCATGTTTGTCCCTTTACAAAATGAACTAATTTGGTTCATTTGAGTGATCTGTGGCAAAATCTGCTATGAAATAAAAAATGTAAGTGAAGGCGCTCCTGGGCTCCTCAGGGACGAAGGGGTGGGGCCTTAATGTAATAGGAAAACATCAAAACACAGAGGAATGTGAAACATAATCTCTTATAAATTAATAATTTGATTGTCATTGTTATTTGTTTTTTTTTACATCTTAAGTGTGACCACATCCACGTGAACAGAGGATGGAAACAGCTCTATCAACTTACAGGTGACATCTGTAAGGAATGGCCCAATCCTTTGCTCAGAAGTAAACCCCATGCAACTCAATGGGCCTTGCACGCATGTAAGCAAGTATAGAACCTCAGCCCACATTTCACTGAGTTATATGGGCCCCTCATCCCTATTCCTTGAAAAGGTACAAGTCCCGCTCTGTTTAATGCAATTACAGACCCTCCAAGTGTCCCTATTTTCCAGGAACAGGCCCGGATTTACAGAAGCTTTCGAAGTTTCTGATTCGATCCTGGAATGTTCCACTTTTCCTTATCCTTATTCCCTTTTCCCATCGGATAAATGTTGGAGGGTATGGTAGGATGTCCCTATTTTCATCAATGTTGGGGAAGTGGGTATGGCCTTATCTGACCCCCAAGCTGTCTAAAGGTATCTCTGTATAGGGAAGTTTTAAAATGTTTAATGTTTTATTATGTGTTTATATATGTTGCAAGCCACCCACAGTGGCTGGGGCAACCCAGTCAGATGGCGGGGGGGAGGAATAAATAGTGAAATTATTATTATGGAATAGAGCATCCCTATTTTCATTGGAGAAATGTTGGCGGGCATGCAATTATTTCCAGGGCACTTCAAGCTGGCCTGTTTAAGGCGCATTCATCCCAAACCGGGTGTCAACTATTTAACGAGCATTCATTCTGAACTGTTTGCAGGGAGGTTAAATGACATTGCGTCAAAAGTGTCATGCCACACTTCCCAGTGCATTTCCCCTTCACTTTTTTTTTTATCCTAACAGGTCCAATCTTTGGGGGAAATAGCTTTGTTGGGCAGGAGCTCCAACTCAGCTTCAACTGTGCAACCGGAATCTGATAGTAGGTCATCAACTCTCCCTCGCCCCCGAATGTTAAAAACAGCAACCCTGTACAGTCTTGTTGATTCCTACAAGGCTGGCCCAATACATTTTGGCACCTGAGGTGATCCACAAAATGCCACCCTGCCAGGGAAGAAGGGGTGAGTGAGGATCTACTTTGGGAGCAAGGGGGAATAAAGATCTGCATCGGGATCTGCTGCCCCTGTGAATCCTGCTGCCTGAGGCAGTCACAGCCTCACCTTGCCTCATATGTGGGCCGGCCTTGTTCCTGCGCAGACTCCCCAAAGCAAAATAACATGGAGTATCCACCAGCTCACTTTGGGGAATATGGCCACCCTGGTATACACACACATTCTGTTTTCAATTGGATTTACTCTGCAGGGTAATGCAGACTCAATGCCCTTTTTATTTTTGGAATGCAAGCAGTTTGTCAAGAAGTCGTTTTCAGGGGCTAAATAAATATATGTGCAGTAGGTTTCCACACATTTATTTTCTGGAGAATTGAGCAGAATTATTCATCAGCCAACTGAATGCTTCCACTCAATGGCATAGTCGACAATGTGCAATTCAACAAGGGAGATATAAGCCGGTCTTTCTGAGTGGTTTATAGTATAACTAAGCCCTTTATTTGCTACCCGCTTCAGAGTTCTGAATGTGGCTGCATGCTTTTCTATACAACCATCCATCCACATACCCCTACACAGAAAGGCTAATTTCTTCCCTAAAGACTCCCTATTTCCCTCCCAGAGCTATAATTCCCCAAGTTCCCTGTGAAGAGGGATTGCCTGTCAAACCACTCTGGAAACTGTGGCTCTGTGAGGGGAACAGGGGTCTCCTAACCGCTCTCAGCAACCATCACAAACTCCTTCTCCCAGAATTATTGGGGGGAAGCCATGATTGTTTAAAGTGGCATCATAGCGCTTTAAACGAATGGTGTGAACATGGCCTTTGTTACACCACACTGGTTCTCATACGAGAATCTGTCGTTTTCGGTTTCTTTCAGTTTCTCGTTTTTCCACCCTTGAGTTCGGTTCTCCACATTTACACATCAGTCTGGATTTTTTTAAAAAACAACAACACACACACCCAAAAAGTCCGCATGAGAACTCATCAACATTTTAGGGCAAACGGTAACACCACATCACCCGATACATAGCATTACACCAGGATGGGAGACCTTTCGCAGCCTGAGAGCCGCATTAATGCCTGGGCAATGGTGCTGTGGGTTAAACTACAGAGCCTAGGACTTGCCAATCAGAAGGTTGGAGGTTCGAATCCCCGCGACGGGGTGAGCTCCCGTTGCTCAGTCTCAGCTCCTGCCAACCTAGCAGTTTGAAAGCACGTCAAAGTGCAAGTAGATAAATAGGTACCGCTCCGGCGGGAAGGTAAACGGCGTTTCCGTGCGCTGCTCTGGTTCGCCAGAAGCGGCTTAGTCATCCTGGCCACATGACCCGGAAACTGTACGCCGGCTCCCTCGGCCAATAAAGCGAGATGAGCGCCGCAACCCCAGAGTCGGTCACGACTGGACCCAATGGTCAGGGGTCCCTTTACCTTTACCTAATGTCCCAAGGGCCACAGGTCAGTGGTGGGTGGGGCCAGAGGCTAAAGTGGGAGGAGCAGAGAACACAAATTTCCCCTTTTTCTAGTTCTATCCACAAACACATCTCTTTTATCTCTCCCTTCCAGGCAAGCAAGAGGCATTTTGAGGAGTTCAAGGGCACTTTCCAGCCAGGCAAAAACACTCCAGGGAGAGGGCAAAGCAGGGCTGTTATCTGTGTTCTTAGAACAGACATGAGCCAGAAGCTAAGAAAAGGCGCTTTTTTTCTACATTACGTAAAAAGGTGTAGTAGCAGGAAAAAGCACGGCCAGATGAGGGCTGCAGGCAGTTACCAAGATTTCTCTGCCAACCATCTCTTCTCATGGAGCCTCAAGTTGCTTTCTGCTTTTTGAGCTGTCTGCTGCTTTGTCCGCACCAGAGCTTTGATCTCGATGCCGCCAGCAGCTCTAACAAGCAAATCGCAGCAAGTGGCTCTGGTTCTCCCAGGGAACTGTTTCCAATTACACAATCTGCATTTTTGTTTCGGGATGAAAGGGCAGCGAAGTTGGCCGCCTGAGAGTGCCATAAACTCTCAGGGAGCAGAGCCTGTTTTGTCACTTCAAAAGCGTCAGAAGCGTCTGGCTTGTTAAGAGCCTAGTAGCAATTAACGAGTACACAAAATGCTATCAATTCAACCAAGAGTTCTTACCCGCCAACATTTCTCCGATGAAACTAGGGATGTCCATTATTATTATTATTATTATTATTATTATTATTATTATTATTCACTGCTCATCTGACTGGGTTGCCCCAGCCACTGTGGGCGGCTTCCAACATATATGAAAACATAATAAAACATTCAACATTCAAAAACTTCCCTGTACAGGACTGCCTTCAGATGTCTTCAGATTTCCTTGGCTCGGGAGTTGCATAACTCCATGTTCTCCAACATTTCTCTGATGAAAATAGGGACGTCCTAAGGAAAAGCGGGACATTCCAGGATCAAATCAGAAACCAGGACGGCTTCTGTAAATCCAGGAATGTTCCTGGGGAATAGGGACACTTGAAGGGTCTAGCCTCAACTAAAAGTTGGGCATTTGGAGCAGCTAGTCCCATGTTATGGAGCATTCTTCCAGCAGAGATGCAACAGGCACCCTCGCTTTTGACTTTCAGGTGTTTCTCAAATAGCTTTTCATGTTGACAGGCCTATGCAATTGTTTAAACCAGAGGTTTTCAACCTTTTTGAGTCCACGGCTCCCTTGAACAACGGCATTCATTCTGCGGCACTCCTGTGCGGCTCAGAAGCCCAGTTATGTCAGCCCTTTGCATGCAGAGCTGGCAGCCCCTCACCCTTTCTTGAACACCCTCCTGAAGCCTTAATTACTTGGGATCCATTTGCCCGCTTACCCAGGACGTAGAGGAGCCAAAAAAAAGGCACCAGGGATTCAGTTCCTTCGGAGAAAAAAGTTTATTGTGATCTGCGCAGAGGCAACCAGCGGAATTGCTTCCAAAGGCTGGCGGCCCCTAATACACGTAAGCAAGCAATATTTATACCCCTGCAGCACCGCCCGACCACCCCCCACCAGTAACTCATCATATCATATTCCCCAATTTGCCCAATTTGGGTGTTGCTAAAACATTTCGCCAGTGCACACCTTTCGCTTATCAGCCAAGCCTGCATATCTTGTTTGCTCCAGATGCATTCCTCCTCCTTCTCTCCGGGCGTTGCCTTCCAGCTGTTAATACACTCCCTGCCTACTCCCTTCACTCCCTTGTGGAGTGTTCCTTCAGCCTCCTCTCCCCTCTCCTTGGGAGTCCTCCGGGCAGCCGCTGCTGCTGCCCCTGGTCTCTGAGCTGCCCCCTGCCTCAGGCATAGCTGTCAACTTACAGATTTGAAAATAAGGGACCAGCAGCCAAAATAAGGGACCTGCAGCCTCACCTGTTCCAGGCACTCCAGTCTTCCTGTCTTCCTGCAGTCTGGTCAAACTCATGCTGGTAGCTTCGAGAACACTGTCCAACCAACTTTGTAACCAGAAGTTCAACTGAATAGAATCTGAATCACATGCACCACAAGGCCTTTTCAGCCTCAGCTTAAGATGGCTCCCCAGCCTGGCTTTGCACTGCAAAGTTTGCAGCAGCACGTGCAACAAAATGGCGTCCAGCATTCAAAAACCTCCTCAGCTTGCATTAACTAGCCACACATGAGGCATGCAAGCTCCACCCCCCAGTCATTCTTAGACTTCTTATTGGGTGAGCAACACAGCCAAGCAACACAGTTGGAGCCTCCCTCCTCCCTGGCCGGCAGGGAGGGAGGGAGAGGGGCTGCTTCCTTTGAAATTTAAGGGACATCATTTAAGGGACATCCATCAATAAGGGACAGCAGCGGGACATGGCGCTGGAATAAGGGACTGTCCCTTCAAATAAGGGACACTTGACAGCTATGGCCTCAGGGGCATGGGACTACAGCAAGGACTGGCAGACTGCCTGGCTGGGCTCCCTTGCCTGCTTGCTTGCTTATTCAGAGACCAACTAAGCTCCTGGCAACCATCACCCCCTGGCAGTGGCGGAGCTTCATGCTCTGGCACCGGGGGGTGGGAGTGGCGGAGAGCAGGCGGGGCGGGATTGGCGCGCATACCGGAGGCAGGGCGCGCCACTCGCAGGGGCGTGGTGCGCCGCCTGTGGGCAGGGCCTTGCAGAGCCAGGCAAAGGCCCAGCCCAGGTAGATAATGTGGGCCCCCCTTTTTTTACCCTGGGGATAACTGAAGTCTTATAAATAAGTATATAAATAATTCTCACAAAAGTTATGCTGACAAATAATTTTATTTCAAGGCTTGAACCGTATCTGCATTCACCCCAGCAAATGCATCTACTCGAACAACAAGGATAGAAGGTATAACTTAACTGGGGTGAGAAATTAAACTTTGACTCGTGTATCTACTGCTTAAAAACTCTCATTAAGGTTCAGATACGACACATAGGGGTTTCATGCTTTTCTCTTTCAAATAAATGCTGTGGTTGTGCTGAATCGCAGGGCTCTGCGATTGTGAATATGCTGACCGAGGCCCCCTTTGGAATCAGAGGCCCGGGCCAAGTGGCCCATATGCTCCCCTGCCCCCGGTCTGGGCCTGCCTGTGGGGGCGTGGCACCCAGTGTGGGTGAGGATAGCAGCCGCGATGGCACCCCACCGGGATCGCGCTGCCGGGGGCGGTGCGCTCCCGCCCCCACTCCTTTTCCTCTACCAGTGCCCCCTGGCCAATCCCAGAGGCACCATTTGCCTGAGGAGCTTGTAGCTGTGGCTGCTGCAACAAACAGCCCTACAAGCCTTTGGGAGGCAGAAAATGCAAGAGGGCATCAGAGGAGGGAGGGAAGGAATGAGGGACAGAGGCCAATGTTGCCCAAGGCACCCCTGACCAGTATTCAAGGTACCTCAGGGTGCCCATAGCTGTCAACTTACAGATTTGAAAATAAGGGACCAGCAGCCTCGAAAATAAGGGACCAGCAGTCAAAATAAGGGATTTTCCAAGCACAGGTATGTTCAACTTCTGAGCCCCTCCGAGCCAAAGGCAGAAAGCCCAGCCAGCAGCCAAATGAAGCCTCAAGCGGTGGTTCTCACATCACAACAACCTGGCAAAGGGGATGCAGCAAGGAAAACCACCGTCAGCTCTCCGCTGGGAAGCACTGAGCAAAGGCGAGTCCCCAGGCAACGCAGCCGATTTGATCAGCACAAGGCATGCAAGCTCCACCCTCCAGTCGTTCTTAGACTCCTTATTGGGTGAGCAACGCAGCCAAGCAACACAGTTGGAGCCTCCCTCCTCCCTGGCCGGCAGGGAGAGAGGGAGAGGAGCTGCTTCCTTTGAAACCTGGGAAATTTAAGGGACATCATCAATAAGGGACAGCAGCAGGACACAGCGCTGGGATAAGGGACTTTCCCGCCAAATAAGGAACGGTTGACAGCTATGAGGGTGCCCTGCACACTGGTTGAAAAACCACTGGTTTAAACTATTATTGTTCAGCCAGTTATGTTAATGATTATTTTGTCCTGTATTATTACTGATGTTTAATGTTTTATGGTACATATATTGTTAAATACTGTACCACACAATTTCTTGATGACATGGTGGTATATACATATGTCTACAAATAAATAAAATAAAATACAGCAGTGGTGGGAAAGCTCTGCCTTGTAGACCTAACTACACCCAGTAGGCCAAATTAACAAAATTTTAACAAGCCATTTCCAAAAGCTATAAATAGGGGCAATAATTTATATAGAGCAGGGATAAGAAAATGAACTCTCCCAGGTAAACAGAGAAATCAGGAGTGCTTGGCTCAACACAATGAAGAAAAAATATATTTGTGTCTCTGTTTTTGTAGGATGGTGCTCTCAGCAGCTCTAAATTGTTTTGATACAAACCTTTTTATATAAAACAATCCCAGTCCTCTCCCCCAACTCCCCACCCCACCCCAAGGCTGCAGTGCTTAGTGCTTACAAGGGAGTAAGATCCACAACACACTGAAATGTACTTCCTTTCAGGAACCTTGCTTGCACTACAAGGATAAGGTATCAAACAACTACAAGAAGTTTAAAAGCATCCTTTCAAACAACTGTCCAGTTCCTCCTAATCAGTCCCACACACAGAGGCTTCATTTCCCGATTTCAGAGCAAAATCATTTGGGCCTTGGAATATCTTTTCTGAGGATGAAATGGGAAAGAATCGTTCCGCTAGCTCAAAACACCATTCAATGTTGATTCAACACTTACAAAAAGAGGAAGAAGAAAGACTCCCACTCAAATGAAGCTCATTCTTTAAGAGCTTTGCAAGGGTCTAGAATGGAAGGGCTAATAAAGTCCTCCCGAGAGGGAATTTGCAAATCTCATTGGATCTTTTCCAAACTGCTTGACAGAAGTGACAGTGTGACTCATTAGGCATTAAGTCTCCTCCTCTTCTTCCTCTTCTTCTTCTGGCTGGTTTTCTTATAACAGGCCAAAAAACTGATATAAACCCCCTGCCCTGCTGCTGGTCACTCAATATATTCAGTTGTAACACAAAATGTTGCAACACAGTCCTCCTAGCCAAGGGTGCCAACCTGAATAAAATATTGGGGGGGGGGGTAGCAGGTAAGCCTCACCCTGTATAATTAATCACATGATGTGGTACACACAACCATTTGAATGGAAATTCCCCTCAACTTTGGGGGAGATCACAGCACCCAAAATGGCCGACACGATCTTGTGTTTGAAAACGGGATGTCCCGTTTTTCCCCAGAACAGTTGACAGGTATACAGTGGTACCTTGGGTTACAGATGCTTCAGGTTACAGACTCCACTAACCCAGAAATAGTACCTTGGGTTAAGAACTTTGCTTCAGGATGAGAACAGAAATCACGCAGCAGTGGCACGGCGGCAGCGGGAGGCCCCATTAGCTAAAGTGGTGCTTCAGGTTAAGAACAGTTTCAGGTTAAGAATGGCCCTCCAGAATGAATTAAGCTCTCGACCTGAGGTACTGAAGCCTTAATTACTTGGGATCCATTTGCCCGCTTACCCAGGACATAGAGGAGCCAACAAAAAGCACCAGGGATTCAGTTCATTCGGAGAAAAAAGTTTATTGTGATCTGCGCAGAGGCAACCAGCGGAATTGCTTCCAAAGGCTGGCGGCCCCTAATACACGTAAGCAAGCAATATTTATACCCCTGCAGCACCGCCCGACCACCCCCCACCAGTAACTCATCATATCATATTCCCCAATTTGCCCAATTTGGGTGTTGCTAAAACATTTCGCCAGTGCACACCTTTCGCTTATCAGCCAAGCCTGCATATCTTGTTTGCTCCAGATGCATTCCTCCTCCTTCTCTCCGGGCGTTGCCTTCCAGCTGTTAATACACTCCCTGCCTACTCCCTTCAACACAGTCCTCCTAGCCAAGGGTGCCATCCTGAATAAAATATTGGGGGGGGGGGGTAGCAGGTAAGCCTCACCCTGTATAATTAATCACATGATGTGGTACACACAACCATTTGAATGGAAATTCCCCTCAACTTTGGGGGAGATCACAGCACCCAAAATGGCCGACACGATCTTGTGTTTGAAAACGGGATGTCCCGTTTCCCCCCAGAACAGTTGACAGGTATACAGTGGTACCTTGGGTTACAGATGCTTCAGGTTACAGACTCCTCTAACCCAGAAATAGTACCTTGGGTTAAGAACTTTGCTTCAGGATGAGAACAGAAATCACGCAGCAGTGGCACGGCGGCAGCGGGAGGCCCCATTAGCTAAAGTGGTGCTTCAGGTTAAGAACAGTTTCAGGTTAAGAATGGCCCTCCAGAATGAATTAAGCTCTCGACCTGAGGTACCACTGTACTGTTGAACCACTCAGAGAACTGTAACTCTGGGAGGGGAGCAGGAGTCTCCTCACAACTTTGGGGGAAGCCGTGAGCATTTAAAGTGATATAATACCGCTTTAAATATGCTGTGTGGATGTACGTAGCCTCAGTATAAGGCAGCTTCCTTTGGTAGGAGAGGGCTTCATTTATAACAGAAATAGGCCTGTTTTCCCCTTGTCAAATGCTGAAGAAAATGGAGTTGGATGGGGTGCCCTTACTCTGCACAGGCATTTGGGCATTGTGAGAACTACAGTGAACGTCCCTCAAGGTTATGACTGAGGAGATGACATTTTCAAGAACGGTGCAAACAGGAGTGACCTTTGCTTCCTCCTTTTTTTATCTTGCCGCCCTGCTGCCTGCGGCTATTAATTAACTAGCTGTGTTTCCGGAAGCATTCAGCCATTGACTCCAACGGCTACACTGTGTGAGGGGGATTCTGCCTCCGACAGATCCTACCAGCGGGGAAGATGTCCACCCGGTACCACCAGGCAGCTGCCGACGGCAATCTGGAGCTACTCAGAGAAGCCACCAGAAAAGACCTGAACACCTCAGACGCGGATGGGATGACACCGACCTTGCTGGTGGCTTACCATGGCAACCTGGAGGCTATGGAAATAATCTGCCGAAGAGGGTAAATTCAGCAGGCTTTGATAGATGCCACAATGTGTGTGGTTTGTTTGTTTGTTTTAAATCCTAAAACCTGCAGGGAGGGGGATGGGAAAGAGACATGGGATGACATGCAATAGGTTCTTTGTTTTAGAGCTGCTCAGATTTCAGGAGATGAGGAAGGAAAATCTATATAAGAAACCCCACCCAGAAGTTGTATCCCATGCTAGTCCTACACAGAGCAGACCTATTGAAATTAATGGGCATTGATTTCAGTGATTCTAGTGGTAGTTGAACCTAGTTAGATACAACTTTTTGCCTTGTGTTTAAGACATAATAGAGCCTGTTGGTGGTGCTGTCAGTTTGGGCTACCTGCTTGGTGGTGGAAGCCATGGCGGAGCCTTTTTAGTGGTGGTTCCTCATTTGTGGAATGCCCTCTCTACTGAGGTGTGTCTGTTTCCCTCATTAAGCACTTCTAGGGGGAATTTCTTTTTTTTAAACAAATCCTGTTTACCCAGGCATTTGATGGATGAAAGATTCTTGGCAACCTTGGAATAATCAGTTCTGAGAGCTGGTGATCCTTTTAGAAGGTAAACTGTCTTTAGGAGTGTTTAATTGTATTCTTTCATCATTTACATGTTTGCCACTGTGTGCTCCTTTGGAAGGAAGGGTGGGATATAAATTTATTAAATAATAACAGCAGCAACCTAAGTAAAACCTGCTGGGTAAGACCAATGACCCATCTAGTCCAGCATCCTGTTCTCACAGTGGCCAACCAGATGTCAATAACACTCCCTCCTTCAGTGGTTTCCATTTGCTGGTATTCAAAGGCATTACTATTTCTGATTGTGGAAGCAGATCATAGCCATCATGACTAGTGGCCACTGGTATTTATGTGCTCCATTAATTTCTCTAATTCTCTTATAAAGTACCGTATTTTTTGCTCTATAAGACTCACTTTTCCCTTCCTAAAAAGTAAGGGGAAATGTGTGTGCGTCTTATGGAGCGAATGCAGGCTGCGCAGCTATCCCAGAAGCCAGAAGAGCAATAGGGATTGCTGTTTTCACTGCGCAGCGATCCCTCTTGCTGTTCTGGCTTCTGAGATTCAGAATATTTTTTTCTTGTTTTCCTCCTCCAAAAACTAGGTGCATCTTGTGGTCTGGTGCGTCTTATAGAGCGAAAAATACGGTAATCCAAGTTGGTGGCCATCATGAGCCTCCTGTGGGTTCGAATTCTGTGTTTAACTTGTCACTGTGTGAATAAGGACTTCTTTTCATCTGTCCTGAATCTTCCAATGTTCAGCTTCATGAGATGTCCTTGAAGTCTGGGGTTAGGAGATAGAGAGAAAAAACTTTTCTCCATTGACTTTCTCCCGTGTCATGCATAATTTTATAAGCTTCCTTCAGGTCACCTCTTATTCCCCTTTTCTCTAAGCTTAAAAGCCCCAAACGCTGTGAGCTTTGCTTGTAGAGGGATTCGCTCCACCCCCTCGATCATTTTGGTTGCCCATTTTTCCTGAACCTTTTCCAACTCCACAATAACCAGAGCAGGTCCCAGGTTCTCGGTGGACTTCCTGCTGGGGTGTGGGCACTCAACACATGCCTAACCATTCTGACCCTTGAGGAAAGAAGGCATCATTAGAGCCAGGGTGCATGCAGAAATACTGGAGAAGGTTAGAAGGAAGGGCCGTAGCTCAGTGGTAATGCATCTGCTTTGCATCCCGAAGGTCTCTGGTGCAGTTCCCCAGTTGTCAGGTTTAGCACTTCTGTCACACAAGACACGCAATGCTGGCAGTTTTACTAATTGAGGTATTTAGCAATAACAGGCTTTCAGCGGTCCGAGATCCCACAGCTCATTCTTCACTGTCGGAGTCAGTTGACTCGACTGGCTTCTGGCTCCTCCCAAGGCCAGATATATGTCATGGTCCTCCTCCACTTCCTGCTGGTTCCTGCTGGTCTTCCTTTGTTCTAATCGCTTGCTCCGCCTCCTACTTCTTAGAGACTCAGGTGCAGCCAATTCCTCCTCCTCTGGAATTGAATCCAACCCCTCCTACCACCTGCCTCCTGCTCTTGCATCTCTGGGCTGCTGCGAAAACTTACAGGCAGCATTCCAGAGCGAGAAGGGCTTCTCTCACTTTCGTTATGTGAAAGAATCAAGTTCCTGTTTTCATCTGCCTCTTCCTCCCACTCTGCAGACTCCTCTCTGCCGGCCATGTCTCTGACACCAGTTCAACCCTACCTGGAACCCTGGAGAACACTGCACACAGTCTATGTAGACAAAACTCTGCTAGATGGTCCCATGATCTGACTCAGAAATAATAATAATAAAAAATAATAATTTATTATTTATACCTCGCCCATCTGGCTGGGCTTCCCCAGCCACTCTGGGCAGCTTTCAACAAAATATTAAAATACAGTAATGCATCAAACATTAAAAGCTTCCCTAAACAGGGCTGCCTTCAGATGTCTTCTAAAAATCTGGTAGTTGTTGTTCTCTTTGACATCTGGTGGGAGGGCATTCCACAGGGCGGGTGCCACTACCAAGAAGGCCCTCTGCCTGGTTCCCTGTAACTTGGCTTCTCGCAGTGAGGGAACCACCAGAAGGCCCTTGGTGCTGGACCTCAGTGTCCGGGTAAAACGATGGGGGTGGAGACGCTCCTTCAGATATACTGGACCGAGGCCGTTTAGGGCTTTAAAGGTCAGGTTCCTAGAATCATAGAGTTGGAAAGGACCCTATGGCTCATCTAGTCCAATCCCCTGCAATGCAGGAATCTGCAACCATCCGGAGATCAAACCTGTGACCTTGCCGTTATCAGCACCAAGTTCTAACCAACTGAGCTAACCTGGACCACACCAGAACCATGGCTAGGAGAAAGTGGGGTGTATGTGGTGAGCCTTCTTCCTGAACACTGGAAGGAATACTTCCAACAAGGAAACCTGTTTATCTCAGAGGTTTCCAGCCCAAAGAATTCAGAACAAGGAAGACAATAATTTCTGTAGACTCAAAATTGCTTGTAGACTTGGAAATGGATTGAACAGAATTGAAGCAGGCTTAAGAGAGAGAGAGAGAGAGAGAGAGAGAGAGAGAGAGAGAATACCTGCAATAATGCCTTTAGCACTGACATGCGTTTGTGGAAGACGTAGGTGATCGAAATCCAGTTAAGAAGCAATCTTCTTCTAATTAGATGCACACAAAGGTACCTCAACCACTGCTTTGCAGCCTGAATTCATCTCTTTCAATCTGCTTGGGTTGGAATCTGTGTCTGTGCGTTGAACTGCTCTCTTGAACTTCCACAATGAAGGGCCGTCTGAACTGGGGAGATGAATGTGGATTTTTGGACACATGTTGAATTGTTCAACGGGCCCAATGAGGAGGATAAGTATCAACAAGGAGGAAATGATAGTATGAGTTGGCGTGGACCCCAAGGGTCATGTAGTCCAACCCCCAGCAATGCAGGAATCTCAACACATGGTCTCCCATCCAATTTGAAACCATACCAGACCCTGCTTAGCTTTGCAAATGTGCTAGCAGTTTTATTGCTGCATCAGCAAGAAAGGAACCCACCAGCTTCCTTTTTATGTGTTAGCCCCAGTTTTTAAAATACATTATTGTTATTTATTTCATTTATGAATTGCCTTCTATGAGGCATCTTAAAGCAATTTCACAACCCAATAAAAATGTGTATGAAACAATTGCATATACTGTATAAAACAGTTTAAAACTGTTATGCATACGAGAACAAATTAAAAAGTTACATGTATAAAAACAATTTCAAATCCAATAAGGATATTGACTGGGGGCCGTAGTACTGGGGGGGGGGTGTCTGTGTAGAATAAAAGACTGATATGAGCTATGCTGAAATTATCCATAAAGTGAAGGAGGCTCAAGCCTAGGAGGCAACAGAGGCAGTTTTAGGGTAGTGTGACTGGTTCAGCTGCAGGGGGTGTTGTGCTGAGGGGGTGCCACAACAGTGCAGTGTAGAACAGAGCATGAGAGGTGGGAGGCACAGAATTGCGCATGGTGTCACTGAAGTTTGACAGCCCACTGGGGACAAATGTACCCCTCTGTCCAGCACTTGGGACTGTCCTCAGGCCACAACTTCCCCACCCAGCCACAAGCCTCACTTGTCCTGCCCTGTGTCCTCCTGAGGTAATTTTGTCGGGCTGGAATGTGCCCTTGAATTGTAACAGTGCCTCTTGCTTGCCTGGTTAGAAATATGACTCTTGCTCATCCGCAATGCAGCTCACAATGCAAAAGCAACGGCAGATCCATTTAAAGGACATCAGATGCACATTTAAAGCACATGATCCCTCCTCCGGGGCGGGGGGGGGGGGAGAGAGAATAACAAGAACTGTAGTTTTGCTCTCACAGAGCTCCAGTTCCCAGCCCCTCTGACAAAATTCAGTTCCCAAGATTATGGGGGGGGGGGGGGAAGCATCTTGTGTGTTGAATGTGCTTTAAATGTATGGTATGCCCTCACATGTGTAGATCCACCTGCTTTTTGCCTCTGAATCCACCTGTCAGTGCTGTTGTGCATTTTAAAATTCATGCACATACAATCAGTGATCACTGGAGAGTCTCAGAAAAAGAGAACTCCAAATTCTCCGATGGAAAGCAGGTATACTTACAGGAAAACATACTCTACAGCATCAGGGTCAGATAAAAAATAAGCTTCTAATAGGTTCAATTCCTCTTTTTTATATGGGGAGGGAACTTGTCTCCTTCCCAGCAGAGTTCCTAGGCAGATGACATTAGGAGCAGAATACAAATCCCAGGAAGTCCAACTCCTGTTATACTTATCAGTAAAAGCTCATTTGGCATGTTGGCCCCAGAAAGTTGTTCAGAACAGAAAGTGGCCCTCAATTCCTCACTGCTGGCTTAGAGTGTTAGAACAGAAGGCAAACTTCAAGTATAGGAAGATAAAGCATTTCTTAGTTCCTGGCTTTTGGGTGTGGCTTGCTCTGTCATATGCTATGTTTTATTGCCAATAAAAGCAACCTTTAAACAGTACAATTGCTTATCCTAAATTTACAGCCTAGTAAAATGAATTATCACTCTGTAGACTTCACTAATGAAAAAAGGAACCAAGGCTTGTCATTGCCAAGGTGGTCAATCTATATAGCCTGCTTGGGCTATACCACTTTGAACTGACCTGGGTTGGGTGGGATGTCACATGATGAAATGTTCCCCTATGCCAGGGATTCCCAAACTGCGGTCTATGGACCACCAGTGGTCTGCAAACATCATTCAGGTGGTCCATGGTGAACCTGTTAAAATGCAGTTAAAAATCATGTAGTGTCTAGTACAGTGCATTACAATGACTGCAAGAGGCGGAAAGATCATGACGTGGTCAGTAAATGTCAAGTGGTCCATTGGAGAGCAGCAGGAATTGGAATCCACTCCTCAGTGCAAAATGACATTTTGAGGAAAGGCCATCGCCAAGTGGCAGAGCATCTACTTTGCATGCAGAAGGTCCCAGGTTCAGTCCCTGTCATCTCCAGGTAGGGCTGGGAGAGACTCCCTCAAAACCTGAAGAGCCACTGTAACTCAGCACTCATCCAGACTTCCTTTTGCACAGCACGTTCCAGGCACAACTCTGTGCTTTAAAGCTGCGTGTTGGAGTGGTTTTGTTTTTTGTTTTGGTCACAGTGCTTTCCCCAGGAAAACACATATCTTGCCCCTGAATCAGAGCAAAAGCCCAATTGCATTTGCTCCTATTCAATGGTAAAAGGGAAAACCCCAGGACAAAAAAAAAAAAAAGGCCACTGCTCAGACATGGAGCTTTAAAGCCTAAGAAAAGTGGCACAAAAGGAAGTCTGGATGAGCCCTTAGTGTAGACAGCAATGAGCTAGATTTTCAAAATAATGTTGCATGCCACTTCAATCTCAGAGCAATGCAAGATTCCTGGGGCTCCAGGCGTTCACCCACGGCTCGTGTTTCCTTTTGGAAATAAGGAGACTGTGCTGTCTTTAGAATGTTAGGATGTATAGGATGTATATATATATATAGGGACGCGGGTGGAGCTGTGGGTTAAACCACAGAGCCCAGGACTTGCCGATCAGAAGGTTGGCGGTTCAAATCCCCACGACGGGGTGAGCTCCTGTTGCTCGGTCCCTGCTCCTGCCAACCTAGCAGTTCAAAAGCACGTAAAAAGTGCAAGTAGATAAATAAATAACGCTCCGGCGGGAAGGTAAACGGCGTTTCCGTGCGCTGCTCTGGTTTGCCAGAAGCAGCTTAGTCATGCTGGCCACATGACCTGGAAGCTGTACGCCGGCTCCCTCAGCCAATAAAGCGAGATGAGTGCCGCAACCCCAGAGTCGGCCACGACTGGACCTAATGGTCATGGGTCCCTTTACCATACACACACACACACACACACACACACACACACACACAACCTGAGCCTATGATGGAGGGGCTCACAGCATTAACACACCAAGAAGGTTTTGCTTCTTCCATGGCCACAGTCTTGGATGCCAGCAGAAATCAGCCATTACTCTCCCTAGAGCCATCCGACGCAGTCCCTGCTTTCTTAATGTATTATCACCATGCTTTTGTTAAATTAGTGGCTCATACTTAGTGGCCATTTTCATGCTGACCTGGCTGTTCCGGCAATTGAATCCCAGCTGGAGCTGGGGATTCTGGGGGCTTGATTAAATTTTAACACTTACTAAATCCAGGAATTATGGGGAATCTGGCACCCCCAAAGCCTAAATTCTTTGTTCTCCATCACAAAGGCAAATCCTAAATCTCAACGAGCGAAACTATCATTTATAAAATGGGTCATCTTCCTGACTTGTGACTGATCACATTAAATTATCTAAGAGACAAACTCAATAAAAGTTTGTGCCTGGTCTGGATTTTATATAAAACCCCTTGGTATAAGACAACAGATGCCCTGCAGCTTATGTTGGAGAACATTGAATCACTGTGACCCGGTCTGCAGGGAAACCTATTTGCACAGACAGGCCCTTAATTTCACTGACGTCAATAGGTGTAAAATGAGATTTTAACAGTTTAGCTTAACCCAGTTATGGGTAAACTCATGAGAAGCTATATAGTAGCCCTATGTCTGCATACAAAGCAATCAAAGCCAATTGTTCACATGCTTCACATGCATTATCTAGCTGCAATTCTTACAACAACCCTGTTAGGCAGTATTATTGTCACCCATATTGCTCAGAGAGTGGCTTGCCTAGTGAGTTCATGGCAGAGGCAAGATCCAAACCGTGGGTTGTGATATTTGTAGCTTATAACATGATCCAGTATAAATCTACTCAGAAGTTAATCCCACTGAGTTCTATGAAACTTTCTTCCCAGTTAAGTGTGACTGTGTCTCTGATGCCTTACACAAGATCAGTCCTCTTAAAACGATTTAGTTCAGCAATTCCCAAACTGCTTTCCTCTACAGAGCACTTGAACGTTGTTGAGAGTTTTGGTGGAGCACTTAATCATTTTTCTGCCTGCTGTAGCGATTACAGTTCTCTGCGCTAGGTGATTTGCAATTGCATGTTTATTGCTTCTGTTTCTTGAATTGTATTTTATTGTACTGTAATAATGATGTACTTTGTCCTGAGTTGCTTAGGCAGCATCCACGTGACACTTTCACGAACGTTCCCTAAGTGTTAATTCCACATTACATTTGAGCACAAAAAGCTTGTACTCATTATATTTGAGCACAAACACAACATAAAAGACACTTCCGAAACTATAGTGGAATACCTGCACAAGTTTAGCAACCATTTCCATATTATTTGCAGGTGGGGTGTGGTTTTTTTTGGAAGCAAATAACACTCAAATTAGCACGTAACTTGCACACTATGGTTCCAGAACATAATAATAATAATAATAATAATAATAATAATAATAATAATAATATAATAATAATAATAATAATAATAATAATAATATAATAATAATAATAATAATAATAATAATAATAATAATAATAATAATATCTTTATTGTCATTGCCCCCTCTCAGGGACAACGAAATTACTTGACTGCTCCATAAAAACACTAATTAAAACAATACAGTATAGTACAGCAAGGAAGATTAGATGACTTTCAAAGTCCAGGCTTCCCATTCAGGGCCGAGATCGCTCTGGAGAAGAAGCTGTTCTTAAGACGGCTCGTTCTTGTCTTCATCGTCCTGTATCTCCGTCCCGACGGCAGGAGCTCGAAGAGACAGTGACCAGGATGCGATGGATCTTTTACTATGTCCAGTGCCTTCCTATGGCACCTTGTGGCATAAATCTGCTCTAAGGTGGAGAGTGGGCAACCAACAATGCTCTCTGCTGCCTTAACAACTCTGCACAAAATGCATTATAAAATCAAGAACCAAAGCAAAACAAACCAATAACACCACCCCATAAGAAGGAAGGACAGTTAAACTAGTATACCTATGTTGCCTGACCCCCAATTATAGGTGGCATCCCACTAAATTCTACTCAGAGAAACCCATCAAAATGAATGAGAATGACCAACTGAGGCCCATTAATATAAGCGGGTTGCACTGAGCAGAACCTGGCAGGATGCAATCCCCTGTGGTGAGCTAGGGAAGGTAGACATGATGGCATTGAGTGTTCTTTCCAGTTCGGTGACTCTGTAATTGTATGATTGCAAGATTGGGGTCTGGGCAAGAGTCTGCTAAAGCAGTCAGACAGGAGTTTACCCAAATAGTTGCACGTGTCTCCTTTGTCCAGAAGATTGTCAGATTGCTATCAATAGCTGCCTTTTGAATGACTGGAAAATTCCTGACAAGGGGGAGATCTTCCCCTGCATCCAAGCAGAGGACGTTTCAGACCGGTGTGTGTGTGTGTAAAGCACAGGGGATCATTTTGAGCCAGGCTGAGGCTGAGGATAGGCAGAGAGCTGAAGCTGGGACAAACAGTATTTACTGATGCTGTCTGCCTGCCTGCCTATTTACAATAAAACAATGAACAGGATGGTGATACAATGACTACTGCAATTGACACAAGATAATATTACCAAGGCAACTATCTGTAAACAAACAATAAACATCCATAAAAATGGCAAAAATAGTTTCTTTCCCAAAACAGAAAGAGGATGATGTCCTTTAGTTTGTGAAACCTCCTTTAACAAACTGAAGAACATCATCTTCTTTTTATGCTCCTCCCGATGGAAACATGCCGATGGGGATAGATATACCCCTGCTTTAAGTCGTTTACATATTGTATATCATTTACTACATATGTAATATACATATTACATATTGTATATTATTTACTACAAGGTTTGATGACTAAGCTCTTTAGCAACAAAACATCAGATTACCGGAACAACGTCCGGACACAAAACCACTGGTATATCACAATTAGACTCTCTATTACTATCAGTGGCGTAGCGTGGGGGGTGCAGGGGGGGCCGGCCGCACCGGGTGCAACATCTGGGGTTAGGGCAAATCCACGGGTTAGGGGGCGCAAATTACTTGCCTTGCCCCGGGTGCTGACAACCCACGCTACGCCACTGATTACTATGTTTGCAATTGTTCAAGATAAAATCTATTTTGGAAAGAGAAGAAATTAGCACTGAACCACTGATGTATTACAAGTGAACTCTTTCTTTATTGTGTTTGCTATTAAGATAAAACCTATTTGGGAAAGAAACTACTTTTGCTGTGGCACCCCAAAACGGGACGTTCTGATTTTATCGGGACAGTTGAGGGGTCTGGGATACGCTCTGAATATGTGGTGTATATTCAGCTCCAGTTGAAGACAAGTAATGCCTTCTGTGCAAATGTTTGAAAAACTTCTCAAGAGCAAATACAGCTGGGAGAACAAAGGCCTTGGGGGAAATAGATGAGTTCTATCAGAATTCAATAGCAAAGCATTAAAGTTAAGTATATAGAGCCAAGATATGCTTCCTCTTACTGAATCTACAAGAGGCTGCCATGGATACAGACAGCTTGTCGGGGAGCCACTGAATGTAAGTCTCAACAATTTATATTCAGAGAGGGAAACCTGCCCATATTGCCAAAGTCGGGGAGACAGAGATTGTAATGAGTGGGGTGCTCAGCTGCAAATGTAACTGTAACTGTATGCAAAAGGCTGTAAAAAGCAAATCCCTCCTCCCCTTCATGTAACATCATCGACATCATCATCATCATTAATCCACAGCAAAATTACTTTAAAAACAAGCATTCTAAAAACAGCTGAAAGAGTTACAGTTAAAACATTCTAAAAAGTGTTAAAAACATTCGGTCACCCTGTGATCTCAGGGTTCCCAGGATCAATCATCTTCAGCCATCAAATGCCTGGGCAAACAGGAATGCTTTTCACTTCCTCCTGAAAGTCAGTAGTGAGGGAGACAGACTCATCTCACCAGGGTGGGCATTTCACAAACAGGGAACCACCACCAAAAAGGCCTTGTCACAAGTCAATGACAACCACACAACCCTCAGTGATTGTAGAGTTGAACCCGCTGATTGTAGAGTTGAACCCGCTGATTGTAGAGTTGAACTAGATATTTAAAGTTTTATTTCAAAATATTTCCAGGCTGTTCCGAAGCAATGACCGGAATGGTTTAACCAGCCCTCTTCCCAGGAAACTCTGGGAATTTCAGCTCTGCAACAAAATAAAATGGGAATAAAGTGGCAAAAATTCCCCACACTTAGAAAAGTAGCTCAGCTAGGAATGTACTGGCCTAGAAGCTGTCTCCTTGGTGTACTAGTTTTCGCCTTGCAGGGAAGAATTAAAAAATGGTGCTCCCAGCTGTAGTTTGAAGTAGTACTATACATTCTACCTTATTATGTTGCCTTTGGAAAACTCCAGAGTTGAGTTCAATTCTCTGAGTCCTTCATGTTTTGTTTCTTTCCAGAGGTAACCCAGATAAGTGTGACATTTGGGGGAACACGCCCCTCCACCACGCTGCCGCGAATGGCCACGTCCATTGCATAACATTCTTAATCAATTTTGGCGCCAATATCTTCGCCCTGGATAATGACATGCGTTCTCCTCTGGACGTGGCTGCCAGCAGGAACCAATACGAATGTGTCCGGATCCTCGACGCTGCCGCTACTGAGCAGAACCTCAAGAATCCCAAGAGAGTCTCTCAGCTCAAGGCCCAGGCTCGGCGCAATGCAGAAAGGCAAATCCAGGAATGCGAACTGCGTCAGGAGAAACATCAACACGAAATGGCCAGGAATTTCAGCAAAGGATCCATGCATTCGAAGAGGGGGACAGCCACTAGGACGAAAGTCTCCAGTTTCTTTGCATCCACTTCACTGGGCACACTGCCCCAAAAGATGAAAGACACCTTCACGCGAAGGATGAAAAAGAAAGAGGAGAATCTCGATGGTCAAGAAGCAAATCTTCAAGAGGGAGGTACCCCAGCCGGACGAACCGCCGTGATGGATGTGTTCAGTGAAGAAGACGAGGAAGACCTGACCAAGGACTTCCAAAGAAAAAATGGCATTTCTGAAGATGACGATGAGCTGGGCCAAAGGTCCATCTTCCACCGGCCGGGTCTTGGCAACATTGTATTTAAAAACAACTTGCCCACCATGGGCAAAAACTTTGACGCAATGATGCTTGAGAAAGAAGGCGTCAACTTCAAAATGCCCGATGAGTTGCTTCAGTTCAAAGAGCCTGAAGGTGATGGTGGTGACGCAGATGCGGAGAACAATCCGGAAGAATCTTGGATCGAAGAGGAAATCAGGTGGGATGACGAGAAAGTGGAGACCACCCCCCTGGAGGTGTTTTTGGCGTCCCAGAACCTGAACGAATTCTTTCCCATCTTGATGAGGGAAAACATTGATTTAGAGGCCCTCGTGCTTTGCTCGGATGAAGACCTGAGGAGCATTCAGATGCAGCTAGGCCCAAGGAAGAAAATCCTTCATGCAGTTGACAGAAGAATGCAGGCTCTGGCAAACCCAGGCAAGGCTGGGGATACGCAGTTATAAACCATGAAGTTCCCGTGTTGCAATAGCTCCACCAAAACCGCTGCAGGGTGCAGCTGTTGCAATGTGACTGCACCCTGCAGGGTGTTAGATCAGGGATGAGGAACCAGTAACCATTCATCTGTTGGACTCAAACTCCCTTCAGCATGGCCAGTGAGTTGCAGTCCAGCAACAGTTTGAAGGGACACAGCTTCCTCATTCAATGTGTTTAGATTCTAGACAGCAGGGGATTTGAGCTTTTTGAAGCCATGGTGCAACTTAACAGGTTCAACTGCAGTCTGCATGGTGATTGTTTTAGTGGCTCAGATATATGCATAGGACTGGTTCCTACAAGGGGGCAGAGTACCGCCACTACTGTGATCATAATAGCAATTAAGGTTTCTACAGGTGATCTTTATATGGAAAAGCGTCGCGTGAAGAGACAGGAGCAGAAGGAGGTCATACATGCGAATGAACCCCATATTATTATTATTATTATTATTTATTAAATTTCTGTGCTGCCCTTCATCCGAGGACCAGAGGGTGGTTTACAACACAAAAACACAATGCTAGATAGCATAGTAACAAACAAAAACAAAAGGTTGTAGATTGTTTAGTTAGCCAAAGGCCTGGGAGAAGAGGAATGTTTGTGGTACAAGTTCCAGAGTGGTTTAACACTCAGTCTTTCTTCCAAGGGAAATCAGGGAATTGTAGCTCTGTGAGAGGAAGGGGGGTCTTCTAACAGCTGTTAACATAACAGATTACACTCCCCATAATTCTTTGGGGGAAGCCATGATGGTTTCAAGTGGTATGATACTGTTTTAAATGTCTAGTGCAGGTGGGTCCTCACATTCCCATGCAGACTATTCTAATGTGAATGTGTTTGTTAACATGCACATCTATGTATTCTCCAAATCCTAGTGACGAAACTCTAAAATGACACCATCCATGCAGCCGCTAAAATAATTTCAGTCAACACAGAGAGGGTAAAGGTAGGTTGATTGATGTGTGCTGGCAGGTTTCAGGTTATTCGCTTCTTTGAGCAAGTGCGCACATCTTCCCTAGGGAAGCCCATTCTAAAACACAGCAAGCATATATCTTCCCAGTACATGAAAATGAGATGTCATTCCATGTGACAGCCACTGTAATAACCAGCCTTTGTTCTCATGCAGTATATTTAAGATGGTGAAACCACCGCTGATTTATATCAGGCAAATAAAATTGGAAGTTACAAAGCTGCCTTATATGAAGTCATTTGGTCTGTCTAGTTGGTCTGTTTACTCCGATGCTATCAACACTCAGAGGTCTCAGGTGTTGCTCTGATTATAGGGGAGGGAGGGAGGCTTAATGAAATCCACAGACACCCCCCCTCCATGACACTTCTTAATTTTAGTCATAACTTCCAAAAACACAGGCAGGGGCGGAGGAAGGGGGTGGGAGCAGGCTGCCCTGGGTGTCAGCACTGAGGGGGTGACAAAATGGCAGGCGGTACTCACCGCAGGGTCTGCAGCACACCTGAGCCACGTGTCTCTCCTGGGAGTGACATGGTGGCTTGGGTGCCCACAGGTTCTGCACTGCCCCAAATAGTCCACCCACCACCTCCCCCTCAGCTATAGGGCGGCTTAGTGGGAGGAGGCAGGCAGACTCCTTGGAGGCCCTGCTCCCGGGTACAGGGCACGTCTACCACCCATGGCGCCTGATCGGCTTGCTTCACCACTGAACATAGGCCCCCACTGCCCCCGTTTAATTCAAGCAGTGAATGTGAGTGGCAAAGGATTGGTGTTCTGGTCCAAGTGATGTCTTCAGCAGCAGAAGTATTCTAACAGGTGTGAGATCACAGTACAGTCATACCTCGGGTCACAGCCGCTTCAGGTTGTGTTTTTCGGGTTGCGGACTGCCGAAACCCGGAAGTACCAGAACAGGTTACTTCTGGGTTTCGGCAGTTGTGCATGCGCAGAAGCGCTAAATCGTGCTTTGCGCATGCTCAGAAGCGCCAATTTGCAACCCGCGCGTGCGCAGACAAGGGTTGCGAACGCTGTGGGTTGCGAACGTGCATCCCACACAGATCATGTTCGTAACCCGAGCATCCACTGTAAATGTTCCAGGTATGGGTAAGCAGAAAAGGCAAAGCAGGGCAGAGTCCAGCTTCCAGCAATGCAAAGCAGAAGCAAACAAACAGATACTTGCTTCTGGTGATGCAAAAAAAGGTAAGACAAAGGAAAACAAAGACACATCCCTACCATACATGTAATGCATTGAAAGTACCCGGCTTCCCCTTCCAGAATCCTGGGAGTTGAAGTTTGCTCCACAGTTACAATTCCCAGGACTCTTAGCAAACAACAGTTCTCATGATTCTTTGGGAGGAAGACAGGTGCTTTAAATTTATAGTGTGTATATAGCCCAAGAGAGCATGGAAGTTCAGGTTGCAGATAGCACCTTGGACAGCTCCATGAGGAATTCAAGCTGGAGACTCAGAGCAGCAAGGCTCAAATGTTGCATCAGCAACAAGCAGCTTCATAAGTAGAGCTGTACCTCAGGCTGGAAGGCTGGCACCGCCTCTGATGAGAGAAGTCTCTTCACTTAACAGGGTCTCCCCAAAGATGGAGAGTCAGACCCTGGGATCACAACAGACAACCTCGGAAAACAAAGCATTGCAGAGATGAAGGCCAGACTGCCTTCTTCAGCAAGTATAAAATTACAGAGGGACATAGAGGCAGGGAGCCATGGTGATGAGTTCTCAGGCCCCTATAGCCTCTTGAAACAATAGCTAAGACAGCTGTCACAAAAGGTATCTGGGCCAGGATCCCTGGACTCGGGCAGAAGCTTTTCCCAGCTCTGCTGCCTCAGATATAGTAGCCAGGTGAGCCAAGAACTTAATATGGAGCCTTCTACATGCCGAGCATATGTTCTGCACCTGAACTGTAGGTCTTCTGCAAGTTGGCTGTAGCCCAGACGCCCCGGGATGAGGAAGTCAAGGTGATCAGCCTTAGACTTGATGAAATGTGCAAATGAATGAATAAAGTCAAGGTCTCTGGGATGCAATCAAATGCAAAGGGACAAACTTGAAGTCCAGATGATGAAAGACAGTTATCAGAGATGTATTTTGAATAACCTGCCTTTGTTCATTGCTGCAGGGTAATTAGTATTTGAGAGACAAATTTAGTCTGCATCCCCAGTATGTTACAATTTAGTGATATTACATACTGTGTTTGCATTGTGATGTTGTGAAGTACATAAGGATTTTTTTGGGGGGGGGGTTGTTGGTATACATTCTATTGGCTTCCAGGCATAGACCTTTTCTTTTTTTGCAAAGTTTTCAAATTCTTATAGACCTACATGATAGAAATATATTGTATTCATTTCTAGTGATGGCCAAACTTGGCCCTCCAGCTGTTCTGGGACTACAATTCCCATCATCTCTGACCACTGGTCCTGTTAGCTAGGGATGATGGGAGTTGTAGTCCCAAAACAGCTAGCGGGCCAAGTTTGGCCATCATGGATTTAGACCTTGACTTCATTTACTTGCTTGTATCCATTGATTGGTCAGAGATTACGCCCTCCAGGATTGATGAAGTGAACTCCACAACTGGGGGCCCTTTGTCCTCCAGTTGTTGCCAAACAACAATTCACTTCACCCCTGACCATTACCCATGCTGGCTGGACAGGCACCAGATCCCCCATCACTGTCAGGGGTAACCACTCTCTTGCCACCCAGCCATATGCTTGAGCCCCTAGTTGGCAACTGGCATCCTTCAGCAGCTACCACTGCCCACCAGCCATTAGAGCATATCTGCACCAGCATAACATTGCTGTTTGAGATCAGTTGGCTTCTTCAGGCTGTTAGTTAGGCTGTAAAGATCAGGTTGGCTAAAAGACATCCCATGCACACATGGGAAATAAAAGTCAAACTGGGTCTGAAATTTTAGAACAAAACAAGTGCCCTGCAGAGGGAGACGCTAAGGCCTACTGATAAGACTTCCATGAAAATGGTCCTCTCTCCTCTCAAAGCCATATGTGCCAGAGGTCATCCTTGCAACCTGTGGCAGTGAATGCCACATATAAATTAACTGTTCTGCAAAGAAGGGCTTTTTGTTTGTCCTGAATATCCTGCCAATTAATTTAATTGGATGACCCTGGGGTCTAGTATTCTGAGGGGAGGGCGACCTCTCTCTAGCCACTTCTTAAACACCATGAATTATCTTGAAAACCGTGGCATGTACACCCTCTCCACTTCTTGTGAAAACACCAAATGCTGATACGTTTGGAATAAATCTGATCAAAATGCAAATAACCATTTTATCTTGTAGCAAAATTCAGTAGATACCCATTACCAGAGATTTTCAACCAACACAGACTCACTTCAATTAAAAAAGAAAATAAAGTGTAAGAGGGGAAAGTCAGTACGTATAAAAGCAATACAAAATGTAGTGTTCTGTTACTCTATTTTTTCAGCAAATAGCGCTCAAAAGGATTTGACCCACATCACGATTATGATTTTTTGCAATCCTCCTTGATCCACTCAGTGTCAACAAAAGGCAGGGAAGGTAGGAGAGAACTGCAAATTCCAGTTATTATTTTACAACTGTGGCAAGCTTAATCATAGATGAGCCTCTTGAACTATTTCTCATCCTTGAGAAGGTATGAAATTAAGCTGCCAAATGGGACTCAAAAATGTGGTTGGAGCCTATTATTATTATTGATAATAATTTTCAGCCTAATGCTTTGCAGCAAGAAATTATGTAACCTTCTAAAGATTTTTTTTTTCGGGGGTGAACCCTGTGCCTGTTTACCTCACAGTGAGTACAAGACAGAATTGAATAGTGTAAATCAAAACCAAAGTGGACAGAAAAACATATCGGTTATGCATGTCACAAAAGTTTGGTTTATTCTATTCTTCTATTTTGACTACTTTGTCCGCAACAGAAAGACTATAAAAAAATAAAAAGTTATACTGCAATCCTATGCATATTGATTCAAAAGAAAGCACCCCCAAATTCAATGAGATTTTCTCCCATTGTAAGTGGGCATAAGATTGTAATGTTATCATTTTTATTTTTTTAAAAACAGCTCCTGCTAAAAGTGGGAATACAACCCTAAATGCTGCTTCATTCTCAATATTGGTTTGGGGCTTGGATTATTGGAAGATCTTCATTTTAGCTGCCAGCCGACCAGGAATCAAATATCATTTTCGCCGGGACTGTGTCTTCAATCGCCATTCCTAAAATAAACAACAATTGACATCACAGTCAACAAGGATGAGGGGAACCCCACAGTATTTTCTGGAAGAAAAGAATGATCAGATCATATACAAGTATTTTAAAATCTGTCACTTCTACTACATTCCACAATACCCCAAAGAGTCTGCATATTAAGCAAATTTGCACATAAATTGGTCCATCTGATACAGGTGTGGGGAACCATTAATCCTCCAGATGTTGAACTCCCACCATCCTGACCATTGACCATGCTTGCTGGGGCTGATGGGAGTTGTAATTTAGCAACAGCTGTAAGACCCAAGACTCTAATACTATCCACACCATCCTTCCCTAGTATGCTGCCCTCGAGATGTTGGACGCCAACTTCCACCAGTGCCACCATGTATTTGAAGCACATAACTTCCCCCAAAGAATCCTGGGAACTGTAGTTTGTTAAGAGGGCTAGGAACTGTAGCTCCCAGGGTTCTTTGGAGGAAGCCATGTGCTTTAAGTCAGGGTTTCCCAAACTCGGGTCTCCAGCTGTTTTTGGGGAGGGAGGGGACCGACCACTGGTCCTGCTAGCTAGGGATTATGGGAGTTGTAGTCCAACAACAGCTGGAGAACCAGATTTGGGAAACCCTGCTTTAAGTGTACAGTGTGTAAAAAGAGATGGTTGGACAGTGTTCTCGAAGCCACAAACATGAGTCTGACCAAACTGTGGGAGGCAGTGGAAGACAGGAGTGCCTGGCGTGCTCTGGTCCATGGGGTCATGAAGAGTCGGACACAACTAAACAACTAAAAAACAACAAGTGTAAAAAGGTAAAGGGACCCCTGACCATTAGGTCCAGTCGTGACCAACTCTGGGGTTGCGGCGCTCATCTCGCTTTATTGGCCGAGGGAGCCGGGAAACAGCTTCCGGGTCATGTGGCCAGCATGACCAAGCCGCTTCTGGAGAACCTGAGCAGCACACGGAAACACCATTTACCTTCCCGCCAGAGCGGTACCTATTTATCTACTTGCACTTTGATGTGCTTTCGAACTGCTAGGTGGGCAGGAGCAGGGACGGGCAATAGGACCTCACCCCGTCGTGGGGATTCGAACCGCCGACCTTCTGATCGGCAAGTCCTAGGCTCTGTGGTTTAACCCACAGCACCACCCGCGTCCCTGTACAGTGTGTAAGCAGCCTCAATTACTCCAGAGTGGCAAAAAAGATGACAAGACCCCAAAGACCCTCACCTAATTAACTGGCCTGCTGACCAACAATTGCAACCAACCCATGTCCCATTTTCAGGAAGTTGCCCTCCATGGAGCAAGAACAAAGGCAGCATGGCCCTGCTCACTGATCAAAGGGTTGCCAGCTCCACACCCTACAGGCACGAAGTCCATCTAGACTGCCAGCTGTTCTCAGGGAAGAAAGGCACACGCACAACTATTATTTAACACCGAGGCTGTTCCAGAAGTACTTTCATTCATTTAAGAACTCACTTCAAAGGGAACTACTTCCTCTTTGGGTCACAGCTCTAAAGCTGGTCCTGCAGAGTTCCAAAAGGCAATAGAAAGGGGATAGCTCAGTAGGTAGAGCACGAGTCTCTTAATCTCAGGCTAGGGGGTTCGAGCCCCACATTGGACGAAATGTTCCTGCACTGCAGAGGGTTGGAATAGATCAGGGTTTCCCTAACTTGGGTCTCCAGACTCTTGTTAAGTTCTTAAGTCTTGGGGGGTGGGGTGGGAATAGAGCTCAAGTAGCGTACAAAGACGAACAATACATTCATTCATCTTCGCTTCCCTGTTGATTCTAATGGCTTCTGTCTTGTGTCTTCGAGGAGGGAAAGAGGCATGTCTGCCTTTGTTAAATGGGGGGAATCCGTTGTCAGTTTGAAGATAATCGCCAGCATTCTCACGCAAGGAGGGGGGGATAAATAATAAAGCGTTGTCTTGCACTCTTATTCATGCACAGCAAGGGGCCATTCTTACCCAGGGACTTGAACACAGTGGTTTTCTCACGCAAAGCTGGTTTTGTTCCCAGCACCACCTCACCCAGCTCTGCAAAAATCTCTGCCTGCAAAACAAACACACAGCTTTTGTCAACCTCTGGTGCCACCTTTTTCTGAGGTTCAGACTGAGTGCGGCATGGCTTTCAGAGCCAAAACAGCACCACAAGTGGAAGGTATCGAAAGACTTCGGGGAAGCTGAGATTTTGCAGGAAATCCTGTGGGGTGGAGTGGGGGAAGAGTTTTGGGGTCTCCCCACGCTGAGCTCTGGCCCTGCCTTTAAACACAGTTACAAGTTCTTAAGATTTCAGTCCCCACAGAAAACCAGGCCTGGCACCAGCACTTGGCACCCTCAGGCAGCTAGCAGAGACTGAGGGTCCAGATATCTACCCTGAATGGCTCAGTCTGTGTAAACCACCATTTTAACTTCCCCACAATCCCCCTGGTGTAGAGTCACTCCTGGGGATTGTGGGAAATTAAAATGGCAGCTCCAATGGAAGTAACAATGCTACACAGGGGGATTGTGGGAAATTTAATTTGATGGAACGGTGAGGTAAACCTGTGGCCAGCGCCCCACAAAATATAGGAGTCCTTCAGAGGGTCCTTTGCCAAAATTTCCCCTCAAACTTGGGGTCATCCCCACAGAAATCTCCAAAAGTACTTGGGGCTACCTTGGGCAAAGGTGCCAGGAACTTCACTCAAGGTAAAAGAAGGAGACACACAACTCTCCACCCTCCCGCCCCTGCTTGCTTACCCCCGATAAAATGACGTCTCCCGATTCACGGATAGCAGCCTCTCTCGAATCGACGTACAACACAGAGTTCCTCATCGCATCGTCGTCCAGCTCCCGCCAGTCAGGCCTGCTTGCTCCAACGGCTAAAAGTCAGAATCAAACAAATTGGAGATTTATCTCCCAAGATGAAAAGGGTTAAGACAACCACCCCAACCTTATGGGTACAATTTGTTCACAATTGACAATTGCCTTTAAATGACTCTTGCAGAGCAGGAGCGATATTAATGCTTAACACGCAAAGGGTGCTGAATGACTCCAGGCTGAACCATGGGCTTCGTTCATGCTCTGGTATCATTTACAGTAGCCACATCTACACCATATACGGAAAGCAGTATCATACCACTTTAAACAGAGATGGCTTCCCCCAAAGAACCCTGGGTGCTGTAGTTTATTAAGGGTCATTAGGAGATCCCTGTTCTCCTCACAGACCTACGATTCTCTCTTTTTTTCATTTCACATTTATTTTCTTTTGCAACACAAACACACATAACATTAAAAAAGAAAACTTAAAAAGAAAATACAAAACCAATACGAAAAAAATAATGAATATGTAACCATATTTCAGTTCTTCTTTTCTTCTAGTTGACTTCCTTCGTCCTCAACCGGGGGCTGCTTTCATATTTAGTAAACTGTTTCCTTCTCACTTCATCCCCCCACCCCTTTTCTTTCCATTTTAAGCTTTTATACCATAATTTGTTTTGCAAAACTTAATCAAAACAAGTCCAGATATTAATTTGAAAGCACCGCTTTTTAAGATAATCTCTGTATTTTTCCCATTCTTTTTGAAATTTTTGTTTAGACTGACCCCTAATTGCATCTGCCATTCTAGCCATCTCAGTGTAATCAAATAATTTTTCTTGCCATTCTTTTTTTGTTGGTGCTGTCTCATTTTTCCAATTTTTTACAATTAGGGTTCTCGCTGCCACTGTTGCATATAGGAATTATTTTCCTGTTTTCCCTAACGATATCTGAATCTAGTATACCCAATAAAAAAGCTTCTTCCTTTTTTCTTTTTCTTTTTACAAAAGTTTATTTAAATATTTTATTTAACTCTTCATATACCATATGCCAGAAACCCTTGATTTTGTCACAGGTTCACCTACAATTCTCAATGAAACCTATGAACCTAGACTGGCCCCACCTCCGAGACCACTTCCCACATAAAATCCTGCCTGCGAAAATGGAAGCAGTTTGCTCAGACTGGCTCCATTCATCCTAAACTGGGATAGCTCAGTTGGTAAAGCCTGAGACTCTTAATCTCAGAGTCATGGTCAAAAGTTTCCTGCATTGCAGAGGGTTGGAGTCGATGAGCCTTATGGTCTCTTCCGACCGAGAGACAACAGGACTGCTTAAGGTGCCCCAACTACAAAATTGTAGAAATCAAGAGATATATAGCTGCACCAGCAGCATATCTCTTTTTTCTTGTATTCAAAAATGCAAGAAGGCCTTTTACACTTGCCAGAAGCTCGGCTCTGCCCTCGCCAGTCTTGGAAGGATCCTTTTAAAAAGTCCCATATGACCAGAGAATTTGCGCCTGTCCATTGGGGGGATATAGGAATCCCCGAACACATATTTTTTAGATGTCCCTTTTACGATGAGGCACGTAGAGAAACCATTGACCCCCTGCTGGTGAGGCTTACTGACCTCCCAGTAAAGCAAACATTGGATCTTCTCCCGTTAGGCAAAGACCACAAGATAACCCGGCCTGTGGCCAGATTCTGCGCACAGATCTGTAGGCTCAGACCACCCCCCGATTCAATCTAGTTTGTTAAGAAAATTCCCAAACCCGGACCCACGGATGTTTTTGGGTCATTTCTCTAAGGTAGTCTATTTTAAAGTTTTTATGTGTTTATATGCCTATCATACTTTTAAACTTAAAATCTATTGTTGTTTATTGTTTTGAATGTTTGTTTTGCTAATGGGATTGTAGTTCCATTTGTGTTTCTCAAGCTGGTCTCTGGGGGTAATAAATTTCATGTTCACCTGGTCTCTTCCAACTCTATAATTCTATGGTTTTATGCTCCCCAGCTCCAGCCACTTCAAGTTCACCCAAGAGCGGAAGTGGCAAGCATACCAAAATGGAGGCAGGGGCTACTTGGTAGCACAAGATCTCCCAGCCCCAAGTCTTCTCCTCACAACGAGGAAGCCAGACTTCTCATGTGCAATCCCAGACCCACAGATTTTGAGCCATATGCCGTGTGGAGGGGGACACTTCTGCAGTAAGAATACCCCTAGCATTTAGATCCCACGCATTCAGCTAGTGAGGCTTCCAGGGCGCCTTATGAAGACATAGCTCTAAAGGGAAAGGGGGAAAGGGGGCGGGGGGGGGGAGGAAAAAGCAAATTCACACATTCTTCTGCTTAACAGATCTTCAACTTACAGCTGATGCCACTGGTGGTTCTGGCTGTCTTGCCCTCAATAAAGAGCACGTAACTGTTTTACATACATTTTACATATGTTTGCGAACTGCTTTAGGGTGTCCTGTTGCAAATGAGTTGCAAGTGAAATTGACCAAAATTAATTCCAATAAAAAGAGCTCCCATCAGCTTGCAGCAAAAATAAAAAATAAAAAAATAAATAAGGAGCAGTCCTTCCCCAGAAGCACTCTTTCCCCTCAGATAAGATCCTGCCATACAGTTCTTCCTTCAGACAACTGGCATGATGTTAGTCAGAATCCTCACAAGAGGCGATAGAATCCTGCACCACTGGATCACGGCAGGCTTAGCTATTTGGCAAAGTTTTTTGTTTTGTGGCACACTTTCAACCCATCATCTGGTTGAAAGCCCTTACACATGTGACAATATTTGATTGCATCACTTGAAATTTTAGGAGAGATTTTGCTGTAGGGCTGTTGTTGTTGTTTTGTTTTCATCCAAAACCTATAATTAAGGAGAATGAGCCACCATCAGCCTCCTTTTAAGCAGATATAAAGAAAGCAACAGAAAGCAGCTATACAAAACAGAGAAAGACTCACATATTTTTCTGAAAACCTGCTCAAGCATTAGGAATGAGTTCCTAATGTGTGGTGACGCAAGGATAGGCAGTGCTTTGTTTATGTGTTGCGGTGGTGAACGAGGACACCAATTATCCCCTGACCCTTTGTGGTGTGCCTCTACACAATATGAAGAATCCATCACACAAAGCATTGATTATGGAGGGGTGGGTGGAAATCGGTCAGACAGTGATGAAATCTCGAATTGCACCTCCCATTCGCTTCCATGAATCCCTTTCTATGTCCTTTGCAGACAATGCAGGACAGAAGTGGAGTGGGCTATATGATGCAACTAGATTCTAATCAGAGAAGAAATTAATACACACAATTAACTGAAGTTCATTAATCTCAATGGGTCTAATGTAAAGAAGGGAGACATCTGCAGGAACCTTTTAACCCTGGGAGGTCATTTCAGGAAGTAAAATGAGAATAAACCAGAGTTCAAAGAAATTTTCCAAGAAAGAACCGGCCGGTTCTTCATCTGCTGTGAAGGTATTCATCAGAGAATAGAGCCAAACCCTGAAAAGAGATGTGATTGGTCCCCACTCAGAGAACTCACAATGGAAGGAGGAGCCAACTCCTAGAAGCCGAGGCCCCCCCCCGCAATAATATATTTGAGGGGGCTGCCCCTCAAAGTTAATGGGCATTGCTGTTCAAATGGGATGTGCACGCTGTGTCTTGTGATTGACAGGGCAGGGTGGGGTGGTTTTTACCTAGGGCTCCCCAATATTATATTCAAATTGATGTGCCTATCATTAAATTCTGTACTGAGTAATTAGTGAATGTGGAATACAGGTGAGCCTCAGGAATGTTTTTATGTTTTCTACATTGTGTATCCTACCGATTTTAACAGACTGCAGTACAATGTTAGTGTGCCTCGCATCGATATTGTAAACAGATTAGCACCCCCTCTTTAAAACCAGTTAATCTGGATCAGCTAATCCTTTGCCAGATGCTTTAGCTAAAGCTCATTAAAGCAAAGTGCTTTTCTTTTTCCCTTTTCCAACTAAGCCTATTTCTGGGAGCAGTGCTAACACTTTTGTTGAATATTGACGGCCAATCTTGCACCACACCTAGATCCTTCTGCTCAAGGTTAGGACAACAGTCTCATTACTCCACTTATGCTACTGCTTCCGACTGTTTCTTGGGAAGAAAGGCTGGTTGTCACCGCTGACCAGCTGATAAGAGCATATGTAGCTAAGAGTCTGGTGGATCAGGTTGATGGCCCATCTAGTCCAGCCTCCTGGTCTCACGGTGGCCAATCAGATGCCTGAGGGAAAGTCCCCAAGCAGGACCTGAAGACACAGCTCTCTCCCCTTCCTGTGGTTGCCAGCAAATGGTATGCAAAAGCATTGCTACCTCTGACCATGGAGGCAGAGTATAGCCATCATGGCCAACGGGCATCAATTTTCCCCTCCTCCATCATGGTGATATCAGGAGATGGACAAGTGAGTGGCTTTCCCAGCTGAGATGTTGACCAGGGAGGGGGAATCAAGGATCCTGACCCCTTGCTTTAAATCCTTCAGTAAAGGAGAGTCCATCACTTCCAAAGGAGCCTGCTTCTGTGTTGAACAGCTCAAATTATTTGGAAGCTCTTCCTAACGTTTAGCCCCAAAACCCTCCCTTATCACTTTAAGGAGCTGTTTGGGAACACCAGAAAACAGGTCCAATCCCCCGTAGTATTTGGACCACATCACGCTCCCTGGTTCCAACAAAGTCAACCACCCCTTTAAGTATCCAGAGAGGGAGAAATCCATACACAAAGCATACATTACCGTTGATATGGGCCCCGGGCTTCACCCATTCTCCGTGCAAAATTGGCTTTGTTGCCATCGTGACTGTTACGATCACATCCGCCCCGGTGACAGCCTCCTGAGCAGAAGAGCAGACTTGGACCGGCCCATGAACCGAGCGCGCAAACTTCTCTGCTTTCTCCTTGGTCCGATTCCAGATCTTCACCTACAAGGGAAATGGAGCGGCTGGTCTTTGACCCTCTCGGGGACTATATAAAATCTTGGCCTCAAGGAAGTCCTACAACGTGGACAGGGGACCTGTGGACACTTTTCCAGGAGAGTGCAAACACAAGAAAATGCATAAAATTTATTTGCCAGTCCCTAATGCATTCCTCAGCCATGCTTGGCCCCATGCAATGGCAGTGAGGTCCAGGACCAGGCAAAAGAAGCAGCAACATGCAATCAGAAGATGGACAGTGGCTTCAGGTGTTATAACAGGGTATTTTATATCCCTAGGATCATAGAATCATAGATCTGGAAGGAAACTGGAAGGTACCCCAAGGGTCATCTAGTCCAATCCCTTGCAGTGGAGGAATTATGCAGATGGCCATCCAACCCCTGTTTGAATGAAGGAGAGTCCACCACCTGCCCAGGTACAGTCTTACCTCGGTTGACAAATGCCTTGGGAGTCAAACGTTTTGGCTCCCAAACGTCACAAACCTGGAAGTGAGTGTTCTGGTTTGCAAACATTCTTTCGGAACCCGAACATCCGCTGTGGCTTCCACAGCTTCTGATTGGCTGCAGGAACTTCCTGCAGCCAATCAGAAGCTGCACCTTGGTTTCCAAACGTTTTGGAAGTTGAATGGACTTCCGGAACGGATTCTGTTCAGCTTCCAAGGTACGACTGTAGTCCTTTCCACTATCAAACAGCTCTTACTGTCAGTGAGTTTTTCCTAATATTTAGTTAGACTCTCCTTTCTTGTCACTTGAATCCATTGGTTCAGATCCTAACCTCTGGAGCAGCAGAAAACAAGCTTACTCCATCTTCCATGTGCCAGCCCTTGAGATGTTTGAAGATGGCTCTCATATGTCCACTCAGACTTCAAATCAGCCAATCCTAGGCTTCTTAGAGGTCTATTTTTTTGCTCCAAGAGGTGAAAAGAAAGGTGGGTGGTCTCTTGCCTCCACAGCTGAATTTTATTATTGCCTCTGTAGTTGAATGGTATTCTTGTAATTGCTGTAATCTCAAGTGGGCCTGGCCAGTCAAGGAGATAAGCAGGAGTCAACAGTCTGTGCACGGACTCTAAGGAAGCCAGGCCAGAATATCTACAAAGTAATCCCAACCTTTCCTTACTCTCTCCTCCCTTGTAGCACCAGGCCAGGCCTTGCCACCCCCACCAGGCGCTAATCTGGCACAGGATCCCTATTCCCATCAAAAACAACAGAGAGTTCATTTCTGGAACGGAAAACAAATCCCCAGGCTACATCTTCAGCAGCTTTGAAAATCATGGAAGTCAATTTGCTGGCAACGGTTTCTTTTTTGATCCCTGTAATGCTGATGCTGACTTTGTTCTCTATCTGATTTTCTCCGCAGGATGAGGAGAAATGAAAGAAGAAAATAGTAATTAACTCTGTAAGCTACACTGTTGAAAGAGAAACTTATACAATATTGTAGTATACCTAAGAACCCTTGATAATTGGTTTGATTTTATCAATGCTGCAGCCTCTGCTAAAATGTCTTATTCTTTCTTTGCAAAACTGGGAGCGGGAGGAACAAATCCCTGAGAGGCTGAGATGCCCTCAGAGATATCTTCTTCCTTAACTCTATGCCATGATTTACACTTGGCTCCAGCTGGTGAATTTCAGGGTCCTAAGAAACAAAGTGGGACGTGGGTAGCGCTGTGGGTTAAACCACAGAGCCTAGGACTTGCCGATCAGAAGGTCGGCAGTTTGAATCCCCACCACAGGGTGAGCGCCCGTTGCTCAGTCCCTGCTCCTGCCAACCTAGCAGTTCGAAAGCACATCAAAGTGCAAGTAGATAAATAGGTACCGCTCCAGCGGGAAGGTAAACGGCGTTTCCGTGCGCTGCTCTGGTTCACCAGAAGCGGCTTAGTCATACTGGCCACATGACCCGGAAGCTGTATGCTGACTCCCTCGGCCAATAAATCAAGATTAGCGCCGCAACCCCAGAGTCGGTCACGACTGGACCTAATGGTCAGGGGTCCCTTTACCTTTAAGAAACAAAGCAGATCCCACAATCTTGAAGTATGCCCACCCCTGATTAAGAGATTAAGGGGGGGGGACCAAAAGGTGCCTGACAAACCAACAGGTACTCTGTATGTGCTAGAAATGCCTAAGGCAGAGGCTATTGTTGAGTGGTAAATTTGTTAAAAAATAAATAAAAATCAGTTGGTTTAATTGAACTTCCTACCTCCTTAAACGAGAACATCTCTGTGAAAATCTCATAGTGGCTGTAGGCTTGAACACCAGCTCCTAGGATACACAGCACTTCAGAATCCACCGGCATTAAGTGCTGAAAATATATCCAACAGGGGAAGGTAAAAAACTTGTTCATATGGCACCTTTCATATTAACAACTTTTGCCAACCCTAAAGTCCATGGCCTTCTATCAGGTAGGGAACACCCAGTCTGTTGGTCAATCCTGGCCTGCTGGGTGGGGGGTGTTTCTAATTTGGCCCACCATGCCATTTTCCAGGGCCGTCTTTACCCGGGGGTGCAAGGGGTGCGAGACACCCGGGTGCTGAATTCTGGGGGGCGCCAGGTGCCCACTGCTGAACCCACCTAAGCTCTTAACTATCTACCTGTTATGAAATAATAAATAATTTTGATCAAGCTGGAAAAACAAAATACATATATACCTAGGTATTACCGAAATGCATACCAACTATTTCACTAAAGGACTTTCGACTTTGTGCGCTCATTTATCAAAGATGCGCTGTGGCAGCGGCGGCGCTTGTCATTCACAACGGCAGCGCTTGTCAGACTCAACAATGGCTCTTGACATTAACTCTTGAAATCAACTCTTACATAAAAATATTATGTTAGGTGCCTAAACAATACTTGTTTAGTGTGGTGTATTGTGTATAAATGTACTGTATAAGTGTATTGTAAATAAATGAGCAAATAAAAAAGTTTGTTTCTTTCTCCTCCCTTCTTTCGTAAACAAGAAATAAGGAGTAAGCGTGGTGTCTGACATAAGCATAATAAAAGTTAATTTGGGGGCTAAACTAAATTTGGGGGCGCTGTGTGGATTTTTGCTAAAGACAGTGCTGCCGTATTTCCCAAACCACAGCCCCTTTCTTCGTCCCACTTCATAAAAAGCACCCACCTTGGTGGCTATCGCAGAAACAGCCGCTGTCCGTTTGGCTGTTATGACGCTACCATCCATGACCTTTCCAAAGGAGAACATCAAACAGAACGAAAAGAAAAACAGCAAGATGCAAGATTAAATACAAAATGCTTTTCCTCAGGTGGACAAGGCCCATCCATGCAACACCTTCAAGTTGTATCATGCCACTTTAAACAGTCATGGCTTCCTCCCAAAGGATCCTGGGAAGTGTGGCTTGTTAAGATGAGAGGTATTAGGAGATCCCTGTTCCCTGCAGAGAGCTACAATTCCCAGATTGGATTGACAGCCAATCCCTCCTCCAAGGGATTGCCCCTCACACATTGATAGAGGTGAGGGCCATGCTCTTCTCCGCCATACATGTGACAGGCAGTGGTGACTACGGCCCTTTGGGACTGATTGGGAGGGAGGCAAGGAGTCCAACAGTAGGTGGCGCCAGAGATAATGACAGACAGAGCCTGTCTATCCCCTAGTTTTGTCCCCATCTCCTACCTGATGGGTTCTGCAAGCACAACTCTGAGATTAGGGAGGAGGAGGAGGAGAAAACTGACAGCTGGGGCCGCCTCCTGGACTGAATGCAAGGGAAAAGGCAGCCAGGAAGTCAGGTGGCTGAGAGCAGCCTGAGGTTGGTGGGGCTAAAGCGGTTCAAATTGTGCTCACCGTTGCCTTGGGAGACTTACAGCTTTGAGAGTGCCGTTGCTTGGCTCAAACAGGAGCACTGTTGCTTGATGGGAAGGAACTGCAGGATCCGTCACGTGCTCATAAAAGGTCACCAGCTTGATTGTCAAAGCGTCATCTTTCTCACTGTAAGCAGGCATGGTCCCTAAAAAGCTTACAAGCAGAAGACAGAGGTGGCGCGATGATCATTCAAGTGTGGTCTCTTCCCTCAGCAACTAGAAGAGTTTGGATTTGATATCCCGCCTTTCACTCCCCTTCAGGAGTCTCAAAGTGGCTAACATTCTCCTTTCCCTTCCTCCCCCACAACAAACACTCTGTGAGGTGAGCGGGGCTGAGAGACTTCAGAGAAGTGTGACTGGCCCAAGGTCACCCAGCAGCTGCATGTGGAGGAGCGGAGACGCGAACCCGGTTCCCCAGATTACGAGACTACCGCTCTTAACCACTACACCACACTGGCTCCCAACTAAGCTAGCAAGTTAATCTAAAACTTTAAAGAAAGTGTAATGAATAACTTAAGCCACCAGGGTTGGAAGAAAGTTCGAGGGCTCTTTCATAAGTGCTGGCCAGTGTGGCCATCTGCTTTTAGTGGTGCCCCTCCGGGAGGAGTCCTAGGAAGCTTTCATGGTGCCAGCAGCTCCAGGAGGTAACAGTTTTCCCCTGCCAATGCCTTCATTGACACATACTGCGAAGCCAATGACTGGCACAGGGAGGACCAGAGATTTCCTACCCCTGTTTTATAGGCAGCCCAAGGCAGGTGTCAGCGAAAGACCTTGGAAATTATTTCTATGTTCATTTCCTTATTGAATTTTTACCCTGCCTTGTCGCGAATTCTCTGCGGCGCTTTAGCAGAAATGCTCAGAGCTCCAGGTTCTTCAGTGTGGTGCAGTATATTTATTGTGAGCTATATATATATACAATAATCTACAGGCTGTAATACACGAGCAGTTCATACAGTCAAACAGAGTACCTGGCTGCACCTTAAGGCAAATAGGAAGACCTTTCTATCTCTCTCTCTCTCTGACCACACACTTCTACACCACCCACTTACTGCTGGACAGGTTTCCCTTTTAAACCGATGACAACCAATCAACAGCCAATCTTTCTGACTCAGAACATCCATAGAAAGTATTGTAGGCTGACATCATCAGCTAGCAAACTCAAGCCTGCAGACTTACTATCTCACACAGCATTCTGTGAATTCCTCCCAAAGAAACCCAGGGTAGCAAACCTCAAGCAAATTGCCACAGATGCAAGCGTTCAGGAACTTGTTTTCTCTTTCCCCCCACAAAAGAAGTCTTCTAAAATCGCAGGCTAAGCTTTTGCAACAATTTGTTTAAGGTTCAGCAAAGCAGGTTGGCAGGTCTGCTGTGGGTGTGTGAATTTAGAGAGCAGCATTTTCTGGGAGACAGTCCACACACACACACACACACACACACACACACACACACACACAATGTTGCCACAATCAATCTGTTCTCATGTTCTAGCAGACCACAAGGCTCCTGACTGTCATTCTCAACAGCTCACAATTTGGGTAGCTCATTTTTACGTGCAAAGTGCTTGGGTGACTGAATTCTACTTGGAAAGAACAACAGTTTGGAACTGTACAGAGTCAATCAAAGCAGAAACATGTGTGCCATCAGCACAGTGAGCATTCATGACAGCAGCACCTGGGCACAACAAGGATTTGGGGGACACCCTAAAGACTCAGAGTGCAACCATAACACCCTGATTAATGTCTGCACAGGCAGTCAAGAAGCTGGCGCGGAGAGTTCCAAAAATGGGCATTATGGGGTGTGCGGCAGAGCTGGGTCAGCCACAGATCTGCAGGATCCTAAGCCAATCAGTTTCCCAGAGAAGGGCTCAATTACACCACCTTGAAAGGTTGCAAAAAAAACGTTCCTACATCTTCCAACTTGGCCAGCAGGCTGCGGATGCTTCCAAGGCTGGCTTCATTAATTACAAACCTTGAAGCTTTGGGTCCCCTCCATAAGGGTGCCAAAGTTTTGCAGCCGCTTTGTAGCGCAAACCCTGCGTTTTGTAGCGTGCCACGCCCCCAACTGAGTAATTAATACATCAAGCTGTGGTTCGAAGTTAACACCCAGAAATCCAACCTTGTCCAATTCCAGTGGCGTAGCGTGGGTTGTCAGCACCCGGGGCAAGGCAAGTAATTTGTGCCCCCTAACCCGTGGATCTGCGCCCCCTAACCCGTGGATTTGTGCACCCTAACCCTAACCCCCAGATGTTGCGCCCGGTGCGGCCGGCCCCCCCTGCACCCCCCACGCTACGCCACTGTCCAATTCACTCCAAACTGGTGCCAAAGTTTTATAGCTGTGTTGTAGGATTTTGTCGTTTCAGGGCTTGCAGTTAATGAAGCTTCCCAGAATTCCCCTTCCAAGAATTCTCTGCCCATCTACAATCCTATGCCCACTTTCCTAGGAGAAAGCCCCACTGAACTCAACAGGGCTTACTTCAGAGAGCACACAGAGGCATAGAATTGTAGAGTTGGAACATACCCAATGGGTCATCTAGTCCCCAAAGCTGGAATCGCATGTGCAGGCATGCACTCAAATGTGCGTTCATGGACTCTAGGGTCCAAAAGGGAACAAAATGGGGAAAGTACAGCCTTTGATGACTGTAGGTAAAAAAATTCTAAAAAGCAAAAGTGACCCTTTGCAATGGGTGCAAGACAGACAGCACAATTCTATGCATGTTCATTCACAAAACTGGATGCATGCGTTAGTCGTGCTTAGAGCGGACCCCATGAAATCACTTGTACTTCAAGTTAGTAACCGCTGAGAGCACAACTCAGCACTGCTCACTCCCTTTCTTCCCTGTGCAGTGAAAACAGCAATTGCTTTTATTATGAACACGTTATGAAATTCAGCAAAATAAAACCCAACAATTATATGACTATACCTGAAACTGGTTTGTACATGCCCATGTGGATTCCTTATTTTGTTGTATTTACTTTACTGAACATTAACATGTGCCAATTTTAAATATATATGGTTTAAAACTTGTAAATTGTGTGTGTAAGAATAGTTATTTCTTCTTTGTTGTTTGTCTTTTTTAATTGCTAAGTTGCCCCATCGATGTCAACACATCTACTCAAAGCATGACTAACACCACAATTTTTAACCATGTCTACTCAAGGTCCATGGGGTCACAAAGAGTCAGACACAACTAAACAACAACAACTCAAAAGGAAGCTTTATTGAATGCATAGGGAGCTCATTCCCAGGTAAAGTGGGTTTAGCATAGCAGAGTACGTCTCGATCTAACCTATAACCAGATCCCATGGATTTACTCCCAGGGAAGCCCACGGAGTGCTGCGGGCACAAAAAGATCCCAGTTTCTCCAGGTTAATTTCGTCCGCTTAACGAACATCCGTAGCAAACGTCAACCAGCTTTAGTCGTGCTGGGAGCTGACCCGCGGCTGAAATTCTTGGAACGAATTCCACCGGGTCTCCTCTTATGTAAGACTTAGTTGGATTGCATTCAGCTAACTTGTACTCAGAGCGGACCAGTTAATAAGCGTGAATAAGTGGGGTCCATTAGATCCAATGGGTCTACTCTGAGTAGCAGTAACTTGAATCCAGGAGTGCCAGCTCCCGCGACCGGGGATACCCTGGGTCGTGGGTGCCAGGCACGCTGTACCGAAATATGTGGGTGCCCGGCCCCTTATGGGGAATTTTGTGGATGCTGGGGCACCCAGAGCCCCAAGGAGTTAGCACCTATGTTTGAAACCCATCCATTATCTTTATTGCAGAAGTCGTGGCGGGCGGGGGGACATCCCTACAAACCGACCCCCCCCAAAAAAAACCTCCCACATCACCTGGGGATATACCTAGCAGGAAATCCCCATCCCGATCCCGGATCCTCACCCGCTGTACTTCTGGATCGGCACCACGGTGCGCACCGGCTGCACGACGCCTCCCTCGGCGCCGCTGGAGAAGTTGGCCAGGGCCGTGGCCAGGGCGGGGACGAGCCGGCTGGCGGCGGGGAAATGCTTCTCAACTTCTCCGGCCGCCAGGAAAACGGGAGGTGGCACGGCGTGGCTCATGGTGGGGACTGCGGAGAGCAGAGGCGACGGCGCCCGGTGCCCCTCGACTGAGAGCCGCCCGCTGCCAGGCGCCCCCACCCGCCCCGTCTCGCCGCCCGAGAGGCGGCGGCGCCCAGCACCCCCTGGCGGACGAGACGCCTGCTGCTCCCGACGGAGCTGGTCCGGGACCTCTGAGCAGGGAACCCCCACGAAGGTCCTGGGAGGGTTGCCAGCTTCGATTTGGCAAAATACAGGACCGGTTGGGGGAAGCGGTTTTCTCCCCGCACCCGCTGCAGAAGTGACTTCAAAGCAAATAAACTGCAATCTGTTGCAACCTAACGGGGTGGCCCTCTGGAATTTGTCTCTCTCTCACACACAAATACCTGAATTTGTAAATCTGTCTGCACTTGGCTACCCAGAGCCCTGGGCGTAGCCAAGGGGGGCAGGGAGGGGCAGCCGCAACCCATCAAATCAATAAAATTCAATAAAAATACATAGCAAACTGAGGTGTCCCCCCCCCCAACAAAAGTTCCTGGCTAGACCCATGCCCAGAGCTTATGCATGACTTCCATTGTTGGAAGTCGCCCAGAGTGGCTGGGGAAGCCCAGCCAGATGGGCGGGGGTACAAATAAATAAATTATTATTATTATTATTATTATTATTATTATTATTATTATTCACACACCCTTTCAAACACATGCGTTTGGAGAGGATCCCTAACTTGGCACAGAGACAGAGAGACAGACAAGCAAGCAAACAGACAGAGAAGATTTGAAATAAAGGACAATACTGTATCATTACAGGACATAGCATTTTACACTGCAATACAGGACAATCCTTTATTATACAAGACAGGTGGCAACCCTGCTAGGGATGGATCTACTATGAAACAAATGAAGCTTAAGCTTCAGTGCCCCTAATCCTGGGGGGCCCAGAAGCGACTTTAGTCCACATTGCTTAAGCTTTTTGGGTCTACTAGACCCAACTGGAGTCGCACAACTCAAATTGATATTATTTTTGTATATATTTCAAAAGTCCCAAAGTTTGAGAGTCAGCAGCACAGGTGTTGTAAAGGTGTGGTGATCTGTTAAGGAACAACCCCACTGAATAAGGCAACAGTGGTTACCAAGACCTTGTTGTCAGTTGTGAAGGTTAGTCATGCCTATTGATTTCAATGGGTTGCCCATAGCTAACTTTTACTCACAGTTGACCTGTTGATATTAATAGAGCTAAGTTAATCATGTCTTAATTTCAATGGGTCTACTAGACCCAACTGGAGTAGGTCCAACAGTGCATATAACCCAAAGGCTTTTTTTATTAGGCATTCCAGGCTGTGAAACTCTCTTCCCAGATGGCTTCCCTTGACTCTTGCACTCTTAAGCTAAAGGCAGATCCTAAAACCTTTTGACTCTGCCAGACTTAAGCTGTGGATTAACGTCCAGCCTCCCTGTTTTTATGCTCAGCTGTTTAGTCCATGCTTTGGGTCCTGTTGTGCAAATCAGACTTCGGTCATTCCAACTGGGTTTGTGTGTTTTTCTGTCATTTTGCTTTACTGTACTTCATGAACTTAAGGAAAGCAGGGAATGTATTGTGATGAAGATAAAAATGGAAAATTTAATGAAAACTATTTAAGAAAAGAAAAGCAGGGAATGAATTCTGAAATATAAATAAACTGTGTGCAAGAGAAAGAGAGAACCTTCTGTTGATGTGTGACTTGTAGATCATCCTGGGTTTAAAGTCACTGTCTTATGATGCTTTCAGTCCTCCCAGGACAAGTGCTCTCACCAAGCTTCCCCCCCCAAAGAATCCTGGGAACTTTACGTACTTTGTTAAGGATTCCGAGAATTGTAGACGCGGGTGGCGCTGTGGGTTAAACCACAGAGCCTAGGGCTTGCCGATCAGAAGGTTGGCGGTTCGAATCCCTGCGACAGGGTGAGCTCCCGTTGCTCGGTCCCTGCTCCTGCCAACCTAGCAGTTCGAAAGCATGTCATGTGCAAGTAGATAAATAGGTACTGCTCCAGTGGGAAGGTAAACGGCATTTCCGTGCGCTGCTCTGGTTCGCCAGAAGCGGCTTAGTCATGCTGGCCACAAGACCCAGAAGCTGTACGCTGGCTCCCTTGGCCAATAAAGCGAGATGAGCGCCGCAACCCCAGAGTTGGCCACGACTGGACCTAATGGTCAGGGGTCCCTTTACCTTTACCTTAAGCGGAAAACACAGTTCCCATGATTCTTTGGGGGAAGTCATGTGCTTTAAATGCATGGGGTGAACCCCCACTCCTCCTGCAAGGGTCATAATTTAACTTGCTTCCCCCAAACTGCAGTGGGGCACGCACAAGACCTGGCTGCAAAGGCGCTTACAAGTGGGTGGCAGTTTCTGGATGGTAGTACCGCAAATCACCTTTACAGAGAGAACAAGAGAAATGAATAGAGCATGCTTTAGAACAGCTGCAGATTTCGCTCCCGATCCTCGAGAATTAAAGCAATGTGAAGATTTATCAGAATTAAGGTTAATGTCCTTTCTTCTTCAAATGCAAGGGGGGGGGGGAGAGAAAATCAAATTTGCGAAACGATCGTGAGTTACAACTTAGGTGGCTGGAGGGTCAGCCCGCGAGCTAACTGCGCACAGCAGAGTTCCTAGTCCTCAGGTTCTGTTTTCGTCCTTTGCCATCCAGGATTCTACCAACTGCAAATGAGAACCGGACGTGTATGATGATTCTCAGCGGTGAACGATTATCCCCTTGATGGACTGGCCTGGGACGCTCTAGCCGCTTTCCTCTCCAAGTTTCCATGCTGGAACAGCGTTCCCCTACGTCTACGGGGCGGGGGCGTTTCCCTAGGCACTGGGCGCGTAGACGCGAGATTATAGAAAGGCTCCGCTTTCTCTATGGTTCGGGCGGCGCGGAAAGAGTGGCAGTGCGGCGTGGGCCGGAAGAGCCTTCCGCTTCCTGGGCGGCCATCTTGGATTTCTTCCCCGGGGAGGCTCCGGAGGGGTCTGTGGCGGTCGGAGACCATGAAGCCCATTCCGGCGGCGGCGGCGCGGTGCCTCTCGGTGAGTAGCAGCGGCCTGGAGGCGGCAGCCGTGAAGGGGCGGGAGCCCGGAGCAAGAGAGGCGCCTGGGTCGGGGAAGGCCCAATGGAGGAAGCGCGGCTCCCGCTTCTCGGGAGCGACCTTGACTCGGGCCTTCGACCGGGGAAGGAGGGGAAAGGGAAGGCCGGCGCCTCATCCATCTCCGGGCGCCGCTCCTCCTTCTCAGCAGCCGCTTTGGGGAAAGAAGAGGGTGGTGGCAGACTCCTCTTCTGCCGGGAGGGTGAAGGTCGCTGCAGGAGCCCCGAGGTCGGCCTGCCCCTGGAGCCCCAGCACCATCTGAAGCGGTCAGTCGGCGTTTCCCCTTTAGACGTACGCAGGTCAGAATGCTGTTCGCTCCGGCAGAGGGAGAAATGACCGTTGAAAACGAAGGAAAGAAATCCCCGCACGGAAACACCCCCGGCCACAAATTAGTCTCCAGGGAGAACGGCTAAGCTATTTATTTATTTCGTAAAAAAAATACGCATCGCTTATTGCAAACAACGGCAGCACATCCAAGTGCTTTACAAAAAGAGGAAACCAGAAAATTCAGGAGAAATTGCAAGAACAAGAAGCTAAAAGCAGATTAAAATTAAAAGCGTTTCTAACTAAGCATCAGGGTAGGGTTGTCTTAAGTAAAAAGGTAAAGGACCCCCGGACGGTTAAGTCCAGTCAAAGGCGACTATGGGTTGCAGTGCTCATTTCACTGTTCGGGTCGATGGAGCCTCCGTTTGTCCACAGACAGGTTTCTGGGTCAGAGCAATAGGAGCTCACCCCATTGTGCAGATTTGAACTGCTGACCTTCTGACCAGCAAGTCCAAGAGGCTCAGTGGTCTAAACAATGTTTTTAGTGAATGCCTGCTTGATATCCATAGACATGGACATGCTTGTTCCTGGCATGTTTACTTTGTGCCAGTTATTTATAACATACTACATATATTCTCCAGGGAACTCAAGGAGCCATACATATTTTTCTTACCCAGTTTTATTCTTACAACAATCCTGTGAGGTAGCTTAGGGTGAGAGGCAGTGTTAGGCCCAAGGTCACCCAGTGAACAGCATGGATGAGTTTGAACCCTGGTCTTATAGGTCATAGTCCAACACACTAACCACTACACCACATTGCTTATCTTTCAAATATAATTGGTTGAAATGTGTATGGATCTAGCTTACCATTGTTTGTTCTCTCTTATTAGAGGAGATTTTATTCTCTCAAGACTGCGCCTAAAGTTGAAGCCCCTGGAGGAGCAGAGCGGTCAAAAGTACTGCTGCACCCCCAGGATCTTGAGGTTAGTCTGAAGAGGAAGTTACTTTGCATTTTGATATTTCTGCTAATTAGAGCAGCACATAGTGGAGCAGTGTGATTTCACGTAGACTGATGTGTCCTCTTATAAATGCAGATTGCAAAACTACCAAATGGCTTGATGATTGCTTCTCTGGAAAATTATTCTCCAGTTTCAAGGATTGGTGTCTTCATCAAAGCAGGCAGCAGGTATGAGACCACCACCAATTTGGGAACTGCACACCTGCTCCGCCTTGCATCTAACCTGGTGGGTTTCTTCTTCAACTTCTTTGACTTTAGATTAAGGAAGCAAAGTGTTATATTCAGCTTATTTAGTGTTGATATCCTAAAAGTGAAATTAGGAGGCTGGAAAGGGTGGGGAGGTGAGTGGAGTACTTTTGAAATTATGGAAAAACAAACATTTGTGCTACTGTGTTAAAAACCACAGAGGAGAATACTTTTTGTTATTTTCATAGGAGAAAAAAATGGTGTCAATACAAATTCAAGTAAAACAATTCTCAGGCTGTCCTGTGTGTAGCATCTACATGATGGGTTGCCATTTGCCCAGGCAGTGCTTTTGAGTAACATTATATTGCGCTCTCTCAGATACCCCTCTTTTTCCCCCCTGCCTCCACCCAATCAAATGTATATCCTCTCCTATCACTTCTGCTTTATGGGCCATTTGTTGTCCCTTATGCACTGATCTTACTTGTAGGCCTCACAGAGGTTGGCCACTGTGAGAACGGGATGCTGGACTAAGTGGGCCTTTCAACTAATCCAGCCAGGCTTTTCAGTTAGCTGGCTTTAAATGGCAAGTGGACAAATTCATTGAGGATAAGGCTATCAATGGCTGTTGATCTTCATCCCTGTGTACTGCCTCCTAAATCAGAATGTCTCTAAACAGCAACAAGAGGGATGCTGCACTCATGCCTTGATTTTTTGTTTCTCATGAGACTCTGGTTGGCCATTGTAGGAAACTGGATGCTGGACTAGGACTTTTGGTCTACTCTTACTTTCTTTTTATTTTGCTCCTCTAGCCTTTTTTGCCCTTTCCTCACTCACCCTAAAAAAAAATCTCCTTCCCATTCCTCATTTTCTGCTATTACTTTCCTCTTCTCTGATGCTATGACATCTTCAGGCAAAGACAGCTGGCTTCAAGCTGTTTTTCTAAATTGGCTCCTTCCCAGACTATGCCCAAAGCAGATTGAAATGCAGCAGAAATAACCAGGAGAAAGGCCTCTGATTTCTTAGTAAAGGTGTATTTAAACACCTTTTTTAATTCATTATATATCTTCTCCCAAAAGGCCTTCACTCTAGGGCAGGTCCACCAGAGGTGAAAAAATGTTCCTTCATTTTCCTTACATTTCCAACATTTGCTATCAGACGAATGGTATATTTTAGCCAGTTTAACAGGGGTCATGTACCATCTATACATCATTTTCATCACATTTTCCTTCAACGCATTACATGCAGTGAAGTTCAGCCCAGAGGTCCACAACCTTTCCCAATCTTCAAACATAATATTATACCCAATATCCTGCGCCCATTTTATCATTGTTGATTTTACCATTTCGTCATGTGTGTTCCATTTCAGCAGCAAGTTATACATTCTTGAAAGTACCTTAGTCTTAGGTTCTAACAGTTCAGTTTCTCCTGGGTATTGTCGGCCAGAGTGTGTTAAAAGAGGACAGAACATTCTTTTTGTACGCAACAACAGCAGCAAGAATATTAATTGCCAAGAATTGGAAAACTCAGGAGCTACCCACTGTGGAAGAATGGCAGATGCAACTGATGGACTATATGCAATTAGCCGAGATGACCGGCAGAATTCGAGACCAGGGAGAAGAAAGGATGGAAGAAGACTGGAGGAAATTTAAGATTTATTTACAAAAATATTGTAATTTGGCTGAGTGCTGAATTGGATGCCAGTGCAGACAATTGTCTACCATTAAATTAGATTTAAGGCTGAATTATATGTCAAACCAAATTAAGATTATTAATTAAGATGAGTTAAATGATAATTTGTTTGAAATTAATTTAATAATGATGTAAGTGTATGCGGGAGGTGTGGGGGAGTCCCATGTAACAATTGAGAGATGTTAAATGGACAATGATAAGTGCTTATCTAATATATGCTTTATTTGAAAACTTTAATAAATATATTATAAAAAAAAAAAAAAATGAAATGCAGCAGAAATAAGTTTCTCAGCCACCCTGCCCTGAATACCTTACCAAGGGGCCTCTGGTGGGTGGCATAGCTCTACCATCACTGAATGTCCATTGCCTCCAGCCCTGAATGCTTCTATCGCAAGGCCCCTCTTGGGCACTCAACATGGTGTCACAAGAAGTCAAGGAGGTGGCCATAGTGGTCCATGCCAGTGACTGGGACAAGGCTTGGGGAACCAGCAGCTATGCCTCCTCTTCTGCACATGAAAGTGCAAGGTGCCAAGAGCTTGGACCAGCTGCTTGTGTCCCTTTGCTGTTTCTTCCTCCTCAGCTGGAGCAGCATCAGTTTATTTGAAAGTTTTGGGCTGCACCACTTTCCATGACCACCAGAGGCCCTTGGAGAACAATGTAAGACTGCTTTCTTGTTTTAAGGAGCAGCAAATTAGCCTTTCTGAATCTCAGCAGAAGCTGCAAATGTATCCAAGTAAACATCTTCATTTTCTAAAGAAATGATTTCTTCCCTTAAGGAGGCCCTGCTGGCAGATATTTCTAAGGTCCTGAACTTAAAAGGACCTACAAGCACAAAAAATGTGTCAGATGCTCTTCTCCTTATTCTCCTCCTCTCTAATTATTCCAAAGGCTTAGCTGGCTTTGAGGAAGACCTCCCTTTATTAATGAGGAGGCTCTTCGCCAGAGCACTAGCAGGCTATTAACATGCTCTAGCACAGCTGCTCCTGAGTCCCCTGAGCAAAGTGGAGGCTGGCCAGCTGATTAGCAGCAGCCACCACCTCCCATTTCACACCTGACATGTGCGGCAGCACAAAGGTCTAGGCTGGCTTGCCTGCTCCTTTGCCCTAGTACTGCACCCCTAACTGTTATGAATTGCAGAGAGCCCTGCTGGATCAAGCCGCTGGCCATCTCTTCTAGCATCTTGTCGTGGTGGCCAGCCAGATGCCTCTTCAAAGCCTGCAAGCAAGAACAGAATGCAAGAGCACTCTCCTCACTTGTGATTCCCAGCAACCGTGAAGGTTGAACATAGTCATCATGGCTAGTAGCTGTTGATACCCTTATCCTCCATGATTTTGTCTGATCCTGTTTTAAAACCACCACATTCTATCACTGTTATCCGGGTGGAAGAAAAGGAGGTGCAGTCTTGCAACTTTCAGTTTTGTCTGGTTCCAGCATAGGGATAAAGTATATAATAAGCCTTCTGAATTTCCATAGGGTGTTTATCCTGCAGCATACCACTGACTTAACATGCTCTGGCTTACTCATTATACCTGAACAGTTTAGTGATGCAAGCATTAGCTGTGTGTATTTGGTTACAATACCCAGTGGCCTAGTTAAAACATATGGGCTAGATATGACTGAAGTTTTGTTTTGATGCCTGCAGTTGAAAGTGTAATGTTGATTTTTCTACAGACTACAAAAGGAGCTTCTGCCTTCAAAATCACCCGTGGTATTGAAGCTGTTGGCGGTAGCCTAAGGTTTGTAATTGTTTAATGCTCAACTGTGTTTTGAAAAATTACGTGGAAATGGGATTCCTCTGATTATGGCAGTTCATAGTTGGATGACTTTGAATAGCCCAAGGCAGAAGTACTGAAAATAAGGGTGGGTGGGTTTTTAAAAAGTGATTTTTCATGTTTTAATCTCAAGGCAGGCTTCACTTAAACATCTCTCCACTATCCAATTTTAATTGCACTTCCCCCTGCAATAGTTCTTTCAAAAATGATTCCCAGTTTCATCCTGGAGTTTAATAATTTTGTTTTATATGTGCTTCCTCAAGCACGTTGGTATGTAGAACCATAGCACATGGTTCAACAGTGTGATATCAGCGCAGAAAAGAAGTGTAATGACAGTGAAAGAGAGTCCTGTATTTTTCATATATGCTTATATAAACCAGGGGAAAGGGGTCAGATCTCTAGAAACATAAGACTTTGCTTGGGGCATGATTCTCTAGAGTGAGAAGTCGGGAGTGGCTGTGTCTCAGCGGGACAGCGCAGGCTTTGCATGCAGAATGTTTTTGGCTCAGTTCCTGGCATCTTGAGGAAGGGCTTGGAAAAAGTCTAGTAAAAAATCTTGGAGATTTTGCCAGACTTTGTAAACAATACTGAGCTAAATAGACCTATGGTATAAGGTAACTTCCAGTGTTCCATCTCCTTTACTGCACCTGAACCTGGGTTGCAGGTAGAGCTGGGCAATATATTGATATATTGTCTAAAACCGCTTTGAAGTTCACATTGTGATAATTGTTTCATAATATTTGAGCTGGCAATATCGTGTGAATCACAATGTGTGTAAGGGCTAGACCAGTGATGGCCAAACTTGGCCCTCCAGCTGTTTTGAGACTACAACTCCCATCATCCCTAGCTAACAGGACCAGTGGTCAGGGATGATGGGAATTGTAGTCCCAAAACACCTGGAGGGCCAAGTTATCATGCAATAGGCAATATCTGGTTTTCAACATCGCAATATCTCACCAGCTAAACACTGCAATGTTATCAGCACCTAAACGTTGCAATGTTATCACCAGCTAAACATTGCAATCTACCACAATGTCTAAAATAAGGAAGGAACTATACAGAGGTGAACAGGACAATGTCCAGGCAACTGCTACTGCTTAGGGGCCTAAAACAGATAAATGACAGTCTTATCAATCATCGCACACTCAGTTTCATCAGCAGGCAAGCCAAAATGAATCCCAGTAGGACTTTTGGTTTCAGGCTTGCCTACCAAATGGTGATATTCAGGACAATCCAAAGTATGGCGATGAGTCAGTGAATACAAATAATGTGGGGCTGCCAGCAGACCTGCTAGGAGGCAAAAGCAGCTGGCATGATGGTGGTGTGTGTCAGCAGTAGTGGTCACAACCTGCAAGGCCTGGCGGTGGTGGCACAATCTGTGGTGGCCTGCGAGTCCTCATGGTGGCAACTGGAGGGGGGGGCAGCAGTAGCAGCAGCTTTTATCTCCTTATTTAATATAGTGTTATTGCAAACTCTTGTGAATCAGAATCACATGGCTTGTATCCGGTGCTGACCCTACTTGGAGTAAACCAATTGAAATTAATCAACATGGGTAACTTGCATTCATTAATTTCATTGGGTCTACTCTGAGTAGAACTTGATCGGCTACAACTCTTATGTCTTGTTTTATGTTTCTCAGTCAGAAGAGTTTTAGCATTGCATAATTAGTAGTTTATTATACGGTTGAAAGATAACTGTTCAAGGGGACTCTTACAATAGACAGTATACATGTGTACTAAATCTGCATGTGGGTATTGTGGTTTAAGACAGAAAACATTAATAACAAAACATTTAATTGTAAGCAAGCCCACAATGGGATTGTAAACAGAAGAAACCAGTAACCTCATATCAACTTTTGAAAAATGTACTTTCTTTTTTTAGCGTGACATCTACCAGAGAGAACATGGTTTATTCCGTTGAATGCCTGCGTGACTATATGTAAGCCTCTAGATGTGTAGCAAATCAGTTTTCAACGCATTCTGTAAGCGTTCCCATTGATAATGCAACAGAACATCATTGCATAAGTAATTTTTTGTTCCTGCCCTTGAAATACAGTTTGACTTTATTCTGAGCTATAAATAACATGGCACATGTTTTTCTGTGGATCTGTTCCTAAAAGGATTGTCAGGAAGAAAACACATCTATTAATTCTGCCCTTGTTCGTTACATAACTCCCTGTCTCTCTCTCCCCCTGCCCCCCGTCAGTATTTTGATTGATTGTAAGCTTCTTGGTCCAGGAGCTGTGTGTGTTTTCCTTAAGGTGCCATGTAGAGACTAGGTAACTTTTGAGTCCAGTCTTAAATTCTCAGAAGGAATGCCATTGAAATTCGTGTTAACCCACTTACCTTTGAATTTATATATTTTAACATCAGCTTGCCCTTGATCTGCTCTCTAATATTTTGGAGCCTCAGTTGTTTGATCCTTTCTTGATATATGTTGTTCTTCCTTTATTCAGTGATACCGTTTTGGAGTATTTATTAAATGTCACAACAGCCCCAGAATTCAGGCGCTGGGAAGTGGCTGAGGCCAATCCCCGTTTAAGAATTGACAAGGCGATTGCCTTTCAGAACCCTCAAGTTGGTGAGTGTTCTTAATCTGCTGGGGGCTATGAGGAGTATTTCTTTTAAGATTGTACAAGTATGAAACAATCCTTTTGAGTGGAATAGTTTCCCCCTGCCTATGGGTGGCTATCACAGTTATCTTTCCAGGATTGTGCTCGAGAGAGGTCTGTAAATGTCACTTCTCCAACTTAAATTTGTGTGCTCTCAACAACTGATACAGCTTTAAATTAATGATTACATAATCTTTTATTGCTGACATTTGCAGTGATAAAGGCGGCTGTGGAGTTCTTTCTTGGAAAACATTATTCTGTGCCAAGCAGAATTTAAGGAGCAGCATTTTTATTTTTTTTTAAATAAACGTAGGGCTGCTTTTTAGTGGAACAAAGGTATGTGTGATTTAAATCTCAGTGGACCCACACTAGGACCTTGGATATGCCTAAAAATATCTTTTCAATCCTTACCCAACATCCATGGTCCAGCAAACTATTTTGCAGATTGTTTAGACAGAGCTAAGTGACAGTTTGTTTCCCCAGGGTGGATTTTATTTGCATATTCTTCATGAACAGGGGCTTCCCCTTAGTACTGAAGAGGAAGCTCCACACAATCGATGAAAAACACATTTCTGCAGAGCACAGCTTGGATACAAATGATTCCCTACAATAAGTAAACAAACCTTCCATTGTCTTATGCATAGGTGTTCTTGAAAACCTGCATGCAGCGGCTTATCGTAATGCCCTTGCCAACTCCTTGTACTGTCCAGATTATGTTATTGGGAAGATTACTTCGGAACAGGTAAGAGTTTAAACAGCACTTATTATACTTAATTATTGTAGATGAAGAGAAACTTGGCACTAAAGACATCAACTTAAATGCAGCGTTCATCTCTTCCCTGCCCTCCTGTTGCTGTTTTGCTTCCAATTCTTATCAGCCCTGGTCAGCACAGCTTATGGTTAGGGATGATGGGAGTTGTAGTCTGGCAACATCTGAAGGGCCAGAGGTTCCCTGTCCTATGATTTATACTTGCTCAGCAATCCATAAGTGAAAACCTGGTGTATGCAAGCCATCCTTTGCCTGCTTGAATGCAACTTTGGGTTCTGGAGATGTCTCTCTTCACAGAAGCAGTAGTAAAAGAACAGCTTAAATTTACCCTGAAAGTTTTTATTTGTAAGGAAGGTGCCATCTTTTTTGAGTACAGTGGTACCTCTGGTTACGAACTTAATTCGTTCTGGAGGTCCATTCTTAAGCCGAAACAGTTCATAACCCGAGGCGTGCTTTTGCTAATGGTGCCTCCCACTGCTGCTACCGCGCGACTTCCACTTGCATCCTAGGGCAAGGTTCGCAACCGGGAGCATCTACTTCCAGGTTAGCGGAGCTCATAACCCCCAGCGTTCGCAAGGAGGACGATACGTAACATAAGGTTCCACTGTACTGGTTTGGAGAAGAATTTCCTCCCCTATCTGAGTGTATTGATCCTACCTGGACATTTTCCCTTACCTTGTTTTGGTTGATTTTTCAGTAGCGTAATCCTATGCATGCCAACTGAGAAGCCCCAGTGAATTCAGTGGGGACTTCCCCTAGAGTAAGTGTATGGGGTTGCAGTTATAAAGCATCATGTTGCATTTTATCACTTGTTTCCACAAGCCGTTGCACTTAATCAAAATATTTGTGAAGATGTTTAAAACTGGTGTCACTTAAACCAGTTCTGTTCTGAAATGCCTCAAATGCTAAGGCTCCTCCATGTGCTTTTTTGGAAGTGAAGCACAGTTATAGTCCAGGCAAACAACTTATATAAGGTAATTTTTTTTAAATGGCCCTGGGTAGCTCAGTTGGTTAGAGCTTGTTGCTGATAATGCAAAGGTTGCAGGTTCGATCCCCTATGGGACAGCTGCATATTCCTGCAGTGCAGGGGGTTGGATTAGATGATCCTCGGGGTCACATCCAGCTCTACAATTTTATGATTCTGTGATTACCATGTCTTGCTTATGAGCTTCTCGGAAGCATCTGGTTGGCCACTGTAAAAGCAGGCTGCTTGACTCGATAGACCTTTTGGTGTGATTCAGAAGGACTCTTTATCTTCTTAGTTTAGTTATGTGGCAGAAATACTAACACGCACATCCTCCTTTTCATCACAGCTGCACCAGTTCGTACAGAACAACTTCACAAGTGGCAGAATGGCTCTGGTGGGGCTCGGTATGTAAGGCAAGATCTGTGTCTTGTGGCTGTACTGTGGTCTTTTAAAAGACAAAACACCCTTTGCCGCAAACCTCTGGGTTGTTCTTCTGATGCTAACACTGCCTTTCAGGTGTCAGCCATTCTGACCTGAAGCAGATTGGAGAGCATTTCCTAAACATCCGCAGCGGGTCTGGCTCAGCTGGTGAGAAGGCCAAGTATCGTGGAGGTAAATGTGCTCTCTCTCTCTCTTTTTTTTTTTTTTTGGTACCTGCATATTTCTTGATAATTTTATAGCAGTGCTGCTGAATTAGATTGATGGGGTGAGTCCATCCTACCTTCTGACATCTTGCTGTGGGGCCATCATCTAGCCTTCAGACCTGCTGTACCCCTGCCCCAGCCACTGCATTGTTGCCTTACTCCACATCCAGGGACAACCTTTCACAAAGACCAGAGAATTCCAGCGCATGTTATATGGCTTGTAGATTACTGTTCCCAATAGGCATATGACAGTTCCCTACGTTTTTATCACACCCTTCCTCCAAGATGTTCAGGGCAGGGCATACATGCTTCATAGGAACATAGGGGTCAGTGTTCAATGCTAGAACATCTGATGTGCATGCAGAAGGTCACAGGTTCAATTCCCGGTATCTCCAAGTACAGCTGGGAATTTCCTGTATGAAACACTGGAGAGCCACTGCCAGTCAGTGCAGACAGTACTGAGCTAGATGGCTCAATAGTCTTATTCAGCACAAAGCAGCATCTTTTCTTTGGGGGATGAATGGTAGAACATCTGCTCTGGAGAATCCTTACCTGAAGCAGTAGAGAGCTACTTCCATCAGCATAGACAATACTAAGCTAGATGGACCAGTGGTCTGATTCGGTATAAGGCAGCTTCCTAGGACTCATGTGTTCCTAACTGCCAGGCTGGGGCTGTTTTGCCATCAAGGGCATCCTTCCCCAATCAATCTGGTGCTCTCCAAACTCCCATCATCCCTGGTCATTAACCGCACTGGCTGTGGCTGATGGGGATTGTAGTCCAAAACAGTTGGGAAAAGCTGATCTAGGCCTTTATCATCTGCTTTTGCTGGCAGTGATCATCCAGAGTCTTGAGTAGGGAGAGGCCTTTCCAGACGCTTGCTGATGTAACTGGAGATGTCAGGAAATGAATCTGGGACCTTCCCCCCTGCAAAACAAAGTGCTGTTCCTAGTTCTCCTCACAACAATTCTGCAGGGTGAGAGCATGTGACTTACCTTTCAGTGGATTCCATTGGCTGAGCAAGATGTGGACCCAGGCTGCCCTTGTCTTAAGACCAACATTAGCCATCGCACCACTTTGGCCTGTGCACTTTGACTTGCTGCCTACTGGGCAAGGGCCAAATTCTAAGGCTGCTGTAGTTTTTCAGGGTACAGAAGAACATGAACTTTCTTGTCTACTTGATCACCTAGAAAATTCAGTTTCATAATTCAGTAGCCATAATGTGTCTGTTGTTGACTTGGGCCTTGAAGATCTAGTGAAATTCTAAGCTCTCCCTCTAGCATACTTCGTGGCAGCAGCATTAACATCCTATCTGAAAGTCACTTTGGCTTCTCTCCAAATTTGTGTTTTGATTGTGTTAGTTTTCAAACTGCATTCTGGGAAACTTTGTAGTTCCTTAGGAGGTGGCTTGATAACGCTACCAGTTTCATGGTGTGTTTGGAAAGGCTTCTCTGTGGACAATTTGACAGAGAAAATGCTATTATTGCAGGGATTGTTGATGTGTTATGCTTTGATGAGCATATAATGCCTCTTTTTGCCTCTCACTAAGGTGAAATCCGAGAGCTGAACAGCCATAGCCTTGTCCATGCTGCCGTAGTTGCTGAAGGAGCTGCTGTAGGAAGTGCAGAAGCAAACGCCTTTAGTGTCCTTCAGCATGTTCTTGGGGCAGGGCCTCTCATTAAGAGAGGAAGTAGCGTTACCAGTAAGCTCATCCAAGGTGTTGCGAAGGCAACTGCCCTACCTTTTGATGTAAGTATGTAGGCTTGCACCTGTGATTTTAATGTGAGCAAAAAAAGAGCAGAGAAGTGTAGGGTTGTATCCACTGTAAGTCCTACTCAGAGTAGAACTGTTGACATTAATGAACCTAAGTTAGTTATGTTCAGTAATTTTAGTGGATGGATCTACTCTGTCCAGGACTAGCATTGGATGCAACCTGTACTGTTTATATTTTGGGAAATGATTATTTGGGAAAAGCATGAACTGGCTGGCTAGTAGCCACCAAGCCAGTTTTAAGGCTCTGCTGCTTAGATACAGTGTCCTAAATAACTCTGGACCCAGTTACCTGAAAACCATTCTTTTTATCTCCAGTGCCTTGTAAGGATGCTACAATCCACTAATGGAACCTGGTTAGTTTTGCCACAGCCTAATGATTATTGGCTTGTGGTAACATGGGGGTGGGGTGGCTTTTTCATTGGTGGTGTGGAATGCCACTCCTACTGAAATACGAGAGGCTGCATCAGTATTGGCATTCTGTCAACTGCTGAAGACACAACTGTTTAGCCAATCATTCCCTTGGACTTGGACTTCTTCTCTTACTGGATTAATTATAGTTTTTAACTTGCTTGTATCTTTTTAGTTTTAATTAAGGGTGATTTAATGTCCCAATGGAATTGTAATTGTGTGGTTTTTTAATTATGGATTTCATACTTGATTGTATAGTTGTTAAACCCAGTTAGATGTAATTTTAGCATATAAGTGGTATATAAATTATTTAAGTTATTATCAGCAACGATGACAACAGACGTGCGGCAGACGTCCCTTTGGAATGAATGGAATTTCTATAAGGGGTCATGTGATAGAAGCTCCTAGTGGTTTTTGCCAAAGATTTCTACCAGAGCTGCAGTGTTCAGTGCAATTTTATAAAGTGCCTTTGATTAAATGAATCTATGGATTTATTTTCTTAAGTAATACAAGTAAATTTGCAGTACAGTGGTACCTTGGTACTCGAACGGCTTGGCTCCCGAACAAATCAGCTCCCAAACGCCGCAAACCTGGAAGTAAGTGTTCCGGTTTGCAAACGTTTTTTGGAAGCCAAACATCTGATGCGGCTTCTGCTTGAGTGCAGGAAGCTCCTGCAGCCAGTTGGAAGCCACACCTTGGTTTTCGAATGGTTTGTGGAGTCAAACAGACTCCTGGAACGGATTAAGTTTGAGAACCCAAGATACTACTGTACAAATAATTACAAAAGCTACATATGGCAAATGCCCACTAAGAAGTGGCATTTTCCACTTCTCTCATACAAGGAGAATTTTTCATTTGAGATTATGGCTTCTGATTGTTTTAAATTTATGCACAATTACATACATTAACTAAAATATGAACAATCAATAATAAATTAATGATAACCCTATTTCCTAGGCCTATTTCCTAACTCTGTTTCCTATTTTGAATTTCACCCTTTCTAAACATGGACTACTTTAAAATGCCAAAAAATATTTCTGCATGAAGAAAAGAGCTTGTTGGAATATGCTAACTGAAATCAAATTTCTTTCGCAGGCAGCAGCATTTAATGTGAATTACTCTGATTCCGGACTCTTTGGCGTTTACACTGTATCCCAGGCTTCAGCTGCTGGGGAGGTAAGTCACCAGTTGGTTTTCTCAGACCAAGTTAATTGGAAGCACGTTCAGTCTGCAAGTTCTGATAAGGATTTAACAATTGGTAGGGTTTTATGACAAATGTGTGTATTCCTGACACTGCAAGGGGTGTTTTGCTTTCAGGAAGGATGTGCTGAAAGTAGAAAATGTGTCCTTAAGTTGCTGTGGTCAGAGGGATAGATGTACTTTATGAGAGATGTCTTTATGAAACCTCTTGTGGATTAGCTTCTTTTAAAAAATCTCCTTAATTCATATGATTGTAAGTGGGCAAACAAAGTAATCTGGCTCTGGAAAAGACCATAGTGGAAGAACCCAGATTCAGTCTTTGGCATCTCCAGTTAAAAGAAAGGGATCTAGTAGCAGGTGAAAAGAAGCCCCAGAGGCCTGCTATTCTTTCTCACCCACCCACTTTCAGTCCACCCATCCATGCCCCTGCAGCTTGCTCAGGGGATGGGACTTGCATTCACTCCAATTGGATATTTCCCCCCAGTGCACATTGCAGATGCAGAAGGCCTGATCTAGCTCAGATTTTCCCTGTTTACAAATAATGTGAAGACCATACAGAGTGATCCTCCCTCAGCCCTACACACCTCTCAAGGGACAGCTCTGGCTGCATATGTCTAATACAAATTCTAGGTATATGTAAATAAAGTGGGGGCAGGGGTTGAATTCGGACTTTTGTAGCTAGCAGCAACATATTTTCATGTTTTTGAATCAAGGTAATCAAAGCTGCTTTGAACCAAGTGAAGGCAGTTGCCCAGGGTGGAGTCACTGATGCGGAAGTCACAAGAGCCAAGTAAGTTAGCTTACCAGAGCTATTCTTGTGACCTGTTCACAGCCCAAAATCGTGTATTATCCCTCTTTCTGCCCCGGCACACATTCCTGATATTCGGGAATTGTTGATGTACATTTTAATCAGTTGTATTTTTAAGTAAAGTAAAAGCTCTCGTTTTTATATCTAAATAAGAAACGTACCTCTCATCTAGGACAAATGAGATAGGGTTGAGGCATTCAGAGAAGGCGGCGTAGCTCAGTTGTTGAGCACATGCTTTGCATGCAGAAGATCCCAGGTTCAAACCCTGCTTGTCACCCAGTTAAAAGGTTTGGGCAGCCTAAGATTCTAGACAACTGCCAGCTGCTAGTCAGAGTAAGCAATATTGATAAGGTGGACAAATACTCTGAATTGGCAAATGGCTGTTTCTTATGTAAAATATACATTATTGGACTACTTTTTTAAAAAAAGAAGAGCAGCAATGGAACACTAAAATGTACAGAAAATCTACTTTACTCTTAAACTATGGAAATCTAATAAATTGTTAGGTTTTACATGATTTCATAAAATACATGATTACAAGACTTTTTTTGGCCTCTTTAACTGAGGGTTGTTTTTCCTCCCATGAAGCTGGATTTCCTCTCATGCCTGCCTTCAAGAATGCCTTGTGATTTCCACAGTCTCACGGACTGTTTTAAAGTAATAGGCATCCTGTAACTATGTCAGAAATACAAAGTGCATTGCAAATGCAAGTAAGACAATGTAAATAAATGCACTCCACGTTATCCTTTTCCTGCTGATTGTCTGCCATCATATTTACAGAATCCTAAGCAGACTGCTATGCTCATTTTCCTCAATATTCTTGACAGAAACCAGCTGAAGGCGGCTTACTTGATGTCTGTGGAGTCTTCAGAAGGCTTCCTTGATGAAATTGGCTCTCAGGCCCTGGCATCTGGGGTATACACATCACCAAGTGCTGCAGCCGAAAAGATTGATTCTGTGGCCACTGCTGACGTTGTGAATGTAAGTAAGGTGCCTGTAGATTACAACATAATCAGCAGCTGTGGTAAATAGAATACTGTCTTCGTATTTAGAATGGTTTCCCATCTTCCTGTTTTCTGCAGCGCTGACAAAATAGGTGACCCCCTTCTTGAGTTGGCCAGCAGTCCTCATAACCCCAATTCTGAGGGACAGGGCTTTGCTCCGGTGACTCCCAGTCTCTGGGATACCCATCAGAGCTGTATCTGTGAAGTGTTGACCCTAAATGTTTCCTTCCCCCCACACTTCCGATGGCACTTGGCTGGTGTTACCCTTTGTGTTTGGGTTGCAGTCCTCTGTCTGGGTTTGCTTCTCATTTTTGTCTTTTGCCAGCTGCCTCAGAGACCTAAATTTGGTAGAATGTAGAATACAAATATATTAAATGAATACCAACACTGGCTTTCTGCCCCACAAATGGCTCTTCCTACACTCGCTGCAAGCCAAATTCTAACCCAGCAGTTCCTTTAAAGCTCAAAAATAGCCTCTCATCAAATACAGTGATTCTGTTTGCTGATTCCAAAGCAGATGATGCCTCAATCGCCTAACATTTTGTCCTCTGCTATCTTTCTGCTTTATTTTTCAGGCCGCAAAGAAGTTTGTTAGTGGGAAGAAGTCAATGGCAGCTAGTGGGGATTTGGCAAACACCCCTTTTGTGGATGAGTTGTAAGAAGTTGAACACGAGGCTCAGCCTCAAAATGGACTCTGTTCTAAGACAGTTGTGTTGACTGTCATTATCGTCCTGTATTATTTATGAGTTCCTAATGCTTTGGAGCTGTAGGTTACTTTTAGTACACTTACACCAAATAAAGTGCAGAGCTCATCCTCTTAACAGGATTCTCAGTATCTTTGTGTCTTCTGTATTGTTATGCACTTAAAGCATTTTCTATTGCTCTTATAGCAGCATCTGGTGCTTAATATGGAATTGTGTAGGTTGAACACAATCCTGAGTATCCGTTCTGAGCCAGTTTGGTCTTGTGGCTGGTGAACGGTTTTGGATCGAGGAAGCCCAGGTTAAAACCTCACCACAGCCAATGGCCAAAACAAAAAAAAAAATTTCCTTCCAGTAGCACCTTAAAGACCAACTAAGTTAGTTCTTGGTATGAGCTTTCATGTGCATGCACACTTCTTCAGATACACAGCCAATGGGTTCATTGGATGGCCTTGTGAGAGTCAAATTCTCAAGAGAATTGTTGAATGCCTTTAATTCTTCTAAAGTTCAAATGCTTAAAGCATTTTAAAACAATGGGGTATGTAAGTGTGCTTAATTAATCATGCACACTTAACCTGCTTTAGGAACACAAAGAGCTAGTTGAAATGGGGTATATATGTACAAAATATAATCCCTCCCTTTGTGGTGATGGAGGGGATTCACAACATTCCAAATTCTTCCTTGGTGTTGGCACCAAATTTATTGAACTGTATAAAGCGTTAAAAAGCAGGACTGGGATGGTTTTCCTTCCCCCTTTAAAAGGTAGGATATAAGTAATTAAAGGAGGGGTCAGATATAAAGTAGACGTGGATCAATTTGGCATCACTGGGGAAACTTTGGTTGTTACGATAATCCAAGGGGCCGTTGACAAGCTTGAGGATTGTACATTGTTTGGTGCATGTCATACCATCAGGCTACATGGACCAGAATTGTGGGGCGCAGGGAACCCATTCCTGCATACAGATAATGAGTTTCCAAATGTGTGTGGGCCTGTGTGTTGCAGTAAAATGCTAAGAACAGAATTCCCTAATCTTTGCTAATGGTTCAGCTAAAAAGTGGCAAGGGTTAGATTAATTTCGAGTCTGGCATAATTCATTTTGAAGTAATACTGTTTCTTACCTTCACAAGCAGAAGATGGCCAAGTTCTGCTCTTGCAGTTGTGCTATATAGCTTGGCTGCTAGACTTCCACAGACATGTCTGTATGAAAACTGACTGTAGTTATTTCTCCACTGTTGAAATTATTCTCTCCCTCTCTCAAAAGAGGGAGCATCGCTTCTTTCAAACACCCAAATTTCCTGCTCGCCAGACAGATGAAACCCATCAGTTGGCGGAGGGGTTGTATGAGTGAAAATCCAGCTTATAACTGGATCCAGTTTCAGAAACCCAGTTCCTGGCGGTGCAAAACTGGAACCAGTCGCCTCATTCAACTTCTTGAGAAAAGTTTTCGAGCCAAAATGCATCTGACACAGTAGAGGAGGAAGATGACAATGATGGCGGCGCAACACCTTTTAGCATAGTCCAATACGGCGATGAGGACGTTAAATACAAACTTGAAATGTCAGCATCACTTTCATCTTCAAAATCTTTATGAATGATAATGTCGTTACCAATATCTGAGCCCACGGTAAATGTGTAGGTTTTCCTTTCAAAGATGTGCCAGTCTTTAGAGATCCACTTGGGTTGCTTAGAAGTTTCAAAAGAGAGTGATGGTACAGCTTTGACATTAGGAAAAGCATCGGCATGTACAGTTCTGTTAACAGGAACCTCAGTGACTTCGGTTGTAGTATAGATCTCATCACTACCAAAGCTGACGACATGGCCCCCACCAATAAGCTCCTCATCGTCACTAACATGACAGCCACAATCATAATCTTCAGAGTCTTCGCTGCTCGACCAAGATTCTTCACTGGTGTAAGTTGACGTCCTGAAATGAACACAACACAGAGAGTCTTGGAAAGCAGTAATGTTGTACGGATTGCTTCTATTTGATTCATAGAGGGCAGATCTTAAAGAAGTGCTTTGGCCGCTTGTGGCATTTAGTAACTCGGGAAGGGGTTGCAATTCAGTGACAGAACATAGCTTTGCAAGCAGAACAGTCCCAGGTTCAATTAAACAATAGTTTCATTGGAAACCTCTTCCCTCTTCTGGGGGTCTGCTTGCAAAAGAGCTTTCAGATATCCCCTGTGATGCACTTTGAAGTCCCAACAATTGGAGCTTCAAAGTGCAGCATTACCTGATGTCATTGTGATTGTCAGTTGATTGGATGGCCTGCTGGGGGGTTGGGAGATAAGGATTTATCCCACTGGCCAGAAAAGGTTCCCCACCTTTTGTACAGATAGTCCAGAGGCATGCCTCAGTATATGTCAGCTTCCCCTGTTGCTATACGTTTACTGTTTGGCCTAGATTATTATCATATTACCAATCAACATAGCCTACTATCAACACCCTCCTGTATTTTTAAAATAAAGCAGCTGACCTGCACTTCTGGCTTCCGTGCTGTGTTTCCTCCACCTCTCTTATAACATAACATTACAAGCTCCTATTATATTGTGTATAATAATTGTATGCATTAAGTCACTAGGCTAGAGCAGCCTATTAAATATAAATTATGTGCTTGGGAAAAGCTAGTGCTCTGTTACTTCAAGGTCTGCAAACAGTGCTTAGGTGGATTTTGATGTCAAACTGTTGTGGTGGAGACCTCTTTACTGGTTAATTTTATAGGGTGTGGGTGGTTGCAAAGAAGACTCTTGCATTGGTGACAGCCATCAGATGAAACACTACAGTTCATCCTTCCGATAGCTCCCATGACCACTGGCCCCTCTTTCTCATCCTAACAGCTTGGGTTAGAACACCCCTTTCTTCTATCCATAGCTGTCGACTTTTCCCTTTTCTTGCGAGGAATCCTATTCAGAACAAGGGAATTTCCCTTTAAAAAAGGGAAACGTTGACAGCTATGCTTCTATCCCTTATTTCCTCAAGCCCTGGAATTAGGAGGAGGACGAGCAAGAACAAGAAGCTTCTGCTATATGCTACTGGGGACTCTGTTCATTTCACTGAACACAGTTATCGCAGTTATAGAAATAACTGTTACTCCATGTGATCCTGAATATTTTTACAAAACATCACTCCATTGTGTGGTATGTGTTTTCCAATTTCTTTTGCTAATTACCAGATGAAACTTTCACAACTGAGCAAGGGAGTAATGCTGCCGCTTCCCTTACACCATCTAATTACTGGCTCATTTTTAGCTGTTCCAAAGTGGGGGTTGTGACCTTTTTCCAGCCAAATGACCACCTTCCCTTCTGGGCAACCAAACACCTGGGGGCTGCATGCTACTGATGGAGCAGGGCCCGAGGTGCTGCTGCTATTATTATTATTGTTGTTGTTGTTTTATTAATACCGCCCTTCATCATAAGATCTCAGGGTATAAATAAGTAAATCAAAACAGCAAAACAATACCCCGCCCCCGTCCCACATACACATTTAACAGGCTGTAGGATATTAATCAGCCAAAGGCCTGGTTGAAAAGGAACATTTTTGCCTGGCGCCTAAAATATATAATGAAGGCACCAGGTGAGCCTCACTGGGGAGAGCATTCCATAAATGGGTGGAGCAACACATGCAGATTCCACCTTCACATAGTAGTCTAGGTTCTCTGTGCACATACCCTTCTTGATCCTCTGCCCAGGCAAGCAAGAGTCCAAGGGCACCTGCCAGCCATGCAAAAAGATTTAGGATGTGAAGCACAACCAGTGCTCGGGTGGTCTGGGAAGAGTCCCAAGGGCCAGATAGAGAAGCTGAAGGGCCACATTTGTCCCCAAGGCCTGAGGTTCCCCATCCCTCCCTGCTCAACATTGACAGGCAGCGGCTCTTCAGGGTTTCTGATGGGGTCTTTATACCCCTTGGAAGAGAGAGCCCAGGGATTGAACCTGGAGTTTTCTGCATGCAAAGTGTATGCACTTCCACTGAGATACAACACATTTCGGGAGGTTGACATGGTCAAATAATGTTAGCATTAGATTTCCAACCCTCCCCCACCTCCCAGCACTCTCATGACCTTTACCCAAATAGTGAACTAGAAATGTATGGTTTCTTACTGTTCTAGCTTGGCTCCCTTTCTTTCAGGTATGCTGTCAATGGCAGTTTCCCATCGGACTGGTAATTTCATAAATTCCCTGTAAACTTGGATCTGCAGAACGGTCCCAATGAGAGTGGTGTGCAGAAGCTGCCTTAGCTCTCGTAGTGTCCACCCTAGCACATTAGCATGCCCAATTTTAATCAGGATGTCACCTGGAAGGAAAAGAAAGCTATTAGTTTGGGGAAAGTTGTTTGCAGAATGCACTCTTGGCTTGTTTAACCTGGTAGTTCCTACATCCAGTGCCTGCCCCTGGAGGTACTCAATGGTACTCAGTACCAGCATCCCCCCACCCCCACCATATTAAGTGTAACAACATCATGGTGAGTACCGTCACCATTTTTTCTTTTTAATAAAATAAAACACTGCCTACATCTCATTGATGTGTGGTGCTGGTCCCACTCAGTATAGACTTGTTGAAATTAATGCTTACGACTAATTTGGGTCTAATGCAACAAGCAGTGGAAGAGAGGGAGTTCCAAGAGAGAGGTTTTCCTTTGCTGCTGTAAAACCTCTTTCTGTTCCTACTACATACCAGCCATGCACCCCCTAGGTTTGAGGTTGTTTCCACCTGCTTACCTGGTTGGAGTTTCCCATCTCTTACTGCTGCACTTTTCTCTACCAGGCTTGAGATCTGGATGTAGGGCCCGTTCTGAATGAGGATTAAGCCTAATCCCTGCTCTCCCATTTGGATATTTGTCTTCACAGTGGCACTTAAAGTATGTTCAGATCCACTCATATCTGAACTGGTATCTTCATCTAAATGAGAAAGAAAGCAATCCACTATTGTTTGCGCCTGCAAAAGCTCCTGGGCGGACATACTGCTTTGTTAGTGCATGCCCCCTAGCTTCTTGCTGAAGTCCTGTGACTTTTCATACCAAAAATGTTCTGGAGTGGGCCCCCCTCCCCCGGCTTTTGTTGCACTTTGGTTCATATGTGCCCCTCCAAGTGGTAACCCTGGGGAAACATTAAAGGACAACTAATAAAACATGAATGGTGGATAGGTAAAGGTAAAGGGACCCCTGACCATTAGGTCCAGTCATGGACGACTCTGGGGTTGCGGCGCTCATCTTGTTTTACTGTCCGAGGGAGCCGGCGTACAGCTTCTGGGTCATGTGGCCAGCATGACTAAGCCGCTTCTGGCGATCCAGAGCAGCACACGGAAATAACATTTACCTTCCTGCCAGAGCGATACCTCTTTATCTACTTGCACTCTGACGTGCTTTTGAACTTGCTATCCACATATCCCGGTGGATAGGTGGTCCAGTGTAAAACCCTGAGCAATGCAACATGTCATTGATTAAATACTAGTGATTTAATCAATGACATGTTGCGGAATGCGCTCCCAACTCTCCTCCCACCAACCCCCCCCCATCATTTTGGAGGGGTCCATAGTCTAACCCAGGCTTCCTCAACCTTGGCCCTCCATATGTTTTTGCCCTACAGCTCCCATGATCCCTAGCTAGCAGGACCAGTGGTCAGGGATGATGGGAATTGTAGCCTCAAAACATCTGGAGGGCCGGGGTTGAGGAAGCCTGGTCTAATCACTGTATAAGTTTCATGCAAGCAAATTAGAATGAACGCTGAATAAACTGGTTGCCTGGCAGAGCCTCTATTCACTGCAGTAGCTCTTTGAATCTGGTGACACCCAAGAACAAAATCCCTGTTGGAAGATCCACTGAGTCCAGTCTCCAGTTTTCCACAATGCTCAAATGGATGCCTCTGCTAGGGCTGTCATACTTTTTGGAATTTCCCAGACATAGCCGGTATTCAGCCCTTGTAAACAGCGTCTGGGCGGAAATTGCTTAAATGTCCGGGAAAATCTGACTGTATGGCAACCCATGTCAGAAGTGTGGATTTTGGCAAATTTCATTAATAAAGCTCAACAACTTTTGTGTCTAGATTTTCACTTTTTGAAATATGGCAACCCTACATTTGGGAAGCTTACAGGGAGGGGGCATGCTAGCAACAACCTCCCTCCCCCCCAAACTAGAAACTGGTATCCAGTGCTAGGGTGTCAAAAAGTGAGCCAGCAGTAAATCACACTCTTCAAATTTGGAGTTAACTCTTGGCTGAGTGCCAGGCCAAATAAACACAGCAGTTCATCTCCAGTAGGTCTTACCCCATGAATCAGTGGCTGAAAGTGCCCCCCTCCCCACAGTCATCTAAATCCCCTCCTCCCCAGGGCTTTCCCCCAAGCAATCAGAGACTATGTTTCATGCAGCCTATCACTGCTCCACCTGTTTCAACCCTCTTCTGATTATGGGAAATGGGGGTGGGGGGAGGGGAGCTGGTTGCAACAGGAGGGGGAGATACCCATGACTCTTCACCAACCTGACTAATCTCTGCATCTTGGTCTCCCTCCTCCCACCCTTCTGCTTCAGCTACTGTCTCTGAACTTCTCTCCGCCACAGACTCTCCCAGCTCACTAAACCCTGTTGCCTGTTCAGCTTTCAATATCACCTCCTCGCAGTCTTCTCCCTTTTCTCCCTCTGACCACTCATTGTTGTTCCATCACCACTCCCTAGCCTCTGAGATTTCTTTCTTTGGTGGTTCTCCACTTGGTTCCTCCCACCATTCCTCTGCGTCCAACCAGTCCATGACATAGGGTGCTCAGGGGTGGAGCATGTGTATTGCACGCAGCAGATCTTTGTTTCAGTCCCTGGCATCTCCAGGTAGGGCTAGGAAAGATTCCCTCCCTGAAACCATGAGAACCAGCAGTGCTAAGAATACTGCGATAGATGGACCATTGGCCTGATTCAGTATACGGCAGCTTCCAATGTTATGGTCAACTACTTTTGAGCATCCTGCCTAACAAGTGCAGATAACTCTATCCTCCATTTTTAAACTATCGAAACTATTGAGCACTCCAACATCTGGTGACAGTGAATTCCAGCAATTAATCTTGCACTGTGTGAAGAAATCCTTTCTTTTGCCTGTATTGAATTTGCCACACTCACCTGTGTCCCAGCTGTAATAATCATCAGAGTCTGTTGATGAGGTTTCTTCTTCATCTGCTAAGGAAGAGAATTTGGACATGTTGCAAAGCTCATGTGGCCTAACCCTCTCAGCCAGGTGCGGGAGAACATTTGGCCCTCCAGATGTTGCTGAACCACAACTTGCACCAGTACCAGCAAGCATGACCAATGGGACAGGGAGGATGAGAGTTCTACTCTGCAACACCTGAAGGACCAAAGGTTGCTCTGAGCACCTGCTCCAAGCATACAATTCTCCTCAGCTTAATGGGCTTCAAGACCCAGCTCCCAAAACTTAAGCTCAGAGTTATACAGCAAATCAATTTCATTCCAGATGTATTTATTTCCAAGGGTTAGGACCCAAAGAACTGTGTGAGACATGCTAGCTTTCAAAAGACTTTCCCCAGGAAGCATTGGAGACTGCTGTTGGAGAAATGTGAGCCCCAAAAGCCCCATTGGGCATATTGGAATTAGTTGCACAGTTCTTTGGATCCTGGCCACGATACCTGTCTATCAACATCTGAGAGGTTCATTTAGGAATCCTGAAAAGAAAACAAGGAGTGCTCATGGAACTACGGAGCTGGAAGGGATCCCAAGGATTGATTATCCAGTTTAACCACCTGCAATTCAGGAGTCACAGCTAAAGAATCCCTGGCAGATGGCCACCCAACTAGTGTTTAAAAACCTCCAATGAAGGAGAGTCCACCACCTCCAAGGTTATCCATTCCATTGACCCACAGCTCTTACTGTCACAATGTTATTCCTAATGTTTAGTTGGAATCTCCTATCTTTAGATTTGAATACATTGGTTCAGGTCCTATCCTCTGGAGCAGTGGCAAACAAGCTTACTTCACCTTCCATGAGATAGCCCTACAGATATTTGAAGATGATTTTCCTATGACTTATTTTCTCCAAGCTAAACATACCCAACTCCCTCACCCATTCCAGACCCTTAATCATCTTGGTTGCCCTCCTGCACATGTTGCAACTTGTCAATATCCTTCTTAAACCATGGTGTCCAGAACTGGGCACAGGATCCCAGGTAGGACCTGTGTTGAGATGCAAACCCATAATTCATGGAGCCAAGAGTACTGTATAGGACAATGTGGTCACAGTCCAGTGCCATCTCAGTGTCATAGGAACAATCTCAACAGTTCCCATCAAAGAACTGCTGGCATTAATGAGAGCAGAATGTATACACACCTTACATTTAAAGCACATGGCTCCCCCCAAAGAAAATTGGGAACTATGGTTAACTAAATTGCCCAGCATACTTAACAAACTACAGTTCCCACATTTCTTTGTGGAAGGTCATGTGTTTTCAATGCGCTTTGTGTATACAGATGTTTAGAAGAACCTTAAACAAATTCTGGTGTCGTGATTACCTGGTGGGAAATATGTTGCACTTTTGAAAGATAATTTTTTTTTGACAGATGGTCTTCTGATGGATGACCATTTGACAGATGGTCTTCTGATGGATGACCATTTGACAGATGGTCTTCTGACAGACGGCCGTCTGAGAGATGGTCTTCTGAAGGATGGTCGTCTGAAGGATGGTCGCCTGATGGATGGTCGTCTGAAGGATGGTCGTCTGACAGATGCTCTTCTGGCGGATGACCACCTTCTGTCAAATGAAGTTCTCATGACGGACAACCGTCTTCTGGCAGATGATCTCCTTCTGGCAGTTGAACTTCTTCTGTCAGATGACATCCCTCTTTCAGATGACGTTTGTTGCATAGATGGCCTTCTTTCATAAGATGAACCTCTTCTACCAGAAAACCTCTGGTGGTCCATGTTGACAAAGCCTCCGTGGATTCTCTGTGTAGCCAAAGACAGTCGGAGAAATGCCTCTGGAAAGCCTTTTGGGAAGAGACCACCAGCCTACAGTGTCATGTGAAGGGAGAACACTACGGTAGGCAAGTTGACACTGATGCCTAGTAACAGTTTAGAATACTAGTACTGTGGAATTCCAAGATTCTTGGAATCTCCAATGAACATAAGAACATAAGAAGAGCAAGCGGGGTCAGGCGAAAGACCCATCTAGTCCAGTATCCTGTTCTCATAGTGGCCAACTAAATGCCTGCAGGAAACCCACAAGCAGGATCTGAGCACACAAGAACTCTCCTCTCCTGTGGTTCCCAGCAACTGGCATTCGGAAACACCTTTGGAGGTGGAGCACAGTCATCATGACTAGTAGCCATCAATAGCCCTCTCCTCCATGAATTTGTCCAGTCGTCTTTTAAAGTCATCTATGTTGGTGGCCATCACTGCCTCCTGAGAGATCAAGGTCCATAGTTTTACTATGCACTGCATGAAGAACTTTCTTTCATCTGTCCTGAATCTTCCAACATTCAGCTTTATTGGATGTCCACAAGTTCTAGACACGTTGCAGGGTAATGCAGAAGCAATCCAAAATGAGCTTTTATTTTGGAATGAAGCCAGTTAGTCAATATGTGCTTTTCAGGAGCAAAAAGAATGCAATAGAAAAACAAAAAATCATAATCATAGATTGTGTGTGGACTACGTAGAAAAATCAAGTACTCAGGCTGCATATACCGTATTTTTTGCTCTATAAGACTCACTTTTTCCCTCCTAAAAAGTAAGGGTAAATGTGTGTGCGTCTTATGGAGCGAATGCAGGCTGCGCAGCTATCCCAGAAGCCAGAACAGCAAGAGGGATTGCTGCTTTCATTGTGCAGCGATCCCTCTTGCTGTTCTGGCTTCTGAGATTCAGAATTTTTTGCACCTTTAAAGCACCTTTGAAGCACACCCTCAAATAATTATGGGCACTGTAGTTTGTTAAGGGTTGCTGTGAATTGCAGGTCTGAGAGGTAGACTATAGTGCCTAGAATTCTTTGTGCAGCGAAATGTCCTTCAAAGGTGTGTATGCTGGACCAGCCTCCATAGATTCTAGAATAAAATGTGTGTACACAGCCTAACTAGCAACAATACTTAGGGCCTTTAGCAGAGGACATATCACTTGCTACTAGATTAAAAAATGAAGATGCCAAGAACTGACCCGTGGGTATTCAGCAACTAACACCTGTCTTCTGCTACTGAGCAAGGGTTTCCCCCCATGGTACTTTCCAAAGCCTGGCTCTGAAAGTGACTTGAGCTGGAATGGGGTGGACAAGAATAACTTTGGAGAGAGGAGCATGTCTGAGGAAAAATTAGTGGGTGCAGGACGGGTTGAGCACCCCTTTTACTGATCATCCTGTGTGAGCGCCTCTCCTTTCTGTTTGCTAATGTGTTGTTGTGTCCTATGTTCCACTGCACTTACTTCCAGGTACCCGGTAATTCCGTGCAGGACTGCAGCTTGAATATGGCACTTTTATACCTTGCAATTTGTGCAGAAGGGTCTAAAAATAAACTGGATAGACAGTCTGCAGCTTAAATGTCACATGGCAATTAGGTTTCCGTGCACCAGTGTTATGGGTGTGTATTTCTAGATGGCCATTGAAAGGAAGGGGTGTTGCTATGGCTAAATATATTTTTAGAATCCATACAACTCTGTGGCTTTGGAGTTGCTAGACTTGGCAGTCTAGAATACCAATCATTGGCCAAGCATCCTACACCCTTGGTAGCAAGTGGTTCAGATTTAGATTTCTGGCTACTTGTAAAAGAGCAGTAAAATTTAGTTAGCAAATTCATTACACACGCTCTTGATCTTATGTATTGTTCTGAGGTGGAAAATATATGGCTGCACCATTTCAGACTGTATTAGGTGCCCTGCCTTGCCCAGGAGAGTCCAGGAAGCTCAGGTGGCAGCTGGCAAGGGACTCATACCCCTCCCCGCGTTATATCCTCACAACAGCCCTGTGAGGTAAAGAGGTAGCGAATGGGGATTTGAACGTGGCTCTCCTAAAGTCTTGCTCCAGCACCCATAAAAATCCTTAGTAAATAAGTAGTAGTATAATAATAGCGCAACTTTCCTTTTCCCTTTTCTCAATTAAATTCCCCTCAGTAAAAATAAATATATTTATTTATTTAAATGGCCGAGCCCCGCCCCCTTCCTCAACGCTTCCCCCGTCGCCGAGCCCCGCCCCTAAGCGAGCCTCCGCCCCGCCCTTTAGCGCCGCCCCTCACGTGCTCGCGCAGTATTACATCTCTACAACCCCGCCCCTTCACCCTGTAGGAAGCCCCGCCCTTGAAGCCTGCCCTCTCAGCTCTAAGCCCCGCCCAATGCTCTTGCTGCCGCCGCCGTCTCCTTAGCAGGCCCCGCCCCGTCTGGGACAAAGTGTGAAAGGCGCGGGGAGAGATGAGGACGAGGGCGTGAGCTTTCGCTTCCGGGTTGCGCGGCGGCTGCTCGGGTTTTGCTTCCGGCGCCGTCCCGAGTCGGGACGCGGGGGGGGGCCCGAGCCCGCTCCTGTGGCAGCGGCTCCCTGAGGGCGGCGGCGGCGGCGTGACGGCGAGCGCGTCTGCTGCGGAGCGCGGAGCCGGAAGGCGAGCCGAGCCATGGAGCCGCGGCTGTGAGGAGCCCCCGGCCCGGGCCCCGCTCTTGGGAAGCCGGGCCGAGGCCGGAGCCGGAGGACATGGACAAACTGACCATCATCTCAGGATGCCTCTTTCTGGCCGCCGACATCTTCGCTATCGCCAGCCTGGCGAACCCGGACTGGATCAACACCGGCGAGTCCGCGGGTGGGTCAAAGCACGGAAGGACCAGGCAGGACGGCTGGCGGTGGGAGGGCAGGAGGGGGTCGGATCGGGTCTGCTCGGGGCAGCGGGGTGGCAGCCTGGAGGGACAAACGCTGCAGCCGCTGTGGCGAGGGGTGGCCGGCTCTGCAGGGAGCCGGAGGGCTAAGTGGGGTCGGACCCAAGGCTCCTAAGCGGCTGGCTGCTGCAGGGACCGAGGTGCTGCGCGCTGCGTGGTCTGTTTGTGTTTTGGAAGAAGAAGGGGGGGGGGCGGCGAAGTGCATTGGGAAGAAGCAGGGGAGGCTGGATCCAGCTCTCCCCACGAGGTCGGTTGTTGTGGAAATCGGGGCATCTAGACATTCACCGTGACCCGACACTGTTCCTGTGTTTGGGGACCGGAGGAGTTCGGGGTTGGGGGCATGGGTCGTGGCGGGGGACTCCAGCTCCCCAAGCAGTTGGCCACGGTGGGAACCAACGTGCTGGACTCGATGGGCATTTGGCTTATTTGTGTTTTGGAAGCAGAGGAGGAGCAGGAGGCGAAATACTGGGGCAGGCGGAGGGGGAGAAGGTGTCCATCTGGCCAGATCTTGCTCTCAGAAACCTAACCTTTGCCTAGGGTGATTCTTCGTAGAAAATTGCTGCTTGCTGTCTTGCCTGTTGGTGATTTTGTTAAGTCCTTTCATCATCCCCGTGGAAAGGAGGGATGAAACACTACCAAATAAAATCTGAGATTGGAGGCTTTTAGCTGGGAAGTCGAGGGAATCAGTGGTGCTGCAGTGGTTAAATAGAACTTCCAGGTCCAGAGGCAGTATATCAGAGAATATAGAGTACTGGGGCAACTTTAGAAGCGGTTTCCAGAGGCATCTGGCAGCAAATGATATTGGACTAGCTGAGCCTTTAGCCAGATCCAGCATAGCTCTTCTTGTATTTGGGAACAGAGAAATAACTCCTCACCCCTTACTACACAGAGTCATCAAGCCATTTCCTTGGACGGGTAGGAGATGCAATAAACCCTGTTGGGGGAAACCACTGATGGAGTGGGGTTTGATGAGAATGGGTGAAGGATGGAGCAATTTCATTGTTAAAGTTTCTACTGCATCCTTGTGCCTTTGAGGACTTTGGCTGCAAGTCAGTTAGCAAGGCCCAGAGGTTATCAAGTCTAATCCTCTGTCTGAAGATAGGTCCATCATGACACTAGCCCTCTCCAGTTATTCAACATCTAGACTGCATTCAGCTGCAGCTGAAAATCAGTTATTGTGTAGAATGTGAGCTTACTGAAAATAAATATAATGTTCCACTGTTTGTTGTTAATGGGAGGTTCTGCCTCATAATGTGTTTGAGAAATGAATGTGCAATCCTGGCATGGCATCTGTGATAATTTACAGAAAAGTAGGAAAACAATTATCCTAACAGCTTGGAAGGGCTGCGCATCAGATAAGCGATGAAAGGCAGATGACACTGGCGAATTATGTGAGTATAAATTGTGTTTAGGCTTGCTATTGGTGTATGCGCCTTGCGTATGATGGCACACTAGGCTTGCACAGATAATATCATTTTTAAAGGATCAGGGGAATGAAATTTGCAAACTAGCATCACTCTGGGTGGGGGAACAATTCTTCCTTTATCCATAAAGGGCAGTCAGTCCAAGCTGTTCCTTGATGTGGCAAGTGCGAACAGGGCTGAAAGTAGTGGTTTGGATCCAGAGTTTGTGTGAATGGAAACTGCTTGGGCAACAGAAGTTTCCTTCACTATGCATCCCCCGAAAAATGTTCTTTCCTGAGGTTCAGCTGGGCTGCCCTGAAATTTTTGGAGTATGGTGTGTGGGAAGAAAATTGGACAGAGACTGCACAAGCACAGAGATAGGCAATGTTGTTGGACTATAACTCCCATCTGCCACAGTAAAAGTGGCCAATGGCCTGAGATGATTGGAATTGTAGTCCCAACAATGTATGGAGGGCATTGCATTGACTACTTCTACCTAAAAAGAGGTACTCCTTGAGTTCTTGAAACCTTTTTTTTTTTTTGCATTATATTGCCCTGATAGGGAGTGAAAGTCAGAGGGGAATAGACAAGGGAAATGCATTACTAGAGAAAGAGAAGTTGAACCTGAAATAAAGGTTGTGTGTGTGTGTGTTGGATACCAAAAACTATCTCAGCTGTGGTCAGACAACATCTGGGTCACTTTAGACATGTACTTGCATATTTGACCCTGAAGAAATAAGGGCTAGTCTGCCATCTCTTAATTGTACTAAAGCAGATACATTGTTATGGTGAGATATATTGCTGAAGGAATTGATCCCCCTCCCCTTTCAGCTTGATGAATCTGAATTGGATCACTATTTGCTTTGTAAATGTGATAATGAGTAGCAGCCACTTGAGGCTATATTGGGATGTCAGCATAGGTTTCATTGGTGCTGGTGTTTAGTTTTTCTGATGCAACTGTAAATGCTAACCTTTTTGTGTGTGGGTGAACTTCCTGAAATAAGGACATAAATTGCAGTGCTAGAGGGTACAGCAACCAGAATAGATTTAATTAATGCCATGGAGTTCACCGCGTTGACACGCAGTTAAGTCTACCTGATACCAGAGGCTTACTGTAGTCCTCTGGGACATTTTATCCTCCTTTTTTCTTATTTCTGACAGTCTTAGTTTTATGATAGCAAGTAGCACTATTTCCTTGGCGTGCTGATGTTTGTGAATCTTGGGAAGTGCTGAGAAAAGGTTTCTTAATTCCAACAATCAGCTAATGAAAGTGTTAAGCACCCCCCCCCATTAGTCAGTTCCTTTTAAGGGTTGGGCTTGTGGGAAAGTAGAAGGCCTTCCAATGATTGTGTGTTCTTTGGAAGCCAGAAGTAGCCTTCTGACAAAGACGGACGACAACTCATTGTTGTATGTATGTGCCCATGTGATCAATGTGTATAGGATGATTTACAAATTTACTCTGATCAGCTTAGAATCTTATATTTGATCAATGGGAAAAGGCACTGGGAAATGGAGATGAGAGAAGCTGAGAACTACTGTAACCATTTAGTAAATCTGGGCAATATAGCTGTTATTTTTCCTCCCTTTGTTTACGTTTTCTTCTGATCTCTGCTTTGGAACTGCAAAATTTCAGTGTAGGGTTATGCTTCACACATTCTTTAGAAGACAGTGAGCCTCTAAAGTAGATGGTTGCAATCTTATTGTGTGTTTGTTGTTCAAGTTACATCGCTCCCTGTCCTCCAGATCTCTGTTATCATTTTCATATTTTCATAATTCGATTTGTCAGTTCCATCAGGGCCTAAATAAACCGACCACAACATACAGTGACCTTCCGGTCCTCAAAAGTGCTGTGAAAGCACAGAGACCATTCCATCTTTATGAGAGTAAATTCAAGGATTTGGGTCTCCTTACCTTTTGAGGATGGGCATTGCAAAGCAAGATGGTTAGCAGTGAGGCAGTCGTTGGGGACTGGAGCATGTATGGCCGCAGGCATAATAATTCACTCTCTGCAGGAGCTGGATTGCATTTTTTAAAATGCATCAAGGATGTCTCTTACATTGCGTGCTAATGTAATGTTATTGGCCTTCATGTTTTTCCTGAAGTTTAATGCCAGTAGACTTCGCTGTAGACGTGATTGTTTATTTAAATATTTTCGTTTAGTCACATTTCAATAGTATATAGTTTTTCCGCTTTCTTTGAGGCCTCCCTGTGGCAACAGCAGTTGCTTTCTACTCCTTTTCTTGCTTGCAAGGATGCGGTAGATAAAAACTTGGTAGCGTTTGTATCATTATTTGACATTACTATCCTAAATAACCAGCCATTGTTTTTCTTGGCAAATAAATAAATAAATCACTGGTTGGGTAAATTTTTGTGGAGCCTGCAAAAGTCAGGTATCTTGTTCTGTTTCTGTGTAACAATGGTCGCACGCTGCTTTTGACGTATACATTTCCACTGGGCACGGTTCAGCCATTGGATAGAACGCATGCAAACAGCAGCATGATTTAATTTCATAGCAACCTAAAATTGGGCTATTTCCAGTGAAATTGAGGGCACCCGAAAAGTGGCCCTATCTGGGGAATTCCCTGAGATCCCTGTTCTTTATTTAGACGAAACAAATGTACATCCCTTTTCAGCTGCCATTAATGGCTCTTCAAAGTGGTCCACAATAACACAACCAAATGTCGAAACAGAATATTTTTTTCCCATGCATGCACACACAAAAGCTCATACCAATAACAAACTTAGTTGGTCTCTAAGGTGCTACTGGAAGGAATTTTTTTTATTCGGTTTCGACTATGGCAGACCAACACGGCTACCTGCCTGTAACTACAAACAAATGTGTTTGTGAGGCCTTCACAATGACTGTTCCCATGAAGTGTATCCAAGAAGCATGTCCAAGTTGTTTGTGAATATTGCTGTTCTGCTGCGCAGGGAGAATTCCCAAGAAGAGAGAGATTAGCCTGTTCTTTAACTGATTTTTTTTTGGGAGTAACGGAATCTGTTCATGGTCCTGGGAGGCTGATGTTCACCTGAGTCCTCTCTCTACTCCTTCCTGCTGCTGTTAGTCAGATCAGAGATGAGGAACCTGTGATCCTCCAAATGTTCTTGGAATCCCAACTCCCATCATCTGCTGGCATGACCAATGATTACAGTTTATGGAAGTTCTGGTCCAACAGCATTTGGAGCACGGGTTATTCCCCCCCCCCCCACATCAGCCAGAGGAGGGTCTGCTCAATAGACATTGTAAAAGAAAGCAAGTTTTTCAGGTTAAACATTCTCCCTTATTTGTACTGTACTTCTCTGCTAGTCATTAAATATAAATTAATTTGATGCTTTGGCTGCACTTCACAAACCTTGCTCTGTTGTGTTTTTAAAACGTGTTACAAAGGTGCTAAATATCCTTTGTAACCTTAGCAAATCTTAAGCTTCCACTGATTTTTCTCAAACTCTGTACTGTTTAGTTGCCATTTTGGTGAACTTTGGTTTAGTTTGCTATTTCCCTCTTTCAGTCCTAAAGAGAGAGAAAATTAATAGTCTTAACAGCAGAAGACACCGCAGCGTATGAAAAGAACACTTCATACTCTTGCTTTGATACTGAGTGGACATCTGGTATGTTTCTGCTAAAGTGGCACAGTAAAGATTTTAAAGTGTGACTTTGTTCCAGTGGTAAATACTGTTGTGTCTGGGTGTAAAATGTGTGGTTTTAATACTCTGTTAACAAATTGTGTTTGTATTTGCATGCGGCTCTTCTACCAGTTGGTTCCCAGTTGGGTAGATAAGCAACACAAACTCTGAATTAAAAAAAAACGCCGTAAGAACAGCAGTTAAAAACAGTGGATTGAAACTTTTAGCTTTTTTGGATCCTGTAAACAAAGGATGGGGAGCCTGTGGTCTACCAGATGCTCCCACAATCTCAGACAATCCCAGACAATTGGCAATGCAGGCAGGGGCTGATGGGGGCAGGAGGCCAAATGCACCTGAAGGGCCACAGATTGGAGCATGAACAGGGGTCTTCAAACATGCTCCCTGCGTCATCAGATTACATTTCCTTTTAATCTGAGGGGAGTTTGCCTCAGTGCAGACTGACAAAATGGGCAAGGCCTTGCTTTTGACTAGGCTTTCAGCTTACTTTAAAGAAGTATGTTGCTTCTGAAGCTCAGCAAAACTGCAGGGAATGAGACAAGTAGCTTAAATAATGCAAACTGCCGCTATGGAAAAGATAGCTCATGGAACGCTAGATCTAGTTTCTTTGTTATTTCTGAACTATATGAAAGTATTTAGGCTGCAATCTGATGTGCATTTATCTTTGAACTAAGCTCCACTGAACGCAAAGGGGTTGCCTTTCTCAGCACTTTTTCCTGGAGATCTTTTGAACCTTACCAGGAATTAAATCGAAGAATGTGCTCTACCTGTGAGCTTCACTTAAGTTGTGTTGGACCACCATGATATAAATAATAGAATTGGGAACCTTTGGCTCCCCAGATGTTGGACTCCAATTTCTATTGACACTAGCCAGTGGGCAGTCAATGGGAGTTGCAGGGTTCAAAATTAGCAGGGTACCAGGCGCATTTTGTGCTTAAAGATTCTCTATTTGCAAGCACCTCAAAAAGTCTGGGTGTCATTTTTTGCGCCCGGCTGACACTCAAGGATTACTGAAATGTATGTGCTTTGAAGCCTCAAAGTGTATGTTAAGGACAGACAATATGTTAAGGAGTTTAACAATAAAGAGTACAGCGTGTTTTGAAAACTGAAGTATGGTACCAATATTTTTATTGTAAACACCAAATGAAACATGTATTAACAGCTTCTGCTAAAAATGTGATTTTATCAATTAGTCACTTAGCTGAATTGCGTATTAGTTCATGCTTATCAAAATAATAAATAAAAAGTGTTGTCGACCCCCCCCCCCCCAAGTGGCTACTAGGCATTCTGTTTTGGTGCCCCACACCCAGGTCCCAGAAGCCATTTGCCTCCTAGTTTTTCTATCCCAGTTTCCAACACTGGGAAGTTGTATTCCAACAACATCTGGAGGGCCACGGCGTCCCCATCTGTGGGTGCCTTTATTTAGGGCAGAGGGAAGTTGTGCAGAAGAGATGTTTTGACATTTTAAAGCTGTAACTTGATTGCTGGGAACTGGAAACACTTGTGAGTACTAATTGCCTGTCCCCGCCCCATAGCAAACCGCTTTTCAATGTATCAGAAGGGAAGCTTGTGTGTTTATGAAATCTCATAATGAATGCCTGTGCCTTCAATTATATTTCAAGCAGTAGTCAAGCAGCTGCCTTGGGAGCATCTGTTCAGTGTCAGCGCGCAACACAGAAAGTAACTGCGTTATACCTGTCGTGAAATTTAGATGCTAAATCCCTGCGGGTAACTCAGCAAAATGAGGAACGCTCACAACCACTTAGACTGATACATATTTTCACATATGGCCATATTGGCTGCAATTGATATTTCAGGCATGCCGTCGTGTTGACTTGTGTGCAGCTACTGTTAAATAGTAAACTTCAGTTGGCTGTGCAACTGTGAAATGTAATATTTTTTTTCACAAGTGACCTTGCTCCTCTTCTCATTTAAACAGCCCTGTAAGCTGAGATACTGTGACAGTAATAAGTTATGAATTTTAATGATGTATTTTAACTGCCAAACTAGTTTACTCACACTGGCATCTTCCAGCTTTCCTAGAGCATTTTCCATATGGACGGTTGGTAGTTTATCAAGCCGTTAATCAAAGAATACAGTCTGGGGATAGGTTGCTGTGCTGCATATTTAAAACAGGTCTATTACATAAAAAAGTTGCCTTCCTCTGAGTTCATTGGACCATTTCGCTCAGTATTGGCTGCACTGACTGGTAGCAGATCTCTAGGGCATGGGTAGGCAAACTAAGGCCCGGGGGCCGGATGTGGCCCAATTGCCTTTTTAAAAAAAATTGTATTCATTTTTCATTTTCGTTCATTACATACATCTCAAATTCTTAACATTTGCTGTATATTCCTCCCTCCCTCCCCTCCCAGACTTCCCCCAACTTGTGTTTCTGGTTTGTTTCTGTTTTCACCCGCTTTGCTATCTCTCAACAGAAAAAGTTATTAATAACATAACATCAAACCTTGAAAATATAGAAATAAAATTAAATACATCATCATATTTCACTATCTTCCAAACATTTTCTGATGTGAATAATGTGAATGTTTATTTAAATCCTGCCATCAAGTCTGTTGCCTTTCTTTGTTTCTGCAAATATAATATGAATGGTTCCCAATCTTTTTCAAAGTATCTGTTGTCTTTTTCTCTTAGTCTTTCTGTCATTTTTGCCAGTTCTGCATAGTTCTGCAATCGTCTTCTAAATCTGGCCCACGGACGGTCCAGTTATCAGCGTGTTTTTACATGAGTAGAATGTGTCCTTTTATTTCAAACGCATCTCTGGGTTTTTGTGGGGCATAGGAATTCGTTCATTTTTTTTCCTTTTCAGAATATAGTCTGGCCCCCCACAAGGTCTGAGGGACAGTGGACCAGCCCCCTGCTGAAAAAGTTTGCTGACCCCTGCTCTAGGGCTTCAGACAGGGAGCATTTCCCAGAGATGCTGGGGATTGAACTTTGCATGCAAAGAAGTGTTGGAACGACAGTGAGACTTGCTAGTCTCACTGTCCCAACTCCTGCAATTCTCAACAAGAAGATGCTCTACGGCTGAGCTATGGCCCTTCCTCAGCATTGCACCTTGCGTTTTGCACATTTGCACTTCAGAAGTAGGTGCAAAACAGCAGTTGTGTTTCCTTACTTACGGCATTTACAACTGGGGATATTCTCAAACTCCTTAAGTCTATAAATGGAATGTAGTAAGGAACAGAATGAAAAATCTACATTTGTGGTATTCACTTCAGCATTGGCTGCATTAAATGGGAAAGCCTGGCCACAGCGCATCATGCATTAGTTATTTCATGAGTCAATTACTGCAATGAACTTTATATGGGGCTCCTCTTGAGCTTGATCTGGAAGCTGCAGTTAGTGCAGAATCCTGCAGCATGATTGCTGATAGGAGTGAGACCTTGTCAGCATATAACCCCTGTGCTCCGAGATCTGTACTGCTTCTCAGTTGTCTACTGGTCCAAGTTCAGTGTGTCGCTATTAGCATATAAAGCCCTTAGCAACTTTTTAGCACCTGCTAAAAATATTTTTGTTCAGATAAGCCTACCCAGAAATCTGGAATGTTGACGTGTGCTTTAATGTGTTTTTAGGTTTTTGCTGGTTTTAATTTTTGAATGTTTTAACTGTGGATAGCTCAGTTGGTAGAGCATGAGACTCTTAATCTCAGGGATGTGGATTCGGGCCCCACCTTGGGCAAAACATTCCTGCATTGCAGGGGATTGGACTGCATGACCCTCGTGGTCTATTCTTGTGAAATAGTTGTTCTTAACTGTTTTTACATATCTTTTTTATTCTTTTTGTAAACATCTTCAATGCAGGTTTCCTTGCAATCAAACAGCATGCAAATTTTATTAAATAAATAAATAACAGAAAGTCGTGGTTTATTATGAATGAGCTGCATTTGCTTCACATTCACTCCTCCTGTGTTGCCGATGAGATGATAGCTTCCCATTTTGCCCAAACCAGGAATCGTGTTTATTAAAATCAATCATTTATTATATTTTTATCCCACCTTTCCCCTGAAGAGTCTTTGCCCTTGAGGAAGACCTTGGTCTGTACGCATTGGGCAATCTTTACTAAATTAAATTACAATATTTGAGCACCAGCTGGCAACCAGTTTCATCCTTTCCTCTTCAGAGTTATCAGCAGATCCAGAAAGGTTCAGTCACTGCTTTTTCAAGCTCATGCAGATCAGAGACTGGGACAAATGCTTCTTCTTTTTTTTTGTAAATAATTTTTTATTAATTTTCTAGCATAAATTTATACAAAATTTAACATCCAATTCTCACCAATTTCTTCTTTTGGACTTCCATCAGCGTGTCTGACAATTCTCCGTAATATCACATTTCCTCACATTTCACAATTTAATATTGCACTATATCATTTTTTAGCTTATCATATTGTTTATACAATATTTCTACTGTTACTTCTCACAAACTTCCTTGAAAACTTACAAACGTTAACTGTTTGTCACATATATGTTTAATATATTCTGTAAATTTATTCCAGTCCTCAGTGAATCTCTGATCTCGTCTGTTCCGAATCCTCCCTGTTAATTTGTCTAGTTCTGCGGGACAAATGCTTCTTATAGCCATAAGGAGGTAACAGTTGTAGTCCAGTTGTGTGATCTCTTCCCCAGCCGAGTGCATGGTTGACATCCTCACAGCAGATTTATTAAACGCTTTACAGTCAGCTAGATGGTTTCTGCCTCACCCTTGAGGAAACGTGGCTCTAATGAAATCTGTCTTCCACATTTATGTGGTATTGCCAAATAAATAGGAGTAATAAAGAGAAGACATTAAGTTGATGATATTGGTTCCTCCATCTGAAACAAGAGCAGCTGAATAAAACATTTAATATAGCTGTTGCCTGATAATCAGGTTAGGGTTAATATTTGGCATAAAAACTTAATTTTGCTTGGTTCTTCTAAACTAATATGCCTTTGAAATTAAGCATTTGTCATTACACACTTCAAAATGTTCTGTAATGCGTTGGTAACATATACTGGTGAGTGGCATTACAGTGAAGGCTCTCAGAACTCCTATTTGCTGGCATAATCTGCAAAGTCTATAACACAGCTCACCCTGATGTGCTTTATATAGTGCACAAAACCTTCTTCAGTGGTGTTTGCTTTGTAGCTCTTCTTTGAGCTGAAGAAATGTAAAATTTTCTGGGTATTACATTGTCGTAGGTAAAATGGTTTGTATTTTTCCTGAGTTCTCTTTGGTGAGCGCATATACATAGAAGGCCTGGAGATGTAAGGAAGATAACGGGATTGTCCTTTGATTTGTGTTGAAAGCTCAAAATAAAACTTGCACTTAATTTCTTGGCATACCGGCTGCAGCACATGTCTTCTGAGGTCATAGATCTTGCCAAACCTCTATAGGAGGTGACCGAGTTCCTCTTTTTCATTTTGAGATAGAAGGTTTAATTTGTATATTCTCCTGTTTTAAAAAGCTGTTTATACAATAATATATTTTAACTTTTGATTGAGAGCTTTGATTCAGCTGGTGGGGTGGGGGAGGCACCCAGATTTAGTAATAAAATGTTCTAGCATGATGCTTGCATTTTAATGCCCACTAAAATAAAATTATTGTTTTGGTGTCTCTGAGGAGGATGCATAGTTGAAACATTTAGGCAATTTTCATATAATAAATAAAGTGCCTGAAAAGTAGCAATTTAAGTCCTGTTTCTCTCCTTTTTCTGTCATCATTACATACATCAAAAGTATTGGAATAAAGGAAAGCAAATCATATGTAGCCTTTGGCGTTGGCTGATTCTCATAAATGCAGAAAATTGCAGACTGATTTTATTGCAATACTGTTGAGAGATTTTATTGCTTTAGTATGGATTCAGTCCTTCCCATTGGGTATGAATGGTCCCCCCCCCCTTTTTAAATAGGGTGGCCATCTCCTAATCCCATATGCTCACTCATAATATTTGATAAATCAAATGGAACGTCGGTGTTTCTAAGCCTGGAAACAAGATCTAATTGTGCGTTTTAACAGCCTTCTCCTCCATATTGTCAGGTTTGCAGAGGTGCCATGGTGTCCAGTGGATTGAAAATTTGAGACTAGCACCTAGGAATTTGAAGGTGCATAATCTCACCCACCCACCTACCCTATACTGTACTGCCAGTGATAGGTGTAGTTCAGTTAAACCCCACCCCCTTGTTGATAGGGAATTGATTTTGCATCTATATTAAGGACCAAACTCATGAACATATTACTGTATCTTGAAATGTAAACAGCAGCAAGAGGAAGTCTGAGTAGCCTCGTGACTGTAGGGATCTGGACAAAAAACCCATCTCCTTGGAGCGACTTCTTGCATTTCAAGATAAGCTTCCACTTTATGTCCTCGGAGGTTTCCCTTGAAATGTATGTAGTAGCTTCAGAGAGATGATTTTTGTCAGGTCTGCAGCAGGAAGGAGAGGGAGAGGTCAGCTTCTGTTTCACACACACACACACACACCCCAAGCATGCTCAGTTTTTCCAGGGACTGCAATTTTCATAAAATTAAAGCTTGTGTATTATTTTCATCCATGCAATTAATGCCTAGTTTGGCCCTAGGCCATGGGCATTGTATGTGACTCACTGTATGGTTCTTCCCCTCTCCCAACCCTAGTGGTCACTCTTCTTCTTACTGGTAGGTGTCCAGAAAGTACCATTGTCAATTCCTTGTTGAGGGGTCAACACAGCCAAGCATAATGTAAACCCAATAATTGCACCAGATTGAAGCGATTGGAAAGATCGCTTCCAAGAAAGATGATTTTTAAAATTATTATTCTTGTCTAAGCCACCAAGCTGCAGTAGACTGCTTACCACTGGGCAGCGACTTTCAGATTTTTCTGCAAATCATATGTAGCTTGATGCAGAATTGATGAGCATCAACCTGATGAGTGAACCAAAGAATCTTGGCTTAGATGTTTAGGAACGAAAAGGACTTGGAGGGGAATTTTAGTGGTCAAGACATAGACCCGTTTCTTTCTCTCTCTTGCTGTGTTTCCCAGTCTATGCATTTGTTCCCCAGAATATAAAAAGGTGGCGTAAACCTATGCAAGTTGTTTGTTGTTACTACGTAATTAGCTTAAAAGAAGTCACACTTCATCCAATTGCCAAGTAAACCTCATTGGAAAAATGTGATCTGTGAATGACTCCTGGCTTATTAAAAGCAGTTTCCCTTGGAGTCAGTACTTGCACATGAATAGGATTATATAAAACACTGGCTTGCATTTCTGCCAGAGTTAGGAAGAACTGTGGGTCACACTTTTCAACTTGGCCTACTTTTCTTCTTTAAAATAGGTAGCGGAGGAACTGTTCAAGTTTTCCTCCCTTTTTAATTTCTTTCCCTTTGATAGTCTTGTAACAAAAGCAGCTGTGGGTTGCACTAACTGGCCAACTGAGCTTCAGTGCTTTGAGGCAAAAGTTGCACGTAATTCTGACTTCTATTGCAATGACTGGGGCTTAATCCCTACTGTATAAGTGTTGTATTTGAAGAGTTGGGGTATGATAATCTAAGGCAGAGAAAAATGGCCATAGTGATCAAAAGCTTGAATACAAATCAATGAAATAACAAGGGAAGAGAATCCCATTCATATTTTAACTCAGGAACTCTTGCCACATACATGTCAACATTTTCATGAACTGTTTGAGCTATGCATGCCACTGTTGAATGTTGCCCAAGGTTCATTGGAAGAAATCCTCCATCTGAACAAAATTCTTGACTCAAGGTCAAAGTGCAACTTGAATTTTGATAGTTCTAAAAATGAGTAGCTGTCAAGTGTTACGTACAAGGATGTGTAGTCTGTTCAAAGGGATGGCTGTCGGTATGCAAGATATTCTGCAGAAGTTACATATTGCCAATGACTAACAGTCAGCTGTGATGGTTTTATTTTGAAGAATTTGTGGAATAGATTTGGCTGCTTGAGAATCTCTGCTTGCTCCACCCCCACCTCTTTTTAGCATTTTTTCATATTTAGTTCAGTGTTGAAGGGGCAGAACATCAGTCCCTCTCTACAGCTTCTCTATCATCCTTCAGTTCATTTTCCCCTCTACCATCCCAGTCCATACCTCGTGTTAGAAGTTAACCAGGCTCCAGGCACCTTTTGCGACCGACATGGGTCCAGTTGCGACCATGTGGAGATCTCTGGCTGCCAGGTTGGTAATTGGGGAAAGCAAAATACCATGTGGAGAAGGATCTGAAATATTTTTCTTGAAGCTTGAATTAGGTTTTTTTTCTGGATTGTTTTATTTGATGTTTTAATGTGTTGTAAACTGCTTTGAGATTTGTTATTTAATATATAAAGTGGTATAGAGATGATGGTGGTGATGGTGATGATAATGATAATAAACAACTTCATTGTAAAAAAGAGAAGGCAGCTGCCTAGCAGAGTGGTTGTGTACACAAAGAGGGACAGGAGAACCTGTTCTGAGCTTCCTGGAGGAGGGTAGATATGCTACTAGCAATTTCAAATTTTGCAAGGACACATGATAAGGAAGCTGGTGGGTTTCTGTGCTCAGCAATGCAATGGATTCTTCCTCCAGCTGGCTCCACTCAGTAGATGTTTTAGCCTTACCATAAAGTGCAAGGTAGTAGTTTGGGTTTTCTACAGAAGTATGGTGGTTTTCCCCATAGAGGTGCATGGCTATCTTTCATTTATGTCAGATAAGGTGAAGGTGTACTCATAGTCTATAAACAGGGCAAAAAGGCTAAATCTGCCAGTGGCAGCTTGTATTTATCCCATAAAATTCAATCTGACAACTGAGCCACAGAGGCTGGTGATAGATGCTGCTCTTCATAATTTAGTCCAGTCTTTGGTTGCATTTCCTAGTTGTGTTGGAGAATGCACACAGAGAAGTTGTGAGACAGGTTTTTTTAAAATATTTGTATTATTTTGATATGTTAAAATTGAAAGCTGGAATGGAATTGCTTTATTGGCATGCTTTATTCAATCTGCATGATTTTATTCTGAGTTCAGAAATTAGAGGGGCATTTACTTCCGATTCTTGGCTGTATAGCTGGGTCAGAGTTACTAGCATTCTATTCTTTTCTGGATAATGTCCCTGAAATTGGGCAGGCTTCACAGTGCAGAATGAGAGCTGCTGTACCATAAATAAAGCATCATATGAAGATGCAGCAGGAGCTCCACCTTTCACCCTTTTCTGAAGAGCTTCCCAACTCCTGCATCCCCTTCTCTGGGAAGTCGGCCACACATCAATCACAACGCATGCCTGCATTGGAGATGTCAGCCACTGGTAAGTTCATTTCATTCTTCCTTACAACCTTTCTGAACGAGGTGCCTTCCATATGTTTTGAACTACAACCCCCATCAGGCCTTGTCAGCATGGCTAATGGTTGGAAATGATGGGAGTTGTAGTCCAACAACTTATGAGAAACCAGCAGGTTGGGATAGTCTGCCATTTACTATTTGCCCATCTTTTCCACCTTAGATATTTCAGTTGACTTGAGACTTAACGCTCACAGGATGCTGGGTTTATACTGGTTCTGTACAGTGAGGTTCATGCAGAACCACTTTCAGATTTCCTCATGCTAGCCGGCCATTGATTCATCAAATTCACCACTGATTGCCTTTCCCATCATCTGCTACCTGGTGGGAGATGCTAGGGGTAAAATCTGGGACATTTTGTATTCAAAGCATTGCTCTACTACTGAGCTATGGCCCCTGAGGATGGATAGTTGCTATCTTTGGAGAGTTCCACCTGTGGGCTCCATTATGTATACAGTTGTACTTTGGATCCCAAATGCCTTGGTACTCTGACATTTTTGATCCCAAATGCCACAAACCCAGAAGGGAGTGTTCCTGTTTGCGAACGTTCTTTGGAACCCGAATGTCCAACGGAGCTTCTGCGGCTTCTGATTGGCTGAGGAGCTTCCTTCAGCCAATCAGAAGCCACGCTTTGGTTTCCGAATGTTTTGGAAGTCAAACAGACTTCCAGAACAGATTCCATTCAACTTCCAAGATACGACTGTGTTCCTTAATGTCTGTCCTCTTGTTCAGCACCTTTACAAGAGGCTATGAGGCAAGGTCACTGGTGTGCCTGGGCCCCATCTGCACAATGCATTTAGATCAACATCTTGCCACTTTGAACAGTCATGGTTCTATTTCCACTTCCAGATTTTAACCTCGCAAGAACTCTGTGAGGTAGTGACTAGCCCAGATTACCCAAATAGCTTCATGGCTGAGTTGGGTATTTGAGCCTGGGTCCTCCAGTCCAAACTCAAGGCTGGACGGCCGTAGTTCAGGTTTCTAGTTCAGGTTTCTCCCCTTACTGTATGGCTACCAGCTTCATCATGGCCTCCCACTTAGATTTTGTTGGTTTGGGGTGGACAATGTATTTTGGTGATAATTAGGAAAACATTTTTAATAATGCTGCTTTCTATTTTCAGGTAGTTCTCAACAGAGTGGAATGCAGAACAGTCCTGAAGATGAGAGTTCAGACATGATTAAAACATGTTGTCAAGCTGCTGATGACATCCATGGCCCCAGCGCAACTCATTACCAAGGAGAGAGGCAAACAAAACTGGAAGGTTCAAGAGGAACTGCGCCTGGGAGAGCAGAAGACAGCCAAAGTGTGTGAGAAGCCAAAAGCCTGGACTTCTCCACAATCTCGAGTTGTGTTGAAAGGAGTAGATCCATGAGAATTTGCCCAGATTAATGATGGGCTAAAGCATGTGGTGGAGGTGGTTGCCTGGTTCAGACATCACAGAGTTACTCCGTGGTTTGTTGGAGCATAAAAGACCCGTGAGCTATGGTGCTTGCTCCCTTCTTTTCCTTCTGAAGTCCTTCCCCGCAGAGGAAACTTACTAGTTTCTAAACTACATTTTCCTTGAAGCCCAGACAAGGAAACTGGTTAAAATGTAATCTTCAAATCAGGATCTGGTCCTGGTTTTACAATCTTGATTTGTAGGGCGTCTTGATTTTCTGGTTCAGACACCGGAGGAAAGTGCCGTTTAAGAAACCAGAAGGTCTCTACGGCCAGATGTACAGGAGGTGGAGTGAGAGAGGGGACTGTACACAAAACCTGTCGCTGTTAATGCTTGTTGATGCTTTAACATATCATGGTTTGTTGGAGGGGCTTTTTACATCTGAAGCAGGCCAGTGCATTGCTTCCATCCCCTTCACAAGCAAGGAAACATTATGCAATCCTTGCCTGGCTCTTGTTTCCCCCCAGCTTTGCCCTGCGTATGACAGCAAGAAGAATCTAGGCTTTTACAGCAGTTTGGCAAAGCCCTTTCCAACTCCCATATGAAGAAGGCTGCTGAAATACCATTCACAGATTCCCATAGAGTGCTTGCTATCGGCAGCAGTGGGTGGAATGAGCAGAATACTCTTGGGGTGTTCTGCAGAGCAATGCCTGTGAAAATTATGTGCAGATGGAGCGGAGCCTGCGTCATTGGCACGTGTGGTGCCAGAAGTAGCAAGACGACAGTGGAGCCCTGTGATACAGCAGAAGCATGCAGGACCTCATCCTTCTGGAAATGTGGGTAGCGCTAATGGGCTTTTTCTTGCCTATTGCAACAAGAGCTAGAAGTTTGCCTTTCGTATCCATTTCAAAAGGCATTTTCAGGACTGCAGACGCTACCAGACTTCAGTACATTTTATCGTTGAAACTACGTTTTGCAGCATGCTACCATGTCAGTTTCTTGACAGTTCTTCATTCCACAAAAAAACAGAAGCAGAAGTGTTGAGAGTGGGGCATTGCTTTTAGTCCTGTTCTCCCCGCACCGTGTCCCCAGGCTTGCTGGTACTGCTATTTTCCTTTGTGAACCCTTTCTAGCTCCAGAAAAAAGGATGCATCTGGCAGAGCCTTTTGCCCTTTCCTGTGGCCAAGGAAATGCAGTGGACACCGTCTAAGAAAGGGAACTTGAACAGTTTAGCACTTTTAACAGCCATAGTATGTTGCTTCATTTTCCAAGACAGCTGGCTACCAATCCCTGCCCAGATATGTCAGAGATGAGGAGCCTGAAGCCTTCCAGATGTTGGATTTCAGCTCTCACCAGCCCCAGCCAGCACAGTCAGGGATGATGAGAATTGTAGTCTAACATCTGGAAGGTTACAGGTTCTTGCTTCCCTGAGAAGATGTACAAGGTAGGTGAACGTGGACCACTGACCTGGTAAACTGGCCACTTGCCTGGCCTGGTTAGCAAGCTTCCTGACTGTATTTACCTAAATTAAAGATGTTGTGAGAAACAGACATTGAAATACGTCGTCGTCCCCCCAATTTCCAAAATCTTTATTTAAAATGTATATATTCAAAACTCTTAATGGCTGTGCCACGCTGGCTGTCGATTGCACTGCAAAATCTCCCACTTATATTTCAGTTCTTGCAGCTCCTGTTCTTGCATATCTTGTTTGCCTTCCCAAGTGTCTTAATGTGCCTACATGTCTTGGATTCTCCTTCAAGGTGTGCATTTAGTTCGCCTCTCTGTCATCCTCCAACAGTCTCCCCCCCCCTTTTGAAATACCTTTCAGTTGTTGTTCTCAAAAATCGTGTTGGTTTGGCATCAACACTGTTCAGAACTGGGTGTGTCAGAATCCGACAGAGGACCATCTTGAGATTGTCTCCCATGTGAAAAGCTTTCCCTTTCCTTGTGCATTGCCATATCTTCACTGCAGGGGTGGAAGACCTGTGGTCCTCCAGATGTTGAACTACAGTTCCCATCATCCCTGACCATGGTGACTGGTGCTCATTTGGAATGGGAGTCAAGCAACATCTGGAAGGGGACAGGTTCTCCATCCATTCTTTGTTGTGTCCAAATATAACCAAATGCAGGCTAGCTATTGTAACACTACTAACGCCCCAGTTTATTTACCTCTCCCTGGATGGTCTTTGCTGGCAATTTTTTTGCATGGCTTATCAGGCGTTTTAGTGATTCTTGGTGACAAAGAGTTGTTTACAGTAGTTAGTTGGACTGTTAAAATTAAAATGCAGATCAAACAAGAAAAAAAATCCAGCACTCAGCAGCAAGATTGGCAACAGATGTTTTTATAACATTATGAAAGTCTAAGTTTACGAGCAGATCAAGTGGAACAGAGCTACAGAAGGGCTATACTGGGGCCAAGGATTGTGTTCAGTAAAATTCCACTACTGCTCACAATGCCATTAACAGTTTCTTTAAAAATTGGGGCAGTGTATCCCTTACATTTTGGTATGCCAATTATTTTCAGTCTATAGCCTTGCTTTCACTCCAAAATAAATCTGTGATCTGTAGTTAAGTACTTATGGGTGGGTTATTTTTTATTTTTATTTTTGGCTTTCTCAAGAATAGTCCAACTTAGCAAGTTTCTGGAATAGAAATGGAGTCCCAGTTACAAAGTGTGAAAACACTGAATCTTGCATTTTGTTCGAAGTTCTTCACACACATCTCTTTAAATTTCCAGGGTTTCCTTTCTCCCATTCAGGTTAATTGGCTCTCTTTAGGCAGTTTTATTAATGTTGGCTCAAAATCTGTCCGCATTTTACACAGATAGGATTTATAGGAACTTTCCTTGACCGAAATTGCATCTTGCTGAGGCGTTATGTGTGCAGGGAGACCCATTCAGAAAAAGGGGGAGAAGGCCAAGGTTTTCTTTGGGTTTTGTAAATTGACTACTTTCTGACCCACTTATTTTTAAAATGGGATGCAGGAGCTAGTTCCCACAAAAGTGTGGAGTCTAGATGTCCTCACTCAATATTGCCTTGATTTTATGTTTTAAATATTTTTCTTTCTTGGCTCTCTTATTTTGAGAGTGGATCCTGTCTTGGGTCACATCCACAACATAGATCTAAAGCACATGGCTTCCCCAAAGAACTGTGGGAACTGTAGTTTCATCCCCCACAGAGCTACAATTTCTAGCACTCTTAAATTACAGTTCCTGAGATTCTTTTAGGGGAAGCCGTGTGCTTTAAATCTGCTTTACATGTGTAGATGTGACTTCGTTTCTAATTCTCTCATTACTACCTGTGGGAGACTCAGATGACATTTCTAGCTTGCCTTTTGGATCCTGTCATAAAACAGTTTAAAAGGAACAGGATGATAAAGAAAGCCACAAAATATGGAACCACCCAGAACCTGATAAGTACCATATTTTTCACACCAAAGGGCGCACCGGACCATAGGGCGCACCTAGTTTTTAGGGGGGGAAATAAAGAAACAATTTTTATTCCCCCCCCCCCAGCCCCAAAGAGCAAAGAAGCCAAGAAAGCGAGCGGGATCCATCCCGCTGGCTGTCTTGGCTTCCTCTTTAGCTGCACACAACCTCTCCAGCCGGGAGAGGCTGTGTGCGGCTTTGGCAGAAGCCAAGACACCGAGCGGGATGGATCCCGCTCACTGTCTTGGCTTCGTTTTTAGCCGTGGGGCTGGGGCGGGGGAAGCCCGAGCTTCCCTCGACCCCCGCCCCCGAAACAGGTCCAGGAGCGGCGGCAAGATTGCGTGCAACCTCGCCGCCGCTCCCGGAGCCTGCGGGGCTGGGGACAGGGGAAGGCCAAGCTTCCCCCGACCCCAGCCCCCAGAACAGTTCCAGGAGCGGTGGCAAGATTGCGCGCAACCTCACCGCCGCTCCCGGAGCTTGCGGATAGCTGCCTGAAGCCCGGGGAGCGCAACGGGAGTTGGCGCTGAGCTCCCCGGGCTTCAGGCTGCAGGCTGCTATCCGCAAGCCTTCGGAGCGCTCAGAAGGCTTGCGGATAGCTGCCTGAAGCCTGGAGAGCGAGAGGGGTCGTGCGTACCGACCCCTCCCGCACTCCAGGCTTTAGCGAAAGCCTGCATTCGCTCCATAGGACGCACACACATTTCCCCTTCATTTTCTGAGGGGAAAGAGTGTGTCCTATAGAACGAAAAATACGGTATGTCAGCCAATTGAGTATAAATGATGTTGACTGCTGAAACAGCCAGGTTTTCACAGCTTGCCAGAAGCCAAGCAGATGGGAAGCCCGGCAGTCAGTTGTCCTCCAAAAGGGCATTTCAGGGTCTGGGTGCCATGACCAAAAAGGCTCTGTCTCTTGTGCTTGCTTTGCCAAATGTAAGATGGGCAGAATACACAGAGCAGGGTTTTTGTTCTGAGGCAGCGTTGGGGTACCTTTCTCAGCCCAAGGGATGCATTATTGCTGACCTGCTCCTGACACCCGTTCTTGACTTGTGGTCTCTGAGGAGACCCACAAGAGGCAGATAGAAAGACATTAGGAGTCTTGTTTGGCCCCTCAGCCTGAGGTTCCCCACCCATTTTCCAAGTGCATAGCCCGGGGGTGGACTAGTTCTTGTGCTTATAGGGGCAGAGAGGCTCCTGTGTCTTTTCTGTGCTGTTGCTTGCTGTTACTAGCCACCTGGCACGTGCATTTTGAAGAGGGCAAGCCTTCAGAGAAGCCTTGCAAACTTGGTTCAAATGATACGACTTTTGACCCACTTGTGTTGGTCAGGAAGCCTGTGTCCTTGTTCCACAGAGTTCCTGTTCTGATGAAAGAGCTCTGAGCAACTGTGAATCGTGAGACCCTGCCTGTATATTTGTGTACGTGTGTATTAAAAATGGAATCATGTCGATGGTCTCCCCTTGTTGGGACAACTAACATAGCATGTTTCTGAGTTGCACAGAGCACCGCCTAGTGTTCATGTCTGGGGTTCTCCTTGGTAGCCTAACTGAAGGTGACTTTCAGACTTACGAGTACTTGCATGCATGTATACTGTCCAGGACTGTAATAAACACCATAAAGTCTGAGCAAGAAGAGTGTGTTGGGTGCCTGGTTTGAAAAACAACCAACCCAGTGTTCTGATGTGTGTCTATAGCAGATCCCTGTGTTAAATAGTCTCAATCCCTGCAGAACAGTATTCACTGGAAGATAACAATTTGTACCCTGCTTTGGTACAATACACTTTGAGGTATCCTGAAACTCTGGGCTATTTTGTGAAGCTAATTGTTGGAAGAAGACTCATTGTTCTTGTTATTATGATATTTATTTTTTGAGTTTTTATATTGTAAACTGCCTTATGATCATTGGATGAACAGCAGTATAAAACTTTAATAAATGCTACTGCTACTACCACCATGTGAAATTGTTAGATGTTTTTCAACATGGAGCAACTCAAAAGGAGAGGTATAGGCTGGCCAGATTTTGGAGGAAAGGGATCGATTTGGAGATATGTCAAGGTGACTGCTTAAAGCTGTAATATGATACTCCTTACCTATGAGTAAGCCTCTTTGAACACAACGCGGGTGGTGTCTGAGTGTAGAATTGCACTGTAAATATAAACACAGGGGAAGACTAGAGTATCGGATGAAAGGGGATTCACATGAGGGGCAGCTGGAGGGGGGGCAAGGGAATTAGTTAGGTGTCCTTTGGACATTGGTAGCTGTAGAGGAAAAATGTTCAGGGAAGAGCTAGAAAGAAGAAAAAACAATTGCAGAGGATCAAGTCAGTGGAAATGTCTGAACACAACCAAACTTAAAATGAAGACGAGAACAGAGAAACCAGCAAAGACCAGTGAGAAGTACGTCGGGACAAAACCAGGGTGGGAGGAAAAGAGGGAAATAGACAAATCATTTTTAGTAGTGTCCGCAGTAACTGATGGCTAAGCAGCTGAAAAATGCTCTCCTGCCAATGTTAGTGACAAAGCGAGAATCCGTTTGCATGGGGTTTAGGGGCAAGCTTGCTCCTCACCTATCCGTGCCCCCAGCCCCCAGGGCAGGTACCTCCCACTTTGTGAGATGTGGGCTTTCTGTAGTTTGGGAGCTTGCGCATGACGGGGATCACTTTACATATCTGCGTGAAGCTAAATATAGCTGCCTTACGCAGGAGCAGAACAGCTGTGTGGTCATTGTAGCTTCTGGCTCCGATGCCCCAGAGCGAGGGCCAGAACTTGTATAACTGGAAAGGTAGAGCTTGGAGAACACACTGTTGGTTCATGCAACAGGCTGGTTGCTGGCCTACGTCAACGGTGTCTTTAAAGTTACTTGACATCTCTCTCTCTCTCTCCCTTTCTTGGTGTGTGTTCTCCCCCTTGCAGCCTCTTGCCATTACGAAAACCCAACGTTCCGGATTTCAGTGGCAGTTGTGATTTGCCACAGTGCTGGTGTGTGTGTGTATGTAAATCATTTCTAGCTCAGTTCAGTATATTAGCTACGGGACAGGCAGTTAATTAAACTTTGTGCTAGGCAATAATACCCTTCTGCATGTGTCCAAATGCTACGCTTCGGTATGCAAGAGCTCAACAAAGTCGTCTTTATGCTTTCCAGAGTGCTGCCCGAGAGTGACTTTTTTCAGTGCCTGCCAGTTCTATCTTGTCTGGAGGCAAACGTTTGGGGAAATGTGCTAGATGCCCCTAAGTGGTAGAGGGGCTGGAATACCTTTAAATGTCATTGTGTTAAAGCCCAGGTGGCCATTTTTTTTCTCCTCTTGTAACTTGAAAGATCAATGTGCCGGATTGCCTTTATTTTATTTTATTTTAAAGTTTGATTTATTTATTTCATTTCTGAATCACTTCTCACAAGGCACCCCAAAGCGATTTACAGTATAACATACCGTATTTTCCCGTGTATTAGACGAGGGGTTGTCCAATACATGGGTAGTGGCATGGGGGGGGGGTTTGAAGCGGTGTGCCCGTCAGCCAGCCGGTTGGCGGGAGTGCAACTTCCCCTGATGCTGCCGCAGTGGGAAACGATTTAGGGAGTGTTTCCTGCCCACAGCTGTGGGGGGGGGGGGAGAAGCTGCTAGCCAGCTGGCTGGCTTCCCCTGATGCTGCTGCGTGCGGGAAACACTCCCTAGATCATTTCCCATGCGCAGCGGCATTGGGGGAAATTGCACTCCAGTCAACCGGCTGGCTGGCTTCCCCCGATGCCACTGCGCGGGGGAAACACTCCCTAGATCATTTCTCACATGCAGCGGCATTGGGGGAAGTTGTGCTCCAGCCAACCGGCTGCCTGGCGGGAGCGCAACTCCCCCCTATGTCACTGCACGCGGGAAACGATCTAGCGAGTGTTTCCTGCCCGTAGCTGCATGGGGGGAGAAGCTCAACAACTTTGGGCCATCTCCCCTTATTTTTTTAAAACTGAGCCCCCCAAAATGGGGGGGGGGGTTTCTTCTACATGGGGGCGTCTTATAGATGGGAAAGTGCAGTACATAAAACAATTGCATATGTAAAATCAATTCAGTTTGAAGACAGATACCAACCGGGATAAAGATTTTAGAAGGTTTGTTGAAAGTGGAACGTCTTTGGCAGGTGCCAAAACGCAATAGAGAAGGCATCTGTCTGATATGCAATGGGAGGATGATCCAAAGGGCCGGTGTTTCCAAGAGCATGAAGAATGGACCTCCTGATATGATGGTACCTGCAGGATGCCCTCTCCTGTAGAATACAATGATCGCTTGGGCATGCAAGCAGTGAGCTGATCTTGGAGGTATCCTGGTCCCAAGCTGCGTAGGGTTTTGTGCACCATATACCTAGCCTGGTATCTAATTGGCAGCTGGTGCAACTAATAGCAGTTGTAGGGCGGTTTGCATTGTGGACTGTGTTCCTGGAGGAAGTTTTGGTGTTCCCCATGGCACCTTACAAAGTTTCATATAAGCAAACTGGGCCAGCTCTCTTCTCTCCAGGAGCTCACACATGACAACAGCGGTCAACTCTTTTTGTGAGCAGAGTTGCAGGACCACACTAATTTAGTAATGCACACAGTGGTTATTGCGCAAATAATAGCTCTGTTCAGGTGTTTGCTGAACTGTCCTGTTTCCAGGGTCTCTGCCAGCGGTGAGCTTTGTGCGTTGAGAAGGAAGATCTGGTGGAGGAGTCTTTATGCATTCAGCTGAATAGTGGGCCTGTCCCTTAAGACCATTTGGCCAAATGCATGAAGATTATTCCTTCACACCTCCCACACACTGCCGATCGGAACAGGGCAATTGGGCTGGAGCTGGCCTGCGTGTGTGGCCACATTGAGACACTCTTCCCAACAGTGCTCCTTGTCTATGGCCTCCAATGCTTTTTTGCCTGCGTTTGTGGATCTCTGGAAAGGCACAGTCTGTAATGGCTGTGATATTTCCATGTCAGAGCATCTCTAGAGACTGACATGCTTTTACAGTGCAAGTGCTAAAGGAGTGTGATTTCCCATTCTGAGATACTAGTAACTTCCAAATGTGATGTTCCTTGATGCATCCTCAGTAAATAGCTGCTAGTTAAAGAGGGAGAAAGGCCAAAGAGTATTCAGATACATTAGAAATGTTCTCCTCATTGATGGAATAATAAGTCAGTCTCTGACCGGTGCATTCTGTGCCTTGATTTTCCTCTTAAGCAAGTGATAATGTGCTTTACACTATGTCTGGCAAGAACTGAAGGTTGTGGAGGTAAGATTTATGAGTTCAGGACACAAAAGTCTGAATATGCTTGCCTCTTAATCTGTAAACAGAACAACCTGCCCGAAGCTCATTTGAAATAAAGCCTCCATCTATCATGCTGTGTTCTGAATATACATTCTCAAATTACATCTTAAGAAGTCTCAACAGAAATTGGCTGTATTCAGAGCAATACTAGTAAGGTACAGATATAGGGAATACCTGCACCTCTCTGACTCTGGATATGGATATACATTTTCTTCTTAGTATTATTAATGTGGAGGGCTTTTTAAAGCATCCGATCTAAATGCAACCTAATGGTTACTCAGACAATATTATTACATTTTCAGACTGTGTGTGTGTGTTTTGAATGGAGTCCATATTTCCCTTGTCACACATCATTTTTCTTGCCAGCTATTCCCCACATGCCTGTTCATGATGCTTTTTAAAAAGGGGGGGGGGAGGGGATATGTTGTAAGATAAAGCAATATTGAGTAAAGTGAAGCAGTATTGAGAAAGTTAACTAAGATAATTGTGTATGAGGCTTAGTTATCACAAACAGGTGAGGACATCAGCTTGTATCTGGCCTGTGCCACTTCAGATGGATGGGGCGGGGCATGGGGGGGTTTCTTACAAATGGATGCACGGCACTTACTCTCTGTACCTAGAGAAAACATAGAATCATAGAATTGTAGAGTCATCTAGTTCAACTCCATGCAATGCAGGAATCTCATACATTCTCTATACAGTCGTACCTTGAATCTTGAATGCCTTGGCTCCTGAACAAATTGGCACCCAAACAATCAAAACCTGGAAGTTTGTTTTCTGGTTTATGAACGATTTTCGGAAGCCAAACGTCTGGCACGGCTTCTGTGGCTTCCGATTGGCTGCAGGATCTTCCTGCATCCAATCAGAAGCCGCACTTTGGTTTCCAAATATTTTGGAAGTCGAACGGACTTCTGGAACAGATTCCATTTGACTTCCAAGGTACGACTGTACATGGAAAACTCATACGTCAAGGAGAAGGTTTCTTTCATAGCCTCCCTGACATTCTAAGTATCTATGAATAATAATTGGTTTTTCTTTACAGCATTCCATCATGAGAGCTCCAGTTAGCAGTTTGAAAGGGTGCAGGCCGGGAACAATTGTACTTTATTGCCTATTTGTTTTTAAATCAAAGGATTTATTCTCTCACAAACATCTTCTGAACCATCTTTAGGCAGCAGTTCACCTCTTAAATCAAGCCGAGGGACAAAGCTGCCCAGTCTTTCCTAGGGACTAGAATAAGGAAGAGATTAGTTGCATCCTGTGGATGCAGTGCAGGTGTGGGGGAACATTTGGTGCTCTAGAAGTTGCTGAACTGAAACTCCCATCATCCCTAACCATTTGGCCATGCCTGATGGGGCTGATGGGAGTTGTAGTCCAGTGACAAGTGGAGAGCCAAAGCTGCTTCACAACTGGTGTAGAAGATCTGAAATGGTTTTTCCTCCAATGTTGTGTTCAAAAGCCACCTCCTAGAAATCCTCTTTTGCAAATTAGTGGAGGAGGATTTAAAACTGAATCTTTAGCATCTGTATTTGACAACTCTGTGAGGCAGGTTAGGCTCAGAGCTAGGAATTGGTCCAATATCACCCAGTGGATCTCGACCAGCATCCTAACCATTGCACCGAACTACCTCTTTTTTGAGGCTGTAGATAGGTTTGTAACTTGCAGGACAGCAGTAATCCCCAAAACTGCTGAGAATCTTTCAGATAAGTTGGTGAAAGTGGCTGCTGGAGACTAACTGATGTAATGCTGTTGACATTCTACTGAACTTTAACTGCTGTATGTAATTGTGTGTTACTGGAAGAACTTGCAGTGACCTTTTGGTTAATACACATAAACTGTCTTTGACTTTGTCTCTCTTGAACCTGCTGCCTTTCACTGATTCTCATTGGATGCTTGCAATTTCCAGTATTATGAAGTATTTTATAAAGTCTAGCCTTTAGTTCTTCTCCCCCCACCTCAACTGAAAATCCCCAGACACTGCCACCTTTCCTTGCAGGGGAGATCCTGCAACCTGTTGATCATTTTCTGGTGCCTTTGCCATACACCTCTTCCAAGTCTAAGGCTCCTGCTTCTTAGAGATTGGGCAAACCATGCATCCAAGACATTGGGTTGTAGCCAGCTAACTTTTACTCAGATCGATTAATTTCAGTAGGTCTACTCTAGGTTGGTCTACTGGGTACTAAGAGCAAAGCATCCCAGAGTTCCCTGGGAAGAGGGATGGATTGATTAAATCACTCAGGGAACTATTTCTCTGGGAGAGGAAATAGGGGTTTCCTAACAACTCTTAGCGCCCTTAACACTTCCCAGGATTCCTTGGGGGAAGCCCTGGCTGTTAAATTGGTATCATGGTGATTTAAATACTGCAGATGTTCCCCTAAGTATAAGGCAGCTTCCTGTGACTCTTGGTATGGCTCCATAGGACATATTTATTTATTCATTTATTTTATTTATGTACTGTGGTACCTTGGGTTAAGAACTTAATTCATTCTGGATGTCTGTTCTTAACCTGAAACTGTTCTTAACCTGAGGTACCACTTTAGCTAATGGCGCCTCCCGCTGCTGCCGCACCATCACCACAGTGATTTCTGTTCTCATCCTGAAGCAAAGTTCTTAACCCAAGGTACTATTTCTGGGTTAGCGGAGTCTGTAAATTGAAGTGTCTGTAACCCGAGGTACCACTGTACCACCCTTTATCCAAAGATCCCAGGCTGGTGTACAACATTCAGAACACAATAAACGGAGCATAATAAAAAACATAATACACAGCGTAATAATAAAATAATCATAATAACAGTCCCCTGCCCACATTTAATAGGCCGTAGATTATTTAATGGCCAAAGTCCTGGGTAAAGAGCAATGGCTTTGCCTGGTGCCTAAAGTAATATAATGATGGCGCTGGGTGAGCCTCTTCAGGGAGAGCATTCCACAGTCGGTGTCCGGGGCTCTGCTTCCTCCTCCCTTGGCCATAGATAAGCAGTACAAAGAGAAAGCAGTCTCTTACTAGTAACAGAACTGTTTAATGAACGCAGCAAAAGAACAAGCGTCCCTTCTCAGAGTGCAGGTGCTCCCAATTCCAGTTCCACCCACTTCCCTCTAGTCACTTCCGCCCTCTCATCTCCTAGCCACCTGATCTCTTAACCATTGAGCCTTTTGCGCAGTTACCTTAGCTAAACTCCTAGCCTTGGGACTGAGAGGCTGCACATCTTCCAGTGAGAGAGAGTCTGCTAGCTCACTCTCTTCCCATTCTTCTTCTTGCTGTTCACCTCCCAGTTCTGCCCAACTGTTGTCTTGCAATCTGTGCCCCTCCACGAACCATTGTTCCAAATCAACACTACTCCACTGCTCCCGTGGAGTTTCAGGATCCTGGCCATGAGCAGGGGGAGGGGGAGGCTCCCACCGTTCCTCACCAGAGTTGTACTCCTCAGCCTGGTCTCTGACAGTCGGGGAGCCACCACAGTAAAAGCCTGTTCTCATGTTGCCACCCTCCAAACCTCTTGGGGAGCAAGGACATGGAGAAGGGCCTCATGACAAGTGCAGGGTTTGAGTTGGTTTGTATGGGGAACGTCAGTCCTTAAGGTAATGAGGTCCTGAGCCATGTAAGGCTTTATAGATCAGCACCAGCACTTTGAATTGGGCCCAGAAACTAATTGGCAGCCAGCTTGAATTGTATATGTATGGAGTCAATAAGTAAGGTAAAGGACCCCTGGACAGTTAAGTCCAGTCAAAGGCGACTATGGGGTTGTGGTGCTCATCTCGCTTTCAGGCCGAGGGAGACGGTGTTTGTCCACAGACAGTTTTCCGGGTCATGTGGCCAGCATGACTAAACCGCTACTGGTGCACGGAAGACCGTGATGAGTGCCAAAGCGCACGGAAACGCCATTTACCTTCTCACTGCAGCGGTACCTATTTATCTACTTGCACTGGCATGCTTTCTAACTGCTAGGTTGGCAGGAGCTGGGACAAAGCAACGGGAGCTCACCCTGTTGCGGGGATTCGAACCGCCGACCTTCCGATCAGCAAGTCCAAGAGGCTCAGTGGTTTAGACCACAGCGCCACCCACGTTACCACCAACTGTAAGAATGACTCTTACTTGACGAATGACTCTTGTTTAGGGCCCATCTACATCAGTATTGGCCACAGTGACTGGCAGCAGCGCTCCAGGGTTCCAGACGACTCTTCTCCCCAGCCCTACCTGGAGATGTTGGGAGTTGAACCTCAGCCCTTCTGCAGGTTCTTCACCACTGGACTATATCCCTCCCCCCCCTCCAAGGGAGCTGTTTTATGCATTCACCTTTGCCTCCTAGCATTCTTGGACCCCTTGAAGTTCCCTTCCCTCTTTCCTATTTGTATACTCTTCAGAACAAGGGATAAGGCTGTCTTCAGATGCTGCTGCATTACAAATTATTCATCACGATTTTTGTTCTGCCTTTGGGGGGTAGGAGGGGTGGCACTGTTAATGCTGTGCTCTCAGCCCTGAGCCCGTCTGAATAATTCAAAGGTGTTAAGAAGTGGGAGAAGAGGCAGGTGCCACTGTCTGTGTTTTTCCTTCCTTTTTATTGTAGGCACTTCCTTTTTTTTTTTTGTTACCTAGGAAACCAGCGTCGGCTGGCATGTTGATGATCAGGTGGAATCCAAAGTAGTTTCAGCTGTCAAAGGTATATTCCACCTCTGTGAAATTATCTCTGCTGATCAATTGAATAGCCCAGGCTTTTATCGCCTTTGCTAAGTTATGGACACCTTCCCTCTAGCTCCACTCCTCCTTTCTAAGTTTTGGCCTGAATTTGCAGTCCAAATGCATGTATATAATTATCTCTTTGAAATAGTGTCCGATGTTAACGGGTCCAGCAATGTGTCTTAATCGGAGTTCTAAGACAGGAAGAAAAGCATTGATGGCCCTCTAAAGGTGTTATGCAGACATGATAATCCCTATTCACATGAAAAAGAAATTTAGAAATGCTGGGGTGTAGGAAGTCATATTCGTTGACTCCCTTGGCTCATTCTTACAATCAGAGTTCATCTCCGACTGCCTCCATCAAGAAGGGATGGGGATGACTTTCACTGTCATCTTGTCTACATCGGAGTCTTGGGATCATCTAGAACAGGCACCCCCAAACTCGGCCCTCCAGATATTTTGCGACTACAACTCCCATCATCCTTAGCTAACAGGACCAGTCATCAGGGATGATGGGAATTGTAGTCCCAAAACATCTGGAGGGCCGAGTTTTGGGATGCCTGATCTAGAATATTCTGGGTCAGTCTTTTCCATTGGGCTCATGAAAGATTGTCTTTTATCTCTTTCAGTATTTTAAAATGATGTGGTGCCAATGACAGAACTGTTTGAGGAGTCCTGGCATTATGCACATCTCTTAACTTGGTGGTGTTCGCATGGTTAATACAGCCATTCTGTCTTATGCCCCACCGTGTTTGTTAAGATATCCTCTGTTGCCTAGCTGACTTTCCCTCCGATTCTCTTAGCCTTCTAGTGAGCCCCTGCATCACACACAGGTGCTGTTTTTTGTTTTTATGGAATTCTGAAATCCACCAAAATAACACAGTGTTACCACTGTGTGAAAGGGATGTTTCAAAGAGATCCTGAACATAGCAGAGATTGTTGACCTTACCACACCCCTTTGATTTAGTTGCTGAGTCAGTCCTCCAACTGTGTAAAAAAACGGGAGTTGAAACAGGCTAATGAGTTGTTATCCCAGATACCCCCTCAAATCATGTTCCTGGAAATGTGCATTGATGTTTGCAAGGAAGGTGTGTGCATGCAAATAATTCAGGGAGAACTTAATTAATAGTTACATTATGAATTAGGGGCAATAAGAGAAGTGTCGGCTTTAACCCAAAAGAGAGAGTTTACTTTGGCTCAGCAGCTGCCCATCTGAGGATGTTCAGTAGTCACGACTTCTTTTGCCATTTACTTCCACGTCTTCCTCCTGGCACCTGGGTGGTGGACATTAGATACTACCAATTTTAGGTGATGATGGGTGGCTTGTCTGTTGCTACAGCCCGAGCCTTTAAAGTTAAGCTAGGTTCATTCCTCCCTGCAAATTCTCACCTGCAATAACATTCCTGTTGGCCAGCATAGGGTCCACGGAGACTCTGCTGGCTGCTTAGGTCTCCACATGTTTAACTGAGTGGAAGTAAACAAGCCGTCCTTTTGATGCTCCCTATGGAAGAGATTCCACCAACCTCCGTTCTTTGCAGAGTTAAATGGAAAACAGAGAACACTCTTGTTTTTTTTCTGCTGTGAATTCATCCTGCTCTTTCTAGGAAGGAAAGGCTGCCCTCTCACGCAGTTGCTCAGTTATACCGTAGCCCGGACAATGTTGTCTTTTGAGAATCGTTGTCTTGAAACAGAGGTTGAGTTGTCACTACCCTACCTTTTACAAGAATGTTTGGGATTCAGTTTCCCATACAGAGATCTATGGCAGGGCAGTGAATGGGCCTCTTTCTCTTCAAAAGACAGGGAAATAATTTGTCACAAGTGGTTGGCAGGCATTATTCCGTTTGAGGGGGTTCTTTTTGTTGATTCTTCCCATAAACCCTGAAAAGTTTTTATTATTATTATAAAGCTAGTTGGTAACATTTGCATTAATTTTATAGCAATTACAGGCATGTTGTTTTTAGTTTCCTTGCATAGGCTGTAGCTTGGGGTGTATATGGCATTTGCAGGTTTCCCTATAAAGCAACCCCCCCCAAGAGTAATCCTGCACAGCAGCTGTGACCCAGCAGTTCCAGACCCCTCCAGATCTCCTGTCTTGGATTGCCAAAGAAGTCCAAATTTGTGTCTTACAAAAGCAGGTTTACTGGCTTCTTTTGATCTCTTCTGAGGAGGGGAGTGTAGCTGTTGATGGTTTTTGTTCAGTTTGATAAAACTATATTAGAATGAGACGTGCTCAAATACACGCTGCATAATACCTGTGCTCAGCGGATCTTGTGGATCTGGAAAAGTGATTCAAAGGATCAGGCAATTGGAGCATCTTCCCTCTGAGAAAAGATTAAAGTGTTCGACATTTCTTAGTTCATTTCAAGTCATGGCGGCGGGGGGGGGGGGGATGAAGACACACAATAGGGGAGGGATGGGGGAGCCCCATTTCCCATCAATCCCAGTAGTCAGGCAGTCAAGTTGGAATCCAGCAGTGTCCAGAGTGAGACGGACACACTTTCCCTGCAAGTGGGACTTGTAAAATATGTGTGATACTGAGAAAGTGGGTAGAGACGATCTGTCCCTTTCCTACGAAATAAGAACTTGGCAAAACTGATTCCACCCAATCTAAACCTACTCTGTGTTGAATGGCCTATGACAGGGATCGGCAACCCGCGGCTCCGGAGCCACATGTGGCTCTTTTACACCTTTGCTGCGGCTCCGGGGCAGATACTAGCGAGGGGAGGAGGCACATTGTGCGCCCCGACACTCCCCACTGTGGCGGCCGCTGTACTGGCTGTGACATCGCATGGGGGCGGTGCGTGCGTTAGTCACGCACCGTCCCGACACCACCTTCCCGCCCGCCCGCCCGCTACATTGTAAGGGGCATGTATGCTGGTCACTGCATTGAAAGGGGGCATGTACGCTGGTCACTGTTTTGAAGGGGAGTGAAGAACACACATACACAAAAAAGGTAACTTGTTAATTTAACGTTTATTTCTATGAGGAGGAGTAATTCTGAGGGGTCAAACAAAGAAATAATAAAAAAGTGACAAAAAAGTTATTTTTATAATGACAAGTTTTGCGGCTCCCAGTTTTTTTTCCTTCGGAAACGGGTCCAAGTGGCTCTTTTTGTCTTAAAGGTTGCAGACCCCTGGTCTATTTAAATGTGAAGGTTCATTATTGTTCCACAAGATGTGTATGTCTTTAAGGGCCAGAGTAAATAACGAGACCCAGTTTTACAGCTGTGAAACAGCATAGCAGGTGCTGCTAAGTTGTGTTAATTAAGCTGTGTCAGCAATTGGGTATAGTATATAAAGAGCAGCACCTAGCTCTCTCAGTACCCTGGGGGTTGGTTTGGTGGATGGGTCATGCTTATTGATATGTTTAGTGTAAAAGGAGTTTTTGTTTTCGTTATTAAAACCTTGTTAAAGTTATTTTTGAGTTCCTTGTAATGCGTGGTCTCCCCAGCAAGCTTTCTGCAGCACAGGTAAACTGCAAATACCCAACACTCTAACCCTGGCCCACAACCTCATGCATCCCCCCTCCCAGGCCCACTAAGGGTCATTTCCCCCCTTTTCCCTCCCTCTACCTATTTCTTGCCCAGGCCCCTGGTTGGCAATATTGCCATTCCCCAGGCCAAAAACATAAGAAAAGCCCCGGTGGATCAGGCCAGTAGCCTTTTTGGTTCAGTACCCTGTTCTCACAGTGGCCAACCAGATGCCAGTGGGAAACCAGTAGGCAGGATTCAAGCAGAAGAACACTTCCCTCCATGCAGCCCCTGCCATAGTTTCCAGCAACTGGTGATACCCAACAACCGACACAGCTGCCATGGCTAGCAGCCATTGGTAGCCCCGACAGAACATGCTCATTCCTCATCTGGGACGATAACCCCAAACCATTTTATTGAATACTGCAACTTCTCACACCGCAGAAAGTAGGGTCGGAAATAGTGAAAATGCTCATATTTGTGGGTGCACAGGAGCTAAGTAGGATTTGCAAGGTAATTGGTTTCAACTTGTTAAACCATTTGCATCTGGAGTACACTAAGTGAGATTTGTTCAAACGAGAACGCTTTGCTCTTCTAGCTAACAAGAAGCACCTGAATTCTGTGCTGTAAACACATGCAGTCGTGTCACGCTGGCCTGCTCCTTTCGTGAAGGCGGCTAAATTGAAATAGATCTCCCAGCGCCAAGCGAGGCGTATTAATTGCACAGCCTTATTCTATTATCTTTGGCCTAATTTTCCGGAAAATGAAGGCTGTGCACTGTGGCAAATGATTAGGACATTTGTAACAATCAAGAGTAGCCTTTGCTGTTATGTGAGGCATTTAGAGCTGTGTCAACTGACCTTTTCTTTTGCCCACAATCTGTGCAGCTCTTTTTGGAAAGCTTCTGGTTTGAATGGAAAATGCGCAGCTTGAAAAATTTCACTAATTTCTACCTGCAGGTGGTATCTAGAACAGGAGACCCCAGGCTGCCAGCCTATAGACCTTGCATTGCAGTTTATAGCCAGCCATACCCAAATTCCTACTGTGGACAAGTTGTTGCTGGAGGTGCTAGTGGCAAAAAAGGGCAGGGATATGTGGAATCTGACAATTCCAGACTGCTAGCTTTGGTTGCAGGGAGGCAACATCTGCCCTGTGGTGAACAAGCAGATGAGCGTGAGGATTGTCCGTGTTGATGCATTTGTGATTTGGTGGCCTCTGTTACAGACTTGCCTGAGCCCATTCTCAAGAGAATTCCTTAACACTGTAACTGTGACATCTGAACAGTGACTATTGTGTTTGCCTGTGTGCATTTCCCGCAAACAGACAATGACTCTGCCTGCAGGTGCTTTTAATCCAATTGTGTTATAGTTAGTCTTAAGGGAGGAGTCGTTAAACCACACAGATCACAAGGCCTTTTTTTCTCCCCTTCAGTGTTAAACCTTTTAACTTCATGCCCGAAGGTGAGTGGGCAGCAAGTTGGAGCTGAGAAGAAAACGTCCTCTGCTTTGCAATGCATCAGTTTCCTGGGCTAACCATGCTGTCTAGACGCACTGATTCTTTTTTTCTCTGTCTTGGGTCACTCTTGCTATCTGCAAGCTTTATTCAAGTTGAGGATGGGAAATAGCACAACCATCACATTAAATGTTCATAGTGATTTTAAACTGTATTTTTAATTCTTTTTATTTATTACATTGTATTTGCTGCATTCTGTGGAATTCAAATTGCAATACAGTAAAATGCAAATGAAGCAATAAAGTGAGACTGAAAATCATACAGCATCTAGCACAGCACAGTACAATTGCTACAGTGGACAGAAAAATTATCAAGTGGCCCACTGAGGTGCTCAGGAATTTTCAGATGGTCCATGGAGGGGAAACGTTGGGAGCCACTGATCTAAACTTTCTACAAAATGGCTACTAGTCTCTTGGTTCAGAGGCCATGTGCCACACAATGTCAGCTGCCAGGTCGCAACAATGGCCAGAAGGGCTGTTAGCTTAATCCCCCCCCCCCGAAATATCTGGGTGGCCATTGTAGGGGGAGACAGAATTGACTTTTGGTGTGACAAAGCCAGGGCTGCTCCTAACTTCTTGTTTTGAGGAAGCGGGTGAGGACGGGCAGAGAGAGAAAAAAGGCACACCGGTTAATGGGTTCTTGTCTTGTCGTGTGTGTCGTTTCAGGTGCTCTCACAGTTGGCCTTGTGCGACAGTGTCAAACCATTCATGGACGTGACAGGACCTGTATTCCTCCACGGTTGCCTCCTGAGTGGGTCACCACCTTGTTTTTCATCATCATGGGAATCATTTCACTGACTGTCACATGTGGCTTGCTAGTGGCTTCCCACTGGCGAAGAGAAGCAACTAAATACGCACGCTGGATAGCATTCACTGGAAGTAAGTCTGCCTTTTGGGCTCCGGAGTAGATCTGGCAGCAGGCCAAACCTCTGGGAGTCACCTTGGCTTTTGGGAAGTCAGCAGAGGGGAGCACCTGTGTCTGAGATGCTTCCAAACACCTTCCTCGTAACCTGAAACCCCATGTGGACCCTCCTTTCCCTGGCAGGAAGCTGAAAACTCTTCCCTGTTTTCAAGAAACCTGCATGTACTGACTCCTTCTCCAGAATCTGCCATTGGTTTCTGTGACCTGAAAGAAGGAAGGGTTTATTAGATTTTATATTCCCCCCAGGGAGGTCTAGGTAGGATACTTTCTGAGTTTGGGGGGTGAGGGGTAAGGCTCTTTTCTCTCACACACAACTAGGTTGCAGTATCCTAGTTTCGTCCCTACTGCTAAGCCTAATTTGGGTTCCCCTGTCAAAGGTCAGCACGCTAACAGCGGGGGGCATGGCTGGCTGAGTGAAAGTGAAAAGGAACATTCCACCGGGCAATAGTTCAGAATTTGTCCACTCCCTTTTCAGAGCCACCTGAGCCCATGATCAACCACAACATCTTGTGGCAATGAATTTAATACATTAATTACTCCTCCCACACAGCCAGCCTTTAAGTACAGCTTTGTGCAGCCCATGAAGGTATACAAGGGAAGTCTGCAAGCCCCTGCTGTCCAGATTAAAAGGTCTCAAGGCAGGGATGGCGCTGTTTCCCTCATCAAACTCCTTCGTATCCAAAGCAGAAGCAGATTTCCCCTGCTCTGGTGCAGCTCCTTCTTCAAGCCCTGTAAACCAAATATTGCCTACTTCACGGAATGCTACTGAACACGAAACTCACTGTGCCACACAGGATCCAAAAAGACTTGCTGTCCATGTTTGCAATATTCACTTAGTTTTGCCTACAAGTCAGGCTCATCTGGCAACTTTTTTTTTTTAAAGAGGCGCCTGTTAAGTATGAATGCAGATTAATAGCAATTGCTGCTGAGTTACACAGTACTTGCACTGGTGGCTGGTGACTGTTGGCGCTGGTGAGGCATAAGGCAGGGAGACCAGTGGTAGGTGGAGTCAGTGCCAGTGATAAGCAGAGCCAATTACTTCTGGTTTTGCCCCTGTCCTTCTCCCTGCTGAGTTCTACAAGGAGCAATGCTGAAACTGAAGAGGAGGAAGTTTACAGCCTGTGCCACCTCTTGAACTGGTTGCTTAGCAGTTCTTGTCTTATCTGTAAGCCACTTGAGTCCCATTAAGGAAAAGGTGGGGTATCATTAATAATAATAATAATAATGGGCTGCTTGAGGGCACACTGAAGGTGGTTGGGCATTTGTCCTTATGGACCAGCCTCCACTGAGCATATGCAAGCTGTCTTTGATCAAACCTAATTCTCACTCCACAAGTTAGAACTTACCCCATATTCACAAGCCATCAGTCACTGTGGGCTAGCAGTGCAGGTTGGGAAATTTGAGCTGGAGTGATCTCCTTTCACAAATATCTGCCCACCCAGGAAGATCAGAAATACTGCTTTCCATGAAGCACCCTTCTCCAAACTATTGTGCATGTTTGGGGGTTGGTAATTGGAAGCTTATTTCTTTACGCAGACTAATTATAACAGATAGGATCCGTTTCGAAAAATGGAGTAGGTGCACATGGATGTATTAATAGGATTGCTTTATTCCCTGCTTTTTGTTCTAGTCAACAACAGTTTCACCTATACCAGAAACCAATTTTCTGCAAGTGTCTGAGCCTAATCTACTGCAGGATTTTGAATATCCCCAAATAAAAATAATACATTATCTAAAAGACAGACTCAGAATTCCCTGGGCAGCTGCATACAGTATCACTGAGAGCTAGCGTAAATAGAAAAATGGATAAAAGGGGAAATGAGGCATTGTGGAGTTTTGGGGGTTCATATTCACCCTTTTTTTTAAGTAATATACTTCTGCAAGCCTGAGTTTGCTGAGACCCCCTTCTAAAGGAACATCAGAAATGGAGTAGAAATGTTGGAGGAGAGGGCAGTACTGTCAGTGGTGCAGAGCTCAGGTGCAGAGTCGGCCTTTCTCTGAATTCTATTTGCTGAGAGAGGGGCTCCTTTTGCCCTATTGCCCCATGGTTGGCTTGCCAGAAACGTCTTGACTTCTGGGAGGCACTCTGGTTCAATGGTAGAGCCACCCAACTCGGATTCTCTACTTTGCACGCAGAAGGTCCCATACTCAGTCTCTGGTATCCCCCAGATAAAAGGTTCAGGTATCAAGTGATGAGGAAGAACCTCTACCTGAGACCCTGGTGAGCTATTGCCAATTGGAATGGACAGTTGTACCAAGCCAGATGGGTAGGTGGTCTGACCAGGTGCATGTCCACTTCTGATAAGCATGGGCATAATGCTCCTTTTGTGCTCTACAGTGGGAGGGGAGTGATGCAGTTGTATTGAGAGGAAGAGCGTGGCCAAGGTTGAAGGTTATCTACACTGGGTCAGCAAGCCTAGAGTTTTATCCTGTGTGATCCCTTGGGAACATGAAATTCCCAAGGGCAGGTGTCCCCTCCTTGCCTCACATCTGGGACCCACACAGGCAGTGGGATAGGGTAGTAGAATAGGCTGAAGGCTTGTTTATTCCAGAGTGTGCCATGCTCTGACCCGAGCCAAATCAAGCAGAAGCCAAGTGGGCTGTTTTCCAAACCTCCTGGTCAGCGCACACCCCTATCCTGTTCTCTTAGCAGTGTTCATTTGGGTGCCGAATTAACAGAAAGCTTTAAGCTCCCTCTAGTGGTTTTTCAGCTGGAGTCCTGATAAACTGAATTAAGACTGGATTGGTAGACTGTCTGTTTCAGGTAGGTGTCCCATGGCTACTATAGCGTTCTTTCTTTGGCATGAGAAGTCATCAGTCTTCTAGCTTGTGCCTAGGGTGAGACCACAAAATATTCGTTCCAGTTAGCATTCTGCCCCCCCTTGAGGTACAGCATATGTGTGTTTTGCGTGGAATGTGTACCGTGCTGTCTTCAACTTACTTACACATTTTTACACATCAATACCCCATCTTTCATTGAACATTTCCAAGATGGCTTACAGTTAAATCAGGAATTCATGAAAATGCTAAAAAAAGCCCCTATTGATAAAACTGTGGGGCAGAACATCGCACTAAGAGTCCAGCCATCTAAAATGGAGAGCAACTGAAGGTATCATGATTCACTGTTTGTTTATTGAGCCTGGTTTAACAAGAAAATCTTCAGCTGGCATCTAAAACTCAGGACGGTGTTGGGTAAGTGGCCTTAAGGAGGGTATTTATTGCTGGAGCATACTGTTACAATGGCCTTCGCTTGAGCCATTCCTTGCCTGATCTCTAATGATGGTGGTGGGAATGATCGGGTAGTACAGAGGTTGCCAACATAGCGCTGATGGGCATAGAGGTACCAACAGAGGCTTTCCATGAGGCATTCTGTAATTGAGGTGCCAGAAGGCTCTCTACTTGGTAGCCATTTGCCACATGCCAGCTGGTGAGGCACCCAAGGAAGTCCCTCTGCCAGAGAATTATACGGTTGGAAGAGACCTGTGAGGTTCTCTAGCTTAATCCTTTACTAATGCAGGAAATCTGAGGTTCTTAAGTTACGGAAATGTATATATGCAGACAAGTAGTCCTGGTCGGAGTGCCTTGCGACTTGGGAGATACTCAGAGAACAAAGAGCAACATCTATGTAAGAATCTGTTGGTTTGAATGCCACTTTCCTCTAAATCCCAATCCTCTTTCTTGTCCTTTTGAGATGTAGTGGGATGAAACTTCCAAGGCCTGCAATCCATGGTTGTTGTTTAATGCTATGAGCTATCAACATGACTCTCCCTCTCTCACACACCCCAAGGACTAATCCCTGTTTTGTTTTTATTTTCTTCCAGTGATCCTATTCTGCATGGCGGCCCTAATATTCCCCATAGGATTTTATATCAACGAAGTGGGTGGCCAACCTTATAAACTGCCGAACAACACAGTGGTTGGGTCGTCGTACGTACTGTTTGTTTTATCCATTTTCTTTACAATAGTGGGACTTCTATTTGCTGGCAAAGTCTGTTTACCTGGCTGACAAAGGTCTAGATACTGCTTCACTCGGTCATGAAGGAGAGCAGGACGCCTGTCGCTATCTCAGAAGGATGCCTGCGTTGGGCTGCTGCAGTCTTACCGGAACGAGGAGGTCTCTGATGCGTTCTCACTATGCACTTTGGATTTATTTTTGTTTTTGAACGGAGAGCCTTTCCCACAACCAAATACAGACAGACAGCCTTGACTCATCTCCTGAGCGTCTGGATGCGGTCAGGTGTGCACTGTGATAGAAACTAGTGTAGTGGAATAATTCTTTTCTACACTGAGCAGCGTTATTGCCCCCCCACCCCCCACCCCCACATCACTGTACTGGACCCATTTTAGATAACTTGACAATTTTGAAAAATCTCAAAAGTATTTATGAACTTTGGTCGACCAGAGGTTTGCCAAGGGAGTTGGAAGTGGGGCTGGCCTCACTCTCTTTAGGAGATAAGCATCTTCCTTCTGTGATAGGCAAGAAGCATTTGCCGCCAAAAAAAACCAACCAACCAACAGCTCAACATTACACTAACTGCATCCTGAAGCCAATTGATCAAAAGATGTTCTCGGAAATCTGTTACAACAAAAACGTCTGCCTGCCATCTCTCTCGCCAACCCCAGTGAGCTCTAGAAACACCGTGGAACGTCAGGGTGGCTAGGAATTCTTTATTTTATATATATATATATATATATATATATATATATATATATATATATATATATATTGCTGATGCAGTATTCAGAATATGTATATATATGTTTGTGTGTGTATATGTGTGTGTGTATACACACACACACACACATATATATACATGCAGACACATGTTTCTGGAAGAGAGCTCCTGAGCGCTTTGCTAGCATAACACTGGTGTGTAAAACTAGAACTCGATAGTAGAGGGGGAAAAGTGAAATAGAAAAAAACAACACAAAGCCATTTCTCTGAAGGCTGCATAGCTGGGAAAGTCTTCAGTTTACCTCATTCTTTGTAGCAGCCCTTGGTTTCAACAGATGTTTTGTTATAGGTACAAACAACTCCATACCTTTCTAGGTGCAATTCTAAGTTAAGCTAAGAGGGTTTTGTTCTTTATATGGTAATTTATTTGTATATTGGGGATAGAAGGCAAGTTTGTGTCATACTTTGCAAAGGTCCGATCCCAGTATTGGGAAGTTACACTACTTAAATTATGGGCAACTGAAGTGGGTTGATTTCTCTCCATCTCTCTCTGTTTCTCTCCTGCCCCCCCAACCCTCTTTCCACCTTGCCAGCTCTTTCTGGCTTCACTTATTAATATGAATTTCTCCACAGAAAATCTACCGTGAGATATCATCTCAAGTTGGCTACATAACATGAACTGGGTGGTTGGGCAGTAAAAGCTACAAAGAGGGACATACTCTTCTTTCACGTCCGAGTATTAAGTTAAATCCACTGGTACAAAAAAGAGAGCCATATGGTCACTTGACGTCCCCGTGCTTTGCCTTGTTCTGACACTTAACGTAGGGCTTGCCCACATCCAAGGGGCCTTTGCAGTTCGTAGCATCGTCTCCCCTCTCATCCTGGTTGCTTAAGAGAGTCTGCCATTGCCAACCTCCTTCAGTAATGGAGGCAGCTCCTGTTTTCTCTGCTCTCCGGCCAAGAGAGCACTTATGGGCCCACCAGAAGTGAAGAACGACCTGCAATAACCAAAACGGAAGATCTGAGCAACAATCTTTTGCCAGAGTGTTTCTGAGCAGCAGCACCTGCCTGCCATTCTGGGCACGAGCAACCCCCATTAAAGCTCCTTAATTCATGTCATCAGGCCCAGCAGCAGTGGTCTGGTTTTTGTAGCTCCATTCATCAGTAGGCCCTTTGCCAGGATGTGGGCTTTGGCAGATGCCTGATGGTTTTGACCCTAGGCGCCAGCCCTGCTCACTTAAGTGACGGCAACTGAGTGGAGCTGGAACAACAGCAACAACGAAACCCCACACTATTTTGGAAGAAGTTGATAACCTTTGAAATAGTGTTGAATGCTAGCTGCTGGTCCTTTAATGCAAGTTGCTTAGGGAGTCACTGCTGTTGTACTGCCAGCATAACACATGGTGTTGCTCTCTATTCACGGGTACAACTGATCACTGCAAAGATGTCATAGAATTGTAGCGTTGGAAGGGACCACAAGGAATCGTCGTAGCAGTGGGAAAATGTAAGGTTACCAGGCTGGCAGCATCTCATGCTACAATCAGGCACTGAGGGGAATTGCTTCCGGCTTCAAGAGAAAGATCCTGACCAATTTTCATTTGTGTATGCAAAATTTGCCGTGAAAACGAGGGTTCTCTGGTAGAAAAATCATGTGTGATTTTCAGAACAACCTTCCAATCATGCAAACTTTCCCATCACAGTATTGTTGCCAGAGGCTGACTTGGATGTATCAGATTCCTTTTTCTGTAGAGTTTGCGGATGATTGTGATATATATATATTTTGCCTGGAGTATTTGTTTAAAAAAAATTAACCTGTTCACTCAGCTGGCTGAGGGGTTCTTCACAAAAGAAATTGTGAGCGCTGTTGAATTCTGTCAGCTTTCCTAAAATGACACCCTATGTGGGCTTGCTGGTTTTGGATGTGAAAGTTCTTTTAAAAATGCGCAATGTTGGAGAAAACTGGATTGCAACAGGCAATCCCATGCAGAGCTCTGAGGAGATCTTCATAGTTTAATGGGGTTAATTTGTTCGCATTTATGAATTGGTACTTAAAAGGGATGAGCAAGCTGATAAAAGGCCTGGCAGCTATAACCTGTTCTATTAAGGGTAAAAATGACACCTTCTCCAAAGGATTATTGTAAATAGTTCCATGGAATAATATGGAGGTGGTGCATTTTCCTAGAAGTTTTATCCCTGGTTTGCTACCTGCCTGGGTTCTTTCTAGGGCTGCCAGTATTGTTACTGCCTCTTCTCCTGTGCAGCATGACATCCAGAAATACAGCTAATGATCTCTCTTCCTGCCATGGAAATGAAGTTATATTAGAAACCTTCACCTGTTTAATTTCTACATATCAGACTGCTGTTGTAAGACACAGGAGCAGAGCTTTTTTTAAAAAAACAAAAACTGCAAACTCTTGCCCTTTTACTACGTTCTATGTCTTGCCATAGTTAACGACATAAGTACCCTACAATTATCTGAATAACTGTATGGTCCTCTTTTCATACCTTGTTTGCTGCAGGTGCTATTTTGAGAACAGGAATTGGAGCATTTAACCTCGCACAATCTCTGCCTAAAAAGGCAGAGTAAGTTATGGCTGGGCCAAATCTCTTGCAGCCCTCCCTGCCCTTCCTCTATTCTTTCTTAGTGTGTATCTCCCCACCCCACCCCAAATTCATACCGCCATCACCCGTCTTCACTGGCACCATCTTTCAGATGTGGGATCTTGCACCCCTATCCAAAGCTCAGCCTGCCTTTCTACGTTAGGAAGCTGAATTAAACCCCATGTCCCCTATTTGGAAACATGTGCAAATGGCATTACTTTAGAGCTCTTGGTCGAGAAATAGGAAGACCGTGGAAGCTCACTAAATGGACATTTATTATTATTATTATTATTTTGGAAGAACCAGGAATGCTCCCAAGGTCCCATCCTTAAACTATTAAATGGAAGGGTTTAATATAAGCTGGCCTTGACTTGAGTTTGAAACTGTCCTGAGAACATAGATTAGCAACCTAAGCTGATGGATTTGTGTTCTCTGCTAAACAGGAGGTCAAAGGGTATTGGGAGATGGGTCACATGTATCCAAAATGCATCATGGGAGCCTTAGTAGCGGCAGCGTCAAGACTAGGGCAGAGCGACGTCTGCTTTTCAGAATCACGATATATCACAAGCTAAACATCATGATATACTGATATATATGAAATATATGTCTGAAATCAGGATGGAACTATGTAAAGGCAAATGGCGTAATGTCCTGGCATCTAGGGGTCTAAAACTGATACGGTTTTTCTTAACATTAACATACTGTTACAACTGTTATTTTATAGTAATCATGAGAACAGCGATGACCTGCTTCACGGTTTTTCCCACTTTGTGATTTTTTTTTTTACATAGCCAGACATCGTGATCCATGATATATCACCATGTCGAACATTATGAAACTGTTCCCACAAGGCGGGCTTCAAACTGATTTTGGACAGTGTATTGATACATCACCCAGCCCTAGTCAAGACCCCCACGCCTGCTTACATGGGGGGCATATTTGCCAGAACAACCTCACCCCATTGTCCCCTTCCTGTAGATCACCACATGGTGACATTTTCCTGACTTAACTAAAAACAGGTTGGGAAAGTTCAGAAGAAGAGCATCTGCCGATGACCTTCTGTGATCATGGAATGTGTCCAGTCTGTATATTGTGAGTGGGAGCCTGGCCTGTCTACAGGTATTTGTGAAAACCAATATAGCTGCAGAATGCATAAATAATTGGTGTGTTATGTTTGTTTAACTTTAATTTCAGTCATTTGGGGGTGGATAATCCTTCTAACTATAAAAAGGAATGGGAGGGACAGAGAGGATCACAGTGGCGTAGTGTGGGTTGTCAGCGCCCGGGGCAAGGCAAGTAATCTGCGCTCCCTAACCTGTGGATTTGCGCCCCCTAACGCTAACCCCCAGATGTTGTACCCGGTGCGGCTGGCCCCCCCTGCACCCCCCACGCTACGCCACTGGAGGATCAGCAGTTGCTTTTAATAAGATCACATGGAATGCAGTATTAATTTATAGCAGAAAGACCATATCTTGTAAACTGTATATAAAACACAGTTTTATGGTGCAATTGTTTGTCAACCTTCTGTCTGTTACTTTTTTTGGGGGGGTCAGCATTGTTTCCCCCCCTTCCCCATACCTAAGAGCATCATGCTAAAAATCTGCAAAGAAATATTTGTCGCTTGTATTTGCACAAGGATTTTTTTTCTCTTTTTGGGGAAAACCTGTTACAGGCTTTTTAATAAATGCCTGTCCCTTAATTCAGTTCAGCGTGTGCAACTTTTTTGCCCAGCAAAATCTGCATTGGTGGGGTGAGCATTCACATAAAGCCTTTTGAAATTCTGCCAGCTTTACTTTTAAGAGCAAATTATTTGTATTAGTCCAGTCACACTTACTTTGCTGCTATTTCGTGAATGCCCCAAATTATTCACACGACTCCGAATGCTTTTAACATCCTGGTTCTGGTGAAATGAAGTTCATTCTACAGTCATTTTGACAGGCTTATGGTAAACTTGTCTCTATTTCTATTGTGACCAATAAACTTCACAGCAGCAGCTCTTCCTCCCCACCCTGCTTTTTTGGAGCCTTTGTGAGATTTCTCTGAAAAAAACCAAACCTGAATTTGTGTCTGTTACAATATCATTTTTTTACTATCCTGTTGCCATTTTAAAGCCTTCTTTTCAGGGTTGAGGGTGGGGAGACGGGAATCTTGAAGCTTAGGCCTTATTTTTCAAATTTACAGTCACTGGAGTCACGCCTGAGATAAAATTGTAGAGTTTAGGGATCTGTTTCCAAGCATTTCTGTTTTAATGACTTCGGTGCACTGCTAAAGCTCACTTTCACACCCCTCTCCTTTCTCCAGTGTGTTATTTCAGTTGCTGTTTTGACCTGCTGTAAAAAAAATATAAAGTTGTGTGAAGGATCCCAAAGCAAAAAGATGAAGGAAATGGCATTTTCAGATAGGTTTTCCTGCCTTGGAGTTGCTAGTTCTGTTTCTGCTACTCCAAGAGATCATAAATGTCTGGGCTCAAGGTCTTCGTGGTGGTCTTCCCCCTTTCCACTGCAACCATATCCTTTCCCAACTGTTAAGGATTATTTTCTAATTGGTTAGGACATTTCTCTCCCCCGCCCCAATTTAATTTCCAAACAAATTGTTAATACAAACTGTATAAAATGAACATAATTTTCTTCACTTGTATTTTTGTTATTGAGCAAGTTTATCAAAATAAATTGTCTACTTAAAGAAATCTGGTTTGATTTTGTTTTTTTGTTTTTGTTTTTGTTTTTTTAATATTATTTTTAGGGTGGTATATAACTGAAACCTTTTCTTGCATATAATTTATTTACTGTGTGTGTGTGTGTGTATGCACAACCTCCTAACATAAAGTGTTCTGACAGCCTTAAAATAAAGTAAAAGCAATTTAAATACCAAATAAAGAGGCAAACAGGACATAAATATGACAAGAAAACAAAAACTCACCACAAAAGTTAAAACAGATTTAGAAACAGAACTGGGAAACTTTGAATTATTTGAAAACTAGGATGGTTAAAACTTTGCCTGGTGCCGAAGACACTGTCAGCATGTCATTGTCATAAATCTCATTTTATTTGCATGCCACCTTTCTATAGTTAAAACCAGTGCCTTCCCCCCCCCCCCCCGTAAAAAAATGTTTAGGGATACTCTCATTTTCCTACTCATATTGAAATACTGCACCTCAATGAGGCCAAACGTAGATTCACAAAATGTTTAGGGGTATGCGTACCACCTCCTGGGAAAAAGCACTGGTTAAAACCATCCTTGAGACACCATACAACATGAAAATAAAATACACAATTAGAAGCATAACAAGAGTCATAAACTAAAGAAAACTCATTGGAAAAGTACACAACCACACTGAAGAATAAATCCACATAAAAAGGTCTAAAAATGAAGACACAAAGTAATATCAGTAACAGCAACGGCAACATACCCCAGCCCGGAAAATCTGTTCAGCAGCCTCAACTTTCGTAACTGGAGCTGGTCAGGCCAGGTGAGAAAAGGCCAGCAAGGGTCTTCCAGGCTAACAGGTCTTCCAGGACTTGAAGCAGCGGAATAGCCAGGGGTTTTATTTATCTCCTTTTAAAGAATCATCTCAAGATAAAGATAGAGTTGAAAGCGGCCTGAATGATTTAAAAACAGTTAAAAACGGCAAATACGTTTGAAATATATACCCATGACTGCGTGGATGCGAAGGCAACAACGAGGAATGACTTGCCAAACAGAGAGAGAAATCTGATTTTTATGAGCTGTTTGCACTGTAAGGATTTGCTTGGAAATGTCCTTTTTTGTTAAATTGTCCCTCCTTCAGAGAGGAAACTCAGGAGCCCACGTTACACAAGAGGGAAGTATAGCAGCATGCTTGGGGAGGGGTTAGGTACCCCTTTAACTTCAAATGGGACAACAGAAAACCCATTTTTTATTTGTATTTATTGCATTTCCTCCCAGGAGCTTAAGGTGGCGTACGTCGTTCTCCCTATTTTATCCTCACAACAACCTTGTGAGGTAGGCTAGGCTGAGACTGAGTGAGTGGCCTGAGGTCAACCAGTGAGCGTCATGTCTGAGTGGGGATTTGAACCCTGGTCTCTTGGGTCTTGATCTGACACACTGAACCACACTGAGAAGATGTATTTACTGTTCTTGGCGCATCTGCCAAAATTCTGACGCAAAAAATCCTGTCAGTTACAAAGGCAAGAATTGGGGACCTCGTGCCCAGGGGCCGAATGTGGCGCTCCAATCCTCTCAACCCGGCCCTCAGAAATCTCAGGTGTCGCACCCTCTGAAGCCGCACACACACTTCACTGATTCTGCTTCACGCTTTCTCTGAAAGTTTTTTGCCCAGCGGAAATGCATCCTTGAACTCTGAGCAGGCTTCTTGCTTGCCTGGATGAAGGATAGAGAGGGGAGTCTTATGTGTAAAAACGAGGCTTTTGTACAAAGACAAAAACCCGCATTTGTGGCCCCACACGTCACTGAGATATGGCTCCTGAAAGGTCACACAGTGACAAGGGTTCGCCTCCCTTGTTTTAATGCGGCTGTGGGGAACCTTTGGCCCTCCAGATGTTGCCAAACTGCAACTCCCATCACCCCTCACCCATTGGTCATGCTTGCTGAGGCTGCTGGGAGTTGTAGTTCTGCCACATCTGGAAGGCCAAAGCTTCCTCATTCCTTCTAAAAGGTGTCAAAATACTCTCTTTTTTGGTCCTACACATGGTTTTCTCTTTTGGCTGTGTATATAAAAAGCCCCCAGACAAAAACATTAATTGCTTTTCAGGCAGATTAATTCGCCGTGCGCCTCTTGAGTCGCAGCCGTGTTTCCCTTGCAGATATTTCATCTCCCTCCATCCGCTATGGAGAATGGTTGCTTCTGTTGCCGTTGGCAACGAAAACACAGCTCAGGCCAGGGGAGTGTTTGCTCCTGGGATAAAGCCTGGCTTTACATGCACAGGCGAAGATGCATGGCAGAGTGAGCGGTTGCTGGTGAGTCCCAAGGCTGCACGGCTTTGCGGTGGTCCTAGCAGAGGAAGGGCTGTTGGGATGTGAAGGAGCAATGGTGTCCCGACCGGTGGGATGATGTGCTTAGCTCCAAAACTGGTTTGGAAGAGCATCGTGTGTAGGGTAGTAGTAAACTGTGCCCCTGAGTATGTGCAAAGTGCCTTTCTCCAGTCACTACCCAGGGCTCTTGTCTCACACCTGATATCCACTGTGTCTCTGGTGTGGAGGGAATACTTGTAACTGAACTGTTTTATCTAGCGTGATTTTCAAACAGTATATATCCATCATATGCACCGAAAATCTGTCATAAGAAAACTTTGCTGTGTTATAGAACTTTTTTAAATTTACTGCATGTTGTAGGTTTTATGATGTAAATGGCTTTGATAACTTCTCACTGAGGTTAAAAAAAAAAGCAGTATACACATTTTCCATTTTATTGTATGTGTACATTTTCTATTTTAAAAACCTTATTTGGGGTGGGAGACCAGCTTACACCTTAAAATGACTTGCTTTTTAAGTTTCTTCCTGTCAAGTGTGACAAATACTTAGGACTGTGAATTTCTAGCTGTCACTTCTCAGTAAAAAAAAAAAAAGATCATTGTCAAAATCTGGCTGATTAGGAGTTCTGGAGAACTCAAATAGCTTCATTATTCTGTGTTGTCTTTGGCTGGTTCTGGACAAAATGGACTCTGGGTGTCCAAATGAAGCAAAGTGAAATATTGTAAGTGTGTTATAAAGCGACTAATGCATTTCAACCTACATCTACAAATGCTGCATTTCAGATTATTCCGTGGTCTGATCAGGACTATATCAACAAGCCGTAAATTATTTGAGTTTATGTATATATTTTACCGGTTTCTTTCATCAGTATGGAAATATTCTGAATTTACATTTGTGTGTGTGTTTGCTACATACCGTACATACGGGTGCCAGAGACCACAGAAGAAGAAACACGTTGGTGTTTTATAATATACCATTTTATATTATTCTGTTTTATGTCATTTAGATATTCATCTCGCAGTTTGTTTGCAGTTACAGTCATACCTCGGGTTGAATATGCTTCATGTTGAGCGCGTTCGAGTTGCGCTCCGCGGCAACCCGGAAGTAACAGAGCGCGTTACTTCCAGGTTTCACCGCTCGCACATGTGCAGATGCTCAAAATGATGTCGCGCGCATGTACAGAAGCGGCAAAAAGCAACGTGCGTGTGTGCAGATGTGCCATCACTAGTTACATTTGCTTCTGGATGCGAACGGGGCTCCGGAACAGATCCCGTTCGTATCCAGAGGTACCACTGTATAAGTTTTGCCTGGTTCCACAGTGGGTTGCCCTCTGTAGAATAATAGAATTGTAGAATTGGAAGGGACTCTGAGGATCATCTAGTCCAACCCCTTGCAATGCAGGAATATGCAGCTATCCCTAAGGGGATCGAACCTGCAACCTTGGTATTATCAGCACCATGCTCTAACCTACTGTAGGTCCTAGACCAACTGTCTAAACACTGCACCACACCTTCCTAAAGCAGGTCATCATCTGTACAGCCAATTTTTAAGCTTTTTACCTTGATTTCAATTACAACAGGGGTGGGGAACCTTTACAGCAGGCTTTCTCAACCTCGGCCCTCCAGATGTTTTGAGACTACAATTCCCATCATCCCTGGCCACTGGTCCTGCTAGCTAGGGATCATGGGAGTTGTAGGCCAAAAACATCTGGCGTGCCAAGGTTGAAGAAGCCTGCTTTACAGTCTGAGGGCCACATTTCCTTCTGGGCAGTCTTCTGAGGGCCACATGCCACTTGTGGGTGGCACCAGAGGCAAAGGTGGGCAGAGCAACAAATGTAATTTTTATCTTTGCACCTCCCTTTCTCCCTCCCTCCTCCATCCAGGCAAGATGGAGACCTTTTCTGTTCAAGGACTGGTGCATCCTGGGGATGCTGAGCTTATAGCCCATGAAACTCATTTAATCTCAGGGTTGTGGGTTTGATCCCCACATTGGGCAAAATATCCCTGCATTTTAGGGGGTTGGACTAGATGACCCTCGTGTTCCTTCCAACTCTTAACATCCTATGATTCTATGTCAGGAAATGTGGCTAGACTAGAGAGATTCCCAAAGGCTAAACAGAGAGGGGCATGATGAGCCACATTTGGCCCCCAGGCTCCTCACTCCTGCCCTACAAAATCAAGTTTTCTCTTCAGTAATAAAACAGACCCATTCATTCCACTCAGCTGTAAGTGGTGTCCAGCTGACGTGTTAATGAAAACGGTCTATCAATTGCTCCCTCACATAACAGAGTTGACTTGCTTGTTTTGGCAATCTTATCAGCCATTCTTTCATGGATGGTATAACTTGAGCTCTTCAGCGACGGGCAAAGGCAATCTTAGCATCTACCAAGTGGCTGAAAAGAAGATGGCGGCTCAAATATTTTTTTCCAGAGATGTAAGCTTTTGTTAAGTTGTGGGTGAACATATCAGACGACACAGCGATTCTTCAAACAGCTCTTGTTTATTTACAGGCCAGAACAGAATTGAACTGAAGGGTTCAGCCAGCCTGTTTATATAGAGCTCCACTAGAACGCAACAGTAACCATTTTCTGTAACTATCCAATCACTGAGTGTCACTTTTGATCCCTTATTTGCATATGTGGACCTGAACTATCTACAGTATCCCCCTACTGGCCCAGGGTGAGAATTTCAGTATATAACAGCTTTCAAATGGCACAGAACTTGCTAGGAGGCCTGTAGCAGCAGAGACTATATTTAAATAATATGGCAAAAGGGAAGGACCAGTTCAGCCATGCAAGAAAAATGCATGCCAATTTTGTAATGAGAAAGCTAAAAAAAGGGGGGGCATTAGGTTCTGTCCCCTACATGTTACAATATTAAAATGCAATTGCTGCTGCTTTGTGATACTCGAAGGACTGTAGGTCAAATGATAATAATAATAAATGGTGTGCTAATTGTTTCAAAGCGGCTATTCCCTTTCTTTTCTTTTCTTTAAAATAATACAAAATAGAAGATCCAACAGTATGTCGAAGGAGAAGAAAGTGGCAAGTTTCTTGGACAATGCACAATTCTTGGAAAAAGTGGGGTAAGCGACTTGTAGCTTTTGAAGAAGTTGGATATGGTGTGCAGACCCTACATATTACAATATTAAAATGCAATTGCTGCTGCTTTGTGATACTAGAAGGACTGTAGGACAAAACAAAACAAAACAAAACAAAGTGTGTGAATTGTTTCAAAGGCACTCCTTCCTTCCTTCCTTCCTTCCTTCCTTCCTTCCTTCCTTCCTTCCTTCCTTCCTTCCTTTCTTTTAAAAAACAAAAGATCCACCAATATGTTGAAGCAGAAGAAGGTGGCAAGTTTCCTGGACAATGTGCAGTTCTTGAAAAAAGTGGGGTAAGCTACTTGTAGCTTTTGAACAAGTTGGATATGGTGGACAGACTCCTACATATTACAGTATTAGAATGCAATTGCTGCTGCTTTGTGATACTGGCAGCGGCGGAGGAAGCCACTTGAGCGCCCTATGGGTGGCGCACCCATAGGGGCAGGGCGCACCGCGGGGCCTCCGGAGTCTGCCTGCCTCCTCCCACTCAGCCACCCTACAGTGTGGGGGGGAGGCAGGGGGCGTTTGGGCAGCGTGGAGCCTGCAGGCGCGCAAGCCACCACATCTCTGCCGGGAGAGACTCGTGGCTCGGGCTCGCTGCAGGCGCCACGGTACCGCTCGGCATTTTGTCACACACACCCCAGTGGTGACACCGGGGCAGCCTGCTCCTACTGCACCCCGCTTCCTCCATCCCTGGATACTAGAAGGACTGGGGGGCAATACAAATAAAATAAAATAAAATAAAATAAAGTGTGCTACTTTTTTCAAAGGCACTCTTTTCTTTCTTTCTTCTTTTTAAAAAATAAAAAAATAAAAGATCCGACAGTATGTCAAAGCAGAAGAAGGTGGCAAGTTTCCTGGACGATGCGCAGTTCTTGGAAAAAGTTGGGTAAGTGACTTGTAGCTTTTGAACAAGACTCTTTACAGTTTGAAGGTTCCACCTAGGTTCAGCCGCTGCTTTTGTAGCTATCTCATTTCATCACCAAGGGTTTGGTATAAGAACTTTGCACAGTGGGTGGAAGGCAGGGAGTCCATCCATAGCTCAGACTCACAGACTGACTAATGATCTGACATGCCATACTCACTGATATAGACAGCAATGGGCCGTTGTCACAGCAATGGCTTGGCTGACCTTGCACCTGTTGGCTTATCTCATGCACGGGATGATTTGTGCTCATGATTTGTGCTTTTTTGTCTGTTCCACCAGAAATAGTCTAGGTGCAACCAGGCCTTTTCAGGGTAGCAATGTTGGATATTGTTCCTGTTGATATTAAATATGAATTTAATGCATACAGTGGTACCTTGGTGTATGAACTTAATCCGTTCCAGAAGAACCAAAGCATTCTTAAACCAAGGCATGCTTCCCATAGCAGCGGGGGACTCAATTTACAAATGGAACACACTGAACAGGAAGTGGAACATGTTCTTATTCCAAGGCAAAGTTCACAAACCAAAACACCTCCTTCCGTGTTTGCAGCATTCTTAATCCAAGTTGTTCATAAATTTAGCTGTTCTTAAACCAAGGTACCACTGTATTCACCATTTTTAGCTTCATATTTTGAATGTTATATCTGTTTAAATACACTGCCATGGTATTTTTTAAATGGTGGATGGCTTATATATTAAACAAATTAAATAAACACACACACTTTTTAAAGTACAGTCTTTCCCAAGTTTTCCTAGGAAGAAACCATGTGAAAATACCCATCTGTCACTTGCCTGTTATGTACGAGAAATAGTGTTCTCGCATGGTGAGCACACACTATCTGTTTACATCTCTATTAAAGCAGTTGCATATCGTGGAAAACTTGCTACAGTACTGCTATATTTCTCCATGGAAAACTGTCCGCTTTTAGAAACACATCATTTCATAAAATTTATTAGCAGCATAATGAATGAAGGCAAGTCGTATTGTGTATTTTGAATCAATGCAGTACTAGTCAAATCTGAAATCAAAGTTTTTTAGGGTGCCTATCCCTCCAAAACACATATACATGTGCACAGCTCTTTAGGCTTACTAAATATACATCGAAGAGGCTAGGCAAGATCTCCCATGAAAATTTTTCCAGATTTCCCACTTTACTGCATTAAAGTGGTTTTGACTTAAAGTGGAATGCTTTAGCAATTACATTGCCGGATGTGTATAATGTCTGAAAAGAAAGGAAATGATTAACTTTGTAATGCTGCTTGATAAGAACCCTTTCCCCTTCCAGTGTAAATTCAGCATCAAATGCCACTTTACAAAAAGGAAGCCCATCTTTGTGGAATGTTTCTGCAGCTGTCTCTGATGATGGATTATTGGTTACCAATATCAACCAGACACAGGATTTAATGGTAAGTCAATATCTGTATTTATGTGCACTCATCTCCTGCTCTTCATGGATCGTAGAAACAGTAGAGGTCTGTTGCAAATAACATAGGAACAGGGCCTTTCATGTGGTGGCACCAACCCACTGAAACACCCTCTTCTGGAATATGAGAAAGGTCCCATCTCTGTTGTCTTTTTGGTGTCTACTAAAGACCTTGCTCTTCCAACAAATCTTTTAAATTGAGATCGTTCCCAATCTGTATTGGAATTGTTTTATTTTTTAATCACTTACTGTTTCCTGCCTTGGGCTCCTTTGAGAGGAAGGGTGGGAGTTGGACTGACTGCTCCCACCTGTCAGTGTTTTTAGGCAATAAGTGAAGTCTTTAATAAACCGGGTTCCTGCTGGATCTGTTGGGCTTGCTGTCATTCTCTTGCTTCCTTGTTTTTATTTAAAAGGTGATCCCTCACCTGGGTAACAAACAAGTGGTGCAAAAGTAAATTCTTGCTACAGCCATGTGCTCTGACAACTTGAAGTGCATACTTTTCGTCCCTGAATGGCTTTTTCTTGACTCTCGTTTTTTTCATTTGATCCACAGAGACTTAAGGATACAGCAATGCTGTTTGCTGGGTTGAAGTCCACAGATGAGTGGATTCAAGTCTATGGTTTAAAACCCTTGCAACTCTCATTTGACGATCTAATGAAGAAGGGCAGCATTGTGGTGTAAGTATGAGGTCATGTTGTTCCAAGCTGGTCATGTCTGCTCTTTTCATTCATCTTTCGATGTTTCCTTTTTAGAAATCCAGATGATCCAACAGAGAGTATTGAATTTACTAAGGAGTCTGTTAACTATTTTGAATCTGAGTTGCGTAAGTAAGTATCCTCAGAAACGTGTCCCCTCTCTGGTCTGCATCTGTTTATGGTCAAATCTAGGAATGGGAGAGAAATCCAGTTCAGTTTGCATCTAAAGCCAAATCAATCAAATCCACGTTTTCCAAAACAATATGAGAACCTAAACACAGCCATTCTGTGAGATTCACATTTATCCAGATTTTGCAATGTGGTTCTCCAATCAAACAACATTATGGGGAAATGTACATAAAAACTCAATATTGTGTGTAGTGTATTTTTTAAAAAATGCAAATTGCTGCAGAAAATGTGGAGAACTGAATTTAAGATAGGAAAAATGAGGAACAGAGAGATGAAATCGACATAACCTTCCATACCATGCAACATCCATATTGGGATAGTGCTAACTTCTCCGACTGGAATGTAGAAGCAGTGGCAGACCTTGAGGCCTCAAATTTTACCTATGCAATGTGCAATGCTGAAATTCAGCCCCCTCCCCCTCTCGCCTTCCATTCAGAATCATTGTTGCAGCACCTCAAGGCTCTGTGCCCAGTGCAACCAAACCAGTTGTTATTGTCAACATGCAGAGGGCTGCAAGGCCAGCTGGCTAGCCCCAGCTGGGCCGTCTCCTTCCAGCCGTCCCGCTGCGAAGACCCATCGGCCTCTGTTCCAATGTAAATCAGCAACCCGGGCTTCAAAGCCAGGGCACACTATCAGCAGATCAAACTGTGCACACAGAATAGGCGTGAGGCTTGTGAAAGCATACTACAACTACAGATTTATTAATAATAAATCAGGACAAGGAAACATGTCGTCTCTCTCTCTTCGTCTTCTCAGAGGGACCGGGGAAAAACCAAAGCAATACACACAACAGAAGTTCCCAGCAAGCTGTGCTGGAATGTAAACAGACATGTGACCCGCAACAGTTCCACACGTCTGCTCCTTAAGGTGGAATGGAAATTCTCAACAGTTCTCCCCTAAATCTGCTCCTGGCAGAAGGTCCCAGCTCCAATTCCCAGGCATTTCCAGATAAAAGAATCAGATAGCAGGAAAGGCATTCTCTGACTGAGAACCCAGAGAGCTGGTGCCCATTCAGAGCAGAGAACACGAGATTAAATGGGCAAGGAGTCTGATCCAGTTTCCTTCCCCTTTACACACCTTTCTCTGAGCAAGGGGAACGTGCTGTTGTTCTCTGAGCTTCCACGAGAGGCAGTGATGGTCTTAACTTGGATGGCTTTAAAAAGAGGATTAGAAATCAGTGGCTACTAGCCACGATACCTAGGCTCTCCCTCCATGATCAGAATCAGTATGCTGTTGAATTCCTGTGGCTAGAAACTTTGAGGGCCGCAGTTAGCTTTGAATAAAACAAAAAGCTCGTTTCAGACTAGTTTCTGGTGAATGAGTCCTGGCTCCCACCCAGCGCATGCAGACAGAAGCTGTTAACTGGAATTAAGAAATAGATATTTATTTAGGCAAGTAATGGTACAGGCTCAGCAGCAGATACTGTGCTCGAGAGTCATGATCCAGGAGTTCAGGACCTGGGCAAGAAGTTCAGAACTGGGCAGAAGCATCAAAGATGTCCCAACAAATCTCTCCCCCCCCTCCTGCCAAGCTTTTACAGACAAGGCATAGCGCACTCATTCTTGAGTCACTCGTGCCTTAAGAGAATATCAGGATTGTAAGTGTGCACTCTTTTAGTGTAGGCGAGTCCGCTCTCATCTGCAGTGGCAGTTCTAGGTGACAAGACTGCACTCTCCTGCACAGACTCCTGATCACTCACTGCTGCCTCCTATTTGGTCTCCCTCACTGGCTGATCAGAGTCCTCCTGATCCTTCATTGAGGCTTCCCACTCCTCAGGAAGGTCAGAGGGGAGAGCCAGCATCCCTGAAGTGACTGAAGTCAAGGTGGAAAGGGCATTAACCCTGTCCTCCTACCTTAGACTCTCACAATTCAGCCCTGTTTCTTCTTCTTCTTCCTCCTCCTCCTCTTCCATCAGAGCCTGCCAACTCAAGCCCAGTCTTGACAACCTTCTAGGGCTCATGAAAGAATGCTGAGTTTTTTCCAACCATCCTAGAAATGGTTGTAAAATTATTATTTGCAAGGATGAAAACAGAACGGCCCTGATCTCTAAAACATTTTACTAAGTTCTATCTTTCTTTTGGTGTCAATATATCTTTATTTTCAAACAGTGACCCTGCCAAGGTGGGATTAAATTTATCCTCAGTGAGTAAATTGAGCGAGATGACCTGTCTTGCTTTTGCAGCTGACCCCTCTGCCTCTCTATTCATTTTATTATGCTTTATTCCCAAATAGCCATTAATTAAAATGCAAGCGCATACACTGCTGATCCCTTTTGTGGAGGGCTGGTGTCTTTAATTAATTAAGCAGCTTTTTTGCTAGCCAACTGTGGGGGTTTTTTAAAAAAGAAAGTTAATAATATGGCCTCTGGTCTTGGGTCACAATTGAAAACAATGTGAGAGCTGTTGCAATTGACAATATTGGGCTAGATGGACAACTAAAGAAACCAGATAACAGGAAAGGTGGGAGGGAAATGAAATCTCAACAGTGCATACAAAAGAAGGTTTCTGGGAAAGAATTCTGTGCACTATAGTTTGTTAAGGCTTGCTGGGAATTGTAACTCTGTGAGGGAGAAACCACAGTTTCCTTTGAAAGAAAGGAAGTGTTTTGAATATGCTTTAAAGGTTTGGTGTGTAGCCAGCCTGGCTGATTTAGAAGTACAGAATCAATTTATAAAACCCAAATAGAATAAGATCGCACAATAAAACAAACCAGTCAGAGCATTTGAAAACACCTGTACCTAAAATATACGCTAAGGCAAGCCAGTTAGAAAGCGTCACTATTAAAACGGTTAAAATACAATTCGAAAAATTAGGTCAGGAAGTTCAAGTTCAGGGGAAGCATTGCAGCTGGGGAAGGGCTGTAGCTCAGTGACAGAGCATCTGCCTTGCATGGGAAAGGTTGCAGGTTCAATCCCCAGCCTCTCCAGGAAGGGCTGGGGATGACTTGTCTGAAACACTGGAGAGTTGCTGCTAGTCATTATAGACAATACTGAGCTATATGGACCTGGCAGTCTGACCTGATACAGCGCAGCTTACCCACGTTCCCATGTTTCCTCTGTGTGTGTGCAGGAACTGATGGAACGCCAATATGGATACAGCCTCTCACATTTCAGCAAGGGAGGGCATTCCACTAGTGCCACCAGTGAAGAAGCTACAACCTCTTATGTTATGGTTACCATATTTTTTTCAATGAATCCGGGGACACTTTTTTTTTTGAAGCTGAGTAGCAACAGGGAGTCAGTAGTGGGGATGGTGAGGCAAAAGACCCTGGGCTCAGGCACGCATGCATATTGTATAAAGGTGCAAAGCCCTTCTTTCGCACCCTTTGAAACATAAATGTGCAGAGTTTATTAAATAACTGGGCAATGGCTGCCCGCCTGTGGCTCCCAAGCCTCCCCTGATCTGTCAAAACAAAGGGGGAAGGCAGGAGATTGGATGTTTGGGAGTAATGGGTGCACGGTGCGCCGTTGCCCAGTTTTTTAGAAAACGGTGTATTTATGTTTCACAGGGTGTGAAAGAAGGGCTTTGCACCTTGCTCTGCAGAGAAACCGTGCACCTTGTGCCCCTCCTGGGCAACAGCCACCCGCCCACAACTGAGCCTCCCCCATCAGTCAAAACAAAGGGGGAAGGGGGCAGGAGATCTATACTGCTAGACATCCCCGGTTCCCCTTCGGCAGTGGCGGCGGTAGCGGCAGTCAGCAGCCCGCAGCCAGCCAGAGCCAACTGCGCTACCAGGCTGGCTCCGGGCTGCTGAGGCTGCCGCTGCCACGTTTCCCGGGGACAGATTTGCAAATCTGGGGACATTCCGGGGACGGAATTTGTCTGGGGACAGATTTGCAAAGCCGAGGACTGTCCCTGGGAACTGGGGACATCTGGTAACCCTATCTTATGTTCTCCCACTTGAATTTAGAATAAGAAAGGCGGAACTTCATCTCTTAACACCATTGCAATATCTTATAATTTTTATTGCACTAACTTCATTTCTTCTGTTTCCCACCCACCCACCCAACTACAGAACTATTGCTCTCTATGACAGACGCATTGAGTGGCTGCTACAGGATAGCAGGAAGGTACTGTGCACAATTTGTTCACTTAAAACTGGGGTGAGGGTCTTGTGGCTCTCCAGCTATTGCTGATCTCTACCTCCCATCGTCCATGACCACAGGCCATGCTGGACTCCAACTCCCATCAGCCTCCGACAACATGGCCAATGGTCATGGATGAAGGAAGAGAAGAACTGGCAATATCTGATGGGGAACAGGTCCCATACCCCTAACCTAAAGGACACTGTTTATGCATCACAAAAATGAAGTTGTGGCAAGTGGCACTAGCAAATTTGTAGTCTGACCAGCAAGGGGCAGGGAGCAGCAGCAGCAGCAGCTCCTGTAGATCATTTTGGTCTCTGCAGCTTCAGCCAAGAGGAAATGCAAAGCAAAAGAAGAGCACGATTTGGGATTTCAGCCTGGATCTTGACAACTTTGCACCTGCTTGACTAGAGGCATTTGTACATCATTGGAATAATAATAATAATAATAATAATAATAATTTATTTATACCCCGCCCATCTGGCTGGGTTTCCCACTCTGGATGACTTCCAATGGAATATTAAAATACAATAATCTATTAAACATTAAAAGTTTCCCTAAAAAGGGCTGCCTTCAGCTGTCTAAAAGCCTGGTAGTTGTTTTTCTCTTTGACATCTGGTGGGAGGGCGTTCCACAGGGCAGGCGCCACTACCGAGAAGGCCCTCTGCCTGGTTCCCTGTAACATGGCTTCTCGCAGTCTCAAAGTCTTTTGAGCATTTTCCTCTCTCCTAAAAACTGTTAATGGTTTCCATTCTTATTATATTTCCCTTCAAAACAGTACCCTCTTAACATGGAGTCTAATAGACATGTGTGTTTGGGAACCCCTTGTGTGTGAACCCTCAACCCATGTGATCCCAAAAATGCACTATCCCAATGGGAGCATCCTTCCTTTGGGAACAGGTTGCACTCTGTTGGTTCACTCCTGGCGCTGGACCACTGGGAGCCACCCCTTCCTTTTGTTTTGTTTTTTCTCCCCCTACCAGATATTTGGTATGATCCGTGGGGATAAAGTTGGAGTTCTGATTGACACATCAGATGTAAGCTGTGGACCGAGACTGCAGGATTTCCAAAGAGATCTTCTGGTAAATGTTATTGAAGCACTCGCTCACTCTTAATATCAGAGATGATGATGTACTTGTGGGTAGCATTTTGGGCTGGCGAAATGTAGGTTTGATTGGCTATGATGCTCTGTAGGAAGCCTTGGGCAAGTCACTGCCTTTTCGTCTAATTTCCTTCACATTTTTATCAGCCTGTATCTTTGAGGCCTGAGTAGGGAAATATATGGTCGTACTGCATTCAAATGAGCTTTAGTAGACCCATTGAAATAAATGGACATTGCTAACTTATGTTCATTAATCCTAATGGATGAGGAGAACTTAGTTTTATATAATTATTCAAATTAATCAACCCAAACTAGTCATGACAATTAATTTTGAAAGGCCTATACTTAAGTAGGACAAACACTGGATATAGCCCTGAGTACCAGCCTTTTTATATCATGCCTCACTGGATTTAGATAATGTGAGCTACCTTGCTCTATCAATGGACAGGTGGTGTCTATATGCTGCAGTTGCATATAATTATTTAACCAACTGCCACATTTCCTTTCTGGCAATTTCTTTCCCTTGGGAATTGAAATGGGTGGTGGTGAATTTTTTGAGAGGCGAGACACTTAATTCTTGGTGAGAGTGAACTCAATCTATATAACTCCTATAGTAAAACAAACAAACAAAAAGTTTCACAATCATGATCAGACAAATTTAACATGAATTTAAATTTAGCATCTTTCTTATTTTCTGGTTGTAGTTTTGTATGGCTTCGCTAACGAACTTCTCGACTGCAGTATGTTTAATTTTCAGTCGCTTCTCATTCAGTATTTCCAGTCTTCAGTTGATATATTTATTAGTTCATTTCTTGTTGTCAGGCAGCAGGCAACTTCTTCTAAGATACAAAATTCTGTTCAGCAACTGTAGCTGTTGTGTTTGGGAGTAGACAGAGATTAATTTCATTCAGGCTTAACACCAAGATGGGGTTGAATTTTTTTATTTTCCCAACTAGAAAATGACAACATGACAAGCTGATCTGTGGGGAAGAAGGGTTGGAGTTAAGAATTCAAAGTCTTCTTCAGGGGGCATCCCTGATAATCTTTTTGGTTTCAAGTACTAACATTTTTCTTGACTTTTTCTTTTTATATCAAATGCAACCATAAAAACAAAAAGGGCAAACTAAAGCAGAGCTAAAAAGCTAGCAGAGGGAGGAGAGGAAAAAGGGATTGGCATTGGTCACTGTTCATAGGTTTTACTCATTTTCAGTGTATGGAGATGTCATAAACAAAATATGCTAGTGCCAGGGTATGGTCTTCACCAACCTGGTGCTCTCCAGATGTTTTGGCTTAAAAATTCCATCGGCCCAAGTGCTGGCTGGGGTTGATGGACTTGTAACCTGGAACATCTGGAAGGCACTATGGCCTGAAGATGTGAAAGTCTGTTTGGTCTGTGTCTGGGTGGGTGACCATTTCAGAGCCACATGGGTGTTCTCTTGGGTTCTATGATGACAGGATATGAATGTAGGAAAAGAAATAAGACAACTTCAACACTCAGCTTGGTGTAGAGCTTGATTTAGGCTTGCTATATACCTTGGCAAGCATCTAATTGCTGCCTTTTGTTTTCTGCTTAAGTCTGTAATAGATGAGCAGCTGCTTTACATGAAGAAGTTATACTTCCTTTCATTTGGTACCAATATTTCATTACTTTGGGAGAAGCCAAGATTTATCGACGAGAAGGTGTAAGTGAGTTGCTTGGCTCTAAAGTATTTGTGTGTGTGTGTGTTGGTCTTGGTTATATTATATACTGGTTTTTTTCAGATAATGGTTGCTAGTTGTTCTTCTTATACTGTATGGGTTTATGATTGTGCTGTATGCCACTCTGGGTTCCTTTAGTAGGAATATAAAAAGAGCCCTATTAGATGCTGCCAGAGGCCCATCTAGTCTAGCATCTTGCCAGTGGCGTAGCGTGGGGGGTGCAGGGGGGGCCGGCCGCAACATCTGGGGGTTAGGGGGCGCAAATCCACGGGTTAGGGGTGCAAATTACTTGCCTTGCCCCGGGTTCTGACAACCCATGCTACGCCACTGCATCTTGCACCAGATGCCTATAGGAAGCCTGCGTACAACAGCACACTCTCCCCATTTATGATACCCAGCAATTGGCATTCAAGAGCAGTGGAGGGAGAACATTGTGGCTCATAGCCATTAATAGCCTTTTACCCTCCATGCATTTGTCTAATCCTCTTCTAAAGCTATCTCCACTAACTGCCAGGGATATTGCAAATATTAATATGGTGCAGCATGAAGCAATTGGATGCATAAAAGCTGACTCCTTTTGAAATAAAAGTTCTCCAGACCCATAATTATGATTCAAAGCTCTACTAACCAGAACTTCTTCAAAACAGGTACAAAAACATCAATGATACAGCGATAAAGTTGTATAGAGCATATACTTGTCCAAACATAGATTCTTCTTCTTAGATAGCATAATTACGATCAGAGCAAAAATCAAAACTCTGTCTCTCTCATAGCTTACATTAGGCTGCATCCAGCCTAAGGCTATGCAGCTCTTGGAGAGGCTTCATTATCACATCTTTCCTCTCACTGTGCCTGGGAAAAGGTAAAGGCAACTCCCTTTCAAAATGGAGATTTGCAATTGAATACCTCAACCACCTGTTCTAAGGTTAAACCAGGGATCAGCAACCTAAGTATCCTTCAGTGAAATTTTCCAACCCTTTCAGCAACATGCATACTGGCATTCTCCATTTCAGTGTACAATTAAACAATTATATTTAGCAAGGAATAGAACCTGGAATCTTCTGCACACAAAGCAGATATCCTCTGCCACTGAGCTACATGACATGAAGGTTCCACTTAACTGTGGTGACAGATTTAGAGAAGACATCACTTCCATGAATTTTTCTAATTCCACTTTCAAGCCGTACAGACCATTGGTCAGCAACATTCTTTGTGGCTGAAAATTTCATAAGTTTATGTTGGGAGGGGGGAGAGTTTTGTCCTTCCTAGTTGAAAGGCCTTTCAAAGACCAACACTGTTATTATTAGAGTTTATTTCTATGCTGCCTTTTAGCCAGAAAGGCCTCTGAGGTGGTCATTCACAACAGTGGCGGAGCAACATGCTGCAGCCCCCGAACAGGCATGGGCGTGGCTGGTGCGCATCCTGGGGGCGTGATGTGCACCCTGGGGGTGTGGCGCATCGCCCGCGGGGGCATGGCACGTGTCCCGAGGTTGTGCGGCGTGTGACGCGCATCCTGGGAGGGCGGCCGTGATGGCACCCTTTCCCCAAATGGTACCCAGTGCCACGCAACCCCCCACTGCCCCTCAGATGCCAGTGGTTCACAAAGGTTCACACACAAATACAGAATTAGAGTAAAAAAGGCAACTTACAAAATGTAAGGCAACAGCATCTCAACATATGACGGAAAGACTATAAGGCAAATGCATCCATACTCGAGCCCAAAGGTGAAGGGCAGTTTCAACAAATAAGTCAGGGAGAGCAGGAACAGCTCGACCAAGCTGTAGTGGCTACTCCTCTGGCCGTATCTTCGGAATCCATCCAGGCTCTCCTCCGACAGTGATTAACAACCTAAGCCTTTGAATGAGACTTCAGGCATGCTCTCCATTGCGCAGAGTACCCAGACAGCAGCAGAAGGAGCCAGAAATATGTGCTACATTGCTACTTTATTTCTAACTATGCAAGACAGAAAATAATATGCGTCTGCTCTCTGTGAGAGACAGAAAACAACAGAATAGAGAAACAGGAAACCAGTAACACCAACATCCGTCTCCCGTGAGACTTCCAACAGTCTGGAATGTCAACAGAGTCTTGTGACTCCAAGAACTGCACAGTGGCATAACAGAAACCTAACATCAATATCGGGGGGGGGGGATGGCACCAGGAAGAACCTCTTCTCTTGACAGTCCAGCATAGTTTATTTTCCACAGCGATGCCTCCCAATTATTGTTGTTTTTGTTATTTATTAAATTTGTATACTTCCCTATACCCGCAGGTCCCAATATTTGGTTTGTGACAGTACTACAGTCTTACCTTCCATTTATTTCATCTTGCCTGCCTATCATACCTCTTTTGCTAGTATCTAATTGATGTACAATGGATTCCACTTTCAAATGATTGTTTTCTCCCCCTTAGTTTAGATGAAGCAAGGCAATGGGTGCTAAACCTCAAAACCAGCGGCGGCTGCAATTTGCTCAAAGCATTGAAGAAAGCCCTTACAGTAAAAGAACTGAATTCACTGGTGATTGTGGTAGGAAGCTGGTAGGTCATCTGTCTGAATACATGGCAAGACACTGTCTTTTAGGCTGTATCCAATGTGAGTCCTGTTCAGAGTAGACCCATTGAAATGAATGAATTCATTGCATTCATTTCAGGGGTGGGTGGGGAGGGAAGATCATTCCATCAGGCAGAAATGCTTGCTCTGGTGGGGCAATTTCCTTAGCACCACTTTGCTTTTTCACCTGTATTATTTAAATTCCTATACTCAGTTCTAGTATAAGTAAGGGAGGAACATGTCTATCTTTACACTGTCCCCAACATCATGCACAAGTTTATCACTTTTCCCACTCTCCTCCTCTTCTTCTTCTTAAGTCTAAAAGCCCCAAATATTGCAGGACTAGGATAGAGAATATGGTTCTCCAGCTGTTGATGGACTCTGGATTCATACATGCCATACACCTAAAGCTTAAAAGTACCTTTTTACCTTTTATAGCATGGGTAGGCAAACTAAGGCCCGGGGGTCAGATCCAGCCCAATCGCCTTCTAAATCCGGCCCACGGACGGACCAGGAATCAGCGTGTTTTCACATGAGAATGTGTCCTTTTATTTAAAATGCATCTCTGGGTTATTTGTGGGGCCTGCCTGGTGTTTTTACATGAGTAGAATGTTTTTACATCCCCCCAAAAAAAATATAGTCCAGCCCCCCACAAGGTCTGAGGGACAGTGGACCAGCCCCCTGCTGAAAAAGTTTGCTGACCCCTGTTTTACAGCATATATCTGCACATCCCCAAGAATCTTGGGAACTGTCATTTATTCCTCACAGAGTTACTTCCTCCACAGAGAGGCACTCAAATTACAGGTCCCAGAATCCTTTGCGGGGGAGCTTTAAATTTTTAGTGTAGGCATGCTGAAACTCAGCCCTCCAGGTGTTTTGGATCTACAACTCCCGTCATCCCCAGCTAACAGGACCAGTGGTCAGGGATGATGGGAATTGTAGTCCCAAAACATCTGGAGGGCCGAGTTTGGGGGTGCCTGGTTTAGTGTGTATGCAGCTTCCGTGAGCCCCAGCCAACATGGCCAATGTTCTCAGGGGTGATGATGTGAATTGTAGCAGTATCTGTATCTGGAGGGCCACAGGTTCTTCATCCTTTTGCAGGGATCCATCCTGTGTTTGATATTCATGTGTGTGTTTTTCCTCCCCCCACCCTTCCCAAACCAGCCCAGATCAAGCCTTGGAAATATTGTCTGAGTATATCCAGGAATGTACCGTGGGGAGAAAGCTGTTGGTCCACACTGTCACATATGACTGTAGCAATCAAGTTCCTCCTGTAAGTTTGTCTGGGGAGGGTAGCATAGCTCTAGGGCAATGCGTATGCTTTGAGTCAAGACGGTCTCAGGTTCAGCCTCTGGTCGGTTTGTTTCTACTTAAAAGGATCAGGGAAGCACAGCTGGCATGGTAGAAGCTCTCCAGCTGTGAAGGAGGGAAGAGGGAGAAATTCGAGTCAGTTCATTTTTATAGGCCAACCTCCTTAATTCACACTTCCCAAAGCAATATGCAAATCAAAGCACCATTCAATGCAATTTCTTCAACCAAGAAATGTGTACAAAAATGCATATACTAGTGTGCTAGAAAATGCACTTATTGGTGGATATTGTGTTAAAGAACCATTGCATAAGGGGAAATTGCTTTGCAAAAATGTGTCTCTTGGGCAAAATTGCATAGATTTGCCCATCCCTACCCTGGAGACAAGACTGAGCTAGGTGGCAAATTTCATCCAGTATAAGACAACTTTCTATTTTCCTTCTTTGTGCTTGGTAAAAATATTTCACTACTTGATTCTTACTGAAGCACACTAAGGACCCAGCTACACATTTTGTTAGTTATGTGGTTATGCCTACAAGTGCAGGGCTGTTTTTGATGCCATAGTTAGGTAAGCAACAACAAAGAAACACCCCCCTCCCTTCTCATTGTCTGTTAGTTGAGCTTTTGGGGGGGCTGCCATTTCCCAGACATTTCAGTGCTTTTCGCCCGGACACTGTATAAGAGGGCCGAATACCGGCTATGTCCAGACGTATGGCAACCCTAGGTTTAGTGAATATGGGGATTTATGCAGCAGTTCTGTGCTCAACCATTTTCTTTGATGTGATCTATGCAGGGTGTGGTAAGAAACATAGCAGAAGATGTGGGAGGCCATTATCACTGTTACTCCTCAAAGAGAGAGGTAGGTCACTCCTCACTTGGACAACTGCACTATTTTAAAACGTTGTTAGCAAAGCGCTTGGTGATTGCCTAGCCTGCTCATAAGGTTATAGAAGTGGACAGGAAACTTCTTTATGAGCTCATAAGAGTGCCAAGAGGGTGGCCTGTACCTGGCTATCCCCTTAAATAGGCATGGGGTTGCAGCCCCCAAGCCCTTGCCTCTGATTGGCTAAGCGGGCACTGCCTGCTCTTACCTGAGAGCCCAACATGGCTGGAGGCGGGCAACGCCAGGTGACCATCAGCTTCCCCACCTGCTCTGGAACATGGCATATTCCCTGAACCCACCACAGACATGTCGCGCAGCAATGGCCACCCGTGCGGAGTGCCAGGTGAGCAGATGCTCCCATGGGGGGCGGTGATGACAACCAACTTGGATGGCTTGAAAAGCAGTTGAGACAAGTACATTGATGGTGCTATATAAATAAGTGTTAATGTATAACTGAGGATGCTGTGGGTGGCGCTGTGGGTTAAACCACTGAGCCTAGGACTTGCCGATCAGAAGGTCGGCGGTTTGAATCCCTGCGGCGGGGTGAGCTCCCATTGCTGGGTCCCTGCTCCTGCCAACCTAGCAGTTTGAAAGCACATCAAAGTGCAAGTAGATAAATAGGTACCGCTCCGGCGGGAAGGCAAATGGCGTTTCCTTGCGCTTCTCTCATTTGCCAGAAGCTTCTTAGTCATGCTGGCAACATGACCCGGAAGCTGTACGCCGGCTCCCTCGGCCAGTAAAGCGAGATGAGCACCGCAACCCCAGAGTCGGCCACGACTGGACCTAATGGTCAGGGGTCCCTTTACCTTTACCTTTAATGTATAACTAAATACATTTTGTGGAGTCTGAGGCTACTTCGTGAGCCACCATCCCCACCCAATCTCTAAGAGGACCTCTTCCACTGATCTTAATCTCTGGGTTTGTCTATAAGGAAGGAGGTCCTCTTCCAGATAATTGGGGATTCATTGCATTAAAGCCTGCCAGGCTTTCGGTAATTCATTTTTGGTTCATTGTTTCCTCCACCTTTATTTTGAAGCTGCTGCTGCTTGCAGAATTTTAGCGTCTATTTTAGCATTTGTCACTTTATATGTTGCCATTTTAAAATTAACCTCTTAGTCAGAGTTTCCTGTGTCTGTTAACTGCTAGAGTGTTGTATCAACAAAAAAGAAAAGAAAAATGCTTTAAATAAATAATAATAAAAGGTCGCTAAGACAGTATACCCGCAAGCAATGAAGAATAAATCTGATTGGCTTTTTAATTCTGTTGCGTGATCAGAATTGTGACAGCACTGATATTCAACTGATCCTTCTTGAACGCCAAAAGGCCAAGGAGTTGCTCAATATCATAAGTGAAATCTACCAGGGGAGGATGGGTGACACACTTTTTAACGTAATGAAACAAGTAAGTACCTGATCTCATTTAATTGGCTGTTTTATTTTAAAAGACCAGTAGATCTAAAAAAGCTGCTGGGCATCTAATTAGTGTTCAGCCACAGAAAAACGTATTGTAGCGATACCATTATGTAAATAGTTCTGGTGAGTCCTGAGTCAAATTAGAGCTCTTTACTCTTTTTATTTTATTATCTTAAAAACAGCAGTCATATCTCTCGCTTCAGCCAAAAAAGTTTCATGAATGGCGGCTTACGATTGTCAGTGATAAGACAGTCTCTGTCCTCAGCCTCACAATATAACCTTTCTTTTACCTATATTTTTTAAGCCTTTTTAAAAAGTTCTTTTGTTTCAAAGTTTTGTGGAAGGTGTCAGCTTGGGATTTTGAGAGGCCGAGGCGAGGTTGTTGGTGCCTTTTAAAAATATTCCACACAGTTGAGAACAAGTGGTCTGCACTTTTTTTTACATATAAAAAAGGAAAGCCTTGATGTGTTTGCTGTATGTATTGTGGCTTAATCTTTTTTTTAACAATGAGAGATGCTGGGGTGCAACTTTGGAAATTATGCCAGTGCCTAAGAACATAAGAACCCTGCAGTATCAGACCAAAGGCATGTCTAGGTCAGCATCCATCGGCTTACAGAAGCCAGCCTGTCACCCCCAGAACACCTAAACACAATAGCCCTTTTCTGCTGTTGTGGCCCAGCGACTTGCAATAACCAAAAGGCATATTGCCCCTGAATATGGATATTTTAATCAATGCTACATATTTTTAATGAGTGTGGTTCTTTATTGGGACTATATTTCTGCAATATCTGGAAAGCACTGTGTTGTCTACCCTTGATCTTAGGGAGTGGACAATAGAAAAACAATGTAGGAAAGAATGGCTGCTTCTTGAGAACACAGACATTTTGGATTTAGAAGGTTTCAATAACGTTTTTGGGTGGCATGCATATCTGTGGTATGACAAGGTTAAAGCACACACAGAACATTTAAAAACCATATTGTCAGAAGAGCATTGTTTAATGTCTGGACAAGATATAAAGATTTATTTGAAAATAAAACCCCAAGGTGGCTATCACCGATGGAAGCGAAGGCTCAGAAAAAGCTTAATGTGGAGGCCAAATGGCCAAAATATTGGGAGATTTTGGAACAGGAGGGTGACAAACTGAAATTGCAGAGTTTTGAGAAACTAAAAGATAAAGTGCGAGATTGGCTTCATTATTATCAAATAAGGCAGGTCTACAACTTGGACAAAAAAACTGGTTTCCAGGTGGAAAAATCAAAATTGGAAACAGAACTGTTAGATCCCAAAACTAAGATATTATCAAGAATGTATAACTTGCTGTTGAGATGGAACACTCAGGATGAAACGGTTAAATCTGCTATGATAAAATGGGCACAAGATGTTGGACATAACATAATGTTTGCTGACTGGCAACAGTTGTGGACCACAGGTATGAAATTCACAGCATGTAATGCCTTAAGAGAGAATATTATGAAAATGATATACAGGTGGTACATGACACCAGTCAAGCTTGCAAAAATATATCATTTGCCCGATAATAAGTGTTGGAAATGTAAAGAAAATGAAGGTACATTCTTTCACCTTTGGTGGACGTGCCCAAGGATTAAGGCTTTCTGGGAGATGATTTATAATGAAATGAAAAAGGTATTTAAATATACCTTCTTGAAGAAACCAGGGGCCTTTCTCCTGGGCATGGTCGGCCAATTGGTGCCAAAGAAGGACAGAACTTTCTTTATGTATGCAACAACAGCAGCAAGAATTCTCATCGCAAAGTATTGGAAGACACAAGATCTACCCACCTTGGAAGAATGGCAGATGAAAGGGATAGATTATATGGAACTGGCGGAAATGACTGGCAGAATCCGAGACCAGGGAGAAGAGTTGGTGGAAGAAGATTGGAAGAAGTTTAAAGACTATTTGCAGAAACATTGTAAAATTAATGAATGCTAAAATGATGCTGGATTGAAATGAAGTGGCTTTAGCAACAAGGTTAAAAAGAATATGTAAAAATGGACTGATAATTAGATGAAAATATAAAGTTATAATATGTTAAGACATAGAATTAAGATAAAAACAAAGAGGGAAAGGATTTGCTGAATTAACAATGTGAATTGGAATACAAGAAAGGGAGGTGTGAGGAGGTCAGGAAACAAGTAACTGAAATATAAGATATGAAAAGATTGATCGGTTTTTAATTGTTTTTTGTTTTTTATTTTTTCATGTATTTTGTATTTTTCTTTGTCTTTTTATTGTTTTTATTTTTCTTTTCTTATTCTGTAACTATCTTTTGTCTGTAAAATTTCAATAAATATCTTTAAAAAAAAAGAAAAAAAGAAAAAAGAAAAACAATGTAGGAAAGAGATAAGTAGATTGGAATACCTTTTTAAATGTTCCATTAATATGTTCCCAGGCTTTTGGGTGTTTGGAGGAGACGAAATGGAAATGTAGATGAGATTTTAAATATCTTTATTTAGGGTTCCATGGAGTGTTTGAAGATTCCCTCTGAGACCTCCCTGCCAAAGCCGCCAAAACATGAGTGTCCTCTTGCAGTACAAATCCCAAGCTTTTTGGCCCAAACCTCGGCTGAATGGTTAAAAACGAATGGACTAAAAGGTAAAGTAGACCGGAAGGGCAAGGGTTGGGTGTGGGAAACCCTCTTCAATCTGAGAATCGTATTCCCTTCTGGGCAACGTTCTGAGGTCCATTTGCCACTGGTGGGAGGAGCCAAAGGCAAACATGGATGGCACAACAACAACAACAAATCTTTATTACAGTCATAGACCAGCATTTAAAAATCTAAAAAACTCTTTAGAAAGCTAAAAGGTATTAAAACACAAGGTGAATGTAAAAGTCTATAGGAATTTAAAAGAAGCTAAAAGAATCCAAAAGAAAGGCCAGGAACATTGGGCTGGTGTGGAGGAGCACAAAAGGTTGATATATAAAGGCTTTAACTATCATTTACCGAGCACTCTGATATGTTCATTAAAGCCGATTTGTGGCACAGGTCATCCTACGAATCTCGAGTGCTGCTGTGTAGCAACACTATACATTGCATCAGGATCAGTATCCAAGAGCAGCAGGGAGATGTAAAATTGTCCTGGGTACTTATGAAGTAATGGGGAAATCAGGCTAGTATGAATGTCTCTGTAATACAGGCACTGGAGAAGGACATGCTCTACCATTTCTATTTGTCCCAAGTCACAGGGGCATTGTCTCTCCGGGTAGTCAATCTTCCTGTATTGGCCTTCAATAATGACCGAGGGAAGGGCATGACATTGAGCCAGGGTAAAAGCCCTTCAGTGTTTAGGGACTTCGATTTTAGTTAGATATGCCATAGATAAGGCAAGGTACCTGGTGGATCTAATTGGCACTCTATGTCTACTACACATTGTTTAATGAATGCTTTAGCCTGATCGTACCCCATGTTAAGTAGAAGACCTGGAGAGAAGCCCAGGGATGAGATTTTAGTTGCCACTGCCTGTTTCCACGTGGATTAATTAGTGGGGCAAGGTACAGTACAGTAGACTAGTTTCCGTATACAGTAGACTACAGTAGTTTCCGTATACACTCACCTGCCCCTTTCCATCCAAGCAAGAAAGAGGCACGACCAGAGTTCAGTGACACATCCCAGCCAGGCAAAAATACTCAAGCTGTGAAGGCCTCTGAGGGCTGTGGGAAGTTCCAAGTGGCAAATAGAGAGGCATTTGGCCTCAGGACCAGAGGTTACCCATCCCTGGCCAAAAGGTTCTATGTGAAATGAAGCCTGCTTGATCCATCTGAACAGGCCTTTCATTTACGTTTTGGTTCCTTGTTTGTTACAGCCAGGAAATTAAGCCTTTATCAAGTTTTGGCACCCAATGCTTTCTCCCCTGTAGAAGAATTTGTGCCTGTCCTTCGGAAAATGGTATCGTCCACATTACACGAGGTAAGTAAAGAGGAGTTTTAGATTAGAATCTGGAGGCCATGTGGTCCAGCACCCCCTACCCCACATGGCCAACAACCCAGAGATGAAGGGCGTTGTAGTCCAACAACAGCTGTAGAGGGTCACAGGTTAGCCACCCATGCTCTGTTGGCTGTTGCCATCCGTCAGGTACCATCCTTTGCCCACCCTGAAGCAAACTGTCACCAGATTGATGATTTGGTTGTCAGACTTGTTACTAGAACATATGATTAATTTTATCTCTCTCTGCCTCTCTCTCTCTCCTTGTTTCAGAAAGCAATGACCCAGTTTGAATGGCATGATGGGACGATTAAAAATATTCACGTTGATCCACCCATACTGTATGACTATCAGGTGACTGAAGGACCTATACATAAATCCCCACGGCCAGAGTTAATGGCATTCCAGTTTAATCTAAGCCAACTGCTCTTTTTGTGTGCAGTTTTGACTAAGATGCGCATGTCATCTAATCTCCCCACAAACAAATCAGAATGAAGGCTTGACAAACAGTTGTTGTCATCTAATCTCTCTGTGAAGTTTGTGCACAGGTTAAAGATGAATGTAGGGAGCTACCTTATATTGCATTGGCCTATCTAGCTCAGTACTCTCCTCACTAGTATAGAGTAAGACTCAACATCAGATGACATGCCTTGCATGCAGAAGGTCCAGGATCCACTCCCTAACATCTCCAGGCAGGACTGGGAATGTCTCCTTTGTGAAACCATGGAGAGCTGCTGCCAATCAATGGAGGCAATACTGAGCAAGATCGACCAATGGCCTGGCTTGGTATAAGACAGCTTCCTATGTTCCTGTGAACTCTCAGTAAGCAGATTGTCAGGAAGTGACCACAGAATCAGAAGACACACCAAGACGGCTATAGGAAGAGGCATCCAAAGAAAAGGAAAGCAGTTATTATCAAGGCATCATGCTTGGAGTGAAGTCTTATCTTAATTACATTTTGGTTTTGGGAGTTTTTAATTTATTTGAGGCAGTTAAGAATGGAGGGGGGAAAAGGTGTATGTTGCCCATGAACTGTGGTGAGAAATATAGTGGAAGCCAAGAACGTACTCAAAGAATGGAACAGTTGCTGAAGCAGTTGTCTGAAATGTGCAAGTAACCGTTCTCATCAACTATGTTTTGAATTGCATCTACAGAAACGGCTTGGCAGACTGGTGAGGATGTATGAGAGACGGGTAGACTGGCTCTCCACAGCTAGTAGAAGAATTTGGGGAACTGTTTGTGAGAAGAGGTATCAGTGTTTTGCTTATCCGCATCCAGTTTTGTAAAATGATGCCCTAATTTGCCCCGTGTGTGTGTGTGTGTGTGTGTGTGTGAGAGAGAGAGAGAGAGAGAGAGAGAGAGAGAGAGAGAGAGATGTATTCTGAACATTTCCACGCCACCCTACACATGACAGTGTACAAGAAAGAATGAAAAACAGATATTATTTATAAATTTATTGCCTGCCCTTCACTCTAATGTCCCAGTATAGCCAATAGAATGGCACCAGGGCTTATGGGAACTGTAGTCCAACAGCATCTAGAGGGTCACAGGTTCCCAATCCCTATCTTGAAATATGGATGCTTCCATGCATTTGGTGAGTATGCATGTTCAGGATCTGCGTTTTTAAAAGCTCTGTCTCCTTAGCTGCTTTTTTTTTAAAAAGGCAACTGGAAGCAGGGCACAAATTGCCTAAAATGGTTAGGGATCAGAAAAGTTAGTCTTAATTAAGGGTCTCCCTACCTTGAGCACAATTCCACTCCCATCTTCAAGAAATTGCACTATTGAGCTATGACCCCCCCCCACCAAAAGCCTTTGACGCCAGTATAGTTTCCCTTCAAAATTTCTAGACAATAAAAATGGGGAAACGTTGATCTAAAAGTTGTGTCTCTGATGCTGGTGGTCTCTCATACAGGATTGTCATTCTTATTGATGTCTCCAAAACAAATGCCATGTACATCATTCATATCCAACATTCCCTGCGACTTTTACTCGAGGAGCAGATGTCAAGCAAGGATTTCTTCAATATCATAGCGTAAGTAACTGCCATGCAATGGTTGCAACCATTTCTTGGGGGTAGGTCTGTCCATGAGCATTTGGCAATCCCATACATGCCTACTCAGAAGTAAGTCTCACTGAGTGCAATGCAACTTACTCCCAGGTCGATAGGTGTAGAATTGCCACTGTTTTTGGAACCTGAACTGCTCAAGCATCTTCTGTTGCAGGCTGATATGCTGTGAAGCAGCGTTTAGTTATTTGCTCTGTGTTTCTTGCAGTTTTGGAAATGATGTTAAGGCCTGGCAGGCAGAAATGGTTCCTTCACACCTAGACAACCTACAAAGGGCCTGGAGGTAAGTAAAACTCCTTTTAAGGGAAGCCTCACTGGCAAAACCCCTAGGTTAGTGATCTCTGTTCAATCCAATTTTCACATGCATTTCAGATTACCTAGTTGTGGACCAATGGGAGTCATGAATGAGCTGAGCTCTTTATTTTTACACAGCTGGTATAAAACTAGAGAAGGGACTCATTTAAGGGAGATGTGCTTATCCCAGAAATAGAATCAGTTTGCACATCTCTCCCATACAAGTCTGCCCTTGCCACCACTCAAAAACAGGAAGTGGGATTTACTCCATCTTCCTATTTCCCTGCTTTCAGGCTATACCTGAAGCTGTTTATAGGATAGGATTTGGGAACTTGTGGCCTCCCACAACTTGTGGTCTCCCACAAGTGTAGCTTCAGCTCCCATCATCCCTGACCATGCATCATTCTGGCTGGTGCTGATGGGATCTGCAGTTTAACAACATCTGGAGGGCCACAGGTTTCCCATGCCTAGGTATGTTGAAGAATTCTGATGCAAATGGGGGCAGAAATTGCCAATGTACGCTTATTTCTACCATGTCAGGGAGGGAAACCAACGCAGCAAATACGATTGGTATTTCCTTCTGTGGTTTGTATTCTGCAAACGATACATAATCAATGACTTTTCCCACCATTTGCATTGTGTTTCCTTTGCGTTGAAATGAACGGTGTGGAATTGCATAATAATTACATAATTAATTATGTCAATATCTGTGACATATAGCATCATTTCCCTCAGAAGCCGAACTGCAGCTGAATGGAAACAGCAGTGTGACAAATGTGGGCTGGAGCAGAAATCAATGTTTTCTTTTATCCCTACCTGAGTTTGCCCTAGGATTGTTAGCATGAGCCAGCATGGCAGTCATAAACTGTTTGGAAGCCATAGTTAGTGTTTTGATGATACTTGGGCATTTAAAAATAAAATTAAAAAATTGTTCAACACCTCTTCTAGCTGGGTACTGACCCTTCAGTGTGAAGGCACTAGAAATCTTATGACTGCGCTTAGAAGAGCTGTGGAGATAGACTTTAAAGATAAAGACAAGCATAAATCTCAAAGCATTTACCTGCTTACGACTGGAGTCCCCGACCAAGAGAAGGTGGGTAAAATCCCCAAACCAGCCTACCATCTGCCCAGAGTTGCTTGTTAGATTGTCAGAACTATTGCATGCTAGCTTTGCACATGCATTTGACACCTGTATGTATTCAAACATGTGTTCTCTCCTGCATGCATTCTAAGCATAGGAGCCAACTCCAGGCGGCTGTGGGTGCTTGGGCACCCACAATGCTGTGGGTGAGATGGCCCCCTTGACTCTAAGGTGGTTCTGTCTCACAGGGCTTGTGCTGTGTGCTCTATGTTAAGTTTGGCCCAGGGGCCAGTTGCAACCTCCAGGCTTCTGTATGCAGACTATGCAATTCTTCTCAGGCCACGCCCCTCACTGCCCCTTCTCTGTGCATTCCTTCAATACTTTTTTGCCTGGCGGGAATGCGTCTTTGAGTGGTGCAATGCCTCCTACTTGCCAGGATAGAGAGATGCGTGCGTCAACCACTGTATACCCTTGACCGAAGAACGGTACACTCCTTCTATCTGGGATGGTCGTCCTCTTCCACCGAACGCACAGCTTCGGGAGGGACGCACATGGAGCGGTGAGGGAGGAAGAGGACACCCGCCTAGCCAGCCGAATCAACCCTGGCGATCAATGGGGTGACAGATGTCGCAGCCAGATCGCCCTCACATCCGCGTCAACCACTGGCTATTGCCTGGCTGGAAGGTTGGCTACTGTACAGAGTCATTCTGGCTCCTCTGCCCACCTTGCCTCTCACGGCAATCAGCCTCCAGAAAGCCGCAGATGAGGAAATGCAGCCCCCAGTTTGGAAAAGGATTCCCACCTTGCCTTACAGACTGTGATGACTGCGAGCGCTATACAAATGCTAAAATTGTTGAGTTAGTGTCATCAAACAATACTCCCAAGTGGTTCTGATGGCTTATATTCTTGCCTTCCAGCATGCCATCTGTTCTTACCTGGCTGAGGTCAGTGGCGGCTGTGACTTGAAGCTGCATGTCTGTCTGTTCAGCGTCGACGGTTTCTCCCTTGATGATATCCCACCGCGCTATGCAAGTCTGAATGAAACGGCTGCAATTTGTAAAGAAATCGCCCAGACTGCCAATGGTCGGTTTCATTGGTTTGGAGAAACAGGTATATGATGTTCAGATGTTTTGTTTGTTTGTGACATGCATTTTTAGGATTGCAATTTGTTTTTAATGCTGTGTTTTAAATGGCATGTATCCCCAGCCCAAGGAGCCCTGGGACGCACAGTGTATTTCTCAGGGTCTCCAGTGTCTGGGATGCTAAAGGCTGACTACCTTCACTAAGATCAATGGAGGAAACCTTGCTGATAAAGCTGCAACCTGCAGCAGTACAGATGGTGTAGTTTTATTCAGAAGATAGTGACTGTTGGGTGTTTCCAGCCCAGCATTTAGTAAAAACTTGTTTACTTGGGCTTTCCTGAAATGATAGCCCTGTACCTTCTGCCCAGTTATCTGTAACACTGATATTCAATGTATATTGTAAACTGCTGTGAGATTACTTTTAATGTAAGTGATATAGAAATATTATCAGATACAATGGTACCTCGGGTTACATACGCTTCAGGTTACAGACTCCGCTAACCCAGAAATAGTACCTCAGATTAAGAACTTTGCTTCAGGATGAGAACAGAAATTGTGCTCTGGCGGCGCAGCAGCTAAAGTGGTGCTTCAGGTTAAGAACAGTTTCAGCTTAAGAATGGACCTCCAGAACGAATTAAGTACTTAACCCGAGGTACTACAATTAAATTGTTGTGACCCACCTTGAGACCTTAGGGTGAAGGGCAGGTTGTTGCAGTTCTTTACTTGCTCACAAACTGTACATGTGGTTTTGAACTTGAACTGGGAATCTTCTGCAACCCTATTGAGACCTCCTTTTACTTTTAGAAAACCTTTTCCTTTACTTGCTCACGCTCCCATCCTTATTCAGCTCCAGTTACAAAAGCTGAGTCTGCTGAAGAGGCAAGAGACCCTCTTGGCGGTCTCTTAGTGCAGACCCAGGTCACTGAGACTGAGCTTCCACAGCCGTCTCCTGCCATGAACCACCATACACTTAACTTTCTTCAGTAAAGTTTTATTTTGGGTTATTTTATTTGATGTTTTAATGTAGGTTGTAAGCCACTTTGAGATTATTTTTTCTTAAAAATGTAAGATGGTATAGAAATGAAACGAACAACAACAACAACTCAACCCTACAATGTTTCAACAGAAATGGGTCTGGGACTATCAATGATCAATATGCTTCTCCATGTTGCAGTTGCTTACTGATCTATTAAAAAAAATTAAACGCTAGGGAGTTTAAGGACATGCCTTCTGCTGGCCTTTTTGCTCTTCTTTTCTCTCCTCCTGTTAGGCATCTATGAAAGTGATGATATCAGCATTATCCTATCTGAAATGGAAAAAGCTGTCAACTATTCTCACAAGGTATACGTTCAAATACTCTTCTTCTGAAATGGGTGCTGTGTTTGTTAGGTTGAACGGGATGCATTTGTTCAGTCATGTACAGGATCTGCTTCACATTTAAGAACTTAAGAAGACCTATTCTGGACCACACCAAACCCTAGTTGGTCCAGCATCCTGTTACCCACATTGACCAACCAGACATCTATGGGAAGCACAACATGAATGCAATAGACCTCTCCCACTTGTGTTCCCTCAACTGGGACTTGGGGGCCTACTGCCTCCTATATTGAAGGTAGTACATAGTTGTCATGATGAGTAGCCATTAATATCTTCCATTAATTTGGCCATATCCTCACCAGATGCTTATACCACTTTAATAGTCATGGCTTCCCCCTCCCAGAGAACCCTGGGAGTTGTGGTTTCTTAAAGATACTGTGAGTTGTTAGAAGACCTCTATTCTCCTCACAGAGATACACTTCCCAGAATGGTTTAGCAATCTTCCCAGGGAACTGTAACATTTGGGTGGTGGGTGGTAATGGGGGTGGGGTCTTCTAACAATGCTCATAACCCTTAGTAAACTGCATTCCCAAGATCCTTTTGGGGGAAGGCATGACTATTAAATTGGGATAAGAGTGCTTTAAATGTATGGTGTGGATGTGGCCTCTGTTTCATCCCCTTGTAAATCTATCCACATTGGTGGCCATCAGTTTGGTGAAAGCCTGAGTAGGCTGGTGTTCCATTGTTAAACCCATAAAACGTGAAATGGAAAGGTGAATTTCCAAATTTGCAATGACATAGGAACTGCATCCTCTTAGGTTCATGGACAATGATGATATGGATGACTTGGGAATGACAACATCCTTCTGTGTTGATGATAATTGACGGCTTGGGAACAACATCTAATGTTGATGGTGACAGTGATGATGATTTTTTAAATTCCTAGCTTACGTTCCATTGTCAGGTTTGGCCCTACAAGACAGCTAACAACCAGATTGAAACAAGAACAAACTATGTTCAATGTTCCAATACAAATGCAAAGAGACAGTGATCAAAATAATAATAAAACATAGGCCATATCAGAAGAGAGAACAAGAAATATTTTTTATTGATGCATGAGGCACATCAGAAGAGGATGTGTATGTGTGGTTCTCTGTTGTATTTCTCCAAGTGTTGTGGAATGGGACCCCCCCCCCATTTTGCCCATCTGAAGGCAATACATTAGCTATTTCCTTTTGAGTTCAGTCCTGATAGAAACTGATAAGGCTTCCCTCCCCCCCCCACTGCATTTGCTTTCCAGGGAAAGTCTAAACCTTTCCTATCCCTTCTGTTTTTCAGTGTGCCTTACTAGTGGGATCCTTAAAGCAGCGTTCAGGAATTCATTTGGCTAATCAGTTGATGCCTGAAGGAGACCTAACAATGCTAGAAACACAGAAGAAGAGTAGACCACAGAGGCTACCATTTCCGAAGCCAACTGCCCTCACTCTTGCCAGAATGGTATGACACTGTTTGGTATTTTAAGATGAAAACTGCCTTCATCAGTGCCACAAACCATGTCCCTAGGAGTTGGCTTCTATGATTCTACAATACAAGGACGAAAGCTGAAAATGCCGGGGGGGGGGGGGGCAGCGGCGTTGCTGCTCTGTGATAGGGTTGAGTGCAGATCATACAGGTCTATACAGGGCCAAGTAAACAAGAAGACCTTGAACATGACCTGGTAGCTGGCTGGCAACCAGAGCAGTTGTCTCAGCACAGGTGTGACCTGTGTGTCCAGGCGCTCCACTCAGCAATCTGGTTGCATAATTGTTGTCATTGTGGTATCCCAAAAGCGGTTTTGAAAATAAGAACCACGTAGCATGCTGGTAGGCAGGGGCAAAGTGGCAGAAGGTTTTCTCAGATGTTGACTGTGCCTTTTTAGAACTTCAGAGACCAGCTCGATGGGGCCAGAAATGGCACGATGAAAGCTCTCCTATGGCGTCCACCAAGTGCCAAAGCGGAAATTCCTTCAGGTGTGTGTAAATTAAGCCCATGGATTTGAATTGCTATTGCTTGCATGATTACAAATAGATATATTTGTTGTTTCAAGCTTTGTTTACTACCAGCTTGATGAAATAGCAAAGCCTGCTGACTCAGGCTGGATGAAGTGTGTGAGGCGTCTGGAGAAGAATTGGCTCTTGATAATGTATGGTTTGCATCCAGTTTCTAGTCCAACTCAAGAGTGGTACCATTCAAGTTAATGGGCGTGACTAACTTAGGTTCATTATTTTCAACAGATCTACTCTGAGTAGGACTGAGTTGGGTAAACCCAAGATGTAGGCATGCCCAACTTAGGCCCAGGATGCTTTAAGGACCATCTCACTCAGTGGCCCAACAGAGCCTGTGGTGATCTGGGGCTGATTCCACTCAACTCAGCTGAAGCCAGGATCCCCTCCCCAATGATCCTGGATCCAGTGCATAAGCCCTAGTAACCAGCTCAAGTAGGGGAAGAAGGCAGGTGGAAACCAGTGTCATGGGCCCTACTGCTCCAGGTGGAATGAAAGCTAAAAAATTGTTTCAAGGCTTGCTGTGTTTAGGAAAACTGTTTCATAATTGAAACAGTAGGTGGTCCTACTGTCATTAACAGTTAAAGAAAACATTTGACTGCATATTTCTTTGACTGATGTTCGTGAGTCAAGGGTCTCACAAAGGGCTGAAAAGGCAAGTTATAACTGTGGCTAAGAGAAGAGTTCAGGGCAACAGTGTTCCTCATATTAATAGCATATTTATCTCACACTGTCCACAAGTTCCGCAGTACAAGTTTTCTGCAGTATTCCTTTGTGGATCCATCTGAGCCTTACCTATTTCCCCTTTTCATCTTTGTTTTTAAAAAGGGAATCTTTATATTTAAAGTCAGTGCTTTTTTTTCTTAAAAAAATGTTTAGGGGTACTCTCATTTTCCTACTCATATTGAAATACTGCCCCTCAATGAGGCCAAACTTAGATTCACAAAATATTTAGGGGTATGCATACTCCTGCGTCCCCCCAGGAAAAAAGCACTGCTTAAAGCAGCCAAATCAAGGCAGTGTCTGAACTTTGGGAGCTGGGCTTCAGTGCCAAATCATGACCTTCTCCATAGTTTGCTAACACTGTAGCTTGGGGGACCCCCTCTTCACAGCCCCATGATTTAAACCCTGCCAGAGATGATGATGATGATAAATTAATATTCTGATAAGCATTGCATTCTTAGGTTAAATAGAATAATAATTATTATTATTTGCCCTTGTGTTGCAGTACCTTCAAAGGAAATTTATCTGACAAGCAGAAAAAAGAAACACAACTTCAAGTCAAAGAAGCGTCCAGAGGTTTCTCTCTTGTTATTTTATGCTGACAAAGGGAAAAAAGTAGGTGGGTGTCCCCAGGGTGTGCAGTCCTTTTCTTACTAAACCAGCAGAGTTTTAAAACTTTGATAATGAGGAGTTTCACTGCAGATTTTCTCCTTTTCTCTGACTTGTTCCAATAGTGACCGAGTGTGTTAGAGGAGGCATTTCAGGTGTCGGAGGAGTGAGAAGAGGGGTTAGTTGCAGCGGTTCTCAACCTGTGGGTTCCCAGATGTTGTTGGACTACAACTCCCATCACCCCTGAGCTCTGACCTTGCTAGCTAGGGATGATGGGAGTTGTAGTCCAACAACATTTGGAGATCCACAGGTTGAGAACCGCTGGGTTAGTGTTTTAGAAGCATTTGTTGGGTTATATCTTCACCACCACACGAGATCCTGTTTACAGTCTACATGTACGTTGCTTTTTGATGCCACTTAAAGTGCTATGACTTTAATTCAAATGATTTATCACTGGAAATTCTTTGGCTGAGCCCTATTTGCAAGTGGTGGAATGGCAGCAGAGGGGAGAATTTCAGCTGTTATCCAGGGAGGGAGGTGGACAAAACTGTGGGAGGGGGGAGAGGTGGCAAACAGCTCTTCCTGGTGACTGTTGTCACCCCTAAAAGTAATCTGAAATAACGTTACAAGATAACTAAAAGGGAATTTTGGTGGTGGTGGTGGTGATTCTCAGATGACTTGAAGGAGAGGCAGCTGCCAGTCCCATCAAGATGGGCTCTCCTTGTTCTACTCCCGTGAAACTAGGGGTGGAGCTTATCAGGGATTTCAACATCCAGTTTTGAGTCTGCAGCTTTTCACCTAAGAATGCTTGACTCACCTCTAGCAAATCCTCTAGTAGAGCCAAATTGGGATGGTGGAAGACATCATCTTCCATTCCATCGTGTATTTGTCACATGCAGCACTGTTTCCATTCCCCTGCAGTTTGTCTTCCGCCAAAACCTAGATTATTTCTCTTGCTGTCTGATATGGCGAAATTAAGCCATTTATGCAATTAATTTTGTAAATTACACAAGTCATTACGTTATTCCACCCCATTCATTTCATATGCAATCAATGACATATTGTTTGCGGACTGAAAGCAACAGCAAACGCCAATTGTGTTAGTTGCATTGATTTCTGTTCCAGACATGGGACATGGGGGAAGGTTGTTGCCTTCAGGCTTAAGCGCTTTCAAGAAGCATCCAGCTGGCCATTTGGGGAAGTGGGACACTGGATGGATCCTTGGTGTGATATGGTAGAGCTCTTATATTAGGTAGGAAGTAGATAATGCAAGTTATATATGCCTCCACCAGCATATGGCATGCCATATTTTTTAGGCATGAAGCATATTTTTGCCCAGAGTGGAATACTGCAGCTTCTTTTTTTCCTAGGTGCAGTTTATAAAAAATATTCAAAGACGAAAAATGTGAAGAAGCAGATTCATGTTCCTGTTTTGCCATTTGAAGAAGAGATATGCTCCAGTAAAGCGGTATGATTCATAATTTCCAAAGAGATAGCTCTGTCGGGCCTTAAAACGCCACTAGATTCCTTATTGATTTTACCACTTTGATATGAATTGCTGTAGAAGCATTGAGTGTTCTTCATTTTATTCATTCACTCATTTTATATCCTGCCCTTCTCCCCAAAGAAGCCTAGGGCAGCAGTATGTCTTTGACTGTTATACATCCCAAACATATCATCTTTAGTTTGATACATTTGTGTTTTATTGGTTGGCGTTATGGTTGTTTGTATGTTTCAATTTATATCTGTAAGCTGCATCTGCCTTGTGGAGGGGGGAAGGGGGTAATAACTTTCTGAATAAATAAGATGGTTGAGCATAGCTATTATTTTGTCCTCCTTTCTCTCAAAAAGTGGCTAAACAGATTCAGTATAAAGAGATTGAAGTTAGACTTGCCCAGCCTTGTTTTTGGACCTGAGTGTGTGCATCAGAAGGAAATGGTGGCATCTTTGCACAAGCAAGTCTCAGCAAAATACTGTGACATCTTCCCAAGCGTAGAGATTCACGTAAGTCCTATGGCTTTTCCTCCCATTGTAGTACAAAAAATGTCTTATTTCTGCCAGTTACCTAGACTTCTGCTTTGACGACAACATCTTCCAATGTGGTTTCCTGTGTTCCAGTCAAATTTACGCTGGCCTTTTTGAAATCATAGAATAAGCTGCTGTTGTATATAAAAACGACGTTTTCATGAAATACTTGAGCCGCCTTCTTTCTGGCTCCAAAGATGTGGCTGGATTTTTCAAGAAACAGGAGACCCCATTGTGACCCTGGCAAAGCTACTGAAAGGAAATGGGAGTAAGAACTTGGATGTCAGACCCTGCAAAATGTCCAAAATTTTCCAGGGACATCCCTGATTTAGAGAAGCTGTCCCAGTTTCTGATTTGATCCCATAATGTCCCGCTTTTCCTTAAGACGTCCCTATTTTCATTGGAGAAATGTTGGAGGGTATGGGATGTAGAAGGAGCCAATACGCAAGATTTGGGACCTATTTCTCTTGGCCATGGGACCAAACAAAAGTGTTCTTTATCCCTATGCATTTAAAAGAAGAGTTATTAATTAATATTCCTGTGTATAGCTTGGCTCTCAAATGAATTATTTTCAAGATGGCACAGTGAACAATTGAAAATAGATTTTTCACCCAGTCTGTTAATTAAGAACATGGTCAGGCCTATGACCCTCAACTCCCACCACCAGCCACCCTCCCTCAAGTTTGCCTGCACCCTTTCCCCAAATGCACCCAGGTAATTATTTAACGTGATCACCCAAGTCTAGGAACTTCTACCCTGTCTAACCTATAAATATCTGACATGACCTTAATTTAACATTACAGTGGAACCTCAGGTTACGTACTGTCCTCTTTATGACCCCTTTGGGTAATGATCTCCGCTAACCCGGAAGTAGGTAGTGAACTTTGCCCCGGGATGCGAGCGGAAGTCACGCACTGGCAGCGCAGCAGCAGGAGGAGGCCCCATTAGCTAAAGTGGTGCTTCAGGTTAAGAACAATTTCAGGTTAAGAACGGACCTCCGGAATGAATTAAGTTCATAAACGGAGATACCACTGTACAGCTGCACATCTGTAGTGACAAAATGCAAACTGTGTTTTTAGGGTATTGTCAAACATCTACAGATTCAGCCCAAGGACCTGGAAGTGTACATTGAACAGATGGAGAGAGTGTTGCGGTGCTATGTTCGAAGAGTCCAGTGGCTTCTGTCAGGTGTGTACCACCTCTAAGAATGAGAAGTCGCAGTGTTGATAATATCTGTTTATTGCCCTAGGATACAAAGCTAATTCACGCAGCCTTGGGAGGGAATTTTCCTTTCACTAGATAATGGATTGAGGCTGAGAGAGAATTAAGTGGTCCAAGGTAATCCAAGGTGTTTGTGATTAAGCAAGATTTTGAACTCAGTGTTGTCCTGCTCAAAGCCAGAGCTCTACTCAGTGTACTAAACTTTATCTCCGTCTCACCCACAAATTGCCTTCTACAGTCGCCCCAGTAATTCTTCATGTATAAAGAAGATAATAGATATTTTGACAAAATTGGATGGGTATATATTACCTCCCCAGCCAACCTTGAGTCACTCCAGGAGGCAGCACTGCCTCTCAGGCTGGATCTACATTGATCTTCTAAACGTTATAAAATATAATGTTCTATAATGTTTAATGGCAGTTTCCCTTTGCCGGGGGCTCGCTGCTCTGTAGCGCCCTCTGGTGTCACATTTTAATAGCACATTTTTAATGTTATAAACGACGAGTGTAGATCCGCCCTCAGTTTTCTTCTCTGTAATCTCAGGGTTGTCTGTTGTAGAATTCAGCAGGGAGGAGGATGGGAACAAAACTAGAATTAGTTGCCTCTGCCTGTCATTGACTGTGGCTTCTCCGACTGTTGATCTCCTTGACCCACTAGTCCTAAAGGACACATCTCTGCTCTAAACCTAACAGAGATAAGGCTTTGTTTTGTGTGTGGTGGCAGCAGCAGCAGCTGCTCTTGCAGCCAGACCCCTAGAGCTGACTCTTCCAGTATGAAGTGGCCAGCCAAAGGATTCATGGAAAAAGCACACTTAACATTCCAGGGGTGTTCATAGGAAGCAGAGTTTGACCAAAAGGCAAGACCAACATTGCCCCTTTCTGAAGACATTGCATGAGAACAGCTAACATTCTGCCATTGCAATAGTTTTGAGACAGAAATTACAAAGGAGAGGTGATCATTATTTGCAAGTTGGCTTCCAACGTTTGAATAGCCCATAGCTCACATGAAGTTTATGTTGGGATTTCAGTTCCCACCAGCTGCGAACAGCAGCTACATTGTTGACATCATGTGATGTCTCTGAGTGTGAGACAGGAAGTCTCTGCCAGTTCTCATTGTAACCGGAGTGTTACTTTCGCTTCTGAGTCGAAGCTTGAGTTGAGTCGGAGACTCTTGTGTTCTGCTGCTCAGGAGAGCAGTCATGCTTGTACAGTCTTAATAAAGTAGTGAGTAGACTACAGACCGTCTCTTTCTTCTGTGATGGAATGCCAGAAGAAGGCAAGTGTGCTCCTCTCAGAAGGGAGGGGTCGCTTATCACCGGTCTCTCTGGACTGAGGGAGGATTCCAGCCAGAGAGTGACCACCGGAGAGAAGCCCCGGTGTCTTGGGAAGCTGGCACCCTTCCCGGGGGCGTATTTTCCAACAGTTTATTATTAATTAATATTATCGCTGTCATTTTTTTAAAAAAAAACTGTGGTGAGAAATGAAGACCTAAAGATGGTAACCAGTGCAAGGCCACTTGAGTTTAATTACTAAGCTGAGAGACAAGCTAGATGTGGTGGTGACTAGGGATGGGATTCACTGTCCTGCGGCTGTTCAGTTCCACCCAGCCCCACATAATCTGTGCGCAAACACACTAAGTCGAGTTTTGTGTTTTGTAAAATGCATGTCAGCTCAGTCCATAATGGCCTTCAATTCCCCTGACTGTGTTACAAAAACTGCGGGTGTTGCGGAGTGAAAGGAACCTTGCAAATCGGGACAGAAGCAGTGGCATTATAACCACGAAAACAAATGCAATAACGCGCCCCCCATCTGAATGTGCAGCCTACCTGCTCATTTTATTTCTTTTTAAAAAAAATAGGTAGTCGTCGATTGTTTGGTGTCGTTTTGGAAGCGAATGTTTGCATCCTGATTGATACGTCTGGTTCCATGGACCGTTCTTTGCAGGAGGTCACAAAAGAGCTCACCTCTCTTATCTGGGAACAGCTGAGGAAGAATAATGTGAAGTAAGGAAGGTGCAGAGGTGACCTTAAGATGAGGGAGAAACGCAAGTCAGTTCAGATAGAATGGCGAACTTATCGAATTTGCACTTTCCGAAACAATTTGGAAACTGAAACACAGCCATGCTTATAAATTCACACGTATCCAAATTTTGCAATGCAGTTCTCCATCCATTGTTTACCAAAAATACATATATTAGGGGGAAACCTGCACAAAAATGAATATATTTGTGAAAATAGCATGCATTATAGGAGGAGAAATTGCTTTCAAAAATATGTGCATAAATCAAGACTATATACAAAAAATGTATAAAATGTGAAATTTGCACTAAAATGCTGAAGAATTTTCATGAGGATTTTTTTGATTTTTAGTTTTTTTTAAGAATCCGCAAATTGCTGCGGAAATGTGGAGAACTGAATTTAAGATTAGAAAAAATGTGTCATTGAGAGGACCCTGCTTTGGGGTATCAACTTGATTTCCCACCAAAGTAGCCCCCTTATGGATATTCAAATGCTCTCATATAGCTTTCCTCAAGTGTTTCTTCTCAGAAAGGATAAAATATTGATTTAATTACATGTAGTGACTGGCTTGTGTTTTGGTCCTTCTAAGATGTATCTGAAGAAAGCTCATACCAATAACAAACTTAGTTGGTCTCTAAAGTGCTACTGGGAGGAATTTTTTTTATTTTGTTTTGATACAACCATGCCTGTTTCCACCAGCTACTGCATGATGGCATGTTTCAATTTCAGTAACTCAGTTAGGAGGGATTGTTCTCTCCAATTCTCCACCCAGAACGTGTGGGAGATTCCCATAGGAGATTATAATTTAATGGCATAAATAATCCTTTTTTTCTTTTCGGTTTTTAATCAGTGCAGGCATCTTGCGCAATATCCTTTTAACACTCTTGTGCAAGCCTTAGTGAGGTAAGCATCATTGCGTAAATCAGACCCCCCACCCTGCAGGACCAACGCCAGTGATTACATAGGACAAGTAGCTTAGGTCAAATCAGGCCATGACTTTATTGATTACATATGAAAAGGTTTGGCAAGGCATTGGAAAACCATTTGAGCATTAGGCAGCCTACTGAGGTTTACTGTTTGGGGTCAACCCAAGGCAAAGAGGACCTAATGACACACATCAAATAGGTACCCCTTGCAGGGTTGCCATCTTGAGGAGTGCTATGGCCCTAGCCCCCACCTGGGCTTCTGGACAGAAGCAGCTTCTCCTGGATGCCTTTAGTGAGATACACCTGCAGGCTACAACCTCCCCTCCACCAAAGATTTACCCAATGCCTTAGCCACCAAAGTTGTAACAATTGCTATGAGGTAGGTGAAAGCAAAGGACAGAGCCAATATGTCCCTTGGGCAAATTCCTACCGGGCCTTGAATACAGCAACCAACATTTAACCATAGCAAGGTGCAGCACCACACAATAGCCACCACACAAAGGGCAGAGGAAGATCCTGCGACAAACTGGATGAAGAAGTAGACTAGGCCCCTGGTGCTTCTCCTGTGTTGGATGAAAAGGAGAGAGAGAGAGAGAGAGAGAGAGAGAGAGAGAGAGAGAGAGAGAGAGCTGGGTGTCATCAGCCATGTTTAATGATAACCTCCGTCTTTATGTCCAGACCAAACCCAGTGGTTTTGTTTCTAGCAGAAAATTAACTACAGCCTTAGGAACGCCTGCCTGGGCATTAGGCAACCAGCTTAGATAATACAAAGAGGCACATTTCATGGCAAAAAGCTTGTGGGTGGAGCTAAAAGTTTTCTTTTGCCCAACAGATTTTGCATGCCGGTTGAATGTTGAAAGCTGGGCTTTTCTCAGCTCTGTAGTTGATATGGCAGCCTTAGCTGGCTTAATGTTTTGACAGACACACCTCTTTCTCATCAGGTTCAGTCTCATCAGCTTTGCCGAAGATGTTGACGTTTGGCAGGAGTGCCTTGTGGAGGCCACAAACGAAACATGCCATGACGCTGTGCAGTGGCTGTCAACATTTCACGCTCATGGGAATACATCCATTCTCAAGGCTTTACGGGTTTGTTAAGCAGGGCAGAGCGTTCTGTGTGCACCAGGGTCCCTGTGGCAGAGAGCGGGTGTCTCCCTACTGAAGACCTCTAGCTGGCATGCAGCTATTACTGTGGCTCCATCTCTGTTCTGCTGGAAGTTTCTGCCTCCTAGAAAATTCCAAATGAGGGTCCACCATTTTGTTTGTGACTTGTTGAGCTTGGAGGAAGGGCAGGGACTAAGCCACTCGAAGAGTCAGGTTTAGCATTGTTCAAACAAAGCTGCGGAGCATAGACAGCTAGAAAGAGCCAATTATTCCCCATGATTGCCTGTGGGGTGAACTATATTTCACCATAGTGTGCTTCTGCATAGCCTGATTATTATATAGGTTATGCCATTCTGCTCTTTCAGAGAGCTTTCAGCCTTCCGGACGTTGAGGCTTTGTACGTTCTGACTGATGGAAAACCAGACACCAGCTGCAGTTTGGTCCTGAAAGAAATTGAAATGCTTTTGAAGAAACGAGCAATTATAATCCACACTATTTCGTTTAATTGCTCAGACAGGTATGTTTTGCTTTGCTGGGGGAAAAGTTGGCTTTCTAATCTTTTTTTTTTGGTTGACATGAGGGAAAACATGGATGAAACTGGCAATTGAACAGAGTGTTCTCCATTTCCACGAGGTCTTCCACTTAAAACTTCATGATCCGTAAGGTTAGGACTGGAGCTGCACTGGTTTCGAAAATTTCCTCAAACTGCATTATCCATGCACAAGAGGGAGGGATCAGCAGGCTTTGGGACAATTCAAGGTTCACAGAACTAGCAAAAAGAGAGAGGCATACCTTTATGGGGAAAAACTCAGGCAGTCTGAACATGCTCAAAATGCTCGCTAACAGTGAGAGATGGGTGAATAGAAAATCAGAGCTGTCCAATATTATTTTAATAAAGTGCATTCATTTAAATGTTTAACAACTTGTTTTAATAAACAAAAACCAAGAACGAACCTCACTCTTAACAGTCCCAGGGACTTGGTTTGATCTGAAACCAGAAGTTACAAGCAAATGTGAATTATTTCTCTGGACTGATGCAGGACTGCAGGGCTGATGCAACATAGCAGTGATGTCACCCACATTGAAATGACATTCTTAGAAGAGATGTGATGATAACACCCAAACCTATTTGAAAGATAGTACAAAGAACTCTCCCCACCCCCATCCTTGTCTTCCACAGAGCAGCTAATGACTTTCTTAAGAAACTGGCCTTCCAGACGGGTGGGCGCTACCATCGGTGCTACGGGGATGTGGACGGACAGATGGCAGCACACCGGCTACTATCGGAAGGCTTTAAGGACGAAGATGTATGTTGAGTTGATGTAGCATCTCATGCTGTACCTTATTTTTCACTGGATCCCGGCACATGGGATCCTGTGTAGTACCATGAAAGTCGGTCTGGTCCTTTGAGCAGCTAAGGCAACCATGGGAATCTTGATATGTACCCCCATCAATCAACAAATAACAGGTTTTTCCCTCCCTGTTATTCCAAAACGAAAATCTCCGGAGAGTGCCTTTCGGGTCATAGCTCATTCTGCTTTTTTGAGTAGTTTCACATGGCGAGTCATTTGTGGAAGGAGAGGCTTCCCTTCTGGCTTTGCCAACCACAAACAAATTGACATGGGAATCTGATCGGTTTCTTTGGGGCTTCCTCCACCCTCACTGATGTCCTCTTCAGGCTCCAGGGAGGGTCTCCTTGTGAGCGACGAAGACTCACCAGCTTTCCCCCTCCATTTCTGAGTCTGAATGATTTATTTCCTGGCACCGCACGTGTACACAGTTGTGTGCGATTTGCTAACACTTAAGTGGGGAGACGCCTGTATGTGTGGTTTGCCTCTGCCACAAGTAATCCATTCCAGTGGAGTCACTTAAAAAACCTAACCTTTATAGACTTCTGTAAATGACTCCAAGTCACTCCAAGTCATTTATAGTCAACTCCTTTTAAAAATATTTTTAATCACAGGTTCTCGTCTCTCTAATGCCAATCCCTATTTTATTGATGTGTTCAAGTGCTGTAAACTTAGCCATTTCAGACTGATCCCATATTTTCTTAATCAACTCTGTTTTACTAGTGGTTTTAAAAATACCCTTCCATAATATAGCAAATACGTTTCTTGCATTTGTAATTACATATAAAACTGCCTTGTGTTTATCCAGGCTGTGATGGCCTTAGGGGTTGCTTGTGCGTAAGTTACTGCTGCTCTGGGCTAGGTTGTCTGGTTAAACTGTTTCTGTCTGGACAGCCATCCACTCCGTGGCTGTTCAGTCGCTAGCAGAATCCGTCAGTGGGCGTTTCTTGAACCTCTTCCAGCAAAGAAGTTCTTTGACGCCAAGTCGCCGCCTACTTTCCCTGCGCGGAAGTCTTCTGCGCAGGGTGGGTGTGGGCAGCGGAGGACCTGTGCTCTCCTCGCTGGTCTCCTGCGAAGAGTCCTGGAGCCTCCTCTCTGCTTCCCCCATCGGCCCCCCTCTATCCCTGGAGTTACGCTGATTTTCTTCCCCAGCCGGAGACCTGCCTCTCTCCCTGCTTGGCCCCTCTCCAGCATCGCTGTGGAGCCTCGCCTCCTCCTCTAGTTCCGATGGCAGTTCCCTGACACAGGCTAATAACCATTTTTACTGCATCCAGTAAATTTTACAATGGTTTGGGTTTAAGGTTTAACTGGAAAAGTGTCCTTAATCAACTTTATCATCAGACTTCAAAAACATTTTGCTTTCTGATTTTTCCATCACCATACATGAGCAAAGTCTCTCCTTTCCTCCTGACAAATTCAGCATTACCTTCTCCTATATTATATATTTTATGAATTCTCTACGATGCCATATGCCCCCTTAAAACAGTTTTCCCTGGTTGCAATAGAAAAAACAAGATAAATAAAGATCATAAACATTCCCATACCTCTTCAGGAGCAGTCATTTCTCTATCTCTATTCCACTTAAGCTTTTTATTTATTCCGCCTATCAGGAATCGGATCCTATCCTGAACCCTGCTTTGGCAAATGGGGATGCAGGCTGTGTCAGGGGGCGGAGTCAGGGGGCGGAGCCAACAGAGTGGGCTAGGCTTCGCTTGGATCCACCCTTTGCCCATTTAAGCAGCCTGCACCTGGGGCACTACCTGTTTGTATGCTTCCTGTACACATAGATGAACCAAATTAAGAGGGCAAGGCAAGCACAGGGCATATCTGCAGATAGACAGACATATCAATTCTCAAATTTTCTGGTTCGTAGTTGTACCTATGAAAAGTGAAATGAGATTAGAGCTAGTCAGATCTGTCTAGTTTGGTTTCTCACTTCCTGATTTTTCTGTTCTACAGTTCTCTACATTTCTACATCATGTTGTAAAAACTTTTTATTTTCTTTACCGATAAATTTCCATCCATCCAAAGACCTGAATTCTTTTTTCTTTTTTCTTTTTTCTTTTTTCAGGATCCAGCTTTCCCCTTGTTTGAAGGAGATGATTTAAAGAAACTTGTTGATGAAATCGCAAAAGCTAGGAGCTATTTAACACAGGCCAAGTTCTTTAAGTGAGTGGCTACCTGTTGGCTTTCGGTAATGGCAAATTTTCCTAAAACATGACTCTTTGTTACAATGGCCACTAATTCCCTGCTGATCAAGGAATTCATGCACTGCATGGATAAAGTGGATAGATAAAAGATTTTCTCCCTCTTTCATAATGCTGGAACATGTGGGTATTCAATGAAGCTGAATATTGGGAGATTTAGGACAGACAAAAGAATGTACTTCTTCATAGTTAATGTACTTCTTTCATAGTTAAACTATGGAACCTGGGCTCCCTGTTTTTAGTTTAATACTTCCTATTCTAATTTTGTAAAATGTATTCATACTTGTGTGCTTTTTTATGTGCACCATTCTTTTCAGCTTTTCATATTTTGATACTTATATCAAATATAAATCTACTTAGTTGAAATAAATTGTCTCCTATTTCTTTTATTAGATCGCTATTAGAAAAAAAGAACGTAAACCAGAAGGACCGCTGCCCATGAAACAGTTGCCTTCAGGTATAATACTTTTTAAAAAATCCTCTGAAATCATAGAATTGTAGAGTTGGAAGGGACCACGTGGGTCATGTACTCCAACGCCTTGCTATGCAAGAATCTTTTGCTCACTGTGGGGCTTGACCCTGAGATTAAGAGTCTCATGCTCTACCAACTGGTAAAATGTCTACTGTATATGGGCTTTCCAAATGACATTGCTAAGTACACTCAGGCTTTGGATTAGCAACAATGGAGACCTTACTACAGGTCTTCTCAAGGGGTGTGCTGAGGGTGCTCAGGCACCCGCTAAAGTTTCAAGAAAGTGGATATCAAGGAACGCAGAGAGACAGAGATGCAGGCAGAATAAAAGGGCTGGAATTGAGGTGCAGCTTCTGACTGGATCTGTCTCGGGGGGTGATTGGCTCCAGCAATTGCAGTAAGGGAGAAAAAAGGATTCCTTCTCCCTCCTCCACAGATAGATGCCTTTTTCCGCATCTATCTCTTGTCTCATTGCTCCGTCTCTGTCCAAGCTCCACTTTCCATCTTTTGTGGAAAGAAATCTGTGAGAGTGAGGGGCTGCTTTTGCAGCTTGCAAGCAAGGAGGAAGAAGAGCCACCCTGCCCTCTGCCCTCCAAACCTGCTTGACATGATGATGATGATGATGATAATAATAATAATAATAATAATATTTGTACCCCACCCATCTCTCTGGGCAGCTTCCAACAAAGATTAAAAATACATTAAAGTGTCACACATTAAAAACTTCGCAGGAAAAAATCTTCTGTTTTGACTTCTTGACAACTCTTGTTGTGGTTATTTTGTTAGCATTTTGCCTACTTACCTCGCCCCTATCCTTATTTGTTTGTCTAATCATTTGCGCTCCTTCCTTCACTGAAACAAATGAATCAAGGGGCTGTCCACACCTATGGGCCATACCATTAGACAGAGTAAGATGGCTGCCTGGTGTTTTTCTTAAAAAGCAGGTTTTCTAACTGCACAAATTCCCTATCAGACACCCAACACTAAGAAAATCAAAGGCCAAATTAACTCAAAGGATTCTTTGCTCCTCACTTAGGTCCTGTATCAGGGGGCCATTTCCCCATAGGAGTAATTAGTTCTTCTGGGCTTAAGGAGCTGGGTATGTAACCATGAATAAAGGCAAAACCTCACTTAGATTTTAGTTGCTTTCTGCACTAGGGTCTTAGGCAGAAGGTTTGCTCCCATCACCTGACCAGTTTTTATTAAGGGATGTTGACTTGTCATCATTGTTTTAACAGGACACGGAGACAGCAAAGGAGGACTTAATGGAACTTTATCAGCTCCATATCTGGGATGGCAAATGTGTCTTCATGAATCCACACATCCTTCAATGAAAATGAGTGCACCTTTCAGGCAGCTGGGTTTTCATTCTGATTTGTTTGCTTTTCCTCAAACATTTGTGCCATCCAAAACTGGGGGTGGGGCAGTCTGAGTGACTCCAAAATCCAGCAGACACGTGCCTGATTGATCCCCCAGTCTGATCTAGTAAAATACAATGAGACACTTGAGTATGATCAGACAGCATCCGAATGAGAGTTGCACTGTGTTCCCCAATTGCTTGTTTCATCAGCAGCTTGCCCAGAGGTCTGTAAAGAATTGAGTGCATTGCAAAAGCTTTGGGCTGATCTCAGGAGCCTTTCAAGGAAATGCAATTCAAACGCTTGCTGCAAACCAGCACCGTCTCTCATAAAGAAGGACGGAACATTGTAGCCTGGGTGCCATATCAAATGGAGATGCTAGCTGTCCTCCTCCTAGGCTCTTAGCCAAAGAGCAAACTGGAATCACAGAACCCATGATTGCTGACACAGATGCATCATGTGGTTTTAAAACAGAGGTGAACTTTCAGTCATGTGAAATTGGCACTAGAAATGGGAACAAGGCAATGTGACATATGGTGATGGGAACCAGCTGTACTGTTTGCTAACTGCCATGTGAAAAATTTCTTCATATGGGGCGTCCCCCTCTCCCCTTCTTTCTCCCTTTATTCCTCTCTTCCAAAGATTGGGAAGGTTTTGCCATTCATCTTTTTAAAAGAACACTACCTCTAGTCCTTGATAAGATGAACCCAGCTAGTTTGTGATTTTGATTAAGTGCTCTGCATTAATAGAAGCCCACATTCTGTCAATATCTTGTAAAGCTGTGGATGGGATCCAATGCTGGCCGGCATAGTCCCATTAAAATCAATTCAGTTATATAAGTCCACTGATTTGTCTAGGGCTTTTCTGAGTGTGACTTGGTTGGATATCATCTCCTGTTTCTGGTTGAACATATATTTTACCCACATTAGCGTTTTGCAAAGGAGAGGAACAAAGTCTCCATAGTGTCATGAACAAACTGGAGTCTCCAAACTCAATAAACCATTGTATTTTTCTGACTGTTGAATGTCTCTGTTGGTCATCCAATTAGGGAAAGGGTGGTGGTTAAAAGGGTGGTGTGTATTAATTTGCATAATGGTGGTAATAATAATAATAATAATAATAATAATAATAATAATAATAATAATAAATTATTATCTACTCTATATTTTGGGGGAACAGTTTGTCTATTTGTTCTCTATGCGTTTCAACACTTCTTAAGAGATCGTTGTCAAATTTGGCACAAGCATTCCTGAGGTGGGAGTGGCAAGTTTTGTCAACGTTGGGATGCTGGCTGCCATTTTGAAGCAAGCTGGCGGTTTGAACCGTGACATTGTCATGGCTTCACCTGATACTTGGCGCGACAGATGCAAACTATGCCAATGTAAAACTTTTGTTTAGATAGCATATTTATTTATCTGCCTATATACATAAAAATGTAAGGTTGTCATCATGCTAACTCCAGTGTGAAAACAACGTCAGGTGGGTGAGTGAGCAGCTTAGGTAGTAGGCATCCCAGGAGAACTGTTTAATGGCAAACCGCTCTGTGAAGTGCCTCTTCCCTTCATTAAACACTTCACAGGCATGCAGCAACAAAACAACCTGACAGATAGCCATCCAGCCTCTTTTTTATATAATATCGTTTTTGAATTTTGCCGCCTGACAGAAGGGTTCCTTTTTCACTCATTTTCAGTACTGTCACCTTGGTTCGGTTAGGGTAAGGATGTTGTCTGCTTACGTCCCAGTTCTTTTGCTTCCACAGATGAGGAATCTGATTATCACCCACACTTTCTGAATAGACAAGGCACACAAGCATCTGGGTTACCACCCAAAGAAGTTTACCCTTCGCTGAAACCATAGATCATGATCTGAAAACAAGATGTTGGAAGTACGATAAACCTTTCTTCTCCACGTGGCTTCTTATAACCGTCATAATCTTTCATAGAGTCATAGAATCATAGAGTTGGAAGAGACCACAAGGGCCATCGAGTCCAACCCCCTGCCAAGCAGGAAACACCATCAGAGCACTCCTGACATATGGTTGTCAAGCCTCTGCTTAAAGACCTCCAAAGAAGGAGACTCCACCACACTCCTTGGCAGCAAATTCCACTGTCGAACAGCTCTTACTGTCAGGAAGTTCTTCCTAATGTTTAGGTGGAATCTTCTTTCTTGTAGTTTTGATCCATTGCTCCGTGTCCGCTTCTCTGGAGCAGCAGAAAACAACCTTTCTCCCTCCTCTATGTGACATCCTTTTATATATTTGAACATGGCTATCATATCACCCCTTAACCTCCTCTTCTCCAGGCTAAACATGCCCAGCTAGTTTAGCCTTGTTTTTTCAAAGCATCTCCAGTATTGTTGAATCTGCTGTGAACCTGCAACCAAGGGGCTGGAATACCTCTCCTTAGTCTATTTTCCATCAATAAATTTTAATGTGACTCTAGATCCAAAATAGGCAGGAAGTATAGTCCTGGGACAGCAGAATATGAGAACAAAATGGACTCAGTAATTGTGGATTTTAGAATCCCAAGTGTAAATTTATTAGCAGAAAAGGCTGGGGGAAAGTGCTTGCTGTGACCCAGACTAGCAGCAGGGAGGCAGCAGAGTCTCTGAATTGGGAACTGAGAAAGGGTTTTAGTCTTGAGTACTGCTATTAATTATCCCGCCTCTGGGAAGCAGCAACGATTAAGGGAAACAAAACCTAAGATCTTTTGAATACCCTTCTTTTTTTCCACAACTAAAAAGCACCGAACATCATGCCTCTTTCTCTACAGGGGAGTTCCTCTACTCTCTAATCATTCTGCTTGTGCTTTCCTGCCCTTTACCCAGCTCTACAATATCCTTTTTGAGGTGCAGCAATCCTAATTCCACAGAGTATTCCAAGTGTGGGCACACTATAGGTTTGTATAAAGGCAAGATGGTACCTATAATTTTATTTTCACAATCCGTTTCGTAATGATCTCCAATATCAAATCCACTCTTTTAGCAAAAGCTTTCTGAAAGTCCAAGTATAGGATGTTTGCTTTCCCACATGCTTTAGCTGTTACGCATATATTTAAAAGTATGACAAGCATGGAAAAAGTCAAGTTGTTGGGACCAGTTGCATTTGCCTCTCAAGCATACACCCCATGGCATCTCTAGCTTTGCTAAGGTACTGATCCATCAGTTCCTGCTCTGCCAAAAGGAATGCCCTACTTGAGTTCCCCCTCATGATGTGTGGATTATCTCATCGCAATGTCCTCTCTTCACTCCAAGGGAATGGCGCAAGTCAGCTGAGGTTGCGGCCTCAAAGTGAAGGTCGTCTTAGGAACGGTCAAGTCCAAGTCAGTTTCCGTAAGCCCTGGTGGCGGCTGGAAAGTGAATTTCTGCAGCAGTCCCGTGAAGAACAAGAAAAGTTCCATCTTGGCCAAGCTTTCGCCGATGCAATTTCGGCGCCCTGCAAAACCGAAAAAGAATTGGGAGTTGGCTGGTGGCCTTGAAAAGAGCCCTCCCGCCCTTTGCACTTCTCTGAATCGCGTGCCGTAGCTTAGAAAATATACCAAAAGGCACAGTTAAAAAGAAGCAGAAATGTGTTCAAAAATGGGTATATTACAGGGTGGGGAAAATGCCTACAAAAAGAACATTTTAGCAAGTGCTTAACAAATTGTTAAGTGTGTAAGGACAAAAGAAGTAATTATAATTTAACAGTTTTCAAGTTACTCTGTTTTATCAAAGCAGCTAGAAAAAATATATTATGATGGGAAGATCTCACACGGGTGAAGAGAAGCAGTGGGGAGGAGGGGAGGGCTAGGTTGAATTTGGGAAATAAAATAATATATGGGACAGCAAAGGATATAATAGATTCTTATAGAAAAGTAATATATTGTAACTAGATCAGAAGTTCAAAAGTGGAAGTAAATGTACATTTAGTATTTTCATTATTGTAACAGTTATTATTATTTCTTATCAGTAGAAGGCAATGTTAATTTAGGCTTCTTTGTTTTGCTGTCTGTATAAATTTTTTTTAAAGTCAATAAAATAAAAAAACAAAATAAAAAACAAAATGAACCTTTTAGGGTAAAACGCACACCTGACTATGTTTGTGGAAAAAATACATTTACAATGCAGTTTTCAAAATCTCATTATGGTGTGGAAACAGGATAGGAAAGCCCTTTGTGAACGTACATGCAAAATTGGCATTGGCTAGCAATGGAGTATAGGGACACAGGTGGCGCTGTGGATTAAACCACAGAGCCTAGGACTTGCCGATCAGAAGGTCGGCGGTTCAAATCCCTGCGACGGGGTGAGCTCCCGTTGCTCGGTCCCTGCTCCTGCCAACCTAGCAGTTCGAAAGCACGTCAAAGTGCAAGTAGATAAATAGGTACTGCTCCGGCGGGAAGGTAAACGGCGTTTCCGTGCGCTGCTCTGGTTTGCCAGAAGCGGCTTAGTCATGCTGGCCACATGACCCAGAAGCTGTACGCCGGCTCCCTTGGCCAATAAAGCGAGATGAGCGCCACAACCCCAGAGTCGGTCACGACTGGACCTAATGGTCAGGGGTCACCTTTACCTTTACCTTCAGCAATAGAGTGATCCAGTCACCCCTCACCTCGGCCTCATCTGCAATATGGGGTTTAAAGGGCTGGCCAGCCTTACAAGGCTGTTGGAAGAATTATAAAAGAGATGAACAGTTCACACTTGGAACAGCCTACAGGGCCATATAAATACTTTTCCAATAACCACACACCTTGCTCCCAATGCAAGGGAGTTACTTGTTCCAGACCACGAGGGGGGGGGGCCATCTTAAGAGCTGCAGAGAAGGGAGAATTTCTCAAGATACAGCACCTGCCCCATCACAACACAGCACAGGGGGGCTGATAATTTTTCAACAGATTTATAACGCCAAAATGAACGAACCCCTTTAAGTACCTAAGGAGAAGTAATAAAGTATGCTGGAAATGTAGAGAGAAGGATGGAGACTTTTATCATATGTGGTGGACATGCGAGAAAACAAAACAATTTTGGAAAGGGATTTATAATGAACTGAAAAAGATGCTTAAATACACCTTTCCCAAAAAGCCAGAAGCTTTTTTGCTGGGCTTGATGGGAGAGGAAATTGCAAAGGTGGACCAAAGACTATTTATGTATGCAACAACCGCTGCCAGAACGTTATTAGCCCCAAAGTGGAGTATAGGAGTTACCAACGTTGGAGGAGTGGCAGACGAAAATGATGGATTACGCGGAATTGGCAAAACTGACTTGTAGGACCCGAGATCAGGAGGAATCAAAATTCCAAAGAGACTGGAGTAAATTTATAGACTACAGTGGTACCTCGGGTTACATACGCTTCAGGTTACATACGCTTCAGGTTACAGACTCCGCTAACCCAGAAATATTACCTCAGGTTAAGAACTTTGCTTCAGGATGAGAACAGAAATCGTGCTCTGGCGGCGCGGCGGCAGCAGGAGGCCCCATTAGCTAAAGTGGTGCTTCAGGTTAAGAACAGTTTCAGGTTAAGTACGGACCTCCGGAATGAATTAAGTACTTAACCTGAGGTACAACTGTATATAAATAATAACTGTAGAAGTTTGAAGACACTAGCAGGATTGAAATAAGTCTTACAATGTGGACTTGACAAAATATGAGGAAACTGCGAGATGCAGACTGGAATAGGAAAACCTGTTAGCGGAAGGGAGGGAAGTCTTTGCTTAGCAGAGCGGTGGAAAAGAAGTTGTGTGAATGATTGTTGAAATTTATTGTTTTTTTCTTTGTTCAAAGTGGAAATTTAATAAAAATGTATTTGGGGGGGAAAAGTACCTAAGGAGAAAGGCATGAAGGCTTCTTTCTTGACAAACTTCCCGTCAGCGTCAAGGAAGTGGTTAGGGTTGAACTCATGAGGTGTCTCCCAGTGGCTTTGATCCAGGAGCACTGAAGTGAGCGAAGGAATCACCATCGTTCCCTGGATCAGACAGCATGGGGGGGTGGAGGTGATGGAAATTGTAAGCAGGGGTGAGAGAAGATCAGGCTTAGAGTCTGAAAATTGCCATCTCATTTACCAGGACTGCTCCTGCACTGATGCAATAAGGCAATGGAAAATACTTTATCCCTGAAGGATTTTGTTCATGCTGCATTTTTAAAGGGAACCTAAGTGCAAGTAGATAAATAGGTACCGCAAAGGCGGGAAGGTAAACGGCATTTCCGTGCACTGCTCTGGTTCACCAGAAGCAGCTTAGTCATGCTGGCCACATGACCCGGAAGCTGTATGCCGGCTCCCTCGGCCAGTAAAGCGAGATGAGTGCCGGAACCCCAGAGTCGGTCACGACTGGACCTAATGGTCAGGGGTCCCTTTACCTTTACCTTTACCCAGTTTGCAATTTACAAACCAAGGCTGCATACACACCATACATTTAAAGCACACTCACTTCCACTGAAATAATCCTGGGAATTGTAGTCCCCCCCAAGCTACTATTCCCAGCACCCTTAACAAACTCGTTGGTGGCCATCCCTGCCTCCTGGGTGAGTGAGTTTCATAGTTTAACTATATGTTGCATGAACATGTACTTTCTTTTATCTGTCCTGAATTTTCCAACTTGAGGATGTAATGACGGGCAGGCAAACACAAACATTCACAGTTTCCCCTTCAGAGGTCTTCTGCTAGTCACCTATAGTGCCTTTATTAGGAGTAGCACCAGATAGCAGCTTGGGATAGCTCAGTCGGTAGAGCGTGAGACTCTTAATATCAATGTCGTGGGTTCGAGCCTTACACTGGGCAAAACATTTCTGCATTGCAGAAATTGCATAGACGACCCTCGTCCCTCCCAGCTCTACAGTTCTCTGTTTCTATGAAACGTGACTTGACCAAGGGCTAGCTCCCACATGAATGTTGCCTTCATTTAATAATAATAATAATAATAATAATAATAATAATAATAATAATAATAATTTATTTACACCTCGCCCATCTGGCTGGGTTTCCCCAGCCACTCTGGGCGGCTCCCAACAGAATATTAAACAGAATAAAACATCAAACATTAAAAACTTCCCTAAACAGGGCTGCCTTCAGATGTCTTTTAAAAGTCAGATAGTTATTTATTTCCTTGACATCTGATGGGAGGGCGTTCCACAGGGTGGGTGCCACTACCGAGAAGGCCCTCTGCCTGGTTCCCTGTAACCTCATTTCTCGCAGTGAGGGAACCGCCAGAGGGCCCTTGGCCCTGGACCTCAGTGTCTGAGCTAAATGATGGAGTTGGAGATGCTCTTTCAGGTATACTGGGCCAAGGCTGTTTAGGGCTTTAAAGGTCAGCACCAACACTTTGAATTGTGCTTGGAAACGTACTGGGAGCCAATGTAGGTCTTTCAGGACTGGTGTTATATGGTCTCAACCCCTGATGAGCTGCATGTGTGAATGGACCCACAAGAAAGCATGTGTTTCATTCACACATACATGTCAGGGTCTGCATGGCATTACATTGCCATCAAGTGAGGAACCTGCAGGTGTGAAGACAGAACAGAACACAAGTCATGCTCAAGAGCAGCTCAGCTGTTAAAATTGACTAGAGTTAACAGAACAATGCTAAAGTACGATGAAGTATTCTCAGCATGCAAAACCAGGCATGCACCTTTGGCAAAGGTACCTTTGGGAGAAAGTAGCCCCTGAAATGCGTGTCAGCTGATGTGCTGCGTGGGACATGCGGCAAGAGCGTGATGAATCTCTGCACCTCGTGGATCACTGCATTGGTATAGGGCATGTCTTTCCGGTCATCGTATGTGGCCCAGTAGCCTGGTTTCACAACCCGCCCAATCTCCTCTTGAACCTTTTCTGGAACAAAACCGAAGAACAGGGTGCAATTAAATTCCTTGCACCTGTAGATACTCCTGGCTTGGATAATTCACTTATCCAAACATGAGGAATTAGTACACACCACAGATTCAGATATCCAAACAGCTGGACTTGTAGCACTGTAAACAAATAAGCAGCCTTAATAAAAACCTTAATTTGTTGTCCTTTTTCTGATCCACAGGTTTTCCCGGGTTTCTTTTATCCTTTTGGGGTCAAAATTCCTTGGTCAGAAACACATTAGAGATTTCCCCGTAGGAATAAGTGGAAATTGTTGACTCATTATGCAAACGCTTGTCAAACAAACAATTTCGTGATAACACCTTGTGTTTGGATAGTGGGACTTGCGTGTATTGTTTCAGGAAGTGCAAATTTGATCGATTTGGCCTTAAATGCATACTGACTTGAATTTCTCCTCCCTCCCTAGTTCAGAGAGAGCTATTGCCCTTAGGTTCCAGCTGTGGGCTTTCCAGAGGCATCAAATTGGTTGCTGGACTAGATGAGCCTGGGCCTAATTCAGCCATGGGGCTTCTTTTGCCTAGAAGCTCATATCATCTAGAAACAGTAGCAGCAGGAGGAGACTGTGAATGAACTGGCCACTCACTTTGAATCTTTGGGTACTTCATCATCAGCAGAATGGCCCATTGCAATGTTGTTGCCGTGGTCTCTGTTCCAGCCATGACAAGATCCAGGATGGAAGCGATGAGGTTGTCATCATTAAAAAGGTTCTCTCGCTTAGTCGTATCCTGAGGAGGTGGTAGAACACATGGTTGAAATTGAAGACAAAAATACTCTCACTCTATTTAACACATTGGTACCTCGGGTTAAGAACGTAATTCGTTCCGGAGGTCCGTTCTTAACCTGAAACTGTTCTTAACCTGAGGTACCACTTTAGCTAATGGGGCCTCCCGCTGCTGCTGCGCTGCTGCTGCGCGATTTCTGTACTCATCCTGAAGCAAAGTTCTTAACCCGAGGTACTATTTCTGGGTTAGCGGAGTCTGTAACCTAAAGCGTCTGTAACCATAAGCGTCTGTAACCCGAGGTACCACTGTACACAGGTATCGGTGGAAATATATGCCTCTGGCACCCAGTAGCTGAGGAACACAAGCATCACATCTTGCTTGTGGACTTCTGACACATAGACTCATCTTGTTGGCCAGGATGCTGGACTAGACAGGCCAGGGATGAGGGACCATTTTGGCTCAATGAGCCCAATTCTTAATTGGATCATAGCCTCTCAGGACTCAGCTAAATTAGTAAAGGAAAAGCGTTTTATACATTTTATAATACCGTGACACTAGATGGCGCTGTGGAGTTCTGTCTTTCACCGACACGATTTACCGCTTTGAGGTTTACAATGCGTTTTCCTGAAATGTTTTTTTGATGTGTCTAGATCCAGCCTCAGGACAAATCCAACAGGTGTGGGGATCGGGGACAAGGCTGACAGGTGATTGGGCGCTTTGAAGTCCCAAAGTTGGAACTTCATTCTGAAGGCCACATTCATTTCTGGAGAAACCTTTCGAGGGCCACATTATCTATTTATTATTGCGTTATTTTTTACATTTCTATCCCATCTTCTTCCAAGTAACTCAGGGTGGCATACACATTTAATCCCCCCAACAATGCTGAGAGGCAGTGACTGGCCCAAGGTCACCCAGTGAGCTTCATGGCTGAGTGGGGATTCAAACTCTGGTCACCCAACTCCTAGCCCAACACTCTAACCCAGGCTTCCTCAAACTCGGCCCTCCAGATGTTTGGAGACTACAATTCCAGTCATCCCTGACCACTGGTCCTGCTAGCTAGGGATCATGGGAATTGTAGGCCAAAAACATCTGAAGGGCCGAGTTTGAGAAAGGAAGCCTGCTCTAACCACTAGGCCACACTCTCATGCCCGTAGTGGATGGGGCCAGAGGCAAAACCTGGCAGAGCCATGAATGTATTGCTTGTCTTTCTACAGAAGGTTAGTTTGTACACAGACTCTGTTCTATCTTCCAGCCAGGTAAAACCACTCAAAGATGGTGCATAATTGCGCTGGTGAAAAGTGTGAGGTGGTCCTAGGAGAAGGTGTAGCCTGGCGAGAATGCCAAGGGCCAGATAGAAGGATGTGTTTGGCCCCTGGGTTTGAGATTCCTAACCCCTGCAGTAGGGTACTTCTGAGGTCCTGAAACCTGAATCATCAAAATACCTCTCGTTGCTTGAAGACCAATGCGTCTGTGTAGCTTTTGAGGTTGTTGGCGTTGATGTCTTGCTTGCTTGTCTTGATGTATTCCCTTATAATGATACGGACGTCTTCGATCCTCTTCAGTAGAATTTTGTGAGCGTTGAAAAGAAATCCAAGGAACGGGTAGAAATTAAACAGCTAGTCAGGAGGAAATTAAGGAGGAAACGTTGGGGAGGGGGTGAAATAAATGTTAGTTACCTTGAAAAGTAATGTAGACAAAAGTCATTCACCAGGGTTGTGCTTGGGGGAAAGTATTGTCCAAGGAAATAGGTATTCCCATGACTGTCTTACCCCTCCCCAGAGTCTTCAGGAAGAAGGATTGCCCCTGAGTTGGGATGTCGGAGAATTCCAATGAAAATCGAACAGAAGCAGAAATTGTTGATGTCTGCTTATTCAACCCACGCATGAAATGGGGATCAATCCAGTGAATACCAACTGGTATTTGCTGTTGTTGCTATTTTCAATCTACAAAGGGTATGTACTTGATGAGGCTCACTCTGCACCCCTGCCCGATTTGAATTGTGTTTCCTCAGCATCAAAATAAATGGCCTTTGCATTGAAATGAATGGTATAGGGGGAAATGTCATCAATTAGCTTAAATCCGTAACTAACACCACATAGACAAAATTTATGTCAGTTGTATATGCTGGTCTGTGACCATAATGAAGTTGTGTGTGTGTGTATGTCAGTTGTGTTAAATAGGAGACAGCGAGATTAATAAAATAGTATTTGGTGTGAACTGAACTGCAGCGGAATGGAAGCAGCACTGTTTGTGATGAAAAGAGGTCAGAGCCCCCTGGAGTACAATGAAAATTAACCCAGACTGGGATTATAATAGTCTTGGATTCCCCTCTCTTAGATCAGGTATCTATAGGCCAAAGTGAATGCGTGTTGCATTCTGATTTTGCATGGATTTTCTATTAACCTTCAGCTTTGTAACCCAAGAAGCAGTTGAGAGGAAATCTAATCTCTCTCACACAAAAACTGAAAGCTGCCATAGGAGTGATTTCAATGTATGATGTAGATGGGACCTAAAATTGTGTGAATGTGTCTTACACTCAAGGTTGAGAATCTTATATGCTAAAGAGAACCAACGTGGTATAGTGGCTAGCAAATTGGACTTAGAACAGGGGCAAACTGAGTATTAGACTATGGTCACATCCACATCATGTATTTAAGGCATTGTGACACCATTTTAAGGGTGCAGGTAACTGTGAGATCAGCTCCTTTAGCAAACTACAGCTCCCAGGGGAAATTTCACTCTTTTTCATGTACTAAATAAACCCACCATTCTTACTTTCTATTGAATGGGGAAGACAAATCCTAGACCCTCAGCTCAGCACATCTAGTTTGGAATTCCTTCCAGTTTATCACCCCATAAGTGTATGAAGTAGCAGCTACAAAGTTTTCTTACGTGCAAAAATGGAGATCCAAGAAGGCACATAACTTCATCTATGAGTCTTAGCAGGGTGGTGAATACTGGATCTTTGTAGTCGAACCTCTCTCCAAACAGCAGAGCAAAAGTAATGTTGGTTGGGGCAGTGTTAAAGGTTCTGAGAACGAAAGGTTCACCTAAATGGATGAAACCGAGAATAAAACAGGGACAAGTCCTGGTGGAAGCCAGGAGTCGAAACCTTATTGTTCGCAACAATAAATGAAGATCAGTAGCTAGAGATTCGGAAGTGGAACAGGGGCCACTTGCCAAGTCAATCACAGAATCATAGAAGTCAAGACCTAAGAAAAGTTCATGGAGGGAGAGAGTGATAACTGTGGGGTCCATAATTTCTCCAGTATGGTTTTCCTATAAAACCAGTTGCTCACTGTGCACATAAGTGCAACAGTGTTTCTGTACCATTACCAGGGAAATTATAGAGTTGGAAGTGATAAAGAACCCAACTAGTGCAACAATCCTTGTCACAAAACAACCCAGTTTTTGTTGAGATTTCCATTCCACCTTAAGGAGCAGACGTGTGGAACTGTTGCATGTCACGTCTGTTTACATTCCAGCACAGCTTGCTGGGAACTTCCGTTGTGTATAGCTTTTGCTTTTCCGGTTCTCTCTGAGAAGACGAGAAAGAGAGAAGACATGTTTCTTTGTCCTGATTTATGATTAATAAATCTGTAGTTGTAGTATGCTTCCACAAGCCTCACACCTATTCTGTGTGTGCAGTTCGCTCTGCTGATAGTGTGCTCTGGCTTGAAAGCCTGGGTCGCTGATTTACGTCGGAGCAGAGGCCGATGGTCTTTGCAGCAGGAAGACTGGAAGGAGACAGCCCAGCTGGGGCTAGCCAGCTGGTCTCCCGGCCCTCTGCATGTCGACAGTTTTCCCATTATCACCACCTTCTGTCTTGGATCAATGCCAGTGATTCAAAATATCCCTCAGTAGCTGCAGGGTGTGAAATGGTAAGCTGGGCACAGCTTGGTGTGTTAATGCTCATGCCCATGTGCGCTAGGAACACCCACACCTTGGAGACTTGGGACAATCTGTTCATTGAGCATTTATCCTCACTTGTTTGCAGGAAGATCAGACAACGTTGGCTATTTTGAGCAGTCACTCTGACTTAGAATCATAGAATTATAGAGCTGGGAGGGACCTTGAAGGTCATTGAGTCCAACCCCCTGCAAGGAAGGAATCTCAACTAGATCATACATGACCGGTGGCCATCCAACTTCTGCTTACCCCCCCCCCCCGCCAGGAAGGAGTGTCCACCACCTCTTGTCTGTTCAACTGTCAAATAGCCCTTACTGTCAGAAAATTCTTCCTAATGTTTAGTCAGAATCTCCTTTCTTGTAGCTTGAAGCCATTAACGGGGTCCTAGTCACTGGAGCAGGATAAGCAAGCATGTTCCATCTTCCATGTGACAGCCCTTTATTTGAAGATGGCTATCATATCTCCTCTTAATCTTCTCTTTAGCAGGCCAAATCTAGACAGCATCTTAAAAAAGCAGAGGCATCACCTTGCTGACAAAGGTCCGTATAGTTAAAGCTATGGTTTTCCCAGTAGTGATGTATGGAAGTGAGAGCTGGACCATAAAGAAGGCTGATCGCCGAAGAATTGATGCTTTTGAATTATGGTGCTGGAGGAGACTCTTGAGAGTCCCATGGACTGCAAGAAGATCAAACCTATCCATTCTTGAGGAAATCAGCCCTGAGTGCTCACTGGAAGGACAGATCCTGAAGCTGAGGCTCCAATACTTTGGCCACCTAATGAGAAGAGAAGACTCCCTGGAAAAGACCCTGATGTAGGGAAAGATTGAGGGCACAAGGAGAAGGGGACGGCAGAGGACGAGATGGTTGGACAGTGTTCTCGAAGCTACTAGCATGAGTTGGACCAAACTGCGGGAGGCAGTGGAAGATAGGCGTGCCTGGCGTGCTCTGGTCCATGAGGTTACGAAGAGTTGGACACGACTAAACGACTATACAACAACAACCATATCTCCCCTTAATCTTCTCTTTACCAGGCCAAACATACCCAATTACCCCATAAGCCTTGGTTTCCAGACCCTTTGTCATCTTCATTGCCATTCTTTGCACATGTTCTGGGTTTTCAATATCCTTCTTAAATTGTGGTGATCAGAAATGGACACAGGACTCCAGTATAGGTCTGACCAAGACAGAATAGAGTCGGAGTAAGACTTTCCTGATTGCAACACTATACTTCTGTTGATGCAGCACAGAATACCATTAGCTTTTTTTCTTTTCTTTTTTGCTGCTGCATCACACTGTGGACTCATGCTAAGCTTGTGGTCTACTAAGACGCCCAGATCCCTTTTACATGCACTACTGGCAAGCCAGGTGTCCCCCATCTTATATCCATGCAGCTGGTTTTGCCCTAATCTCCTACATTTTCCAAACTCACCTTCAAAAGATTTAATGTCCTCTACAAGGAAACCAAGTTCTTCATTAATCTGCTGCTCTATGAGCTTCTTCCCCACGCCAAGATTGCGCATGCTGGCCATGGTGAATCTTCGGGTAGTCCTCCACAGCTCTCCGGTGGAAAAAAACACCCCTGTTGGGGTAGACATAAGACCTGGTCTCACTCATTTGTATTAGGGAAGAGTTCTGTGAATCCTTTTTTTATTTAAAGATACATCAGACTTGCTTTAAATATATGCACACACACACACACACACATATATCACCAGAACCACTGTTCTTCTCATCTTCCCCATTCCCCTATCAGGGACAGGGCAGAGGAGGAGTGGTGGAGACCACCTTCCCAGCCTGACCCTTCCAGAGAAGAAGATGACAGTTCAGAATTACAACAGAGGTTTGAGGGAGCTCATATCTCAGAGGTAGATGAGGGGGAAAGCTGGGAAATAATGGGAGATGAGGAGGCGGCAGAGCCGGAGCAGCTGGCTGACATGTTATCACTAGAAAGCATTCCAGACCCACCATCTCTCAGAATTGGCAAGCCTTAAAAGTAGGAGAGCAAAGAGCTTGAAGCCAGATGGCCCTAAGTGGCAACCGTAGAGGGAGTGCTACTATTGATGAATGAGGAAGTGGGAGAGAAGGGGGGGTGGAGAGTCACTCGGGACAACATCATTATTCCGAGAGGCTGCATTCCCAAGCCTCTCTCTGTAAATGTTGAATAAAAAGCAGGTGGTAAGGTCTTTTCCTTGTCTTATCTGTTCCTGGCAACCTGCTGTGGGGGGGTTGGTTCCTCTGCCACCTGACATTCCCGAACCCTGAGTTCCTCTGGCAGTTCCAAGCATCCTGACATCAAAGCCCCCCTCCTTCTCACAAGCTGCTGATTGCCTTACAAAAGCATGCCACAACTTTATAAGGGATTTGCAGAAAAGCAGGAATTAAGGCAATTGTGTTTAGTCAATGTCTGGAGGAGGAGTCAGGAATTAAAAAAAACACTACTGTCAGTGAAGTTAACACTTTAGTCAAAAAAACCAAAACAGCACAGGCCTAGTGACCACAGCAACTCTTGACCCAATAAAGCAGTTGCAAGGACTGAAGGTCCCTGCCTTCCCATCGCTCTCTAAGGTTCCTTCCCCAACAGCCTAAGGCTCATTCATCTTGTCTCTCTGTACTCCACCCTCTTCATTTCTCTGCGTGTTCTGGGACACTGGGGGAGAGGGGAGCTGGTCACAGCAGGAGGGGGAGATTTCCCTGGCTTCTTCAGCAGCCTGACTCATCTGCCACCCTCCTCTCCTGCCTCTGAGTCTGGACTGCTCTCTGCCACAGCCTCTTCCTGCTCACTAAACCCTGTTGCCGTTTCTGACACCTCCTCCTCCCATTCTGCTCCCTCTTTTCCCTCATCATCATCCCACCAACAATCCTCTGGCTCTGAACCTTCTACCACTGGGGGTTTCCTTGGGGGTTCCCCAGCTGGTGCTTCCCCCCCATTCGTCTATATCCAGCCAGTCCATGACAGTCCGTTACCATTTCCTCGCTGAATCTCTTCAAATATTGGGATTGGCGGCCTGTCCACAAAGTCCTCCGTAAAGGTCACAAGGGCATCTCTCACAGCTTCGTAGCCAGTCAGCACTACTACCTTTTGGAATCCAAAATGGAGGGTGAACACCGGGCCATATTTCTCAGCAAGCTGAAAGGTAAGCAGAGGTTATAACAAAGTTCCTTCAAATGGTCTTGTTGCTGCTGCAAATTTCTCCTAATATACAGTTTTGCCCAATAATTTACACTTTTGGCAAAGCATTTTCCTCCAATATAATGCATTTTTTTGTATTTCTGCTTGTTAATGCATGCATTCTTATGCACACCCAATATGCATGCATTTTTGGTACCCATTCCTTGACTGAAAAATTTGGAGAAGTTCAAATTCTGAAGGGTAACTGTGTTTGGGTTCACATATTGGTTCAGAAAGTAGGGATTGCTTGGTTTGTCTTTAAATGAGAAATGAATCAAATCTCTCTCAAATCCCTACACCTTAACGGAGGCAAACGAGAATGACTTGAATAACATCATCAACTCCTTCTTCCCTGAAGATGGATCTTGTTTTCAGGGTATCTGAAGTGTTCTTGGAGATCTGGATAGAACAGGCTGCATGGCAGCCTGTTGGAGTGGAAGGCAGTAGAGAACTCTGCTTCTGATGAATAGCTATTTGTTATGTACTAAGCTTGGATCCTAGAGCAATAGGCAAGTAGGATCCTAGAATGTAACAACTGATTTGCTTGCAGGAAAAGACCAATCAGACTCCAGGAGGAAGTTAATCAGCCTATTAGGCTGGTAGGATCGTAGAATGCAACAACTGATTGGCCAGCAGGAAAAGGTCAATCAGGCTCCAGGAGGGAAGCAGAATCAGCCAATCAGACGGGACTCATTGTGTAAATAATGTATAGAAAAGCCTGAGGTTTGGGGGGGGCAATTCAATCACTGTTTTACACGCTGCAATAAAGAGCATGAAATCACTACAGGACTCTGAGTATATTTCACTATTCTTTGACATTTACATATTTGGAGGAGACTTTGTGCCCAGGAAGGATGGACTGAATAACCAATTGCTCTGCCTTGTCTTTGGGGACCAGAGTCTTGTCAGTTTCAGTTTCTCTTAGTTTCACATTTTTCCAGTGGCGTAGCGTGGGTTGTCAGCACCCGGGGCAAGGCAAGTAATTTGTGCCCCCTAACGCATGGATTTGTGCCCCTAACCCATGGATTTGCGCCCCCTAACCCTAACCCCCAGATGTTGCGCCCGGTGCGGCCGTCCCCCCTGCACCCCCCACGCTACGCCACTGCATTTTTCTGATCTTCAGTTCTTCACATTTCCATATTACTTTGCAATTTTTTAAAAAAGTCCTCATGAAAACTTATCAGCATTTTAGTACAAATAAGACAGTGCTACCTTGGTTGTCAAACTTAATCCGTTCCGGGAGTCCATTTGACTTCTGGAACTGTTCGAAAACCAAGGCGCGACTTCCGGTTGGCTGCAGGAGCTTCCTGCACACAATCGGAAGCCGTGGAAACCGCGTTGGACGTTTGGCTTCCAAAGAACATTTGAAAACTGGAACACACACTTCCGGGTTTTCGGCATTCGGGAGCCAAAACATACGAGTACCAAGGTATTTGAGAACCAAAGTACAACTGTTTGCACATTCTTGAGTGCTTAACTGCCTAGACATGGCTTAATGCAGGTATAAACAGGAAGCTCTGCTGGACCCCTGGCAACTGCACATTATTTGGCTGGTGAAGTCCACTGCAAAATCTGGAGCACTACAAATTTTGAAGAATGGCTGTGTTTTGGCTCTCATACTGTCTTGGAAAATGCCAGTTATGTAAGTTTGCCTTTAAATGCAAACTCTCCCTGCAACCCATCCCTATTCAAAAAAGATTATCTAAACACTTTGCCTCTTTAGAGCCAAACACATGTTATATAATTGTACTGTGAGTTCTCTTTACATCTGTTGTTTGCTAAAGCAGGGGATGGGAGCTGTCAAATTAATATATAAAACCCCCACAGTTACAGCAAATTTAATTGATTATTGAATAGGAGTTGGTGGAAGTAATGCAGGAAGACCCATTTCAAAGTGCACAACTGCAACCCACTCCTTGTTTACTCTAGAGTAATTCCACAAAAGTAAAAAATAAATAAAATGGATGAAATACATAGAGTATGTGCACATAAAGAGATAACAACTGTGTTAAACTCGAACCAAAATGTGATTGCATTCGTGTTTCTCATGCAACACAGCATTATCTTACTCAACTGATTTAAAACAAATGTATGCCAGAAATATAAATCTTTACTAGGGATGGGCAAATCTGTCAATTTGCAGTTCTCTCAGTCTCTCGGTTTCCCAATTTCAAATTCAGTTCTGCGCATTTCTGTAGCAATTTGCGACTTAAAAAAGATCCTTACACAAATTCAGCAGCATTTTAGTACAAAATTCTCCTAATAAACACATTTTTTTGTATGCAGTTTTGACAGATACACATATTTTTGCAAGCGATTCATCCAAATACAATACTTTCCTGTATGTTTTCAGTAATATATGCATGCATAGGTACATTTTACCCTGACGGTAGCTTAGCTAGAGAGCTGCGTTGTAAAAAAAAAAAAAGTAGAAAAGTGTGGATTTCAGTTCGCACATTCTTTTGGAATGTGTGAATTTGGTTAAGTTTGCCTCTGAACCAAATCAGACTTCTCCCTCTTCCCTAATCCGCTCTTGAATTTGCACAAAGGGACCAAAAGCACAGCTTATGTGAAGCAACTTTATTCCCTACCTTCAATATGGATTTGTCCTGCCTTTTCATATCCAGCAAATGTAGGTTCCCAATGATTGGGAGAGGTGTCGGACCAGGCGGGAATTTAAAATTCGGTTTTCCGAAGCTCCTTGGAAAATAGAGCGATGCCAAGAAGAACAGCAGGCACAGCAGACAAATGCACCCAGGAGAAGAGAGGAGGAAATTTAACAGAGGCATTTTTTATTTTTTCAAAAAGTTGCTTCTCCAGAAAGAATGGGAGAAAATATTCAGTTGCCCCGATCTGTCCACTGGTTCTGAGCTTTATATTTCTGCTTTGCAATTACCACACACACACACACACACACACAAAGATCTAGCAGAGCTTGTGTAAATGCAGTAACCCCACCCTTTTTAAACACTTCTGGAGAATGTGGTCTAAGCAGTTTCTGATTGGAAAGAAAAAAGTCGGTTTTGAGTTACGGGCCCTGCCTGTGGGTATAGGATTAGATGCAAACATTGTATGGCACCATGGGGCTTCACACACCCTTCTAGCCTTCTGGGTGTGTGACTTGGGGCCAAATTGCTGGATCGCCCTCATTTCCCTTTTAAACTGAATTGCGGCAGGAATTGGGGGCTACCAGCTTCTTCAGAGCAAGTGGGGCAAGGAAGGAGGTTCACAGAGTGAACCCTGAATCTGGTGTGGGTGACTGCTTAGCCACCATCACAAAGAACGCATGGGTTTGCATGAAGTGTGCACAAGCTGATTTGTAAGTGGATGTCCAGTAGTACCTCGGGATAAGTACTTAATTCGTTCTGGAGGTCCGTTCTTAACCTGAAGCACCACTTTAGCTAATGGGGCCTCCTGCTGCAGCCGCACCGCCAGAGTACGATTTCTGTTCTCATCCTGAAGCAAAGTTCTTAACCCGAGGTACTATTTCTAGGTTAGCAGAGTCTGTAACCTGAAGCATATGTAACCACAGTATGTAGGGATGGACTACAACTCCCATCAGCACGCCGCCTGGGGCTGATGGGAGTTGTAGTCCAAAACATCTGGAGGGCATGGCTGCTCAAGAGCAACCTTTCCTTCGGTGATGGCTTCTTGCCTCCCACTGATCCTCAGCTTTTCACCTCTATGATGAACCAGAGAACCTCCACAGGGCAGCCGCAACATGTCGCCTGTCACTTAATTTCATTGTATCCAAACAGCGAAGTTGGCACCACCATTGTGGGGGGAGAGGAGGGGATCTCACGAGGCTCACCAGAACCCTCAAGGTTTGCAGAAATGCAACAAAGGCTTTGTGATCAGGGCTGACCCCTAAAGTGGAGGAGAACACCAAAAACAGCTCTGCGGGGAGACTGAGCATGCTTCGTGTTCACAGAATGCTGATTTACTGAGGGTGGGGTAGCTTTTTATTATTTTGGGAGGGAGCGGGAGAGTTGGAAAACCAGAGGGGAGAGGAATGCAATGGAATGTTCTGGAAGATGGCTTAGCTGGCTGGCTGGGATCCTGAACCTCTTACTTCTTGTCAAGCAACCGAGGGGAACACAACTTGAGACTTGGGCAAGAAGAAGCAGAATGAAGTTACTCAGCTCCATGCCCCGGGCGATTTCAGAACAGCCAAACATATTTAATTGCTAATGATCATGTTTCAGTTCTTCTTATTTAACTTTTCCATTTGATTTCTTAATAAGTACGTCATGCCCTGCTGATTTGTCTCTGCAGTTGGCACTTCAGCCAGGTATGTTGCAATTATTATTAATTAATTTTTGCCATGCTTGATTTGGAAGGTTTCTTCAAGCATTTACTGTAAGTGAGGCAGATGGATGGCCTTCTATCTCCCGCATAGGCAGTTCCCTAAAGAATGCAGACAGACCAAATTCCTGGCATTTTCATGACCCTTGTAAGCCTGGAACACAAAGAGCTGGCTGCGATGGTCATGGAAAACACTGCGTCCCCCTAAAAAAAAAAAAAGTGCTGTGAAGGTTAAATCCCACTTTTACAGGAACGCAAAAGGAGAAAGGGAAGATCACAAAGGTTGCTTCCATGTGACCTCATAACTGAGCATTCATCCTGATTTGCTTACACCGAATTTGCAAGGAAGTTGGACGACATTCATTCTGATTTGTTTGCAGGGAGGTGAGATGAAGTTGCACCAAGCAAATGCTATCCCACACTTTCCACTCTGTTTTTCTATATTCCCCACCCAACCCAAAAGAAGGTCTGGTTTTGGAGGTGGAAGCAAGTTTGTTGCACAAGAGCTCTAAATCAAGCTGAATGGTTCGACCATGATTGAATCCCACAGGGAAACGGTGACAGTTTGGAAGCAAAATGAAGTGCAAAGGTTTGCACAACTCTCAGGCAACTGGGGGCAGTCTAAAAATCTGCATGGCTGCGAATTTCTTTTCCCTCCCTCCCTCCCTTTTAAAAAAAGAGCTTTGGGGTTCAGGTCTGCCTTTTCTCCTTAGCTCAGTAGGAGAGCATTTGCTTTGCATGCAGAAGGTCTCAGGTTCAACTCCTGTCGGGGTTTGGAAAGGCTCCTTGCTTAAAACTCCTGGAGAGTCGCTGCCAGTCGGTGTAGACAATACTGAGCTAGATAGCTTTCGGACAGTAATGATCAAATTACTTTAATAGTGGCTGAATTCTTGAGTGCTGTCCATGTAGAATGACTGGGCCATTATAAAGAGATTTAGTGGCTGTATTGTATGATTTATGCAAACTGATTTTCTCTGGAGTTAAAGATCTGACTGGGACAAACTTTGTTATGTTGAGCTTGTATTTTGCACAATTTGTATACGGTGTTTGTTTGATAATGTGTGGTTTGCTATGCCTAATAAAGGAAATTTGATTGATTGATTACTGAGCTAGATGGGCAAATGCTCCTGCTCAGCATAAGACACCTTCTTGTGTCCCTGTGCTCCAATGACCTGAAACCCTGCAAAGGAATCTTTCTGAAAAAGCCAGTGGCAGCCAGCTCTGCAAGGGAAGTTGGTAATAAGTGGCAGGCGCATTGGCCGAATTCAGGGGCGTTGTTAGGGAGTAACCCAAGAGACCGGAGACCTGGCTCTTTTGAGCCGAGCCTCAGAGAGCCTACTCATTTCTCTCCCCTTTGTTAAAACAACAACAGCCACATTAAATTATAAACAGACATATAAATTAGCAGTCATCGTACACAGTCATTCACATGGCATTAAAACTTGGGAAATTATTTTGCAGTACAAATTCAGCTCACATCCACGGGATATACTTCAATCTAAAGCGTTCAGATAATTTCTTCATTATTTCTGCAATGGAGACAGAAAGGACACGTACATGTATTCAGTGCTTTTTTCCCCCTTAAAAAATGTTTCGGGGTACTCTCATTTTGACTTAAGGAAACCACCATTTTATAGTTCAAATCGGGAAAAATAAATACAGTAAATGGACAAAAGTCGTCCCCCCCATGAAAAAAAATACTGCATGTATTTGTCTTAGAAGACCACCTTGTGTTGGGTCATTGTTTTTGGAATTTTCAATAAAGTTTGTAAAAAAATAAAACAAAACAAAATAACCTTTGCAAATTTTGTAGGGCTATCAAAAGTCTTCAATTTTCATTCCGACTCACATCCATCGCACGCAGGACTGTTTCCATTCTGCTGCAGTTCACATTTCGCCCAAACTACATTACCCCCCTCGCTGTCTGCTGGTGTGGAATTTTACGTAACTGATAACGTTATCACGACAACATTCCGCACCATTCATTTCAATGTAAAGGAAACGCAGTGTGAATGGGTTGGAAACAATAAAATCAATTATGTTCTGTTTGCAGATTGAAAGCAACAACTGGAAATTGCAGAAGGGGTCCTGGGGTCCTCGGCTCCAGTATTTGAAGGCTATGGAGAGGAGACAGCATGATTTAGCTAAAACAGGGGTAGGCAACCTAAGGCCCGTGGGCTGGATGCGGCCCAATCACCTTCTCAATCCAGCCTACGGACAGTCCGGGAATCAGTGTTTTTTTTACATGAGTGGAATGAGCCAGTGTGGTGTAGTGGTTAAGAGCGGTAGACTCGTAATCTGGTGAACTGGGTTTGATTCCCTGCTCCTCCACATGCAGCTGCTGGGTGACCTTGGGCTAGTCACACTTCTCTGAAGTCTCTCAGCCCCACTCACCTCACAGAGTGTTTGTTGTGGGGGAGGAAGGGAAAGGAGAATGTTAGCCGCTTTGAGACTCCTTCGGTAGTGATAAAACGGGATATCAAATCCAAACTCTTCTTCTTCTTTTATTTAAAATGCATCTCTGGGTTATTTGTGGGGCCTGCCTGGTGTTTTTACATGAGTAGAATGTGTGCTTTTATTTCAAATGCATCTCTGGGTTATTTGTGGGGCATAGGAATTCGTTCATTCCCCCCCGCTCCAAAATATAGTCTGGCCCACCACATGGTCTGAAGGACAGTGGTCCGGCCCACGGCTGAAAAAGGTTGCTGACCCCTGAGCTAAAATCAGGAATCAGAAGGTCTTTGCTTTTCATTTGATGGAACAGCAAGGGCCATATCGTCTATCAAGTGCCTGACCAAAAACTGTGTATAGGGAGCTGCCTTAAGGAGCTGAGCCAAACCAGAGTTTCATCTCTCTCAGTCCTGCCTGCACTGACAGTAGCTCTCCATGGTGACAGACTCAAGTTCTTCCCCTTGGGAAGAACTTGGAGATGGCAGAGACTGAACCTAAGACCATCTCCAAGTGTGAAACAGAGGCTCCGGCACTGAACCATGGCTCTTTCCCACACTGCACAGAGAGGGGAGGAAGAATGAGGGACTGGGGGGTGTTAATGCCAAAGTCAAAACCAGGAGAATACTACGCATGGTGATATTTGTTGAAGGCCCAGGTGGCTACGTGTTGAAAAATAAATAAATCCTGAGCCAGCTTGACATGTATCATCGGGGAGGATTCTTGCTTGCTGAGACACACCCCTCACCCCCCACCCAAGAGGTATGTGCCCCTACCCACTACTTTGGCCCCTTGCCCATGCCTTGATAGAGGGAATGTTCTCCTTCACAAGCTGGGATTGTCTTGTACAAAGGTCAAGAGATGTAGAGAGGAGCAGTTTAAATGACAAGGTTATGCAAGGCTGCTGCGCTGAAAGGAAATTCCTGGCCAGAAAGTGCCTCTGTTTTCTGTCTGTTTATTGCACAGCTAGTCTACGTGCCTCCCAGGTTGAGCAGAAACAGAGTAGGGGGTTTATCTACTGCAGAGAATGCAGGCGGTGGAGGCTCATTGCCAGGGGACAACGAACAATTATTTGTGAACTGGGAATGGAGGATGGGCGAAATTGGGTTCAGTTTGCATTTAAAGGCGAACTTGCCTAATTCACAGTTCCTGAAACTATACACTAGGCACAGGCAAACTCGGCCCTCCAGATGTTTTGGGACTACAACTCCCACCATCCCTAGCTAACAGGACCAGTGGTCAGGGATGATGGGAATTGTAGTCCCAAAACATCTGCCTACAAACCGAAATGCAGTCATCCTTTCCAATTTGCACCTCTCTGAATTATGCACTGCAGTTCTCCAGCCGAGTTATGTTTTCCGAAAAGCATTTACAAGGGCATTGTGTGTGTAGAACGTATAGAAATGTGACAGTCACATACAAAAATGCATCAAAATATAGAAAATTGCTTTGCGGGGGGAAAGGTGTGTTTTAGGCAAATTGGCAGATAGAAGAGTATATATTAGGATACATTCATCAATGAATCTTCATGAGGATTAGAAAAATAAAACAGTGACGTGATGTGAAAATATGGAGAACTGAATTTAAGACTAGAAAAATGCAAAAATGAGGGAAAACATAATTGACTAATATATATAATAAATAAACAGCTGATGAAGGTCTTTAGGGAAGGAGGCAGTATTTCCAATACTTGGAACCAAGCAGGTTTTTTTAAAAACAAACGTGAGCAGCTTGAATTGGGCCCAAAAACAAAGTGGCAAGAAATGCAGAGTACACTTTACAAGAGGGTAAGCCGTATGGAAATCAGTGGGCCATGCAAGAGATACAGGATAGTGCTGAACGTCAAAGAAAACTTGAAGGATTTTTATAGAGCATGTCTTTCTCATTTTCTGACACTGGTTCTCCCCGTCATGGCAAGGAAGATTGTGCTTGTCAAATGAAGGATTAACCGCTGTCCGTCAGGGACTTGGGTCCTGCCTGAAGGCAGATCAACCTGTCCATTAGCTCAATACTTTTAAGGCAAGCTAAGTACGAGGCTTGTGCACTAAGCGTAAGAACAACTTTTACAATAGATTCGCTCACTCAATGATTTATGCTTTCGGTTTAAGCCTACTCTAGCTGATAAAAGTTTGGGGCGGATTACATGTGTGCTGTAAGCTGTTTCTTTAAGGCAGAAGAGGTTAACATTGTTAAACAAAACTGATTAGACATTGTTTTTCCATCAGATGACAGTTGGACTAAATGGAATACACTTACCTTTTGCAAAATTGCAGGTGTGGCCCAACAAGATGCTGCCTTTTGCTTTCCTGGAATGTTCTTTTCACTGGTTACGGTAAAAGTATTTGTGATCAGATGTCTTGCAGGAGATTCCTGTCATCAGAAAGGTTACTATTAGCTTGGAGCAACTCTGGAAAAAACTAAAGTTTATCCTTGTAAGGTTACCCCCGCTCTTCTCAATCTGGCTCCTAATTACAATTATCTTTTGGGTCCCCGCTTCCCAGACATGAAATTTTTTAATTAATGTAATGGATTGGCATTGCTTTATAAAAGGAATGGGGAATGCTTTTCAGCTTGAAGGTCACCATCTCTTCAGGGAACTTTCTGGAGGCCATATCCATAGGAAGTTGTATGGAGGTTTCTGTCAGGAGTTCAGCCTACACTCAAGTAGGACCCTGGCAGGGACACATGCCCGACTGACATGTTCCCTCCCTCCTGGTCGATCGTTCGGGAGTTTCATAAGCTTTCTTCAGCCCAAGCATCACAGCGACTGATGCCAACCGACACCGGCACACTTAGGGATCTGCAGAGTTTGCGCACCTTGTGTGACAGACCTCAGCAACTCAGCATTTTGGCTAATCTACTTTATTTACATATAAACACACACAGAGCACTGCAACATGGCTCCCTCTCTCTCTAGCATCAGACAGCAAAGAGAATAAAAGAACAAAAGACAATAGTCTCACTTCATGGAACACAGTAACACAAACATCCTGTCTCTGTCACTTCCCACTCTGTGGAGTCAAAACATATACAGTCATATGATAGACAACAATCCCATGACTGCAATCATAGAGCAGGAATTCTAACAGCCCCCCCCTGCCCGATTCTTACAGTCAAGAGTACTTCAGGCAAAGTTTCTTAGCCACATTCCATCCCCCACATCTGCCAGCTATGGTTGGAAGCTTTATGTCCTCAAAGTGATTCAGGATTACGGCAACAAAAGTGGTTACCTAGTGATTATTCACAAGTTACAGCTGGCCCTAGAAGAGGAAGGGATTCTGGTGGCTCTGGAGTGTCCCTGAGGCTGTTCAAGGAAGCTGGGCAAAGGCACCAGGTGAGCTTTCCTTTGCCCTTGGCCTTAGTTGTACCTCTTGAAACAGACACTAAATTTTAACAATTCCAAAATACATTATTATTGTTGTTTTATTTATATCCTGTCTTTTTCCCAGATCCAAGCAGCTCACAAAACTCAAAACAAATACAGCTAAAATGCACACCACTAAATAAACTAAATAAATTAGAGGGACATGGGTGGTGCTGTGGGTTAAACCACAGAGCCTAGGACTTGCCGATCAGAAGGTCGGCGGTTCGAATCCCTGTGACGGGGTGAGCTCCCGTTGCTCGGTCCCTGCTCCTGCCTACCTAACAGTTCGAAAGCACGCCAAAGTGCAAGTAGATAAATAGGTACCACTCTGGCGGGAAGGTAAACGGCGTTTCCGTGCGCTGCTCTGGTTCGCCAGAAGCGGCTTAGTCATGCTGGCCACATGACCCGGAAGCTGTATGCCAGCTCCCTCGCCCAATAAAGCGAGATGAGCGCCGCAACCCCAGAGTCGGTCACAACTGGACCTAATGGTCAGGGGTCCCTTTACCTTTTAAATATACTAACTTTGGGATGAAAACAATACAAAAGCATACCTATTAAAATGCAGATAGCTTAGAAAACAAAACAACCACTATTAAGAGCCCATTCCTTAAAAACAAAAAAACCAGCTCCCAAAAAGCCTACTGGAGTAAAAAAATGTCTTCACCTGCCAGTGGAAGGACATTCTATCAAAGTGATGTCGCTAGCCTATTGATGTGATGTCACCCGATTGACAAGTGGGTGTGGTTTTAATTGGAACCCTTGGTGGGTCAAGGTGAGTCCATGTGGTGGAGGTTACCTACCCTGGTTTAGAAGATTTCTTATCATCTGGATGAATGAGATAAGCATGTCCAATGTTACAATTTATACATTTTAAATCGTAATGCTCATCCGCTGTAATCCAGGCAGCCAAAGAAATAATACTTATATAACTAAGAAGTCCAACAACTGAAAGCCACAAAATAAAACTGAAATACCGCAAAGCATAATATATGCACTCATCACAGCTGATCTCATATTTGATTTCTACAATACTTTCAAATGCAGAAGGAAAAAGGCTAAGACTAACTAATATGCTTTAGGCTGAAACTGAAATGCAAGTGTTTGTTGGTATTCAGCAAGATGTAGGTTTAGTTTGAATGTGATATTTCTGGAAATCTTGATCTCACTGGGTGAATGCAGACAATCATTTACCCAGTGGTTATGCATTACACGACTGCGTATGTAACCATGTGATAATCTAATCTCCTGTTTCATCCGGCCAAGTGATGAGAATTTTATCATTCCTCCACTTCCTGGGTTTCTGATACAGAATTGTATTTGCAGACTGATATGGATGATCAGCAATCAGCTGGTTACATGCGCAGCCTGGCAAACTATCCCTTGGTAAAGAACAACTAAGTTAATCTATACTCAGCTTGCCTTTGTGCTCAAGAACCAGAAAATACCAGAGAACAAACTAGGGCCCCTTTTTCTGATACAAGAGCATTTTTCCGATACAAGTCACTCCATTGTCTAGAAACATCGAGGGATACTCAATGCATGTAACTAGCGGCAAACCAACCACGTGCACTGTGAGTCTATGGTCTTTTAATGGTGCATCTATGCACATTCTGTATAGTATGGATAGGACGTATATTTCCTTTTTTAGTGATGGTTGAAATTACCATAATGGTCGCAACAGCAAATAAATTGAAAGATTATGCGTCTGTGGATGCAGCTCTGCAGTCCAGAAGCATGATTTGGTCTTACTTGTTTGTCTTAAACATCCTAACAAGGTTTTCTCAGACGAGGGATGGATGGGTTAATCTATTTCTGGTTCATGTCAGGTTCACATATCAATTTTAAAAAATATATGTTTTATTTTTGCATTTTACAATATTTTAACAACAAAAATTAAATCTAAACAAATTCAACCTGCTTTTTCTTCAAACCCCACCCCATTATATATCACAATCTTACTACATAACCAATTCAAACCTATTTACAAATGTTACCTTTCCACTCCCTTTATTTCTTACTGCTTATGTCTGCTAATGTTTTTATCATTTACAATTTGTTTTCATATATTTGACAAATTTTCCCCATACCGTTAAGAAAAGTCTCTCATCTTGATCTCTTGTTCTTCCCGGCAAGTTTCGCCATCTCTGTGTATTCCATCTGTCTCAATTGCTGATGATGGACTTTCGTTGAAACTTCTTTCCATCTTTAGGCATATACCATTTGGGCAGCTGTGGTAGCATACACAAATAGCTTTTTTCTTATCTTTGGGACCTCTTCCTCAATTATACCTAAAAGATAAGCTTCTGGTTTTTTAAACAAAAGTTATTTTCAACATTTATAAGTCCATTCCACTCTGACAGCAATGTGCACTCTGTGTATGTGTTATATAAATCCTGTTAAACAAAAATATAACTGTAAAACAATAAAATAAAATGGATGGATATTTGAATATAAATGTGTGTGTGTGTGTGTGTGTGTGTGTGTGTGTGTGTGTGTATTTGTTGTTGTTTAGTCGTTTAGTCGTGTCCAACTCTTCGTGACCCCATGGACCAGAGCACGCCAGGCACTCCTGTCTTCCACTGCCTCCCGCAGTTTGGTCAAACTCATGCTGGTAGCTTCAAGAACACTGTTCACCCATCTCGTCCTCTCTCGTCCCCTTCTCCTTGTGCCCTCCATCTTTCCCAACATCTGGGTCTTTTCCAGGGAGTCTTCTTTTCTCATGTGGTGGCCAAAGTATTGGAGCCTCAGCTTCACGATCTGTCCTTCCAGTGAGCACTCAGGGCTGATTTCCTTAAGAATGGAGAGGTTTGATCTTCTTACAGTCCATGGGACTCTCAAGAGTCTCCTCCAGCACCATAATTCAAAAGCATCAATTCTTTGGCGATCAGCCTTCTTTATGGTCAGCTCTCACTTCCATACATCACTACTGGAAAAACCATAGCTTTAACTATACTGAAATATACTCAGAGTCGCAAAGTGATTTCATGCTCTTTATTCAGCTCATAGTGGTGAGGAGGAATGAATGAAAGTCCCCTCAAAGTATCTGCTTTATATACATTACTTACACAATGGGCTGCACATGATTGGCTAATTCCGGAATTCTACTGTAAGCCAATCAGGTTGTGGATTCACTTCTATCTGGAGCATGATTGGGTGGTTCCTGCCAACCAATCATACTGCTGCATTGTTCTAGGACCAATCTGACTGCTGCATTCTGAATCCTATTGTTCTAGGACCAATCAGACTGCTGCCTTTTGAATCCTATTGTTCTAGGACCAATCAGACTGCTGCAGTTTGGATCCTATTCAACTCAGTACATAACATATATGGACTTTTGTTGGCAAGGTGATGTTCCTGCTTTTTAAGATGCTGTCTAGGTTTGTCATTGCTTTTCTCCCAAGAAACAGGCGTCTTTTAATTTCGTGACTATTTTCTTACAATATATATATTTCTAAACATTGGAGATAGAACATAGTCACTGCAGTTGTTTACTTGGGTAACTACAGCGCTGTTGCAGCATCTGGTTTGTGTGAAAGGCCTTAGCAATTTCCTCACTTCCATTGCAGGCATCTGGACTAGAATGATCGTCTACAATTCTATGATTTCTATGAACTGGACAAATTAATGTAGTGGTGAGCGAGGGGGCATCTAATCGTGCCCCTTTCTAAAAAAAATTTTTGTGTGTGTTTTTTCTTTTCTTTTTGTAAATCTACCCAACAACAACTACCAGACATTTAGAAGGCATCTGAAGGAAGCCCTGTTTAGGGAAGCTTTTAATGTTTGATGGACTACTGTATTTTAATATTTTGTTGGAAGCTGCCCAGAGTGGCTGGGGAAGCCCAGCCAGATGGGCGGGGTATAAATGATAAATAGCTGTCCCGGCTGCTGTGCCACGCCCCCTGGCAACCAACCAATCGGGCGGAAGCTGAGGAGGCGGGGCATTGCCTTCTCATTGCGCTGCTGGGTTTCGTCAGATGATGATCCGGCTGCTCGCTCTGTTCCCCAGGACAACTTTGTTTTGGTCCAACCTTCTGAAGAGGAGGTTTTGGCGAGGCTCCCGTAGCCCTACGGTCATCGACAACTCCAGAAAACTTGTAAATCGTGTGGTGGCGTGCAAATTGCGCTTTATGAATGGCTATGTGATTGTGCATGCTGACATCCGGTTCAGCGAGTTGACTCTGTTCTGGGAAGATGGTGTTCACCTTTCAGATCTCGGCAATGATATTTGGCTGGCCGACATCATCAGAAGCCTTAGGGATTGGTTGCAGCTGTGAGGGTATTGGCGGCGAGCCTGTTTGACTCGGGTGGCCGTTAGGCATTGGAATATGTTTGTGTATTGGAGGGCAGGATGTGGCCATCGCCTACCCCTCCACTTTTGGTTATTCCGTTAAAGGAATCCAGTGTCATGGATCCTGTCTGACGCCCTTGCTAGGTGGCTAGGGCCATGGCACGACCCCCGGTGACATCAGGGGGAGCTTCCAGTTGTATTTGCATCAACAAGCTCCTCCTACTGGCGGTTAACCCTTGATAGACTCACCCCTCCCTGAGGGGGTGGACTCACGCTCTGTTGTTTTATCCAATGCCTAAGCCAATACAGTGGTACCTCAGGTTAAGTACTTAATTCGTTCCGGAGGTCCGTTCTTAACCTGAAACTGTTCTTAACCTGAAGCACCACTTTAGCTAATGGGGCCTCCTGCTGCGCCGCCGGAGCACGATTTCTGTTCTTATCTTGAAGCAAAGTTCTTAACCTGAAGCACTATTTCTGGGTTAGCAGAGTGTGTAACCTGAAGCGTATGTAACCCGAGGTACCACTGTACCACTCACATGCTGTAATCAATAAAGTTGTGGCCTTTTTTTTAGCCCATTAACCTAATATACTGCGTCCTTGTGTCTTTCTTATCCTCAAGTGGGTGGCGGGTCCTCGACTCACAAATGTTTTCATGTGAGGAATGTTGAAGGTGATATTCTTATGGAAAGAGAAGCAGGGATGTGTGACTGGGCAAGAGGCTCACCATCATTCTAGGTGTGGTTATTTGAATGTAGTATCCGGAATACTGCAGTCAGCAACAGTGTCTGGGTGGCAATCAGGAAAATTTTTGGAAAAATCCAGCCGAATAGCAGCCCCTAGCAGCAGTGCCGTTTTTGCTGAAAAAGCTCAACAAGTTTGGAGAAAACTGGGGAAAAAAGGTTAACAGCTTTTGCCAGAAAGGAAAAAGATTTTTTTTAAAAAAATATGGCAACCCTAGTGTTTCCTCCTGCTTGTTTCCTTCCTCATGTTATTGCCAAAAGTAATAACCAGCCAAATTTCAAAGTGCTAATTGCATTATATACCGTAGAAAACAATCAGTTGCTTAGAAACCCCCCAAAAATTCATTACTCATGGTTTGCAGGAACAACATAATTAAGACCTCAGATTTCAAGATGCCTAATCCGATGGTTATATAACTAAACTGGGTGTACTTTTCCATTTACAGTTTCAAATTCTAGAGTGGGAAAGGATTAAGGAGCACAAACAACAGGTCGCCTTGAGCGGCAGTGATATTTTTGCAACGATTACCTTATGATCTGGACGCGTGAGAGAGCATCTAAGAACTTCCCTGCTCATTGAGATCTCTTACTGACCATCTTTTGATGGATCTGATGTCTACTAAGTTTACAATCACCGCGGAACAGGCATGTTCTTTTCTTTTTTAAATAATTTTTATTCATTTTCCAAACAAATTTTATACAATCAACAAATTATTTTGCACTCATTCTTCAATTTTTGACTTGCCTCAGTTTCTCTGTCAATCTTTCGTAAAATTTCTATTTATTGACGCATTTCTAAACATGATATTGCCTTTCCCAACTCCTTTTCCTCTTACTCTCTTTTTTGCAATATTTCTTACTATCTCACAGAGTCTCTTCAAAACCAACAAGCGTTGTCTGTACATCACATATATTTTTCAGATATTCTGTAAATTTCCCCCAGTCCTCGATAAACTTTTGGTCTTTCTGATATCGAATCTTCCCAGTCAATTTGTCCAATTCTGCATATTCAGTCAATTTCCTTCTCCATTCTTCCACTGTTGGAATTTCTTCCTGTTTCCATCTTTGGGCCAGAAGTATCCTTGCGGTAGTCACTGCATATTGAAACAGTTTACAGTCTCTCTTATTAATTTCGTTTCCTACCATTCCTAATAGAAAGGCCTCTCGTTTTTTAACGAACGTATATTTCAACATCTTTTTCAATTCATTGTATATCATTTCCCAGAAGTCTTTCACCCTTTTACACTCCCACCACATATGATAGAAAGTACCTTCTTTTTCTTTACGTTTCCAACACTTATTGCATGTTTTATACATTTTGGCCAGTTTAACTGGTGTTATATACCATCTGTAGAACATTTTCATTACATTTTCTTTCAACACAGTACATGCCGTAAATTTTAACCTTTCATTCCATAATTTCATCCAATCATCATACTGTATATTATAACCAAAGTCTCTTGCCCAGTGTATCATTACTGCTTTTACCTCTTAATCTTTTGTATGCCACTCCAGCAACATTTTATACATTTTAGACAGATTTTTATACTCATTATTCAATACCTCCACTTGGAATTTTGATTCTTTACCTTCATACCCACACATTTTACAATCTTTTTTAAACATTTCATTAATCTGAAAGTAATGTAACCAGTCGTAAACAGATTCTTTCACCTCTTCATAAGTTTTCATTTTCCATTTCCCCCGCTCTCTTGTTACCTCGGAACAGGCATGCTCAGTTTGCCCCACCCACTTACCCCAAGTTTGGATCTACTTTCTGCTGCTGCGCATAATGTATGGGAGCAAGGTCCTTAACATATATATAAAATTTCAGGAAACATGAGGTGAAATAAATAAATATTACAGCTATCAAAACAATATTACACACTTCAAAGAAACAAGTTGATACAACATAAGACTGGCTGCTAATAAACTATGAAAGAGCAACCTGAAAGTGCTCAACCTGAAGCAACTTCAACCCGAGGTATGACTCTATTAAGAAAAAGAAAGCAGCTCATGGATATGCCTATAAATTATCAGGCTTTCTTGTAACTGAAATGTGTCGGTATGCAGCTGGCTGCAGCTCATCCTGCAACAGATCCCAGCAAGTTAAAATGAGGTAGTATCAGTATCAAACTTTATTTCAGTCCCAGGCCAGCATAAGATAAAACATACAGATAAACTGAACACATAAAACTTAAAACATAAAACACATAAGACTAGCAACTGAGTATGCAACACATTCCCCTGTTGTTTGGAAACCATCCTTAATAGTTAAGGGAGCAAGACCACGTGGGAAGAAGGATAGTCTCAGCCAATAATTCAGTGTGGCAAGCCATACTCTGGCCTCGATTCTTACGAATCCAGCTTTGAGATGTATGGTAGCATTGGAGACGTGTTTAGGTACTTGTAGGGTTGATCTTAAGAACTTAGATGAGACAAAAGTGTTATGTACTGAAGTTCTCACCCTGGGCCTGCAGGGGGATACTGTAGATAGTTTTCACTCAGGTCCACATATGCAAATAAGGGATTGAAAGTGACGTTCAGTGATTGGATGGTTACAGAAAATGGTTACTGTTGCGTTCTAGTGGAGCTCTATATAAGCAGGCTGGCTGAACCCTTCAGTTCAGTTCTGTTCTGGCCTGTGAATAAACAAGAGCTGTTTGAAGAATCGCTGTGTCGTCTGATATGTTCACCCACAACTTAACAAAAAGGATCCTGTGCGCATGTTTGTGAAAATGAAGCTCCACTACACACAGTGGGGGCTGACTCAGAAGTAAACATGCGCAGGACTGCATGGCACTGAACTCTTCAGTCTGTTAAGTAACTTGGGCCATCTTTTCTTTTTTCTTTTTTAAAAACCCAGTCAAATCAGAACTAAGTTTTTCTTGGAAGAACATTTTGTTCAAAATGCAAGTGGTAATAAATCACCAAATACAGTTCCCGTATGAGTATACCAACCGCAGGGCTTATTATGCAATGAACAGAACAAAGTAAAGGCATGCCCAGGTGATGTTATGGCATTTCACACCTTCGCAGGGAAAGCTGCTGAAACACCTGCTTTTCTGCAACTGTTTTATCCCATGTATATTCAACCCTGCTTCCCAGGAGCTACAGGCAACCAGTGTCTCACAGCAACCAGTGGTGTCCAGTGCTCCTTGAGACAGAAAGGGCAGAAGGCGGAGAGAGGTCAAAAGTAGATCCAGTGAAAGGTGTTACCAAGTCATCTGGCTCCAATGTGCTCCCACTGCTGGTGTTTGAAGCAGTGTACACAGGATGTTAGCCACATCCATATCTGTCCTGTAGTTTCTTGAGAAAACCTGTTGTTGGATGCATTGTCTCTTAAACCAGCTCCCATCCGATTTGAACACGCAAACCACACTCATTTTGCAATTAACCTCAGGTGCATACATTTGAGCTAGCCATTGTGCATGCGCAGATGATGGCACATGCACAGGTGAGAGCTTCACTAAAAAGAAGTTGTGTGGGGTAATGAGGCCACAGGGAAATCAAACAGGCAATGCTCATTAGGTGAAGACACCTCCAACAAACCCTCCAACATTTCTTCCATTAAAAATAGGGATGTCCCATTCCATAATGATCATTTTACTATTTACAACCCACACATCTGACTGTGTTACCCCAGCCACTCTGGACAGCTTCCAACACATAATAAAACGTTGTTGTTGTTGTTTAGTCATTTAGTCGTGTCAGACTCTTCGTGACCCCATGGACCAGAGCACACCAGGCACTCCTGTCTTCCACTGCCTCCCGCAGTTTGGTCAGACTCATGCTGGTAGCTTCGAGAACACTGTCCAACCATCTCGTCTTCTGTCATCCCCTTCTCCTTGTGCCCTCAATCTTTCCCAGCATCAGGGTCTTTTCCAGGGAGTCTTCTCTTCTCATGAGGTGGCCAAAGTATTGCAGCCTCAGCTTCACGATCTGTCCTTCCAGTGAGCACTCAGGGCTGATTTTCTTAAGAATGGAAACGTTTGATCTTCTTGCAGTCCATGGGACTCTCAAGAGTCTCCTCCAGCACCATAATTCAAAAGCAAAGTCAATTCAAAAGCAATAAAACATTAAACATTTTTAAAAAACCAACACCTCCCTATAGAGGATTGCCTTCAGATGGCTCGGGGGTCCGTTACCTCCATACCCTCCAACATTTCTCCAATGAAAATAGAGACATCCTAAGGAAAAGTGGGACATTCCGGGATCAAAGCAGAAACCGGGACGGATTCTCTAAATCAGGGACATCCCTGGAAAATAGGGGCACTTGGAGGGTCTGCTCCACCCCCTTTCTGGCGTGTACAGCAGCGTGCAAATGCGACTTGAAATGCAACAGGGGAGAACTGCCTGTGTTTTAAGCTGCTAACACTTAAATCTATATTCTGAAAAAAGCCACCTTCTGCTTGAACAAGTATCCCAGCTGAAGGACTGGAACTAGCTGAAGCACAAGTAGGGCATGCTTTCTTCTGAAACGTTTAAGATAATGTTTTCTCGTCGTTAACTTTGCTGCTGTAAATGCGCACTGTGTAGCTGACCTCCTTTAAGATACAGTGGTACCTCGGGTTACATACGCTTCAGGTTACAGACTCTGCTAACCCAGAAATATTACCTTGGGTTAAGAACTTTGCTTCAGGATGAGAAAGAAATTGTGCAGCAGCAGCACAGTGGCAGCAGGAGGCCCCGTTAGCTAAAGTGGTGCTTCAGGTTAAGAACAGTTTCAGGTTAAGAACAGACCTCCAGAACGAATTAAGTTCTTAACCTGAGGTACCACTGTAATGTTTTAGTTTCTTGTTGATTGTGTTACACTGAATGCAAGTTTTATATTTGACTTTCTTCAGTAATGTTTTATTCTGGATCGTCTTATCTGATGTTTTGATGTAGGTAGGTTGCAAACCGCTTGGAGATTTATTTATTTATTTTCTAAAGAATTAGACAGCAAAGCGGTATAGATTTCCTGGAATTGAAGAAATCACGTCTTCCAGTTTCAATCTGAAGGCGCAATTAAGACTGGTTAGTCTCTGAAATATCGCAAGGCTCCTTTGCTTTCTGCAAAGCACATATTTATCAATAAGTAAAATAAGATTTAAAAATGCCAGCTCCATCCCGGCCAGGCATCCACCTGGGGCAAAAGGAGGCGGGGCTAACTGCTTGGCTCCTCCCCGCCCGATCAGCTCTGCTCTCGTTTCTTCTGGCCTGGCTCGGCGCTCCACTCCACAACCTGGGACTTGACAACACCGAGATCCCGGAAGTGAGGCGAAGGTTCGGTCAGAGGCGCAGCGGCTGCGTCGGGTCCTCGGAGAGTCGTCGTCATGTCTACGGCTATGAACTTCGGGACGAAAAGCTTCAAGCCGAGGCCGCCGGACAAAGGCGCTTTCCCTCTGGATCATTTCGGTGAGAAGGTTCCCCCCCCCCCGCAACCGTCCGTCACCTCGACTGCGCATGTGCGATTCGTCCACCGACCATAGAGAGAACGTTGGGTGGGGGGAGAGAAAGTACGACAGGCATTTCCGGCCTAAAAGCGAACTCTCAAGTACAGTCAATAAGGGCTCTTGCCATAGATGCGCAAGGGATAGAGCGGTACCACTGTGAGCCCATGGAAACGATAGCTTTCCGTTAAGCAGAACTTCTGTTATGGGCCCCCTAGGGGAGGGGAGGGGAACTTTTGACTATCGTGTTGCTGATGGACTATAACTTCCATCATCCTTGGTGGGGGCCGTGCTGGCTAGGGCTGATGGGAGTTGGAGTCCCACAACACCTGGGGGCGCATTTTCCGCCATAAAAATGGAAGAGGAGGGCTGCAAATCAATGTTTTTTAAAGCTCCACCTCCGGCACAAGAATTGACACTGGGACCAGTAAGAGAGGCAGCAGAACATTCATTCATTCATTCATGGTTTATTTATTTATTTCTATTGCATTTTATTTATTTATCTTATTTTGTAAAATTTATGCACCATTTGATTGTACAGTGGTGCCTCGGGTTACATACGCTTCAAGTTAAATACGCTTCAGGTTACAGACTCCGCTAACCCAGAAATAGTACCTCGGGTTAAGAACTTTGCTTCAGGTTGAGAACAGAAATCGTGCTCTGGTGGCGCGGCAGCAGCGGGAGGCCCCATTAGCTGAAGTGGTGCCTCAGGTTAAGAACAGACCTCCAGAACGAATTAAGTTCTTAACCTGAGGTACCACTGTATAAAATAGACAAACCTCAAAGCGGTCTACAAAAATAGAATCAAGGAAAAAATTACAAGCCTATTTTAAAACATACAAAAATATATATCTATCTCCCTTGGGGGGGGCAAGGAGCTCAAGGTGGCATTTGTAATTCTCCCCCTCTGTAAGGCATCATCTGCACTGTACATATAAAGCAATAGCATAAGAACAGCCTGCTAGATTGAGCCAATGCCACTATAGATCTAAAGCAGCATCACACCACTTAAATAGTCATGGCTTCCCCCAAAGAATCCTGAGAACTGCTAATGAATTCTAAATCAGCAACTTCACACTGAATTCCCCCTTTGAAACTATTTTTTCTTGGACCTTAGTGACCTGAAGGTTTGCTGGCACCTCACTGGTTTCAATGTGTCCCCCCGCCTACTGCATTACGTTCTTGTGCTGAGCCACAGCAGCCAGCCTGTCCTTTGAATAGCGCTATTGTTTTGTCTTACTCTTAATTCCATGTCTGTTTCTTTTCATGCCTCCTGTTTCAAAAAACGTGCTTTCCTTCTGTCGAACAGGTGAATGTACAGCTTTCAAAGAAAAATTCATGAAGTGTCTGAGGGAGAACAGCTTTGAGAATGCATTGTGCAGGCAGGAATCAAAGGAATATTTAGAATGCAGAATGGAGAGGCAAGTGCATTCTTATTTGCAACACTTCACTTAAGCTAATGGATGTTTGCTCTCAATTTGCCAGAGACAACTTATGCTAGGCTGTCAGTGCACGGTGGATTTTTGGCTCCGCAAACCACTGACTGCTTCATTTTTGAAATCTGTAAAATTACAGTACTTAATTCCCCCTGCCCTTTTTCTTTTCTCCTCTTCTTCTTCTTTTTTTGCTGACAATGAGTCCACATCCACCCCATACATTTAAAACACTGTTGTACCCCTTTAACAGTCACTTCTTTCCCCAAGGAATCATGGGAACTGTAGTTTGTTAAGGGTTTTGAGAGTTTTTAGGAGACACCCTGTTTGCCTCCCAGAGCTACAGTTTCCTGAGAAGAACGATTGATTGTTGAATCACTTTGTTGTTTTTGATATGACTTTGTAGCTTCCTATGTCCCTGTGTTTCTAGGGCGGCTGAGTGGTCCAGTGGACTAGAAACCTGTTGTTGTTTTTAAAAGGGAAACTGACATCCTTGGCAATTCAAATTCTCTAGCCCATACCCCTTTTGTGAGCTTCTGTGCATTTTTAAGCAACCACTGCCCACATATTTTCAAGCATATTTTTATATCCATAAGCCAGGAACCTTCCTTTAAAAGAAAGCAAACCAACACCCTTAATTATACAAATTCTTTGCCAGGGGTTCCTCTGCAGTCCTATAGAATCATGTGAATCTTCTGGGTTTATTTTTTTATTTTATTTTAAGGAGCACAAAATTATTCAGAAAATGAAATTGCTAAGCATGCCAATTTCAAGTTTAATGCTTTTCAAATTGTTTTTTGTTTGCTTGTTTGTTTAGACAACTTATGGCCAAAGAACCACTGGCAAAATTGGGATTTAAAGACCTAATAGAAGAAAAATCAGAAACCCAACAGGAGACATTGTGATGAAGAGAAAGAGAATCCTAACCTTCTCCTATAGAAAGGAGCAAATCTGCTGTGGTACATATTGTACGTTTCAGATCCTATCTTGATATGAAGTGCTCCTTGGAAGAAGCTGTTGCCAAGTAGAAGATTTACAGTGCAATCTTGTACACTTACCTACTCAGCAGTAAATCTCACTGAGTTTAATAGGGCTTACTCCCAAGTAAAGGGATGGCATTGTTGTGATGCTATCCCCACCCAGTTGGTCCCAGTGAACTCAGTGTGTTTCCATCTGAGGACATGTATGTGCTGTTAGTGTGGGGAAGGAAATATTCCTTGGATATTCAAATTTGGACTACAAGCTCCCAGTACTTGCTTTGCGAAAAGCTTTGTTTTGAAGATTCTGGCAGAACTCATTGCACTGTGCATTGGGTTCAGCTTCTCTTCTTACAATTGGTATAAATTATAAATTATTATTATAAATTATTATTATTTGAGAGAAATGCTTCCTAGGATCTTAAGTGTACTTGCTTAGAAATACGGTGTGCTGAAATTATTCACCGGGACTTTTGCATCCAAGTGAAGCCTTAGGTTAGGTATGTAAATAAATAATGTTTTTGAATCAGATTGTTTCTGATCATTTCATTCCTAAATCCAGCCCTCTTCACCATCTCTTTCAGTTTCAGTTATGAAAATAGTTCTCATCAGAAGTGAGAATATTTGCCTGCCCTTTTGTCCTAGACCTCAATCTTTTGGCAACACAGAATTAATTCAGTAAAAAGGAACTCTGTTGACACTTTCAGAAATGCATGTGCCTGTTTTGAAATTTTTTGTTGTTGCTGTCTTAAAAACAGAAAGAAAATGCAGTGTGTTCTAGTACGTTGGTAAATGAGGCAATGAGAAATACAGGCCCCAATCCAGGGCAAAGTGAGGCACACTTAAGCCCGTAATGCGCAGAAACGTAACTAATTGTGTGCTGAAATGTGGCCACGATATGCATGACTTTGAATGGGGTGTGTGTGTTTGTGTGTGATTGTTTTTAAGAGTTTGTTTGAGGAACGGCATACCCTTTGATTTGAAGGTGCTTCTCCTGCGTTCGAATTCTGCGTGGGGTGGGGAGACAGGAAGGACCCTAACTGAAACCTACAACCCACACATGGCCCTTTCCTTTGCAACTTGAAGCTGCCTTTGCAAGAGAGGCAGGATGTCTTTCTTGTCATCTTCCCAACCACTCTGGCACCTCCTCTGATGCTGTCTGGGTTAACCCTAAGAACGCCTTAAGTAGGACCTGGCTGGATCAGGCCAATGGCCCATCTAGTCCAGCATCCTGTCCTCACAGTGGCCAACCAAGCTTGTTCAAGAAGCAGGGTTTGGTCCCCCTCCCCTCCTGCAGTTTCCAGCAACCAGTATTCCAATGCACTTTTCCCACCAACCACCATAATCTCAACAGCCCTTACTAAGATTGCCAGAGAACCATGGAGTTGGAGAGGGGTGTCAGATAGTCTAACCCTCTGCTCAATGCAGGAATGCCAGAGGCAGAAGAGCATCCTTGACAGATGGCCTCCAACCAGGGAGAGTCCATTGCCACCTTTGGGGCCACCTGGTACCACTGTCAAAGTGTTCTTGGGACAGGCTGTAGTGATGCAGGGTCTGCTTTGCATGCAGAGGGTCCCAGCTTCAAAGCCCAGCAACTGCCAAGGAAGGCTGGGAGAGACCCCTCTCTGAAACCCTGGAGAGCCACTGCGATCAGTGTAGCTGATAACTACACTGCTAATGGCCTGGTTCCATAAAAAGCAGCTTCCTATTCTTCTTCAGGTTACAGTGGTACCTCGGGTTATAGACGCTTCAGGTTACAGACTCTGATAACCCAGATATAGTACTTTGGGTTAAGAAATTTACCTCAGGATGACAACAGAAATTGTGTGGCGGCAGCGGGAGGCCCCAATAGCTAAAGTGGTACCTCAGGTCAAGAACAGTTTCAGATTAAGAATGGACCTCCGGGACAAATTAAGTTCGTAACCAGAGGTACCACTGTACCTTATTTTACAAGGCGTATTATACTGTGTATAAACTGTTGGGATCTTCAAAGCCATGTCAGAGGAATTTGGCACTCCCCAGGTGCCCGGCTTTGATTCCATGTTGACCTCCCCGTCAGCGACTCCCGGCAAGACAAGGCGAGGTCTCTATCGGCCGATCCTCCTCACGAACGTGAGAAGAACACAACCATCCCTCCTCCCTCACTCCCTGCCATCCCCAGGGAGGGGAGAGAGACAGACAGAAATGTCTTTACATGCCTTTATTTCTGTCTTTCCAGCAGTGCAGAAAAGAACATGTCTGCACTCCTCAGCAGCCACAGCAGAGAGGGAATACCTCCACCCATGTACTTCTGGTACAGGGTCATGTGACACTCTGAGCTAACATCCGGTGCTCAGTGCACATAAAAGACTGTCCCTGGTTCCCACGGTACAGTCCCATAACATCAACATCCTGTTTGGCTTTCCAGCCATCTGGAGCACTCAGCAGCATTGCTCCTTTTTCGTAACAACCTCCCCCAAAAGAATCAATGCGTGTTGCGGCAAGCAAAGCGTGATCCAGAGAAGAAAACAAACAGTTGTTATACACATAACACTCCCCTGTTGTTTCAGTTCCACCCTTGGAACTACCCGCCACTGGTTTCCCCAGTGTACCTCTCTGGTTGTCTGGCTTCCAAGGAATGAGTGCATCTTCATTACCTTGGCTAGCAACTCTCTGTTGTGTCTTTGTCTCTGACTTAGACACAGCTCCATCCTGTCCTTGGTTGTTTACAACAGCAACACATGCAACAGCTAAGTTAGCAAACTCTTCTGAGTACCTTTTGGGTGGTTCACCCTTTGTAACTCTCTCAGACCTGCGCAAGAGGTGCTGATCCTCTCTGCTCACTGGTTCAGTCTCAGGACTCTTAGGAGAACCAGTTCCAATAGCAAACAGTGGTTCATCCTTCACCTGTGAAGGTGTATCCAATGTGTGAGATTTCCTCTCAATAACTGTGACAACTGAGCTCTCTGAGCTATCGCTGTCACTCTCAGTACCACTGTACTCTGTGAAATCATCATCATCATCTGAATCGTCCTCTGTGGGAAATGTGTGTACAATCACTCTCTCCTGTTTGGGAGCACTCTCTAGAAATTTTGTGAGAATCACCTGACCAGATTCAGACAAAATTACTCTGTAGAGACCCTTTTCATATCCCACAAAAATGCCTCTGGCATTCTTTACTCCACCTGGAGCTTCTGTCCTCACATGAGACCCAAAAACCTTGAAATGGGCAACAGAAGGTTTTCTCTGGAACAGTTTCTCAAAAGGAGAACTTCCCAACTCTTTTGAAACCTTTCTCACCCACGCATGACTAAACGACATGAGTGACTCCGCCCAGAACTCATGTGGCAGATGTGAACTAAGCAATTGCGCATTCATCCCCTTTTGCAATTCTTTGTTCACCCGTACACAGACACCCCTGTTCCACGCTTCCGCTGAAACAGCAACCTTGTGTCTTATCCCTTCCTTCTGCAGGAACCTCTGGAAATCCTGTAAAAGAAAAATCTGCTTCTCATCTGTCAAAAGACAACCAATGTTAGCATCATGCATCCTTTTAACCTTGTCACAAAACTCCTGAAACCTTTCCAAGGCTTCCTGTGGCCTTTTTAACACATAAACCCAGACAAAGTTAGAGAAATGATCCACACACACAAGATAAAATCTTGCATTGCCTCTAGATGGTTCTAGAGGACCAATCACATCAGCATACACCTGCTGAAACGCTCTGTTGACCCTGGCCACCTTCTTGGCGCTCGTTTTGGTCACACCTGCAAGAGAAATCAAGTTAGACTCAGAATTACATTCCATGTAATCACTTTGCTTAAAGTCCAACAAATACAGTCCACCTTTCTCTCTGGCAGAAAGATACAACTCTCCATCTTTGAAGATCTTGCAGCTCTCAGCATCATAGGACAGTTTCAGTCCTTTCTTTGCAATCTGCGAAACACTCAGCAGATTGAACTTCAATTCGGGAACCAAGTAAACATTGTGTATAGTCAGGTTCAGACTCTTAAGATACACAGTTCCAACCCCGGTCGCTTCCAGCTTCTGACCGTTGGCTTGTTCCACAGCGAAGCTTTGCTTCTTAAACGTCGAAAAGAGCGCCTTGTGTGGGGACATATGAAAATTACAGCCCGTATCGATCACAAATGAATTTCCAACATCTGGCGTGGTTCCTTTCGCCATCAGGGCCTTTGCAGGTTTTACCGAAGACGTGGTATGACTTTTGCCTGCTGCCTCAGGCTTTGCTGAGCGGCCCTTCGCTCCTTTCGGCTGGCGTGGCTTCTTGCAGTTCCGCTGAAGATGCCCAGCCTGTCCACAATTGTAGCATCGGACAACGTTCAAAGCTACAGCATCCTCTCCAGTAGCAACATCAGTGGGGGAATTAGAACTCCGTTCTTCCCTCCCCCTGTCCTTCACCTCCAGTGCAGCAAGCCTGTCGTGTTCATTCAAAACAACGGCAGACACCCTCTCCGCGGTCAATTCCTTCGCCGGAAGGGAACCCAGCTGACTGGCAACCGTTTTGTAAGTCCGATTTAAGCTGTTTATCATCATGAAGCAAAACACTTCCTCCTGCAGATGGAAATTGCGTTCCACCATCTGTTGGCGCAGATATTTCATTTCCGTCAGGTGCGCTTGAACATCTCCATCAGGCGCAAGCCTCAGATTGGTCAGCTTCTCAAAATACAGCAACGCTGAAGAACCAGCATCTCTCTGATGTGTTCTACGCAGCGTTTCCCAAATCTCACGCGCATATTCCAAATCCTGAATATGCACAAGTTGATCATCCGAGACACACAGAATTATAGCCGTCCTGGCCTTCACATTCTGTGATTCCCAACCTCGGGTTGGTGCTTGAGGGATGGGGTTCTCAATCACCCCAAAAATCCTATGATTCTGCAGCAGGGCCTTCAGCTTTACAGACCAAGATGAATAATTGTCATTAGTGAGGGGAGGCGGGTAAGGCAAGCCTCCCCCCTTTTTGGCATCCATTTTGAAGCCAAGTCTCAGCTCTCACACTCGAGCTAGTAAAATCCAAAAGCTCTTTTGAGCTGTTTTTCTTCCTCTCTCAGGCAGGCAATCTCCAAGCTGTCTCACAGTCAAAACAACTTTCGCTTTCCCGGCTCTGACTGAGCCAGCCCCAGGTGTCAGTAACTTTCCAAGCTGACTGACGGTCGTTGCTTAGCAACTGTGCATACCTCTTCCCTCTTATCTCACCGCAAGTATGCCTGGTATGCAAGCCTAGGCTCTCAGAGCTGTTTTTCCAAATGCAGCTCTCGTGAACCAGAGAATAAATCAATCTGCATTCACACTTTTAGCCCGATATTCAGCATACCTTTTTGGGGCTCCGATGCTTGGAAAACACCCCCTCTTGGTGTCCAGCCGTCTGTTCAGCTTCTGGCTGCAATGCAGACGTTATCTTCTTTCCTTGGTGCAGAGGATGGCACACGATCCATCAACCTCTCACCTCTCATGCTGATTCCCATGGATCAGATAACCAGCAGCATCTGCTACCATATGTTGGGATCTTCAAAGCCATGTCAGAGGAATTTGGCACTCCCCAGGTGCCCGGCTTTGATTCCATGTTGACCTCCCCGTCAGCGACTCCCGGCAAGACAAGGCGAGGTCTCTATCGGCCGATCCTCCTCACGAACGTGAGAAGAACACAACCATCCCTCCTCCCTCACTCCCTGCCATCCCCAGGGAGGGGAGAGAGACAGACAGAAATGTCTTTACATGCCTTTATTTCTGTCTTTCCAGCAGTGCAGAAAAGAACATGTCTGCACTCCTCAGCAGCCACAGCAGAGAGGGAATACCTCCACCCATGTACTTCTGGTACAGGGTCATGTGACACTCTGAGCTAACATCCGGTGCTCAGTGCACATAAAAGACTGTCCCTGGTTCCCACGGTACAGTCCCATAACATCAACATCCTGTTTGGCTTTCCAGCCATCTGGAGCACTCAGCAGCATTGCTCCTTTTTCGTAACATAAACTGCATTATACTGATTTACTGTAAATTTTGTTCCATTTAATCCCTGCAAGATGGCCACAAATATAGCTTGGCTTATACAGCGGCCAATAAATAAATACAGTGGTACCTCAGGTTACAGACGCTTCAGGGTACAGACTCTGCTAACCCAGAAATAGTACCTCGGGTTAGGAACTTTGCTTCAGGATGAGAACAGAAATCACACAGCGGCAGTGGGAGGCCCCATTAGCTAAAGTGGTACCTCAGGTTAAGAACAGTTTCAGGTTGAGAACGGACTTCCAGAACGAATTAAGTTCTTAACCTGAGGTACCACTTTAGCTAATGGGGCCTCCCACTGCTGCTGTGTGATTTCTGTTCTCATCCTGAAGCAAAGTTCCTAACCTGAGGTACTATTTCTGTACAGTGGTACCTCGCAAGACGAAATTAATTCGTTCTGCGAGTTTTTTTGTCTTGCGAATTTTTCGTCTTGCGAAGCACGGATTCCCATAGGAATGCATTGAGGAAACAAACTTGCAAGACGTGTTCGTCTTGCGAAGCAAGCCCATAGGGAAATTCGTCTTGCGAAGCAACTCAAAAAACGAAAAACTCTTTCGTCTTGCAAGTTTTTCGTCTTACGAGGCATTCGTCTTGCAAGGTACCACTATATAGTCAACTCAGCTTCATTCAGTGGTAAGAACTCCTAAAATGAATGGACCTAAGGTCCCTTCTGCACCATACATTTAAAGCAGTATCATATCACTTTGACTTCACCCCATAGAATCGTGGGAAGCATAATTGGTTAAGAATGCTGAGAACTGTCATGTGAGTTAGCAAAAGCTTTCTGTGAAATGATTTATAATGAGTTGGGGAGAAAAATGTTGAAGATCACTTTTGTGAAAAAACCAGAAGTTTTTCTTCTAGGTATAATTGGTGGAGAGGTACACAATGAACGGGGGAAAAACTTTATGTATGCTACCAGGGCTTCCCAGATTATTTACACCCAAAGATGGAAAGAAAAAACAGTCCCAACAAACCAGGACTGGCAGTTTTAATTGAAGGAGTACGCAAAAATGGCGAAACTTACCGGAAGAATTAGAAATCAAGATGAGAGATTCTTTAAAAACACAATAGGGGGGAATTATTGATTATTTGAAGATACATTGTAAATAAATTAAAATGTTAGCAGGATTGATATAAACACATGCAGCAAGAGATAAAGGGGAAGATAAAGGAATATTGGTAAATAGATTTGAATTGGATATACAGTAATAAAAAGATATAAACTAAACAACTGCAGAAAGGAGGGGAGGGAAGTTGAGGGAAATGCAAATTAAATTTGTAAGGATTTTGTTTTTCTCGTTAAAAATGCTTGTAAAATGGGAAAATGAAAAATATATTTTAATTTTGAAAGAGAGTGCTGAAGGAGACCCCATTCCCCTCACAGCTACAGTCCCCATAGTTCTCTGGGAAGTGGGGTTGATTACTGAGCTGTTCTGTGACTTGTAGCTCTGTGAGGGGAAAGAGGGACGACTCTCAGCATCTTTAGCAAACTACACTTCCCAGGATTCTTTGGCTGCGACACTGCTCTAAATTTATAGTGCAGATAGGCCTAATTGGTCTGCTCTATAAGAAGCACAGCATTGGGTACAGCCTCTTGTTCCTGTCGGCACCAACTGTCAAACTGCTCTTGCTGTTAGGAAGTTAACCCTCATGTTTCCCTTCTGTAACTTGAGCCTCTTTGTGCTAGTTCTGCCCTCTGGGGCAGCAGACAACAAGTCTTGCAGGAGGTTGATGTGATGGCCCTTCAGTTATTTAAAGAATGTGTGAAAACATAAGAAGAGGCTGCTGGATCAGGCCATTGGCCCATCTAGTCCTGCATCCTGGTCTCACAGTGGCCAACCAAATGCCTTGGGGCGGGGGAAAGCCTGCAAGCAGGACCTGAACTCAGAGCACTCTCCCCTCCTATGGCTTCCAGTAATTGGTATTCAGAAGCATGACTGCCTTGCAACAGTGGAGACAGAGCATAGCCATCATGGTTAGTAGCCATTGATGGTCTATACCTCCATGAAATTGTCTGATCCTCTTTTGAAGCCATTGAAGTTGGTGGCTATACCTGTCTATTGTGGGTGCTAATTCCATAGTTTGGTGCTGGAGGAGACTCTTGAGAGTCCCATGGACTGCAAGAAGATCAAACCTCTCCATTCTTAAGGAAATCAGCCCAGAGTGCTCACTGGAAGGACAGATCGTGAAGCTGAGGCTCCAGTACTTTGGCCACCTCATGAGAAGAGAAGACTCCCTGGAAAAGACCCTGATGTTGGGAAAGATGGAGGGCACAAGGAGAAGGGGACGACAGAGGGCGAGATGGTTGGACAGTGTTCTCGAAGCTACCAGCATGAGTTTGACCAAATTGCGGGAGGCAGTGGAAGACAGGAGTGCCTGGCGTGCTCTGGTCCATGGGGTCACGAAGAGTTGGACACGACTAAATGACTAAACAACAACAACAAAAATTCCATAGTTCAACTTTTATCTATCCTGAACCTCTCATTGTTCAGCTTCATTGGGTGCCCAGTGCTATGAGAGAGGGAGAAAATATGTTCTCCACTTTCTCCTTGCCATGAATGATTTATATGAATTTATGCACCTCCTCCTCACCTTTTCTTTAAACTAAGATGTCCCCTCGTTCCATACTTATGGTCATTTTGGTTGCTCATTTCAGATTAATAACGTAATGAAAGTGATAGTGTGGTATCGTTGCCAAAACAGGTTTTGTGCTAAAACAGAGGAAGGGACATCCCTCCCTTTTCCAAAGAACGCTGTGAAAGTATGAAAACAATCTCCAGTACCTTCCAAGAAGATAAATGGCATTTCTTGCCTCTGTGCTGTCTGGGTATTATGAAGAGAATCTGCTCAAGGCTATGAGTTGAAGACACTTACTGGCAGTGCCTGCAATTGACAAACAATGGTGGCCTTTCTTAAATGGGTGTCTGCTAGATTTTTATCCTATGTGTTAAATGGAAAGAAGCAGCTAATCTGAGGGCCCAGGTAAATCACTGGGGTGGGGAGGAGGTACATTAGTTCCAGCATTCCTAAGATAAAGCCCAAGGACAAATGTGGAGAAAAATGTTTCATGGAAGGATCAATGTTTGCTTCTTGAAGGGCTGGTGTGGTGCTTTGCTGCTTGGGCAGCGATGGCCCATTTTGCACATCCTGCAAACCATTTGTGCAGTGCCAGCTCCCCCAAGCTGGAGCCCCTCTAAATGTTGTTGTGTTACAACTCCCTTTATCCCTGACCATTGTCCTTGCTGGCTGGGTCCGAGAAGAGGAGTGTGCTGGATCAGGCCAATGGCCCGTCTAGCCTGATCTCACAGTGGCCGCCCAGATGCCTGCAGGAAACCCACAAGCAGGACCCCAACACAAGACCCCTCTGCCCACTTGGGACTCTGGGTCATATTCAGAGCCATGCTGCCTCTGACAGTGGAGACAGAACGTAGCCATGATGACTCTTAGCCTTTGATAGCCTTTACCTCTAGGAATTTGGCCAATCCTCTTTCAATGTCATCCAAGATGGCAGTCAGAACTGCTTCCTTTGGGGAGCAAATTCCATCATTTTTAACTACACCCTCAAGACCGCTATTTATATTTTCTTTAAAACTTTCACACACAACCCTTTATTGCCTCTAATGAGCAATGAGAGCCTCCTAATAGGATTACGATTGTGCTGCAAAAGAGGCATGAGCAAATCTGTCCATTTTTATTTCTCTCTTTCTCCCCTGCCCTACAAAAAAATCTTAAGTTTGGTTCTGCACTTTTCTGCATCAGTCTGCATAGAGAGAAGAGAGAGAGTCCTCATGAAAATCCATCAGCATTTTAGCACAAATTTCTTCTAACACATTCTTAATGCCATTTTGCCCAATTTCCCCTCTCTTTGGTAAGAAAATGTTCCATTTTGTATTTTTACATTGTGAACTGCCCCGCGGTCTTCAAGTGAAGGGCGGTATGCACATTTAATAAATAAATAAAATAAAAATACTATAAGCAAATCTTTGTATGTGATTTCCAACAACTTGCACACATTTCATTCTTGTATATGCATTTTTTGTACACTTGGCTGGGGAACTGCAAACATTCAGGAAAGTGAAAATTTCTAAGGAGAGCTGTGATTTGGTTTGCTACTGTTTTGCCTACAACATGCATCGAAGCAAATTTCTCCCTTGCTACTTGCTGCAAAGGTGGTGGTTTCTAATTTTCCTGCAAAAACAGTATGAAAACTCCCCCTTGTGGGGAAGTTATGGAAGAGTTGGGAATGAGGGTGCTTTTTTTAATGTTTCCCTTCCTTGAGATCCATTGAAGATCACTATGTAATTAATCAAGTAATTAATTACTTGCAAGATCACCTTACCCTATATACACCCACTGGAACACTTTGATGTGCAGAACTGGCAATGTTGCAGGAAAATTGAACACAGGAGGTGGGAGATGGAATGGAGAATTCTGAAAGGGCATGGCTGGCTGGGACCATGAACCAGGAGCACTTTGCAACTTTTTGTTGCAGGGCCCGCTTTTAAGAATGGCCTCATGCTTTGTTTTGCTCACCTTTCTTGATAGTGGGGAAGCAGTTTCGTTTACTGTGGGCTTTCGTAGATCTTGCTGGCCTCTTTCCGCCCTCTCTCACGCGCTCTCCCTGCTGCACAAGCCCACTAGATAGCGCATGATTAATCTTCCACTTTGGGAAGATGTTCTCACTGGCAGTAGAACTGGAGCAAGGGTACACGGTGCGCTCATGTGCAGATCGCTTTCCATTTGCTCATCAGCTCCCACACTGGTTCGGTGGAACGGATGACGTAATCCAAAATGAGCCAGATCAGCTGCTGGTCACGGCTAATGTCTTTTGGCTTTTCCATGCGCTGTCGTCTCTGGCAATTCAGAGAGAGCCTCTCTGTGCCCTGTGAATGGGTCAGTATTCGAACCCTCCATGTGAAATATTAAAGCGACATAGCTAGGGCTTAAGGAGTAAGATGAGGGTGTTTTGGCAGTCACTCAGTCCTGTTTGGAAGTCAGACTCCCTGATCTGAAAATACTTCATCAGAGAAATTGACTCACCAACTTGGGGTTTCTGAGGCTGGCTTGGTTTTTTTTTTAGTACACCTTATTCAACAACACATTCATACAGATGGCAAGTTCCATCCAAATATGATTTCATCTGGCACTGTTTTTGATTACATGAGTATTTTATCTGTTGTTTCTGTCTTGTCTTTAAATACTGTCATATTGCCTCTCTTGCACAAGTTTCATTTATTAATTTAATCTTTCATCTGCTTTCCTGACCATGCTCAATTGTGTGTCTTTTTTTGTCTGTGAATTGTTGGACATTTAACTGGGGTGGGGAAACCCCATTTTTGCCCACCACCACGTTACGTGATTTGTCTGTGTTTGTTGCCTTTCCTGACTGGAGTACAAAATGTACTCTGTGCTTGTTTAGGGAAGTTTTTTAATGTTTGATGCTTCATCACGTTATTATTATTAATATTCTGTTGGGGGCTGCCCAGAGTGGCTGGGGAAACCCCACCAGATGGGTGGGTTATAATTTTTTATTATTATTATTATTATTATTATTATTATTATTATTATTACCACTGCAATCCTCACCCAGTTGTCAATATGCATAAATCACAAAGCTAAAGAACAAGAAAGTAAGTTAACCGCTAGATTCAGTTAATACAGGGTTTATTCATTTTCCTGACATCCTGGTTACCTTGAGATGGCATAGATCCTCCCCCTTTTTTAAAAACCTCAAAACAACCCTGGCAAGACTCAGCAAACAGTGACTTGTCTGTGACTATCCTGTGAGCTTCATGGCTGAGCAGGAATTTGAACCATGGACTGTAATGTCATGTCCTGGTCTGATGCTGGAGCCTGGAAAGGGAAAAGCATTGGTTGGGTTTCAGAACCATGGATAGCTCCAAGATCATCTCTCTCTCTCTCTCTCTCTCTCTCTCTCTCTCTCTCTCTCTCTCTCTCTGTGTGTGTGTGTGTGTGTGTGTGTCTGTCTGTCTTGTTGAATGGTCTCTTTAAATTTGAAGGTTCATTATTGTTCCACAAGATGTGTATTTCTTTAAGGGCCAGAGCAAACAACATTACCTAGTTTTACAGCTGTGAAGCAGTATAGCAGGTGCTGTTAAGTTGTGTTGATTAAGCTGTGTCAGCAATTGGGATAGTATATAGAGAGCAGCACCTAGCTCTCTCAGTACCCTGGTGGATGGGTTGCTGGTTGGGTCATGCTTATTCATATATTATAATTAATGTAAAAGGAGTTTTTGTTTTTGTTATTAAAACCTAGCTAAAGTTATTTTGCGTTCCTTGCAATGTGTGGTCTCCCCAGCAAGCTCTCTGCAGCGCAACTAATCTGCAGATAGCCAACATCTTTATCTGTCTGTCTTTCTCTCCACCTCCTGGGGCAGGCATTTGGTTCCTCAAGCTCAGGGGAAACTGCCAATGAGGGTCCAGGTTCTGACCCGACATTTCCAGGAGGTTCCCATGTTTCTATGTTATTGTGTGTTGCTGCCGTTTTTCTTAAAAATGGGCTGCATCCAACAAAGCTTTACTTAGAACAAACCCATTGAAATTAATGGACCTCATTTGGTCATACTGAAGGAGGACTAGCTTTGGGTACAACCCAATCTTTTTTAAAAACAACAACAACAATGTAGGTTTAACAGGAAGAAAAGATGGAAGCATCATCAGCTGACATTTAAGAATGTCTGATCAATGTCCCATCAATGCTGACTTCAACATATAAGTTACTATAAGCAGACCATATATGGTGTAGAGTGGTTAGAAGATTGTTGGGCCAGGGTTCAAATCCCCACTCAGCTATGAAGCTCACTTGGGGGGTGGAGCATTCACTGCCTGTTAGCCTACCTCACAGGGTTGTTGTGGAGTTGAATTTGGATCAGAAGAGCCGTGTATGCCTCCTTGAGCTCCTTGAAGAAGAGGCGGGATATAGATGCAATAAAATAAAAATAACAGGCTTCTAAATGAGGTGGTTGAGTATAAGCTATATCTTCAGACACAGGATGAGCAGTGAGACATAAGATGAGCAGACCACCGAGTAAGTCATAGATGGTGGGTGTTTCTTTGCCACCATAAGGGTCCACTTTCCTTGCCCATCTGTTAGTCCCCACATCACAGGAAAGTAATTTCAAAGTGCATGAACATGAAGGATTTTCTTTCCAGAACTAAGTTAATGCCCGCATCATATGCCTCAGAGAGGCGTTTTCAGCATGACATCACCAGTATCTATCCAAACAAGCCAATTCCAATATAATATGCCTGAAAGAGAGTGCTGTTCTCAATATTCTCTATCTTTTTAATATATATATATAATTTTTATTTATTTTCCTACATTCACATCATTATTATCCACTTTACCTCCCTGGCTCTTTAGAGCCTATCAACTTCCCTCCCGCCTCATAGCTTTCAAAACTAACCTTTGTATCATTGCATTTTGACCGTTTTCAAATTCTAGTTGCATTCGTTACAAAATAGCTCAAATTTTAAATAAACATAGAAAGGTAGAAAATTTCTCCTTACAAGACTTCAGGCAAGCCTGCTAGTGATGTTAATTGCTTACACTAACCTTTCAGATATCATATAAATTTACTCCAGTCCTTTTGGAATACTTGGTCATGCTGGTTTCAGATTTTTCCTGTCAGCTTTGCAAGTTCTGCAAAGTCGATCGTCTTCATCTGCCACTCTTCTTTTGTTGGTACTTGTTTCCATTTTGGGGCTAAAAGAATTCTTGCCTCTGTTCTCAATACTCTCAATACTGTATTCACTTAACAGTGACCACAAATAATGCAGACATCCTCATAGAGAATCTGAGGATGAGGGATGCATTGAGCAGGATGCAGAATGCCATTAATAATGCAGGATAATGAGGCAGGAGGAAAAACACCCATAATTCATGACTGAAGACTGAGGTCATCGTTAATCGATCGCAATAGGAGATGTTGCGGAAATGAATTAGGGAACGTAATGGAGCTTTTACCTGCTGACTGCTTCCATTTACCTGTGTTAATAATATATATATATATATATATATATATATATATATATATATATATATATATAATTAGGAACTGCACAGAGGTCCAGTTCAGATATCCATGCTAACTGCAACATCTACATCAAGCAAATTAAAATGAAAAGGCTTCACCACAGTAGTAAAGCCATGAAGCTCACTGGCTTTCAGCCTAACCTACCTCATGGGGTTGTTGTGGGGATTAAATGAAGAGGAGGGGAGAGATATGTATGTCACCTTGAATGCCTTCAGAGAAAAAATGGTGTGATATAAATGCAATGAATAAACAACAACAAAATAAACAATAGGCAAGCCTCTCTAGAAATTCAGAATGTTGACATGCGTTTTGATTTCTTTTTAATTGAAAGTGCATGTTGCCACTTGGAGGGGGGGACAATGTTGTATGGGCGATGTGAAGAATTTGGAAACATGGGACGTGCCGAATCCCCTTTAAGCTGCTGCGGATACACAGCCTCTGTGATTTACCGGCCAACTCAGGCTGCATCATTTTCATTGATTGGGAAAATCTTGCATTTCCTCCAAAAGACTGAACGTTTTGAAATAAAGAAAGTGGTCATACAATGCTCTGGAAGGAGTGCAACAACACTTGTTCTTTTTCTTTCTCTTTTTAAATAATTTTTATTGGTTTTTCAATAAATACATCCTTTATGAAATACCTCTCTAACAATTTTCCATTTTTTCCTGCCACCCTCCCCTGGACTTCCCACATACTTCCACTTTGTTTTACTTTCAATTTATTCATCCTGGGTATTATTTCCCCAATTAATTCCTAATACATTTACATCTATTTTTTTATTATATACTTTTGTGAATGTTTACTCAAATTCTGCCAATGAGTCCAACTCTTCATGTTGTCTCTTTTTATATATTGTGGTTCCCATTCTCTTTTGAAGTCTTTGTTGTCCCATTCATGTAATTTATCTGTTAATTTTGCTAATTCTGCATATTCCATCAGTTTCTCTTCTCATTGTTCTTTCGTTGGGATTTCTTCTGTCTTCCAAGCTTGTGCTAGTACAATTCTTGCCGCTGTTGATGCATACATAAATAATTTCCAGTTGTCTTTTCTTATTTCTTGATCTAAAATACCTAGGAGGAATGCTTCTGCTTTCTTAACCATTATATATCATTTCCCAATAGTTTCTGACCTTTTTGTATTCCCAGGAACCGCACTTGTTCTAACACAATGCCATCTCATCTCCCTGTGAGTGGAACAGAATGAATTCAAAGTGTTGGTGCTGACCTTTAAAGCCCTAAACGGCCTCGTTCTAGTATTTCTGAAGGAGCGTCTCCACCCCCATCGTTCTACCTGGACACTGAGGTCCAGCACTGAGGGCCTTCTGGCGGTTCCCTCACTGCGAGAAGCCAAGTTACAGGGAACCAGGCAGAGGGCCTTCTCGCTAGTGGCGCCCGCCCTGTGGAACACCCTCCCACTAGATGTCAAAGAGAACAACAACTACCAGACTTTTAGAAGACATCTGAAGGCAGCCCTGTTTAGGAAATCTTTTAATGTTTGATGCATTACTGTATTTTAATATTTTGTTGGAAGCCGCCCAGAGTGGCTGGGAAAGCCCAGCCAGATGGGCAGGGTATAAATAATAACTTATTATTATTAAATAGCCAGCATCATCTGATTCCTTGCAAAACAAATCAAGCTGAATGCTCCATCAAGAGGTCATCTGGCAATGCCCCCAGCCTCCACCCACCGACAATTATGACTTTGCCAATCACCAGCAAATGACCCCGACAGACTACCCCCAAGGGAATCTGTTCCTCAGCAGAAGAAAAGGCTGCTCATCCCTGGTGTGGAGGGCAGACTGACCCCGTGGTGTTCACAACTTTTGCGAGTTGATGGCTCCATTTCCTTGCTTTTCAGTGAGTTGGCAAGCTGTTGCCGCAGATGGCACAGGCCATTCCAGACCCCTTGGCACTTGCTTTCGCTCTGGTTCCCTGACACAAAGCCATGACGCCACGCAGCGGGATCGATCAGCTTGAATGTCTCCGGGAGCGGTTCCTGGAAGGATCCACCTCAGAACGGGAAAAGTTCAAATGACTGGAAACGGAGCAAAATGAGAAAGTGATTTCCAGGACAAAGGGCTGATTTGCTGCTGTGCTTTGTGCAGCTTGTCTCTTATCTGGCTCTGTCACACGCAAGAAAGTGTGTGTGTGGCAGAGAGAGAAGTACGGGGAAGAGGAGGAAGAGGAGAGGCAGCCTAGTCTGTGGGTCACCTTTAGCAGCAGCGGCACAAGTATCACAAGGAGAATAATTCAGTCGTCGCTGTTTTCAATAGTGTTTGCTTCTAAGTAGGGATGGGGAAGATGGGCAAGAGATTCAATTCATTTCACCCTACTTAATTCACACTTTCAGGAATGATACACAGACCATAACACAGCCATCCTTCTAAACTCCTACTTCTCTGAATTTTGCAATGCACTTCTCTGGCCAAGTGGTATGGACAGAAATGCACATCCTAGGGTAAATGTGCATTAAAAATGCATATATTAGAGAAAATAACATACAGTAAGCACTTGTATTAGGGAAGCTTGCTTTGCAAAAATGTGTGTATTTGCAAAATAGCATAAAAAGAAGTATATTGGTGCTAAATACGTAGTCTGTGTGAATTTCTTGTAGGAGTCCGACATGCCACATTCTCTCATCCCCCAGATCAAAACTGACTTCTGATTTCTTCTATGCTTCTCGGGCACAAATGACAATGAGAACATAAGAGCATAATTTGAGCCCGTTGGATCAGGCCAATGATCCACCTAGTCCAACATCCTGTTTTCACAGTGGCCCACTGGATACCTGTGGGAAGCCGCCAAGCTGGATGTGAGCATAGCAGCATTCTGCTCCTCTGTGTTTCCTGACGGTGGAGGTGGAACATCGCTCTTGTGGCCAGCAGCTGCTGATTGCCTTCTCTCCCGTGAATTTGATCAGACTTGAAAGACTCATTATCCCCACATTCATTTGCTAGAGCCATCAATTACCCTGACACTCAGGCATCATTGCACCTGAAAACGTCTCCAAGCCGCACTCCTTTAGTATCCTTCCATTCTATCACCAGGTTCTGCTGACTTCAATCCTATTTCCTGCAGACTGAAGCAATACTTTGGGTCCCCACCCCCATTTTTATATTTTTTGGACATCCTTCATTTTGTGAAATCTGCTTTGATCTCTCTCCATCTGCTATTCCCGACAACAGGCAAATAGATTTCTGGTTTTTAAAATAACTTCATTGAGCTGTCGATGGCTGCAGACGGAAGGAGAGGTATTTTTTTATGGCCATTCTGAGCCAGAAAGCAGTCTTTCAGGGTGGAAAATGCCGCTACCATCAGCTTTAGCTATAAGGACTAAAAAATAAGGACTAAAAAATAATTTGCCCATCATCTAACGCAAGCAATTTTAAAAGCAGAAGGCGTTGTGGCTGGAAGAAAAAGACATCAGGATCTGCCTTGGTCATCTTTTGATAATATCTTCTTAAAGTCATGTCTACAATCCGCTAGGAGGAAGAGTTGTCAGTTCTGCACATCTCCACATGAACTTTTCACGATTCTTTTTTTAAAAAATAAAAAGGGTCTTTATGAAAAGTCATCAGCATTTTTAGTGTGGATTTCTTCTAATGCACATTTTTGTGTGTGATCTTTGCCTAACCGAATGCATTTCTGCAAGGCAGGTTTCCCCCATAGGATGCATTTTGGTGTATCATTTTTATAAATCAATGCATTATTATGCACCCTTTAACACAATATCTGCATTTGGGCATCCAAGCGGTATAAAAAATTAATAAATGCTGTAACAGCAACAATAGCAGAAATGTGTTTTCTGCGAATGACTTGACTGGAAAACTCATTGCAAATCTATATTCAGAAAGTGCAAATTTTGAAGGATGGCTGTGTTTCAGTACACATATTACTGTATTTTTTGCTCTATAAGACTCACTTTTCCCCTCCTAAAAAGTAAGGGGAAATGTGTGTGCGTCTTATGGAGCGAATGCAAGCTGCGCAGCTATCCCAGAAGCCAGAACAGCAAGAGGGATTGCTGCTTTCGCTGCGCAGCGATCCCTCTTGCTGTTCTGGCTTCTGAGATTCAGAATATTTTTTTCTTGTTTTCCTCCTCCAAAAACTAGGTGCGTCTTATGGTTTGGTGCATCTAATAAAGTAAAAAATACGGTACATTGGTACATAGCAAGAGGCCTTATGCCGTGTCACCAGACTGGTGGTCCATCTAGGCCAATATTGTCTACACTGACTGGCAGCAGCTTTCTGGGAAGATTTGTTTCGGAAGGTGTGAATGAAGTAGGCTTGCCTTTAAATGAGAAATGAATCAAATTCCATCCCTTTTAGCAAGACCCTGGCCTCCTACCTAACTTGATTGCCTTCTTTAGCATCTATGCCTCACCTTTGCCAACTTGGGGCCCTCCAGATTTTTTGGACTACAACTCCCATCAGCCCCTGCCACCACACGCTGATGGGAGTTGTAGTCCAACGTGTCTGGACAGGCACCAGGTTGGCAAAGGCCAGGTTAGACTTCGGTTAGGCGGAAGCTGAGCATCTGACTTTGCTTTATCTGAGCTGCCCTGCTGGTTCTGGGCCTGGCGATAGCAGCCGCCGAGTGAATCATTGCTGCCATGTAAGGACAATGCTGTCTATAAACCGAATTGTTCTTTTCGCTGAAATGATGCTTGTTAATATTGACTGATCTTCGCGTCCTCCCGCGCCCCCCCCATGTCAGGTTTCCGAAGGTCGGAAATGTTCCCATCTCCTTATTTGATTTTATTGCAAGATATAAATTTCTCCTTGGGCCCCCCCACCCTCTTTCCCCTGTTCCCGTTGCGGAGGGAGGAGAGAGGGATTGCTTAGCAACCAGATTTAAAATAAAATAAAGAAAATCGATAAACTTCCACAGAAAAGCAACAAGCCAAAATTTGATTTGTGTGCTTATTTATTTATTTAATATTAAAAAGCCCTTTCCTCTTCGTTGCCCTCCCTGACGAGAACTCGGCACATCGCATTCTTATGAGACTGCAACCGTTTCACAGGACCGAGAACATTTTGATGTAGTGTGTTTTTAATCAGGGTTACCATATATTCACACGTGCAAAGCTATGCTGATTTAAACTGACTTGCATTTTAAAACCCCAGGGCTGCATTATGACGAAACACGTATAGCCATTCCAGCAAACATCAGCAGGCTTAGGAGCCGTTCTAACAGCAGTGTTTTTCTCTGCCCGTCAGTTGAACCTGGACCATTAGGGTGAGTGCGGCCCCAGCAACATCAGCTCTGCCCTTAGCCAGTCCCCACCTACTTCCCTACTTACAACCAGTCAAGCAGGCTGGCACTGGCTGCCAGCTTCCACCTCCTCAGACCTGGAGGAGATGGTCATCTGCTTATGCTTTAAGTGAGATCCTTGCATTGCAGAGAGTTGGACTAGATGACCCTCAGGGTGCCTTCCAACTCTGCAACTCTAGGATTCTAGGAGTTGGCTCTGCCTGTCATTGCTTCTGGCACCACCTAGTGTTGACCTCCCTGCCTTCCACCCCACCAAAGGAACCCAGCCGACACCGGGTTGTGATCCCCTTTTGTTCTTCCAAGGAAGTTTGAATTACAGTGGTACCCATAGCTGTCAACTTTCCCCCTTTCTTGCGAGGAATCCTATTTGGAATAAGGGAATTTCCCTTTAAAAAAGGGAAATGTTGACAGCTATAGTGGTACCTCGGGTTACAGACGCTTCAGGTTACAGACGCTTCAGGTTACAGACTCCACTAACCCAGAAATAGTACCTCGGGTTAAGAACTTTGCTTCAGGATGAGAGCAGAAATTGCGCGGCGGCAGCAGGAGGCCCCATTAGCTAAAGTGGCTCTTCAGGTTAAGAACAGTTTCAGGTTAAGAACGGACCTCCAGAACGAATTAAGTTATTAACCTGAGATACCACTGTATTGCATAATTCTTTGTGTGTGTGTGTGTGTGTGTGTGTGTGTGCGTGTGTTAAAAACCCCCACAATTAAACCAGGGCTTAATTATATCCATTTGTTTTAATTAAAAAAAGCATACAGTGGTACCTCGGGTTACAGACGCTTCAGGTTACAGACTCTGCTAACTCAGAAATAGTACCCCGGGTTAAGAACTTTGCTTCAGGATGAGAACAGAAATCTCGCGGCGGCAGTGGGAGGCCCCATTAGCTAAAGTGGTACCTCAGGTTAAGAACAGTTTCAGGTTAAGAACGGACCTCCGGAATGAATTAAGTTCTTAACCCGAGGTACCACTGTACTAGAATAATAGACTGGGAAGGGACACAAGGGTCATCTAGTTCCACCCCATGCGATGCCCGCATCCCAGCTCAAGTCACCACGCAGCAGCCTTGCCGGAAGAGAAAGAAACGAAGAAAACTAGTCTGAGCAGCCTTAAGCCTAAAACTCCTTGCTATATCGGGGACCCCCGTCTCTCTCTCTCTCTCTCAGGGTCAGGGTGTAGGAAGGCGCCGCGGCCGCGAGGGGTCGCCGTCGGGCAACGCTCTGTCCTTGCGGGAGGTGGGGTGGAGCGCGGGGTGGGGTAGAGGGGTGGGGGGAAGAGTTGGATTAATTTTCTCTTTTCCCTCCCTTATTAAAGGCAGAATGCTCTCTCCGGCTGGAGGAATGCGGAACCTTCCCCCGTGCAAAGCAGACGGGCTGCTACTGCTTGCAGAAGAGATGCTGAAAGGCCAGGAGGGACGGGGAGGGACGCCGCGCTCCTCTCGCCCCCACCCCTAAGGGCTGCTGCCAGCCGCGCAGGGGGGGGGGGTCCTACATGAAGCAGCCCTCTCCCCGAAATCGACAACCCTGCCCTCTCCTCCCCCTCCCTCCCTCCCTCCCTCCCGCCACCCCCCACCCCGGCTTGTAAGCCTCTCCCTCGCTGGCAGCTGAGCTCTATGAAGATCGCTTAGGGCAGAGTGGGCGCTGCTTCTCCCCCCCCCACAACACCTGCCCCCCACCCGCAACGAGCGCCCCCATGGCGAAGGAGAAATATAAGAAGGCTCTGCTGGAACTGCTCCGGAGGGAGGGCAACGACGTGTGTGCGGACTGCGATGCGCCCGGTAAGGCGGAAAGGTGGGGTGGGGGCGCGTGGTGGTGATGGGGGGGTCCTTTCTTGGGCTGAGCTGCGAGGTGGGGGACGAGGGAGGGACACCCCGGAGGGAGGTGGTTTTGGGGGGGCACGCACCTGCTCCTTGCAGCAGTCCAGCCCCTACCCCTCCCGCACCCCAACTTTCCTTTGACCGACCCCCCTCCAGCCTCCCAATTAAATTGCTCCCGGGGCTAAGGGTGGGGCGCTAAATGGGTCTCCCTCCCTTTCTTAACCCGCCCCCACCCCGGTTTCCCCATCCTCTTTCTCTCCTCTTCTCGTTCTCTGCTAGGCTGTTGCAAGACTCAGGAAAGAGGAACCGGTAGCCGGTGGAAGGGAAGAGCGTCCTCGTTGCGCTGAGAAAGGGGGGGGGGAATGGATATCTGTCAGCTGAGTATATGGGAACCCCCCCCCCCAAAAAAAAGCTTCCAGAGAGGAACCTTAACTCATCCCATTATTCATTCTTAGAGAAAGTGTGTGCTCTGTCCAAGACTAGTCCTACTCCGAGTAGACCTATTGAGATGAATGGTTCCAATATGCTGTTTCAATTAATCACCCTGAGCCAGTTACAACAATTGAAACACAATATGAAAAGCAGTTTGAAATGACTTACTATGGCAGAAATAAGGTTAGTTGTGCCCTTTTCATTTCAGTGAGTAGGATTTGCACTGGAGATATAGGTGAGAGATATAGCTTTGGTGTGAGTGTGATCCAATGCCAACTTAAATGACAAAGGGAATCGAAGCACAGGATTGTTGGGTGGAGAGATGATCTCAGAAATATACTGGGAGTCCGACATAACAATCTCTTTCTCTCTGGTTTTGTTGGGAGTCAATAGCCACCTCCATTGGGGTGGGAGGTGCAGTCTGTTTTCCCACCTAAAGAGGGTGTTTGGTGTCAGCTAAGGATGCCAACTTATCTAGGGTATCCTGTGCCTGTCATTGATCCGAATGTGCCGAAATTGGCAGGATAGGCATCTCACAGCACAGAAAGGTTGCCCTTATTGGCTGTGGAGGACTGACAGCAAAGTCTGCATGGAAGCTGCAGGAGTGTGTGTGTGTGTGTGTTTTGGTGGCAACCTTACAGCCCGTGGAAGAGATCAGGCACCCCCCCCCCACAACATACTATGAGAAGAGGCAGGGAGGTGTCTCTCTTGACTCAGGCGACCCCTCCCCATCCTCTCTCGCTTTCTCCCTGGCTTGAGTTGGAAGTGTTGATGTCATACCAAATGCTACTTTGGGACTCAAGCTGTACGTCTGCTGCGAACTGCAGTGCAGACTGCAATTCCTAAAAGAAGCAGGAGGCAAGCATGTCTGCTTAAACTGGCAATGACAAGGCAGGAGCTGATAGGCTGGAGGGGTGGAAAGTTGCACAAAAGAAATGGACCCGAGTAAACCTAATAAGCTTATTTTATATCTTCCAATCTGTGGAGTCTGGTTGATGGGAATGCAAGGGACGCTGCCCCAGCAACCTCAGACTGACCTTAGGGTGTGTTCGAATTAACACCTTAGAGTGCAGTGAAGTTGCTGGTTCCCCCTGCCCCCTGGTTGTTCACATCAGCATGGCTTTGTTAGTGTCAGATTCATATACAGTGGTACCTCGGGTTACAGACGCTTCAGGTTACAGACTCCGCTAACCCAGAAATAGTACCTCGGGTTAAGAACTTTCCTTCAGGATGAGAACAGAAATCGTGCAGCGGCAGTGGGAGGCCCCATTAGCTAAAGTGGTACCTCAGGTTAAGAACAGTTTCAGGTTAAGAAAGAACCTCCAGAACGAATTAAGTTTGTAACCAGAGGTACCACTGTACCTTATTTTACAAGGCATATTATACTGTGTATAAACTGCATTATACTGATTTACTGTAAATTTTGTTCCATTTAATCCCTGCAAGATGGCCACAAATATAGCTTGGCTTATAAATAAATACAGTGGTACCTCGGGTTACAGACGCTTCAGGTTACAGACGCTTCAGGTTACAGACTCCGCTAACCCAGAAATAGTACCTTGAGTTAAGAACTTTACCTCAGGATGAGAACAGAAATTATGCTCCAGTGGCATGTCAGAAATCGCATGTCAGCGGGAGGCCCCATTAGCTAAAGTGGTACCTCAGGTTAAGAACAGTTTCAGGTTAAGAATGGACCTCCAGAGGCACCACTGTATGTTTGCATACAAACTAGGGGGGCATAGATGGGCGGGGATGACTTCACCCTACACAGAAGTGTAGGAAACAAATCTAGGCTTCCCAATCATTGTAAAGCTGGTTTGAGAAATGACACATCCAACAGTAGTCACAGAATCGTGGAGCTGGAAGGGAGCCCAGGGGCCATCTAAGTCCAACCCGCTACAATGCAGGAATCATGGCCACCCAGTCTCTGTTTACATACATCCGATGAAGGAGAGTCCACCTCCTTTGCTAATCTTTTATTGCAAGGATCCGTAGGCCCTTTTGGAGAACTGTTGTGTGTCAGCATGGATTGGAACTCGGTGCTTGAAACTCAGTGAGTGCACAATAAACAGGAGGGTGCGCACAGGGGCAGATGGGGCCCATCCAGGAGAAGGAAAACTGGTCCTAAACCTCCGCTGCCTTGCAGCCATCCTCATTCATGAGAAAGGCTTGGGGAGTAAACCCCGAGGCGCAATCTGTACCCGCTTATCTTTCAGGACACCTTTGGGAGAAGAAAAGGCTAAATAATAATAATAATAATAATAATTTTTTATTTGTACCCCGCCCATCTGGCTGGGTTTCCCATCCACTCTGGGCAGCTTCCAACAAGATTAAAAATACATTAAAATGTCACACATTAAAAACTTCCCTTCAGATATCTTTTAAATGTCAGGTAGTTGTTTATCTCTTTGACATCTGGTGGGAGGGCGCCACTACCAAGAAGGCCCTCTGCCTGGTTCCCTGTAGCTTTGCTTCTCGCAGTGAGGGAACCTTCAGAAGGCCCTCGGTGCTGGACCTCAGTGTCTGGGCTGAACAATGGGGGAGGAGACGCTCCTTCAGGTATACTGGGCTGAGGCCGTTTAGGGCTTTAAAGGTCAGCACCAACACTTTGAATTGTGCTCAGAAATGTACTGGGATCCAGTGTAGGTGCAAACCCTACACAAATTTGGAGTGGAGTCCCTAAGACATCTTGTACATCTCCTTCCAGCAGCTCCTGCAGCTAAGCTGGTGCCCAGCATATTTCCCTGCTTTCCTTTGGGCCATAACTGCGAGGCTGAGAGGGGTGGTCTTGACATCTGGGCAGCCCAGGACCTCCAGACGCTCTGCCCAGGACTTTGCTCCAAGGAGGCCACTTCAGTGTGGCTAACACTGCAAAAATAGCATGGGAGGCAGCACAGAACACAGCCTTAGCCAGTCCTCAGCTATTTGCCTTCCTACTTAAACCCAGTCCAGGGGGTGACACTGGTTTTCAGCTTCCTCCTCCGTAGTCTCAGTGTTGCCAGCACAGAACTCAGCAGAGAGGAGGTGGATGGGGACCGAACTGCAGTTAGATTGCTCTGCCTGTCATTGGTTTCTGTTGTTGTCCTCCCTGCCTTCTGCCCTCTTGGCACCAGCCTCCACTGGGTTAAATCCCTGGCATCTCCATATACGGCTCCATATACTTTTGACTAAAACCCAGAAGAGCCCTTGCAAGCCAGCATAGACAATAGCTGGGTCTGACTCAGTAGAAGGCAGTTTTCAGTGCCCGCTCTGACTGGCAGAGGCATCTGCAGGGTTTCATGCAGAGATTGGCAGTGGCGTAGCGTGGGGGGTGCAGGGGGGCCGGCCGCACCGGGCGCAACATCTGGGGGTTAGGGTTAGGGGGCGCAAATCCACGGGTTAGGGGGCGCAAATCCATGGGTTAGGGGGCGCAAATTACTTGCCTTGCCCCGGGTGCTGACAACCCACGCTACGCCACTGGAGATGGGTCCTTTCCAGCTCAGCTGCCTCGCCCTTTTAGCTGGAAGTCTGGTGAACTGAACCTAGGAGCCCTTTTTACTGGTCCTTCACTGTGTGGCTGCTCCCGTCTTTTCATTGCCATGCCTTGCCTAGGAGAAGGCCTCCTGCCCTTCCAGCTTTGCTGCCAGGCACTCCTTCTCCAGCAAAGATAATAAACACACAACACTGCTCTGCGACTGTTGGCAGAGACCTCCGAGAGGCACACGGCACGCTGAACTTTGCTCCACAACGTGAATGTGTACCTGTGTTTTTTAAAAATAAAGGCAAACAAGAACCCATCTGCTCCTGAATGCATTGCCGGGTTGCCTTTTTTAAATAAGAAAAAATCTGCAACTCACTGATTTTAAAAACAACAACACAATTTATAAAAAATTGTGGATTATACACTCTGGTGAACAGTAGAATAACACAAATTTGTTTCTTTAGGGCAGGGAGTAGGGGATGCTTTGAGCCCGAGGGCCACTCTGGGCAACCTCCTGAGGGCCACCTCTCAGTGGTGGGTGGGGCAAAAGTGGGCGGAGCAACCAGATTAACTGTATAGGCTAGTTCCTGCACATACCCAATGCACCTGGCTTTTTCCTCCATCCAGGCAAACAAGAGCCATTCTCAGAGTTCAAGGACACATTCCAGGCAGGCAAAAGTCCTGGAGGAAGGTGTGAAGCAAAGCTGGTGAGAGGCATGGCCTTGGGAGGGTCCCAAGGGCCTGGTAAGGATGCCTGGAGGGCCACATTTGACCCTAGAGCCTGAGGCAACCTCACTCCAGCCAAGGGAAAGGACTGATCTCAATGGCTGAGCAAATGTTCTGTGTTCAGAAGGTTCTTTGCTCCCTGACATCTCCAGGGAGAGCTGCAAAAGTCGTCCTTCTCAAAAACCTGGTGAGTCACTGTCAGTCTGTGTAGATAGCATGGACCTAGATGGGCCAATGCGTTGACTTTTTATAAGGCAGTCTGTCCATCCTTAGAGAAAAGGCGGGATAAAAACATGGCCAGCCCTATCATTAGGCAGAGTGAGGTAGCGTCCTCAGGCACCACATGCCTGAGGAAGAGCAAGGAGCTACAAACACCTAACTCATAAAACACGTGCCACCAGGGGAATGTGGACTCCTCCGCCTTTGCTTCTGATTGGGGGCGTTTTGTGATTTCGATGACTGAACAATCTCGTGTTTGGCACAATCCCACTAAATATGACTTTATTTGGCAATGCTCGTGATCATTTGGCATGTTTGCTGCAAATATGGACGTTGTGGGATATATTTTACGCCACTCATTCTTTTTAAAGATGGGGATGATTTTATTCTTCCTGCTTTTATGGCTGTTGTTTTTTTTAATTACTTTTAGCTTGATGTTTTGTTTGTTTGAATAAATTGGGGCAACCCAGCAGTGGTGTAATGTGGTTTGCCGGCGCCCGGGGAAGCTTGGCTGAATGACATGGCCCTTGTGGGCAAATACCCCTGAGGAGGATGCAGCAGCCATGTGCCCTTTGACCCCAGCCTTGCAAAGTGAGGCCAATGCTGGGTTTGCATCCTTCCCACACTGCCCTGTCAGCCCTGCACCACTTTGCAAGGCTGGGAGCTGATCTGAATGATTTACCTGGGGAGATGGAGAGTGTTGTGTTCATCCTGCACCCCTTAGAGGAAAGGTGTCATGAAAATGAAAAAGCAATTGAGAATACATATGTGTGTGAACCAGATCTCTGGGACCACTCTCAACTGTGGATCCCTGACACTGACATGTTGCATTCTCAGTTGGGCAATTGTAGACTTCTCTAGATTTCCCTAGATTGATAGGACCTGTGTGATGCAGTGGCAAAGGTCCCAGGAGACCAGGGTTCAAATCCTGACTCAGTTTTGAAACTCAGTGGGTGACCTTAGGCCAGTCTCATTGTTTCTCTGCCTAGCCTACCTCACAGGGTTGTTGTGAGCGTAAAATGGTGTTTGAGAGAACTGTGTGTGCCGCTTTGAATTCCTGGGAGGAAAAGCAGGATATAAATGTAGCAGTAATACTTGGCATACTCCCAAATGTGGTCAGGCTCCTTCTGTGGCATTTGCTGCCCATTCTGCTGAGTGGGATCTTGGGCTTCTGCTTTTGATGGCACTGCTGGCCAGCTCCGATGAGCCCTGGCAAATACGTCCAGCCACTTTTCCTGAATTCTTGCATTGCGGCTCTATGAGCCTGCTGCCTCCCTCTGCTTCTGGCAGCTGATGCTTCCATGTAACCTTATTAACCTGACACGAATGACATCTTGCTGGGCCTGGCTTGAATCTGACTGCAGTGATGACCTTGTTGAGCTTTGCCTTGCCTTTCTTGATCAAGAACTTGTGCAATTCCCAAGCCATGTGCTGTGAAAGAACTGGGAGCGTGCCGTGAAAATGTGATGTGGCTCCAGGCTTAGAAGGCTCCCCTGAGCCCCAAAGGCCTGCCAACAGAGGGGCCTGTCTGCTGTGTCTCTGTGACTACCTGTTCTAGCCCTGCCTCCTTCCAGCTACGTAGCTGTTCCTGGGGCACAGGCTCCTTCTGTTGCATCTCTGTTGTGGGCGATTGGCTTGCTCTGAATGTGGAGGTGCAGCAGAATGGGTGCTCCTGCTTGTTTTCCATCCTGTAGGAACCTTGGGGAAGCATCACAGAACAACTAAGAAAGCACAACATTGTGTGGATGGCCTCAAATGCACTATTATTGTATCAGTAACATTGTGCAGAATACTCACATGTCTGCACCCCATATTTAACCATATTTGCCCCGGGTGCAAAATTGTTAGGGGTGCAAAATTTCAGCACCCGATGCTGCCTCAATACAGCTGCACGCTTCTGTCACTGGGCTCCGATGAAAACAGCTTCTCCAAGTGAACCAGGAAATGACCTCTCCAGACAATGGAATGACTCTCCTTTTCTTATCTCTGCAGCTGTGATCTCCTGGGTGGTGCAGATGTCATTAGGGAGTTGAATGCACATGTGTACTCCTTCTGTTTCCCTCCCTCCCATCCCACATCCGCCCGGCCGCCCGGCCACTGGCAACCTATGCTACACCACTGATCCTGGGAACTGTAGGTTGCTGAGGGTGTTGACCTCACAGAGCTGCAGTTCCCAGCTCCCTAAACAAAGTACAGTTCCCAGGATTCTCCATGACTGTAAAAGCAATATCATAGTGCTTTATGTGGGTGTTGTGGGTGTGGCCATATATCCACAAAAAGCAAACGAACGAAACCCACCCATCCAGAGGGGCCCTAAATAGTAAATGCCTTCTCTGATGTAGTTGCTTATGTAGCCAAAAGGACACCACATGTGCACACACACACACACACACACACACACACGAGGGGGGGATACCAGCAGCCTTGGAGGAAGCCCAAGAAGCACCAAAAAGGGGATTCCAAAAACAGTCCAATGAAAGTGCACGTGCTTAGTGGGGATTGAATGCTAGCTGGCAGATCTGCTAGGAAAGAAATGGGAAAACTGGGGAGGGGTGAAATGGAGTACTCTGCCAAAGGGCATCAGGATGGCTGGCTGGAATCCTGGACAAGAGCACACTCCACACTACAATAGTAGTAGTAGCAGTAGTAGTAGTAGTAGTAGTAGTAGTTGTTGACATTCGGGTAGAATGGGATATTAGAGCAGATCTCTCCTGTTGTGTTTTCTGGTTTCAGGAGTGGAACGGACTCCTGGAACAGATTAAGTTCAAGAACCAAGGTACCACTGTCTCTCTTTTGCAACACTCTGAAATTCCAGTCCAAAACAGGGATTCAAGATCCACGAAATCAACGTTTGTGTATGCACGATGCATTTAAAGAACATCATGCCCCGCCCCAAGAATCCTGAGAACTGTAGTTTGTTAAGGGTGCTGGGAATTGTAGCTCTGAGGGGTAAACTCCAGTTCCCAAGATTCTTTGGGGGAGAAACTATGTGCTTTAAATGTATGCTGTGTATACAGCAAAAATGGCACTTGTCCAGACAGGTATTTGTAAGCTCTGAAGTTGGAATTCTGTTCAGTGGTGGGAACTAACCTGGTTCAGATGCCTGTTCTTCTGAGTTAATTACCTCCATTGGTGATTCCTCTTGCATTGGCTTATTAGTGTTTTTCTAGGGATAATAATGTTTTACGGCGTATTAATTATCTTCTGTGTTCTGAAACTGCTTGAATTCTGCCAGGGGAGGTGTGGCTCCCATTAACCCATGAGCCTCAAGAGCTGAGTGGCTCCTTTTCATAAACAGTCACTGGAAAATTGGGGTCCTGAACTTGAAAATGTTTTAGGCACATAGATACATGATCATGTTGGCATGGTGATCTTGAGGTGGAAGAAGGGCCATTAAGCTGATTAACCGCGTGTAGAAGTGACAAGGACCAGCAATTTCCATGCACACTCTTGACAACTTGGAAATGCAATAGGATGGCCTTTTTGATAGGTCTATTTTGTATAGGGGATGCGGGTGGCGCTGTGGGTTAAACCAGAGAGCCTAGGACTTGCCGATCAGAAGGTGGGCAGTTTGAATCCCCGCGACGGGGTGAGCTTCCGTTGCTCCTGCCAACCTAGCCGTTCGATAGCACGTCAAAGTGCAAGTAGATAAATAGGTACCACTCCGGTGGGAAGGTAAACGGCATTTCCGTGCGCTGCTCTGGTTCGCCAGAAGCGGCTTAGTCATGCTGGCCACATGACCCGGAAGCTGTACGCTGGCTCCCTTGGCCAATAAAGCGAGATGAGCGCCGCAACCCCAGAGTCGGTCACGACTGGACCTAATGGTCAGGGGTCCCTTTACCTTTACCTTATTTTGTATAGAAAGATTTTACTTAAAACTCTCTATGTGCCCAATTCCTTAGCAGTTTCTGTCAGCTGGGGCCTTTTTCCAGAGCAAGACAGCGGCTAACAGTGCAATCATATCTTTCTTTACTTGGAAGTAAGTCCCATTGAGTTGGCAGCCCATGCAGATATTTAAGAACAGGTGCAATATGGCTCCAACTAGCAGCTCCATTTAAAAGCCAAGTCACTGTATCTTGCACTAGTTCATAGGCATCAGCTCCTACGGGCTGAGGTGTGGGTTTGTTTGTTTTTTAAATTCTTCTTATTTCCTTTATATCTTCCAGATCCAGACTGGGCATCTCATACTTTAGGAGTGTTCATCTGCTTAAATTGTTCGGGAATCCACCGCAACATCCCACATGTCAGCAAAGTGAAATCTGTCCGTTTAGATGAATGGGACAATGTGCAAGTTGAGGTATGTACAAAGGAAAGGATGTTGTGTCTTTTTTTGGGGGGGGGGACAGACCAGGACTTGTAACAAAATGGACTGAAATGCTTTCTTTTCAGAAATCCAGCCACTTGGTTTCATTCCCCCTCCTACCTGATTCTCCATTGGTTTGCACATTACAGTGCTACCTCGGGTTACATACGCTTTGGGTTACAGACTCCGCTAACCCAGAAATAGTACCTTGGGTTAAGAACTTTGCTTCAGGATGAGAACAGAAATCGTGCTTTGGCGGCGCGGCAGCAGCAGGAGGCCCCATTAGCTAAAGTGGTGCTTCAGGTTAAGAACAGTTTCAGGTTAAGTACAGACCTCCGGAACGAATTAAGTACTTAACCCGAGGTACCACTGTATTGCTAAAACTGCACAAGCAAGAATCTTGGTTCAATCATGCTTACGATCACATCAAAGCTGCTTTATTTAGGGGTAGGGGAGTGATTACTATCTTATCTACCCACTTTTTTGTTTAGGTTTTCGAGGCCCTATCCCATGCTGCTTTTAAGTAAATATAAAATGTCACGAGATCTGACCATAGATCTCCCACAACCCTAGGCAAGGAAGGATCTGTCCCTTTAGGTACTCTCAGTTTCATTTTCTCTTGGGTTGCCATATACCCAGATTTTCCCGGACATTACTTTTATGTGTGTGTGTTTTTCAAGAAAAAAAAAGCTTAACAACTCTGGGAACTTAAAAAAAAAATAATCTCATTTTTTTTGGTGTCCGAATTATCACTTCTTGAATTATGGCAGCCCTAGTTTCTCATTTTCCCATTCTTAAATTCAGTTCTCTACACTTTGCAGCACTTTGAAGATTTTCTTCTTCTTAATTTATCATGAGAATTCACCAGCATTTTAATGTGAATTTCTCCTAATAAGTACACATTTTGCATGCAGTTTTGACTGATGTGCACATTTGTGCAAACAATTTCTCCCAATACCATACATTTTTGCTTGTTATTTCATTAACATAGTAATTTAAATCTAATATGTACATTTTTAGAAGCTTTGGGTGGAGATCTGCATCGCAAAATTCAGACGAGTGCGAATTCTGAGCTGTACTGTTTCCGAAAGTGCAGCTTCCATACATTTGGCTTTCATATAACTACATGACAACAGCAGCTGAAAAAGCAGTGAGGGTTATGCCATTGCAAACACAATATTACAATAGTCTTCTCATCAAAACACTGAAAACCCATATATCGCACGTGGATATATAAATTCCAACAATCAGTGAATAGATTCCACTTTAACAACAACATCTCTGTAACTGTCATTATATTCTCTAAATCTGATTTAATAACTTAATTTAGCTGTTGCTATATAATCTCTTATTTTGTTGTACCATTCTTTAATTGCTGAAATTAAAGCCCTCCTCTAATTGTTTGCATATAAGGTATTGGCAATTTCTAGCATATCGATTCAACTTTATATGCAAACTGAATCAAATTTCTCCATGGTTTGGCTGTGGGTAGTCCTGAATTCTCAGATACTGTAATTGTGTGTAAAAAGCTGCAAAAGTCATTGTACAGGAAATCTTGTATGGTGTTTTATATCCCTAAGGTCCCCTCCCCTTTTACCTACATACTTAAGTGTATGTAAACCACTTTATAAAATAAACTCTGCATCTGTGTTCATTCAGATCAAGAATTATAGCAACCTATCTTGTTGTGAGGAGGGCTTTTTGTTCAAAAGAACACACTTGGCAGTAAAAAAACCTTTGCTGATTCTCTGGAAATAGATCTCAGTTGACCTTCTGCCCATCCCTGATGTAAGGTAAAAGGTAAAGGGACCCCTGACCATTTGGTCCAGTCGTACTGACTCTGGGGATGTGGAGCTCATCTCGCTTTATTGGCCAAGGGAGCCAGCATACAGCTTCCGGGTCATTTGGCCAGCATGACTAAGCTGCCTCTGGCGAACCAGAGCAGCACACGGAAACACCGTTTACCTCCCCGCCAGAGCGGTACCTATTTATCTACTTGCACTTTGACGTGCTTTCGAACTGTAGCAGCCCTTAAAAGTGAGGGAGGAATGATTAAAATACACTCTGTTGAACAGGACTGGGGCAATTTTAGTCCCCCAGATTTTTGTTGGACTACAACTCCCATCATCCTCAGCCCCACTGGTTAGGGATGGTGGGAGTTTTAGTCCGGTAACATTTGAAGGGCCAAAGCTGCTCCAGCCCTGATAAGGAATAAGGGCAGGGAACCTGCAGCCCTCCATGTTGGGCTGGGGAGGTAGATTCCATCCTCACCTGTATGGTCCTAGGCTTCCCATCCCTGCTACAGAATTAAAGAAATCGGATGGCAAATTTTCATCTCTCTCTTTTAAACCAAACTTTCCCGTTTTCTCTTGCAGCTGATGGCTTCTAGCGGAAACAGCGTGTCGAAAGCAAAATACGAATTGAAAATTCCACCATTTTATTACAAGCCAACATTTTTGGACTGCCCGTAAGTACCCCGCCCCCCAATGTAATTTTGCAGCGGTGGGAAAAGCCGTGCGTGCAGCTGCACCATCTGCAATTTGTGTTTTGCTTGTTTCTGCTGAATTTTTAATCCCTTGGTGGGGCTTGACTTAATAAAAAGGCCCTGAGAATCTCTGGCCTCTGCAGATGCTTTGGGGAGCTCAGCACATCGCAGTGCCTCTTCAGCAAATAACTTCTCTTATGCCTGGATGTTTCAGGAGAAATCAATGGCTTTGTTTTCCTTTCCTTATTTCGGACTGTCTTGGGTTATGAAAATGCCAGCTGTGAGCAAGTTTAAAAACAAAACAAAGCACTGGTTGTTGTTTTTTTAAAAAAATCACCACTTTGAGTTACAGTGGTACCTCGGGTTACATACGCTTCAGGTTACAGACTCCGCTAACCCAGAAATAGTACCTCGGGTTAAGAACTTTGCTTCAGGATGAGAACAGAAATCGCGGTGTGGCAGCAGCAGGAGGCCCCATTAGCTGAAGTGGTGCTTCAGGTTAAGAACAGTGTCAGGTTAAGAACACACCTCCAGAACGAATTAAGTACTTAACCCGAGGTACCACTGTATTTATTTAGAAAGATATATCCCACTTCATAAAATAATCTCAAAGACCCAGTTCGTACATAACACCAAGCCACACTTTGCAATGAGCCCCATGGAGATGTCTTGGCAGGGCTGGTCAAAACGGCAGGAGGAATAGAATGGAAGTGCAGAACTGAATCCTGGGAAGGGACCCAGTGGACAGAGAGGAGCTGATTTAGATATTGGGGAGGACTCTTTTGCCTTTGACTACTCCTATTATTAATAATAATAATTTATCTATACCTTGCCCATCTGGCTGGGTTTCCCCAGCCACTCTAGGCGGCTCCCAGTAAAATATTAAAAACACAATAACACATCAAACATTAAAAACTTCCCTAAACAGTGCTGCCTTCAGATGTCTTCTAAAAGTCAGATAGTTGTTTATTTCTTTGACATCTGATGGGAGGGTGTTCCACAGGGCGGGCGCCACTACCGAGACGGCCCTCTGCCTGGTTCCCAGTAGCTTCGCTTCTTGCAGTGAGGGAACCGCCAGAAGGCCTGAGTGTCTGGGCTGAACAGTGGGGGTGGAGACGCTCCTTCGGGTATACTGTGCCGAGGCCGTTTAGGACTTTAAAGGTCAGCACCAGCACTTTGAATTGTGCTCAGAAACATACTGGGAACCGATGTAGGTCTTTCAGGACTGGTGTTATGTGGTCTCAGCGGCCGCTCCCAGTCACCAGTCTAGCTGCTGCATTCTGGATTAGTTGCAGTTTCCAGGTCACCTTTGAAGGTAGCCCCATGTAGAGCGCATTGGAGTAGTCCAAGCGGGAGATAACCAGAGCATGCACCACTCTGACGAGACAGTCCACGGACAGGTAGGGTCTCAGCCTGCATACCAGATGGAGCTGTGCCCTGGACACAGAACTGATCTGTGCCTCCATGGACAGCTGTGAGTCCAGAATGACTCCCAGGCTGTGCACCTGGTCCTTCAGGGGCACAGTTACCCCATTCAGGACCAGGGAGTCCTCTGCCCCCACCCGCCCCCTGTCCCCCCAAAACAGTACTTCTGTCTTGTCAGGATTCAACCTCAATCTGTTAGCCACCATCCATCCTCCAACCACCTCCTTAGCAATACACCTGTCTAGTTGCGTGGCCTGAGTAAGAATTCCTGCAGGAGAGTAAGCAAAGGTTTGCTTCTGAGCTTGCCCAGGTCATTCATTCCTGCAGGGCCATAGTTTGCCACCTCTTGTTTCCAACGGGCCTTTCTCAAGCCTCTCTGCTTTTCCTCTCTCTGCACAACCCTGTCAGTCTCTGAGTGGAAAACGCAGCAAAAATTCCTTTCCCGCTTTTGGATTGAACCCAGCGAGCTATTTGTAGCTTCTTGGAAGCCTCCGGACATAGCATTATTTATGTTCCTTTCTTAACCGCCCCCCCATCTCCACTTAGCTTCTCCCGGGATAGAAAGGAGAGGGAGAGGAATGGACTGATACCCAGCTGAAGCTGCTTGAGTCTTGAGGTCTAGTGGCTTGTAGGGCCAATTTGGCTAGCAGCAAATTGTGGGGCTTGTTGTCGATCCTGGTGATGTAGCGATAGACACAGGTAGAAAGGCTCTGGCCCCTGGGGTCTCCCTTCCAGCCCCCAGCCTTGCCTCCTCAGCACTTGCCCCTATTTTTAAAAAATGCTTTAAGGAAATTTTTAAAAGCTGATAATGGTGCCGAAGGATGGAGAAGGGGAGAGAGGAGCTATTTTGCCTTGGTCAGACCGCATCTGGAATGCTGTGTCCAGTTCTGGGCACCACAATTTAAGAAGGATATTGACAAGCTAGAACATGCATGGAGGAGGGCAACCTTATGAGGAATGGTTGAAGGAGCTGGGTATGTTTGGCCTGGAAAATAGATGGAGAGGAGATATGATAGCCATCTTCAAATAGCCTAAGGCAGGGGTCAGCAAACTGTTTCAGCAGGGGGCCGGTCCACTGTCCCTCAGACCTTGGGGGGCGTAGTATTTTTTTGGGGGAAATGAACAAATTCCTATGCCCCACAAGCAGTGGCGTACCGTGGGGGGTGCAGGGGGGGTCGGGCACAACATCTGGGGGGGGCGCGCGCTCGCACTCGCAGCTCTCTGCCCCTACTAAAATCCACGGGTTAGGGGGTGCAAATTACTTGCCTTGCCCCGGGTCCTGACAACCCACGCTACGCCACTGCCCACAAATAACCCAGAGATGCATTTTAAATAAAAGCATACATTCTACTCATGTAAAAACATGCTGATTCCTGGACTGTCCGCGGGCCGGATTTAGAAGGCGATTGGGCCTGACCCGGCCCCCGGGCCTTAGTTTGCCTACCCATGGCCTAAAGGCTGCCACATGGAAGATGGAGCAAGGCTGTTGCTCTGGAAGGTAGGACTCGAACCAATGGCTTCAAGCTACAAGGAAGGAGAATCCAACTGAACATCAGGAAGAACTTTCTGGCAATAAGAGCTGTTTGATAGTGGAACGGACTCCCTCAGGAGATGTTGGACTCTCCCAGTGGCGTAGCGTGGGGGGTGCAGGGGGGGCCGGCCGCACCGGGCGCAACATCTGGGGTTAGGGCAAATCCACGGGTTAGGGGGCGCAAATCCACGGGTTAGGGGGCGCAAATTACTTGCCTTGCCCCGGGTACTGACAACCCACGCTACGCCACTGGACTCTCCTTCATTGGAGGTTTTTAAAGCAGAGGTTGGGTTGATGCTTTAGTTGAGATTCCTGCATTGCAGGGGGTTGGACTAGATGACCCCAGGGTTTTTTTTAATCTGCGTTCATACAGCATTATCCAAAAGCATACACATCCTGTACTCCATTATTGAATATTTCTGTTTGACATGTTCTCAAGCCAGTTTTAGACGGACTAGAGCCTTTAAGCTGCTCCTAATTCGTCTCTACTCAAGGCGTGAATGCCTTTGCATAGGCATACAGAGACATCCCTGCCCCATCAATGCCCACTGGCGTATACATAAACAGAAACGAATCTGACACTAATGAAGCCATGTTGATGTGAACAGTGGCAGACGGGGGGAGCTGTGAAACACAGGGGGGTGGGGAGGACAGACACCACTGTGCTCCAAGGCGATGATTTGAACACACACACAGTTTCCAGTGGATTGCTCTTGGTTAAATGAAGTAAAAAAATTGCAGACTGCTGCATTCTCAGGGTGTGCGTGAAAGGAAGCGGCCGAGTTAAAATTATATTTGTTGAAATATTTTGCTGTGCTGTAGGAGCCCTCGTAAAGGGCTTTTTCAGGAAGCCTGTGGTGAGCCAAAGAGGGAAGCAGAGCAGGGTGGAGGATATACTGCATAAAACCTGGGGTGTTAGCAGCCAGGGAGCAGGAAGGCGCCATGTTTTGTGATCAAGAGAGACTTGCATAGCTCAGTAGCAGAGCCCTTCCTTTGCATAATAATAATAATAATAATAATAATAATAATAATAATAATTTATTATTTATACCCCGCCCATCTGGCTGGGTTTCCCCAACCACTCTGGGCGGCTTCCAACAGAATATTAAAATACAATAACCTATTAAACATTAAAAGCTTCCCTAAACAAGGCTGCCTTCAGATGTCTTAGAATCATAGAGTTGGAAGAGACCACAAGGGCCATCGAGTCCAAACCCCCTGCCAAGCAGGAAACACCATCAGAGCACTCCTGACATATGGTTGTCAAGCCTCTGCTTAAAGACCTCCAAAGAAGGAGACTCCACTACACTCCTTGGCAGCAAATTCCACTGTCAAACAGCTCTTACTGTCAGGAAGTTCTTCCTAATGTTTAGGTGGAATCTTCTTTCTTGTAGTTTGGATCCATTGCTCCGTGTCCGCTTCTCTGGAGCAGCAGAAAACAACCTTTCTCCCTCCTCTATGTGACATCCTTTTATATATTTGAACATGGCTATCATATCACCCCTTAACCTCCTCTTCTCCAGGCTAAACATGCCCAGCTCCCTTAGCCGTTCCTCATAAGGCATCGTTTCCAGGCCTTTGACCATTTTGGTTGCCCTCCTCTGGACACGTTCCAGTTTGTCAGTGTCCTTCTTGAACTGTGGTGCCCAGAACTGGACACAGTACTCCAGGTGAGGTCTGACCAGAGCAGAATACAGTGGCACTATTACTTCCCTTGATCTAGATGCTATACTCCTATTGATGCAGCCCAGAATTGCATTGGCTTTTTTAGCTGCCACGTCACACTGTTGGCTCATGTCAAGTTTCACACTGTTGGCTCATGTCAATGTCTTCTAAAAGTCTGGTAGTTGTTGTTCTCTTTGACATCTGGTGGGAGGGCGTTCCACAGGGAGGGCGCCACTACCGAGAAGGCCCTCTGCCTGGTTCCCTGTAACATGGCTTCTCGCAGCGAGGGAACCACCAGAAGGCCCTCGGTGCTGGACCTCTGTGTCCGGGCAGAAGGATGGGGGTGGAGACGCTCCTTCAGGTATACTGGACCGAGGCCTTCAGGTATACTGTATTCAGACCAGAAGAAGATGTTGAACATAGAAAGTTGTCTTAGGCCCCATCTGTAGAAGAAGAAGAAGAAGAGTTTGGATTTGATATCCCGCCTTTCACTCCCCTTCAGGAGTCTCAAAGCGGCTAACAATCTCCTTTCCCTTCCTCCCCCACAACAAACACTCTGTGAGGTGAGTGGGGCTGAGAGACTTCAAAGAAGTGTAACTAGCCCAAGGTCACCCAGCAGCTGCATGTGGAGGAGCGGAGACTCAAACCCGGTTCCCCAGATTACGAGACTACCGCTCTTAACCACTACACCACACTGGCTCTCATCTGTACTATCTGAGGAAAGCAGTGCTGTGCCTCTTTAAACAGTCATGGCTTCCTCCAAAGAATACTGCTCCCTCACAGAGCTACAATTCTCAGAGTGGTTTCATAAACAACCCCTTTTCCTAGGGAACCTTTGGAACTGTAGCTCTGTGAGGTGAAATTACTCAACTCCGGTTTGCAAAACAACACATGAACTGTCATTCAGCAGTTCCTTGAAATTTGTGCACCTCCGAATTTTGTGTGTGGTTCTCCAGCCAAGTAATTTGCCTCAGAACCAATGTATTAGGGTAATGTGTGCATAAAAGAAGGGAAAATAACACACAAAAATCCATCATTTTAAAAGAAAGTGCCTTGGAAAAATGTGTACGTTGCGTAATATTGCGAACAAAAAATATGTTGCCTTAGTAAAAGGGACTCCCTTGGGAAATGGTGGACTCTCATCCTTCTTTAGCTGCATTGCAAGGGGTTGGACTAGATGGCCCCTGGGATCCCTTCCAACTCTACAGTTCTAGGAGAAATTCTCACTAAAATGGTGGTGTCTTAACATGAAGAATTGGGTTGGTTGGTTTTTTAAAAGCAAACTGATGTGGAAATGTAGAGAACTGAACTAACGATTGGAAAAATGAGAAACTCAGAGAAACCGAAGCTGGCAGGTTTGCCCATCCTTGTCTTTAACCTGCACTTTCCAAAGAATTTTCCCGTCACCTTCCTTATCACACAAAGTCCGGTCTTTTGGGGAAGTGGGTTTGTTGCGCAATGCCTGTCAAGTGACTATAATGGCCCAATCTGAATTTGCCAGCATGCGATTCAGTCCTACCCAGAATGAGCGCCAGTCTGGAAACATCTGCAGCCTGAGAAAGACATTGCCTCCTGGGCCAGCGTTTCAAAATCTAAACAGTGTGCGATGCTTGCAAAGTTTTATTGTTGTAGCTGGGGAGCCGACTTCTATTTATTTCTCTTTTTTTAAATCAATTGTGTATTCAGAGAGGGAATCTGTTATATTTCCCCCCCTCTTTCCCCCCCCCTCAAGATGTTAAGAGAAGAAACAGAAATGGAACCAGGATTCCAGTCTGTGTTTTAACTTATTCCTGTACAGTGCTGCTTTCGATGCAGAATTAATACATTCTTGGCTGATTCCCGACCATATATCTGATCCCCCCCACTTTTTCCTTTATTTCATTTTTCACAGGCTGCTACGGGAACAATGGATCAGAGCCAAATATGAAAGGAAAGAGTTCATTTACATTGAGAAGCAGGAACCTTACTCTGCAGGTAGTTGGGCGAAGTTTTCTGAGTTCAAATGTTTCTATTTATTGTTCAAAGGTATCATTTAGCGGAATTTGTTTAAAGGCTCGATTCAGATGCAGTGGGAAGCCACGGAGCTGACTACAAAAATTAGTACTGGCAAGCATCTAGCTTATGCAGCCCCCCTCCTCTCTCCCTCCTTTTTCAGTCCCCAAAGAATGAAGAATGGAAGCCATAGTTTCCCATGGTGTCACACTTCCTCAAAACCCAAGGAAAATGTGGTTTGTTTAAACCAGGGTTTCCCAGACTTGGATCTCCAGCTGTTTTTTGGCTACAGCTCCCATCATCCATAGCGGTTAGGGATGGTTCGAATTGTAGTCCACAAACAGTTGGAGACCCAAGTTTGGGAAACCCTGGCTTAAACTTTGAGGCTGTTTTCCTCAAATCATGCCCACCTACCAATGTACAACCATGAGCCTTAAATTGCTCTCCCAATCGTGCATTGGCAAGAGAAAGCAGGCTTTGACTGTAAACTGCTGGATTGGACGTGATGTTGTCATTGTGACGCCAAGTGATTGACAGGTGGTTAGCTCCACCCCTGGCAAATTTGACCCACAATGCTAGATCTGAATAAGTATCTGGTCCATGGAGCCAAAAAGCTTCCCCCATCCCTGGTTTAAACCACATTTTGATCTGGGCTTGTTTACACCAACCATCATTTAAGTTAGGGGTAGCCAATATGGTGCCTGCTAAATGTTGCAGAACTACAACTTCCATAATCCCTGACTATTGTACATGCTGTCTAGGGTTGATGGGGGTTGGAGTCCAGCAGCATCTGGAGAGGCCCACATGGACTGTCCTTGGTTTTAACTAACCACAGTTTGCACAGCTTGGATATCACAAGGTAGAAGCTTCTCATCTCCTCAAGCGTACCAAAGAGGAGGGAAGGGAAAGGAGGAGCACCGAAACACAGAGCTTACAGCAGCTTGTGTTTTAAGGCAAGGGCCTAGCTCAGGGGTAGAGCATCTGCTTTGCATGCAGAAGGTCGCAGGTTCAATTCCTGGCATCTCCCATTAGGGCTGGAAGGGTCTCTCTGCCTGAAGCCCAGGAGAGAGGCTGCCCCTCGCTCTCATGGCCTGGCGGAATGGCTGTTGTAGATGACAGTTGAGGGTTGGGCTTGATGTTGCAGGCTTTAAGCTAGAATACAATCCTGGGCCATTGGTCCATCTAGTCCAGCATCCTCTTCTCTCATTGGTCAACCAGATGTCTTGGGGGAGCCTTCAAGCAGGAGGTGAGCTCAGCAGCGCTCTCCTCGCTTGCAATTCCCAGCAACAGGTGTGCAGCAGAGGCATACTGCATATGTAAAAAAGAAAAAGAAAAAAGGTAAAGGACCCCTGGATGGTTAAGTCCAGTCAAAGGCGACTATGGGGTTGCGGCGCTCATCTCGCTTTCAGGCCGAGGGAGCCGGCGTTTGTCCACAGACAGCTTTCCGGGTCACGTGGCCAACATGACTAAACCGCTTCTGCCGCAACGGGACACCGTGACGGAAACCAGAGTGCATGGAAACACCGTTTACCTTCCCGCCACAACGGTACCTATTTATCTACTCGCACTGGTGTGCTTTCAAACTGCTAGGTTGGCAGAAGGTGGGACAGAGCAATGGGAGTGAGTAGTCGAACCACCGACCTTCTGATCGGCAAGCCCAAGAGGCTCAGTGGTTTTAGACCACAGCGCCACCTGCTAATATCCCTTGTCAGCCTTATCCTCTGTGAACTAGTCCCATCCCAAGCCATCCAACTTGGTGGCCATCTCTGTCTCTTGTGGGAGAAAATCCCACAGCGTAATGATGTACCGTCTGAAAGAGCACTTCCTTTTTATCTGCCCCAACATTCAACTTCGTCCGTCTGAAAGGAGGCCTGCCATGGAGGAGGCTTCTGAATGCAAACATTCGGCTGCAAATCCAGACAGCGTCTTACGTGCGCCGGGGACGATCTCTTTTTGGTTGTGGCCGCCAGTGCGGGAACGTATTGGGTCTGACGTTTGGCTTCCCCTTCTGTGAGTGCTGGGAAGTCCGGGGTTGCCTTTGTCGAGTCAGCTTCCCTTGTCGGAAGGAGCATTTCAGGCTTGTGGGCTTTGGTAGAAGAAGAAGAGATCTGCTTGCAAATGTGTTTTACCTTGGAACAGTGGTTCTCAAAGGGTGTAGCGCACCACATTGGTGTGGCAGGAGAGGAGGGCAAGCATGGCAGGAAGACTTGAAGACAATATTATATTTGGGGAATGGTTTGTGTTCTTATGTTGCTGCATTGGTTTATACTTTCAGACGTCCCATGATCATATTATAAAGCAGTTGTGTTTTATATTATAAATCAGGCACTGCTAGGAGTTGCTTCCCACCACCCCAGTATATTTCATATCAATTAAAATTTTTGTGTGGTGCGACCAAATTTTTATTCTGAAAGTGTGGCCCAGAGAAAAAAAGTTTGAGAAAATAACTTAATCTCAAAAAGCAGCTTGGTGGTTCCTGCACTGCAAGAGGTGAGGTTACAGGGAACCAGGCAGAGGGCCTTCTCGGTAGTGGCGCCCGCCCTGTGGAACGCCCTCCCATCAGATGTCAAAGAGATAAACAACTACCTGATATTCAGAAGACATCTTAAGGCAGCCCTGTTCAGGGAAGTTTTTAATATGTAACACTGTACTGTTTTTAACACTTGATTGGAAGCCGCCCAGTGGGGCTGGGGAAACTCAGCCAGATGGGCGGGGTATAAATAAATTATTATTATTATTATTATTATTATTATTATTATTATTATTATTATTTTATTTTATTATTATTATTATTATTATTATTATTATTATTATTATTATTATTACTACATAGTCCTTTTCAGGGGATCCTGGGACAATGTTCCCCTCAAACCAGGGGTGGGGAAGCTTAAAGGCCTTGAGGCCAGATGTGGCTGTCCAGACCTCTGTCTCTTGGGACTCCCTCCAGGCCATGCCCCCCACTGACCCCAATTTGACCCCTCTGTGAGTGTCCTTGCCTGGCTGGAATGTGCCCTTGAATCCTGATCTCGCTTGCCTAGATGCTGGGTAGAGAGGGCCTACTGTATAAAGGCAACATTTGCATCCATTGCCCCGACCATCTCTGCCTCTGGCCTCGCCCATCGCTCTTGAAGGTTGCTCAGGTGGGAATATGGCCCTTGATCTGAAGAAGCTCCTGTCTTGCCTTGAACCAACCCTAGTCTGCCTTCAGCCTGCCCCCACTTGCTAGCTTGTGCAGGGGCTGGGGCTGGGGCTGGGGCTGGGGCTGGGGCTGGGGCTGGGGCTGGGGCTGGGGCTGGGGCTGGCTGTCAGCTTCCTCCACCTCAGCCTTGCCCTTGCAGAACTCGGCAAGGAGGAGGGTGGGGTCAGAAGAAATGGGTTTGTTGCACAAGACCTTCCTGTCCACTGTAATCGTTCAACCTGAATTTGTGCTGGCAAATGTGATTGAATCCCATCTGAAAATAGTGACAGCCTGGAAACATCTTAAGAAGTTTTATTTACAATGGAGCTTGACATTTTTGGTACCCTTCTGTCTCAAGAGACAATGGAGTGTGCCTCCAGGGGTGAAGCCAAACCGGTGTCAGTAGCACCAAAGTGACCTCCCTGGGACAGACACAAGCCTTGGCAGTGTGCATGGAGGTCCTGGGCTGCCCACATGACAAGACACCTCTGTTGGCTGGGCTGATGTGGTCCAAAGGAAAGCAGAGCAATACCTTTGGCATCAGATTGGCTGCAGGAGTTGCCGGAAGGAGGCAGACAAGATTGCAGAGGTTTGGGATCAGAGTTTTCCTTCTCCTAGATGGGTTACCATCCCAGGTTGATTGGCCCCATTTGCCTTTGACTTCATTCTACAGCACTTGCAGGAACCACCTTCTTGACCATTGGTCCCACTATTGGTCTCATTCGCTCAAACCGCCAGAGCCTATAATAATAATAATAATAATAATAATAATAATAATAATAATAATAATAATAATTTATTATTTGTACCCCGCCCATCTGGCTGGGTTTCCCCAGCCACTCTGGGCGGCTTCCATAGAAACCAAAAATACACTAAAATATCACAGATTAAAAACTTCCCTGAACAGGGCTGCCTTAAGATGTCTTCTGAATGTCAGGTAGTTATTTATCGCTTTGACATCTGATGGGAGGGCATTCCACAGGGCGGGCGCCACTACCGAGAAGGCCCTCTGCCTGGTTCCCTGTAGCTTTGCTTCTCGCAATGAGGGAACCGCCAGAAGGCCCTCGGCGCTGGACCTCAGCATCCGGGCAGAACGATGGGGGTGGAGACGCTCCTTCAGGTATACTGGGCCGAGATCCGTTTAGGGCTTTAAAGGTCAACACCAGCACTTTGAATTGTGCTCGGAAACGTATCTTTGCTTGCAGGGGAAACTTGAGATATGTGTGTACAGTGGTACCTCTGGATGCGAACGGGATCCGTTCTGGAACCCAGTTTGCATCCTGAAGCGAACGCAACCCGCGTCTGCGAGTCCGCGGGTCACGATTCACCGCTTCCACGCATGCGCGTGACATCATTTTGAGCATCTGCGCATGCGTGAGCGGCGAAACCCGGAAGTAACGCATTCCGTTTCTTCCGGGTCACTGCAGAGCGCAACCCAAAAATGCTCAACCTGAAGCTACTTCAACCCGAGGTATGACTGTATGTGCATGCATGTGTGTGTATCTAAAAAGTCTTTTGGGGATAGACTGTCAAGTGTTTGCAAATGCCAAAGCAATGCCGTTGCAGCTCAACTGACAGTTGTACCTTAGTAGAGTCTTGGGAGAGAAAGGTCTTCGCTCATCTCTGAGGCTCCAAAGCCCAAATGTGCTGGGATGCTTGAAGGAGGATGCTAGAGGGAGAATATGAATAAGCACCAAGGCTACCCCAGGGGTGAGCGAGAAACAACCTTGATCTGGGGACCACGCCAGAAAGAGAAGTTTGGAAGCCTTGCAGAGTTCCCTGGACAGCTGTCAAAAAACCCTCTCTTCCACTTCGCTGATCCTCACGGCAACCCCAGGCTTGTGTTTCTGGAGGATACGCAGAGCAACAGTCACAGCATTCCCAATGGTTGAGAGTTGACTTGGGGCCAGATGACACAGGGTAGTTTGACCCAGACATTTTATAATATTCTAAAAATCCAGCTGGAGAAGCTACAAACTAAAGTGGAAAACAAGCACTGGGCTGGTTGCTCCTTTCGCATTGCTTTTGCTAAGAATTGGCCTTCAGAGCTTTTTTTCTGTTTCCCCTGTCTTCACGGGGGGGGGGGATAATAAAACAGTTGCAATGAAAATATATGCAACTGAGGGTTTGTTGCAGAGGCGGTCAGCTGTCATGGGTGCTCCATATCTTGCCTTTTTTGGGCTAGATGACCTCCAGCGCCATTTATGATTCTATGGGTTTGTATCCAGCCAAGTTAGAAATTGAGTAAAGGTAAAGGGACCCCTGACCATTAGGTCCAGTCATGGCCGACTCTGGGGTTGCGGTGCTCATCTCGTTTTATTGGCCGAGGGAGCTGGTGTACAGCTTCCGGGTCATGTGGCCAGCATGACTAAGCTGCTTCTGGCGAACCAGAACAGTGCACGGAAACGCCGTTTACCTTCCCGCCGGAGCGGTACCTAGTTATCTACTTGCACTTTGAGGTGCTTTTGAACTGCTAGGTGGGCAGGAGCAATGGGAGCTCACCCCGTCATGGGGATTCGAACCGCCGACCTTCTGATCGGCAAGTCCTAGGCTCTGTGGTTTAACCCATAGGGTTGGAATAAAGCTTTCAATTTTGGTTCCTCTCATTTTCTCATTTTCTCATCTTTCCAATCTTAAGCTTGGTCCATCCCATTTCCACATCAGTCTGCAATTCTCTCTCTCTCTCTCTCTCTCTCTCTCTCTCTCTCTCTGTGTGTGTGTGTAATTTTTTAAAGTTCTCATGAAAATTCACCAGCATTTTAATGTGCATTTCTCTGAATAGTCACATCACCATGTGCAATTTTGTCTAATACACATATTTTTGCAAAGCAATTCCCCCCAGTATAATGCACCTTGGTATGTTGTTTTCCGTAACAAACGCATTCATATGCACCATTTAGCTTAGCATTTTTGTACATATAACTTGGACCAAGCAACTGCTTTGCAAAATTCAGAGAAGCGCATTTTTTAAAAAATGGATTTCTGTGTTTCGGTTGACTTATTGTTTCGGAAAACACAAATGGGGTAGGTTTGCCTGTAACCGTGAACTGAATCAAATTCCTCCCCCATCCCATACTTAGAGTAGACTCCTTGAAGTATATGGGCCTAAGTTAGTCCTGTCCATTATTTCTACTGGGTCTATTCTGAGCGCTGGCTCCGCCCCCCTTTTAAGATACCAGAGCGGACCTGAGTGAAGCCTGCTTACTCTCAGTCCACTCCTGTGGCCCCGCCCCTGGCCCTGCCACGGATTGGCTCATTTAAACGGGTTTGGGCAGGAACCCCCAATGCAGTGCCGGGAAGGCGGGCTGGCTAGGGCAACCCGGTGTGTCTCCAAGAAGATCAGGAGTGCGGGCACCGGGCCACAAATAATCCACCTTGGATTATTCTGAGTTCGCTGAGCATTGGCTTCTTACAAATTTTGTAGGGGCTGCAAAATGCCCCCTCACGCAACTCATTTGGCTCATACTCCTCTGACAATGGTTGGCTTCAGTGACTGGGGGCTTTGTTTGGTTTTTCTTTTTAATAGAATAAGCCCTGCTGCTTCCATTCTTCCAAAAGCCCCCAAATTAATGGATGTATTAGGCTCATTGATTCTGGTGTGAGGAGCCGGTTCCCGCTAGCTAAGTAACAGAGTGATTAAATGCTTTAATGCCCTGCTATTGATCCCAAAGTTATGACTTTTTTCATCCAAGTGAGCTGTTTTCGTTTTGAACGTGGTGTATTAAAGCCAAATAATGTGTTCATGCTGTCCAAACCTTATGAAACGGAGTGTTATTTACACCGTATAAGCCATTTTTAAAGCATTAGGAGTGTTCACTGCCATTGGATGTGTTGGATGCAATGGCAACAAGTAATTTTCCTCCTCTTAAAGCTAGTTATTGAGCCCTCCAGACATTATTCTGTGCCGTTCTTTCACCAACAGTGCAACTCTGCATTTGTCTACTCAGAAGTAAGCCTCATTGAGTTCAATGGCAATGGCAATTTTACCCAAGGAAGTGTTTCTAGGATCCCATCCTGAGAACCTTTGTGGTTATGAAGTGTTGGATCACAGAGATCTGGGTTCAAATCCCCAGTGGGTTGGGAAAGTCCTATACAACACACCATTCTATGGGATTAGAACTGCAGATACAGTGGTACCTTGGGTTAAGTACTTAATTCGTTCCGGAGCTCCATTCTTAACCTGAAACTGTTCTTAACCTGAAGCACCACTTTAGCTAATGGGGCCTCCCGCTGCTGCCGTGCCACCAGAGCACGATTTCTGTTCTCATCCTGAAGCAAAGTTCTTAACCTGAAGCACTATTTCTGGGTTAGCGGATGTAAACTGAAGCGTATGTAACCTGAAGCGTATGTAACCTGAGGTACCACTGTATATTCTGAGCACAATAACCTTTTTAAATGATTGAGTGAACACTGTCCATAAAGGGTTGGGTTTTTTTTACATGTATTATTTTTCTGTTCCGTCAGTTGCTGGTTTTCTAGAGAGTGCCCATTTCTGCAGTGGTGTTAAACCTTTGTGTTGCTGAACTCCTCTCCAAAAAAAAAACAAAATCTTGGTGACCTCAACTTTAAATCTATGCTTGCTCTAGAATGCTTTTACATTTGGGATAGGGAATCTGGTTCCTTGCAGGTGCTGCTGAACTAAAAACCTCATCACTCCTAGCCATTGCCTATCCTAGCTCAGGCTGATGGAAGTTGGAGCCCAACAGAACTTGAAGGGGGTAAATAGAGCAATTGTAAGTGCTGGATGAAATAGCTATAGACTTGCAGCCATCAAGCAATGAATATTTTATTGGATTTATTGCTGTGTTATCCTTCCTATTCTCCAAGGAACTCAATATAGCATTCATGCTCCGCTCATTTTTATCCTCACAAATAACCCTGTGAGGTAGGTTAGGCTTAGAGTTATTGAGTGGGCCAAAGTCACCCAGTGAGACCACATTTGCACTATAAAGTTTTAGCTATATAATACCACTTTAGACAGTCATAGCTACCCCCCCCCCAATTAATCCTGGGAACTGTAGTGTGTTAAGCGTGTTGAGAATTGTTTCCCTCGTGGACCCCTGCTACAATTCTCAGGGGGGTTTAATAGTCAAGCCCTCTTCCCAGGGCACTCTGGGAATTGTAGCTCTGTGAGGGGAGCAGGGGATCTCCTAGCAACTCTGAGCATTATGGACAAACTACACATCCTTGGATTCCTTGGAGGAATCCATAACTGTTGAAAGTGGTATTATAGTGTTTCATAGAGTGTAGATGGGGCCTGAGTTTCAGAGTTGAGTTGGACTGAGGCATCCTTTCCCTAGTCTGACATTCAAACCTCTATACCACACTGTCTGTTGCCTAACAACACTGTGGCCTTTTGCATTTTTCATGTAGCATTTAATACAGCAAGACCTGACGTTTGCTTGTGCAAAGTACAGATCTGAATCTCCAAATCCCATTAAGTCCTCTATCAGATGATGGAAGTGCAATCTGCATTAGGAGAAGAATCAGATACGATACCATTAAAGTTCTCCCAACAGAATAAAATAACACTTTTCTTTCATCACCTTAACTTTTAATCCTCAAAGCACTCTGATTCTCGGAAACAACTTTTCTTCGTGCCCACTGATAACTGCTGTTATGAGAGGTGGGTTTGCGCATTAGCTTAGATGGCTTTAGAAAAGGGAATTAGACTAATCCCTGCTGTAGGAGATTGGTCTATCTATGAGACTAATGGCAAGCTCATTCCCAAATTGGCTGCGAATGGGAGATTGCATTCACATTTAAAGGCAAACCTTACTGAAGATATTAATATCGCACAGTTTGAAGTGACTGGAAGCATAGGAACTGACTCCTTTTGGAAGAAAACATTGTCCAGAACCATAAAAACATTATTACATTATTCAAAGTTTTCTTGAAGAACTCTTCAAAACAACAACAACAACAACAAAAGACATAACATGATACATCAAAAACATCCATACAATGTTTGGCGCTGTCCAGCACAGTCTCAGCATTTTAGAAATAAAAGATAACTCCAGAAATCAAAATGGTATCTCTCTCCCCAATTCCAGCCTGCCTTAGCCTTCCTAAGGCTATGCGGCTATTGGAGAGCCATTAACATCCTTTTTCTCTCTGTGGCATTCAGAGAAAGACTAAAGTCACCACCCTTTCAAGATGGTGATTTGCAACTCAATACCTTTTCACCTGACCTAAGGTTACTATGAGGCCAATAGGAGGTGGGGACAGAGAAAGTGTCAGGCAGGAGCCATCCCCTGACTGGTTGCAAGTACATAATAAAAATAATAAAAAATACAGGTCTGTGTAAGCTTTTCTGGACAAAAAGGTTTGAGGTCAGTTGTTGAAAACAGTGCAGTGAAGGTGCCTGCCGCATATCATAAAATATAAATCCCCTTCAGACGCCCTGCAAATCTTGCTGATGTCACTGCTGCAAAGACTCTTTTTTTCTTAGGAAGGTCATGGACTGCAGTCTTTCTTCCTCACGCTGAGGTTCCAATAAGTATATAAAAACCAGAAAGTGTGTGCACCATAAATAGTCTTGCCTTTACTCTGAGGCCATATATTTCTGTTGACATACCACAGTGTCGTCGCTCTAGACCGCTTTATTTTTGTCTCAAGCAGACGAAGCGGCGAGCGAAGTAAACCGCAAGAGCACTATTTGTGTAGGGGAGGCTTCTCCCAGTCTGAGCTATAGAACCTTGAACACTGGGCAGAAGAAGACAATCTAAATCTTAAATTTATTTGGAGTACCTTCCCTATTTTGGGCTGTTTAATGTATGGGGTGAGGCAAGGCCTGGATGGGTGTGTGTGTGTGTGTGTGTGTGTGTGTGTGTGGAAAGATGGCAACCATGGAGGAAGGCTGTTGTGCTCATGTTCCAGGCTTCCCGAAGGTATATGAATGGCAGCTTTGAGAAGACCTTTGATCTGATCCAACAATGTTCTACTAAAATTCTTAACCATAAAACTGGAGGCCATGGAGGGGCATAGATGCTCCCTATGCATAAAGGGTTTTTGTTTGTTTGTTTAGGTGTTTTGAGACCAGAAGTGAAAAAGCTTCACCCATTTGCCTAGGGTCACACCCATGCCCTACATTTGAAGCTCTCATATATGACTTCATCGGTCATAATGGCTTTCCCCCCCAAACATCATGGGAACTGTAGTTTGTGAAGGGTGCTGGGAATTGCTGGCCCGTGAGACCAGCCCCTTCACAAACTACAGTTCCCAGGATGCTTTCGGGGAAGCCATGACTGTTGAAGTGCTGCAAGAGTGCTTCAGACACATAGTGTGGATGTTCCCAGGTGGCCCTCTGATGGCAGGGAACTGCGACTTGGGAAAAATCACAGTTTGTTCTTCAGAGAGCTGAAGTGCTTCAAAAGAAGGCTGCTTGTTTCACCAGGACAAAATAAATCTGTGTCACAGTCAGTGAGGCTTTTGTTGTCCTACTTTCAACTCCTTTTAAAAAAATCCAGAGGGGCAGCCGTTTTTAGTCTCCAGCAGCAAAAGCCATCAAAGTGTCTTTGATATATTAGAACATAAACTTTATTTATTATGCCACAAGCCCATAAAAAGCTGGTGCCGTAAGCTTGTTAGTCTTTAAGGTGCCACGAGGCTCTTTGACACTGTTCCAGTTCTGTAGCTCAGGGGTAGAACATTTGCTTTGTGTGTGTACTGTAACAAACCACAATTCCCATGATTCGGGGGGGGGGGGGAGAGAAGCCTGTGGCTATTTAAAGTGATATGATGCAGCTCTAAATGTACCGTGCAGTGCTGGATTTACGTATAAGCTAAACAAGCTATAGCTTAGGGCCCCATTCTCATGGGGGCCCCAAAAAAATTTAAAGGGGAAAAAACCACTGGATGTACATTTCCAAAATATAAGATAAAAAACAAAATAAAACCTACATACAGCAACAGTGTTTTGTATTGTGTATGCTCCTATGATGTAAATAATGGGCTCCACCTGCTAGCCTGCTCCCTAAAATATCCCTGGTTTGCTCATTTCTATATATAGGGTGCCTACATTCTGCATGGACTGGTTGCATGGCAACATGCGCAAATGGCTTTAGATGCCTATTAGGTCCATAAATTACCATATAGCATATATTCAACACAAAAAACATCAACAATTTGTTGTTGTTTTTTTAAATGAATATTTATTAAATTTTCCAATTTTATATAAAGACAAAAAGAAAAAGAAAAAGAAAAATATTAAAAACAATTCAGTTTCAATAACAGTTTTTCAGTCCCATGTTTCTTTGACTTCCTCATACCTCCCCTTCTTGTTCTCTAGTTCAATTTGTTAATTCAGCAAATCCTAATCTCTTAACATTCCTTTTAAAATATCACCTTATTTTCCACTCAACTTTTTTTTTTAAATTTAGTAACAAAAACCATTATAATCCCCATTATCTTTATCATAACAGCTGGAGACCACCAAAGTTCAAACCAACATCTTTTCAAAGTTCATTAATTTTATAATATTTCTGTAGATATTCCTTAAATTTCTTCCAATCTTCTTCTGCTGACTTTTCTCCCTGGTCACGGATTCTGCCGGTCATTTCTGCCAGTCCCATACAGTCAATCAACTTCATCTGCCATTCTTCCAGAGTGGGTAAATCTTGAGTCTTCCAGTGCTTTGATATAAGTATTCTTGCTGCCGTTGTAGCATACATAAAAAAGATTCTATCCTTCTTTGGCACCAAATGGCCGACTATACCCAAGAGAAAAGCCTCTGGTTTTTTCAGGAAAGTATACTTAAATATCTTTTTTATTTCATTATAAATCATTTCCCAGAAGGCCTTGATCTTTGGGCACGTCCACCATAGGTGAAAAAATGTACCTTCCACTTCCTTACATTTCCAGCATTTATTATCGGGCAAGTGATATATTTTTGCGAGCTTGACTGGGGTTATGTACCACCTGTATATCATTTTCATAATATTCTCTCTTAAGGCATTACATGCCGTGAATTTCATACCTGTGGTCCATAACTGTTCCCAGTCAGCAAACATGATGTTATGTCCAAGATCTTGTGCCCATTTAATCATAGCTGACTTAACTGTTTCATCCTGTGTATTCCATTTCAGCAGCAAGTTATACATTTTTGACATAATTTTAGTTTTAGGTTCTAGCACTTCTGTTTCTAATTTAGATTTTTCCACCTGGAAGCCAATTTTCCTGTCCAAATTGTATGCCTCCCTTATCTGAAAATAATGTAACCAGTCTCGGACTTTATTTTTTAATTTCTCAAAACTCTGCAATTTCAGTCTATCTCCTTCTTGCTCCAAAATTTCCCAATATTTTGGCCAACTGGCCTCCATATTGAGTTTTTTCTGAGCTTTCGCTTCCATTGGTGACAACCACCTTGGGGTTTTGTTTTCCAGTAAATCCTTATATCTAGTCCAAACATTAAACAGAGATCTCCTAACAATGTGATTCTTAAACGCTTTATGAGCTTTAACCTTGTCATACCACAAATATGCATGCCATCCAAACACATTGTTAAAGCCTTCTAAATCCAAAATGTCTGTGTTTTCAAGAAGCAGCCAGTCTTTCAACCAGCAGAATGCTGCTGACTCATAATAGAGTCTGAAGTCTGGCAGGGCGAAGCCACCCCTTTCTTTTGCGTCAGTCAAAATCTTATATTTTATCCTAGGCTTCTTGCCCTGCCAGACAAATTTAGAAATATCTTTCTGCCACTTCTTAAAACATTCCATCTTGTCCACAATTTGTAATGTTTGAAACAAAAACAACATTTTAGGCAATACATTCATCTTTATAGCTGCTATTCGACCCATCAAGGAAAGCTTCAAATTTGACCATGTTTCGAGATCTTTTTTCACTTCTGACCAGCATTTCTCATAATTATTTTTAAATAGGTTCCCATTTTTAGATGTCATATTAATCCCCAGATATTTCACCTTCCTCACCACAGACAGACCTGTTTCATTCTGAAATTTCTCTTTTTCAAACAATGTCATATTTTTCTCTAAAACCTTAGTTTTGGTCTTATTCAATTTAAATCCTGCCACCTGACCAAATTCTTGAATTAGTTCTAAAACTCTTTTAGTACTAGATTCTGGCATCAACAATTTGTTGTTGACAAAGGACAGCTGAACATACAAAGGGCCCCATTACCTTCAGTAGCTTAGGGCCTCATCAAAGCTAAATCCAGCCCTGACCGTGCTGGTGGGGCCCAATCTGAACAAACCCTGATCCAAAATGCTAGAAGGAGGTCAAGATGGGGCTGAAGATTCCAGGCACCCAACACTCTTACTGCCTTGCTATGGGCACAAAACATGCAAAAGAACCCGCTGTCTTTGCTGCAGTTTCAGTCTTCCTTTTTAATCATTTTTATTAGTTTTTGCATATATTTTCCAAACAAAACTTCACATCCCATCATCCTCATTTTGGCTATTATAGCCTGAGACTTCCGTCAATCCTGTCTAGTGATTTTCAAATTTGTTATCTGATCTTGCATTTTATTGTTATAATTAATGCTTTTAAACTTCGTTTCCTAATGATTTCCTTCCTAAATCATTTTACAATAATTTCTATAGTCCTCCTTACAAAACTTCTTGCAAACCTACAAGCGATGTTACATTAATGCAATTGCCTTTCAAATAAATCATATATTTCTTCCAATCCTTAAGGAAGTCCTGGTCTTTCTGGTTCTGAATTCAATTCTCCCAGTCAACTTTGCCAGTTCTGCATACTCCATCAGTTTTATTTGCCACTCCTCCTTTGTTGGTAATTCTTCCTGTTTCCATCGTTGGGCTAATAGTACTCTCGCTGCTGTAGTTGCGTATAAAAACAAGTTTTTATCCTGTCTATTAATTTCTGTACCTACAATGCCAAGTAAAAATGTTTCTGTTGTTTTTCCACAAATGTATATTTCAACATTTTCTTCATCTCATTATATATCATTTCCCAGAAGCATTTTACTTTCTTACGAGCCCACCACATATGGTAAAAGGTACCTTCTTTTTCTTTACATTTCCAACATTTATTGCTTACTTTATACATTTTGGCTAACTTTACTGGTGTTATGTACCATCTATACATCATTTTCATTACAGTGGTACCTCTGGTTGCGAACGGGATCCATTCCGGAGGCCAGTTCACAACATGAAAAGAGCGCAACCCGCAGCGGCGCGTCTGTGCATGCGCGGGTTGTGATTCGCCGCTTCTGCACATGCCCGCGATGTCATTTTGTGCTTCTGCGCATGCGCGAGTGGCGAAACCCGGAAGTAACCCTTTCCGGTACTTCTGGCTTGCCGCAGGACATAACCTGAAAGAAAGTAACATGAAGCGGACCTAACATGAGGTATGACTGTATGTTTTCTTTCAAAGCATTACACGCTGTAAAGTTTAAACCTTCTTTCCATAGCTTTTCCCAATCTTCTAATTGTATATTGTAACCAAAGTCTTTAGCCCAATGTATCATTGCTGACTTAACCTCTTCATCTTTCACATGCCATTCCAATACATGCAGTTTCAGTTTTCTATCCCGCTGACAGACGGAACAGTAATACTATTGTTAACAAAGTGGTGGGCGCAGGACTGGAAATGGCGCAGCTGGGTACATGGTGGCTGGTGGCATTCAGGGTCTCGAGGGTTGTGTTGGGAAACACACAACATCTTTCACGGCGTGCGGCCCAACAGGAACTTTGGCATTTACGGTTTCCCATTGTGTCCGTATGATCTAGCGCACAGACCCTTGTTTCATTCCTTGGCTGTGCAAAGCTGGGCCAGGCCTCGGCGGTTCTGTCCACCCTTTGTTCCAAAGGACAACAACAACAAACAAGAAGGGAGCTTGTGGGAATATTAAGCAGCTAACGTAGGATGAGGGAGCATTTTTATTGCCGCTGGAGCCCTTGCTCCGAGTCGTGTCTGCTTTCAGAAAAGCAAACCTCCAACGTGTTGCGCCCAAAATCCTCCATTCCTGCTAATGCTGAACTCAGCTGCTAACGTGCCGACAGGATTGGAACCGTACCAGGGCCAGTGGGAAGTGAGAGGAAGGGGTCAACTTTCTCAGATGGATCTTAAGACAGGCAGAAGTTTAGGAAACAGAAACGTCCAATTGGGCATCACCCAGCCAGCCTCATAAGGGCAGAGCATGCACAGATGTCTTCAGGAGCCTCTGAATGTTGAGTTTCAGTTGGGAAAGCAAAATGGAGAAGGAGAGAGGGGATCTCTGTGCTTGATCCTGTAGCAGTTCATAAAATCCTGGCTGGTTGAAGCCATGTACAGAAGTAAAGAAAGGGGGGGAGTCTCATCTCCCCCACTTTCAATCAAGTCCAGCTGAACAATTAGCCTCTCCCAGAGGAGAATATTAAGAATATTAAGAATAACAGAAGCAGTCGAGAAGGAAGAAGAGGAGTTCAGGAATTTTTTTTTAAAAAACCCCAATATTTTAAAAATAAATATATAAGTTGTCTGTCTTTGATTCTTTTACATGGTATTTCAATGTATTGTGGTATTTCATGTATTGTGATTTGCCCTTATTTTTATTCATCATAGCTTAGTAATTATTTATTGTAATTGTTAATAGGGAATTTGTGTTTCATTATTACTTGCTGGTGTTTTATGAGTTAATTTTATTGTGTACTATTATATTCTAATAAATTATTGAATATTGTTATTGTTTAGTCACTTAGTCGTGTCCGACTCTTCGTAACCCCATGAAAGAGTCGGACACGACTAAACGACAACAACAATATTCAATAATCTATTGAATATTACTTTATATTAAATAAAGTCATTCATTTTAAAGTTATGTTTTATTATGATTTTTTGTATCGGATCAGGTTATTATAAGGTGTGTGTTGTTTGTTGTATATTTTGTTGCTGCAAACTGCCCTGTCTATAGTAATATAGAATGGCGGTATACAAATTAAAAGTGAAAATAAATTGAAAAATTCCTGCCAATGTGGAGCCCTCTCACTGTACTCCCATTGCCCCCCGTCATTGGTCATTCTGGGTGGGGGCTGATGGGAGTTGTAGTCCAAAATGTCTGACAGGCATTGGCTCGCCCTATGCTAGGGTAAAAGGATGTAGTGCAGCATTTTGGTGAATGTCACACATTAGGCAGATCCGTAATGTGCATTTAGAGCACAGGACCTCTTTCAAAGAAAACTAGGAACTGTAGTTTCACTCTCACAGAGCTACAATTCCCAGCCCCCTTAACAAACTGCAGTTCCGGGGATTCTTTGTGTGGGGGCGAGTCATGTGTTTGAAATGCGCATTGAACGGTATAAACCATGGGTAGGTAAACTAAGGCCTGGGGCCGGATCCAGCCCAATCGCCTTCTCAGTCCAGCCCATGGACGGTCCAGGAATCAGCATGTTTTTACATGAGTAGAATGTGTCCTTTTATTTAAAATGCATCTCTGGGTTCTTTGTGAGGTCTGCCTGGTGTTTTTACATGAGTAGAATGTGTCCTTTTATTTAATATGCATCTCTGGGTTATTTGTGGAGCATAGGAATTCGTTCTTTTTTTTTTCTTCCAAAATATAGTCCGGCCCCCCACAAGGTCTGAGGGACAGTGGACCGGCCCCCTGCTGAAAAAGTTTGCTGACCCCTGGTGTAAACCCAGCAGTTGCTTGGCGTGTGTTTCTGAATGTCAGCATTCTCACATTAGAGCGGTCGCTGTTGTTCCCCGCATTGTACAAAAGGGTACAATTTAAGGTGTGTGTGTGCATTTGCACCTGTATTTTCTTTCAAAGGGCACATTTCTATATTGCACCATTCAGAAAAGAGCAAAATCCAAAGTATAACTATATTCCGATCTGCACAACAGGCCAGAAATTTTGCACTCAGTCAGTTTGCATTGGAAATTGCAAATTCCTCCATCATCCCTGCTCACTGAATATCTTTTGTGGACGAGGAGAAACAGTGCTGTTCAGGCTGACATTTTTGTCAGGCTGCCTGCAGTGCATTCTTGTTCCAGTCCTGTACAGTGGTGTGTGTGTGTGTGTTTTAAATTTATAGATGTATATGTATGCTGGTCTATGACCGCAATAAAGATTTGGAGGTGTATATCTTTATGACATAATCTTAGCCTCTGCGATGTGTCCCATTTGGATGGGAAAAGCTGGGTAGAAATGGAGGCAATAAATAAAACTTATATACACACCAGGGGATGAAATCGCTGACGGAAATAAAATGTATACACGGGCAGCGGTCGTGCATGGACTATATCCTTCAGCGTTTGGTTTAAATATCTTTAGTTCCTTCCTCTATATCATTTTTCTTGTTTAATGTTAAGTTTTATGGGGGGACGTGGAGCTGAAAAGATCAGCGCAGTCGGGATTGGCACTCAGGGCCGAAATTACCCTTCTGGGCAATGCAGAAGTAAAATCGCATTGCTGGTGAAGGGAGGGTGCCTTTTTCCCAGGCAGCAGGGGAGCTTGCCACAAAGCGGACTCACGGCTCCTCGATCAATTACATCATCCTGTCTTGCAGGGAGAATGAGTCATCCAGAGAGGCTGCTGAGTTTCTCGTCCCTGGGCACCAGGGAGCTGGCTCTAATGCCCAGCGCACGCTTCCCAGGGGGAGGCCTGGTGCCTGGAGGCGTTTGTTATTTTGCCGTCAAAGAGCAGTGCGCGGGTCAATGCAGAACACAGTTCCTCAGATAATAGCTGCAGCCTCTGTCTGCGGCTCAGGTTAGCAACTCACATAAATATGGTGCAGTGGAAGGGATCAGAGGAGCCACTGCCATCTTCAACCTGGTGCCCTCCAGATGTTTCCTCCCCCCTTTTTTATTATTACAGCTCGCATCCTCCCTGGCCATTGGGCATTGTGGTTGGGGCTGATGGGAGTCTGAGTTAGAGGCAGGCAAATCTGCCAGTTTGGGTTTCTCATGTTTTTCTAAACATAAGTTCAGTTCTACACATTAGTTTGCAATTTAAAACACACACACACACACACGTCCTCATGAAAATTCACCAGCATTTTAATGTGAATTTTCCCAAATATACACATGTTTGTGTGCATTTTTGCACAGAGCTTTCCTCAAATAGAATGCATTTCGCATGTTAATGTCACTTATTATATGCACTCCTATGCACACTTTACATCTTTATACACATTACCTGGCTGGAGAATTAATTTTGAAGGGAATGCCCATTAGGTGGATTCACCTTTAAATGCAAGCTGGATCTAGGTTCTTCCCCCATCCCTACTGTAGTACAAAACATCAAGAAGGGATCAGATTGGGAAGGCTGAACCAAACCTTATGTAGTACTTTCACCAACATGGGAAAGACCGTAGCTCAGTGGGGGTGCATCTTCCAGGATGCAGAAGGTCTTGGGTCTGATCATCAGCATCTCCAGGTACGGTTGGGAGAGACCCCTCCCCAAAACCCTGCTGCCAGTCAGTGTAGAGTAGACTGTACTAAGCTAGATGAATCACTGGTCTGATTCAGTCTAATTTGGTATAAGCCAGTTTCCTTGTTGTTGTTGTTTAGTCGTTTAGTCGTGTCCGACTCTTCGTGACCCCATGGACCAGAGCATGCCAGGCACTCCTGTCTTCCACTGCCTCCCGCAGTTTGGTCAAACTCATGCTGGTAGCTTCGAGAACACTGTCCAACCATCTCGCTCTCTGTCGTCCCCTTCTCCTTGTGCCCTCCATCTTTCCCAACATCAGGGTCTTTTCCAGGGAGTCTTCTCTTCTCATGAGGTGGCCAAAGTATTGGAGCCTCAGCTTCAGGATCTGTCCTTCCAGTGAGCACGCAGGGCTGAGTTCCTTAAGAATGGATAGGTTTGATCTTCTTGCAGTCCATGGGACTCTCAAGAGTCTCCTCCAGCACCATAGCCAGTTTCCTAGGTTCCTATATAATTCAGAACCATGAGGACCGGACTCTTACTTCCCTTTTAAGGAGAGTGCCATAACCTCAGACATAATAATAATAATAATAATAATAATAATAATAATATACCCTGCCCTCCCCAGCCAAGACCGGGCTCAGGGTGGCTAACAACCAATAATAAAAAGAAGTTGATTAAAATACAACATTAAAACATTAAAATGGAGCCTCTTCACAGGAGGAGAAAGGAAAAAAGAAAGTGGGGAGGAGGGAATCAAATTGATTCTAAGCCAAAGGCCAGGCGGAACAACTGTGTGCTGCATTGAGTCCTAAGTATGTCCAGGTGTCCTAATCCACAGGCTTATGGGGGTGGTTTGGTGCAGGTATCTTCTTCTTTGGCGATCCCTCATAGCTGAATAAGATTGTCTTCCATAAACATGGTTTTAACAGTGAGTCCGTAAGTGACTGTGGAGGCCAATTCTGGATCCACACGTCTTTCCACAGTGGGGACATTGGTTTCCAGGCTGGAGTTGATCACGGTGTAGATTTGCCAAGCCTTCCTCTTAGCACATTTCTCCCTTGCATCCTGTGTTCGAGTGTCTTCAAAGCCTATGACATCTTTGGTAAAGGCTGTTCTCCAACTGGAGTGCTCATAGGCCAGTGTTTCCCAGTTGTCAGTGTTTATGCTACATTTTTTTTAGATTTGCCTTGAGAGAGTCTTTAAACCTCTTTTGTCAATCACCAGGATGCAGGGACACCAAACAAGGATGCTTTATTAAAGAAAGGTGCAGACTTACAGCAAAGCAGCCTGTCTTTGCAGATGCCAGACGAACACTGTAGCAAGGAGATGGCTTGTCCACACCCAAGCAAACATGCAGACATTATATATACACAAAGCAGCATACTTTGTGCAGAACTGCCCATCAATTCACTTGGCCAGTTGAGGGCATAGGTGGCAAATAGCCAAAATCTTACAGGTAGCTCCCCTTTCTGGACTCACAGTCCAGCATCCCAAGGATAACATCACAACAAGCCAATTACTTTATATCAAAGCAAATGAATATAAGCACATCTGAGCTCATTGCTGCTACAACAACTGCCAGTTAATTGGGAGGTTATCTCGATTATCAAGATGACATCAGCAAAGCTTTTGGAACAGATCATCTTTGGTTCAACACAGTAGGCAGGAATGTCCTGCCTTTCCATGAGCCAGCTGGACCACCCGTAGCCTCCGGCGCACAAATTATCTGGTGGTCTCCTTTTGCAGGTGGGAGAGGAACTTAAGGAAGAGGGGGAAAGCATCCCAGGTGTTCGAGCTGGAGGCTGCTGAAGAGATAAAGTCAAGAGAATTAGGTCATCCTCTAAGGGCAGGCAAGGCTGTATATGTTTCAGCGCTGCAGATGACAAAGCAGAGTTTCAGACAGGGCGCTGCAGAAAGGCTTCTGCCACGGATGCTAATGAGAGCCTGAAAAAATATATATAGGGCAGAGATCTGTACGGTATTCGCCTTTCCCCACTCCTCTACCCTGCTGCTCACAGACAGTTTTCACCTTGAAATCCTTGGTGCACCTGATAGCATCTATCCCAGCAATTTTGCCTGCAGAGGAAAACTATTTGCATTATTTAACAAGACGCTGGATGAGGAAGCAAGTCAGCACTTAACATCAGAAGAGTCCTTCTGGGTCATGCTGAGGCCCATTTGGTCCAGCATTCTGTTCTCACAGTGGCCAGCCTGATGCCCATGGGGAGCCCACAAGGAGAGCATGAGCGCAACATTGCTCTCCCTGCATGTGGTCTTCAGTAACTGGTAGTCAGAGGCTACTTGCCGAAACATAGCTCAGTCTAACCTACCTTGCAAGGCTGTTCTTAGTGCAAAACGGGAAGGGAGAGAACAACATACACCGTATTTTTCGCTCCATAAGACGCACCTGACCATAAGACGCACCTAGTTTTTAGAGGGGGAATGCAAGAAAAAAAATATTCTTTAAAGGGAGCGCTGAGCAGAGCCTGTATGCATCCCAGGCTCTGCTCAGCGCTCCCTTTCACGAGCCGTGTGGAGCGTGTGTGCGGCGCTTGCAGGCTTTTCCCCAAGAAGGGAGAAGGACAGCCCATCACTGATGGGCTGCTCTTCTCACTGCTCGGGGGAAAGCCCCCAAGAGGGGGGGCTTTTCCGGGAGGTGGGGGAAGGGACTGAGGGGCTATCCCCGAAGCCAGAACAGCAAGAGGGAGTGCTGCGCAGCGATCCCTCTTGCTGTTCTGGCTTCTGGGATAGCTGCACAGCCTGCATTCGCGCCATAAGATGCACACACATTTCCCCTTACTTTTTAGGAGGGAAAAAGTGCGTCTTATAGAGCAAAAAATACAGTACATGGCCTTGAGAACTGTGAAGGGAAACTGGGAAACTGGAGTATCGTAAGTGTGGATGACTAGTTGATAAATGAACAAGCCACGGGGCAGAGTGAACTTATGCATGCTCCACTGTCATGCACAATGACCCAGAAAGCATCCTGTGCAAATCAGGGGTTGCCTGTTTTGGGTTACAGACGTCTGAACAACTTAGGTCCAAGGTACCTTAGGGACTACCCAGTCACTGAGATCATCCCCTGAGCTGGCAAGGCTTATCAGCGGACACCTTCTGCTGCAACCTATAAATGCCAGCTGGAAACTTCTCTATTTTGCCAAGCTTGTGCAGGCTGTTAAGATAACATCTATCTGCCGACCCACCACCCATGTCCCTATTTTCTAGGGACAGTCCCAAATTTGCAGAAGCTATCACGGTTTCTGATCTGATCCCAGAATATCGTGCTTTTCCTTAAGGCATCCCTATTTTCATTGGAAAAATGTTAGAGGGTATGGAGACATCTGATCCCCAAGCCATCTGAAGACAGCCCTGCATAGGGAAGTTTTTCAATGTTTAATGTTTCGTTATTTTGTTATGTATGTTGTAAGACACCAAGAGTGGCTGCGACAACCCAGTCAGATGGCTGGGGCATAAATAGTAAAATAATAATAATAATAATAATAATAATAATAATAATAATAATGGAATAAAAGGTAAAGGGACCCCTGACCATTAGGTCCAGTCATGACCCACTCTGGGGTTGTGGCACTCATTTTGCTTTATTGGCCCAGGAAGCCGGCGTACAGCTTCTGGGTCATGTGGCCAGCATGACTAAGCCCCTTCTGGCGAAACCAGAGCAGTGCACGGAAACGCCGTTTACCTTCCCGCCGGAGCGGTACCTATTTATCTACTTGCACTTTGACGTGCTTTCGAACTGCTAGGTTGGCAGGAGCAGGGACTGAGCAACGGGAGCTCACCCTGTTGCGAGGATTTGAACCGCCGACCTTCTGATCAGCAAGTCCTAGGCTCTGTGGTTTAACCCACAGTGCCACCCGCGTCCCTAATAATGGAATAGGATGTACCTATTTTCATTGGAGAAATGTTGGAGGGTATGTGTATGTAATGGTCAGCGGATCTCCAATTTTAAATGTTTATGCTGTTTTTATTGCATATGCATATGGTTGTCACAGACCGCTTTGGTTTTGTTTTTAATGAGCAGTGGCACACCAATATTTCCAGAAATAAAAATAAATAAAATCCAGCAGCACTTGAATGGGGGAGATGCCTGCTTCTTTTTGACAAGAGAGGCCGTGAGCATTTTACCAAGCTTTTGTCTGATAGTTTAGCGAGAAAGACACTTTGGTTGCTGGCTGTATTTCACCGTATTGATTTCCAGCGCCTGGGAAGCCAAAGCTATCAATCCTTCCTTTCAAAATGTTCCTTTGGCTGTGATGCAAAGGGAAACAATTCTATAAGGGCTGGAAATTTGTTACAGATCTCTCTCTCCCCCCCCCCCAATCATTTTCTCCTTTAAGCCTTAAAAGGAGAGGTCTTCTACCAGCTATTACTTGTACCAAGGGGTTGTTGTTTTTTAATTGTACAATTGGACACAAAATGCGCAGTTGGAAAGTTGATAATGTGCAGCTTGAAGAAGGATGGGAAGGGGAATTAGACGTGCCAGGCGTAAGCGTTTATTAAGCAGTGCCAGAGACAGCAGGTACACAAATTAGATGAAGGTAGAATGCTCCCAATTTCTACAGTTAAATTACTCAAACCATGTTAAAACACCTTTTTCTTTGTGGCCAGAACCTCCTCTTCATCACCTTTACCTCCAGGCAGGTAATGTTTTGTCACAGATTGAAAATCTTCTTAAAAGTGTCCCTGGATGTTTTTTTAATTTTTGCAGCAGGGTTGGGGGGCATTCATAAATGAATCATCGCTGTACAGTAGATAAGAACTACCAACTTCTATGGAGAAACTACCCTTGGAAAAGAGTGTGAGCTAGGAGCCCAAAATGCTTTGTGTCCATTCAGCTTCTTGCTTCCTCTAGTGTTCGGTGTGTGGTGGGGAATTTGCTTTTTTGGAACAAAAACAAAAACGCACCTGGCTCCATGCCTATGACATCATCTTGAAAGCCTTCCTAGTCTGCTTTCCAAACCTGTCAACATGCTTTCCTCAGCTCCAATTGGCTGAGATTTGGGAGCTGAAGTAGCAGGTTGTTTCCTTCTGAGAAGCGGAGGACCAAAGTTGTTGAAAGCCAAATATGGTGCATGGGTTTTAAAATGATTCACACACCTTCCCCACCTTCTTTGGCCCTTGTCTAGTTGTGTTGTATATGTGATAAAGGGTGAAGGTATCCTCCTTTGCTTGCCTCCGTGCTAGTTTGAGTTTGTTGGTTAGCTTTTCTAATAGGGTGGTTTCCCATACATTTTGGTCCCATACTCACTCCTTTTTTTGTTACACAAAAGAAAAACTTTAATATTAGTAGTAGTAGTAGTACAGTGGTCCCTCGGGTTAAGAACTTAATTCATTCTGGAGGTCCGTGCTTAACCTGAAACTGTTCTTAACCTGAAGCACCACTTTAGCTAATGGGGCCTCCTGCTGCTGCCGCGCCGCCAGAGCATGATTTCTGTTCTCATCCTGAAGCAAAGTTCTTATCCTGAAGCGCTATTTCTCGGTTAGCAGAGTCTGTAACCTGAAGCGTATGTAATCTGAAGCATATGTAACCCGAGGTACCACTGTATTATTATTATTATTATTATTATTATTACAGTCATACCTCATGTTATGTTTGCTTCAGGTTGCGTCCCGCGGCGACCCAGAAGTACCAGAAAGGGTTACTTCTGGGTTTTGCCACTCGCGCATGCGCAGATGCACAAAATGACATCACACACATGCACAGAAGTGGCGAATTGCAACCTGTGTGTGCGCAGATGCACCGCTGCAGGTTGCGTTCCTTTCATGTTGTGAATGGGCCTCTGGTTCGCAACCAGAGGTACCACTGTACTATTATTATTATTATTATTATTATTATTATTATTATTATTATTATTTTAAGGATCACCCTTCCCATCAAAAGGAGTGGTTTTGATTTGGGACAACACCGCGACAAAGTACACAGCAGGATCTAGCAAATGCATTTTTGCACCTATTACTTGGAGAACTGCGCCACAAAACTGGGAGGAGGGTGAATGTTTGTTTTAAAAAATGTGAACTGAATTGAATGTCTCCTCCGCCCACTAATCCATATTTATGATGGCTTTCTTTGAGAATCTGAGAGGAAAATGATTCTTTCTTCTTCTTTTAATGAAATGTCTCCTTCTGAATGAACATTCCCCAGCATTTGAGATCTACCACTCAGGCACTCTGCTGAATGACAGTGTTGGAAGGGAACCCCAAGGCTCATCCAGTCCACCCCCTGGCAATGCAGGAATCAGCTAATATGTGAAGCTAAAACAGGAAGTGACTCCTCCTTCCACACACGTCAGATACAAAACAGGTCATATTTTATTGTCTTTTGAGGGGCCCAAACTGTTATCGGTGGCCTCCTTCTCACTTTACCTGCCAAGCCTCTGTGATTCGAGTGTGGAATACTGCTTAATTCCATGTTGCATCGTACATGATAGATCACAAGGAGGCTGATGAAGTTCTCCCTCGGGAAGGCTGACAGAAAACAGACAGGTACACAAGCGATGCCTGGAGGATATGGTTGATTAAACCATCAGGCTTGCTCAAGAGCTGACAGTCACGCTTCCTGAGCTTTGACAGTTTTGGAGTCTTTTAACAGTTCACTTCCTCGAATAACAAAACAGCAAGCAGTTTTTTCTCCTGGAAGTATTCAGCCGGGTTGCTCAACGAGTCTTTTACTGACGTATGCCATATTTTAAAGAGCCTATTCTGATAAATGTCAGTGTGGTGTGGTGGGTAGAGGGTTGGACTCGGGTTCAAATCCCCACCCATGAAGCTCACTGTGTGACCTTGGGCCAGTCACAGAACCACAAAATCACAGAATTGTGGAGTTGGAAAGGACCACAAGGATCAACCCATTGCTATGCATGAATCTTTTTGCCCAATGTGGGACTCGAACCCACAACTCTGTTATCCCAGGTGCTCATTGTTGAATGGTTTCTTTAAATGTAAAGGTTCATCATTGTTCCACCCGATGTGTATGTCTTTAAGGGGCCAGAGCAGGGGCCAGAGCAAGATAACGAGACCCAGCTTTACAGCTGTGAAACATAGCAGGTGCTGCTGAGTTGTATTTGATTAAGGTGTGTCAGCATTTGGGTGTAGTATATAAGGAGCAGCACCTAGCTCTCCCTTTACCCTGGGGGTTGGGTTGGTGGTTGGGTCTGGTTTGGTTGTTGATGTATTTAGTGTAAATGGAGTTTTTGTTTTTCTTATTAAAACCTTGTTTAAGTTATTTTTGAGTCCCTTTTTTAATGCATGGTCTCCCCAGCAAGCTCTCTGCAGCGCTACCATACTGCAAACAGCCAACACTCATTCCCTCTCAGCCTTACTTACCCCACAAGGTTGTTGTGAGGGTAAAATTGGGGTGGCTGGGAGAACTATCTGTGCCACCGTGAGCTCCTTAGAGGAAAAGTGGGATATAAATGAAGAGTGGGACCATCAAAATGTTGCTAAGAGCCTCATCTGCACTATGCATTTAAAGCAGGACTGCTCCACTTTAAGCAGCCATGGTTCCCCCCCCCCCAAAGAATCCTGGGAACTGTAGTTGTGTGTGCATGTGGGTGGGTGAGAGGAGAAGGTGTGTCACCGGCCTAAGATTTCCCAGGGTGCTTCACGGGTGGAGTTGGATTTGAACCTGGGTCTTTCCAGTCTTAGTCCAGCACCCAAACCCAGGGTGGCCCAACTTTTCCTACCAAGTGGGCCGCAAGAGTACAGCAACACAGAACCTGCGGGCCACACACTGCCTTGTTGAATGGGTGTGGGAGGGAGGCCAAAATTTCACACACACACACACAACCAGCACTGATGCTGCTTTCCCAAAACCAGTTAAGTGAGGTGCCAGGCTTTGGGAAGGAGGTGTGAGGCTCTGGCAAAGTCCTAGAGCTCTCCCACCTCCTTCCCAAAGCTGGGGAAGTGCTAATTTTCTGAGCTGAGCTTTGCCATTTTCTGTGAGAAAAACATGGAATGGAGTTGAGAGATGACCTAACCTGGGGAGAAAACAGCAAAGACCTGATGAAGAGAGCACAGCAGAGGTTATATTTTCTGAGAATCCTCCGGAAAAACAATCTCTCAAAGGACCTGTTGATGGCATTTTACCATTGTACTGTGGAGAGTGTATTAACTTATGGTCTGTGTGTGTGGTTTGGGAGCTGCACAGTCGGGGGAAAAACAATGCTGTCCAAGGTTGTAAAGACGGCAGAGAGAATAATTGGGTGCACTCTTCCCACCTTGGATCAAATCTATGCTTCCAGGTGCCATAAGAAAGCTGCAGAGATAGCGCAGGATAGTGCGCACCCGAGAAATGATCTCTTGCAGCTTCTGCCTTCAGGAAAAAGGTACAGGGTTCTAAAGACTAGGACTAGCCGCCTGAGAAACAGTTTCTACCCAAATGTGATTTTGGTTTTAAACACAGTGTAAGGAGTCTCTATGGGCATATATTGTATTTAAAAATGGGGTATCAGAGTTTTTAGGGGACTAACCAGGTTGGGAAAGCTGAGATAGCAGGCTTGTTGGTTTTTGAATGTCTTGCGTAGATTTTTCAATTTTGTTGTTCTGTAGGGGACAATGACAATAAAGATTATCGTATCATATTGTATCGGATCGGAAGCTGCCTTATACAGAGTCAGTGCATTGGTCCACCTAGATCAGTATTGTCAACACTGGCTGGCAGCAGCTCTCCAGGATTACTGGCAGGGGTCTGGAGAAGCCAGGGATTGGAACTGGGACCTTGTGCAAGCAAAGCAGTTGCTCTTCTGTTGAGCTGCAGCTCTTTCCCAAAGCAAGTTATGGCTAGTTCCCCCACCACCATCCTGATATTTACAAATGGAATGTGACAAGCTAAACTGTTAATATACTTACGGAAATGACCAGAATACAATTTGCTTAATGGCTTTGTTGCAGCCATTCCAGTTAAAGCCAGTGGAAGGAGTGAAAGCTTCATCCTGGATCTGTCTGCTGTTGCCTTGGCTACCTCTAACTGAAACTGCACAGATTCCTAAGGCTCTAGTCCTGCGGTCTAAACCACTGAGCCTCTTGGGCTTGCCGATCAGAAGGTCAGCGGTTTGAATCCCTGCGACAGGGTGAGCTCCTGTTGCTTGGTCCCAGCTCCTGCCAACCTAGCAGTTCAAAAGCACACCAGTGCAAGTAGATAAATAGATACCACTGCGGCGGGAAGGTAAACGGTGTTTCCGTGTGCTCTGGTTTCTGTCACGGTGTTCTGTTGTGCCAGAAGTGGTTTAGTCATGCTGGCCACATGACCCGGAAAGCTGTCTATGGACAAACACCAGCTCCCTCGGCCTGAAAGTGAGATGAGCGCTGCAACCCCATAGTCACCTTTGACTGGACTTAACCTATGCATAATATCTTAAGTAGACTGCTGCTTCCTCCTAGGGATGCTCCTTTCAGGCTCTCCTTTTCCTTTTCTTAAGTTCGGGTCTCCACATTTGCCCAGCAGCCAAAAGATCAGAGCAGCAAACGAGGATGTGACATCTAGCAAGAGGGAGACTCTGTGGCAGCCACCTCAGTGGCAAAAAAAAGCTAATAATAATAATAATAATAATAATAATAATAATAATAATAATAATTCGTTTCTATGTTGCCCATCTGACTGGGTTGCCCCAGCCCCTCTGGGCGGCTTCCAACAAATTAAAACACCAGTTCCCCTTCCCTCTGTCTTTCCTTTCAAAATGTTGCCATGGGAAGAATATATTTCTCTGTTGTTGTTGTTCTGTTCCTCCATAGGGTACCGGGAAGGATTTCTCTGGAAGAGGGGCCGTGACAATGGGCAGTTCTTGAGCAGGAAATTCGTGCTTTCAGAACGGGAAGGTGCCCTGAAGTATTACAACAAAAATGACGTAAGAGAACAGGGGTTGGTTCCAAGGGGCTGGTCCTTTTTTTCAGTTTTGAATAGCTAGCCGGTCACGTAATGGGGCCACGAGGCTCCCGTTGCTTCTTCTTTTTTTGAAATCATTTTTATTGGTTTTACAAATACAAAGTATAAATAAACACAAACTAGTAAAAACGTATCTGTATAAGGAGATTCCCCGGATCTCGAGACTTCCCCTCATCCCCTCCATGGGGGTCTCAAATTAAACATCTACAACTGCATATTCATCTGTACTCCAGTTTTTATATCAAACCATATTATCCATAATAATTTTTACACTACAAGTGGGTCCAAATCCTGCTCTTGTTTCCATCTGCTTACAATGGTCTCCTGCTATTATTTTTAATGAAAAAATTATTGGATTATACATTTTTATCATATTACAACGCATCAGATCATCAAACTCAACAAGATACATTTCCCCAGTCCCCTCCCCTCAACTTCCTCTTCTGGTCCTCCCCCCATAATAACTCCCCCTGCTTTCAAATATCTTCATATGGCATCTCTATATTAATTGCTTACATTGGTCTCCTAATTAACTTATAATTCCCCCCCTCTTTTATAACTTCTTGGTTTCTGGTTTTCCAGTCAGCTTTGCCATCTCGCCATAGTCCATCAGCTTGGTTTGTCACTCCTCTCTGGTAGGGACGAGGCCCCTGATGCTTATTCACCAACACCTTGCTACTTCATTTTCATTTTTATCCCTTATGTAGCACCATCGGGGGCTGTGCCATTGTACGGAGCACGCCAAGGAAGGTCTCGGCCCCAAGGAACTTCCAATCTAAAATCCGACACGGGGAAGCAGCAGTGAAAGGCAGGGGGGAGAAACCTTCCTTGGACTGAGGGCCAAACCCCCACCTGGTCCGCCTTCTGGGGTCCATGTGCTGGTGATGGGAGGGGCGAGAGGCAAAAGTGTGCAGGGGAGGGGAACTTGTCACTGCAGGAAGAGGAGACACCCATGCCTCTTCACCAGCCTGACTCATCTCTGCCTCTTGGCCCCGCTCCTCTCCTGCTCCTGCCTCTGTTTCTGGACTGCTCTCTGCCACACTCTCCCAGCTCACTAAGCCCTGTCACCCTTTCTGACACCTCCTCCTCCCAGCCTGCTCCCTCTTCTCCCTCTGACCAATCATCATTGTCCCACCACCACTGCCCAGACTCTGAGTCTTCTTCCCTTGGGGGTTCCCCAGCTGGTTCCTCCCGCCACTCCTCTGTGCCCAACCAGTCTGTGACGCTTGTGGACTTCCTGGAAAAGCAGGGACAGATCCACAGCATGCATTGAAACACATCCAGCACACATTTGAAGCACACAGCTCCCCTCCAGGAATCCTGGAAACTGTAGCTTGCTGAGAATTGTATCTCTGTGAAGGTGAAACTACAGTTCCCATGATGCTGGACTAGGTGTGCCTTTGGTCTAATCCAGCAGGGTCTCCTACCTGGGCTTGGTCATGGGTGTAGTTGCACAGGCTGGGTGAGTCAAGTCTTGTTTCTGGCCCTTCTGACTTCCACATGGGTTCGCCCACAAGTTTGCTCAGAATCTGGAGTCATCATCACTACCAAGAATCAGAACGCAACTTCTCCAAAAAGCCCGTCCTTAAGAAAGCCACATGTTGGCCATGCCCTGGAAAATGGAGGTGTGGTTGCACCAGGGTTCCATAGAAGTTATGTTGCAAGCCGCCCTCTTTTCCCAGGAAGCCAGTTTTAGATACGACCACCTTCACCGCCCCTTTCTCCAGGGCATTTCCGAGCTGCACTATTGCACCCACCTACTTAGGAGTAAGCCCCATTGAAATCAGTGCTGTTTGCTTTCAAGTAGACATGATTTGGATTACTCTGTCAAAGGGGATTTCCCAGTGAGTGGGCTAAGATGTTGCTGCTCTTTCTTTCATATGGCTGAAGCCGTCTTGACCCTTGGGGAAGTGAAAGTCCACAGCATTCCATCATGAACCACTGCTATCTAACTGGGTGTGGAAGATGGGTGGATTCCCCCTCTTCCCGGCTGTTTCAAAAGACTGGTCATGGTGTTGATCTCATCCACCATAATAAAAGGAACTGTTCCGTGTAGATAGATAAATAAAACTTTATTCGCATTAGCCAATGGCCATAGCAGCAGTAAAACATTACAGTATACGCAGAAAAGGAAATTTGATATAGAAGCACAATTTAAAGTTCCATGTTGGTGAATCCATATGTCATTTAACTGATTGTTGGCCTAGCCTACTTATTTCCATTTTTTAATTGACTTAGGCGTTTGAGCTGCTGCCCCAGGCTGCACTTGTGCCATACATCTAACACATACGTCACTTCCCCCAAAGAATCCTGGGAACTGTAGTTAGTTAAAGGTGCTGGGAACTGTAATTCTGAGGGGTAAACTACAGTTCCCAGGATTCTTTAGGAGGAAGTCATATATTATAAATGTATGCCGTGTGCGCAACCACAGACCAAATATCTGGGAATCTCCCAGGGAAAAGGACCATAGATCACTGATAAGTATTGTATGTGTTTTGCATGTAGAAGATTCAACTCGTGGCATCTCTAGTGAAGCAGAACAGAGTTTCAGGTTATATTGAGTGTTTTTCAATAGAATAATAGAATGCATTGCAGGGGGTTGGACTAGATGACCCTCAGAGTCCCCTCTAACTCTACAATTCTTTACCACTGTACATTATCAAGCTAATTTTTTGGGGGGGGACAGAGCACTTTTTTGCACATTTCTCCGGGGTGTATGTGTGTGGTCAGGCCCCCTTTGCCCTTCCTGGAGCTACTGGATCAAGGCTGCACTCTCAGTAAAAGTGCTCTTTTGTTTTGAACACCTGTGTTTTGCAGAGCATGCTTGCTGCCTTCGCCTTGGCTTCTTATTGCTCTTGGATTCTTTTCTCTTCCCACCCTCCCAGGCAAAAGAACCCAAAGCAATCATGAAGATTGAGCACCTGAACGCCACTTTCCAGCCTGCCAAAATTGGGAACCCGCACGGGCTGCAAATCACGTACTTGAAAGACAACAGCACAAGGAACATCTTTGTTTACCATGAAGATGGCAAGGTGGGAGCTCTGAAGTAAGAAAGGAGGCTGCTGTAAGAGCTGCCTTGCATGTGTCATAAGGAAAGGGGAGTGGAGAGCACCCATGGGTGGGGCTTGCACATTCCCCATGTTTTTTGGGTTTTGTGCAAACAAAGAAACTACGGCATCTCTCCCAGCTTTGTACCATCTGGGCAGAGAAGAAATAATTATATTGTGATGGCGATGATGATTTCTTACCTGCTTTTCAATGACCAGGATAAAGAGGTGCATCTTCAGCATATGATTTCAATCTAAGGAAGGTCCCAGATGTACCTCTATCGGACAAGAGCCCTGCATTTTAGGGGCTGTTGCAGAGGAGGCCCTCTCTCTGGCTGCCTCTCCTTGAATTTCTGAGGGTGCGGGACCTACCAAGCGGGCCATCCATTCTGTAGATCTTCAGACCTAGATATTGAATGGAGATCTACTGGAGCTGTCCAGCATCTGACAGTGGAGATTAGGCAGCAGACTGTAGGTTTCAAGAAAGTGGATGTAGAGGGCAGAAAAAGGTTTGAAATCTTCAGGACCTTGGAGAGCTCCTAGGCAAGTTAGATGTTGCCTTGACAGGAGTTGTATGCCATGATGTGAGGAGGAACAAAGAAGCTGCTTTAATACCAGCTCAGACTGTTTGCCCATCTGCAGACAAAGCAGATGCTCTTCTGTTGAGTCATGGACCTTCCTTGCCATCATGTTGACTACCAGGAGCATCAAATATCGCTCAATGTGTTTTTGTGTCGCACCTGTTCTGTTGCAAGTGCAAAATACCAGATGCATTGTGAGACCGAAATATACATAGGAGGCTTAGTTTGGTCAGAATCGAGTAAACTAAATACATTACTTCTGTTAAATGAGCCACCATAGTTGGTAGAGGGCCGTGAAGATTTGTTTCCAGGGCTTTCTGCTACGCATATACTATCTGAAACCCAAGGGGTGCATTGGTTGCCAGATGTTGAATATATTGGCATTATTTTTAGCTCTCCTACCCCACTAATAACCCTGGAGAGCTGCTGCCAGCCAGTGTAGACAGTACTGAACTAGATGGACCAATGGTCTGAGTTGGTATAAGGCAACCTCCTATGTCCCTTTGTGGGGCTGATGGGAGTTGGAGTTCAATAACATCTGGAAAGGGCCACAAGTCCCCCACCATACAGTATCATTTAAGTACTGCAGTATGATGGCTCTGGATTCGCTGTCTAGGAGGAGGAGAAGGATTCTGCCCTTGGTTACCTGGAGTCAGGAGATGCCGCCTGATCAGAAAAGGTTTGAGATCCACCTCGCCAGTCCTCAGTTCCTTTTATTTTCTTCTTGCGGTTTTCAGATGCAGATAGTTCGATAGATATTTGCACCAGCCATTGCAATGTGCATAAATGCAACTAAGCAGATCAGATTCCCAAACTAAATTAGTGATACGGCTTAAAGCTCAGAGACCATCACTGCGGCCCCTACTTTAGTGCCTGTCGCTAGGAATATGTTCGCTAGGAATAGTTAGTCCATGCTGTCACCAGCTTATCTTGATCTGCAAGGAGAAAAGTCGCATCATCATCATCAGCTGAGTTCCCTGGGTGAGGTAATATTAATAAAGGTGATTAACTCCTTATGCAGATCTCTTTGCAAAGAGCTCCACAGCAGTGCCCAAAGCAATGTTCCAGCATTACCACCCCCGTGTGTGGACAGATGCTGTTTGTTTTGAGGCAGTTGTCCTTTCACTGACTTGCAGAAAATGTGCATATGCTGCTTTTATCAGGGTGGATGCAGATTTTTCCCACTAAAATTTGAAGAGAGGTATCATAGTGAGGAAAGCTGTGACTGGTCCATCTGCTGCACAGCTGCTAACTATTGATGGGCAATGTCAAGGGCCCCTCTTGCTCTCCCTTCTTAAGGTCATAGAATCAGTGAATCGCAGAATTCGTTTTGAATCCTAGACTCCTAGACCTGTAGAGTTGGAAAGGGACCAACCCAACCCCAACAATGCAGGAATATGCAGCTGTCACATACAAGAATTGAACCTGCAAACTTGGCGTTGTCAGCACTGTGCTCTAACCCCTTTTATTCAGGGCTGTCTTACACATAGGCACTAGGGGTGCAGGGCACCCAGGCGCCGGGCTCTCAGGGGCACCCGGCCGAGAGTCCAGGGCCTGAGAGTTGAGTCCAGGGAAGAGCCCGCCCATCGGTCGGAGTGCTGCAGCAGGCTCTTCTGCTGTGCGCTGCGGGTTCGGGGGCAACTGAACCAGCAAGACGCTGAGGTGGCTGGCCGGCTTTGCCCTCCTGCGCGCCTGGGCAACCAGGGGTGGGGCTGCGCCAGGTGGATCTTTGCACCCCGGCGCCACATATGCTTAAGACAGCCCTGCTTTTATTTACACTGAACTTGAACCAGACAGCGCTTCAAGGATGCCTTCAAACAGAGGGCTACCCTGTGTAAAGCGTTTTGGTTTTCTGGATTTGACAACTCCCAGTGACTTGCAAAGTGTGCCTTCTATGATCTGATGAGCTTATTATTATTATTATTATTATTATTATTATTATTATTATTATTATTATTATAGATAAACCTGTGCTCCAGTAAGGTAGAAGAAGCAAGCGTTAGGTTTCCCCATTTTTGCACCCCGTTTTTTGACAGGGCTGGCAAGCCTTGATCGGCTCTGATCCCCGTGAAAGCATACAAGAGTGAACTTAATTTACTAGACCTTGGAGACACAGCACTGCAGACCTGCCTCTGCCTGCCCTTTCTCTGTCATCAGGGCACCTCTTTGAAGCCGAAGCACCCTCTGCAGGCTGTCTCCCAGCCTTGCAGCAAATCTCAGCAGCAAGCTCTGGCCAGCAGGAGATTTCTTTAAATGTGCTGCATTGATAATATACTGTAAAAGGTTGCTGGAAAGCACCCAGACTTTCCTTGACCGGGAGTACGGTGACAAGTTCAAATGTGGGCAAAGGAGGGTGACTGAGATGATCAAAGGTCTGGAAATGGAGTCTTTTGAGGAACGGTTGAGGGAGTTGGGGAAGAGATGACTAAGAGGGGATATAATAGTCATCTTCAAATATCTGCCACGTGGAAGATGGAGCAAGCTTGTTTTCTCTTGCTCTGGAGGGTAAGATTCAAAGCAGTGGATTCAAGTTACAAGAAAGGAGATTTCGGCTAAACATTAGGAAGAACTTTGTGACGATAAGAGCTGCTTGACAGTGGAACGAATGACCTCAGAAAGTGCTGGGCTCTCCTTTTTTGGAGGTTTTTAAACAGAGGTTAGACAGCCATCTTTTCGGGGTTCCTTAGCTGTGATTCTTGCATTGTTGGGGGTTAGGCTAGGTGATCCTCGAGTCCTCTTCCAACTCCACAATTCTATGATGGGATTGGACTTTGTTATTACTAGAGTTCTGTTTTTAATCTCTGTTTTTATTACACACACACCCCGTTTGTATTTTTATGTGTTGCTTAGAGATCTTAAAGGTTTAGAAATTATTTTAAAACATATGTATTAGTAATAGATAAAATACACCAGGCAGCTTACAAAAATATCAGTGAAATGCAAAATGATTAGCCTCCCCCCCCCCCCCCGCCCTGCAAGAAGTCTAATGCAAGAAATTTTGCCTGAAAGCCATCTAGCTTAGGCAGGTCCCCATTATGCCAGACATTTGCAGCGTACAGGAGTTGGGAAATGGATTTTGCATTGGAAACCCTTAGAGCTGCTGGAACATATTTGCCGCCCTTTGTGAAGAAGAATCTGAGTATGGCTAGCTTTGTGATCTCCACCTTTTGAAGGGAGGTTTGCCAGTGGTGCTTCCAAGATCCTGTATGATGGAATGTGATAACTGAAGTATTTGATCTGTTCAAGGTTATGGCCATCCAGCACCCATTTAGACCGGGAGAAGCTTCTTTCGAATACTAAAATTTTAGATTTTTCATAATTAATGGATAAACCATTTCCAGAACAGTAACCAGAAAACTTCCTCAGCAGATATTTCAAACCCGGTCTGGAACGTGAGATGATGGCCGCGTCATCCGCATATAACAACAAGGGAGTCCTTCTCAATGCAAGCAATGAGTTGCCATGGAATAGGCGATTCCTAAGCTTATTAAGGACTGAGCCCCAGCAAACACAGTGGGACTTTGAGAGAAGCGCGCGTAAGAATCGTGGCGAAGACCAGAATGCTATAAAAGCCTGCAGAAGTAACCACCAGCAAATTTAAATTGCATTTAAATTCAGATCAAATCAGAGTTCACCTGAGGCTGGTGCAGCATCTGTGGACCTGCCCGTTGCTATCCCTTCTGCCTCTTTCCCCTCAAATGCTGTTTTCTTCCTCCTCCCAGGAAATGGTGGACTGGTTCAACGCCATTCGCGCCGCTCGATTCCATTACTTACAAGTGGCATTCCCTGGAGCGAGCGACCTTGATGTGAGTTCCTCTTTCTCTCTTGCCTTTTCTCTTTCTTTCTCCACTGCTTGATGTGTTGCTGTCAGTGCCTGGGGAAAGTCCCATCAATGCCGTTTTGCACAAGGGGTGACCCACAATGCACCACCAGCTGCGTATTAGGAGCAGCATTCAACTTGTACGATTTCTTTCCCCCTCCCTCTCCTTTTCCCATGCACTCCTCGTGTCCCCTAAATCTCTTCTGGGGTTTTTCTCCCAATCCCTGTAGAGCCGATTTGGGGAGCCAATTTGCATTACCGGAAGTCCTTGTGGCTGAGAGATCTATTTAGTTGAATATTTCCCTATACTGCAGAAACAACAGAAGGAAATGGTCTCGCTGGCAGGATTTAAATAAACATTTACAATTTTATTTACAGAGAACAAGAAGTACAACAATGTGATAACATAATATTGTAATAATAATAATAATTTTTTATTTATACCCTGGCCAAGACTGGGCTCAGGGCGGCTAACACCGAATAGAAATACAGTAAAAACATTAAAAACAAAACAAAACAAAAAAACCCAAACAAACAGTTGATTAAAATATAAGTTAGAATACAGTTTAAAATGCAACTTAAAATGCAGCCTCGCTTTAGTGGTAGCCTATAGATCAAAGCCATAAGGGGAGAAAACGTGAAATATTCACCGGGGCCAACTATCCATGCTGGTCCTACATGGGCCAGCAAAAAGAGCCGAGGGAAATTTTATATACAAAATCCCATATAAGGGGTTCCATCAAAAAAATAAATAAAGGGGGGGGATGTATCATCTGATGTAATAAACCAGAAATGGTAGTTGAGGGAAGTCAACAGGGAGGGGGAGGGGAATTGGAAAATGTATGTTTAGCAATGATATTGGATACTTGTTTTGAGAAAAGAAAATTAATAAAAATTATTTTTTTTTAAAAAAAGAATAATATTTCACTGTAGGCTGCCTGGTATCCTGCCTGAAAAACCAAACAGCCCCTGCCAATCAGTGTAGACAATACTGAACTAGATGCTCTGACTCGCCCTGTTCCTAGATGTTTCTAGTTGAGTGGTCAGGAAGGGGCCATTACGTTTCTGAGCACAAATGGAAGTGTTGGTGCTGACCTTTAAAGCCCTAAACGGCCTCGGTCCAGTATACCTTAAGGAGCGTCTCCATTGCTATCGTTCTGCCCAGACACTGATGTCCAGCTCCAAGGACCTTTTGGCAGTTCCCTCACTGTGAGAAGTGAGGTTACAGGGAACCAGGCAGAGGACCTTCTCGGTAGTGGCACTCGCCCTGTGGAATGCCCTCCCATCAGATGTCAAGGAGATGAGTAATTACCGTATTTTTTGCTCTATAAGACTCACTTTTTCCCTCCTAAAAAGTAAGGGGAAATGTGTGTGTGTCTTATGGAGTGAATGCAAGGCTGCGCAGCTATTCCAGAAGCCAGAACAGCAAGAGGGATCGCTGCTTTCGCTGCACAGCGATCCCTGTTGTTGTTGTGGCTTCTGAGATTCAGAATATTTTTTTTCTTGTTTTCCTTCTCCAAAAACTAGGTGCGTCTTATGGTCTGGTGCGTCTTATAGAGCGAAAAATACGGTATATAACATTTAGGAAACATCTGAAGGCAGCCCTGTATAGGGAAGCTTTTTAAGGTTCAATGTTTTGCTGTGTTTTTATATATGCTGGAAGCAGCCCAGAATGTCTGGGGCAACCCTTCCAGATAGGTAGGGTACAAATAAATGATTATTATTATTATTATTAGCAGGACTGAATCTCCCAGTCTTTGGAGACGGCAGCCAGAGGTGGCTTTTAATCATGCAACTGCACTGCTTAAGTAGTGGGAGAAAAAAATGGCATTGTCTTCTCTCTTGCCCTTGGCCAAAAGAAATGGTTGATCAGCATTTCGGCTTGGCTGAATGTCCTCCTTTGGATTATAAAATCATTGCAGTACATTTTGTGCTGATGGGGGTCCTTTGGAGTGACTTGTTCTTCCTCCCACTCTGAGGCTCTGTTTGTAGCAAAAATCAGGCCCTGTCGTGGATCCCCATAATTATTTCAACACGATACAGTCCTAGCTTACTCACCCCAATGGCCCAGATGGCTGCAGCCTGGATGGCTTGCTGTTTGCACATGTCTGTGATCAGCTGGTTAGAGCGTGATGCTGAGAATGCCCAGGTTGCAGGTTCGATCCCTGTATAGGGCAGTCACATATTCCTGCATTGCAGGGGGTTGGACTAGATGATCCTCAGAGTCCCTTCCAACTCTACAATTCTGTGATTTTATGAGTCTATCAGGCTTCCTGAGTCAGACTACTGGTGCACCAAACCCAGATGTTCTCCAGGCCTTTTCAGCCCTGCAAAAGGGAGATGCTGTGGGCCTGACCTTCAGAGCAGGTGTTCTGTCCCTGAGCTACACCCTCTTTGTGACATTTGGACAAGTGGGGATGTTTCTTTGGCAGGGTTATGATTCAGAAGATTCAGGGCAGGCGAAAGAAAAAAAACACACTTTTCGCACATTGCAGAATTAATTTTATTCATTTATGTCCATTGCTTCCCAATACTCTGCCCTTCGTCCCACCAGAGCCCAGGGCAGCTAACAGCTATCTCAAAAATATGGCCTATGGAACTACCTGCCTCAAGGTACGGTGTTGACCCCTTTGAAGAGGGAGTAGAGAAATTCATGGAGAAGCCTTGAATGGCTAGAGAATAGCTAAATAGGAGCTTGTGGTTCAGAAGAATAGTGTCTCTTGATGCCAGGGTGTTATGTACTGAGTTGAATAGGATCCAAAATGCAGTAGTCCGATTGGTCCTAGAACAATAGGATTCAGAATGCAGCAGTCTGATTGGTCCACAGGAGCCACCCAATCCAGCTCCAGGTGGAAGTGAATCCGCAACCTGATTGGCCTACAGGAGAATCCCGGAATTAGCCAATCACGTGGGGCCCATTGTGTAAATAATGTATATAAAGCAGACATTCTGTGGGAACTTCCATTCCTCCTCACTGCTATGAGCTGAATAAAGAGCATGAAATCCACTCTCGAACTTGTAGATTTCCAGATGCTTGCTAGACTGCAACAACAACCTATATCCTGCTTGTGGAGGCAAACAATTAGAACATCCAGAAACCAATTCAGTCTAAATGCAGGATGGGGAAAAGAGCTCTACTTAAAAGGCTTGCTGAAAGAGAAATGGTTTCAGTAGGCATTGAAAAGACAGCAGAGAAGATGCCTGTCAAGAGGTAGGGACTCCAAGGGACTGGTCCTCCCCATAAGATGGTATCTGCAAGAAGCCCTCGGTGCACAGTGAGTGGTTGGGTAAATAAGGGGTGAGATGATTTTTCAGGAAGTGTGATCTCAAGCTGTATAGGGTTTTATACACCAAAACCAGCACCTTGAACTGAGGCCAATAGTTAATTAGAATAATTAGAATCATAGAAATAAGCACAAATATACATACTTACAAAACAGATGTTAAAGGGTTCCTGTATACAGACAGACAGACAGACAGACCCACACCAGAACTGTAAAGTTGGAAGGGACCCCCAGTGACATCTAGTCCAACCCCTTGCAATGCAGTAAGGTAAAGGTACCCCTGCCCGTACGGGCCAGTCTTGCCAGACTCTAGGGTTGTGCGCTCATCTCACTCTATAGGCTGGGAGCCAGCGCTGTCCGCAGACACTTCCGGGTCACGTGGCCAGCGTGACAAGCTGCATCTGGCGAGCCAGCGCAGCACACGGAACGCCGTTTACCTTCCCGCTGGTAAGCGGTCCCTATTTATCTACTTGCACCTGGGGGTGCTTTCGAACTGCTAGGTTGGCAGGCGCTGGGACCGAACGACGGGAGCTCACCCCGTCGCGGGGATTTGAACCGCCGACCTTCTGATCGGCAAGCCCTAGGCACTGAGGTTTTATCCACAGCACCACCTGCGTCCCGCAATGCAGTAATCACAGCTAAATAAATCACAAATTGTTGCTGAAATATGGAGAAGTGAATTTAAGATTGGAAAAATGAGAGACAGAGACATCTGGAATTGCCAGACCCCTGATTCTGTGACATTTATAAAAATGAGCTTTTGAAACTTCTTGCAACAGACTTTCAGCACTGACAAGTTCACATAGAAGGGTCTCAATCTAAATGTGAGGGTTTCTTTTAAAGCGGCTATTTTTTATGTGCATTCACCTAAAGAGGGACCTTGAGTTCATGTATCAGCTGAAAGAGATTCTGGCAGCAGAAAGGATTGATCGATCATGTCTCTCCTGATTCTTCAGTTTGAATGATGGATTTGTTAATTCTGGGTGCATTGCAATGGATTGGTACATAGATGAATCTTATGGGCAGTGAATAATGGTGTTTCTGATCATTTGTTTGTTAGCGATAAGTGTTTTGTTGATTAAACCAGCTGCAGATTGATGCAATTGCTGCTGAAAGCTGTATCTCCTTTTTTCTGGATTGCTTTGACCTAACCAACTATTGGAGCATTGCCTTAAAATTTACAAAGTTCAGTTTTCAATGCTCAAGTCCCTTATTCAAATGAACCATGCTTTTCAGTGCATGACCTGTGCTTCCTTTAAATCTGACATCCAGGCAGGTGGGTGAAGTTAGCTAAAAAGGCCCCCATGGTCCAAAAGGTGAGGCTTCAGTGAGGAGCTGCAGACAAGTGGTTCCCCACTAAGACTTTATAAAAACGACAACATCCATTCCCCGTATTGAAAATGCTCTTTGTTTCAGTGATTTGTGCTCTCCTTCTTGATTTAAGTGATTGGTGTGCTCCCTTTTGCATTTCAAGGTCCTCAGAGCTCCCAAATCTTCACCAGTGTTTTGGCATCTCATTTGCTTGCAAGAGTTTTGCCTGAGAATGCACTCTGTTTAGCTATGTCTAGGGGCAATTTGTTCTCTCTGTTGTGCTTTTGGGAATGCACTATAAATGTTCAAGCACTGTTAGGTGCTGGGGGGAACTGTGGTAATGACTGAAGCCCCCTGATTTTTCCAGTTCTTTCTACTCAGAAGTAAGTCTTACTGAGTTGAGTAGGAATGATTCCCAGCTACATGCATACAGCATAAGTGGGGGAACGTTTTCAGTTTGTGGCTGACATTCCTCTATGGGCACATTCCAGCAGTGTTGGGGCACGAGGCAGAACAATGGAAGCACCTCTCAGCTTTGCATAAAGGTAAAGGGACCCCTGACCATTAGGTCCAGTCATGGCCGACTCTGGGGTTGCGGCGCTCATCTTGCTTTATTGGCCGAGGGAGCCGGCATACAGCTTCCGGGTCATGTGGCCAGCATGACTAAGCCACTTCTGGAGAATCAGAGCAGCGCACAGAAACACTGTTTACCTTCCCGCAGGAGCGGTACCTATTTATCTACTTGCACTTTGATGTGCTTTCGAACTGCTAGGTTGGCAGGCGCAGGGACCGAGCAACGGGAGCTCACCCCGTCGCGGGGATTCGAACCGCCGACCTTCTGATCGGCAAGTCCTAGGCTCTGTGGTTTAACCCACAGCGCCACCCTCGTCCCTTCAGCTTTGCATATTAGGTGGATAGAGGGCTGTGTCAAAACCTCTGGCTTTTTGCAGCCTAATATTAGGCTGCAAAAAGCCAGAGGTTTTGACACAGCCCTCTATCCACCCAGGCAAGCAAGAGTCATTGCCACAGTTCAAGGAGGCATTCCAAAAGGGCTGAAGGAGGGGCGGAGCTGGGCTTGGAAGGGGCGTGGCCTGGGAGAGTGTGGAGCCGAGGGCCAGAGAGAAAGGACTGCAGGGCCACATTGGATCCTTGGGCTCTGAGCATTCTCACCTGCAGGGTTGCAGCCTATATCTTGAGGGGATCAAACCCTCGACTAGGGCAGAGCAACAGATGAGAAGACCATGTGGGAATTGTGTGCCAGCTGTCGAACTGTGTCATGTCTGCTAAGTCTCATCTGACTTCTGTTTTCCCCCAGAAGCTCTGGCTAAAATGGTCAACCAAATCTGTACTGAGTCCATTAACACCCAAGTTTTTCCTCATGCATTTTTTTTTTTACCCACTATCTACTACCTGCAGTATCACTGTCCCTTATTTCTCACCAACTCTAGCTGGTGCCAAAACTTTCTAGGAACTACTTGAAGGAAGGATACATGGAAAAGACTGGGCCAAAGGTAGGAGGCATGTTTTGTTTTCTGTCTACGCTAAAAGGAAGAATATTCTTATTTTTGCTGTTTAGAATCTTCGGGGTGGGTTTAAGTGTTTTATCAATGTTCTGTCTCACGTTACCTCCCAACTATGATGCTTCTGACTTACTATTTTATATTTATTTATTATTGCAATCACATCCCACTTGACCTCTGAGAAGCTCAAGGGAGCATAGCTCTCCTCCTCTCCATTTTATCCTCACAACAACCCTGTGAGGGACATTAGGCTGAGGGACAGTAACTGTTCCAGGGTCACCCAGGAGCTTTATGGCTGAGGAGTTGAGACTTGGTCTCCCAGGTCCTAGTCGGACACTCGTAACACTGCACTGCGTATCTTGTGCATCATTGCTCTGTGCTCAAGCCCTATATATAGCCATGTTTTCCACATTGCACCGTCTACTACGCACTATGTTGTAAACTGGAAATAGACGGCTTAAAAATCCGCATCGTGTTTGCATTTTATGGCTGGAAGCCACGGCATCACATCAGATCTAAAATGAAGCGGCCGTCACATCCAAAGATAAATAAATCTTTGGGGTATTTCTCCATGAGCTAGAAAGCTGACATATACTACTATACTTTGTAGTACAAGCAAATTCCGGAGGCCATGATGTGAAACCCCAAAATGGCTACGATATTTTTACACTAGCTAGACAGCTGAAACCTTGTAATAGTTCGCCCCATAATAGCAGGGCAAAGCAGCAGCTGTTTGGGGCTGACTGACTCAAGTAGCTCTGGATGGGGTCAGTCATAAACAGTGCCTTAAATTGGCCTAGATTTGGGGTGTGTTTAGGGGCCTGAAGCACCAAACCCAAAAAAAGCTTTGCACCCCAAATTCTGCTTAAAGAAAAGCTGAATTATGCAACACAGCCACCATTGGTCAAATTGAGCTGTTTTGCATACAATCTTTTATTTTTGCATTATTTATTACATTTATATAACATATTTTGTCCTCCAAGGCATTCAAAGTGGCATCCATTGCTTCCTGCAAAGAATTATGGGCGCTGTATAACAGACTTTGTGCTGGGAAGGCAAATCACTATGCCGCCTGCACTTGCATCATAAACCTAGCTGTCTAGGCCCCTAATGATCAGATGGTCCACTATCGGGAGTATCTCCATCCCTTACGGGAGTATCCTTGGCATGACAGAACAACTCCTCGTTCCCCAGGGAAATGGGGCCCTTTCTAAGGGATAATTTCCCTCAGAGTGATGCCATCTTTCCTGGAGACCCTCCTTCTCCATGACAGCAGGGAGCTGTCACCATGGAGTGGGACACAGATATCATGTCCCTAAAGGCTTTGTCCACCAATGTCTCAGCCTGTTTCATCTTCTCCAGGTCAGCCATCTTGGCCTCAAGGAAACTAACTCATTCCCTGGGGCGTAGGAGCTCATTGCACCAGCCACACACCCATGACGTCTGCCTGACTGGCAGATACATGTGACACTCTGTGCAACACACAAGACAGCCCTGCATATCTGTGTTTATAGTTTATTTGAAAGCTTGGGATTTGTTCAGTCACTAAGGTGAGGGGCAAAGCAGTCTTCCTTAGTCTCCATGCCCTGTTGTCCAACTCCCTCAACTCACATTGGACCATGGCATTGTGTCACTGGAGCCAAGAGGCCTCACACAAACCCTCTCAACTGACATCTTAACATTATGAAAGGCCCAGAAGCTCAAAGGTTTTGATCAGGCTGTATTTGGGTTAATTTTTGTTAATTTTCAAACTTGTATATTCTGCATAGCTAGGGAGTGCCCTGAATAAGTAAGAAATCACTATCTTATTTTTGAGAGGCGCCATTTTCCTCTTCCAAACTGGTGGGTCCTTAACTCTCCAAGTTTGGATCCCAAGCTGGGATAAAGAGTCTGAGCTTCAGAAAGGTGCACTTATCATGTGTATACCTTGAACCTGGCGATTATCTCCAGACGCCACATCCTAGGCAGTTTCTTAGGTCATCTGTTCCTAAATCTAGCCTCAAAGGCAAGCACACCAGTCTTGCTCACTATTCACACTTCACCATCTCTATCCTAATTAAGAAGACGTGCAGAGAGATTAATTATGTTCTTGTTGCCGTGAGCCAAAAGCATTTTAATCAAGCTGTCTCTGTGGCTAACCAATTCATTAGCTGCAAATTAAATAAATCTAGGCTTTTCACCATACTTTAATTGACACTGTCCTTTGTAGGGGAGAAGAAAGTTGTTCAAGCATTGGTAGCATTGTTGGAAACGATTTAATTGTCATATCTACATTTTGGCATTGCATCTCAACATGCTCTATTCACACCCGAAGAAATAAATTAATGGCCCGTAGCTGCCCTCCTAAGCAAACTGATTGGAAATAAGTCCCACCGAACTCCATGTAATACAAATGTTTCCCCCCACTGTTTATTTCCTCTTTCCCACTCTTTAGCAAACTGAAGGCTTCAAGAAGCGGTGGTTCACCATGGATGACAGAAGACTAATGTATTTCAAAGATCCCCTGGTAAGGCCCATGTTTGCTAATGATCTCAGGCTGCTCCAGGGACGGGCAACCGCAGAACTTCATGGCAGGATTTCAAAACATTCCACTTTCACAAAGGATTTTTATATTTGCTTTTAATGACGATTCTATGCATGTTTGTTTTCAAACAGATTTGTTTTCAATGGTGGCCGTTTTATATATATTTGTATATTTTTTGATCAAGTGGCTTATAAATGTTCCAAATGAGTGGGGGGGGGGAGGATTAATTAGGGCCAGCAAAAACTAGAGATAAGGGTGGATTCTGTTCATTTTACATTTTTAAGTCAATCAACCCAATTTGCACCTCCTTAGTTAATACACAGATCAGAACAGGAGTATCCTTTGAATTTCACTGTTCTCTGAATTTTGTGATGCAGTTTGTTTGTTTGTTCATTCATTCATTCATTCATTCATTTTTGTCCCACTGGTCCCAGAAATAGGATTGGACAGACTTATGAATGAACATGTGCAAAACTGTCATGGAATGGAATGAAACTAAATTGATCTATCCAGTTTTGGGGAACTGCAAGTGGGGGGAAATTGTGGTTTGCTCATGTCCCGCTTATGGGCTTCCTATGGGCATCTGGTTGTCCACTGTGAGAACAGAACAAATCTATTCTGCCTTGGTGAAACCACACCTGGAGTCCTGTGTCCAGTTCTGAGCACCACAATTTAAGAAGGATATTGGCAAGCTGAAACGTGTGCAGAGGAGGGGGGACTGAAGGACCTGGGCCAAAGGCCAAGACGATCAAGGGCCTGGAAACCAAGCCTTTTGAGGAATGGTTGAGGGATTTGGGTGTGATAAGCCCGGTAAAGAGGAGACTGAGAGGAGATAGGATAGCCATCTTCAAATATCTCAAGGGCTGTCACGTGGAAGATGGAGAAAGCTTGCTTTCTGCTGCTCCACATGGTAGGACCTGAATCAATGGATTCAAATGACAAGAAAGATTATTCCAACTCAACATTCAAAAGAACTTCCTGATAGAATCATAGAATTGGAAGGGACCCTGAGGATCATCTAGTCCAACCCCCTGCAATGCAGCTGTCCCATATGGGGATCAAACCTGCGACCTTGGCATTATCAGCACCATACTCTAACCTACTGAGCGAGGTGATGGGAAGAGCTCTTTGATAGTCTCAGGTTGTGGACTCTCCTTCCTTGGAGGTTTTTAAGCAGAGTTTGGATGACCACCTGTCAGGTTTTCTTTAGCTGCGATTCCTGCATTGCATGAGGTTGGGCTAGATGACCCTTGGGATCCCTTCTAACTCCACAGTTCCATAATTCTAAGATGATGGACAAGACGGGCCACTGGCCTGATCCAGTAGGGGTCCTCTTATGCTCTTGCCCTTTCACAGAAAAGCTAGGACACAATTTTATTAGCCTCAAGTTGGAGATGCGCAGACTGATTGAGATGAATGGGGGAGAAAAAGAAAACTGAGAACAGATGGGCAGTGGAATAAATTACTGTCTGAAGCTGCAAGATCTCCCTGCAGTTTTTGTGTGGAGTTGTTTCTGTCAAGGATGCTGGGGATCAGTTGGGATGCTGGAAAAAATGGGAGAGACTTCCTGTTCATTTTGAAATGACTTCCTTGAAAGGTTGGGGTTTTGTTTTTTTGTATACAGCTTGGAAGCCTCTGTTGAGAAAGGATGGTAGAATTATAGTTTCCAGTTGCCTGAAATAAACCTTAACCTTAACCCTTAACCCTTACCCCCACCCCCCAAAAACCAACTTGCTGCAGAAATCTTTGAAGCCAAGAAGGCAGGGACATTACATCAGCTGATCTGCAATAATTCTGTTTGTTATCTCATGCACTGCCTTCATCATAGGAGATATATAGCAGCAGTACTTTGTCATAAGCCCCGAAGCCATTTTGAACAGGGACAGCAGTGTCAGGCCTTTGGAATCTAGGGGACATGGATGAATTTTTGGAAGAAAAAATGCCGGTGCCTCCTTGATCTTCTGAGATCCTATGCTATGTCGCCCGCACAGGATGCCTTCGCCAGGGGGGAAGTCTTTATTGGAAGCAAAGAAAACAGCTACAAGGTCTTGGAAGGGCTCCCGCCATCCATACAGGGAAACCACTGGCAACATGGAATCACCATCGTGACTCCAGACAGGAAGTTCCTTTTTGCCTGCGAGACGGAAAGTGACCAGCTGGAGTGGATTGCAGCTTTCCAGAAAGTGATCAGTAGGCCAATGCTGCCACAGGAATATGCAGGTGAGGTGAGGGGTGGGACGTGACTGGCAATGATGGCGGGTCATCATGGCTCGGTGGCACAGCTTGTGTTTTGAAGATTCGGTTCCCAGCACCCGCTGCTGAAAGGAAGACCTAAGCCCTGTAAGGGAGGGAAAAAATGGATTTCCTCATTCGCCATTTAGAAGGCAAGAAGGTGGAGAGACGGAGGAAGCTTTCTTAGGCCACATTCACACCGTTTAAAGCACTATCATACCACAGGCATGGCTCACCCTAAAGATTTATGGGAGCTGTAGTTTGTTAAGGGTCCTGAGAGTTGTTAGGAGGCCCCTATGACACTCCTGGGGCCACAATTCCCAGAATTCCCTAGGAAAAGGGACTGACTGTTAAACCACTCTGGGAATTGAAGCTCTGGGAGTGGAGAACTGGTCTCTTAAACAACTCTTAGCACCCTTAGCAAACTACAATTACCAGGATCTTTGGGGGGAACTCATGACTGTTTCAAGTGGCATGGTCCTGCCTTAAATGTGCAGCAGAAATGGGATTTTCGAATGTATGCCCAGGAATTAAATCAATTGACTGACTTTTCATCAGTCAAGCTAGTAATTAATTGATTCACTCTGCATAGGGAATAAAACAAAGAAGTATACAGTACTTCACCGCTTCCACGCATGCGCGTGATGTCATTTTGACCATCTGCGCATGCGCGAGCAGCAAAACCCAGAAGTAACACGTTCTGTTACTTCTGGGTCGCCACAGAGCACAATCTGAAAGCACTCAGTCTGAAGCAACTTCAACCCGAGGTATGACTGTATATATATATGATGTTCCCTCCAAAACTATTATGTACCTGCCATCTGTGGTTTATATTAGTAGTTTTGTAATCAATCAAAAGAATTTAAAGCAATCAACTAACTGGCTGAACTTTAAGACACTGGGTTGCATCCTGTTTTGTACACAGAGCAGACCTACTGGAATTAAGACACAACTAATTTGGGTTCATTAAGCCCAATAGGTCTACTGTGAGGAGAACTTACATTGGATGCAACCTGGTGGTTGTATTTGCACTTAATGGTCAGGCGTGGTTTAGCCACTAACCACTTAAGATTGCAGCTGTCCTTTACATGTCAGTGTTTTAATGCTGTTGTTTCCCCCCTCTTCACAGTGGAAGCCCATTTCAAGCATAAACCATAGTAGTATCATGCTGGACAGAACCAAGGAAGGAGAATCTGTTTACAACCCAATAACATTGTTTGTTCCTTGCAATGTGAGCAACGACAACATATTCAGCGAATCACGTCGGACTGGCAAGGTGGGAGGTGCTATAACAGGGGCCTCTGGGCCAGCGACAACAGTGTTGTGGGGCCAAAGCAGACACTTTTTTTTAATACATATGAAAAGTTGCATTTCCTAAGCTGGAGGTGATGATGCGTTTCTTAACATCTCAGGCTGTCTGAAGCACTTCCCTTGGGGACATTGTCCTTGAACATGTAACATTTGGCAAGAGGCTCACCGCAGGAGATTTGGGAAAATACCCACAGTCCACTCCCTCCTTAAGCAGCAATGTTGCCCAAACACTTTCTTAAAGGGTCTAAACATCTCCAGCGACCAAGGATGTATTTTTCAAAGGATGGCAGCCGTTTGCTTGACATATACTGAGAAAACACCCAGGAAAGGGTGTCATTCGTTATGCTTAAACCCACTAGGAAGAATCATCACGAAGCCCAAAGCATTGTGCACAATGCTGACATTTCAGCAAAAGACAACCGTTGGCTGGTCACTGCATCCTGCGAAGCATCACTTCATACAACTGTTTGACGAAACATTTATGCACATTGGTCTGTGGTTCGCCTATCGCCTTGTGATGCTACAGGTCTAAGCAGCAGGTCCACCTCTGCTGGACGAGATGGCTTTGGTCATGGCATGTGGCAGTGGTGGCACATGAGGGGGAAGGCAGAGGAAGTGGTGCTCCCCCACCAGCGTGCTTGTCATGAGAGGGTGAAGCGCTGGCAGTGAGGTCACCACCAATCTGAAGCTCTTTTAATAGTGAGCACACCACCACTCAGATGCCACTGCCTCTGTCCCTCCTCACTCTCTGAGCAACCACTGGTGTTTAGGCATTGGGACCTGTTCAGAGAGCATTCGAATAGAAGATGGTTATTCCAAGCCATGCAGCCTGGTGTGGTTCTGGGCTGAGGCAGGCAACTTGGTGGCCGAGTTAAAAAGTCCCTTCCCTAATTTCACCCCCCACCCAATATGCAAAGAGGGGGCAGAGTTTACCTGTCGTGGCAATTGTGCTTGCAGCTCCAAGTGTGTGTCTTTTTCTTTGCTCTTTTTGACCTACTGGGCTTCAGCGGGATGACCAGAAATCTGGTCCCCGTTCTGATCATGATTCCATTTGTTGACATGATCTTGTGATGAAGCCATTTTGGAGTGAGGGCGATGGCTCCTGACCTCACTCTTGATGGACTCCCGGGAGTGCAACTGATAATGCTGGCACCATCACGAGAAAAGTGGTGGAAGCCGTGGAAAAGGTAGAGAAAGCCTTTCATATATGAAACTTTTCACACACTCCTCAGCTCCAACAAAACTGGTCCACCAGAGAGGCTCTTTAGAATCTGTTTTGCTACCTCTCTGAGGTTATTGATGTAGGCCAAAAAATGTGGCTACGTATATTTAATTTTTACTTGGGAAGCCACAAATTGAGCAGGCCCAGGCTGAAGCGTGGTAATCAGATCTACCTTTCCTTTCTGAGCCCAGAGAGTGTTGTGACTTTCTTCCAATTTTCATTAACAAAGGGAGCCATTTGTTGTAAAAATTAACAGGAAAACTTCTTCCACATAAGCTCATTGTTAACATCATGGGATTCTCAGCTGCACTCTTGCTACCGAGCTGAAATATATCCAGTCCTTTGGAAGTGTGTCCGCATACACACTTTATTCCCAAAAATGGTTGAATGGCTTTGTGTGACTGGTGTGGTTTTGAGATAAAAATTAGTATGTGGGAAACTGGGCACAAATTGGCAAGCTAAGCACTTTTAAGGCTGCAATCCTGTGTGCTGCTTGGGAATGGGAGTATCTCAGTGGGCAAAACACCTGTTGTGCATGCAGAAGGTCTCAGGTTCAATCCCCACATCTCCAGTTAGGGCTGGGAAAGACTCTTACCTGAAACTCTGGAGAGCCATTGCTGGTCAGTGAAGCCAGTACTGAGTGACGTACCTTTGGTCTGACTTGGTATAAGCCAGCTTCCTATCAGTGCAGTGGGATTTTCTGGGATTGGCCTGCATCACCAGTTGGTTTCAACGAGGGTTAAGCACATGCTTAAATCTCTCCCACTGGATTCCATAGGTCTTGAAACTGGCTGGGCCGTACCTATGCATTGGTATGGCCAGGTGGATATTGCACTTGTCCCCTTCATGGAAGAGAATGGGGAAACCTTGTGTGCATGAGTGTGCGCATGGGGCTCTCTGGACAAGGGTGACTTTCAGCGTTCTTTCTGTGCTGCTAAATTGTAACTTGAGAAGTGACCTTAACAAGAAAAAAGCACACTGCTCTGAGAAAACGGTGGGGGAATCGAGCCCCGAAACTGCCTGCAGGGTAGGGAATCTGCCTGTGATGTTAATAACAGATGGACACTTTGACGAAACAAAGGCTCTTCATATGGCCAATCTGAGACCATTCCAGGCTAAGCAAAAGCCCTTGCAGAAAGTTTCATGTCACACCATAATCCTGCAACCTTGGCATTATCAGGAGGTGGACTCAAGTCCCTGAAACTCATGCCACAATAAGATGTGGCACAAAACTAATATCTTTGCTGATTTTGCTGCAACTGACTTAACTACTCCTTCCCCTGTAAATCGATCTGGCTCTAATTATGTGCAGCTTGTCACATAACCAGAGTCCTCTGGTGGGGATGTCTGTCTGTGTAGCCCTAACCCCCCACTCAACCCTCCCCAACACAAGTTCAATAGGCCCAGCTGATCATTGCAATATGGATGAATGAATTCAGAATGAACACCACATGAGCTTCCAGAGACAGACTTCCCTTGCTGGATCAGGGTGAAAGTGTGTGACTTGCTCAAGAGTGCATCTCTGCAATCTTATCCCGGGCCAGCCCTACTATTTGACAAAGTGGGCAGCAAAAGCTGGGAGGACACAGCTGGGCAGCTCTCAAGCAGCCTTCCTTGCACCCCACAAACTAGCCTGCTGCCTTCAGGTATGACGGAGGAAGCTCTCTTTGCTGCTGGTGTTAATTCAATATTCACTTGCCAATCAGTTCAGTTTCTGTATGTGAATAGCGGGGCGGGAACATACCACTGCATCCTTTGTCTCGGGCAGCAAAACGTCTTGGTCCAGCACCGATCTACCCATCCCTGCACTGAAGCTTGTCCCAGTCTTGTACTGGGTTTGTATCCTTTTCACACTGATGAGCAGAATGGAGTTGGTCCTCAGGGCATTACTTGTTTTGGGCCCAGACTCTGCAATGCCACTGCCTCATTCAGGGAAAGCCAGAAAAATCCCACAGGGTGTCCATTGAAAGGAGTGGCATGTGGGCAAGAGAAATGGACAGAACATCCCTGCTGGTTTCCACCCAGGGTTGACTTAACAGCAGCTTGCTGGCAGCTGGGTGGGAGGTATGGAAGTGAAATGGTTCTGTACCCAAGAGATTCCTATAGAAGACTGAAAGGGCCATTTCCCAGGCTCAGCATGCAGCTTCTTTGGGTAGCTGCTGGTGGTCCCACTGTCCCAACCAAAAGCATTGCTGGTGCCTGTTCTGGCTACCACCCGCTGCCTTCGGGGAACAAAAAAAAGCAGCTGGGGTTGGGAACTGCTGTGTTCATTTTGCACAATGTTCTGCAGTGATGATACATCAGGGCCATTGTGGGAAACTGCAACAGCGGCATCGAGACCTTGGCGTCTTCTGCTGCTGCCTCTATCAGGTGCACACTTGCAAACGCCCACTGACACAGAAAGGGGGCGCTCTGGAGGGCTTTTTGCTAAGCCTACCCCCCTCTAACCCAAAGCGGGCCCTATAAGCCTCCCCCCTCAACAAAACAACCCAGTTTACACAACAGTGGTAATATTTATTGTTCCAAAAAAAACCCCAAACAAACCACTATGCATTGTACAGGTGGAATGCATCGGAAACATGTCAGGAAGCAAAGTCCATATAGATTTGGTGAAAGACCCATTAGCTGCAACAGTTGACCTGCAGAGGTTGTTGGACTATGGCTCCCATCATGCCTTATCATTCGCCAGGGTGGCTAGGACTGATGGGAGGAAGAGTCCAACAATATCTGGAGGCACTGTGCTGGCTATTCCTGGCCGAGGGCATGAGATCGTAGGTCTTTCTTGCTTCCTTTTTACCCCTGCTCTGGTTCGCCAGAAGCGGCTTGGTCATGCTGGCCACATGACCCAGAAGCTGTCTGTGGACAAACACCGGCTCCCTTGGCCAGTAAAGCAAGATGAGCGTCGCAACCCCAGAGTCGTTCGCGACTGGACTTAATTGCCTGGGGTCCCTTTACCTTCACCTTTAAGTGGCTGTTGCAGAAGTTCATAGATTTTGCTGCTGCCAGAGAACCACCCCCAACTAACAAACCTTCGCTGGGACTCCTGAAGTTAGCAAACAAGTTACAATATGGTAAATATTTCTGCCTTACGCTATTATAAGCCACACCCCCCCTCTTATGGTTCTAGCTGTGTTTACCTTTCTATTATAGTAATACTGACAGATTTAGCCAGCCTTCATGCTTTGCCAACATCTGCTTGCTCTACCACTTGGTTGGCGCTTCATCTCCCCCCCTCCAACACTGCTGAATTATATTAATTCTCGCTTCCCCACAGGCTCAACAATAATCTCCACCAATTTCTCAAATTATGTAAGAGAGAGCACACCCACAGCAGTATCAGTGCCACACACAATACAGCCTTGGTTTCCCTCTGAAATGATTGCTCAACTTCAGTAAAAGGGAGAATGGGTGAAGCTGGTATGTTTCAAGTCTCAGAACAGAATGCATTTCTTTCTTAAGTCAGTGTTTGTAAGATAAATGCCCTCTTATCCATTGCATACATGTGTTAAGTCGCTGGTTATAAAAAATTTTGGTACTAAATATCATCCATGCCAATAAATTATTATTCTGTCTGATCAATGGAGACAAATGTCTGGTTAAATTGGTGGAGGAAATAAATTGGTGACGCAAGCAACATGATAGAGTTTTCAAAATATCTATCCAGTATCAGCAGCAGTTTTAAAAGTGAAGACGGCATTATTGCATCTCAGTAAGTTTCACTTATAGCACACAAGAGCAATAAATACTTGCCCACAAAGGAGCCCAACTCATGCAGAGACGTGACGGGAAACCTCATCTGAGCAGGTTATTCTGCACCCAGAGAGACTGGATGATCCAGTCATGCCTGATACAGAGACATGTGACAGCAGAATCGCCTGCCTTGCAGCAGAGGTTGATGGGAAGACTGCAAATCCAGAGCAGTATATCACGCAGAGGTACACCAGGCAGCCTCCTCAAAAGTAGGCAGCCTCCCTGAAATAGGATGATCCAGTGATGTGAGGGGGAGAGATGCAGCAGAGTAACTTTGGCCCATCTCCTCCCCCATGGAGGCTGATTAAAAGGCAGTGGAGCCATAGCCACAGAGGTCTATACCAGGCAGGCTCTATAGTTAAGCTGTTTGGTGCTTAACTATTCTTCATAGAACACTAACCCTCCAGAAGCTGGAAATTCCCAGTGCAGAGGATCAGTATGTCGAGGCGAAGGGCTCTCTGAAGAGACAATGCAGGCATGCCGTTAGCTATACAAAACAAGTTGCACCGGGTTTTCCACCTTTGCCAGGTGACGCTTTCATACCTTTGAGAGGTGCTCCTGCAATAACAGCTGCCTCCAAACCAGCCAGGAGGGGCTATACACCTGTGGGAGCAGGCTCCCCTGCTTCTTATAAGGTACAGTTGGTAGTAATATAAGAAGGAGCTTTCTTCTAGGGTAGCACCTCATACATGGAACTCACTGCCCCAAGATCTTAAATTAGCCCCCCCTTTACTTATGTGCTATCAGTGGCTGAAGAGTTTTTCCAGCAAATCATTGAGATACTGGTGCAGTTTAACAGTGCTATCCTTCTTGGTGTATATTCAGCCAACTACCGTGGTACCTCGGGTTACAGACGCTTCAGGTTACAGACTCCAATAACCCAGAAATAGTACCTCGGGTTAAGAACTTTGCTTCAGGATGGCGGCAGCAGTGGGAGGCCCCATTAGCTAAAGTGGTACCTCAGGTTAAGAACAGTTCCAGGTTAAGAACGGACCTCCAGAACGAATTAAGTTCTTAACCCGAGGTACCACTGTATTCACTTTCAGAGGGACTCACTTCTAAGTGCGAATAGGACTGGTCTTAACTATTCCATGTTTGTTCTGCCTCTGGGGGTTCCTTTAGTTGCCTTTAATGCTGGTTCTGTGCTTGTTTTCTTCTCCTTTTAATATTACATGCAAATTGCCTTGCAGTACTGTATTGTGAAGGGTATATGCGAAGGGTTGAGCTTTGGAAGGCAGGATACAATTACCGAGATAGATAAATAAATAAGCATCTACAGCCGAATTTGGAGCTTCGTGTGCTGGAATACACTGGACAGACAAAAGGAAGTACTTATTCGCACAGCACATAGTTAAGACTACGGAATTCGCTCCCATAAAATGCAGCGGTGGCCACCAAATTGGATGCCTTTAAAACAGGCATGGCCAAACTTGGCCCTTCAGCTGTTTTGGGACAATTCCCATCATCCCTGACCACTGGTCCTGTTAGCTAGGGATGATGGGAGCTGTAGTCTCAAAACAGCTGGAGGGCCAGGTTTGGCCATGCCTGCTTTAAAAGAAGATGAGACAAATTTATGGAGAGGACTAACTAGGCACAATGGATATGATCTTCCTGTGTAGGAGGAGGCTTCTGAATATCAGTTCCTGGAAGCCACAGGTGGAGAGAGTGCTGTCATGCTCAGGCCCTGCTTACGGACTTCCCACAGGCATCTGGTTGGCCACTGTGAGAACAGGATGCTGGACCAGATGGGCCACTGGCTTGACCCAGCAGGGCTCTTAGGTTCCAAATGGGTGTTACATTTGCAGTTCCCCTTCATGATCCAAGAGCTGAGATTACATGTATGCAGAGTAGACAGAAAAGGACAGTGCAGAGCAACGTCTACTGCTAGTCATGAGCGTATGGCTCATATCGGTTTCACCACAATCTGTATAGCTAAAGAAGGAGCTTTCCCTAGTGCCCAGGAGCAACCCCTTCTCAATGTACTCCTGCAGTACTTTGCATCAAGGTCAGCTGTTCTCATACTCTTTGCAGTTTCATAACATTCAGCTTGCTTCACAAGGGGCCTCGCTACCCAGGAAGCATTTCCCAACTTGCACGGGGCGTGTTATTTCTGCAAATGCCTTTAAAGGCCGACACCTATTTCACAACTGAATTTCAGAGAAAAAAGGCCTTTTGAGCTTAACAGAGGAAAGATTGGCAAGAACGTGGCACAGATGCCAACTGTTCCAGGATTGCTCAAAACACCAGGTTTGGGTGCTCAGTCCATTATTTGGAACCTGTAAATAGGAGGTCAGTTCTGGGCATCGCACATGAAGGTGGATGTTAAAGTGGAGAAGGGTTCAGAGAAAAGCTGTGCTGATGAAAGGTCCTGAATGCAAACCCTATGAGAGAGGCTGAAGGAAGTAGGTATTTTTAGCCAAGCAAAAAAGAGGATTACAGACAAGAGATGTTGACAGTTTTGAAGTATTTAGCAGTATCTCAAGAGAGAGGGGACAACCGTTTATCCTACTTGCCAAGGCTGGGAGAAAAAAGGCCTGGTTTAAGATACTGGGATGTGTATTTTGGCTAAACAGCAGGAAGTACATGCTGACTGCAAGGAGCCTAACCAGAGGAGGCTGTGAAAATCTGGAGCTGTCAAGCAAAAGATGCTTGATTAAGCACCTGACAAGGATGCTCTTGGTGCTCTGCCTGAGGGATGGGGAGGTGGACTAGGATAGATGCTGCACAGAGCCCAGTTTTATTCTGTGAGACTAAAGCAAGCTAGTGAAGCGCAGGAGCACAAAAACCCAAGGTGTGGAACAGAAAAGCCCTGGGTTCAATCTTCTATTATGAGCTCACTAGAAACAAAGGATCTTGAAGACCTAATAATGGCATAAGCTTTCTACATCAGATATATGAAGAACTCTCAGCTGTCATAGTCACACAAAATAATAATAATAATAATAATAATAATAATAATAATAATAATAATGATGATGATGTTGCATTATAACAGGGGCTACCACCCCTGCTCATTCTGCTTGCCAACCACATACCCATCCATCCACACACTGGTGCAGAGAGAGTAAATTGCAAACTGTGAGGGTCAGATGGCAATGAGATGCAAAACATAGTCTATAACATGACAATTAAAGCTTAAAACAAGCACTGTGATTATAGAGAAGGGCAGCAACTGGAGATTACACTATGAACCTATAATTGGTAGGCAAGCTGTTCTTTTAATATCTGTAATAGAGGGATAAGGTCTGCCTTAAAAGGTTAGTTGGGAGGATGTGATGGGTTAGAGGAGCCTGTCTGATTAGCCAGAGAGATCTGGCATACTTGCTTTCTTATTCAGAAGTCCATGAACACTCCAACACAGCATTTTGCTAGGATGACCACACAAAACAGACGCGAAACCCTTGCAGATAGCAAAACTCTCGGGAATGCATGGGAGATTTTAGGCTTACTATGAATTATGGAGTATACAAGAAGTGAGAAGAAGGAAATGAGGGGCAGGTGGGGTTTGTCAACTTGGGAAGGTAACCCAACTACGGAAAGGAAGACACTGATCCTAACCTTGGCTGCCTTGCAGCTACACTCATTCATGAGAAAGGCTTTGGGAGTAAACCCTGCTTTGCAGGACATCTTCGCGAGAAGAAAAGGCTAAGCTGAGGCGTAAACCTACACAAATCCGCAGTGGAGTCCGTAAGGTTGTTGGATGGCGTCTTATACTCCTCCTTCTGGCAACTCCTGAAGCCAAGCTGGTGCCAAGCATCTTACTCTTGCTTTCCTTTGGGCCACATCAACACAGCCGAGGGAGGTCTTGTCATCTGGGCAGCCCAGGACCTCCATACACATTGCCAAGGCTTGCATCCTGGGGAGGCCACTATGCAGTTTGACTTCACCTCCAGAAGTGTACTCCATTGTCTCCCAAGACAGACAGATGCCAACAAGAAGAACCACCAAGGAAGGTGACTTATCTTGCCAAGTCATTTTGTCCATTTTTACTTAGACTAGTGCTGCCTGCTACTGGCCGGCAGCAACTCTCTAGGGTCTTTCTTCTCACCAGCTACTTGATTCTTTTTGAACTGCAGATGCCAAGGACTGTGCCTGCCACTTCCTGCATGCAGGACAGTGGTTCTGCTATGGCGTTGTGATTTCCTACCCCACCCAGTGTTAGAAATTCAGATATATAAGCTAGGTGCCAAATGGCTTTGTAAACCAGGGTTATAGTCTGGCCTAGTTGCCATTTTTGGGCCAGATGGCTCAAAAACACATTTTTCAATATGACTTTTTGGTTCCTGGAATTTGTTCTGATTGCGCAGATAAACTGTAACAGATAAGAGTTCTACAAGATGTGTTGCTAGTATGTTAAAACAGTCCAGATCCAAGGATACCCAGACATGCGCCTTCAGATGGTGGAGATGTCAGGCGCCATCCTGGCAACCAGGCATCTTCACTTGGTCGCAAGGGACTGGCAGCCAGGTGCAAAATGGGTGTGGCGAATTTCAAACACTGACCATCACCTGAAACCAGCTGGGGTCTTGCACAGGGCTTCTCTCATCTCCCTCACTTCCTTGGGCAAGCAATTCTGAATTCTTGGAAACTGCAGTTGCCGTGAATTAAATCATGGCAGTAATGCTTATTATTATCACAGGAACCACTTGGTACAAGCTTTTGGTCTGCACATGGGCGCATACAATCATACCTGTCCCAGCTGATTTGGAAAGAACCTTGCATGCAGTTCGACCAAACAATATGGTGGGCGTAGGGATGAAGAGGGAGAATTGTTTCCTAACACTCCACACGATGCGTTTGCTGCTGTTAAAAGCAATTCAACATTGGGGAGGGGTGTTGGACTCAGAGATAAGAGCCCCTTTTGTTTCTGAAAACAGCAAGAAGCCAAGAATGAAGGCTCTGGTGCCACCTAGTGATTCAAAATAAAATACAAAAGCGTCCCCATGTGACAGGTTTTCAAATTAGGGATTTAGATTTAGCTTGGCTGTTGGTGTCTCTCTCCATGTGGGTTTTTCTTTTAAGGAAAAAAACCAGCAACAACCCACACAAGCTGCTAAATGTCAGCAAGACATTGGGAGGAGGAAAATGAATTTTAATCAGTGTAAGAACCTTGAAATAGGCTACCGATTGCAATTTAGGCAAAGCATGTACAAAAATCATGAGCGCCATTCATCAAAATGCTTTGTTTCACAGCATGAACCTGCTCATTCTCAGCAGTGGGTTGTACAGTACAGGTGCATATTCCAAGTTACCTTTGAGCAGATTCTCAAATCCTTAAACACTTTTGCTAAAACTGTGCTTTGGGAAAGCTTGAAGCTTCTCACTGATATTAGTGGTGGCAGATGAAACATGTTGCCCTCCCTAATAATCTTCCCTTACAATGTGCAACTGTATTACTACTACTACTACTACTACTACTACTACACCTAGATTTTTTAAAACAATTATAAAGGTCCCACCCTTCAGATTACAATCTAAGAGACATGACACATAAGGAAAAAAGGGATGAGAAGGGAAGAGGAAAACACGCCAATGAAAGAACCAAAAACTTTCCCATTACCTTAATGAACAGTTAAAACAGCCACTAAGCCTAAGGACATAGTCTAAGGAGGGCCTGTTACCTTACCTCTCTGAAGGTCAACCATAGCTAAAGAACTTGGTTTGTGTTCAGGCTTGAATAGGGCCAACAATGGTCTTCAGGTGGCCTGACCAGTGCTCTGTATGAACAGAGGGTGTGCCATAAAATGTGTCTCCAAACGGCAGACTTTGTGAGGGTTCCACAGAAGAAGAGGCAAGAAAAAGGGTTCTCTAGAAAGCATAAAAACCTTCATGACGCCACTTTCCCCAGCTGCAAAATACTTCCCCCCACCCCCACCCCGCTTTACAATTAATGCTGTCAAAGGAAGAGATTCTAAGCCAGAGGAGGCAGCTTGTCACATAGAATCTGCAGCATGGTTTTGCTATATAGAAGTAGCAACATACGGCATTGTGTGCCAACTACAAAAGGCAGCCTCTCCCAAGATGGTGTGCTCCAAAGGTTGTTAGACCAGAATTCCTCCCATCAGCGGAAGCCAGCATGGCCAATGGGAGTTGTTGTCCCACCCACATCAGCTGGAAGGCACCAGGCTGGGGAGGTCTGGTTCAAGGGTTCATTTAGTAAAGGTAAAGGGATCCCTGACCATTAGGTCCAGTCGTGACCAACTCTGGGGTTGCGGTGCTCATCTCGCTTTATTGGCCGAGGGAGCCGGTGTACAGCTTCCAGGTCATGTGGCCAGCATGACTAAGCCGCTTCTGGCGAACCAGAGCAGCGCACGGTTTACCTTCCCGCCGGAGCAGTACCTATTTATCTACTTGCACTTTGACGTGCTTTCAAACTGCTAGGTTAGCAGGAATAGGGACCGAGCAACGGGAGCTCACCCCGTCATGGGGATTCGAACCGCCGACCTTCTGATTGGCAAGTCCTAGGCTCTGTGATTTAAGCCACAGCACCACCCGCGTCCCTTAAGGGTTCATTTAGACAACTCTTAATTTTAGGCGTTGTCAGAGCTGCCCGAGATCCCAGCTCACAAAGGACCAACGCCGCTTCGTTGTTAAGTACGAAAGTCTTTATTGAAGTTCAGTTTCACTTCCACAGCCGCAGCGTGCAGCTCTACGTCTCAAACTCTAGACCGCTGAAGCTCCGTCTGAATGTCCTCCCCCCAGACACCAGTTTAAGACTCTAGCCTTGCTCCACCTCTTCCTCTGCTCTTTCCTCCTCTGGTTCCGCCTGTCCGTCGGGGTCTCGCCCTTTCTAGACTCTTCTGACGCTGATTCCCCTGAGTCTTCCCCCTCCCTCCGGCGGGCTTTAGGAGCTGGTTCCCAATCCGCGTCTCCTGCTGTCCCTCGCGCCTGTACATTTGAACTTGGCACGCGCGCCCAGCCGGCAACTTTCCTCCTGACCATTTCACTGCTGCTGTCACTGCTTCCCCCTTCGGGGAGGCTAGCTGCAACTGACCTCCCCTCCGTTCCCCCACTCTCCGATGGAGGCGTGGTCAGCCCTGACTCATCTTCTCTCCCCGCTGGAGGAGAAGCTGGTCCTGACACATGTGACTCTTCCCCCCCACTACGCTCTGGTGGGGAAACTGGTCCTGATCCCCCGCTGCTGCTTTGGGGGTCCCCGCTGGCTCCTTGTTTCTGGTGCGTCCCCCCTGGGACCCCCCTTGCCCTGACCATCGGCGCCCCCTTCTGGGAATCTTCTGATTCACTGGAGAAGCTCATGGAATCTCTCGGGTCACTGTCATACTCCCCTATGCTGCCCTCGGATTCTTCCCCTTCGCTCTCCATTTCCTCTCTCCCCTGTGCTCCTGCTCCCGAGCCCGACAGGCGTGATTCCGCTTTTCTACATGGAACAGTATCAAAGCTGCCTGCCTGAGAATTCATATTATGTGCTGCCTGAGCAGGCAATCTTCCTCAATACACCTTGTTTCCAATGAAAGCTATTTGCAGATGGGTAATAGATGCTGCCAACTTTCCACATCTCACTAGTTCTTACCTAGAGCAGGCTCACAACAACAGCAGCAACAAATATAGTATTCTGGGAATTCGCCTCCAGGAACTGGAAAAGCACTTTGCAATGAACAAGAGCCAATTTTTGTGGAAAGAAGGGATGTAAAGTATGAAAACTGATTTTGTTTTATAACACCATGAAACAAAGGGTGTGTGGCATACCAAAAAGGATTACAAAAGATATTAAACCTGCAAGAAAGATGGAAGATGCAGATGCAGAAAGGCATGAAAAGCAAACACCCTCTAGATGGACTGAATGAAAGGACCTGAAAGTATCTGACTACCCAGGATTGGAGCAGCTGCATTTCTCAAGCCAGAAGAACCAGTTTGCCTACTGCAGAAACTGCAAACCCTGCAAAATCATTGCTCAAAGCTCTCATCAGAGACCTATAAAACAGCTGATCCACAACCATGTTCAAAAGCCAAGAGCAGTAGAGATCCCAGTATAAAGTATTTATTTAATACTCAACAATTAACACAAATTCATCCTTTTATTTTTATTTTTACAGTAAATAAAAACGTATTATTCCCCCTCATGCATGATCACTGTATTAATCTAAGCCTTTTTAAAATTTTAAATGTGAAAAAATAAAGTGTTTCCCCCATTTCATCTTTTAATCATACCGCTAACATCTGGTGTTGTGCATTAATGGAGACAAGATGTAGAATTATATTAAGCCTAACGTGGTTTGCAGTTACTTGTAATTTTGTTCTTTTCTTTTTTTACATAAAGTGTTAAAATGAATCAATAAATCATCCCATAAAAATAAATATTGAACAAGAAAGAACCAAGAGGTCTGCAGCTTCCCCTTCTCCAAGGATCACCCTGTTTCAAATATTTGCATGCTCTGTTTCGTCTGCCAAAATGCAGTGTTTTGGCTGGGTTGTAGCAAGATCACTGAATGGGTGCAAGGGGGGGGGGAATGCTGTCTCTCGGGGAATGAAAAGTATTTCAGCCACAGTACATATACATACAGTGTTAACTGGACTCAGAGAGGGTCTACTTTGATTAAGCCTTCGGTATTCAAGTGATCCACTCGCATTAAATCACATATATTAAGAGTGGAGCAAGACCTTAAAGATGATTTGGTCAGTTCACAGCCCACACGCTATATTCAAAATCATCCTGGGTTTTCTACAGTGGAAATTAATTTGGTATTTCTGCTTGGGGTTTTGATTTCTTTGGCTCATCTTCAAACGCTTTTGGCACCGGGTCTACTGATCATCCGCTACAGCAATTACAACTCTGCATTTTACGGGGTCCCTTGGTGACAGTTAAGCGCTTAATTTATTAGTTTACTGAAACAAAAGTGTAGTTTTTTAAAAAATGTAAAGCAACAAATGTGTGTTTCAGCTTTATTTAGTGTGACTGTGAAAAGAGGGAATACTGCTCATGGAATCACAGAGAAGGCTACATCTCAGTCCATCACCAGCCAGCGTTATCAGAGGTCCACTAATGATCACACCAAATCAGCTCTCTTGGCTACCCCATTGCATTTTTACATAAATAATATAGACCAAAACATTATGAACATCTCAGCAACCTTCTTTTAAACAGAACAGAGGAGCCCTTTGACCTGTTGAGAAACGACTGCAGGACTCGTTCTCAAAGTGTCTTTTCTTTCTTTTATCCCCCAGTGAGCACATGGTCAGATTCCAAGCTGCTCTGGAAGGTCTCAATCCAGTTCAATGGGGCTGCTGTCTTCCTGTCCATCTTCCGTGTCATCCTCCTCCCCAGCTACCATCAGGCTGTTTAAAAGATTGCCTAGGATGGAAGTACAGGACAAGGGGAAAGTATCAAGAAGTGGCCATTTTTGAGTGCCCAGTAGAAGGGCAAGTTCCCACATTCTGTTTGAGAGATATGCTGAAATGACAGCTGTCACTGGGTTGTCTGCCAGGGTTGAGTAACCTGGTGATGAGACACTAGTGTTGTATCAAACATGCAGCAGGGAACATTGGATTAGCTGACAGGTAGCTTTCTAGATTGAGGGACACAGTGCTATTTTTCTGCCAAAATGCAGACTGTAAGTAGGAAAACTGGTGTCAGTACACGTAAGCCCTAAGCCCTGTAAGCTACTGTACTTCAAATGACAATGAGTGACGAGCATCCAGCAGTCTCTTTTCATTTAGATTAGCTTGTTTATCTATGGTGTTAAACTCACCTAATAGTCCTCCATAGGATGATGTTTGTTTGGGTGGAACACCAAAGAAGAGCTGTCCTATTCTGTCTAGATACTAAAAAAGCACAAGAAAGAGGGGATGTTATATTAATAATAATTTATTATTTATATCCCGCCCACCTGGCTGGGTTTCCCCAGCCACTCTGGGAAGCTCCCAACACAATATTAAAAATGTGATAAAACATCAAACATTAAATACTTCCCTAAATAGGGCTGCCTTCAGATGTCTTCTAAAAGTCAGATAGTTGTTTATTTCCTTGACATCTGATGGGAGGGCGTTCCACAGGGCGGGTGCCACTACCAAGAGGGCCCTCTGCCTGGTTCCCTGTAACCTCACTTCTTGCAGGGAGGGAACCACCAGAAGGCCCTCAGAGCTGGATCTCAGTGTCCGGGCTGAACGATGGGGGTGGAGACACTCCTTCAGGTATATTGGGCTGAGGCCATTTAGGGCTTTAAAGGTCGGTGCTGACCTTTAATTGTGCTAACACTTTGAATTGTGCTCAGAAATGTATTGGGAGCCAATGTAGGTCTTTCAGGACCGGTGTTATATGGTCCCAGCAGCCACTTCCAGTCAGCAGTCTAGCTGCTGCATTCTGGATTAGTAGTAGTTGTTATTGTAGCTATTGCTGTCTCAATTCAGACACCACACAAAACCATGGTTTGCATTAGCTGTAGATTAGAATCCAAACCATAGCTCAACCCTCGAAATGTACTACATATTAACCACTGTGGAAAGCTATTCTCATTTCCCCACCACTCAGATCCATTAAGTCCATTCCTTAGTCTATGACAATTCCCTAATGGAGAATTAATGGCCATAACTATGGTGTATCAGTTTTGACACCCTGCCAAACTATTAATAAAGATCCTTAACCATGGGTTGATGTCCGACTGAACCACAATAATTCCTTCACAGGGAAAACAAATTAATTTCTAGCAACAGAATTACACCTGGTTTGCCTCCCCCGACCCCATTCCCTCCAGTCTCTCTCTCACAGATTGTATTACTACTTTTTGGGTGTAGCATTGCAGGTGTGAGGCTTAACTGCCAATGGCAAATATATGCAGCGCAGCCATAAACTTGCCAAATGACTTCAAGGCACACTGCTGTTCTCTCAGCTTCAGCACCTCTATTTTCAATCTGGGGGGTAGTAATATCAGCAGAGGCAGATTTAGGGGAGCACAACTGATTCACCCGCAATGGGCACCACAACAATGACTTAGAACAGAAAGCAAGAGGTGGAGGAAACTGAGCTTTGGTATCACACAGGGTGCCACTGAAATTTGAAAGCCCAAAGTCTGCCACTGATATCAGCCTACTTTACAGTATTAGTGATATGTGAGGTGCTTTGAACACTTGAAAGTCCCATGTAAGTATCACCCCCCTCCTGAATTAGTCTCTACACACACAGTGCTTTGTAACCCTGATTTAGAGGACACTGAAAGCAAGGTTGATCTGCATGCTATCCTTTAAGGTAGCCTCTCTAAATAGCAATCATCACCATCATAAAAACCACCTGTGGCCCTGCAGATGTTACCTACTGGCCATGCTGGCTGGGACTAATGGGTTTACAGTGGTACCTCAGGTTACAGAGACTTCAGGTTACAGACTCCGCTAACTCAGAAATAGTACCTCGGGTTAAGAACTTTACTTCAGGATGAGAACAGAAATCGCACGGTGGTGCCGCAGCGGCAGCAGAAGGCCCATTAGCTAAAGTGGTACCTCGGGTTAAGAACAGTTTCAGGTTAAGAACAGACCTCCAGAACAAATTAAGTTCTTAACCCAAGGTACCACTGTATTTAGAACAACTACTTATATACTGCCTATAACAATCCATCTTAAGGCAGTGTACATGCTAACCAACAGCATCTGGGAATCCAAGGCTGGGCAAGGATGCGTTGAGCACTGCGCTCAGCAAATATGGAGAATAGGGCATTTTCAGCGGTGGGGCCTAGGCCCTGAATCTGTTTCCCTTGGGAGAACTGTTTAGCACCTTGCCTTGAAGCCGTCAAAAAGATGATGATTTATAAAATTTGTATACCACCCATCATCTGTAAATCTCAGGGTGGTTCGTGAGATTGATAACATGGTTTTATTTCGAAGTGCTTTTATGCTGTCTGATTCCTAGAGTTTATGATGCAGCTGGTTTTTTTTATAAACTAAGGTAAGTTGTTTCTGAATCCAATTTAATTGCACTGTTGCTGCTTTATTGTGTTGTGAAGTGCTCTGGGGGGGCACATATGAGACTGAAAAGCACAGAAGCAAAATGAAAGTTTATAAAGGTGACCGTAAAGGAATTAAATTCCACCAATTTAAAAGTTAACTTACTTCATTATACATAGGATCCCTCTTCAATGAAGGTTGATACTGTTCACACAATACTGTAAATACTGTTAGTTTTCCTCTAAAAAAGAAGCAACAGAGAATGTAAAACCAGGCACAAGGGCAAAAAAAGACAGCATTGTGCTTTGCGGCTAAAACAAAACCATACCCATCAACTGCCAGCAGCAGAAACCAAATGAAATTGAGCAATGGCTGTACAAAGGGAGGTCCTCTTTCTATGGAAGGATGCTTCTGTGTATAGGTCGTAAAAACCACTAATGCACTGCTTTTGTTCTTCAAGCACAGGAATCTGAAAAAAAGGAAACAGAATTTTTGAAGTTATGAATAACGTCAAAAGGTTTAGAGAGGAGCTATGTACAATATCAGTGCCAGGACAAGAAGAGCTCAATGAGCTTAACACTCTTTATTGTTTCGTGCTTAGAGCATACCTGAAAATTTGCATATTAAGCAGGTCACCTTCACAGTAACCTCTGGCGTCACCGCTATTAATGTATTAGAGAAGGGAAATTAAGGTCGAGAGCGGAGTCTTGCATTGGTGGTAGAATGCTGTCGCTTGGAGGACAAGACTGGGTGCTTGTGGTTTAAAGTCCACCTCAGCTACATTCTCACTATTCTCTCATCTCAAGAGATACAGAGGGTAATAAAACTGACCTACCTCATGGGTTTGCCCATGAGCACAGGGTTCACAGTCCTGCTCTGTCCCTGCTGGGGAATGTGTTGGTTAAGCAGCAGCAAGCAGGATCGAACCTTGCACATCTGTGGGCGTCACCCAGTGATGTCAGCTGATGGGACAAGTGGGTGTGTTTCTGGGGAAATGGCTTTGTGGGCCAATTTGGACCCCTTGGCGGGCCAAGATTAGTCTGTGTCACAGAGCTTGTACACCTTTCTGTTCCTTTATTTATTTAATGGCTCACATTTGTATCCTGCCCTTCATCTAAAGATCACAGGGCGGTTCACAACATAAAAAGACAAAATGAGAACACCATATACAAAACAAAAGAAAACCAACAACAAACCAATAACCCCTCCTTCCCTTATGGCTAAGAAAAGTTATCTCAAAAACCACACAAGCGTGTAAACAAATTAAGATCAAAACACATACTGTAACACTGCCTGAGCGACAAACATGTCCACTTCGCTGCGATAACCCCTGGATGAGGAATATTCTACCAACATGTTTGCACATCCTTCACCATCTGTGGAGTGCAAGAAGTGATACCGAGATTCACAATAGTTTTGCTCTGGAAAAGAAGTTGAAAAAGAAAATCAGTTTGCGCTCTCTCTCTCCGTGTGTGTGTGTGTATGTGTGTGTGTGTGTGAGATATATGTATATAACTGTCTCAGTTTATATTGGCAAGATGGAAGCCGTTTTACTTTTCGAGAATACTGCAAGATTTGAACAAGCTAATAAAGAAAGTACATTATAGCATGCAACATGAAGGTTGGAATCCCAAGATATGAGTGAGGTTTATTATTTTTTAATTCAATATTGTGATGCAAAATATTCTATATTTTTAAAATGTTGCAAGACATTGATAAGACAATAATGCAGTGGTAAGTTACTTCCTTGCACATTCAGAACAATAATAAAATAAAAGGTATCTTGAGAAATAGATGCAGATTTCAGCTGTTTTTGTTGTTGATGACATTGCCCTGATGGTCTTGGACCCAGAGACAAACCTGTTGGAGGTCATCAGGGAAACTGAAGCATTTGTTAAAATAGCCAGACTGACCATCAATAAAACTAATTCAGAGCTGCTATGTTTGAACGTCCCCTCAGAATTGCAAATAAGGTTACAAATCAAAACAGGCTTTAAACTTTGCCCACATCATATTAAATACCTGGAAATTAATATCACAAAATCCTATAGTACAGAGCCAACTTTCTGTCAATGGTGAAGAGTATAAAAAAGGGGGGTCCCCCTTAAAACGTGGTCCAAGACATTCATGTTGTGGATGGGGAGGGTAGCATCAGCCAAGATTATGATATTGCCAACGATTTTATTTCTGTTCCAAACTTTGCCCATATGTACTTATACTCTTAAGAAATGGCAAAAAATGATTGTGAACTTTGCATACAACAGCAAAAGACCCAGATTGTGCTTAACGGCGTTGTTTAAAAAATCTCAGAGGGAAGGGGCAGGGGCCTACCAAATCTGCAAAGATACCACGATGCTGCCCACATACAAAATGCCTTTGGCATGATGCACAACATAAAAGGAAAGGCATGGGTGCAAATGGAATTCGATAAAGCTATGCAACACAGAATCCCAAGCATACATTTTAAAATCCATAATAAAATTATTCCAGAAATGAATAATTGCAAAACCCATTTGCAAAAGCAGGAAATCTGTCAGTCTTGGGTCTCCAAATTAGCCCCACCTATATCATCACTAATCCCATCCACATTGCACTTTTACTCACCTGAAGGAAACCTATTTGATGTAAAATGGAAAGAAAAGGGCTTATACAGACCAGGTAACCTCTACGAAAATGATAACATTCTTGGAGCAGAATAAATTATGGAAAGTTTGGGTGAGGTCAACAAATTTATTTCAAATCCAGAAGTTAATTCCCAAGCACCATTGAGACTTTTGGAAAAAATAGTTTTAAATGTGGCTGAGCATTCTAAAAAAACATTATATACTCAATGATCTTGCTGTTGGGCAATGTTCAGCCACCAAACAACTTTGGGAAACAGACTTAGGCACTGAAATTGAAGAAGCTGACTAGAACAACCAATGGGCAAAAAGCCCTTTAAAATCGGTATCAACATGTGTAAGAGAAAACTCCTTTAAGTTCATTGACAAGTGGCATATGACTCTCTTAAGACATACATCTTCACCTACATGCTGGGCAACTGGTAGAACATTCCACATTCCATGTGGAGGACATATGAACTAGTACAACCATTCTTGGAATCAGTATTTGCTGAAATAAGTAACAATCAGAAAGTATTGGGTAATGAAAGTTTGGGTCAATTAACAATGCTTAAGGAAGGGCAACTTGCTTCATTATATAACGAACTTACTACTTTTCTTCTGGTGGCGGCACAATTACTAATTGTGCAGAATTAGAAAGGACTTGAATATCTGCGTATCACACAATGGAGATAGGGCATACATTTTATTCGGATAAAAACTTAAGAAGAAGGTATATGCCTTGAACAATATGTATGATGTGGATTATTTTATTGAAGTTTGGCAATCCTTCATAAAATACTCCGACCACGCATGTGGATTTATGGCAAAATCTTATACATTAATCTTCTGTTCCAGGGGAGGAGGGTAAAAATGGGGAAAACATCTTGTTCTGCCTATACATTGTTGAAAACTAGTAAAATTTTATTTATTTAAGAAAGTTTATTCCTTGCAGATCATAACAGGCTGGTGAAAGCAGACACTTTAAAATTATTAGCAACCACCATCAAAATAAGGACCACAAGAATGCCCTAGTTTTTAGAATTGTATGATTTTAAAATTCTAATTGATTTTGGTGGTTTTATCTGCTTAGCATCATTCTTGTGTTCATATTTTGTATACAAATTGCAATGGCTGGTGCTTTTATTTGGTCTGATAATTTTCCCTGCTTAGTTTTTTGCATTTTATACTCTGACTGCAAAGGCCAGTGACTGGTGAAAATAAAATACCTATCTCTCAATTATAAGTTAATAATTAGTTCGCTATTTTAGATTTCCTAAAATTAATAGATGAATAAATCATTTTAAAATAATTCTTCTGAATTTTCCAGGTATCATTAAGAAGGAAATTAAAAAACCTAAAAAAAGGAAAGTGATTAATTAGATTGTTCCTAGCTAAGTATGTTTTTAATCGAGCATGCCTAATGGTCTTTGTTAATGAATTAACAAATGCCACTCTCTTGTCATTCTCATGTCTTCCCTTTCTTTTTCTTATGAAATCAATAAATTTAACCATATAGGCTACATCCCAGATTCTTAAAAGGCATTTTTCAAAGGATGTTGGGTTGACCTTTCTCGAGTTGACAATTTGGCCACCGTCAGTAAATGTATTAACTATTATGTCTTTCAGGTAGCCTAGATGAATGATTAAGAGATCAACAGACGTCTCTTAACTGGTGTTATTTTCCATTTTGCTTATTATCAGAACCAAATTTCTAATTTGAGGGCAAGCCCAAAATATAGTTTAAAAATGGGCATGATACCAGTTACATCTCCAACATTTATCTGTTGTGTTTTTGTATATTCTGCTTAGTTTTCATGAAGTTAAATATCTTCTGAAGAATAATTTATAAAGAAAAAAAAAGATTCAAACGGAGTGTGAAATGTGGATTTTATTTCCATTTCCATGCTGTATGTGGAATATTGTCATTAACCTCACCTTCCCATCTACCTAGGAAGGGATGACTAATAGTATCTAAATTTGCTGAGATTTTACATAGCTGACCTATAGTGTCTTTGATAGTTAGTTAGTTAGTGCAGTCACTCAATGAGTTATGCTTAGCACTTATGGAGGTCACTACCTAACTTATTTGTAGAGACTAAAAATAATGGGAGGCGAGAGTTGCCAGTATCAGCAACTCTGTGTTAATACATTTTTCAACATATTTGCAATCTCAAATTAGACCATAGTCCTCTAATACTTTAAAATTCCCTAATACTTGTTTATCTGTCAGTTTCTCATTACAATAAACTGCAGTGTAAGGTGATGAGCCAGGTATTGATCTATTTTTATAAGTATAGGAAATTTTAACTAGAGTGCTAAAGCACGGATTAGATTGGATTTGAGCCAGATCTTCTCTAGTACATGTAGAAAGGTGTTGAATAGGTGTGGAAAATCTTTGTGCCGCCAGCCTGGTAGCTTTATCTAAAGTAAACTATGAGGTTAAGTGATGCCACACAGCTCTGTAATCTTTCACAAAACACAGTAAGGTGCTACCCTATTTTCATTTAATTGGCATAATGTTCTACTTTGTTTTTAAAGTTTCTAGTCCATATGAATGCACAGAAAGCCTGAGAGTCATTTCGGAGGGTTATCAGAGGTCAGAAATATGCAAGATCCCTTATCCGCCCTCCCTCTACATGCTCCACTCTACCCACCTGCCCCCTTCTCCCCACTTGCTTCATATTTCTAACAGGTCAAACAGTGGCTGATAAAATTTTGTTAGCGACAAACTATGAACCGAGTAAAAAAGAATTATGAATTTCCTTGAAACGCAGCATGAATTTGTGTGGAGGGTGGAGACAGCAGCATAGAATATGAACAAACTTTGGTGAAGGGCTGCAGCTCAACGAAAGGACATCTGCTTTGTATGCAGAAGGTCCCAGGATCCATCCCTGGCAGTTTAAGGGAGGACTGGGAATATCCCCTGCCTGAAATCCAGGACAACTGCTGCTAGTCAGTGTAGACAATACTGAGCTAGCTGGACCAATGGCCTGACTCAGTATATAAGGCAGCCTCCTACGTTCCTAAAGCTGAATATTCTTTAAAAAAGAATATATGCTGTATTTTATAACATATGTACTACAATGTAGTAAGATACTGAAATACATTCATGTTAAAATAAGTCTATTGAGCAGGTGTCAATACTGTATGGATATGAGGGATCAGAGGCCTAAAAAAATCTAGAGACATGCTGCCAAGTTTCTAATTTATCTCTGTTGTGTTCATCCCAGATTTAAAAATAAAGCAGACACTGAACACACACTAATCCAAGTTGCCATAATCTCAAGCAATCGGGCCAGACCAGGTTTAGTATTTTACAAGCCAAGATCTTTCTCTCCGGTCTGATAGGCTTCAAGGCTGAGCAGAGTAAAACAAGACATTTAAAAGATGCAAGCTATGCTCTCGAGAGAGAGCTATTTTAAGTATTCCCACCAGTTTGCATGTGCCGGTTGGGACATATAGACCCACCCTCAATTCGATAGCCCAGATCACTCTGGAGATCCCTCTCAGTTTCAGAAGTGATTGGAAGTGCAGTATGGGAGCTGCTCTTCAAAGTCCCCTTTAGGGCATAGAACTCTTTTTAGATCTAGGCCACAGTGGCCTGGTACACCAGTCACAGTAAATCACAGTTCATGAACTTGCCTTTCCTGTTTGTCTCATTAGAGCACAGCAGAAGCAAACCACAATCCCTGGTCTGACATTATGTCCAAACCAGGTACTGTGGTCTGTTTCGCCCACTACAGATTGTGGTGCGTTGGGAGCAAAACAAATGATTACCCTGAACTTGTATGTAAAGCTAAGCCGTGGATCATGGTTTGTTTCTTCCTGGCATGAGCAGGGAGGAATAAATTGACTGGGTTCAGCATATTCATGGTAGAACATTACATGCAAACAAAGCCAGTATCTGGATCTTTTGAAGAGCAAGCAGCCAACCAACTTAATGGCCACTTACATTAATTGTTCCTACCTTTCCACAGCGTGATGGCTAGCAACTGGTGTAATTTTGGATGCCCAAGTTTTCCTGATCCGCCACTAGACCATTTCAGCGCCCTGGAAACAAAGGCCACTCTTTCAGGTGAATTTGGATCCATCAGGCTGAACACTTTGGCCAGGTTCTCTAGAAGGAACCACAACAAGCAACACTTAGCTGAACATTCTTTTAACGACAACTGCATCCTTTTTGTTTAAACACAAAGGTCTTGTAAAATTGCCAGAATATAAGCAGTTAAAACGTCTTTAAAGCGTGAGTTTCTTTAGATAGAAATCAGCAAGGAACACCTAATTGACCTCTCCGCTGCAGTGCAAGGAGCCACACCCTTTCCTAATACGTGATGGCATGTCAGGGGGCAAGTTCCCTTGTTGAATGGCTTAACACAGATGTTCTGAATCTACCATAATTTCAGGCAGGTGAAGAAAAGTCTATCTTCCATCAGAGGATGCTGTCAAGGACCAAAGCCTGAAGATGGAGTTGGGTTGCAGGACACCAGGTAAGTTGCCAGGTTGGCAAGCTACAAAACTCTTTCTCTCCCGGCCTTCATTCTGTCCACAAACCCCTGGATCAGTGGTCAACGTGGAAAAGACTCTCCAAAGGATTTCCAGACGGGCAGCTTGTGTGAAGAGCTATATCAACTGCATGCTTACCGAATCAGGCAGTCTGATAAGTAAAGGGCAAAAAGGTCGACCCGCAAGCAGTGAGCGCATCGCCAAGCAGACTGGAGAAGTGGCTGTCCATCAAAACGGCAGAGAGGTCAATTATTGTGCAGACATTACAGGTTGTGCCTGTGTTGGGGAGAGGATAGTGCCAAAGATCACGCTCCACCTACAAACAACTCTAGTTTACTCAGAACCATGGTCAGTTCATTATAATAGTTTATTTTTCAGTAACTTGGCATCAGTCGACGATAGGTCTAGCAGAGGCTTCTAGCCATGATAGCTCACGTTTGGTGTTCAGAAGCAGCATCTCTCAGGTAAGTGAGGCAAAATAACAAAAAGCGAAGGATAGCTATCACCTTCACACACAGTTTGTAAGTTGTCAGAGCCACCTGGCTGGCCACTGATGGAAATAGTGATGGACTAGATCAGAACTGTTCTGGTCCAGGAAGACAATTCTTAAGTTCTCCCAACTCAGGGTGACAGAGGACCAAAACAAAAAAAAAGGGAATCAAAGCACTTGACGCTACTGCTTACACCTCAGAACTCTAGGTGCCCAACTATGAAACAAAAACTGAAGAAGCTCTTACCTAATAGCTCATCTGTAACTTTTGCATCCGATTTCTCTAGCGTCTCTAGAACTAGCATGGACAAATCAGCAGCGCTGTTTTGCTAGAAGATACAGAAGAAACAATACTGAATAGATTGAAGTAAACCATCAACATTAAGAGGGCAGGGTGGGGGGTGTATATGTCACAAATTATATATAAACCCCCCCCCACTTGGATTGTGTCATTAATGTTGCTTGGACTAATTTCCCCGAGATTTCTGAACAGTTTTATTCAAACCAGCACAAATATGCTGGTGAAGGCTGCTATTTTTATATTCTATTTGTAGAGAGCTTTTGCAATAGTCTAAGAATCAATTATTTAGGGTGTGCTTATGTCTTACATAGGCTGCTGCTACCACTCATTCAACAATGCAACCATGAAGCCAGGCAGCTCCCCATTTTTCTAAACTTAAAAGGTTTCTCTCTAAGGCAGTAGGAGAAGTGGAAGAGCTGAGGCTGTGCACACTGTTGCATCAGACACTCTCTTCCAGCCTTCAAAGATTGGGGGGGGGGGGAGGGAGAAAGGAAAGAGGGGCAATCTGAGCAGTTGTTTCAGAGTTGCCCTGTGCTATATATTAAAATACTTATTGTTTGGGCAATAATGATCCTCTCTCTTTCCTAACTTCAAAGGGCCGCTAAGAGAGAGACATAAGCACAGCAGATGCATTTGCCACCTCAGTGCTTTCCCAGAGTAACTGCTCATGCACCAGGTAAGCGCATAAGTAGCAGATTGTTAGGCTGCTTTAAAACTGCTGCAGTTGGCCACAACCCAGCATTTATCAGGGCATTCCCACCGCTATCTTTCAGTGTTCAATATTTATTACATTTACACCATTTTGAATGGGTCTTACTTGATTGTGACTGAAGAACAAGAGGGCCCCGGAATACATGAGTTCTCTAGCTTCCACATGTTTGCCTTGTGACATGTACCTGCACATGGAGAGAGAGAAAAAGAGTGAAAGGTATTCAGAATACAGCAGAAAGAGGCAAGCTAGCATATGTTTGAAAATGCTTTGTACTGAATGGATTTTTATCTTTTAAATCATGAGATGCAGCAGACTGCAGGAACAAACAAAAACTCATGGAAGGTGTTCACGAGAAATGTATTTTGAATTGCCCCTCAATCTTAGGGGGCCAATTTACACAGGTACCCACCTAATGAGAGAATGTATGCATATGAGCATTCCTTGTTCTCAAAGAAGAAAGCAAACTCCCACCCCACTCAACCCTCCAAAAAACCAGACTGCTGCACACAGTGTTCTTGGCATCCCATTGCGCATCCATATATTCCTAGCGAGGAGAGATGCTCCTCCTGCCCACCAACCGAGAAGACAAGAAAACCGACAGAGAGAAGACTGCAAAAATCGAAACAAAAAGCCAAACAACACCTAGTATGTAAATGAAGATTCACCACATGAATAAGACAGCATTATTTAAGAACTATTTTCCCACTGAGCTGCCACCCAGCTGTCTTTGGCAGCAGCACCAAGCCTTAAAAAGAAATATCTCATTTATTTTCTCTCCACAGTGCAGAAAGCCCCCTCCAGCCATGGCTTGTCAGTATTAGCCTCCGAGGAAATAGAACCTGCTCTCTTCTTCTGCAGGTCAATGTCTGCAGGAGGATGGAGGCGGCTATCTCTAATCCTGACCGAGTGGCCCCCACAATCCCCTGTTGCCTTTTCCTTGCACTTTCAAAACCCACCACACCCTGCCACTGGTTCCAGCTTTCCTGAATTTGCCAAGCCCCTGCTGATTTCTAGACACCAGTGTTATGTGCACTGCATTTACAATGAAGGGGTCCTTCAGGCTGCTGCTTTCCCATCTAAAATCCCCAAGCAGGGTGTGGCATATGGCAAAGCAGCAGTTAACAGCAGCTGAAATAGACAGCCTCAGTAAATTTGGACAGGCAGTAAAAGTGTGACCAGATGGCAACGTGGGTTTGATACTTGCATGCCAAACCAGAATTTCAGGAAGATGGCATAGCAGGCAACCTCAAAATGCAGACACTTTTTTTGGGGGGGGGCACATGTTCACTGTGTAGTAGCCCTTGTCATATGGGCTGCATGACCAAACAGATCCTATGCTCACTAACACCGGCATCATGGATGGGATGGAAATAGCAAATGATTAGCACCACACAGAGCAGCTGAAGCATGCAGACTGCAGGTGTTTACAGTGCCCACATCTGTCTATCTTCGAAATTGCTGCACCCTAGGAAAGCTTCAGTACCAATGCTCCCGCCCTCAAAGATCAAAATCATATACCATATTAGCTCAAGCTATTCCATACATTCTAGGAAGTACCTTATTTCAGAACCTTTTCATTCAGTGTAGAGATTCACCCCAACTCCTTATAGCCTGCAAAATCGTTACCTAATGCCTACAGAAAGACAGTTTCCTTCCAAAAGCCACCATCTTCTTCCAGCACACAATTCTGCTTTGCTGATTATATGAGATTCCCCATTTCAAAGAGCTTCTCAACTGCCCCCATTCAAAGTGATTTTGCCCCTTTCTACATACTAGGATAAGGCAGAGATACAGAAAAGGGGTTTTTGCTCATAGGAACTTTAGGATTCATGGTCACTTTTTCAAAGTATCTGTGAGAAACCAAACAAGCATAGCTCTATATGAAACAACTGCTTCTAAGCACAAGAACATAATGAAGCTACCATAGAAAAGGGCAGTTTCCCAGATGAAGCACATAGTTTGCTAGGGGGCAGACAAAAATTATGGGTATTTTCAGTGCAAAAAAAGTGAATTTTGGCAACCCCAAACATTCTCCAAAATATCCTAGGGTTGTGTTTGTGTTATGCACTTTTTCTCACTGCCGCTCTCTGCAATTGCTCAGCCACACTGTTGTTTTTTAAAGCCATTTTAAAACCACATTATTCCTGCTGATCTCTGAACTAGCCAATTAAGGAACATGCAATCAGAATTATAACACCAGGGCACCATATAGCCAATCCTGACATCAAAAAGACAAAACAGAGAGGGTGATATTTACTCTGTTTTGCAGCCCCTGATTTATTGCCAAGATTGGGGATGCAATTCACAAGGGCTAAATTGATTTGCAGTTCTACTCTAGTTTTGGTTCAGTCCGAATCAGATACAGTTCTCCTGAGTGCATCAAATTTTCTCTTTCTTTTTTTCTTTTGCAAAAACATAGGATTCTAAATGGTACAGCTATATGTGAAAATAGGCCAGGAAATGGGCAATACTTAATGAAATCACAAAACCAGAAAAAGGCTCCTTGATTCCTTCCATAATTATCCGACAGTATTATGCAAAAATGGAAACAGATTTGTTTAATATGCTTACCTTGCAGAGGTCACCAAATCCCATTTTTCTTGGCACCGAATTTGTGCAGCGCCCAGTATCACAGCTCTGATCATGGCTTAATCATAACCTTGACTGTTTTACTAAGAGTCCAGACAATTATTTTCCACTGCTCTGGAATATCGGCATAACTAAGAACATCAAGCTGATGTTATGCTCCAATTAATAGCTCCCAGACTTTTTGTTTCATCAGTTATGCTTACAGAAATGACACAACATAAAACAAATGGATGAACTATAGACGGAAAAGCCTACATCTCTCAGGTTTTCTGGAATTATAAATAATATAGCAGAACTGTAATTAACTTTGCAACCATGCAGTTTGGAGAAGATACCACCCACAAGTTTGCTATGCAGCACCTGAAAGCACCCCAGACCACAGTGGTACAAAGAGAGCAGGTACCACATCAACATATTTCCACACTTGTCACAATGAGATCTACTTTCTATCATTTTATCGTCGGCACAAACTCAAGGACATCCTTGAAACCTAACGTTCAGATGTTTATAATCTAACAAATCCAACAATTTAGGTAAATATGCAGTGATAGGGGTGAGGAGGTACAGAAAACAAAACAAAAAACAAGATTAATTTCAAACTCTTAACAGTTCATAGATGATTATATGACGTCCTTACAATATGTACAATTGCCATTTCCTCTGCAGTAGTTTTCACTAGGGTTTTCATTAGAATTCTATGATTCTATGATTCTACAATATGTACAATTGCCATTTCCTCTGCAGTAGTTTTCACTAGGGTTTGGGCAACTTAAAAAGATACCCTTACACAACATCTGGGACATGAGCTTCTTTTGTGATCTTTCAAGCACTCTTGAGCCTCCCCCCCCCCAACACTGCTGGCTTTCAACAGAATTCAAACTGTGAACTCAATGCCATCTAAAGCATCTAAAACCTGCCACTTCAGGCCACTTTACAAAGGACATCTGAGAGGTTTCTTGTACTGCTTGTCTATAAATGGAATTTAAAAGTGAACTAAGTACTTTTAACAAGCTCGTTCAGTTGCCTTGATCCAAATAAAAAGACTTGTGTGCCAAATAAATTTTTGTGTGTGTATCTCAATCTTGATCAGAAAATGGAAGGCTATGCCTAGCATCAGTTGTCTATGCTCTGGCTAGAAGACAGTTAGGCTACCTCTGAATACAGTTTGGAAACTACAGGTAATGCAGAATTCAGCAGTCAGATTGCCGTCTGAGACCAGAAGGTCTGAGATTACATAGAAATTGGCCCAAATGCAGTAGCTACCAATTAATTTCCATGCTCAATTCAAACTGCCGAGGACCCCAATACCAGAAAGACCACCTTTCCCCACATGAACCAACACTGACCCCTATAGCCTTCATCAGAGAAAACCTTTACTCAGGCCTTTAGTTGTTAAGCTAGCCTCTAGTGTGGTGTCATCTTGTGCATGTGGGGAGGAATAGGACTTGTCCTCATTCTAATGTGGGGTGAACATTTTAGGAATGTTGTATTGTACATTGGTTTCAATAATCTTGGCTTTTAATTGACTGTATTTAACTCTTTTATTTTATCTCATTAAATCACTTTGATACTTTTTCCCCCTATAAAGCAGCTAACAAACAATTTTAAATGTTATTGCAACTTGTTTGCTGAAAATCTCTTTACACCCAGGCTTCAGTTTTCATTTTTTTATAAAAATCATGTTATATATCCCCATATTTCCACAAGCTGCTCTCAGTGACAAATGATATATCAACCTTTAAAGGAATCCAACCTCATTTTATTTTCCATTTCAAATGAGAGGTTCAGTTGACTTAATGTACTGCAGCATGGATCTATGTTTCAGAAATGACTTGATCAAGTGTCCCAATTTCTCAGATCTGCAAAAAGCTTTGTATTTGCAGGGTAAGAGAAATGGGCCTGAGGAAGAAAAAGACAAAAGCTGAGACATGCAATTATCAACCCTAACCTGAGAGAAGTAAAAGCTTGCACCATAATAAAATAAAAAGGTAAAGGACCCCTGACAGTTAAGTCCAGCCGCGGACAACTCTGGGGTTGCGGCGCTCATCTCGCTTTACTGGCCGAGGGAGCCGACGTTTGTCCACAGACAGTTTTTCCGGGTCATGTGGCCAGCACGACCAAGCTGCTTCTGGCGAAACCAGAGCAGCGCACAGAAACACAGTTTACCTTCCCACTGGAGCGGTACTTATTTATCTACTTGCACTATGACGTGCTTTCGAACTGCTAGGTTGGCAAGAGCTGGGACCGAGCAATGGGAGCTCACCCTGTCACAGGGATTTGAACCACCTACCTTCCAATCGGCAAGCCCTAGGCTCAGTGGTTTAGACCACAGCGCCACCCGCTTAAATATTAAAATACTGTAGTTAATATTTAAGGTTCTACAACAGTCCAATGTTTTTGCTACAACCGAGTAGCACAACCAACCTCTCCGGAAGCTGTAACCTCAGAGAAAGGAACTAGCAGATAGTACAAACCCCTGTTCAACCATGATGTTCACTAGGCAGCCTTGGGCCAGCTACTCTCTCAATCAAACCTCTCATGGGTTGTTTGTGGGGATTTAACTCAGGGATAGACAATGTGGGGTGCTCCAGACGTTCTGGACTATACAACTCCCACGGATAATGCTCACAACTGGCTTTTTGCAGACAAGTAAGATAATTTCTGCAATAGCTGGTGATTTGTGATTGTAATGGAAGCATTAAGGCCCATGTTCCCAAGATACCTTGAATATATTTCCAAGTGTCATAGAAATATTTTCCCAATGCAAGCTATGCCTTATATTCAAATACTTCAATTTCTCTGATCTATACTATATAAGGATTTGTATCAAATGGGTAAGGAAATGAGACAAGAGGAAGGTAAAGAGGGAAACTGAGGTGCAATTATCAACTCCAACCTGAAAGTACAAAATACCAACTCAGTTAGCTTGAGTCAATGAGACCTTTGCCATTTTTCTACCCATCAATGCATTTACCATTGCCTCAAACTACTGCAATTACAACCAGACCTCTGGGGAAATATTTGATCTATGACAGTGCTTGACTCAGCTCACACATTAAAATATTTTCCCTCTTCTAGCTGCAAGACTCAAGGCAGCAATAACAATTTCCACTATGGCCACAAATTGAATTCCTTCTCCCACTCCTGATAATGAACAAGGTTTCTTCTACTCTATACCTCTTGTCTGAAGTAATGGAACTTGGATGTAAATGCTTCCACCTTAACCTGTTTTACACCCTGACCTCAAATGCATCTGCTTATAATCCCAAATATCCTCTCCATTATCCCAGTACTTCAGGTTGACTGGGATACTGGCTGCACGTTAAAGATAACTAATCAAAAGATTATACTTACTCATTAATACTTTAGCTATCCTGTCATACACACTACAATGAATTTGTTCCAAGACTTTCTGTACAGGTAAAAGGATTTCTCCTGTACAGAATGCCTTATTTTAACTGTGCTTCTTTACTTGCTGGCTTTGTTTAAATATGCTGCCATCTGCTGCAAGTTCTAAAGGTGAAGAGGTTAAGTCGTTCAACCATAGCTGTCAACTTTTCCCTTTTCTTGCGAGGAATCCTATTCAGAATAAGGGAATTTCCCTTTAAAAAAGGGAAACGACAGCTATGAGTTCAATTGAAAAGAAAAAAACCCTATAATCATGCTTATAGTGAGAACCAAGTGTCGTGAAAAACCAATACCATTTATTTCCAGCCAATACCAAGTGACTTACCTCTCTGCACCCTGCATTGCTAGTCTTTTCCACCTGGTCTGGGAGGTTGGGGTCCTGACTAACTCCAGCTACCAAAGCTGAGGTTGCTCAACAGATTCCTGGGTTGCGGTATTGTTTAGGGGTTTTCGTTGCTGTTATTGATAATAATTTTTTGTATCTTTCTTCTTAGATCTTATAATGATTTATGTGGAAAGTCTTCAATTACGGTTGTGTATTTTTCAATGTATTTTATTTATCTGTTGTGGTTTATGTATCCTTCTGTTATGTTTGTAATTTTTTAAATCTTTTCATGTTGGTAAGCTGCCTTGACTATGGTTTTAACTATGGAAAGGAGGCATACAATTAAATGATGATGATGATGATGAAATAGGTATACAAAGTATACAAAGTAAGTATACTTTGAAGGCTCCCAGTGTAACAGTTACATTGTGTCATATATTTTGACAAGCTGAAGCCAGCTTGGTCAGATACATCTGATGAAGCAAGATCCAGCCTACAATAGCTTATGAAACAAGGCATTTCTGAATCTTAAAATAAACATAGCTTTCCCTTCTCAAATATCACTAAGATGCCTATCCACTTGCTGGATATAAAAGGTGGTTGTAAAATAACCAATGCCTTGCTAGATCAAAGAAGTCTATCTAGTTCAGCAATGTGTGAGCAGCACACTTTGTGCTCTCCCCACATAGTTCTCAGTGGTCGACTGCTTCTGAAAAATGGAAGCTCTATTTAGCAGTCAAGATTAGTGACTGAGAGCAACTACTTCCTATGAATTTGTTTAAGCCTTGTCAGAGCTACCCAAGTTGGTGGCTGTCCCAAAATTCTGTGGAATAGATTCCACTCATTAAGTGATGAATGAAGCAGCAATAGTTCCTTAATAACCTACTGCTAATTAAAATCACTGGCTGACAGAGAGTGTTGTACTAAGCAAGATTAAAGAGAAGTAGCTACATCACTTTGCTACAACAGAAGAAAATGCTAGAAAGACTGCTATTTCCAGTTACTGGTACTGCAAATGCTTACTGCGCTTACCAGGTCTACATTTCAGCTTTGAACAGAAACGTCACCCAATGTATAACTCTTGCATTCCATGGTCTTTTCAACCTATTGTTTACTGTCCTTGCCGCCTCACCCCCCAAAGCATGCCAAAATATATCTGCCAACTAAGGATAACCATGCATCTGACAAAGTGGGCACCAACTTACACATGAAAGCATTGGCACAATAAACCTATTAATCACTCTCTCACTGAATATATTACACAGGGCAATTTTAAATGCATTGAACAGCACTTCTGACCAGTTTGCACTGGATCTTGGAAGGCTGCAATTAAAGCACTACAGCCATATTTCCATTGCAGTAATTTAACACATATATTAAAACTCATAAAGCAAGATGAGCTGGCTTCCGCCCTTTTCAGCTGCTCTGACATGAACCACATTGCATCAGGGCAGCAGAGGGTGGATAGCAAAGCTGTTTGCTTTAAGCCTTTAACATGTCTGTTTTGTAAGTATGTGTCTTTGTTTTGTGGGTCTCTGCTTGCGTGCAGGAGACAGTGAGAGCAGTTCACTAGTGGAACGTTCTCCCTAGAGAGATCGTGGACTCTCCTTCCTTGGAGGCTTCTAAGCAGAGGTTGGATGGCCACCTGTCATGGATGCTTTAGCTGTGATTCCTGCATTGCAGGGGGCTGGACTAGATGGACCCTGGGGACCCCTTCCAACTCTACAACTCTCTGTTTCTATGGTGTGTGTGTCTGTATATAGCAAGCTTTAACATCTGTTCTGTAGGTATGCGTATATGCGGGGTTTGTGTGTGTATATATAGGAGCATCCATCCATCTACCTACCTACCTACCTACCTACCTACCTACCGGCACGTATACACATAGAGACGACTCTAAATGCCTCACTCATTAACTCTGCCCCCCTTACTCTCCCTCCATCTCTCTTCTGATCCGGAGTTTCGCATAGATGGGGAGACACACCGAGAGCCCCCTCCTCCCTCCCGCGAACCCCGCCCCTTTTCTCGACCAATAGAGCTTCGGCGAATCGAGAAAGGCAAGAGGCTCAGCCAATCGTATTGGGGAAAGGGCGGGGGCGTGCGCGCGGAGGACTACTGGTGCGCAATTAGAAGCGTCTGGAAAGAGGCGGGGCGAAGCGAGGAGTATATTCACGGCGGCGCGAGGGGGGGGAGGGGGGGCTATGTGTGAAACGAAGCGCGAGCGGCGCCCCGGCGTACCTGAAGAACAGCGTCCGGTACATCTGGTGTGCCTCGTAATAGTCCCCTTTCTCCACGCTGGCGCGGAGTTTGCCCTCGACGCGTTGGACGCCGCCCCGGTTCCGGCCGCTGACGGCGCTGCCGCCCTTCAAGGCCTCTTGCTCCGCCGCCATGACTGCGGGGCGGGGAGAAACGCCACACAAGACGGCCGGAGTTGCCTCACGCAGCGCGGCGCATGCGCGGCGGCCTTGCCGGCTTCCGTCGGCTCCGCCTAGTCAACAATGGGGAGGGTGGCGGCCGCCGAGGGACACGCGCACGCAAACGAGCCCCGCCCCCGGCGTCTCCGAGAGTGTGACGTCTGACGTGGCTCGGCGCGAGCCTCAGATGAGGAGGGAGGGTGTGTAGGACGCAGGGGGCGTTTCCAGCGGCGTCTCCATGACGACTTTGCTTGCAAAGGGGGTTGGACGAGATGACCCTCGTGGTTCCTTCTAGTTCTATGATTCAGTTCTTTCACATGTCCCTCGAGTGCTTCTTCGGATTCCTGGAGGATCAAAGTGGAGCCACTACCACCTTTGGTGGGACTGATCTGGGGTGCAGCGATTTTGGCGGAAGGCTTCTGGTGACATAAATAAGATCCTAAAAGAAAACATTTTACTCTTGCCAAAATTGGTTTTGTTTTTTTTTTGAAGGAAAGAATATCAAGATACAAAAATTAAAAGATTTGTTACATTGCCTTTTTTTTCTGCACGCCGACCGATTACCCAAAGATGGAAAACATTTTTAATTTAACACCACGTTATGGTGAAATAATATTTGGAATATTGCATTACGTGAGGAATTTTCCTAATCCCCGTTTTTGGAAAGGAACCACCTCTTTTGTCTGTTGGGATTTCATTGAATACATAAAAAAGAAAATTTACACTTTTCTCTTCCACAGCCCTAAGATAGGTAACATCTAACTGGCTGAACATTTTTCTTGACACAGTAGCCTTTTTTTTCTTGGTACTCCTTGTGTCTCTGATGGTTTCTTGTTATAGGTTTAGGCTTAGGTTTCTGTATTCTGTACCTCATTCTTTCGTTTGCTATGGCAGTACTCTTCAATTGTCTCTATCTTATTGCAATTATAGAGATAACCAGCTGTATCATTTTTTCTTGTGAATGTAACATCCCATGCCAGCCTTGGTTTGGTTTCGTTTTTATGCATTTGTTTTATGAAGTTTTATTTTGATACTTGCGCTATGTGGATCAAATTAAACAAAAATATATTCTGGACAACAGAGGTAGCCAGCACAACACCCCACCCCTCCTCACACATAAAATTTGTCTGAAGCTCCCTTGTGCTCTACCTATCTATCTAACACACCACTCTACAGAATATTAATCCAGAACTTATTTTAAGCAGAAAAGAGCAGCAAGGTAACTCCTTCCTATTCCCCATCTGCAGCAATGCTCTTCCAGTTTCTGACCCATTGGCTTTATTATTTAAAATATTTTAGACACTGAAAAGGCATGTAGGAGAATCTTGTAAAAGCTAAAATGTGGGTGGTGTGCATGTTGGATGTGTGGGAAACCTCACAGCATTCATTCTATATTGACAATGTCAATCAAGAGCCAGTTTTTTTGGGTTTTTTATATAAAAAAAAATAGATGGAGCTGCACGCAATTCATCCAGAACTGCTTCCGGTTTACAAGACATTGCTTCTTATTTGGGAAGTACCCAGGAAACTTCTACCTTCATCAGTAATGACAGGCCATGGAAACTGAACCTGTTAAACTACCAACACAATTGAAACGAACAACATTGGTACTGGGTGTTTCTCTGTAAACAGACATGTGGCTAAATTACTCTTAAAAAAATGTGGCAGAAGAAACCACACCTGTCCTATCTGTTATATTCTGAACATGTTTCAAGCATACTATTTGTTTCCAACAGAGTCAGGTTTTTATAAGGGCAAGAAATTGCAAACCTCTTTCAAACAGGCACAACTAAGCAATCTTTGTTCTCTCTCCTGCAGTTAGCAACCAAATTGCATATTTGCTCCCTCATTGGAACGCAACGATGTCAAGTTGATAGATATGCTTCATTAGTACACAACAGCTTTAAACTGTGACAAAAAACTTCCATACTAAAGCATTCTGAAAATGTTCCCCTGAATACATTTTTTTATTTACAGATGTTCAGGACCTGACTTGAACAGATTAATTAAAACAGATGTTTCATTTTGCATTAATGCTACTCATTTCCAGAAAGAGGAGACAAGAGGACAAAGCTAGAAGAGCTGCAGGAGATCCAGGACTGGATTTCCTGATGTTCCCTTCTCTCCAGTTCTTATAATGCAGCTGGGCAGGGTCCCAGCTTGTAGATCAATCACCAGTTCTCTTTGAATCTTTCCACTGCAATATTTCCTCAGTCTAGATAGCTCCTTCCCCAAAGCTGCTAGGCTAGGGAAGGCATACAGATGCCCAATCACTGATCTCACCTTGTGTGACTCCAATGAATCCTCACAAAGTATGTAATATGATACTGGGTACAGACTTAAGCACTGTGCAAAAACACTGCAGGGTTGTCATGAGAATAAAATGGAGGAGGGGGGATAGCTGTGCTTGAGCTCCTTGGAGCAAAACCAGGATATATTGCAGGTATTTAGTAGCAAACCAGTAGTAATTTAAGAAGTAAAAGCATTTCTTGAACTTTTATATAAAATTTAATTCTTGCATGGTTGTGTGTTTCCTTCACATAAGACACACACAGAAAATTCTACATGCCCTTGGATCTATAAAACGTGAACAAAAGTACCTCCATAATATACTTTCTGCATAATTTTGGGGAGGAAGGCAGAGCATTTGGTGCAGAGATAGGCAAAGAAAACCAGAAGAAGAAAATGCCATACTGAATTGGACCCAAGTCCCTCTAGTTTAGCGTTCTGAGTCTGGCAGCTGTTGTCAACCAGATTGCTCTGGAAAGGTCAGAGGTGGGGAATGAGTGACTGCTGTCCTATTTGTACCTGAAAGTATGGTCATCAGAGGGACAGGCCTTTGCAGATGGGGGTTACCTTTAACTATCAGGGCTAATAGCTATTGAAAGATCCATCCTCTCCCAAGTTTGCTGAATCCTTTCCAAGACTATTTATGTAGTAGCTTAAGTGGTGCGGCACATTGCTTTTCTATTAACATACATAACTGCTGTGCGCTGGGCAGCAATCATAAACCAGATTGTCCTGAAACAAGTCACTTTGCACTTAAATAAGATGACTGCCAGCTGCCTTTCAGCGGCGTTAAAAATTACCAAGTTATTACAAGCATTCAGCATAAATACCAAAAGGGGAAAAAAAGAAAACTTTTATTACTTAGTTCCAAATATTACATGCACTTTCCAAAAGTTAAACTCTTAAAACATTTTCAATAGCTTCTTGTCAGTTTGGAGGCAGCAAAGGATACCAGAGACAAATATTTTGAAAAAAGCATTTACAAAAATACATTGCACAAAGTCCTATCTCACGTCTTTAAAAAATAAGTTAGTGTTATGCAAAATATTCCCCACCCCATCAACTTCCCCCATTTGGATTTATACAGGATAATTCTGATTTATATATTTAACCTACAGTTTATGTAACAGCTGTACAGGTTTTAACAAGCTCTTCTCAATAGGCCATTGGTTCTATTTCTAGCTGAACTTAGGCGAGCAAATGGTCTTCTGGAAATAAATCTCTCTATAAATATTTGAGGACTCTTTGTGCAACATACATTAACTCTCCATTTTGTCGTTCCCAAAAGAACAATTATTATAAACTCTCCAAAAAAGCAAAACGTAAGGTAAGATTTTCACACACCACCACTTTCAGGAATCTTTTTCCTAAGGAAGGTTTCTAATAATAATTCCAATTTAAAAGATATCAAGTTGTTGGGGCATGCAACAAGTTCCATGTGTAACAAGAGCTCTAGGAAAACTTCAATTTCTGTCCTGAAGTTCATAACCATGTTATTGTGTGGGTTGTTTTTTTTTAAACAAACAGTTGTTTTGGGAGAAGTGTTGTCAAAACTTTGCCCCTGAGGTTTCAACAACATTCAATCTTGTGAAGTTTCCTCTGGCTTTCCAGACATTAGCAGCAACCCCAGAATACCCAGTGAGGCTTGGGATATTGAACTGCACAAAAGAGAATGTATGAATAAGCCCCAGGGATGAAACATGGTTGCAGATTTCTGGCATCATCCTTTTAATTCTGGTTCCACTTCCACTTCCTTATTATTTCCCATCTTTCAGCATCTACTCTTGTAAGCCATTCTAATTCAATCCTGTTCAGGCCATTTCTTATTGATGAGACCTCTTCCTCCTTTATTCAGCATATACTTCTGTTGATATTGCGCTGAAACGCTTGGCCAAATTTGTACTTAACACTCATGGAAACCTTCTAATTCATTCAACTGCTATTAGCTACTGTAACCATCAACTTGCTTAAAAGGAAAGTGGTTAAAAAATCAAAATTTAAACCCATTTATGTTTAAAACACCTGTTAATGATGCTTTTTTCTTTTGTTTTTCCAGTTTGGTTACCAGTCTGAATAGACTTCTGGCTCTATTCCTTTCCTATCTGTAACATTAAAACGTAGTATATTCTTACCAAATGTGTCTTTTAGCAAGATGTTCTTAGACAATTCCAGATGAAATCAGAACCTTTCCCTCAAAAACACAACACTGGTGTCAAATCCTGCTGAGAATTTAAAGTATGTGAAGTGGCACCAGGTCTGGGAGGTTGTGGCCAAAAGGCAATGCAGCAACTACTGGTGCCACACAGTCTCCATCCCTTAAAGAGGGCTTGTGCTGGAACCACATGCAAACCCCGTCAAAGTGACTGGAAACTATTTAACTGCAGAACATGGTAGACTGCATCCACGGTCGTTTTTTAAAAATAATATACGTGGGGAAGGTGAGCCCCCACAATGAAAACAGATTCCTAGCTGCCAAAAAAAGAAGTTTTAAAAAGCTTATATTGCAAAGTAATAAAATAGATATTTACTAGCTTGTTAACTGAGTTTTGCAAATGAGAGCGGTTGGCATGCAATATTTTTCTTAGAATGAACACGTTAAAAATATAAAGCTGTCTGGAAGGTACAAGCTGAGCATCCGAGCAAATAACCATTTGGTTTGATATACAATTCTGTTGGCAGTCTTCTATACTTAGCCAAGAACTTGGAACCTGCAGCCCATCACGTATCTTTTAAGAATTCCAGTGTTCCAGGCTTTCCCTTTATATACATATAAACAGAAAAAATATACATCAAGAAGTAGGAAAGGGTACATAGGATTCATTCAGCAGGTCTTCCATGCACTCTAAACCGATAGAGGCAAGTATACTCTGTATGGCCCCAGTTAGAAAAAATTCTTAGCTCCACTATCTGGAATGGTTTTTCAGTTGTCTCCTAAAAAAATAAAGGACGAGGAAGAAGTTAGAGCTTAGCAGATAACTTATTTTAAAAGTAATTTGTCTGTAGAATAAATTATATTGTTATAAATGCTATGAATTCAGTCCAACCCTTGTTAACCACGAAGTCACACCAGTTATTTCTTATTGCAATAAACTGGACTAAAAGGGTGCTTATGGTTGTACCCAAAACCTACTCACAGCAGACTCACTGAAATTTATGGACAGAAGTTAGGGTGGTACCCAGTGCTAGTCCTACATAGAGTAGACCTACTGAAGTGAGTGGATGTGCATAACTTAGGTTTATTAATTTCAGTGGGTCTCTTCTCAGCAGGACCTAGCAACCCTTAGTCATGTTCATTAACTTCAATGGGTTTACTTTGAGCAGGACCAGTATTGGACACAACCATTAGCTTTTCGGTATTTTGTCCTTAAAAGAAAGCGGGATTACAATGTTGTATCTATAACTGTTGTTACAGCTTCCTTTGCATTCAACTTTACATGCACTATTGCAGTCAAAATAGGGGAAAAAATCCATCAAGCCCATGCAAAAAGGCGGGGCCAACAGTTCACAGATCAATTTATGTGATATTAGAGGAGGGGAGAATTTGCAGTTGGGGAATTTGAAATGCAAATTTCCTCCAGTTTGGAAAGCCTTGTGCTACTTTAAGATTTCTGTGAATGAGCAGTAAGTATGCTAGTAAAACTCTCTGTGGGCTTATATGCAACACTGGAGCAAACCAGACTTTCATATTTTATTTGTCACATGCGTGATCTAACTTCTTTGCTTTACAGGAGCAAATCCAAACCTAATACTATTTGCATTCATGTCAATGCCTCCAAGAGTGTAAAAGAAAGAAACCTAAAGGCAGATAGGCTTTGTACTAATGTTGACATACCGTTACTTGAAACATCTGTAATGGCTCTCCATCTTGATCATAAATATATTGCCCAAGAAGTTCGCCCTCTTGTTCATACTCACTTTCAAGACCCTGCCAACACAAAGGTTTAATATTATTCTGAATTGTCACCAGAGAAGGTAACTATAAGATTCAGTTTTAATTTCAACCTCTCTCAGTCCCTATTAAAATACAAGATCGCAATAAAAGCAGTTAGGACACACAACATATCCCACACACACCCTGAATATTATTAGGATATGAAAAATATGAATTTACTACTTGGATTTCTACAAAGACCACCACAAAGTCTCAGGATAATTGCAATGTAAAATACTAGAAATGGCTGAAATGTGGTCTGTATGCAAGAGTAACTTTTATAAACCGTCACATCTTGACTTTCCACTTTAATTTTAACACAAAATATATTAAGTTGAAAGTGCAATCTCCTGTTCTTTTCATTTCTTTGTTTTACTGAAAATTCTTTTATGTTATCTATCTGGGTACACTGAATAGCTAATTAGAACAGTCTGTTCTTACAGCTGCTTATACAGATGTCAAATACAGTTCCCAAGGGAAGAGTTTTGAAGCAGGCACATCCGGGGCAGGTTAGGTGATAAATCAATATACTGAGGTATTCAAAGTCCTTTTCCTTTGATCCCCCTTTTATAACAATTGCAAAATAAATAAATTTGAGGAAAATCACCCTAATCTATTTTGTCAAAGATAAAGCTTACATATACTGAAAAATCCTTTGGAGCACTGGTAATATTGCCTGTTGGTGAAAGTGTTTTTGGTATGTGTTCCAGGGTGAAGGCTGTAGGGTAGATCATCATGGAAAGCCTGACAACCAGATATCCCTGTGATCCTTTGAAAGCCCAGCAGTTTCCAGGATACATGTCAGGCTTAAGGGAAGAAATAAAAAAAAGTTACAGTTCTATTAATAAGTTTAAAAATAACGAGATCTGACATTATAATGTGGACAAAGCATATACTGAGAAATCGCATAATTTCCTTAGATGGTGCATATCTTTTAAGTCATGTAGCTCAGCAGCTCAAAATTATAATAACTAAAGTACAGCAACATAATAACGCCATGTGGCATCATCATAAAAAATATGAAGCAATTATAATCTGAAATAGCTTCCTTTAAGAAACCTTTAAGCAACTTTTGTTGCATAATTCAGTGGTTTTAAAACTCTCTGCACTGTTTTATCTGTTTTGGGAAATCTACCTATTGTAGGGGATTTGAGTGACATGTTTGATGCCTGTTTGGTTTCACCATCACCTTCTCTAAACTTACTGTGCCTCCTAAAATAATTATGAGCTGACCTTAGTTTGGTATGATCTGCCTCTTTGTTTTGTTTTTAAGCTAGAATCCCCACAGTCTACTTGTATATTTTATAGTTACAAAGCAAGAGGTATGACTGATCTGCATTGTCACCCTAAAGGTGCTCTCTTTTTTAAGGACTGGATCAGGCTTTCTAGTCCAGCATTCTTGAAGGGGGGGGGGGAAACACCTCAGGAACCAACAAGCCATGTTCTGCCTTTTATCCAGACCTGTTGCATGCTCAATACCCCTGTACATGAACACTGCACAAGGTGCTTATTGGTGGGCAAGCAGTTTTTCAAGGAAGTTTATTACTGATCTTCTCACTGAACACCCTGAGAAGCCACAGGCTTCCTGTGTGCACAATTTGAAAACTATTGGTGTTTTTTACAATCTAGTGCATAAAAAATTATGAAATAGCTAATAAAAGAAGCTCAGTGTTGGGTCAATGACAACTGTCCCGGCTGTATAAGGGAATACAGTGGTGCCTCGCAAGACGAAAATAATCCGTTCCACGAGTCTCTTCGTCTAGCGGTCTTTTCGTCTTGCGAAGCAACCCTATTAGCAGCTTAGCGCTATTAGCGGTTTAGCGGCTATTAAAGGCTTAGCGGCTTAGCGGCTAAAAGGCTATTAGCGGCTTAGAAAAAGGGGGGGAAAGCGAAAAAAATTGCAAGACTCGCAAGACGTTTTTGTCTTGCGAAGCAAGCCCATAGGGAAATTCGTCTTGCGAAGTGCATCGAAAAACGGAAAACCCTTTCGTCTAGCGGGTTTTTCGTCTAGCGGGTTTTTCGTCTTGCGAGGCACCACTGCACACCCCTACGGAACAGCCCTATACTTCAAGAATGTGCACACATGGGGCATACTAGACATCAGAACTCATGACTGTAACATCGTTTCAGAAAACTGGTCAACATTTAAATGGCTTGGGTTCTGAAGAGTGCACAAATTTAGCTGCAAAGCATCTCAGTGGTAAGGAACTGAGCAACAATCAACAAATAAATGCACCTTCATGGAATTCTTGCCAGAGATTCTGGAATAAAAGCTAACGAGAGATGGAAACTAAGTGACACCAAGGTTAGCTCATCCAATATTGGCACAAAATTCATTCCTATTCCATGAGCACAGAAAGAAGCTGATGCCAGGATGCCAACAAGATGCGAGGAAGCCAAGATACTGCTGTACTAAGCAGAAATGACCTTACCTGTTGACACAGAAACCCTTCTGGACAAAAGCCCTGAGCAACTTGTCCCTTTAAGAGGGAAAATATGTTTCCCAAGTGTTTCAAAAATCACTAGCCTTTTAATTACCTGGATCACTACGCGAGGAGATTGAGAGAAGTACCACAAAGGAATTCCAAAGAGACTAATTAGAGCTGTTTTGGTTTCGTACGTCTCTGAACAGCGAGTACTCAAAATACTGCCACCTGGAAGAAACAAGGAAACTATTCAGGTTTGTTAATATGACAGTGCAGACTTACTCTGCGTGTGCCTCTTCATTCTTTTTAAATACTAAAACCTTGTGCTACTTAATGCAGCCGTTTTCAACCCTTGGCAGCCAACTATGCTTTGGGGGACTACAGACAGGGCAGCCAGCACAAACTCTAGCTGCTGGGCAGCAGTCTGTTTTCTCCTTTATAAAGAAGCACAGCCTCACCTTCCTTGCTGCTCTAATAATCTAGAGTCCGAGGGCTGGTGGTACAGATGGAGCTGGCCCTTCTGCTCTTAGCTGTGGTTGAGCAATTAGGAGCTAGCTTTTCAAACGTGCTCCCCCTTCTTCCACCTCTTCCCCGTTTGGCAGTGAATTATTTACATTCCCACCACCTGAACACTAGGGCAAAAATATCTATGCCAGGCTTATTTTTTAAAAAATAATTCTTAAAAGCAAATTTAATAAATAAAAAGGAAAACGAAGGAAAAAAGCGAAGGAAAAACAAAACCCACTGTTGGCTCACATTTAGGATACAATAATCATCTGTATATCCTTCTTAAATTAACCATATATATTGATATAAGCCACCCAGATGTCCAAACAGGCATCTACACAAGATGGATTTTTATAGGAAATAAGTTCAACTTTAAAAAGAGCAGTGCTAATCTCAACCATGACTCCTACTGACTTGGGTTCCTTTCTAGATAGAAAGAGGTTTTCAGGTTGGAGAATTTTAGATTTCCTGGTGATTGATTTAAAGCACATTTCTAGATTCCCATAACTGCAGAGTCAAGAGTAAATTGTTCTTTCCTCAATGCAACCAGCCGTTAATCTCCCGGGGTGCCCAAGCCATATTTCCCAAGCTGTCTCCACCCACTTCTCTTATGTCTGAGCCTCTTACACACAAACTCTATTAGTCTCTGAGCTAAAGCCTGTTATGGGATGAAGTATTCTATATTTATTTATTTTGGGGATTTATACCCCAGCCTTTTGACAAGTGCCCTGAAGGCAGCTTACAAAACAAATCCATTTAAAATCAAGCAAAACTGGCACTGAAAACTACAAAATGAAACAAAAGAAGTAGCAAGTTATAATTAGTATAATGCTCAAGGAGGGTGTGAAGCTGAGTGAGAAGTGTGGCCTGGGGGAGAGATGGTAGAGGGTAAGGAGGGGTTGTGCCCTGGTGAGAGTCCCAAGGGCCAGAAAGAGAAGCCTGGAATACTGCATTTGGCCCTCCCCAGGCCTAAGGTTCCTCCCTGCTGTTTTAGGTGGTAGTCAAATACACCCAGGGAAAAAGTTAAAGGGTTTGGGGGCCACAACAGGAAAGGCTCCTAGATCCAGCAAAACTTCTGCAGAACTTACAACCTGTAATGAAGATCAGCTCAAAATGTTTAAACTATTTAAATGGTTGCTCAACACCCCTGGTATAAGACAGGCAATATCCCCTCAGAACTTACCTCCAGATTCCAAGGCAAAGTCAACCATGCCAGTCTTGTCTTGTGAAAAGAGCTTCAGTGCGTTATTGACAATAATGCGTGCTTGCTGAAAATATACATAAGAGGAATATGAGAAATTGAGAGTAAGCACTGTATTTCAGCATTCTGACACCCTGATGTTAAGTTGTGCTTTTGTCATAGAATTGGTTTATACAGAATTCTCATATACATACATATATATATATATATATATATATATATATATATATATGTATATGTATATGTATATGTATATGTATATATGTATATATGTATATATGTATATATATATATAGTATCCCAAAAAATGTCTCTCTGAATTAAGAAAAAGTTCATGCAACCAGTGTAAGAATGTAAACAGAGGATGCCTGTTGGTATTCTAAAGAAGTGTCACTACCTGTTCCTAATGCCTACCAACTGTATTCCCAGTGGAGGTGGGACAAAGAGGGCCTTCAAGGCCAATCTTAACTTTAAGGCTTGGGCAAACTAGTCTTTGAAGCAACATATGGGCAAATCTGGTCTTTGATGTGACAAAGCCTCAGGCGATTAACAGTTTTAAAGGTCAATTCCAGAACTATGAATTGAGTTAGTGTTCAATAGTACAAATTGTACTCCTGAGCAGTAACCAATACAGTCAATATGGATGTGCTGTCCTCTTTATGAAACACCATTCAGAATGAATAGGGCTGGTTTTCCTTTTTATGGCTGGAATTTTATTGATGTTTCTCTGGCTGCATTTTTAATTTTTAAGCAGTCCAATCTGACAATTTGATTTTTAAATTATGTTTGTGTTTGTTACATTACCTTGATTACATTATTTAATTTTGTTGCATATCTACCTTGAGTGCCGCTCTTATTGGCAGAAAATGTGGTATGTAAATTTCAAATAAATGTTTCATCAAGATTTATTTTATATGCCTATTATTATTTCCAGCTTTATAACCCAGCAAGCCCTCAAGACATCACCTTCTCAGAATTGCACATAGACACTAGCCTAGGAATTTGTGTTGGGTAATAATTATCTGCAAATGACTAGATAAGGAAAGCTTTAAAGAAGAAGAAAGACGAGAAAGACCAACTTCTGCAAAGACCAGAGGTGATTAACATGGGCAGAGGTCTACAAAACTAGGACTGGTATTGGTAGCAAAGCATTTGTTTCTACAAGCCGGCTGCAAAGTTATTCCCAGCACGAAATCACAGTCAGTGGCTTGGATCCCATGTTATTGGAAGTGGATCTTTGCTCATAGGGTACTTCTAGTGGATGAAAGTTGGGAGCAACGGCATAGGGAGAGAAAGGCGATTTTGTTGAAACTTCCTTTCTCCTGCAGTGCCCTGAAGATCTGCTCATGAATGTTGCAGGATCCTTCAGAACAGAATGAGGTGTGGCACAGAGAGAAAGAGGAATCACTGAAAAATTGCCTCCTTCACTTCTGCCAGTGTGAGCTTCCACAAGTTCATACACCCTTCCATTCATGGAAGAGTAACTCTGGACCCAAGGTATCATCATCTAATGACACTGATGAAATTATAATTTCAAATACTGGAGCAAGACTAACATTTCGTTCTGACTCAGTGAGGAACAAAGAACTCACATTAAAGTCAATTCACAAACTGTACAGTGGTGCCCCGCAAGACGAATGCCTCGCAAGACGGAAAACCCGCTAGACGAAAGAAGCTAATAGCGCTAATCCGCTAAGCCGCTAATGGGCTTGCTTCGCAAGTCGAAAAAACCGCAAGACGAAGAGACTCGCGGAACGGATTCTTTTCGTCTTGCGAGGCACCACTGTACGTAACACCACATAACTATTTTACACGAGCACTGGTTCCTCGCCAAAATGTTGGAGGGGATGCCAAACCCTTGAGATGTGCTTTCATTTATGGTGGGATTGCCCAAAGGTTAAATGCTTTGGGGATGCAGTACTCTATGAAACTGGAACTACCATAAAATGCCAGGATACACCTTCTCCACATCTGGCACTCCTTAAAGACACTACAATGTACAGCGAGCAATTAGCTGGACACTTTCTTATTGCAGCATGATTCAGAATTTTGCAATTGTGAACAGACTTGGCAGGAGTTAATCTGAATTATTCGTATGGAAAGGTATGGGACACTGCATTATTTAAAAAGCTGACATTCAAAATAAGAGTCCTTAGAGGCCAAAGTAAAAAAGATAACATTACAAAATCATAGCACACTAAATTAAATTTATGTTAATAGGCATAAACATGGACTGTCTCCATCTCCATCTTTTTATCATTTATCTAAAATATTTGCTCACATCTTTCTCCTGAAAAACATTTGTAGTTAAAGATGAATTGCACTTACTGTCTTAAAAATGAAATGCACAGAAACTTAAGCATACGTTTAATGAAGCTGTTTCACAAAAGTGCAATCTAGAGTTTTAGTGGAAATGTACAATATTTTTCGTCTTACTTACCGCTTCTGTGATGCCTGAAATCCCAGCCTCATTCACAACGCTCGTTACTACCTCTGAAGTTGACTTTGTATTTGCGACAGACATGTGGAGAGTTATGTTCTTGAGGATCTGCAACTCCAGATCTTGTAACAAATTTTGCAAGTCATTCTTGCTCACAAATTTGGACGTTAGCCACTGAAGCAGTGATTCTGGCAAGTCTCCTTGTTGGTTGCCAAAAAGCATGATCTTGACTGATTCTTTAACTTGGGCATCTACCTAGAAACATATCATATGGAAAGTTATATCACTGGCTTTGGATCACTTTCCAAATAGAATAGTGGTTCTCTTAACACACATACTTATTTTAGTTTCCTGCTATTCCCAACAATCAGACTGCTGTAACATAAAAGTTGACGTGCTTCAACATTATGTTTTAATACACTAAGTTAGGCAACAAACCATATTCCCTCTGTCATAGTCATTCATGTTAACTATTCAAAGGAAACAAGTCAGAAATTCCACTGGGTTTCTGTAAACCCCTTCTGTGGGCCTAATCTGCTCTTTGGATCCCAGCTCTACAGCCTTTAATCCATTTACCATGATCTTCAAATGGAATGACAGGGATAGCCAAAAGAAAATTCTAAAGAACTATAAGCTAGTGCCTCCCCACAGAAATTGAGTAGGCCAGCCTCCTGCTTGTAGACAGTCCTGTAAAGTCCTGAAACCAATTGCATCTTATGGTATTGTATTTTGAGTAAGCTAAACAGACACAACCATATGCTTCTCAGCAAATCAATCTTTGCTCCAGGAATCTTGCCTTGGACACAAAATGCTTTGTCAGAACTGGGTGCACAAATACAACATATTAAACTTCATTCAGGGAAGTCTCCTTTTGAACTTACCTTTTCATGAAGGGTATCCATTCTGTTACAGCAAGTTTTCAAACCCTGTGAACTTAGCAGTTCTGATTTCATGTGACCTAACTCAAGTTCCAGGTGTTTAATCTTGGATAACAGGTGCTTGTTTTGTTCATCAGTGTCACTGACAGCACAGAAAGATAATAAAAGACAAAGTTCAAATATCAGAACTATTAGTAACAGATCTAGTAACAGTCAACAAAACATTACGCTGAAGTAAAACAAAATGAGCAAGTTTTTGGCAGAGGGATGTGTTCTCCATGCATGCAAGAACATATTTGATGTGATAAACATGTTCCCTCTACTCCACTATGAACAAGATAAAAAAGCAGCAATGGAGATGAAGGTATGAACCATTCACACTTTGCTTATTATTCATTTGGGGAAATGTTCAAAGCCACCCAAAGTTCATACGATTCTTTGGAAATTTCTATACAATTCACAGCATTTTGTTGAATTTGCTACTATACGTAGACATGAAACAGACATTAAATTCCAGTTGTTTTATAAAGTAGCATGGTGGGGTGAAAATGCTGAATTCCCTTATAGTTTCAGCACAAAGCAGCAGTAAGCTAATCAGCAAACAAACTGAATTTTGAAACTTTAAAACCAATTTTCTGGGCATATGGTTTAAGCCAATGTAAAACAAGTATAGAATTAAAATAAGTCACCAGAAAGAAAATAAATTCTGAGTTGGTGGAATGACAGAATGATATTCCAGACTTATAGCAAGTTTTAGAATGTAATTTCAAGATGCAGTATAGTGACAACAAAGGCCAAACATTCAGTAGCTAAAACCACCCCCCTTATAGAGCCACCCACCCATTTTTAATTCAGAGCTGTTAAAAGGAGAACAGTTATCATCTGATTACAGGCTAGTTTTAACTGCTTAGTGGCAAGGAGCTAGCTGCAGCCATACCTCATTCTTTGTGCTTTGGTTAGCTCAAGTTCCTTTTGAAGGCCCTGAAAAATAACAAAATGATTAAATTCACATGGAACCTCCTTATTCTGAACTACAGAAGAGATGCTGTGAAGAAAAGATTCCCAGACAACAGAAACTTGGACTTGGAAAAAGTAGAGGATGAGGAACCAATTTGCATACTTTTCTAAACTTCATTCAAAATTTCTGATAGCAATTTTGACATATTCGTGCCATGGTGGAATGGGGGTGGGTGAGAGAAAGTGGAAGAGGCACTGGGCTCCAATTGGGACGCATGTGACTTGGGGAAGAAAATTGCTCTTAAACCACTCGGTGGTGGTAGTTATTGTAATCCAGCTCTTATCCATTAACTCAACATATGGCTATGGGGGAAGGGAGTGCATCACAAGAAAGGAAGGCACAATCCTTCTTCCAGAGAAGAAGCAGAAACATTACCTGACATATGGAGATCCACATAACACTCTGGATCCCAAGACTGCAACTTGAGGTTACTAATCGTATTTTCACTAGGGCCTCTTTGCAAGTGAAAAATCCTTTCCTCTTTCTGTCTGATGTTTATCCAGAATAAATCTTGTTTGGTCAAACCAACTGTCTTCCATTATCCCAGCACATACCTTATTTTTTAATGCTTTTGAGAAATGGTATGAGTGCTAACTGCAATTTTTTTAAAAAAAATGTTTCTTAATGCTGGAAAAATAGATCTGCCTTCCAAATTTGAATATTCTGGTTCTCACAACAAATTATACATTTGACACACTTTTGGCTTTATGAGCAACTTGTGGTATTTATCCTCACAACCATCCTGAGAAGCTAGTTTGATTGACAGATTACAAAGTGCCAAGGGGTACCCCCAGTGAGATTTTTAGACAACTGGAACCTAGACTTCCCACATCCAAGCCCAGCATAATAGCCATTAAACTACCACTTTGTGCCCAAAAACATCTCTTCCCATCTAGGCAAGCAAGAGGCATTACCAAAGTTCAAGAATACATTCTGGCCAGATGACGAATTGGAGGAGGGTTTGCAACAGCATTAGTTCTGGGAGATAATATCCAAAAATAGAGAGGCCTGGACAGTCACATTTGGCTCCCTGACCTGAGGTTCCACACTCATTGAGGTGACAGATTTATTTTTTTCTTCTTCCTCTTCCCTAAGCAACCTGTGGATTTCACTGGGACTTACCGGTACTTCCAATCAAGTATTCTTAAAATTACAGTCTTTGCTACTGAAAGAAACTCTTAAAGCAAGTCTATCATTCTTTTCATTACCTCTGATTTTTCTGAGAGTTTTGCAAGGAGATCTTCTAAAGCTACAATGCGCCATTCATGTTCTTGGTGCAAGGTCAGAAAGTCACGCTTTAAAGATAAAAGAGAATAGTAACTTTTGAAGCTTATTGCTCACAAGATCCCTCCCATATTTAAATATTGTATGGATTTTAACCACACAACCCAAAATAATATCTGTTTATCCTGAAGCCATATTTAAGTACAATGACCATATGAGAGCTATTTAATGCAGTTTGAAAAGGTAAAGAAGTAAAATGGTATCATTTTAAAATCCATTCATGAAAAGCATATTTTCTTCCTTTAAGACACAGTTATTCAACTCTTAAGCTAATCATAGGAACGTGTGTTAAATGTACTGCATGTTGGGCTTTATATCAAATAATGAATTTTTAATGTTACCATCTTCAGGTTAAGCATATGAATTTGGCTGAATGGAATTATAATGAAATGCTTCCAGTGAGAATGACTATAATGAAATTTGCTAAACTATTATCATGTGCAAGCTGAAAACACTTGTATCCCACCCACACAAGCTCTCATTTCCCATGTCAGTTCTAAACAGCCTCCTACAACAGAAGTATTATTGAGTATTTGAATGACAAGTCTGTAATGATCACATTAAAACTCCCAAGTTTTAAGAAACAGTTCCAAACAAATTACCGCTGGGTGTAGTGTTTCATCAGGTTTCATTTCTTTAATATGCTGGCCCACCACGTTTTTAATGAGTGTCAGCATTTCACTTTTGTCATTCATCTGGGTAACTTGATCTTGAAGGCTTTGCAGAAGAAGTAGCACTTTACTATATTCTTCATCCCGATGATGCCATCTCTTAGACATAAAGGCCATTTTCTTTTCCAGCTCTATCACACGATCTGCATCAAATACCTTCATAGTTTCCTATAATTTTTAAGGGTATTTATTCATTTATACTCCAGCTCTGTTCAAAAACATTCATAGAGGTTTACAGTAACAAAATAGCTCACAACTGCAATAAATTACAGTTGTAAAACAAAACAAAAACCCTTAAAACAAGTTAGAGCAGCAGACGAAAATAGCAGCTGCAGTTAATCCTGAATAATAACACCATTCAGAAAAGCTCCAATGAAATAAAATTGTCTCCACTGTTTTGCCTAAAAGCAGGCAGTGATAAGAATGGCATACCTTTCTTGGGAGTTTATTTCAGATTTTGGGATTAATTCTCATTATCCCCAAAGCAATGAATGATAAAATAAAATTTAAGAGACGGATTTAAAGGATACACTGCACATGGAAAGGAGATGGGGAGGAATCCAAAGGTCATCCATTGGGGAAGGGGTTTTTTTAAAAAACAAAACTTTGCACTATGCATATTGATGAGCTATCTATCAAGCCAACACAACTTGTGAAGCATCAAGCCAGCCTCATGCTCTGGAGTTTCAAAAAGAGAGAGCCTGTCAGACGCTTAGAAAGTCAAGACAGGCAGCAACAATAGTTGCTGGTAGGCTGCTGTACATGGGTGGCATATGTCATGTTTGGCATAGCGGACTAAGGCCTGCACAACAGGAACAAAATAATTTGGCCAGCTCTTGGTTGTATCACTCCCAACCCTTCACAATATTGGTAGGTATTCATTTGCAGATGGATAGACCAAAGGCCATCATCTAATAGGAAAGTGAGTAACATCCAGAGCCCCTTAGCCTTCACATGCGAAACAAAAAGCCTTAAGACACATATTTTTAAAGAGCACTTACATCAGGGTATGGAAGAGCATAAGAGTCATCAGGCTGAGGCTCAATGATATTTGCAGAATCTTCCCAGCTGTGTATTCTGTGTATGCCCGTCCAATTCAAAGCTGGCAATAACGAAAGGAAACCTTCGGTACCCCAGTGCCATAATCCTAAAAGAAAGAAGGCAAAAGGGGTAAAGATAAATATCTTGCTAATAGGAAATCCTCAGATTTTTTTCTAAAGTAAGTTCGACAAAATAAACCAACTTTAATTCGGCATTAATCATTAAATTAATAACTTTGACCACAGTCTATATCAGGAGTCAGCAAACATTTTCAGCAGGGGGCTGGTCCACTGTCCCTCAGACCTTGTGGGGGGCCAGACTATTTTTTTTTGGGGGGGTGACCGAATTCCTATGCCCCACAAATAACCCAGAGATGTATTTTAAATAAAAGGACACATTCTACTCATGTAAAAACACGCTGATTCCCGGACTGTCTGCAGGCTGGATTTAGAAGGCGATTGGGCCAATCCGGCCCCTGGGCCTTAGTTTGCATACCCATGGTCTACATCCTACATCTGTGTAGCTGGGCACACTCTTAACCTTCCAGTTGTGGTGGGAGCGGACCACACCTACATGGATTGGATGTTGGGCTCTGCAATGAATTATTCATCATAATTGTGGCTCACCAGGTACCAGGCATGTGTACACACACACACACACTTCCAGACCTAGACAAGCAGAGAAAAAGACTGCTCAAGCTTCTAGATAAGTGTTTCCCAAACTTGGGCCTCCAGTTGTTTTTGGACTTCAATTCCCATCACCTCTGACCACTGGTCCTACTAGCTAGGGATGATGGTTGTAGTCCAAAAACAGCTTGAGATCCAAGTTTGGGAAATTATTCTAGATCTGGGATGTCCAACCAGTTGATCGCGATCGACCGGTTGATCGTGGGGCATTCCTGGTCAATCGCATGATTCTGATTGAGCGACCCCCCCAAAAAAACCCTCAACAACTTTGGTGAAGGCTCCCCCCAAAAAGCTCAACAACTTTGGTCAATCCAATGGGTAGATCACTGCCAGTGTTTTTATAGTGGGAGTAGATCGCAGTCTCTTGCAAGTTGGACATCCCTGTTCTAGATGAACCACTGTTGTGTGGCTGGTTGGCTGCATTCAGTCTGAGTGGGCCACACATGTAGGCTGAATACACACAACCCTATAAATAGGTAACCTAGATTAGTAAGATTTCAGGCTCATTCTACTGATACATTTCCGCCTACCTAGCAACAGCAATAGCGGGAGGAGAAACAACAGCAGTCTGAATATCTTTGGAAGGCATCTGGAAAATAGATAAAGGAATTTCACTGTAATTAGCTCACGGCCATTGGTTGCCTGAACATGTAACATATAACTGAAAATTTCAATTCCATTACTTAAGCTCTTTATGACCGTGATCTGTAACAATGCCAACAACATTATGAAGATAGTTTTGTAACCCATTCAGAGAGAAAACAGCAGCACATATTAGACTACAGACCACAATCTAGAACAGTTTAGACTTGCCCATAGGCTTAAAAGGTGCCTAGGAGGACTTTTCTCTCTTGAACAGTGACTTGGTGTGATGTACTGCAAACTGCATCTGGAACGCACTGATGTTCTCAATAAAAGCTTGTGTTCCAGTCCTGATGGTCACAGAAAATAAATTGCATGGATTTTAGGATTGTGGCCATTATCTCTCCTCTGTGTTATAAAGTCAATTTTAAAAATAAATTTAGAGGAGTGATGTGGGATGGAATTTTTTCCACTGCTATATTCATCCATTGAAAAGTTTCCATTTGTGGAATACATTACTATATACATTTTTTAAAAATAATATAATGAATTAATACAAGTCAAATTGAGCAACTGGAATGGGGACAGGAAGTTCTTAGAGCATGGCCAAGTTAATTTAACCAGTTTCAGTGCTAACATTTTCTTTCTTTAAAAAGATTTGCCATGCTTAAAATACAGTGGTACCTTGGGTTAAGTACTTAATTCGTCCCGGAGGTCCGTTCTTAACCTGAAACTGTTCTTAACCTGAAGCACCACTTTAGCTAATGGGGCCTCCCACTGCCGCCAAGCCACCGGAGCACGATTTCTGTTCTCATCCTGAAGCAAAGTTCTTAACCCGAGGTACTATTTCTGGGTTAGCAGAGTCTGTAACCTGAAGCGTATGTAACCTGAAGCGTATGTAACCCGAGGTACCACTGTACTTACAAGTATTCCAACGAACTGAAGTTTCCAAACAAAGTATTTGTTTGATTTGAATTTGTTTTTATGTACATTAACTATGCTTTATTTTATTTTATTCATTTAAAAGGAAGATATTTTAATTCAAATACTTTTTTGGGGGGGAGACTTCTGAGATATTTATACAGCAAGGGAAATTAACATGGCATACTTTTTTTAGTTTTGGTTACTAAAATAAAATAATAAATCTCTCTCTCTCTCTCTCTATCCTAAATTGGATCCCAATCTGCTCAGGGTAGCATTATTCTTTCAGAGAAAATCTACCACTTTGTCTTGAGAACCCCAGTATTGAAACCAGGAGGCAACTTCTTAGCCTAGCTTGCAGAATTTAATAACCACCAAACAAGCTCAGTAAACTGAGTGCTTTCCAATGCACATGGTTCATCACAACAAGAACAAGTAGCAGCAAGCTTCAGCCTGTGTTCACCCTGGCACCCACAGCACAGCTGTGAAGACTGGACACTTTCATTTCCATTTTCAGCAAACATCAGTATAGCAATACATCTGTAACCTAATCGGTGGTTAACTTTAACTATGGCTTGTTGAAACATGTCATTTTTATAATCAATGGATTGATGCTGGCTTATTTCAACCAACAGTAATAGGATTAAATATTAAAATTAATCACTGTTTGTCCTTGACAAACAGTGGTTGCTTTAAAACGAAAATGAAAGTTTCCAATCTGCTTGCAACCACACCATGGAGTTGGGGAAGAACATTTGTGTCCAAGACTCCCTGCGCTTTGTAATAATCCAGTGGTTTGTCATAATGTATGAACCAGCTGAAAAATGAGACTGTATCATCTTTAAGCCAATTGTTTCCTGTTATAAAATTGTGGTGAAGAAAACTGATCTACAATCATGGCTCTTCTAAACACATGGTGATCAAATTCTGTTAAGAAATGCTTACAAACCTTGTAAGAAGGAACACATTCAGCAAAGAAATCAGAGTAACAAGTTGATACCATCCAGTCCCAAGCCACCAGAACACTCCTGCAGCTGCCTTCCCTAGATGAGAACAGACAATGCTGGCTGAATTGGGAATGTAAGATAATCACCAAAGACAATAGTTTTCAAACGTTTGGGTCTTCAGGGAAACTTTTCCAAATCAACATGTCTGCTGGGAATCCCTGTAAGTGGATGAGGATCCTGGGACATATTCTAAGCCACACCCTCCGTTCACACAGACACTGGCTAGGGCTGCAGAGCTCAGCCACTATCATCCATGAACCAAGATGGACCCAAGGAGACAGCCAACATGCCCCTGTAGCTTCACACTCCAGGGGATGTTCTGTAAAGTTGGGCAAGTAGCCTCTAGGGAAAGTTTGTCCACCATTACACATCTTTTCATTGAGGAGATCTAAGCTTCCCTGGAACACAGTTTGAAAACCACTGGCTTAGGAGGAGACCAAGTGGAAGCAACAGGTGAGTGCTGTAGAAGAATATTATAGGACATGCAGATTTTGGGTGTAAATGAGTATTGGCAAATGACCACACACATGCAACATTAAAATCGGTCCATAACACATCATATTACAATCTATATTCATAACCTGAAATGTCACACACGCATGCACAAAGTCATGCAGCAGAGAGTAATGCAGTAGCCACTTAAGTCTGACAATTTACAAAAGAAAAGTGCATGCTGAAGCTGCATTCGTAATATGTACTTAGTGTGTCAATGAAACCCCTTGGGGAATGAGATGAAGTAAGATGCCCAAGGTTACATGGAATAGCAAGGAGTCAGTTTCTCTATTTCTGAGAGCAGCCCTCTGTTTTCACAACTAGCTAATTCTGCCTCGCAATACTGGAAGCAGGCACACCGTATAAGGTATATGCTGGGTTATTAATAAGCTGTGTACACAACCACGCTACAAATGTTAGCATTAAGCAAACAATGATGGAAAAACCAAAAGGATGGTTGAAACAAGTTCATTTCCTACATGAAAAGCACTTCAACGTAGGCAACAATGTGAAAACTAGCCAGTCTACACAGTGGCGGAGGAGGGGTGTGTGGGCCGCTTGGGTGTGTGACAAAATGACAAAAATATGAGGGTGGTTTTTTTAAAAAACCACAACCCTGGGCTCACGAAACTTTTTAGTTCGGTCAACAAACATAATGAAATGCAAGTGGCACTAGGTGCCACACTGTGGGGGCCGGCAGTTACTGAGGGGCCTGCAGCGTGCACCAGCCACACATCTCTCCTGGGAGTGAAGTGGTGGCTTGGGTGCCTGCAGGTTCCGCGCTGCCTGAAACGACAGCGTGGGGCTTGCACCCGCCCACTGCCTCTCCCTCAGCCACCCTACAGCTGAGGGGAAGGCAGCAGAGAGGCTCCATGCAGCACGCCCAGCTCCCATAGGCGGCTCGCCCTGCCCCCGGCTGCAGGACGTGTGGGCCGCCCCCGGCACCCGAGCAGCTAGCTATGCCACTGAGTCTACACACAAGTTTCATCTTCTTTTCCAAATAGAAATGCTGGACATTCAGGAACTAAGAAGGCGGAGCTGTATAGGACGATGGAGAACACTTGTGACCTTTTGTTCATAGTAGGGCTAGTGCCTGCAGGAAATAGAAAGTGATTGGTTCCTCCTGATCTCCGGACTGTTTAGGTAGGTAGTTCTATACAGAGACTTCAGCCTATTGATTTGAAAGCCTTCTTTCCAGAGCCCATGCCTCATCAGGTATACTGATGGTGCAAACACGCCCCATGGCACTTACAGGAAGTGCTTTTTGTGTAGGAAATGTTTCTGTGTAGCATTTGAAGCTGCCATAAGGATCACAAATCCAGGTTAAATCAGCTGATCACATCTACTATAAGATGCCAGTATGCATTAAAAGGCAGAATACTCATGCAAAAGCATAAACATACACACACAAAATCAATAGTAACCTGGAGACACAACAGCTAGCCAAAGGAGTGACATAATCTTCCTGGACACAAACCATCCTGCTGTTCCCATTCTTTGTAACATATGTAGCAAGAAGTAACCTAATATAACACAGATGAATATGAACACAGAAAATGGGGAGCATCTTCAATTAAAAACACTACCATTTTGAAACACTCTGGGATTGTTTTGTTTTTCATCCACATACAAACTATTTTATTAGCATTACAGCAGAGAAAAACTGGAACTAACATTATAAAGAAACATTGGATTTGATAATTCAACAGGCTCTGTTTTCCATGGGTTTACTACCATGTTATTTTTAATAAACAAGAATGGTTTTGAGAGAGAATACTATGTACTTCACTGAAAGAGTCATACTGCTAAGCATTTGTTATTAAAATAAAAAGACTGTATTTATTAGGTGCAGATCTATTTTAGCTAGAAGATTTTGGGGGGACGACGACCAAAAACTCTCTTCTTTAAGATTATTGTTCCTCATCTGTAACATTCCATTTTAGCACAATAGCACAAGCTATTGTATTCTGCCTTCCTAACAGTTCTGCAACATATGTAGAATGAGGATTATCTGCTCCAACCTTCCTTCATGACAGGGGTCAACCTAAACTCATAGCAAGAGCTGATAAGAGGTGTTGGCTGACACAAGCAAGTCACTCTAATCTACTTTGCAAGAAAGCTCTAAAAACAACAACAGAGAGAGCAATTAACAATGAAGAGATTGTGATGATGAGAGCAAAAGAAATCAAAATACGAAAACAAAATGGTGCAAGTCAACCTGTGTAAGAAAAGATGTGCCAAATGGTCCTTGCTACTCTTTTAGACCTTGAGGATTGCATGTGGGCTGTTGTGTGTGTTTCAAGGTGTTTCTTCCCCTTACAGTCATCACCTGTTGGTTGTGGTAACAATCAATTAATATAACACATTCAAGAAGACAGTGGTGTGCCAGATATGTCACAGAAATTTATTTTCCCCAGATTCCTCCCCCAGAATCTTGGTGTGTTTCTGCCTCTTGTCTATAGAAATGGGAGAGGCAGGCATGCCATAAACCTCTGTGGTCTGTATCACTTGACACATTCATGCTGCAGATTTGCCACCCAACCTTTAGTGACAAATAAAATTAAATCCCATAGACAGTTGCATCTATAAAGACAACTGTTAAAATGCAATTGATAATAAAGCATTTAGAGAGGTAATGGAGCAAACAACTGGAACTTCCTGCAAGTGCAGGATGAATCATGGCCAAGATACATTGCTTTTCCAGCTTCCACAAAATTACGGAATATCCCTGCAAAAGTCAGAATTATTAACAGGGTTGTTATGACAAAATGGGAATGCCACCATGTATGCCACCTTCATCTCCTTAGAGGAAACGTGGGATTTAAATTCAACAATAAATAAAATAACATTTTTTTCAAAATCTGTCAAACTTACACATTGATTCTCCATTCATACCCAGGTGGCCATCTTCCCTGAGAAATTCTTTTACATTCATGCTTCCACAGTAGCTAGAGTGAGCTGCAGCACAAGAAAAACAAATAATTAAGAACAAAGATTTTCACAGGCTACAAAAACAGAAAATAAAACCCAGAAAGGTCCAACAGCAGGCACGATGTGTCCACTGCAATCTTTTGATTTCTTTGCACAGCACCTTTCACAGATAAACTGCAACATGACATGGAAAGTCACCTTATTTACAAAAGCAGCTCACCACCCCACACCCAGAAAGGAGAAAAAGGGGACAGCACAGGTATCTTTGGAGTAGTGTGGTGAAGAAATACAAACATAAAGACCCTCAGGGTGTGCCTATTTTAAGGCCAGCTGTTCTTTGGATTGTACCCATATATACAGTACCCCAGTTTGCACATAGCTGACAGCAAATAAATGATTCCCTTTTGTTAAAAGCTAGTTGAGGTCCTAAGAAACTCAACCCAGAAAATGGTGTTTAAGTTGAACTAGCTAGGATGAGCTATGCTCCATCTTAGTTTTTTTGCGGGGGGCGGGTTGCTCATGAATTCTGCTGGTCTGCATTTCTAAGGCTATTTATATTCCTGGGTGATTGTTGCTTGCTAATATTTGTTATGCTTAGAAGCCTTCTAAAGAAGACCAGGCCTGCTGTTTCTGACATTTTAAACACACTCTCTTTTCACTTCTGGAGACCAAAGGACACCAGAAAAATATTTTAAAATACTTTAATATGCTTTGATTTCCTGCAGGAAACAAATCGTGAAAGAGAAACCAAGTACATCTTGATGAGAAAGGCCATTACAAGACAACACCAGGATCCAAAGAGGTCACCAAGGGCTCAGCCCCATATGGTGGAATTTGCAGATCAGAACGTCATGTCACAGAGTACCAAAAACAGGTTTGCCATGGTGCTTGAGAAACATAATTCCAAAGAGCTCTTGGGCATTAGATGCATAGTTCTTTGTATCCAGGGCCAATATTGCAAGCACAGTATTATGCAATGGAAGTGTGGGTTTGCTACAGAAGCTGCAGACCATCCCAGCTCCCTTGGGCACAGACTGGTATGATATATGTAGATGAAAACACACTTGTCACATCCACACATTACATTTCTGGGCATTCATGTAAAAATGTTTAATGGGACTAACTTAAAAACACAAATGAGAAGCAGTAGTTGGCCAATGACAGCCAGGAGTTACACTTCTATGGTGGAATATGCAATACACCTGACCAAAGCAAGCATGTTTGTTGTTAAATACACTGTATATAAACACTGAAGAAAGACGAAAAACCCCAGCACTTAAAGACTGGGACAGTGTGATTTTTATCTATAATGTAATGCAATTTAAATAATCTACTTTCATAATCAAGGTTAAGCTTTCATTCAAAACCCACTATTCATGCCTTTTCAAGAAAGGAAGAAAAAAGGAGAACCTGCACCAGTGCCTTGTGCCTGCATACCGATGCTTCTAAGAGAATATATATATATATATATATATATATATATATATATATATATGGCAGGCAACTGAAAGCAAGAAAGAAGCCAGGCCACCAAAGAGGACATAATAAAGCTGCAGAGTGAAAGACATGAAGAAGCATACACACACTAAGGCAGCAGAGGGGTTCAGAATTTGTTTTTTTAAGTGTGTGGCACGGATGGACAAAAAAGATAAGCTAAAAAACGAAATACCTTTACAGTCATAGCCCAGCTTCAGCAAGATCATTTGAAATAACTGCACTATGAGTGATGAAAAAGATGTTGTGGTATATTTGGCTGCTCGCAGAATCTGATTTGTGTAGAAAGGGAGGCCCCCTATTAAAAGAGCATCAGTAGCATGTTAGTTGCTTCCATTTCTCTACTGACTAACACAGTGAAAATACAAAGCTAACCCACGTAGGTGCAGTATGGTTATTTCTTACTTTCCAAAATATGAGAAGTCACCCCATGGCAACAGTCATTTTTATCTTTCATTCATTCAAGCACATGGAGAATAAGTGGGGTTAAAAGACAACAACCAAGTTACCAAAAAACACTGTTAAGTACCAGTCCATGTAACTAACAACTTCAGAAAAATATGTAGCATTCCTTGCTTTGCAAATTTACTAGCCAAAACGCTTAAGTTGGCAGATGAGCAAAACTGGTTAGCGCAAAATGCGTTCTTCTTCAGCATTCAAAGAATGCGCCGCTCTCAACACTAATTTCCATGGGATACAGTCAGACAAGCAGAATGTAGAACTCCTAGAAGCAAAGACAATCAATACTACTGAGAGATTGTAATCCTACAGTTTCATAGAGGCTGCTACTAAGTAAAGGAACCCGAATGAGATGATGGATCATTCTGGAAAATAAGACAGAGGTAAAGAATGATGTGTTAGATACAGTTGCTCTGGGAAAGTAGTTCTGGAGATTGAGCACTTGGAAGTGAGAAACGAAAGTTTCCTCCTTTTAATTCTTCCTCATTTAAGAATGTAACCACACTCTAGTAACTCTGCTTCGTACTTCAGATGCCTATTGGCACAGCTTATGGAAAGAACATCAGTTCTATGGAGTTTTTCTGAACAAAAATGTAATCAGATGCCTTCCTCACAACGAAGATATGCAATGTGAGATTACCATACGCATGAGGGTTGGATAAACCTGTTCATCAAGAGAGCCTACCAAGTTCAGATGAACCAATTCCTACCATGCTGGTGTTTCTATGCTAGAAACGGCTTGGGTTTCTCTGTTTTCGATTAGAGAGAATGTCATGATCTTCAAAACAGGATCAGCAGCACACAAGAACTTCCTTTGTACCAGAAGTAGTCGCAGACAGATCGCCATGGGAACGTTCTATTAAATCAAAAATTCCCCAACCTTTAGGACTAGAATCCTAAACCAATGTAACTCAACACATTTTTCACACAGTAAGATATCATTCATGCACCATTTTTCAACAGTGGTAAACCAACAGAATGAACACCAACATTACTTACTAGACTTGTGTTTTTGGCTTCGATCCCTGGAGTAAATTCTTGAGGATGGCATGCGAGCAGCTGAGTATGCTGTGAGGACCTCCTTCCGCTCAGAAAGCATGCTGCAGTCACTGCAGGTATACCCATTGCTCAGTGTTGTCTGGTTCTCAGCTGTTGCTAAGTCACCGTTGCCCTGAATCACTGTAGTGTCTCCACCTGTTGAATGGCAATAAATGATCTAACAATCCAAATCCAGTGAATTTGGGAGAGAAGAAATTATAATGAAAAAGACTGCCTGGTTACCTTTGAGATCACCATCATCATCAAGACCTGAAAAGTAAAGGGATGCTTTGTTTAAATTCAAGGAGGTGCACTCTTTCTAAGTCAACGTTAACTGCTATACCAAAAGAAATTCTCCTGCTAATTCTAGAACAATAAACAAGAAGCATAGTGGAAACTTTACTATGTACAAGGGAATATCTTTTTTTATTAAGAACAACCATTTATGTTATCTACCAAACAGGGTTACATTTCCAGGTGGAAATGTAAAGCAACAAAAAACTGTCTTTTATTACCCGTGTTGCTACTGGGGAAGCTAGATAATTGGAAGCACACAATGTTTCTGTTGCTTGGTTACCACTTGCTCTAGCTGTAGCTCACTACATAGTAGTAAAACAAGGCGGTTAATGCCAAAATTAACACTTAAAAATGCGCTACTAGTAGTTAACACAGGTTTCTTCAACCTGACGTAAGCGGAGGCCTACAACTAGGCTAGTTAAATAGCATATGGCCTACAACTACGACAGCACCTTTCTCTGCTCACACAGGATCAAGATCTTCTCTGACAGTAGCGCTGCTCATTTGGCGCCCAGTCCTGTACTCTTTACACCAGAGTAAGTGGGAAATTGGCCTGAACAAGGTCAGACCTCAAGTCAGAAAGGATTATTAGGAAGGAGGGCGGAAAGCTTTATACACATTATGTTCCTCATCTGTCTCCCCTGGTACAGTAGCCCCACACATGCTCTTATATACATATTTTCCAAATAAAAGATAATTTCTCAAGGTGGACTAAGGCTTTGTCTCAAATCTGTCCTTGAAGTCAATTTACAGTGACAAAGCAGTACCTTGCTCCACTTGGAAATTAATGCGCTTGCTGCTCTACAATTCTAGAAATCCCCACACAGCATGCCTCCTTGAGAGGAAACAGGATATAAGCTGCTTTAAAAGTCGTCTGTCCCTCTGTTTCCCCTTTCTCTAGTTTCTCAGACACCTGGCCATTAAAAAAGACATTAGTGAATCTTCCACAATTCTCCTAGTGTTTTACATTCAGACCCTCTGTTTACCTTGCTATTTCAAGTAGAAAGCAGCTGGACTGCAATGCATATTCTATGTATTTTAAAATGTACTGCTATAAAAATATTTCCATCTCAAAGGGTTTTTTTAATTTACAAAATCCCTGAACAATTTACAGATGGAAGCAAATACAACACTAAGAATGACAAGTCATCTTGAATGAAATCATATCAGTAACTAAACTGGTTTCATATATGTCCAAAATTCAAATCGTAACATGGGGCATTAGCACTATAGGGACGCGGGTAGTGCTGTGGGTTAAACCACAGAGCCTAGGGCTTGCCGATCAGAAGGTGGGCGGTTCGAATCCCCGCAACGGGGTGAGCTCCCGTTGCTCGGTCCCTGCTCCTGTCAACCTAGCAGTTTGAAAGCACGTCAAAGTGCAAGTAGATAAATAGGTACCGCTCCGGCGGGAAGGTAAACGGCGTTTCCGTGCACTGCTCTGGTTCGCCAGAAGCGGCTTAGTCATGCTGGCCACATGACCCGGAAGCTGTACGCCGGCTCCCTCGGCCAATAAAGCAAGATGAGCGCCGCAACCCCAGAGTCGGTCACGACTGGACCTAATGGTCAGGGGTCCCTTTACCTTTATCATGCAGGCATTGCCTCCTCCACCCTCCCATCAAAAGGAGTGCCACCTGAGTGCAACTTTTCACAGGGGAAGTCAATGACAGGGTTTATATTTGAAACACACACACTTTACAGGACCAAATTTACTTTTCAATACAGAATCCACAATTCCTTGTTTAATATCTCTCAGAATCTTCAGCCATAGTGTATTTCTGCTGAAAGAATCAAAGTGTGGGTTTTGTTGTAGACATATTCACAACTCTGAAGGTGATAGTAAGCCTTCATGCTCCACACTCTGTGAAAGCTCATTCTCAAAATACTAAGTTGGACCCAGAGAGATCCTTTAAGTACAAATTCACTTGTATTTGGTCAGCAGAATTTAGAACCATAGATCCACATAGGAAGCTGCCATATTAAGTTGAATTAGTGGTCCATCTAGCTCAGTATTTTCTCTACACTGATTTATAGTAGGCCTCTAGGATTTTTGACCAATCTTTTGCAGCCTTGCCTGGAGGTGTTAGGGACTGAACCTCGACTTTTTGCAAACAACAAAGCATGTGTGTTGTTGAGCTATGGCCTCTCCCTCTGTTTTAATCACAAAACTGCTTCTTCCTATATATATATATAGTTTTGAAATGTAGTACAGTTGCTGCTATTTAGAAGACAAAATCCTCCTTGGGCATCAAGGAACCTAGTTGTGCCACCTAACAGAATGTAGTAATGGCCTAGATGTGTAACCATTTCTTTCTTACTCTGCCTTATTGAGTATAATGCAGCTTGCCCTTTGAACTAGAACTGACATCACAGATAACAGTATACATGCTAAACATACGGTATGTGTATTGTAGTACATTATTACCTACCCCAAAAATGGTCAACAGCTGTCTGCTCCTGTATTGAAGACTCATCCAATATGGTTGACATTAAAGAGCCATCACTTGCGTGGCTACTGAAACTACTGTGGCTAAAACTGGAAGAGCTGGGCACACTTTTTCTTGGGGTATGTCTTACAGAGCCAGACTGTTTCACCACACTTTTACGCTGCTTTACAAACCTTAAAGAAAAAGAAATGTCAAAGCATAAATGTGCAACATTCACCAACAGTTCAGGCATATTAAGAATCTGTAACACAAGGCAAAAGAAAAGGGGCATAATAATCCAGCAGGTCTTCTGAAGCCATGTCAGTGTTACTCTAGCTATAGCAACAAAAAAGGAAGCAGTTTTCCTTTCCTCTTAAGCTAGGAAGACATCTGAAGGCAGCTCTGTATCAGGAAGTTTTTAATGTTTGACGTTTTATTATGTTTTTATATGCGTTGGAAGCTACCCAGAATGGCTGGGGCAACCCAGCCAGGTGGGTGGGGTATAAATAATAATTTTGTTGTTGGGAAACATTACTCCAATGTTAAAAATGTCATATAGCAGATAGTGGCGCAATTCAAATACACCAGTCTATGGTCTATGCTAACCACAGGGTCTATACAATGTGGAAACACAGATTGTAATCTACACAATGAGGCAAAGTACAGTTTATTTCAGAGTTGCGTGCTGGTTCTTTGTTTTCTTTCTGTTAAGAATTCCTAGCTTAGTCGAAATGACAGAGAAATTAGGACACCACATTCATGGCTTCACAAGGTATCTGAACTGTGTCAATGTGTGAAAACTGAACTTCCAAGGTAGTTTATGATAACAATAAATCTCTTCCTGAGAACTGCTAACCTATAGGTGCCCATGAGGAAAGAAGATCCCTCTTGTCACAAATTTTGTAGCATACACAGAAAAACGCTTTCATTCTGCTTCCAAGCATCTTTGAAAGCATATGCATTGTGAAAATATCAAGCCAGCCCCTCCCAGAGTTCCAGATGACTCATGAGAGGAGGAGGCCACTCTGTGACTTTGCACAATAATCACAAGCAATGACAAACACTGCTTCTGCTTCTGGACAACTCTGGTACCTGGTGTAACATCACATTCTTTTTTCCAAAGGACTCATGGGAGGAGAGAAGGGTCACAACTATACATAATGGTTGCATATCAAAGCTGTTCCAAATTTGTGGATCTCTGTTCAAGCCAGCCCTGTTCTATAGACTACGCCAAAAATATGCAGAAGTCCTGTTTTAAACCACTGATCCTAAACTTGGAAACAAGTCCAATTAAAATTAAATAGCTGTAGCTTCTAAATAAAGGAGTATAATCTAGGCAAAGTTAACCGTTTAAAGTCCCACTTTTAATGCATGAAGTAAGTAAAAGTCTGCATTTCTCCCATTATAAATCAATTGCACTGTTAATTTTTTGACTGAGTACGCCAATAAAACAAAACAATATGCGCATATACATTCTGAATCCTCTGTTACTGTAATGTTATTTCCAAGAAACAAGGTCCATGAACTTTGGAGATTAAATAAGCATCCTTTGGAATGCAGATTAATAGTGGGGTTTCTTGTAGGAAGCCCCACTAACATGTGACTTATGTTGTCCTACTTGGAAGCAACTCAGAAGGGACTACTTTAAAATAAAGATGCAGTAACAGGGTTTAAAGAGTGCCACTCACAAACCATTTCATTGATTAACCCAATGAATAGTTCATACATTTTCTACAGGGGATAGGGTGGCTGTGCAGGCAATGTGTACATGTGAAATGGTTCTTACTTAAGTCCCACTGAAGTCAGAAGGAACTGTATTACATGCCATTTGGCAGCTTCTGAGTTCTCATAAGAAGCCAAGATAATCCATAATCCTAAAATGTTTTTCTTGTGAATATTACCTCCATCCATCGAGTATCTAGTATGATCATATTTGTGATCAGCCAGAATCACAGATAGAATAAACAATTTAAATCATGGTAAGGGAGGGGTACACAAAAGATATTCCAGCTAATGACTGAAACAGGAACAAGATTAGAATAACCTGAATGATACTGCATAGTTTTCTCTGATGAGAACCTCCAGTGAGAAACTCCCCCCACCCCCCAAAAATGCAATGTTAACCACACTGAGTTCACAATGCAAAACAAGACAAAATGATTACTAGAATTTCCAGTTACAGAGTTAATCAAACCATTTGAATAGTCCAGAAATGTAACCAGTCACTGGTCACCAGAGAAGCATCTCCTGTGGTTGACAGGTCTGAAAATAATGCAGCCATGTGGACTACATATATAGCTTTCTTGAAGATCTACTTGCCTCTTTTATTTTAGCTGGGGACACAGAACACTGAGCTTACATTAATGCTTCACAGAATGACCAGGTACAAAGGAGGATCTTGCACAGAGGGGGGAAGTTTGGCAAGAGCAGCTTGTTAAAGATGTGAGAAAAGCTGCCCCACTCTTAAGATTATGCAACTATTAAAAGTATAGAAGCTCCATCCTCAACTAACCAGTACTTCTGAGTTTTTCGTACAAACCACACTCTATTTGCTGCTGCTACTTTTCTTGGACTCAAGAGTCACAAAAGCATGTGCTAAAAGGTTAGGGAAGAAAACCTAACTCAACTGGAGGCTACAATAGTAACTAGTACCATTTTTAAACAAATATTCTTTTAAAGAAATTCTACAGTACAACAGAGGTATTTGCAAAACTGAAGCATCACCTTCAGTTCTCCAGGAGAAGATGCCTAACTTTGGGAGGAGCAGTACTCCTCTTTTGCCCACTGAAAATCCAACGGAGAGTCAAAGTTTCATGCAAACCTTTTAAAGAAAAACTAGTAACTATCATGGTTCCCAATGCAATATAGAAATACAAAACAAAAATCACAGCATGCAGTTGAACCCCTTAACATTTAATAGAATGGAAGCAGTATGAAGGTAACTTACATGAAGTACCTATTAAAAGAAATGCTTACTTAGTTGACTGGTCTGCAAATGCCTTTTTCCCGCCATAGGAGCCGCTGCCACCACCAAAGATGCCTTCATTGTGTGTATCCTCAGGTGTGTTATATGTTACAGCAGACAAACGTAAGCTGCGCCTTGACATTCTTGGGGAGTCAAACACAGGGTCCAGTTTGTGTTCAGTCTCAAAATCTAGAGCAGTTGATGAGTAGCTTGAACTATAAAGGAAAGACAGAAAAAGATTTTGGTATATATGTTGAAGGCAGCAGGCAGCTTCTCAACAGAGATGAGGAGACAGGAGTATAATTAACTGCTGTTGAGCAATCCATACTGATTGCTGTTAATGTTTCCAAGTAAAAATCAAGGGACTTAAATCTTTGAATCTCTTTGGGTCTTGCTCATCTGAGAGAGTCCCCATTTCTCCTTGTGCAAACCCACCATTTTATTGAAGATCATTGGGTTCAACGCTACTTCCCATCATGCAGAGAGATCAGAACATCGGAAAGAACACCATCCTTTTCAAGGCTTTGAAATCTACCTCTTTCTTAATCTCAAGGGGGAAATGTGAGGCCCACTTGCTTATGAAGACATTCAGGATGTGAGCTGTTGCAATAAAATAATCCATTTTAATCATCTGCTGTTCTACAGGATTGGACATTAAACAAAATAATGTCCAATTATTTACTTATTGCTATGGAGTGGGCGTGTATCTTTTTATCACTTTAACTAATTTCTCAGAGTAGCCTCAAAAGGTTTTAAATATTTTAAATGAATGAATAAATATTCCAGTGCTTCACGAAAGTTAGTTTTGAAGCCTAGAGTAAAGGTAGGGAATCTCGGGCCTCTCTATTTGGCTCTTGTCACTCTCCCCAGGGTTGTAACTTCTCCCACAGACCATAACTTCATTGAGTGCTTTTGCTTTGCTGGAATGTGTCCTTGAAACTGTGATGATTCTTCTTGCTTGCCTGGGAGAACAGAGGCATGTATGTTTATATAAACCTCTAGTTTTTGCATGGGTGGACTGTAACCTCCTACACAAAGGGTCACATCTCCTGTTCTGCCACTTTTGTTTCTGGTGCTACCCACCACTGGTATGCACTCCCTGGAATGCTGCCGAGAAGAAAATGTGGCCCTCTGGTTCCAAAAAGGTTTTGTGTTTTTATCATCAGTTTGAATTTGTCTGAGGACTCAGTTTGGGTAGTTTCACTTGCTTTCAAAATCTTGAAGCCTAAAAGGTGTAGTAGCTTGGCAAACATGACCAGAAACTAAGTTTACAAACAGAACTGTGACACAAACTTTGGAGTAGACGAGGCAGGTGCTCTCCACAAAGGATCACCTATTGGTCCTCCCTATGCTACTTTTTTCCTGCAGTACACAGCTTCACTTTTGCACGTAAAACATCATCCCATGTGTTTCCCTGCACAGCACCACTACTACTGCTATCAAGTGGCAGGATACATTGAAGTCATCATTATGAAAGAGTGGGGGTGGACTGACATGGTGACTCTCCCCATGACTGAAATGCACTCTACTGTACTTGCTCTGTAAACTGCAATTAGTGCAGAATGCTGCAGCACAGTTGCTGACAGGAGTGAGACCTCGTCAGCATATAATGCATCCGCTCAGATATCTGCATGGGAACCCAATTTGTCAAATGACCAAGTTCAAGGTATTACTGTTAGTATATCAAGTCCATAACAGTTTGGGACCAGTTTAATTGTGGATTGCCTTACCCCATAAGTATCCATTCACTCCAATCTACAGAACTGTCACTGTTACAGGTGCCATACAACACTTGTTCCACACTTGTAAGAATGTGATCTTTTAGTGGGGCAGCACCACCTATTGATATCATACTGGCATCTTTGCAGTAGTCAGCACCCGCTTTTTGTTTATTATGTTATGATTCGTTTTTAAGTACCTGTTTTCATTTGTTAATTCTAATGATTTTTTTGTAAACAACTTAGAGGTTTTATTATTACAATCAAGCAATGTGGTGAACTAAAAATAATAATAATTTTAAAATGGTGATATATTTTTCAAGGGCCAGGACAATGCCTGCCGTAACAAGTGGTCTGTCCTTATATCCAGGGAGCCATGTTAGTCTGTTGTAGCATAAACAAAGTTGTTAAATGCACCCATGAAAATATAAGTTATTTTTGGGGAAACTAATTTAGGATTACATTTTTAAAACAAAAACAATGGTCTGAAGAGACTCCCTTTTCATGGAGAAAAAAATGTAATGCCACATTAAACCAAATGTCAGTGAAGTGGAACTAACGCTGAAGAGAAAGCAGCCTTGAGCGTTGTGTGGTTAGTGTTAGAGGGAGGAAAAAAACAGAATTCTGGCTTGAGAATCTCACTGCTAAAAATTATTAAACTGAAACTGTTGCAAGCCAAAAATGGCTTATCTTCTGAGTTACACCAATAAAACTCAGAGACAAAAACGTGCACAGCTTCAGTTTTAAAAGCAGGAATGCCAGGAGACTGCAATCATAACAGAAAATTGGGTTCAATCATTTATGGGGAAGAATGGGGTAGCTCAGTGTCAGAACATGTGCTTTGCAAACAATATGTTTCAATCCTAATAAGTATGTCCAGGTAGGGCGGAGAAAGACCCTTGTCTGAAACCCTAGAGAGCTGCCGCCAATCAATGTGTATTACTGAGTCAGACCATTGGTTCACCTAGCTTGGTATAAAGCAGCTTCCCAGGATCCAAGATTTATACCCTAGACTTTTAATTGCATATCTAAACATATTTCTCCATTAATTCTGCAGTTTCACACATAGGAAAAAACTGCATATAATCTTCCCTTCCACTGGCATGGAAGGGAACATTCCAGCACATGGGAAGAGGAGAGTCTAAATTATTTGCTAATCATTTTAAGATTAACCACCACAAAGGAGAATTATCTCCAGCTTGTCTACAAATAATCAGGGGTCTGCAGGGATTGAGTGTGGAGTGCCACATTCAATCATGTGTGTCGAGTCCCTACCCCCACCCACTGTCTGAAGTGGGACAGCCCAGACACAGGTTTTCTGTCTGAGAGAGAACTAGGCCATGCACAGCAGCCCAAATCGTATTGGTCCTCAGATAAGCTGGACCAGGGTTGCTTAAGATGCATTAAAAGCATGTTCTATGATAACTGACAGATGGGGAAGTTCAAGCCCAGGGGCCGAAAGCAGGCCTCCAGGTCTCTAGCTGGCCCTTGAAACTCTCCCCAGGTTGCACCCTTCACAGGCCCTGCTTCCAAGCCTGAGTGTTCTTTGAATGGGTCCTTGAACTCTGATCATACCTCTTGCTTGTCTGAATAAAGGACAGAGATGGATGCATGTAAAATTTACAGGATAACCAGCTTCATATAACCAGCATGCTTTAGTCTAATTAATGCATGAAGGGTTTAATACCATAGAGTAAGCTGTCCTGCCAAGCTTAGCTATGTCACTTCCCCTTACCCTGGGCAGAAATAGGTAAACAACACTTTGTTCCCTGCTTCCCAGTCTACTTGAGAACTCAGCATGTGAGGAGGTCTGAGCTGGTTCCTCTAGCTCGGCTGCACTACTCTCACCAACCTCTCGTGTTCCTATACAAATAGTTTAGTAATGTTTTACCGCTTTGTAACTAAGCTACTTTTTACTGCCTCTGCAACTTTTCTAACTGACGTATGGAAGAACACATTATTTATTATTACCCATGAATCTCAGGGCAGGTTCCTGAGACCTTTGGTGAGTTTGTGAGTAAACCAATTTAAGTTACCAAATGTGTGTTCTATGCTGGGAAACTTCAGAAGGAACTTTTAAATGGGACAGTTTTGGAACTCACCCAGAATAACATATTTTTAAGGTTTTGCATCCTACATTTTCGCACTTTATTTGCCTCATATTTTATGAATTTATATCCGCTGGTTTTCTCTCACCAAAGAGTACTTGCCCCAAATTTGAATCTTGGCATTCCGGAATTCTCTTGCTTTTATATCTATTTTTCTTGAACCAATAACATTTATATTCATTCTTCCTCCCACTTTTGCCTCTGACCTCACAGGCATGTGGCCCTCAGAAGGTTGCCCAAAATGGAATGTGGCTCTTGGGCTGAAAAAGATTGCTTGTTCCTGTTGTAACTTCATTTAGTACCTGGCAGCTCACAATTTTGCTTTTTAAGGGAGTGATGGCAATAATCTATTTAAACACTCCCCACAAGCTACTATTGGCACTTGTTATTATACGGCTGTTTTTATTCTACTTCTGCAAGTGATGTACTACAGGCACACTATTCAAATGAAGTACCAGGCGCTACAGACAGCTGCCACTAGCCCCAATTTGTTTTCACTTGGCAAACACACCTATTTGTTTAATAGCATATTTGTGAGGGCTGCTCACAAATGCAGATTGTTTTTCAGGTCTTATTACTCTAGCTAGTAACAGCATAAATGGTGTCCTACAAACAAGAAAATTGCTCAAACATTAACAGTGCAAGAAAAACAATTGTCAGTTGTAAATTTCAGAGATGGAAATAAATCCACAAAAGTAGCCAGCCCCATCTACTTCTCACACATGCTATGTTGGTGGCACAGTGGAGGTTGGAAAAGGGGAAGGATACAACCCCTTTCCAGGTAAAGCAAACTTCTTACCTAGTAGCCTGGAGGTAACTGACCACCGGCAACCAAACAAGTAGCTATTTACAAGGCTAGTATGAGAAAAAGAGCTACAGAATACACCAGTTTATAAGCTCCACATATTTTTCATGGTGACTTACTTGGGGCATAACCATTATTCAGTAATACTCAAGCTTGATCTACTATTTTCCTTTTTCATCTAGGTCTAGGCAACCTGATAAATCTCTGACAATACTATCTTCCTAACAGTTACCCCTGCCCATATTAATACTGCAGGATCAGTAACATGTAACATTAAAAGTTTATTGCAAAACTTAGCAATAAAAGCACAATTACGAGTAATAATAAATTTATACCTTTGTACTTACTCTTTGTACTTACTTGTCAGTGCAAAACTGACAAGGATTCCTCATTGCAGTATGGAACTATATTAAGTTATCTACACACACACCCTGCCATGTAATACCCCCCCACCCTGCATTTGCAAGCTAAAACAATGGTATTTGGGTGTGGTTCCCAAATACTTTATTTACAGCTACTGCCAAATCCTGAGTCACTGTCTTAGTCACCAGTGGTGCTGGATTAGAATCTACTGTAAAAACCTAAAACCAAACTGCTACATGTATCTATAAACAGGAAAGTCAGTGAGATTTATGATCAAATGCCAGGTTTCTTTCCTTGATTTAAATCTTGCCACTAAACCACAACATACAAAGAAACCAGGTTCTATAGAAGGCAGCTTCTCCATAAGGAAAAAGATTCTCACCTGAGTGCATAAGTATAGCCAGTGTTCTCTGGCACGCATTGGGGAGGGGTATACGTGTGAAGACGTGAAAAATCCATGGTCACTGTTTCAAATCATACTGCAAAAAGTTGAAAACACAGTGCTATATAACAGTTTAAAAGACAAAAAAAAGAGCTCTTGCTTGGTTCAGCCGGTACTTTAGAATACTTCAAATAATGCTTTGGCAGAGGAGGAAAAAAGCCACTGGTATCAGAAGTTGTGTGCATTTTTAATGTGGCTGCTAATGTTAGATATCCCTTATCAAAAGTCACATGAACCCTAAGCACTTCCTCTTCTGGACAGCTTTTTCAAGAGTCTTAGGCATGCTGTGTTCTGTTTACAAAGTTCTCTTAAATGGTGTAGCAAAAAGCTAAACCCTGTCCATACCTACAGTGCTGCTTATAGTATACTTGACAGATACTATTAAACTGCACTTTGCTGAAAAAAGCCAAGAGTTTACAACATCCACAATAGTATTTTTTTCCATTGATACTAAACTAAAGGTTTTCTAGGTATTGAGAACTGCACCAATCAAAACAGCTAAGTAAACAAAAAGTGATGTTTCATGTAACAACACATTTTTCTATTAACATTTCATTTGTGCCACTGGAATGGAAAGAGGGAGTCTGGCTCGGCTTGTGCTTTGAAAGAGACAGCCCTGTTTAGCTGGGATTGATTCAACTAATCACCTCGAAGGGAGCAAAGGCGCTTATGTACACACCCTAAAGGCTGATCCAAAATGCAATCACAAATCTAGTGCTAGATCTGTATTCCTGGAACTTGTTTTAGCTCAGGCATTTTAAGGGAGTCACTTTGAAATGTTTAGACTGTGATCAAAAGAGCCACACAGCTAGTTTTGCTCATCCAAAGGGCCTTTGGGTATGTGTTTTTCAAGAAGCAGTCCTGAATGCAAGCTACTTTTAAAACTAAGCATTTGTAAAGTATTTTTGTATGGTTTGGAGTGCAGAAAAAAATCCCACACAGCACACTGAAGATCTTGGATGGGCCTGCAGTAGCTCTTTGGATTCCAGTCTTATTCAAAGCATTCTTATCCCACGCTTCAGCAGAAAATGTTTCAGAGTAGTTTCCAGATCAACTAAAAAAAGAAAGAAAAACTCCAGCCTTGCCTTCAGGCTTATAGTGTAAAAGACTAAAGGAAAAAGAAATGGGTAGGGAGGAGGGGGAAACCTAACTCAGGGACAATCTCTTAAAGTTACAATTCTTATAGAGACCAGCTGGGGTGGAAACAGTTCAGGTGGCCTGATGGAATAATGGAATGAGGAATGATGGAATAAGGAAACCCAGCCAGATGGGCAGGCTATAAATAATAAATTATTATTAAAATTATTATAACAACCCTTGCTAAGTGACAGGTGATGATGATGAAGAGCCAAAAGCAACCGGTCTCTCAGCAGAGCTGATGGAACAGCCCTGCTTCCCTTCTCTAATTCTGCTGCAGCCTGAAAGCAGGATTTTTGAGTTTTCAGTCTTTTACAATAAGTAGAAAAACTGAATGGATATTAGCTTAAGGGCTACTAGACTGAAACTGAGGGAAACTCTAAAATTTTAAACAAAACCACAATTTAAGGTTGCAAAATGCCTACATTTAAGGAGCAGTTCAAATAACAGAAGCATGAAGAAATGTTCTTTCATAAGAACACAACACAAAACATTGAGCAATATTAGCTGTAGAGGCTGGTATTTTTAGACTTACTGGGCAAAAGGGTGCCTTCAAGGCTGATATAAACTAATTCACCCTGTTTTAAGATCACATCAGGCGCACAAACACTGTTCATCTGTGCTCTTATGTGCATGCTAGACACAAACCAGGGATTCTATTCTGACTGCTTACATCATGCTAAATGTCAGCAATCATCATCAGTACAGGACTAGGAGGAGGGAGAGGACGAACATGCAAGAACCAAAGCCAACCCACCTCTCCCATGGTGAGCCTTCAGAAGAAGTGATGTGCTGCCCTCAAAAGGTTGTATCCAATGCTAGTCCTACCAAGCACAGACCCTCAGAAATTCATGAGCATGACTAACATAGTCCCATTCACTTAAAAAGGTCAATGCTGAGTATGAAGTATTCGGCTAAAACGTATAGTGACTAAGACTTAAGAATGACAAAATGCTGCTTTGGACAAAAGGACACTAGTTGACACAAGATTCTGGTTATTAAAACTAGATGAAACCCAGTGCTTGCTTTTAATATAATAGTAAGGCAAGTTACTCATGCAGGGCCAGGTTCTCAGAACAGTTTTGATCTGTCCCGTACCAATGTGCTAAAACAGGCAACTACCGTTATGTGCATGGTCACACATATGTGCACAGTGCCAAATCTGGAAGCAATGTGAAAACGTCATAAGGATGTCACCGAAACATCACTAAATTGGGGGGGGGGCAGGGTGTTTGCAGGCTTTTTCAATGGACTTTCTGATTTCACACAAGTGCAATGACCCAAAACACAACCCCCGTGCAAAGAGGGAGTTGCCTATATTTTTTAAAAAGAACATTATTTCACATAGAGTGGCTGGGGAAATGCAGCCAGATGGGTGGGGTAATAATAATAATAATAATAATAATAATAATAATAATAATAATAATAGCAGCTATAATTTGGCCTTGAAGACAAAGAGGTTTATTAGGAAATGTTCACTCCATTTGTGAAATGAGCACCTCATAGATGAAATGAAGTGCTCTGTGCTTACTGTTCCGACGGTGACAGAACAGGCTATGGCCAAACACATACAGTAAGGTAAAAGGCCTCAGTCCAGAATTAGCATTCACACAACCACAGCTCAGTAGTGTGGAGATGGAATGGTAAGGAGGTTCTACCAGACAAGCCCATACAGAACACAGGCAGCGCACGTGAATGTGTCCGGATTGCAATGCCTTGACGACAAAAATTAATTAGCTGTAATTTGCTTCAAAACCCAGAAGAGGATGTTGATGCTCAGAAACACCCCAAACACCTGACCAACAGAGAACACAGAGTACGTAGGTTGGGGAACTCGTTTATAAAAGGTCTATGACAAAGTACAGAAAGTTAATGACCTTGCAGCTAATTTTAACATTTGTGCAATTTGGCACAGTGATGTCTTCACCCTATGTGCATTACCTGGTTTATTTACTGGCACCCACAACCCCGCAAAACTCCTATTCAATGAAGTTGTCATCTGCACATGCACAACAGAGGTCTCAGATCTACACATCTCTGCTTAACTGCAGCTTACATTTACAAATCAGATGGAAGCTGGTTTGAGAGATAATGCATCAAACAGCAGTATCTCCCAGGAAACTACAAGATGCATACGGACTGCAGATAACATCGTTTGTACACAGTTTCAAATATCAGCAGCGGGAGGGCATTGGAGCCGGAGTAAATGGGAATGTGTACACAGTCTCAGAAAAGAGTTTTATCCCAGTCCATAAGTGTACTGCATTTATACATGCAATTTCTAAAACTATGTGTGCTCTATATATACATCCAATTGTTTTATAAATGTTTTTTCTGTAATGTGAAATCGTTTTGAGATGGCTCATAGGAAACTATTCATAAATAAATAAATAAATAAATAATGTCTAATAATCACCAAATTGGCACAGTTACTATCAAGTTTAATTTGCAAGATAACCAGGAGTTGAAATCAGGTTATAATTCTGGTTTCAGCCATAGGTTTGAGGGGAGTCTAAGGTTAGAGGTACCTATTGCAATGCTGGTTCAGATGCAATGTGAAACAACAGTTTCAGGGAAAAGAAGAGGGAATAATAAGGGAGGGGTGTGTGAGAGAATGGGATGCTCCCAATTGCCTGACTGGGTTGGCAACTGGGCAATGCACTGTCTGAACTGGACCAGTGTAATTACTCGTATAAAACTGCAAAGCAGTGTACCCAACAGCTAGAGATACTGGAAACAATTGAGAAACATGGCTGTCTACAGTTCCCTCTGGGCCCAAACACAGACTAAGAGACACTGTTACTTACCAAGCAGCATTGCATCAACAAATCTAATTTTGACCTGGCTGCTCAACAGCTGTCGTCACCCTCCTGAAACCCCACATATGAAACCTTAGATTGCCAGGGAAAGATCTTTAACAGGCACAAACACAAGCTACGTAGTGAGCTGTGACTTGTGTTCTACAGGAACTGGACACATAGCTATTATTTGCATACATCCCCCTTTACTCAAGTTGGAGATGAGCTGTTTAATCATTAAGATTCCTTTCCCACACAAGGCATTTGGCAAGTTTCCAAGAACTAAAACTAAATATATTTTGCTCCTTCTTCAGACTATTCTGTATAGCTACAATCACAGCGAGAACTAACGGCAAGGTTATTGGAAACTCCCACTTACAGCTAGTATTGTCTTCAGCCTTCTGTTGCAAAAAACGCAAGTGCATACCCTGAAAATGCAATCTAGTGTAGCATTAATACTTCTGTGGAAAGGTCAGGTTTCTAGAAAAAGCAGGCACTGATCCTTGGAGGAGCAGAATGACCCTCAGACTCATAAACAAGGGAAAGGACATTTGAAGATCTACAAATATGTAAACACAAAGAACTTGGTTATTGCCAAAGTTTCTCTTTGGGAGAAGTAGATTGGGGCAAAATTTAGTGGGACAACTGTTTGTTTGTTTGTTTTTTTACATGGAAAGCCCAACCAATTCATATGGAAAGTCAAATAAATGTTAGCTATGAAGGATGAGTTGGTGTGGAGCACAACCCTGTCTTCTTGAAAATAAATACACTCACTTTCTATGACCAACAATGCTCTTGTGGCCCCCAATTCATGGGGGAAATAACATAACTCAAAACCCAATTTTCCAGGTAAGCACTCAAATAGGTTCAGAAGGAGGGCCAGTAAGAGCTTTCAGGACTAAGGAATGGTTGCAAGTGTGGCACCTGTGAACAGAGCGGGAGTAGATAATGAACTTACTCCTTGATTTTCTGTTTTTTATGTGAGATGATGGGATAAGAATGAAATGTAGATGTTGACTGTTTTTAATCTCTTATACTGTTAACTGTAATTATTTTTAAACTGTTTTTATTATTTAAATTTTAAATTTTAATAGTATATACATTTTGTTAAGAAGCTACCCAAGAATGTTATCAAGCATCGCCATCTGTCTCTTAAGAGTAATGATTGCTGAGCTCTTGGTCAGCCTGTTGGAGAAGGCTAAGATGTCCTGACCAGAGGCAGAAATGGAATGGAGTGTTTCTCTCTTGGGATCTGTGGATGGCTTTCCATGTTATTTCATAAGTCTGAGAAGCAGAGAATCTGCAGGAGGTCAGAATGGTGTTAATTGTTTTCCTCACAATCCCAGTCTTGACAGCATTGCTTTTCAGTTTTGAAGCATAAAAGCAGGACTGATCTCAAAGGGATGGTAGATTGGGCTCTGAGAGAGAAGACTCAGTGAGATGAGGAAGGGTCAAGGGCCCAGAATCTCATATTCCATTAAGTCTGGGAATCTTGGTCAGCCATGCAGAAAATTTCAGATTTCCATGTAGAAGGACTGTGTCTTGCATAGGACTTTCCCTAAAAGTAGAGAGACAGAAAGGTATATAGGAGGCCTACTAGCCACTGTAGGAAAAGTGAATCTATCACTTAATATCCCTATTATTGGAATTTGGAGAAGCAATGTGCTATTTTGGGGTTCCTTTGGACATGAAGAATATATTGACAATTAAGAAGCCCAGATTAAAAGTTATTTAATGAGTTCTAGATGACACAGTCCTTGCTGAAACCAAAAGAAATTCATAGATGAGTCCACCATAAATTTCAGCTGCCCAGCCCAAAATAGCTGATCCACTCAAAATAACTTCTAAGTGTAGAGCCTGGGTACAAGAATGAGAGCTCACACCAAAATAATTGGCAGTGGTGGCTTTGATGGAAGTGGAATGTTCTCCCTCAGGAAGTTGTGGACTCTCCTTCCTTGGAAATGTTAAAGCAGAGGTTGGATGGTCATCTGTCCTGGTTGCTTTAGTTGAGATTCTTGTATTGCAGGGGTTGGACTAGATGACCCTTGGGATCCCTTCCAACTCTACAATTCTATGATTCCATGAAAGAAGTATCCGGATCAAATCTATCATAGGCCAGCACCATTCTTCCTATCAAGGATTCAACTTGAATTCTGCTTTTTCTGGGGACTCGCTGGCATGGGTATTAATGCAGCCATGAGGCCATCCACTGAGAGGACAGCGCACCTATCCATCACTTCTATGGAAGAGGATAAAATGTTTTGTGATAGGTTTGGAAGCCACAGCATCTTGTCCTCCCTTTCCTGAGCCTGTGGTCAAACCTGTGTGGGTTACAAGGCTATGAAGTTATAGAAGCCTTAAGGGTAATGTGTGAGGTGCTGCACTCTTCCCTCCCTTTCTGTCAGAGGGAAGATAGGCTGAAATGCCTGAATAAATGAGCAAGGAGGCCTCCAAACCCACATCTCTGTAGAAAAACTGAATAAGCACAGGAACCTTCTACACAGTAGGGATATCAAAGTTGCTGTCCCTGCCTTGGACCAGAGAAGGGCTTAAGCCGACCCAACCTGCTCTGCTGTCCTGTGACCAATATTTATCTGGCCACAGAGTGCACAGAGAATATTATAAATTCAAATGATCCAAGAAACATCTCAAAAAATTGTGGCCAACTCCTACATTATTGCATAGGAGACAGTAGTCCTGTTCGTACCTCCAGTACCACATTTACTCAATGCATAGAGAGGAGACAAAACAATGAAAGCTAGTGTGGCATAATGGTTAGAGTGTTGGCCTCTGACCTGGGAGACCATGGTTCGAATCCCCACTCAGCCATGAAGTTCACTGGGTGGTGACCTTGGGCCAGTCACTATCTCTTAGCTTAACCTACCTCACAGGGTTGTTGTGATGAAATGGGTGAGAACATGGCTATAGTGCAATAGCTTCATCACTCAAGTAAAAATAGCCACATTTTAAAAGGGAGAGGGATTTTCTGCTCCTCACAATGATTCCAGTGTGTCTCTCTGTACTCAGCAATCTTATTGACAGAAGTCCATGGCTCAGGAGAAAACTATGCAAATTGCAAAAGGCTTCAAACTTTCACTTTTGTTTTTGAATAAGGTTCAAAAATAAGACTTTTTGGGGGGGCGGGGATCTCCACTTATTTTTCTTAACAGGTCTGGATGGTGGTATGGTAGTAATCAGAAGTACAAAAAGTGGTACCTGATATTCTGTTTAAGTAAGTTGTTGATGCAACTCATGTGCTACATTTCAAAGCTGCTATTCTTTTTAACAAATTCAGAACCATGGACATCAGTTTCCTTTTGCTGCTCAATTCACAGGTTGTGATAAAGAATATGAATACATTCCACTCTAGTTTCACTTTTGATAAGGAAAAGGGATTGAAGGAGTAGGGTATTAGATGTTCACAGAAAACAGGCATCTTTTAGAACTACTGGAACATATCTCTTATAAGAATACACTAGCAGCAATAATACACCAGGCAATAACTGTCTATAAAATGGGCCTTCATTTTAGAATTAAAAGGATAGTATTACTGATCAAACAATAAACAAAACATCCATAGTGCTGGTTTAAAAACCAAGACCTGCTATTCTTAAGCATTTTAAGAACAATATGGTTACTTATGAGCTATAATGTGCTATGTATATTCCAAATGCCTCCTCAAAACAAACTGAGCTATGAACTCTCTTTTCAGTGCAGTACATTAAATTATGGTTAATGCAGCCAATAACAAATAGCTTGCACCTTCAGATTTTAAGAACTTTGCTGCTGCTGCTTCAGCAGTTTACAAGCTAATCTAACTATAGTATTTCATTTTAGTCACTGAAAACTCATTCCCAAAAATCTGAATTATCTTACAGGGAATATCTAACATTTTGCAGCCTCTTTCACATACCTCCCCACATTAAAATTTAAAAAGAACAGGCTGAAAAGCAAAGAGCTTCAAGCAAAAGTAAATACAGTACAACATTTACGGCAAAAGACAGTGTTTCAGAAAGATGTACCAATCACATGTTTAAAAAACACAGGTATTCTGACATACAAATCTGATCATCTATAAAATATTGCACTTGGTGCAAGCTTTGACTGTAATATTACTTAGATTGTGGCTGTCAAAGGAGAGCACGTATTACAACACTGTAAATTTTTAAAAAAAATATTCTGAACTTAAGAGGAACATACATAGCTAAATTGCAGTTAACAGAACATGGAATTTATAAAAATACTGAGCATTTTCTACATGCTTCAGATAACATGAGTGTTTTCACTTTACAAGCTAGGAACCCTGAAAACCAGCAATGATTGAAAAATCCAACTCAACTTGTTCTGTACAACTCAGCCAGATCCCAAATTACTAAGAAACAAATTGCAAAACAAGGCTCACTAAAGCAGAACAAGCAAGCAACTCGATGCTTTGGCACAGCTAAAAACAAACTCAAGTTGCCAAGTTACGCTCCAGATCTATCAGACCTACACAACTGATCAGAAAACAGCAGCAGAGGTACACCTTCAAACCTGGATCTTTTCAAAATGCAGCATCATTCATCCCACAGAGAAAGAAGGAAGAATACTTTAATTCAGCATTGTGTTCCAGGACGGGGCAATCTCCTGCCCAATAACTCAAAAGAAGTTTGAGAGTTGACAGCGCATTCTTTCTGTTCCACACTGCAGAATCCCAAAATGGCTTCCCAGCGTCAACAAAGCCTGAAGGATCAGACGAATCTAATCCAGCCTCTTAAAGCTTCCATTGTCACTCAGAGGCAGACTTTGAATTTATTGGACAAAGCTACTTCAGCCAGCCCACAATATTTAACCACTTAATTTCCTTCAAGGGTGTACATACTGAAAACCTTTTCCCAGTGTTTTATTTATAGTTACAGGTTTCCATGGCACTTTCATTCTCACCTTTAATTAGCTCTTTAGCAAGGAGAAGCTACAATACTGCACAGAAGATCCCCCCAACATGCTTTTGTTGTTTTCCTAGGCAACCTGCAATGTTCTGTTTCCACAACATGCTTCCATTTAGCAAAAGGAAGGCAGGGAGGGGGCGGAATCAGGCACTTCCCTGCTTTTAAAAAATACGCTCTGGAGACCTATGAGCAGGAACTCCATTAAACCTGTGCTAGCAAAATTGATACTTTAATAAAAAATAATTGCAAGGAGGCAAGCGCAGTTATTCAAATGCTAAACAACGTTCTTATGCGGGGGGGGGGGGGCAGACCTTTACCTATGTAAATTATCTGCTCAGCTCTAGCACTTTCATCATATGCAAAGCAAAATTTGAATGTCAGGAGCATTTTCCTTATTCTTTGGAACTTAACTTAAAAACCTTTTCCTCCCTCAACAAGAGCTGGCCTTAGAGGAAATATTAAAATGTCCCACATCATGCAAGGCTAGAGCTTTTGAAATCTGGCAACACGAGCTTATTCATCCCACCTAGCACTGTCCAGAGCCTTCATCTCCATCTTAGAGATTGTCAGCTTTCACAGTGCTTAGGTATGCAGCTCCCCACTCCCCTCTCTGCCTCTCATTGCTGCCACCTGTTGCTCACCCACATGCATGCCATACCTAATGGAAAAGGTGGCAGTACTCCCCCCACTATTGCTACAGTGATCCCTTGCTCTTCCTTCCCTCCCTCAAGGTTCCCATAACCTTGTCAAAGGAAGCCTCTCTGAAAGCCTCCCTCCCTCAGTTCAACAGATAAAACAAAACTGGCAGCTCATCCATGCTCATTCTTAACCCTGACATATAGAAGCAGTTGTCTGGGGCTGCATGAGACCATGACATTCTTTGAATATGCAGGATGCACTATAGTGAACCCCCAAGGACTAATCAATACTCAAATAGGGCACAAGGTTTGGTGCATTAAACTGGCAGGATGGTGAAGCCAATACACACCCGAGGAGGGGCCAAAGAGAGGCTTGGCCCTCCCCTGATTATAGCACATGCCTCCTCAGCATTACACATATCAAAAATGCCAGGAGCAGTTGTTTTAAAGTTTTCTAGCTTCAAGGAATCTGTTTAGCATCAACTAGCCCACCAAAAGACCCAAGTACTTTGTGGTGTGCTCTAGCCACACAGTCATTTCAGAGAGGGTGCCACCTCACCAAGTCACCATTAACACATATGTATTAGAAGTAGACATCTACCGGTAATACTCCCCTACAGCTGCAGATTTCTGGGAAAGATTGGCAGCACCAAGCAAAATATCTTTCACGTAAGCTGCTAAATCTATTATTTTGCAGTACATGATAATGAGGTGATATAGTATACCAGTTCAATGAATTCTTCAATAAATCAACTTGGAAAACAGAATAATAGGAGTGAGTTTGTGAGTAGTGCCTGCATATCTATATCATATAGCAATATATGTTGCATTTCTCATCCATGTGATGTTTCATTTGTAAATTTAATAAAATCATGCCATACAGTGTAAAAATCACCATTTTCTTTCTCTCCCCTTTCCACCTTCAATTTTGGTCATAGATGCTTCAGTTGAGATTTGTGCATAGCAGTGGGTTAGATTAGATGACCCTCAGGGTCCCTTTCAACTCTACAATTCTATGATTCTATAACATCATTGCCATAGTTAGAACATTTCCAGGTATAGTTTGGAATTCTAGTGCCTACATCCCCCTACAGGGGTGGAGGACCCATTTAGATGGTCTGCTCCCTGATCCCAGCCCAGAGACCAATGGAATATGAACTGCTTAATGTTCTTGGGAATTTCCCAGTGCATGGGGCAGGCATTCATGTGAAAGGTCCTAGTCTTGCTATAGAATGGCAAGATAAGATAGGCAATTGAAAGTTTAGCAATCTAGTTTTCTCTCCAGTGCTATGTAGTCTGTTCAGCAACTTGGTACTTCAAGTAATTATGGATGATAAAACAGGCTAGACAACAACTAGAACCCAGGTCTTTGTTACAAAGGCAGTTGAGCACTGGTTAGAGTACACAATCATGCCTAACCTGAAACTGTTCTTAACCCGAGGTACCACTTTAGCTAGTGGGGCCTCCCGCTGCCGCGAAATTTCTGTTCTCATCCTGAAGCAAAGTTCTTAACCCGAGGTATTATTTCTGGGTTAGCGGAGTCTGTAAACTGAAGCATCTGTAATCTGAAGCGTATGTAACCCGAGGTACCACTGTATATGGACTATTGAAATTGGAGTTGAAAAATACATCTTTGCGCCTTCAATTTTCAAATTAGCTTACACTGTAATAAGAATTAGCAGCTCTCTCACATGTATTGCCCCCTCCCCAAAACCCCCCTGCAGAATTATTCATAGGTGGAACGTGCTAGGATTCCATTTTTATAGCAAGGATACTTCCAACAGTATGTAATTCTTAAGTGCAAAGCACTTGTTTCCAAATGCCTTAATATACAATCTACATACCATATAATTGCACACAAATACATTTTGCTGGATGAACATGCTGCGTACAAGCCCTAGAATACATGACCAATCACAGTTTCTCAGAGTGAAACACATACATTTGTTCTGATGGGAATTAGCATGTTACCACAATATAAACAGTCACACTTTTAAATAAACACACATTTTTCTATATGTACACCAGAGAGAGCTGATGTTCATCTTCTTCAGAGATAACTAAGAAACACATATAAATACGAGAAAGTTTGCAGTAAATAAATCAGTCTAGCCTCACTTAGTAATGGAATATTTAGTCTTTAGCACCATAATTGCACACTCAAAACCTGCCTGCCTAGGTAAATTTTCCTTGTTTCAACATTCAAAACCTGATGCGCACACTTCATTTTCCATTTCTTAATGCCATGATGGCACCATCCTGTTCCATGCTGTACTGCCAAGAGCGTTACCATTTTAGCCTGGATCACAATATCACTAAATCTATAACTCTACTTCAGAGCCACATAAGCATGCTAAAACCAGACAGACACTGCAAAAGATGGGCATTACAAAAAATCATAGTAGACCAATACCAATGGTCTACTATAATCAACTTTTTATTTTGTTCTGTGTATATCACAATGTTTTTTTGTTGCTATGGCCGACGGCTGACGCAAATAAAGTTTCATTCATTCATTCAACGGGGCAAAGCCCCAAAATATGTTGTATTCAAGTCTTCCTTGCAGAATTAATCCAGTACTGTTAACAGCAGCAATGGCAATAATAACTAATAGTACTGGAGACATCACCATATGTTTCCTGGCATTTATGCAACCTGTCATCAAATTCTTTATTGACAAAAATATACCACCAACGCCCAGCAAGATGCCAACCCTTCTGCAATGCAAGCAGAAGGATATCTTTTCATTTGAATAAAGCATGCTGCTTTTTGTTTCCCAGCTGTCTGTTACAAACCCCCAGACCACTCTGGAGCAAAGTACCACAAATAGTGAAAGCACAGAGAGCCGTTTGTTGCTCTTTTGTGGACAGGTCATTTATCTGCCAAAGAGACAGAAGGCACAGCTGCTACTGTTCTAATCAGAACTCTATTAAAGCCTTGTGAGCCTGGATTATCCTTATAGGACTAACTGTGCCACATTCCCATATGAGGGGGTGTATCTGAATATAATACACTTAATAATTTCCTGGAGAAAGAAAACATAAATACCTGCCTGCAAAGTGCTATCCAACTATTTTTACTACAAAATATGACTACCAAAACTTCATGCCTGTTCAAAACCACCTCTCCCACTCTGAATTTTTATATCACTTGCTCTAATTTCTTCTTACTTACATTGCCCTCAGCAACAATCACAAGGAAACAATTTTACCACAAGTTACTAAAATCAGGGTGCTACTTAACAGAACTGGGTCAAACGCCCACCATTTTAAGCAACTTTCATATGTATTTATTGGACACAGTTCTTCCTATTCCAAAGTCTTGACGCGGGTAATAATATGCTTGAATCCATCACTGGCTACTAAAAACCAAATTAAATCCTCATACGATTTTTCAGAATAAATACACTTTTCAGAATAAATACACTAAAGCATTATTTTCCATAGAAACTCACTGAAGGTTATTTATTTATATTACTGTATAAAAATATTTATAACCCAACATTTACCAAACATCCCATGTCAGAAATATATGCTGTTAAAGACAAAAATTAAAATAAAACAAAAACAATGTAAAACAAAACACAGAATTCAGTTACAAATAAAACCACCAGCAGCAACAGAAACTCAAATGGCTAATACACCTGAATCCCAAAAGGCTAGACAAAGAGGTGTCATCAGCTGCTGATGAAATGACATCGGTGTTGTAGTGAGACATACCTCAGAAGGGAAGTCATTTCAAAAGCAAGAGGCCACTGAAAAGAAAGCCCACTCATGGGTCCCTACCCCCTACTCCATAAATCTCATTAGGCCTGGGAGCCACCAGCAAAGCTTTCCCTATGGGTCTTAAAACTCATGCAGGTTTGAATGGGAGGAGGCATTCTTTAAGAAAGTTGGGTCCTTAGACATTGAGGGGTAGCCAAGAAAACCCTTAATGTGTATCCTTACAGATTTTGATTTGGTGTCTATATAGTGCACTTGAGAGCATTTCTTGGTGGTCTTAAAAGTTGTAGTGGCAGTCATAGGAAGCTGCCTTACACCACGTTGGATCATTGGTTCATCTAGCTAAGCATTCAGACTAGTTAGTACCCATTCCCCAGGATTTTAGGTAGGAGTCTTTTTCCAGTCCTACATGGAGATGCCTGGGATTGAACTTGGGACCTTCTGCATGCAAAGCTGGTATTATTCCACTGAACTACAGTCCTTCCTGTAACCTTTTGCATGCAAAACTTGTGCTCTACCACTGAGCTGTGCAGCCTTTCTATTAGACATGCAGGGCACCTTGAACTGAGTACTAACTTATGTGAGCTCATATTCCACCATACCCAGCAGCTCACAGTATGTAAGTGTGAGTAGGAAAACTATTAGTTATTCACTGATTGATAGTCACATGACACATGAGTACAAGTCCCAGCCCAGAGGGTTCCAAGCACAGATTGGAAGCTACATAAAAGGGGAAAAAATCACAATGAAACTCAAAGAGGTAGCATGAAAATGTAGAAACCAAATATAAAATGCCTGACAGAATAAAAATATTTCCAACACCCATCTAAAAACAGGAAGAAATAGAATACGGCACAGGAAACAGAATTCAGCTATGTATAATTTTAAAAAGAAAGATGATATAATGCCAAAGTCTGAAAGTATTGGTGACCACTAGACAGACTGAAAACAAACATTTAAGAAGTTTTAATCCTAAATTCAGGCAGGCCATACCTTTATCAGAACCTCCCAAAACAAGGAACAAACTTTCAAATGCTCCATAAGTTTTCTTCAGACTGGATGTGAAAGCAAAAGTAGGAGGAGTGAAGAGAGGGGAAAGGAAGGAGGGGGAAAATTTCACTTCAAAAAAATGGTTACATTCATAGTTTGTCCTCCAAGTGGTGCAGGGCAGCTTACATGGTCCTCTCCTCCCATTTTATCTGCACAGCCACCCTTTAAGATAGGTTAGGCTGAGAGGGAGGAACTGGCTCAAGGACACACATATTGAAGTTCACAGCTGGGTGGGGACTTGAACACCAGGTCTCCCCAGTCTTGGTATGCTACCTTGAATGAAAGGCAGACTATAAATGTAATAAGAAGATAGCAACAACAAAACCATCAAGGTAGGTATTGCGACATTTTGTCGACATCTTGGTTTGCCCCATTAAAAGTATTAGCTGGCTGCAGCTTTTGGAGCCTTCTTTTGGAGCAGCAGGGGCTACTTTCTATTTTCATTTTAATCCTAGAGGGGGAACCTGTGGTCCTTCAGACTGTTGTTGGATACCAACTCCCATCACCCCTAATAAACCCTAACTTGCTAAACTACCTTAGGGATAGAGGTATTTTAGCAAAATGTGGAGGATCACAGGCTACCCACCCCTGCCCTAGCTGGAAGCTAATGCATTTTTATGCATTTGATTTATGTTCCATTTTTCATCCAAAGGAGCTCAAGGTGGCATACATAGTTTCCATCCTCCATTTTATTCTCACAACAGCCCTGTGAGGTAAGTCAGGCTAAGAGACGGTGATTTGCCCAAGGTCACCCAATGAGCTTCATGGCTGAGTGGAGATTTGAACTCTGGTCTGCCGACCACTCTTAACTACACCACCACAATGGCTTGGGCAAGCAGTTAAGAAAATACCTTTTTGGAATTGTTCCTTTCAAATTTTAATCTTTTATTGTACGTGCATGTATATGTTTCACAAGGCCTTTGGCTCTTAATTATCTGCAGCCTCCAGTGGGTGGAATGATTTAAACCTGCCTTTTGAAAACGGATTTATCCTTGTTTGTTCCCTTTATTTTATGCCTGTTTCAATGGACGTGTTTGTTGTAAGCTACTTTGGTTTTTAAAAAAGCAACCAGTAAATTGTATGGTGTGTAAATTGTTGTAAACCTGATTCCCCCCCCCCAAAAAAATGAATCATTGAGTAGAAGGGGTTCCAAGGGTCATCTAGTCCAACCCTCTGCAATGCAATAATTCGTTTTGGGTTTTGTTTTAGAATAGCAGCATGCAACTATTTGTTCATATAAAAGGGGAGCGGAAAGGAAGGAGGGGAGGGAGAATGAAGCCACCAGATATTTCTCCCTCCCCGCCTTTCTCTCGATTTGCTTGTGTGACCTTGGGGGGGGTTAAAGAGAAGAGCCCCCACCCCATATTATTGGGGGTGGGGGCCTACGAACAATCCTCGCGCTAAACTGAGGGGGGGGATTTCCCCTCCTCAACCTCCACAGTATAAAAACGGAGGCTGCGGTGGCGGTGAAGAAACCGAGAAACTCCAAAGCGAATGAAGGCGGCGGCGGCTGCGGCAAGCAATGAATCTCGCTGAGAAACCGAGAGAGGGCCGCGTTAACATAATACCGCCGCCTGCTCTTTCCCTTTCATGTATTCCCGGGCTAGAGAGGAAGAGAAGGAAAGGAAAAGAAAAGCAAGAAACAAGAGCAACGGAAACGGAGTCCACCAGGCGCCTCGGCCGCAGCGCGCGCTCTGTCTCTCAGCGCGGCCGTTAGTTACCTGACGACACGCACGCGCACGCGCCCTGGCTGCCGGCCGTCGTCGGCGCACCTGAGGAAGGTGACGAGGATCTCGCGCTGCTTTACGGGAGCAGCGCCGCTACGCGTCCGTTTCCCGCCCGCCCGCCCCCAGCCTCGCTTGACTGAGGGGAGCTGGGCGGGAGGCGTCGGCGGAGTCGCCGCTTCCCTGAGAGGCCTCCAGGATTGCTCTCCCTCTCTCTGCTCCTCATGCCCCGCCCCGCCCCCTTCGGCCGCGGGCAACGGTTCATTTTCGAAAATGGCGGCAACCGCAGGAATGGGCTGGGCTGCGGGAAGCCACGCCCACCGCCCCTCTTCCACACGGAGGCGGTTGATCAGGGTAGGAGAAGCGCTCTCTGCACATGCTCAGTGGGAAAACGGATATTTCTCCTCAGCTGGTGCCTTTTCCCGCTTCCTTCGTTTCTAGGTGTGCCTAAACCGCACCTCCAGCTCCGAAGCAGGGATTGCCCCGCGGCAGAGGCGTAGGAAGGTCAGGCGGTACCCAAATTTCTTGTCACCCCCCAACATGGATTTTTTTTTTGCCTGAAAAAATGGTTTTATGTTATTTCATATTTCCTTACAAAGGAATAATAATAATAAACAACTTTTATATACATAACATTGATATAAAATCAAACAATAGTTAAATTACCTCCTAAAATAATGTCAAAATCAAATTAAAGTCTAATTCGATGGCTTTCCGCAGGGTAAGCCTTGGGAACAGTAAGTGCTCCACTGAACTGAAATTTCAGCCTTCACGACATAGGAAAACGGCCAAGTAAATAGCTATTTTCGTGGAGGGTCAAGACATTAACTGATATGCATGAAATTTCATATATAGCTATATAATCCCTAGTGTAGTAAAATAAGACCTTTGGAACAGGCTTTTTTTAAAAAAGGTTTTTATGAACCTCCCTAGTAGGGCAGTAATTGTTACTCGATAATTTGTCACACACACCCCCCCATGATGGAAGCTGGGGCGGCTCGCCCTACGCCCCTGCCCCGCGGTGCCGTACAATACACAAAGGGGAAAAACACAAAGTACCAAATAAAATATGGAAAGTGAAAACAGCAAAAAAATGAATCTGAAAAATACTTGAGGATAAAGCGAAGCCATGAGGGTGGGGAACCTCTGGGTATCATTGCACTACAGTGACCTAATTAATCCCTTAAGACTCAGCCTTTCTCAAGCCGTGGGTCCCCAGATGTTGTTGAATTACAACTCCCATCACCCCTAGCTAGCAAGACCAGAGCTCAGGGATGATGGGGGTTGTAGTCCAACAACATCTGGGGACCCACAGGTTGAGAACCGCTGGTGTCATACTGGCTGGTGGTGATGGGAGCTGGAGTCCAACAACATCTGGGAGCCTTTAGATTGCATTTGTTCCAAGGGTGGTTTTTTTTTTTTTTTTTTTTTTTGAAGCCTGTTCGTCAGCTGGAAAAAAATAAGATAGATTTGCAGTTTACAAAGATAGCCCCTGACCTTCGGTTTACAATTCTAAAAAGACGAAGACACAAAATGGAAGAGGGACTGGGAGGGAGGAGGTGAAGAAGGCAAACTTGGATGCAGTAGATCTGAGTTGGCAACAGTTCCTGCAACAACCTGCTAAAATGGACTACTGTAGTTGAAGGCTGGGAAGAGCGAGAAGTTTCTGATGTTTCAGTTGAACCAAGTGCCATTATCTCCCTATGGTAGAGGACTCCTTAGCATCTTTTAGGCAGAGTATATAGTATTCACTGTAAACTTGGCTAATAAGCCCAGGCAGGGAGCACCCTCCGATTTTTATGGAATGCTTCTGGCAGTCCAGAATCTTTATAATTGTTTTGAATCTTGTTTTTGTTCTTTTCTTCTGTGTTTCTGTATGTAGCTTGTGAGGACTATGCCCTAAAAGGCAGCCCAAAATAGAAACAAAATAACTAGGAGCGAAAGGTGAGGCACAAAGGACTTTATAAATTAAACCCAATTTAATTATTAAATGGCGATTGTGCCCTTTGAAAATATGTTTGCTAGTGGGGCTCAACAATAAATACATACCCGCACACAATGATATGGTGAGGTCTGCCTAGCCCCATTGTGGACATCTCTTTGGTGCCATGCAAATACATCTCCCCTGCCCATGCCTTCTGATAGTGAATATGGTATTTAGTTACCTCATCACTCATCCCTTGCTTCAGATAATTTAGAAGTTAAATACAGCTTCTGGGTTACTTACCGTATTTCCATCAACTGTGAACATTATGTCTTCCCTCTCTTTAAGCAGTTTCATATCCTCATGCATGCTGTTTGCTCAAGAGCCTTTAGTGAAGGACTTTGCTGAACATTATTTTAGACTGTAGTCAATTACTTACACACAGAGAAATGTATCCAACAAAAAACCTACCCCATCCTTGGACACCAAAAGAGAGAGCTTCTGGATACACAGACTCAACACCCTAACACCCCATTGCCTTATCTTAGAGGATAATGCACAATCATTAATCAATGCCTTGAATTGTTTAAAACTTATTTTGTACTTATATAGTAGATGCCACCTTCTTTTCTCCACTATTTTTAGACTTTGGCTCCTAGTGTCTGGTTTGAAATCCAGCTGTGTCATTGACAAAGGCAGAAGCTAATATATTCAACTGTAGAATGTTAAGCCTCTTTTCTGTTTTGCCAGTCACTTGACTTATACAGACAGACACACACACACACACACACACACACACACACACACACACACATATGGACACATGTGATGCATTTTATGATAAAGTATCAAAAAACCAAATGACATACATTGAACATGTCATCTAAACTGGGCACTGTAAGCTAACATGAGAGATCAGTTATTTGCAATGGGAGTTCAGTTACTTGCAGCCCAACCAATAAAGAAAAAACAGTAGTTCATTTAATAGAGGCACTTAGACATGGAACAAAAGAAAAATTGCAATAAACCAAACTATAATGAATATCCAGAGAGAAATGCAAATAATTTAATTATTATCTATAATTCATTCATTCCTTACCAAACCCCATCTATAGTTAAGACTCCTCAAATAACACACTCAGCACATAGTAATCCAAAGCAGTATAATGATACATGCCCAGGATATTGGGTATTTACATTACCAGAAATGCGGTAACATAAATTTAAGTGAAAGGAGATTGCACTTTCTTGCTCTTCCCGCAATGTATGCATGTTGTCATGGCCAGACACATCTAGTCTTAATTCAAATGAAGACAGCCACTCCTCCTTGCAGTGATGAGTGTCTAGGTCGGGGTCTAAATGCTTCACACTTGAGAGGTCCAATAGCAATACTTTTATAAAAGTACCAAGGTCAAAAATAATTTGAATTCTGCTGCTTGGTAAACCTTTAAATGTCTCCAGATCTTCATTCTGTGTCATAGAGATTTTGTGTCATACAGATCTTACAATATGCATGGTAACTTGTATAATACACAGCTGAGTAACACATTGTAACATCATTCAATGGTCTAAAGTTCACTGCAGAGATGTTAGATGTGGGATTTGCAACAATATGAAAAACAATGTAACTCTTATTCACACATTTGTTTTTTTTCTGTTAAAAAAGTTAAAAATATTTTGCCTGTAAAAGTTTTTATTTTTATCTGCATGAATGTCAGTATGTGGCAGCTGAAACTTCTCCATCTATTGAAGTGTCAACATTGTATGGTACAAATGAGAAGTCACAGCCCACAAAGGCATTTATGATTCTGAGTATCTCCAGCCCGTTGATTCAATGTGCAGCAGCAACTGATCACAGTAGGCTGGAGAGCGATGTTTGCGCACAACCGCTTCAATTTCTTTTGCTAAGCTATCTGGATATAGAACACCTCCTTCTTTCAAAATATCTGCAAAACACAAGTTTATATACAGTTACCAAAAACAGGTTGTCCTTCACTTCCTACTGTTTGCCAAAAACACAGGAGCCTTCCTAGCTGAGAAAGCATGCATTTCCCCCCAGAAACAATATGAAGCTGATCATACCAAATATAAATACAAAACTTTTAAAAGCACATGAACTTTAAGTATTTTCATTGTTTCTCCCTGTGTTGCAAAAATAATTCAAAATCCTCCTGGAGTTTTTTCAGGAAAAAAATGATTCCTCTATGGATTCCTGTTTATGCAGCCGACACAATTAAGAGCCCCATACACACACCAATGCAAATTTGAATATTTTGTGCAAAGGAGCTGCTTCCTCCACTGAAATGGAGGAAAGTCTTGCTGTATTAATGCATTGGCGCACCTGCAAGAAGAGCTCAGTGTAATTTGAGCCTAAAGTTGCATGCTTCAGTCACAGACAGAGTGCTTGGTAAAACCTGTAGTCAGTGTCAAGCAAGTTAAAATGACATTTTGCACAGGTCTTAATAAGATAAACCAATCATGTGGTGGGTAGATTATGAAAGACAAAGATTGCAAGCTTGGAAAAATTATTTTCTCAACAGCAGTAATAAAACCTTCCACAACAATTGGTGAAGCTACTCCTAATACAAACAAGTCAAACAAATGAAAAGGGACATTAGAGAGTTTAGTCCAGATCTACAAGGAAAGTGTAAACTAATATTTTATAGAGTTCTTCCCACCTACCTCATTAGCCAAACTAAGGCATCCATGTGTACATTTATTAAGAAATTACTTCTCATGGGATTTAGTATAAGCAGGACTCGTATATCTGTGCCTTTGGAAAGACAACCTCCTTCATCCCTTCCTCTCCAGTTCCTTCCAAGTCCCTTCATTTGATACTTGCTGCCCTAGCAAACACCTTACCTTCTCAAAGCTGACCACCTTTCACACAGAACATGATTTCCCACAAGCACTTAAGATACTTCACATTGCCAGAGCACTCTCCTCCACCCAGAAAGATCAAGCAACTCTCTCTTTTTCCTGACCCTCATTTGGTGTCACAGCTACTACTGCCCCAGAATATAGGTGCTTAATCCAACTTCTTAAAAAACATCAAAGCGACAACTCATTCAAGGCTTACCTAAGACAGCAGACTGGATATTCTGGTCAGGGTCATCCAGGTGAACCAACAGTTCTTGATACAGGAACTCAATGTTGGTTTTTAATAGGGCTTTCTTTTCGTCATTGTTAATACATTTGAACCAGCTGAGCAACGCACTGGCAGCTGCTAGTCGGACCTCATGCGATGAATCATCCAAACGCTTTAGGAGTTCTGAAAAATGATACAACAGCACCAAAAGTTTACTATATGGACACTATGCCATATTCAGTAACAAATGGAAATTATGTTGCAAAGAGATGGGGAACTTATTTTGTTCCTAAAATTTGCACTCTGCTGACTAGGATCTAGTAGTCTCTCTCCCTCTCTCTCGCTCACACACACACACACACATACTGTCAGAGACTGCCTCTAGGTCCCGGCTCACAAAGGACCAACGCTAGCCGGTAGAACGGTATAAAGTCTTTATTGAAGTATAGTTTCCATTTCCAAATCTTAGCGTGCGTCTCTACGTCTATTCCCTAAATCGGCGAAGTCCCATCTGAATCTCCGCCTCCTGTACACCAGTTCAAGACCCTAGCCTTGCTCCACCTTTTGCGTCTCTCCTTTCGCCTCTGGGTCCTACCACCCCCCGGGGTTCCTTCCTTCCTGGATGCCTCGGATGCGGACCCTTCGGATTCCTCCCCCTCCCTTCGGCGGGCTTTAGGACCTGGCTCCCTTTCCGGGCTGCTCATTGCGCCTCCCTCTGTTACATTTGAACTTGGCGCGCGCGCGCTGTCTCCGACCCTCCTCCCTACCGTTTCCTCGCTCTCCGACGCAGGCGTGGCTGCTGCCGGAGAGCTGCCTGTCGCTGGTGCCTGGAACTCCTCCCCCCTGCTGCTCTCTGGTGGCGTAGCTGGTCCGGATTTCCAGCTGCTGCTCTCCGGTGGGGTAGCTGGTCCGGATCTCCAGCTGCTGCTCTCTGAATCCCCTCTGGTCCCTCCTTCCTGAGGTGCCCCTCTTGGCAACCCCCCAGCTCTGCCCACGGGAGCCCCTTTCTGTGAATCCTCCGATTCGCTGGAGAGACTTAGGGACCTTGGTCGGCTCTCGTCGCTAACTTCTCCCTCCGATTCCTCTCCATCCGTCCCTTCTGCTCCTGAACCCCTGACATCCATCCCCCCCTCGAAGCCCCCCCTTCCCCCCTCCCTTCCTTCCGGTGTGGGTTCTGGGTGCTCCGTCGTGGCGGGGGTGAGTGCCGGATACAGTTCTTCCCCCGTGTCGTACATCACATCGGGCAGGTCTGGCTCGTCCTCCGTGCGCTCGTCGACGTCGATCTCCTCTGCTTCCATCTCCCTGCCTTCGTGTTCAAATCCCACGTCCTCCCCCAACACGTCCATGTCCATCTCTCCCCCGTTCCCCTCTGAGGGTGATGCCTGCCAGGGACCCCCCAGCCACTTCCTGCGCCACTGCTCCTCTGGTTGAGTATCCCACCAATAGGAGCGGTCTGAGGCAGAACCCGAGGTTGAACCCTCCGGAGAGCGTATGTGTGGTGCCGTCTCCTCGTCCGAGTCGAACCCCTGGAACGTGCTGCCTGAAAGTGTGGGTGTGAAGAGCCAGTCGTCGAAATACTCGGCTGGCATGGGCCTGTGTGGGAAAATGGCATGGAACTCTTCCTTGAGAAGGGGCTCGTCCAAGGCATAGCCCGGCACCCAACTGTTGGCGCTGGCCGGGGTATCCTCTCTGGCAAGAAGGTATTCTACTCCCTCTTCCCCCCATCTCGAGTCTAAAATCTCTGTGGCTTCGTTGATGCGCTCCCCTCTTGGCGACCCCCCTTCCCTGGGTCCTTCTCTGGGCGGATCTGGTGCTGTGCCTGGCTCCTGAAATCTATGCGGTGCTTTGTAGGGCGTGAGCACCGATCTATGGAACACCGGATGCATTCTGGAACCCTCCGGAAGCGCTAACCGGAAGGCCACTGGATTGACCTGTGCCTGGACTTGGTAAGGCCCTAGCTGCTTATGCCCTAGCTTCTTCTTGGCCAACGATTTGGTCGGCACTGCTTGCGCTGCTAACCAGACCCAATCTCCCACCTGTATGTCTTCCCCTACTCTCCTGTGTCTGTCAGCCTGCAGTTTGTATGCGTGCTTGGCCAGTTCCAACTGCCTCCTAAGCTGTTCGTGGACTTCCTGCAACTCTGACGCTAAGTCTTCCGCTGCCTGCGGCTCCCCCTCCCCCACTCTCTCTAAACCTGGGAAGGTTCTGGGATGCCTCCCGTTGTTGGCGAAGAACGGCGTCACCCCCGTCGACACGTGCTTCGTATTGTTGTAAGCGAACTCTGCGAGGGGCAGGTAGTCCACCCACGTGTTAGGCTGCTGATTGGCGTAGCATCTCAGGTACTGCTGCATGATGGCGTTGACCCTCTCCGCTTGTCCGTTGGTCTGCGGGTGTCTCGCCGACGCTAGATTGATCTTGACGTTCAGGATGCCCATCAACTTTTGCCAGAAGTTCGAGATGAACTGCCGCCCCCGGTCGGATAGAATAGATCGTGGCAGACCGTGGACCTTAAACACGTGGTCTATGAACAGCCTGGCGGTCTGTTCTGCCGTGGGCACCTTCGCACACGGGATGAAGTGTGCCATCTTGGTAAACATGTCCACCACCACAAGCACTGCCGTCTTTCCCCTCGAACTGGGCAGATCCGTGACAAAGTCCAGGGCCACCCGTTCCCACGGCTCAGACGGCGTCTGCAACGGTTCCAGCAATCCCGCCGGCGGTTTGTGCACTGACTTGGCTCTTTGGCAGGTGTCGCATCTCGAGACGTAATCCGCTACTTCCCCCCGCATCTTGGGCCACCAAAAGTCTCTGGTCACTAGTTCTACAGTCTTTTCTCTGCCAAAGTGCCCGGCAGTGGGGGCGTCGTGTAGCTGCTGCAGCACCCTCGCGCGGAGGTCATTCCCCGGCACGTAGAGTGCTCCCTTGCGGATGAGCAACCCGTCTCTGATCTGGAACTCGCCGTCCTTCACCGTGCCCTTGTGCACCTCCTCCATCTTGGCTTGCGCGAAGGGGTCCTCCTGCAACGCTCGACGTACGGCGTCCAGATCCACGGTCGCCGAAGCGCAAGCCCACGCTTCCGGTGCGAAAATGTGCTTGGCTGCCGACGGTGCCTCCTCCTCGAGGTATTGCGGCTTTCTGGACAAGGCATCCGCCATGATGTTGTTGTCACCCGGGATGTACTCTATCCTGAAGTCGAAGTCCGCGAAGAACTCTGCCCATCTAATGTGCCTCTGATTCAGGAACCTCGCCGTGCGCCAGTACTCTAGATTCTTGTGGTCCGTGCGGACCTGCACTGTGTGTCTGGCTCCGATAAGGAAGTGCCGCCACGCCTTGAACGCTGCATGGATGGCTAGCAACTCCCTGTCCCAGATGGTGTAATTCTGCTCCGACTTGCTGAGCTTCCTTGAGTAGAAGGCGCACGGCCTCCAGTCCCCCTGCTGGTCTTGTTGCAACAGTACAGCTCCCACGGCTCTGTCTGAGGCGTCTGTCTCCACCCTCATTGGTCTGCTGGGATTCACATGCAGCAGCTGCTCCTCGGACGCGAAGAGACGCTTGAGTTTCTGAAAGGACTGCTCCGCTTCCTCCGTCCAGAGAAACTTCTTCTTCTTGGAGCTGAGCGTGTCGGTGATGGCCGCCGTTTGCATAGCGAACCCCTTGATGAACTTGCGATAAAAGTTGGCAAAGCCGACAAACCGCTGGACTTCCTTCCGATTGCGCGGGCTTTTCCAGTCCAATACTGAGCGAACCTTGGCGCTGTCCATGGCGAGCCCCTTGTCCGACAGTTTATAGCCCAGGAAATCCACCTCCGTCACGTCGAACTGGCACTTCTCCAGCTTGGCGTACAGCCTGTGCTCCTTTAGTCTCTGCAGAACTTCCCTGACATCCCTCTCGTGCGCCTCTCGCGACTCAGAAAATATCAGGATGTCGTCCAGGAAGCATACGCACTTCTTGTAAAGGAGTCCCGCCAACACGTGATGCATAAAGGCTTGAAAACAGTGAGAGCCATTTTGTAATCCGAAGGGCATAACTCTGTATTCGTAGGTGCCCAGTGGTGTGAACATGGCCGTCTTCCACTCGTCGCCCTCCCGCACACGAATCAGGTTGTACGCGCCTCGCAGATCCAACTTGGTGAAAACGCGTCCTTTCCTTACCGTCGCGAGCAGGTCGTCTATTTTGGGCATGGGGAAGGACGAGGGCTTGGTTTTCGAGTTCAAAATTCGAAAGTCCACTACAAGCCTCTTCTGGGGCGTGTCTCGCTTCTTCACAAAGAATACTGGGCTGCCCCCTACAGCTTTCGACTCCCGGATGAAACCGCGCTTCAAATTGTGGTCTATGAACTCCCTAAGTTCCTGCAGTTCATCCTCAGACATGGAATACAGTTTCCCTGTTGGCAGCGTCGCCCCCGGCAGGAGATCAATCTTGCAGTCATAGGGTCTGTGGGGGGGTAGCTTGTCCGCTTCCTTCTCGCAGAACACCTCCAAAAATTCAGAATACTTGAGAGGTACTGCTTGCAGCGTGCCCAAATGTAACTGTGGGTCATCCTCCTCCCCTTCTGGTCTAGGCAGAATGCAGTGTTCCGCACAGTAGGAGGAGCCAAAAGTCAGTTGGCGTTGGTACCATGCCAATGCTGGGCTGTGCCTGTGTAGCCAACTCATTCCCAGAACTACTGGCGTGTCCGACAATTGGGTGACGTTGAAGCTGATTACTTCTCGGTGATTCCCAATTTGCATCACCATAGGTGGTGTCTGCTGTACCACCTGCCCCCCTAGCAGTTCCCTGCCATCCACTGTGACAACGTTCAGGGGCAGTGTGGCTGGCAGTAGCGCTATGTTGTGTTGTTGAAGGAATTCCAGTGCGATAAAGTCCGCATTACTGCCAGAGTCAATCGTAATCGGCACTTCTAAAGTGAGACCACTGGGCAGCTGGAGCGATGCGGTGAGCTGCACCACTGGTTTGGGCGGGAGGGGATCCGTGGGCTTCAAAATCTCTGGGGACTTCTTTACTGACTCGCCTGGCTGGCCCCCAGTGCTTCTGTTTCCAGCCAGACTCCTTCGTTTCCCTGCTGTGGTTCACTTTGCTGAGTTGCTCCCATTACTGTCATTGAAGCTGCAGTGTGCTTGTGGAGCCTCTGGGGACACTCTTTCGCCATGTGCTTAGGACTTTCACAGATGTAACACTTCCTGTTCCCTCTAGGCTGCTTTGTTTTGACTGCTCCCGGTGTTAAGGCTCTGGTGGCTGATTGAGCTCTAGCACCGCCGATCTCCATTGGCTCCTCCCCCCCTGCTTGCGGAGGCGTTGATTGCGCACGCGCGACATCCCTGGGCAAGAGGGAGGGCGCTCTGGCTGGTGTGCGTCCCCAACGCCCTTCTTCTCTGTCCCATGGGCGGTCCTCCAGCCTCACCCCCACTGCGAGCGATCTGTCCACCACTTCCTGGGTGCTTTTGGGTCTCTCCCCCCGCGCTATCTCATCCTTGATTTGGGGGTTCAATCCTTCCCAATAAAGATCTCTAACGGGGGGGGAATCCTTGTCCCACCCCAAGGCATTGACCAATGCAAAAAAGCGGGAGTGATACTGCCTCACGCTGGCTTTCCCTTGTGTCAGCCCAAATATGTCCTTACGGGCAATGTCAATGTCTATTTTCGATAGAAAGCAAGAATCCATCGCTTTAATGAATGCAGCTGAACTCTGGAGCGCTGGGTCCATATCTCTCCACAGATTGCGCAGACATGCTTTCGCGTCTCCATGCAAATGAGACAAGATAAACCCCACTTTTTCCTGCTCATCTCTAAACTCTTTTTCCAGCAGTTTCAGCGCAAACTGCACGTCTGCTCGGAAATTGGGGTACTGCTGTAAATTCCCATCGAAGTGAGATACAATGCTGCCTCCTCTCCTCCCCAACCCGATCCCCTCGGATCTGGACCCCGCTTGTGCCTGCTTAGTAAGCACGTCCAACCTGGCTTGGAGATCTCGGCATGCAGCAGCCGCTTCATCCTCTCTTTTCCTGGAGGCGAGTATCTCTGCGCTGAGCTGCGTTACCGCTTCTTGCAGGGAAGCAATTTGCTCTTCAGTAGACATGTCGCTTGACTCTTGTGAGCTCCTAAGGCACCAGTCCTCTTTCCTCCCTGCTTCGCTCCCCACACGTCGCTTGAGTCAAAGAGAACTGATGAAAACTTTGAGAGATGGGACTTACTGTCAGAGACTGCCTCTAGGTCCCGGCTCACAAAGGACCAACGCTAGCCGGTAGAACGGTATAAAGTCTTTATTGAAGTATAGTTTCCATTTCCAAATCTTAGCGTGCGTCTCTACGTCTATTCCCTAAATCGGCGAAGTCCCATCTGAATCTCCGCCTCCTGTACACCAGTTCAAGACCCTAGCCTTGCTCCACCTTTTGCGTCTCTCCTTTCGCCTCTGGGTCCTACCACCCCCCGGGGTTCCTTCCTTCCTGGATGCCTCGGATGCGGACCCTTCGGATTCCTCCCCCTCCCTTCGGCGGGCTTTAGGACCTGGCTCCCTTTCCGGGCTGCTCATTGCGCCTCCCTCTGTTACATTTGAACTTGGCGCGCGCGCGCTGTCTCCGACCCTCCTCCCTACCGTTTCCTCGCTCTCCGACGCAGGCGTGGCTGCTGCCGGAGAGCTGCCTGTCGCTGGTGCCTGGAACTCCTCCCCCCTGCTGCTCTCTGGTGGCGTAGCTGGTCCGGATTTCCAGCTGCTGCTCTCCGGTGGGGTAGCTGGTCCGGATCTCCAGCTGCTGCTCTCTGAATCCCCTCTGGTCCCTCCTTCCTGAGGTGCCCCTCTTGGCAACCCCCCAGCTCTGCCCACGGGAGCCCCTTTCTGTGAATCCTCCGATTCGCTGGAGAGACTTAGGGACCTTGGTCGGCTCTCGTCGCTAACTTCTCCCTCCGATTCCTCTCCATCCGTCCCTTCTGCTCCTGAACCCCTGACACATACCAATTAAAAACATTCAATACAATAAAATTAACACAATAAAGCAACGTGAAAATGTCTTTATTTTCTTCAATTGACTTCCTGAATAAAAACGAAAAGGTAAGGAGATTCTGTGCCAGGTATGGGAACCTGTTGTGCACCTCCAGGTTCTGTTAGACTCACATCCTCAACTGCTGGCCATGCTGCCTGTGGCTGATGAGAAACAGAGCTTAACAATATTTGAGGGGGCACAAAATCCTTGCTGGAGCTAATCAGCCCAGGCCTGGTCAGTGCCTATGGGAGAAACTATACAGGAACCCCACCTGTGCTACTTTCAGCTTCCCCAAAAGTAAGATGAGCTGTAAGAAATAAGTGTTCTTGTGTCAGCTGTTATGTAAATTTGAAATTAGTTTTAACACTGTGGGTATTTACTTCATTTAAAAGAAAGAAACACACCATGTAAACTAGATGGGCAAACTGTGACATGGGTGGCACAAGTAGCAGAGGCTAAGAGGGCCTCTTCACACCTGTACATGCCTATGGGTCTGGTTATGGTAACCAGTCAGGTCCACTCTCCACTCAGACTGTCCTGCACTCTCCTGCTCCACAGTTTAGCAGGCTAGAAGGTAAAACATACCAAGGCGCAGGAGGATGCACCTGTACCTGTGAACTTAAGGGGCACATTCTCAAACAAGAGAAGTCAGAAAGATTGGCCACCACTACCAATGGCTATCATACCTGGATAAATTTTGCTGAGTTCAAATTGTTTTATGCAGCCATCTAGAAAAATGCTGATTATTCGACAAGACATTAAGCGTGTCATTTTGGAATCTTCTTCCAGTGTGGCAACTATTTTGGGCATCAGCACATCTTCAACTTTCAGCATCTGAAACCAAGGAAAGGAACCACCAGCTTAAGAAAAGGGGACTGCAGTTACAACCAGTTCGATTTCTGTTATTGTCTGCTATTATATTCACTGACGTCTGCAGGACGCAGGCAAATGCCAGGGACAAGGACAGATGCTAATAAAGTAAATCTCTTAAGAGAAGCATTGTCTTATTGGCTCATTCACTGAGCAGATTTTTCCTTTAACCACAGTGAACAGCTCGGCGTGTGGGGATTTGCTTCTGAGAGAGAACATGCATTCACATAGCTTGTTCTCAATCGCTTTACACTTTTGGCTTGTTCAATTAAATTAATGGCAGATATAATAAAAATGGCCAAGTGAAAATATGAACCGCCTGGCCCTAAGAGGAGGTTATGATGAGTTTGGGTTTCCTATACAGAAACAAGACACACACAGAGAACTCATCAAACTATGATGTGGCAAACTGCTTTTGAAACTATCAAAAGCAGTTTGTGATATGGCATTGGCATCAGAGAAAGGTAGTGGGGGAAATCCCCCTGGGCACATGCATGCCCGTTTGCTGTGCCTAAACCTCTGAATCCCAGCCATGTCCTCATGACCTTTTCATTTTCTGTGTTATCTGCCGTTTCAGCTCCGTGGGGTACAGCAGAGTTCTCTAAAACCACAATGCAAATATTTCAGGGGATTAGGCACATGTTTTGAAGGTTAGGGAAGCAATTCCCATGAACGTATGACATGGCTGCCACCACCAGCACACTTTTGGAGTGAGAGATGAATGATTTAAAGTTAGCATTTCTTTAGTGTTCCAGAAGATGGTGCTCATGTTCAAATTTAAGCTCTTAAACCAAGAGTCTTCAACCCAAGACGCACCTTAACCCCATCTTGCAACCAATCTACCCTCTACCCTTAAGCTTTTCAATTTCTAAAAAATCTTAAGGCAAAAGCAGAAAGAGGACCATGGCTATAGTACTGGTGTGACAAATATTCTACTAGGGTGCAAACCATGCTCTACACTACACAGCCTGCTTTTGGGTAAAGTATGCAGAACATTTGCATTCTAATAAATGCAAGGATGTACATGTCTTGCATTCACCCTAGAGGGATCTTCTGAGCTATCTTCCAAACTGTTTAGTCTCTCAGTCAAGTGAGTTTTATTGTCTTGGCCATAAGCAGCCACAATATCCAAATATAGACAAACAGTAAAAGTCAAACTACATTTGTAACAGACCACCCAAATCTCAAAAGAAAGAAAAATATGGATTGTTAGGGTTCGTGCACAAACTCTACATCAGAGATAGGAGCAGAGAATACTTAGTGTTACTCCTTTCCCAAGTTGTACGAAACCTTTGAACAGCCATTGCCTACTATTTCATCTGCCTCCTTTTTTGTTGCGAAGCATCTTCTCATTCTCCAGATCTTCCACACAAACCTCTGTTACCATGTGTGGTTCCCAATTAATAACTCTCCTTGCACTTTGTTCAGTTCAGGGGTCTCCTCCATACCCTTTCGTGCTCCTATATCATGTTTCAATTTTATTCTGCTGCAGGGCAGTTAAGATATGTACCAGCTTGCAGAAACCATTTAGGACAAGGATCAAGTCAGTGCCAGATCACGCAAATGGCAAAAGGAAAGCTGATAAAAATTCTCTATCTAGTCTAACATAGTGCTTTCTTGGGTGGTCAAGCAGAAGTCTCCTGGGAGCCCACAAGAAGGGCCACAAGGCAATAGAATTCTGATGTTGTCTAACAGCAACTGATATTCAGTAGCATAGCTTCTCCAAAGTAGTTTTGTTGAGCTATTTGGGCAATAGCTGCTGAATTTACCCCTTGAATTTGTCTAATCCTCTTTTAAAGCCCACTTTAGAAGAAACTGATCCAAGCATCAGGCATTTTTTTTCTTTAAAAACTATCGGCTGGATCCAGACTATGTTAGTGGCACCAAGTTCCCATTAAAATCAGTGTCATTTGTTAATTATTACTCACTTTTCACATTCATTTCAATGGGACCTAGGGGTGACTAACTTACTCCAGCTCCAACCCTTTATTTTTATGATTTATATAGCATTGCTTAATATATGAATGCAAAGCTCCAATACTATAAAACCTAAGGCCACCTTTTAAAATTATTTCATCAATACTATTTGTGAAGCAGACAGACCTGTGAAGACCCTGGAGGGGGTCTTTCGAAGTCAGTGGGACACAGCAAGGATCTAAATAATAATAATAATAATAATAATAATAATAATAATAATAATAATAATAATAATAATAATTTATTTATACCCCGCCCATCTGGCTGGGTTTCCCCAGCCACTCTGGGCAGCTTCCAACTGAATATTAAAAACAATACAGCATTAGACATTAAAAACTTCCCTAAATAGGGCTGCCTTCAGTTGTCTTTTAAAAGTAAAATAGTTGTTTATTGCCTTGACATCTGCTGGGAGGGCATTCCACAGGGCAGGCGCCACTACCGAGAAGGCCCTCTGCCTGGCTCCCTGTAACCTTACTTCTCACAATGAGGGAACTGCCAGAAGGCCCTCGGCGCTGGATCTCAGTGTCCGGGCTGAACGATGGGGGTGGAGACGCTCTTTCAGGTATACAGGACCGAGGCCGTTTAGGGCTTTCAAGGTCAGCACCAACACTTTGAATTGTGCTCGGAAACGTACTGGGAGCCAATGCAGATCTCTCAGAACCATATACAGGTAGCAATGCATTTAAAGTCACTCGCTAAATGATTTGAATAAAATTAAATATAAGGGCCAATCACTTGCCACCTAGCCCAGTGCCTTTGCTCTCTCATTTGACAGGATGCTGGAAGGTACAAGCAGATTTGCTTCTTACTGAGCAATTGGACAGAATATTGCCTGCATGTGACTTCCAGGCTAGAAATTTACATATTTTAAAATAAAGCCTTCGACATTCAAAGAAGGGGTCAGTTCTCTAATACTTCCCCACCCCTGCAAATAGCCGCTGCCCTGTTTGCAAGTGAAGAGTTTCAGAATTTCTGCCTTTTTTATTGCGGATCCCTCCCCCGCCATCAAAAATATGTATGTTAGGAGTGACCCAATGAGAAAATGCTTGCTACCCAAGTATCAATTTTCAGGCTAAACCCATTTTCTAAACTTGTCTTCCTAGCCTGTATTTTGGCAAGAGCTTTGATTTATAGAAAGACAGAGATGATTTGCATTTCTGGATGACAATATTCAGCATGGCTGTCAGGGGAGGAGGGGGACGTTTACCTCTTCTGGTGAAAGCAGTTCACTGTAAATAAGAGCCCAGAGGCATGATACAGCAGTCGTGCGGATGGCAGCTGCTGTTCTTCCAGCTTGCCACTGCAGATTAGGAGCCAGGATGTCTTTTATCAGGATCTCAAGGTAGTTACAAAACTGCCTGAAGCCAAGAACAAAGAGCAGCAAAATAAGAAGCTTTGTGTGAACGTGATGGAATGACTGGGAGGGTGAAAAAGCACATTTTCAGTCTTGAAAACAAGATAGCCAGAACAGGAAGAACGAAGCATGAAAAAGAAAAAGAATGAATCTAGTATGATGACAGTCTATGTTAACAATACTTCATTACTCAGATTTCTTTTGAGGGAAAGTAAGTGGACTTTGTATAAACATTTCAGGAGGAGGGGAGGCAGAAATCTTTCTCAGCTTCAGGCTCTGCAAGGTATGTTCCTTGTCATCCCAACAGGCCCCTTACTCTAGTGTCTCAGAAACAAACCACTCCAAGTTGACTTGAAGAGGCTTTAATGTTTCTCTATATAATACAAATGTAAGAATGTTGTTGTGTAGCCCACACTGGAGGATTTGCAGTGCTGCATCACAATCCTGGATTTCCATGAAGTCAGGGCAGGGAAGGGGAGCAAAAATGAAGATTGCTTGCACTACAGCAGTGGCTATGGCTTGGGAGTGGGACTGAGAGGGGAAAGTAGTTTTTTTTTTTACAAAAATGACAGAAGTTTAAGGAAAGCAAGGATGGAGACACTCTGAGAGGCAATGGCAGGGGGGTTGGCGAGTGCAGCAAGCAAGACCACAGCCCCAGTATACAAGAAGTTACCATGGTTACAAATTCATCTTGTCGATCTCAAACAATGAACTAACCATGGAGCATTTACCTGTCTCAGAACTTAATGTCAAGCGTCAACATTCCTCTGTGATACAGGCCAGAATCAGGACTAACTTTTCAGATATTCAGATATGTTTCTATGGCAGCAGAATGGGGACCTACCATGTTTCTATGGCAGCAGATAAGGGCCAACCTATACTGGTCAATACCTTTGGTGTAGCACTTGGGGAACTTTGAAAGTATGAAAATGGCAAAAGCTTTTAATATTAAATGCTCATTTATGCAACCATACGCCTCCGTGTTGACATCTTGCCTATCACCCAGTGGTCATGCTCAAGTGATGCCCTATGCATGATCAAATGTTGCGTGTTCCTTGGCAAATACTGGAAAAGCATTTTTGCAGTGATGTGTAAAATGACTGCTTATACACATGGTACCAGCTGCATTACCCAAGGGTTGGGAGCCTACATGTGTAGCATTTTCAAGCAGCTACTGGCTACCAACAGTTATTAGTTGGCCCTCACAAGACAGATTTCCCAATTTTATGTATTGTTTTTCCTCCAGCAGGTGGCATTTAAGAATTAGTAGTGAAGACAGCAAACAGCTCTAAGCTCAAATAAAAACCAACAGCTCAACATGCTTTCATCCCATTCTAACATCAGCTCTTTTTAAATGGCATTTAGATGTGCCTAGTTGAGCCAGAATGAGGATTCACATTCAAATGTGCATGCTACTAAAAACAATGCAATGCAGATGGATTGCAATTGACATGTGGATACACAATCTAATGCATACTGGATTTCCACCAGCAAATGATATCTGCACAGGTCTCCCAAGCAGTATCGGGGCATTTACATCTTCAAATCAAAATCAACTCAAGGTCCAAATGGGTGTGCAGAAATTGCTTGAAGTTAATGTGCACATCAGCTGCCTGGAGGGAAATGGCCAAATGTGTGCCTCATGGCAATATTCAGGATTGTTTTTTGCATGTTACCAAGAGTCCACAATGCATTGATTGTATTGTGTTAGTTGTATTTTATTTTTAGGTACAATGGCCCTGTGACTGTTGTGACAAAGGGCCACATAAAAAGACCTTAATTATATTTTTCTATGGGCCACATTTAAAAAAAAAATACATACACATGACACAGCTGTGTAACATCTAGCCAGCTTGTCATTGGCACAGAGCCACGATGCCCTACAATTTCTATAAACTCCAACAAACATGGTGGTTGTGTGACCATGCCTGAATGCACCTCTATTTTTAAAAAAAATGTATTACTGATTGTATTATATTGTATTATTAAAAGCTATATAGCCGTTTCCTCCATCAAGTCATTTCAAACCAGTGTTTGGCTCCGAGGTGGTCTATGCTAAATGACCCCTGAGAACCTTCACGTTTTTGGTAATGGCTTCTTTTAATCCCTTAAATAAAATGTGTCAAAAACACAAAAGATGGGTTTTAGCAGAGCCACTTACTCACTGGCAAAGGAATGCTCTCTGCGAAGACGAATGCATTTAGAAATGTGTTATATTTAATATCTTTGAGGCAAAAGAGGAATAGCACTGCTAAATTGTTCGGAAAAATGAGATATCTGCTCAAGAGCTTTAGCAAGGTACATTGCAACCTGTCAATTTGAACCATTCACACACACAGTTGCCAGAAAATAAAGTCTATTGCATGGTTAAAAGAAAGTGCACACTTGCTTATAAAGATGTGGCAGCTGTTCCAACATGGGAATGTGTCTGGCTTTTGCTCAAAATGAGACTTAATTGGAACCTTCTCTTCCTATTGGGGACCTGAATTGCTCTCAATATTAGTAATTATCAATAAAGCACCATTACTGTGATTGTAACATTTAAAACATGAAGAAATCATGTCCCTTCCCCCGAGAATGGCTTACCCATAATGCAAAAACACATGATTTCAATTTGTCTTTGTTAATGGATGAAGAGAACCCCCAGAAGAACAAAGGGGAAGACAGGCCTAAAGATAGTGCTTGAAAACAGCAAATCTTGGGGGATTTAAGCAGGATGCTAGAATAAGAGACATGAAGCCTCTTTAACTCCACCCCCACCCCCCCGAGAAAGAAGTTGAAATGCAGCCTTCTAATAATACTTCATTTTTAAATTAAGCCTTCATAAAATCGATAGATTGGCTCCTAGCTATTCTTTTCATGCAGATCCTCTGAATGACTTTAAGAAAATGTTTCATGAAAACAAGGTTGCAAAGATGGCTTTTTTGCATAGAGGCACTGCAGTTACAATTCTGGGCTGCATCAATAGGAGTATAGCATCTAGATCAAGGGAAGTAATAGTGCCACTGTATTCTGCTCTGGTCAGACCTCACCTGGAGTACTGTGTCCAGTTCTGGGCACCACAGTTCAAGAAGGACATTGACAAACTGGAACGTGTCCAGAGGAGGGCAACCAAAATGGTCAAAGGCCTGGAAGCGATGCCTTATGAGGAACGGCTAAGGGAGCTGGGCATGTTTAGCCTGGAGAAGAGGAGGTTAAGGGGTGATATGATAGCCATGTTCAAATATATAAAAGGATGTCACATAGAGGAGGGAGAAAGGTTGTTTTCTGCTGCTCCAGAGAAGCGGACACGGAGCAATGGATCCAAACTACAAGAAAGAAGATTCCACCTAAACATTAGGAAGAACTTCCTGACAGTAAGAGCTGTTCGACAGTGGAATTTGCTGCCAAGGAGTGTGGTGGAGTCTCCTTCTTTGGAGGTCTTTAAGCAGAGGCTTGACAACCATATGTCAGGAGTGCTCTGATGGTGTTTCCTGCTTGGCAGGGGGTTGGACTCGATGGCCCTTGTGGTCTCTTCCAACTCTATGATTCTATGATTCTATGATTCTACAATAACGTCAACATGGAAAATCAACAGGTGCAGCTTTTTCCAGTACGGAGATAGTAGTGAGTGTAGCTATGCCTAATTATTTTTGCCTGTCCCACAGCTGTTGAAAGGACAGAACCACTGTCAATCCTACATAAAAATGCTGCTATATTTGGCTTACGGGATGTTCTTAAAGTAAGCCGTTTTGTTTATGATTCTAAATGTTCCGAAAGTACAGGTTCTACTTCAGAGAGGGGTGGGGAGACCCTGACCATTTGTAATCCAGTTAATCCAGTTTCTGTTTAAGATTTCCTAGCCTCCACTTTACCAGATTAACAACAGCCCTAGGGATTTTTCTATGTGTGCCTGAAAAAGTCCAATTTAAACTATTTTTGTCTTTGGGCCAGCTTGGTTACTAAGATTGATGTACAATCGCTGACATCATTTTATTCTGGAGTGTCTCAGAACTCATCCTTCCCTTCTCCCGCCCACCCCCCAAAAAAACTCCACCTGAGGCTGCAGAATGTCAAGGGTTACAATGCAAAAAATGGCTGCTTGCCAGGAGATTAGGCAGGTGTTGGGACTTGCAGGCTGGCTCCAGTCCAAGCACTTGAAGATTCAGAGGATGTCCAATGTGTGGCATAAGGTTGGGAGTAGCAGAAGCAGCTTCTGAAAATGTCTCCTGCCTTTTCCCCAAAACCAACCCCACCCCTTTAATCCTTATCTACCTCAGGGGCTCCCCCTCATTTCCCCATCATACATTCAGCACATGTCTACATTTGCTGCCAGAAATAAATCAAATCTCACTATGCAATAATATTTCAACATGTTATTGCCATACATTGTGGGAATTCATAGATCAGGGGAGGGACAGCATTCTTCAGTCAAATCCACTCTACAGTATATATGCTTTCCATGATTTAAGCAAGTGTCTAGAGACACAAGGAAGGTCTCTTACTGGAAAATTCCCATCCAAGGACCTGTAAACTTAGGAAGTCCCTTTTCTACACAACAAGCTTCTAGGCATGCACGATCATGAGTACAGTTCTAAAATCATAATGAAAGCTGGAGTTACTATGGGCATAACTGAAGATGTGTTTACAGTAAGCTTTGAATTGTGTCTCTGGGTTTTTCCATTTCTGGACTTGGCCTATTGGTACATCTTATATTGCTTTTATACAATTTGTGCCAGTGCGCTATAACAACTTCCTTTGACTGGGACTATATATGAGACAGATTGAGAATAGAAACATCTGAGAACAGGTGTTATTGTGAAGGAACCAAAGGATTGCAGAGTTGGAAGAAACCCTAAGGATCATCTAGTCAACCCCCCTGCAATGCAGGAACGTGCAGCTGTCCCATATGGGGATCAAACTTGCAACTCTGGCATTATCAGCAACATGCACTAACCACATCAAACAGAGCACCAAACCACAGCTTCTCTTTAAACAGCAACTGGAAATCACAACAGGCAATGCTAGAGTTCTCATGTCATGGTCAACCACAGTTAAAAGTTTGTTGTGAATGCACAAATGGCACCCATTTCACTCTGAAGGAATTTGCACCCAATGCAAACCAGAGCAACAAACTTTGGACTTTTGGTTTGTCTCTCTCCGAACAAATCATGAATTGAAGCTAACTTTGTTTTTGGCCTACCAATCGTGGTTTAAGTTAAGCAAGCCACAATCCCGTTTTGGACATAACGCTAAGCCGAGGATCATGGTTTGTTGCCCATGCTAGGAGATTAAACAAAGTGAGTGAAATCAGCTAATAGCTTATTGTGAACATAATGCTTTACGCCATTATGTGCCACTGAATGGTGCTTACCCTTGAGAATTGACGGTCTCATTTGGTTTCTGAAGCAACTGGGATAAAGTACTGAATAGTTTCAGACGCATCCTGGGATCTCTAGATGTCTGCAGACATGTTTTAAGAATGAGAATAAAATCCTGAAGAGCTTTGCCAATCATAGGGCCTAAAAAATAAAAGTGGAAACACTGTGTTTTGTACTAGCAGGAATTAGTAGTATAGTATACCTTGCATCAAAAGGCTTAGCGCTGAAGACAAACAAAAGCTGTAAAATAAATTAAACTCTTCCCTCTTGAAATGGAAGAAAGCCAAAAAGAGCAAAACACATTTTCTTTGGGATTTTGGAAAGACAAGGCCTGGGAAACATACATAAACTCCAATGTGCCAGAATATTTGAACCCACTTCAAGCTGAGGTTGCAAACACCAGTTTGAAGCAAACCAAGGTTAGCATGAACATTGGTCCTGATGCAATACTGCCCCATGGAAAAATTTCAAAAGAAAAGATAGAGGGAAATATGCACAATCGAAGGGAGAAGGAAGCTCAAAGCTGCTAGTGATCGCTTAATCATGATTAAAAGGTGGGGGAATCTGTATTTGCATTAAGCCTATGTTATCCCTATCACTTTAGAGGCTTCATTCCTTTTGGAATTATTGTGTTCTCCCATGATTGTTCACATTCATACCAACGCTGCTAAGTCCACATTACCTGAATGAGTGGCAATCACATCAAACTGTAGTAATTCTGGAGAGAAGCAGGTCCAACGATCGTGAGTTGAGGATACCCATTCCATAAGTTGAGATATATGTTGTTGATAAAGGCCAACAGCACCCTCCAAGTGCTGCACCTGAGCCAATGCATCCATTGCCTCTTCTAACTGGGGGGGGGGGGGGGAGAGACAAAAAAAGTTTAGAAAGTGTTGGTTTTAACCAGCTCACTGTGTGAATCCTCACACAATGGGCTGTTAAAAACAATGAAGCCTTGAAAACATGATTTATTTATTTTTAACCAGCTGACTAAAAAGAGCGTTTAGCTATGATTTTCAGATCACGCCACACATGAAATGGTCCTTTAAACAGCCACCTTTTCTAGTGATCAGTTTGTCTGCCTTCAAGACACAACTGTTTTATTTTTTTAATCTAACCTGCAGCCCATTTATATGCTCTGATATCTCATCTCGACTCTGGTGTGCCTAAATTGCTGTAACCTGCCTTGGGACCTGCTGAAGAAGGGCAGGTAAGAAATATAATAGTAAAAACAAAAGAAAATCCCAAATCCAACTGCCTGCTTAATCACTCTGTCAATTCTTCTTAGATTGCTGCTCCAGCTTTGATCACTTCTTAAGATTCCTGTCCTCCTCCATTCGACTGCCACTTTGACTTCTTTTTTCCTTCTTTAGATAGCCAGTTCCCCTGCAACAATCAGGACCTCTCTTCCCTGCACTAGTCTTGCACTGGGAACATTAAGCAAACGGAGCACATCTGCCTGTCTCTGGGAGCCTTGGCTTCAGGCTGCAAAAGCAACTATACCTGGGGAGCACTGCTTGGATAATAAAGTATGCATCATCCATTTTCAGGATTTTCTCAAAAAAAAAAAAAAAAGATGTTAAGCAGAAAGGTGAGGTTCTTAAGGTTCAATGAATGTACTGTTCACCAGGAAAAGGCTCAATTTTCTCAAAGGACATCTGTTTGGATGCTATCAGCACTGAACATTTTCTTCCAACTTGTCTAGACAACCCATTTTTCTTCAAAATCATGTTGTTCAGGAATTTATTCTTTTAAAATACACCAAACAGGCCCCCCACACTGAAAAATGAGATTCCTGTGACTTTGTACAAGCGTCGTGACTTCATACCTCTAAGTATTCTTTCTAGCTTTTGTGTATAAATTAATGCAGAATTAAGGTGTATTACATTTACAGTTTTGAAACCAACTTTCAAAATTATGACTTTTTTGGAAGTTGCTTGTCAGTGACAAGGGCCATAAATACCAGCTGAGATTATCATGCCTAGAGCAACAGTACAGGAAGTAAAACAGTCATTATGAAGAAGTAAGTGAAGAAGTAAATGAAGAAGCAAGTCTGGCAACAAAGCTTGCTTGGGCCACCAAAGAGCTACTATGAAAAGATGGCCGCCTGATTTATTTGGCATCCGACTTGGGAAGAAAGTGATTTATGGTTCGGAGATAGCCATCAGGAGGAAAAAAGGCCAGCCTTTATCAAAGGCATCTTTGGCTGTTGCCTCCGATTTTAAATAATGACTGAAACATTTTTAAACTTAGGATGGGTGTGGAGGTGAAAAGGGCAGCTACTGAAAAGACATTGCTGTATCCTTTGACTAAGTACAGAAAGAAAACTTTAAAAGAAAAACATATTCTGAGTTATCGCAATTGGCACAAAAAAGACTAGTATCATTAGCAGCTGATTTCTTTACGGTTTTGAGAGAATGCATAACCTTAGGCTGAAGAATACCCAATGTATTCCCTGTACAAAGTATATTTTGGGTTTGCTCTGACTTGCAGGTTTGTGGTTGCTCCCCCCTTCTTATTTTTTAGCTAAGATCACCCCTTCTGCAGCATTTGCAAAAAAACCACATGCTTGGGTCTTTTTTCCACAATGCTAGCTCCAAGAGATTAAAACAAATCCACCCTTTGAGACCACTTCTTTATGGATAATCTTTTCCCTTCGGGGAAGTTCCAAATAAAGGTTTTATAATGAAGCTCAGATAGTACTCTGAAATCCTGCCGTGAAACATGGTACACTGCGTAATTAGTGAGGGTAATTAAAAAGGTCTTGGTTTTCAGCTTTTTTTCTGGCGGCTTATAGGAACGGACCCAGCTTGGTGATAGAGCACACGATTCGCATGCAGAACGTTCCCCAATTCAATCCCTGAAACCTCCACTACAAGGATTTTAGGTAGCCACTTTGGGAAAGGCCCTGCTGAGGATCTTGGAGAGCTGCCATTAGTTAGACAAAACCAAATTGTACCACCGATAGAATTTGGTGTAAGGCAGCTCTGCTTTTTCTGTTGTATCATCACTTGGGGACACTACAAAGCTTTGTGGGCTAAAGCAGGGAAGCCTGTAGACCCTTCCAAATGGTGCTGGTGTGTAACTCCTGTCATTCATGACCATTCGCTATGCTGGTAGGTGCTGATGGTAGGTAGAATCCAACAACACCTGGATGACGACCGGTTCAACGTCCTGAGGATAAAGGGCCAGCTTTGGCAGGCCAAATATGGTGAACAGGCTTAACCATGCTGACCCCGTGCTTAGTACATTTTCAGGCAGTAATTTTTATTTTTCTATTTTTCAGACTGCTTTGTTTTTAGTCTTTGCTGCTCAGTTGCGAGAGTCTGAAGATGTCACACCTGGAAAGAACCAGTAAGTTCAACGGCATCTGACTTTAGGAACCAAACAAAATCAAAACACAGGACCATACAGCAGTGGTTCTGTCAAGGTTACCTTCACATGCAAGGGTCCAGAAGTTGGTATTGCCGTTATCGTTACCAAAACCTTCGTTAGCTGAAGGCTTACTTCCTTACAGTCCTCTTGGCATACATCAATGAGTGCTTCCACACAGCAAAGCAGCTGCTCCATGTAAAAGACCTACCAAATACAAACAGAAAGGAAATGCTTCCACAAGGCAATTGTTGACGTTCTCGCATTGCTCCGCTGTAAGTCACATGGCCATATCCATGCTATTTCATGGTGGTCATGAAAGCCTGTTTTCTCCTGTAGTTACAACTATGCTCTGTGGCCAATGGCCATGTAAACACAACAGGAAACAATCATTATATGAAAAGGACCTAGGGGTCTTAGTGGACCTCAAGCTTAACACGAATCATGAGTGTGATGCAGCAGCAAAAAAAGCTAGTGCTATTCTAGGCTGCATCAACAGAAGTATAGTTTCCCAATCATGGGAAGTAATAGTCATGCTCTGTTCTGCCTTGGTCAGACCACACCTGGAGTACTGTCTGCAGTTCTGGATGCCACAATTTAAGAAAGATATTGATAAGCTGAACGTGTGCAAGGGAGGGCAACCAAGATGATCAAGGGTCTGGAAACCAAGCCTTATGAGGAACGGTTGAAGGAGCTGGGTATGTTTAGCCTGGGAAAGAGGCGGCTGAGAGGAGATATGATAGCCATCTTCAGATATCTAAAGGGCTGTTGACACGAAAGAGGGAACCAGTTTGCTTTATCCTGCTCCGGAGGCTAGGACCTGAACCAATGGATTCAAGTTACAAGTTCCTCCTAAACATCAGGAATAACTTTCAGACAGTAAGAGCTCTTTGACAGTGCAACAAACTCCCTTGGGATGTTGTGGACTCTCCTTCATTGGAGGTTTTTAAACAGAGGTTGGATGGCCATCTGTCATGGATGCTTTAGCTGAGATTGGACTGGGGTTGGACTAGATGACCCCAGGGGTCCCTTCCAACTCGATGATTCTGATTACTGTTACCAAAGCTGCCCTAAAAATGGTTGCGGATTAAGGGCGGTATGTAATGTAATGCAATGCAATGCAATGCAATGCAATGCAATGCAATGCAATGCAATGCAATGCATCAAGCCTAAGGAACTATCTGAGACAAGACTTCAAAGACTTACAGGATCTGGATACTGTCTATAATTGCAGCTTATTTTGCATTCTCCTTACCTCTTCAGACCGCTGTCTTATTTCAGTGCAGTCCAGTGTGCTGGCAAGGTACACCAAATGAGGCTGCAAGACTTTCCTTGGCGAACCCCTTATAACTGCCGCTAGAACCATGAGGTAGGATGGCATAGGCACTTTTTTGAGGTCAGATGTGATTAACTTCAGAGATACCGCTGGGCTGACAAAGGCGCCAATCAGCTCTGCTGCATTCACACACTATGAAAGGGAACACAAACACCTTGCCCAGATTATGAGAGGCAAAGGACCAAACAAATTCAATGTGGCCATTTTAAAAACAAAAAACGAGGACACCAGATTGCTTGCCTTTGATCATTTTAAAAAAATGCTTCAGAAATTGCCTTGTAGGCCTTTCCACTCTTTCACTCACAATTTTATGGATGACAAAGTTTTCTTGACAAAGAAGCTCAGAACGAGTGCTCAGATGCCTTCTTTCAGCACCAACCTCTCAAACAGGCATCATGCCAAATAGCATATTGATGGCTTACAAACCTACTTTAAGCCATGCTTTCACATTCTGGTTTACTGGTTAGTAACAAACCATGATCTGTCAATTCAGGTACCATGCCAAACCATAGTAAGCTTCCTTAACCATGGTTTGGAGTGTTGCCTCAAATTGAGCCCAACTTTTTACTTTTTAGCAGGGAAGAATGGCAAGTCCTAAGAACGAAAGAAGAAGCCTACTAGATCAGACCAGAATCCCAACCAGCTGGAATCTTGTCTCCCCACAGAGGCCTTGGGGAAGCCCTTGGGCAGGACACAAAAAGAGTTGCCTTTTCCTGCTGCTTCTCCCAGCAACTGATACTGACAGACATATTGCCTCTGAATCCCAGAGGTTCAATATAGCCATCATGACTAGCAGCCATTGATACAACTTTTTCTCCATGCCATTCCTGCACACGTGAGCTTTGGAACACTACAAATGAGTAGCCATTCAAATCCAATTCGCTTATTAATTTTTCAGAAATGGACAAAAATGCAATATTCTCTTCATCAACATTATCATTTATAGTTTTGCTTGCAAGTTTTACTAACATGAAATGGGAAAGAAGATCCTTAAGCATTATTTTTACCCATAGGAGTGTCTTTTTTACTGTTCACATGCTGTGCTGCTAAATAAGCATGCAAGCTTTCTTAAGGTTGGGTTTTAAATGGCACCTATTGCAAATAATAAAGTGGATTAATTATTGCTTCCACAAAGACAAAGGAAAACAGCAGGAAGGAAGCATAAACTTGCCATGTCTGAACACCGATTAAAGGTATCACATGGAACACACATACTTTAATATAGTGGGAGGATTATGCAGCAGAAAGAGGGAGAAAAAGATAACGTGAAATTAACTAGAAAGGGCATGAACTACACATAGTTTTAAAATGGAATTTATCCCCCCAAGCATTTACACTTTAATCTCCTGCTTATGATTTTTAAGAGGCTGTTAATGCTTCACTTGGCCAGCACCACAGGTGATACTCTGAACAATCTCACCATTGATCTGTATAATCGAAGAGATATACATTTAGTTTAAGAGTGCCTGTATAAGTTTCCTATCTGCCCTGATCTAGCAAGGATGATCCACAAGGTGGACTGCCTTCCTGGACTGTCTCCCACACATTCAAAAAAATTGCATAGCATGCAGGAAGAAAAACATCTAGGACTTGGTTGTGCTAGGTTTACTATGGTTAACAACCATGGAGCACAGTTATGTGTGGTGAAAAGGTCTCTGCAGAGAATTTACTAAAATGGGGGGGGGGGGAACGTTTCCAGAAAATTTCCAGCCGGATTTCTCCATGGAATTTTTTTCACTTTTATGATTCATATCATAAAAACAAATCAATAACTAAATGAATGGACACAATCAATCAAATCAAATTTGAATGGATACAGTATTAGTCAAATCTAAAATAAAAATTATAATTAACTTCTTTTCCTAGGAAACAAATATATTTATGCACTGCAGCATTTCAGGAATGCTAAAATTAGTATAAACAGTCCTGTCCTCCCCTCTTATAATCTAAACAATGCAAGGAAAATCTGTGCTACTGCGTTATCTCTTAAAGTATTTACAAATGTTCCAAGATACAAATGTTCCAAGAAACAAATGTTCCAATAAATGTTCCAAGTAAAGCTTTGAATTTGTTTGAACCTAACATTTAAACCACACACAGCTATTTAGCTATTAGGAAAACTTTTAGAATATTTATGAAGCGTGTAACATTAAGCCAACTTTTTAGTTTTACCAAAGACAAGTCCGTTAAAATGCTAAACGAGGTCTCTGTCAGCCCAGAGGCGCAGAAATCTTTCTGGAAACCGTGTTTCACAAAGGGGGTGAATTTGAAATTTGCAGACTTACATTCCTAGTCACATTACTTTCCTCATCTGAGCACTCCCGGTATAGAGTTCTAAGGAGGAGCTCCATGTGCTGTGTGATATGGTCCTCTACATGTTGCAGTAATATAACCAGAAGCTGTGATGCCTTTATTCTTGTGCCCTCAACCCAGTCAGTTATATCATGGCAGAGAGCAGGAAGTATTTTGAAGATGTTTCTGATCACCAGCTCCCGACATCCCAGATCTGGACGAGTCACTAGAGTGAAATAAAAAAATTAAAGAAAAAAGAGAAAGTGGGAATTCAGGGTTAGGGAAAGGCCTGTGAAACAGCTGTATGCTTTTAAGTTCTTGAGTCACAACAGGTATACCTACAATGAAACCAGAGTACGCAAGCTATACCCAAAGCACTATGCACATTTTGTTTGCGAATGCATCAAAAGGAAATGAAATAATCTCACAAAAAGAAAGGGTCAGCTCACATAGGTGTTGCTGTTACCAAACCTTCTACCTGCACACCCAACTATTTGCATGGACAAAGTAGTATTGGAAAGTGGTGGTACAGAGATAAGAGATGACCAGTCATGATAAAGGGTATCACAGAAAGGGCACCTTAAAAAGTACACATGAACCTCCAGTTTATATGCAGCCTTCTGCATACATATGGAAAAATATGAACCTTAGCCAGCACCCTTATATATGTAAATAGGTCTACAAATATCCCATAATGTGATTTTTTTAATGTTCCAGATGCACCTTATCGCTCACTTTTCTGGCTTTTTCCATTGCAAAACCCTGAAAAGGATCTCTCCAATGTCCTATCCCCTCCCCCATCCCACAAAACTGCTCTGGTGTTTGATTCAGAAACCTTAGAATATGGCTTTATTCTTTCTCGGGATGTTGCTGTTGTTGCCAGTATGATTTTTTAAACCTTTTCCTGATATCCGTCTGTTTTGTAGGATGTAGAGTTTGAATTACCTTTGCTGACAGAGCTAACAAGTCAGCTCTATCGAAACAGCCTGCGATTTGGCTGGACACTCTTGATGGGTGGACATAACATTATTTTGGCAGTCTGGCATGAACTGTGAACAGCAGCTATAGGCAATTCAAGACTAATGAGGTGTCATTTACTATCCAGATGTAAAAGACACAAGCATGGCCCTAAGAAATGGGCAATGGGATACTTTATTTCTTATAATGTAAACTGCTACAGCCTAGCGTTCCGTTCAAACATTAAGAGGTTGAGTATCCCACCTTCAGAGGAGAGGTGGATGGCAACCAGAGACAGGGCCTTATTTGGTGGTGGCACCAATGCTTATGCAGTTTCCCCTCCCGACTGAATGATCCGTCCAGCACTTCCCTTTTAAATTTTTAGATACCGTGTCCTTTTTAATCTGCCTAAGCTTTTAAGAAACAACACTTTGTTATCTGATCTGCAGAGAACTCTTACGTAGGCCATTTTATTTATTTCAGGGTATTTTCTCATTTATTTATTTTTATTGCTTGATGCTTGCTTCTATTTTTTTCAGTTTTGCAGCTTTGAGTTTTTAAATGAACTGTATTTCAAAAGGTCTTCTCATTTTTTATTAATATGTATTGTGCACCACTTTGAACATTTTATTTTTTAAAAAAAGAAAACATAAGAGGCAGGACATGCAGTTCTGAAATAAAGATAAATGAAGCCAATGCTAATAGGAGGAGAGTTGTTGGTAAAATGGAATTGACTGAAGGAGCGGACTCTCACAAAAGAAAGCCCTCAAGCATACTGCAGTTTTGCATGAGGCCCTCTACTTGTGTGGCTGTACAAATAATAAAAAAAAACCTGATGTAAAACTTAAACAGGATGCAGAACACAGAAGTGTTTGTGAAGCACCTACTTAAAGGGAAGGATCTTCAAAGGCACTCTGAACTAAGGCTTCTTTTTGTCATGGAAGAGAGCATTTGGATTATGGAAATTGACAGCAGAAAAACAAAGAGGTCAAATTCAGAAATCCTGCCTGAGAAGACAAAGATAGAGAGTGGCATCCCATTTGACCAGAGGCATCTCCCCCCCCTCACCCCCCAACAATTTTTGACTGGTCCTTTTCAACAGTTCCCTTCATTTCTGATGCACAAATGCAGCTATTTCATCCGCATATCTCACTCCTGTCAAAGGCTTCTCCGCTGCCCCCTACCTTTTCCTAACCTGTCTGCACCCCTATCCTAAGGCAATGCTTTCTTCTTCTTCTCAGTGGAAAGTCGCCCTATTGTCAGGATGGCTTTCAGTTCCTTCTTTGCTTTTCACCCTGACCTGCAATCTCTGTCAACGGGAGATCAAAGCACACTGGGGCAGAGGTGTCAGGTTCATTAGCTTGCAGCTAGAAAAACTGGGGTTAGAGAGAAAAATTCAGCGGCAGGGGGAGGAAGGAAACGGGTGGTCTGCATTTTGGAGGTGAAGTTCTTCAGAAACCATTTAGCTTCTGTTAGAGAGAGAAGCAGATACTGAAATATACCTGTTACATGGATGTTGGAGATTAAACTTGATGCCTGGGAACGTAATGTGTTTATAATGTTTATAACGTGTTGGCACTGGCATGATTAGACTGTACGTCTTGCCTTGATCTAACACTGTGATGTGTACATAAACCCCTATCTTGTAACCCCTACATAAATGGGGTTGCCTGTATGTAACTTGGTAAAGGGATTTGCTCATTTATTTATTTATTTATTTATTTGGAATTTTCGAATCAATTGTGCTTTACAACTTGAATAAAAAAGGGAAAAGGTGCCATAAACTGTGCCAAATATTTCCCCAACAGGTTGTTTACAGAAAACACCAAAATAAACTTTAGTGAATTTCACCAGGTCCAGGAGTTCTGAAAATGCCCCAATGTAAAATGAGGAAGCATTTGCTACTACCATTGAAGACGTCTGTTGAACATGTTAAATCATTAGCAGTCACCTTGTAGCACAGGCACCACACGTTGCACAAGCTGCAGTCATTTGGGGCAAAGGTAGAAGGACCTGTAGCCCTGGCTATTCCTATACTCCTGCCTTGGTGTCCCAGGTATGCTAGCCCCCAGCTCAATAAACTAAAATTACACCAGAGCACAGAAACCTCTCATGTACTGCATGAAAGCAGCAATCTCTCATACTTTGGCCTCATCTTACATCACAAAAGGCTTGCCAAAAAGACTGGCCACTGTTAAAGTTGTGCACAGCCAGGTAAGAGCTTATCTCGTACAATTCTTTAGTAAAGGGAGAGGGAACAAGAACCATTCCACAAACCTGTTTTGAACTTCTTAAAAGATATAGTGAAAAATTATCAGGTCAGTTGTCTAAAAAGGTCCATAAATCTTTCCACAGGAGATGCAATTACAAGATGTTACAAGGCACGATGCATGAAAAATCTCAGCTCAGCTAGGCAGTTGGGGGGTTGCCCAACCTTGTGATCTACACTTGTTTTGCAAAGAACATTGTCTGACACAGATCCCTTAATGCTTGTTATTACTCACCAGCTATCTCTGCTGCATAACAATTTATCCTCTAGCACCCGCTTGGCTGTTATGCCTCAAATTATTACAGTAGTCTTACCAAAGCTACTAAGTACTCTAAGTATCATCACATGACCCCTAACTACAAAGAGATTATCTAATAGACAAACATTTTGTTTTTTATAATATTTCAAATTTTAAAAGCACAGGTTAAGTTTCCAAATATTTCAAAATGTTTGCATTTTGCTTTCTCATTAAGAGATGCTTTGTACCTGCCATATCAAACAGCTGCTCATTACAGGCTTGTAATAATGGAACAAGAAATTTGCACCCTGAACATTTTTTCATTATACTCACATCCTGGAGGATAATATGGTGGCACAACATAGAAGTCAAGTTTATCTTTAATATCATTCTCGTTTTCTTTTTCCCATTGCGAGCCTACTTTCTTCCAATAAGTAAGAGCCAGTTCCCTAAGTGTAAAACAAAGGCATCAAAAACACACATTATATATAACATACACAAAGAAGTTTAACAAATGTGTCACTTAAAAACAACGAAATCCCTTTTCAGCAAATCTGAAAGTGTTGGGTGTTTTTTTTAAAAAAAATCACACTCTGAGGCAATCTCCACAGCTACATATCTAAGGTCCCTGGAATGTCGTACATGTGTCAGTCACTGAATGTAGCGTCAAAGTACAATCTGCATGTGCGAATGAGCCATCACAGATTCACAGAATAGACTGACCTTTCATATTGCCTATTTCAACTCAAAGGACATACTTTTCAGTTCCAGTTACAGATAGGTAGCCGTGTTGGTCTGCCATAGTCAAAACAAAAAAAAATTTTTTCCCTTCCAGTAGCACCTTAAAGACCAACTAAGTTAGTTCTTGGTATGAGCTTTCGTGTGCATGCACACTGAAGAAGTGTGCATGCACACGAAAGCTCATACCAAGAACTAACTTAGTTGGTCTTTAAGGTGCTACTGGAAGGAAAAAAATACTTTTCAGTGCAAAGGTAAAAAAAAAAAAGCATTCAGCTGAGAGTCATCAAGTAATGAGAGATCCTTAGGTACTTGGATGTGTCTTCATTTGGCTGATGCTTGAGACACAGAAGGAAAGCAAGTATTCTGAGCCTTAGGTCAGCAGATCTCTTTTGCGTACAGCAGTAAATGTTACTTTCTGACTGGAAGCCTTTGTGCATACAGCTTCCACCTTCATTCATTTCAATGCACATACATTAGCGATGGACGAACACACCATTTCAGTTGTAGAGCTAGACAGCATGGTTCCACTCTCTACTTTAATACATGAGCTGCAACATCCAAATAGAGCATAAATTATATAAACTGGATTCTGAGTTCTACTTACTTGTTTTCATGTATTTCATCAGTAAGGCCACTGAGTAACAGAGGAATTAACTTGTGAAAATAAGAATATCTATCCCGCAGGTGGAGTAGCCACTCTCCAGTGACGCTGGTAACAGCCTCTCTAACCTAGAAATGTTTAAAAGCAATGTATGACACATTTACATTCATCAAATATAAAAATAGACCATTGCATTACAATTTTAAAAAAAACAAACCCTTAATTCATGCAGCCTGAGGTTTTGGTTAAACTTCTTTTAAAAATAAAGATTCAGCTTTCTTCATACATCCCTGCAAGTTCTTTGAGATGGAGGGGGAGGGGTTTGTTTGTTAATATGTTATGTGCTTTTGTGGTTTTATACTGTAAACCACCCTGTGATCTTTGGATGAAGGGTGGTATATAAATTTAATAAATAAATAATAAATAAATAAAAAGAAATATAACCCAGGCAGGCTTTTACTTTATCCTTCATCATAACACGCAAACTGGTGTTCCATAAATTTAGTTTTAAAAGCCTCATTTCAAACAGGAAAATCTTAAAACAGTCTTGGAAATCTGACAGTAAATTAACCTAAAGAGAAAAACTGTTCAAGATTGCAGTGCTAAAATTAAATATGGTCTCTCACATGCATCTTCAAGAAATAACTGCCTGGTTACAATTTAGCCAGAACCAAGTTACCTGTGGGATCTCATCAAAACACCGCTGGGCTAGGTGAGAAAGCACATCGTCCAGAGACTTCACATTGCCAAACTGAATCACTGCTCCTGTAGCCTGAATGACAGCAACACGGACTCTATAGTGTTGATGGGAAATTGCTTGCATTAAGGGATTGATCAAACTTTCTGACTGCATGTGAAAGGTATCTGGCAGAGGAAAATAAAGAAAAATTATGTTACTCCTAGTGAAGTAGTGTAGTTAGGTGTGTGCACTGTTTTATAATAGCACACAGAATGCTGAGCAAAGACTTGGACACTACCAATATACGGCCGCCAATGAATCTGTAATGGTGCTGTGGAATGGCAGAACAGCAATCTTAATCTTACTGAAAGATTTCATTTCAGCTGCCTTTTTCTGTATTTTCTGCAGGGGGCGGTGGAAATGGGAGGTCACAGAAAGGTCAAAGTGGGGCCAAGGTGAGCTTTATCATACATTTTTGATAGAGAACTATTTCACATCAACATTCTTGTCTTAAACATGTTTCTTATGAATAAATGTTATTGATTTAAATCGTGTTTTAACCTTCAAGTAAGCATAGATGAGTGCATTATTTTAATTTCCAGTTTATATGTGCAAATTGCCTTCAGATAGGGTCCAACATACTGGTCTAGCCACGGGGGGGGGGCAGATTATGTCTCTTGGGGGTGACTGCCCATCCTCTTTTGACACCACCTATGACTTGGCTTCTTCAGTCTGCTGCTCTTAAAGACAAAAGCAACCCAGGCTGTTAAGTTTTCACTTCTCCTGTGGTCTTTTAGTAAGATGTAATTGCCTTATATACAGAATCAGCCCTCTAGCTCAGTATTATTTGCCACACCCGGGGTCACTAACATATGCCCACAGAGGCCTTCTCTGGCACTCACAGGGTCCTCCCCACCCCCGGGACACATATACAAAATTAGGTTTGATAGCAGATTTTAGTTGTAGGTGTGTACTTGGTTCCAAGGTGCACATGCAGTGCCCACAGGAGTTTCTCGTTTCCAAATGTGTCCCCCACAGTTGGGAACCCCTGGCCTACAGTGACTGGCAGCAATTCTCCAGAGTTCTAGGCTGGGTTCTTTTCCAGCCCTACCAGGAGATACCAGGGGCTGAACCTGGGACCTTCTACATGCAAAGCAGATGGTCTACCACGGAGCTGCAGCCCTTTCCCCAAGTGCAAATGTGGGTAGGGGGATCACATCCACACCGTATTAATTTAAAGCACATGGCTTCCCTGAAATAGAACTACAATTGCCAGCACCCTGAACAAACCAGAGTTCCCAGGATCCTTTTTGGGTGAGAAGCCATGTGCTTGAAACATATGGCATGGATGTGGCCAAAAACAGAGCTCCTGTTCCATCTCCACTGTCAGTGGCATTATAAACACCATTCGCTGGGAACACTGATGGGCCACTGGGCCTAATCCAGGAGAGTCATCTTCTTATGCAACTTCATTTGTCCTAAGAGAAGGAGCAATGATGTGTAGGGCTTCCCTCACGCTTGATCTGGAAGCTGCAATTAGTCTAGAATGCTGCAGCAGGAGTAAGGAGTAACGCCTTGTCAGCATATAACACCTACGCTAAGAAATCTGCACTGGTTGCCAATTTGCTGCTGGGCGTTACTATCAGTATATGAGCCCCTATCGACTTCCGACCAGTTTACCTACAAAATCGCCTTACCCCGCATGCGCCCACTTGACTGCTTCGATCGGCACAACTGGCACTTTCACAGGTGCCATAGAATACCTGCACCACAAATTCAATCACTTTGTGTGGCAGCGCCTGCACTTGGGAACACCTTGCCTATGGAGATCAAGCAGGACTTGCCCTCACTACACCCTTTTTTGGCACCTGCTATAAACATTCCTGTTGCAGCCAAGTGTACCTGGATAGTTAGAAAGTTGAGGTAATTCCAATCTATTTTAGCCGGTTAACTTTTGAATGTTTTAAGGAAGGGCTGAGGTTTTTTATTTCTTGATTTTACGGTTTTACCTTTTGGTGAACCGCTTTGAGATTTATTTTAAATGAAACAGGATAGCTCAGTCAGTAGACCACGAGACTTTTCATATCGGTCTTGAGTTTGGAGTCCCACGTTGGGTGAAAGATTCCTGCATGGTAGGGGTTGGATGTACAACCCCCCACCCCGTGGCCCCTCCCAACTCTACAAATCTGTAATTCTGTGAATGAATTTGAGCTGTGGCCTAAACCACGGAGCCTCTTGGGCTTGCCGATCAGAAGGTCGGTGGTTCAAATCCATGTGACGAGTTGCGCTCCCGTTGCTCTGCCCCAGCTCCTGCCAACCTAGCAGTTCGAAAGCATGCCAGTGCAAGTAGGTAAATAGGTACTGCTGCGGCGGGAAGGTAAACAGCGTTTCCGTGCGCTTTGGTTTCCATCACGGTGTCCCGCTGCACCAGAAGCGGTTTAGTCATGCTGGGCACATGACCCGGAAAGTTGTCTGTGGACAAACGCCGGCTCCCTTGGCCTGAAAGCGAGATGAGCACCGCAACCCCATAGTCGCCTTTGACTGGACTTAACGGTCCAGGGGTCCTTTACCTTTTTTCTTCACCCTACAGCAACCCAACTCCAGCTGGGGGAAAAATACCTTTTCTCCACTGCTCTTCAAAGTGCCCTGGCCCCCTTTCCTTCTCCCCCCGTCCCAAGCCAGGCTTCTTCTCTGCACCCTCCCCACCCTCCAGTCCACCAGGCAGCCCCTTCCCCAACCCCACACGCATCGCGGTCCCCCTGCGCGCACCTGGCATGGCCTTGGCGCAGGCGGCGGCTCCCGCGCAGCCCTCTCGCTTGGCCTGTGGATACGGGTCGAGGAGGGCGCTGCGCAGGGCGCGCACCAGCTCGGGCAGGTAAGGCGCCAGGGCGTCTCCCCGGCACGCCTGCAGCAGGAGGCTGAGCAGCTGCAGGAGGCCCAGGCGCAGCTCCTCGCACGGCTCGCCTTCGCCCGGCGGGAGGCCCAGGCGCTGCGCCAGCGCCGGCACCAGGAAGGGCAGCGCCTGCTCCGGCCGGCTGCCCTGGCTCACGCCGTGGCGGGTCAGTTCCAGCGCCAGCTCCCGGCAGCGCTCGGCCGGGTCGGCCACCAGGCAACGCGCCAGTGGCCGGAGCATCTCCTTGGCGAACACCTCCTGAAGCACCGGCGGCGGCAGCGGCCGCTCCAGGACCGCCGCGCGGAGCCCGGCCAGCGCCTGCAAGCGGGACTGCCGGGACCCGTCCTGCAGGCGGTCGAGGTGCCGGGACACCGCTTGGCTGACCTCGGCCACCCGAGGGTGGTGGTCTCCGATGGCCCCAGGCTCGTCGGCCATGCTGCCGCGTGCCCGTTGCTAAGGGAAGGCGGCGGCTAGGCCCGTTGCTAAGGGCCCCGACGCGGCTTCGCGGCCGCCGGCCGGGTTTGTTTACGGCGCCCGGCGACGTGCTTTACGGCAGGGGCCGGAAAGCGAGGACGCGGATTGGCGTCAAGAGGAGGATGGGGGGGGGGTTGCGCGGGCTCGCTAAAGCAGCGCTAACTATACTCAAGAAGCAAGGATCGCTGCCTGAGCTCTTACGCTTTTCTGCTACTAAGTTGCCGCGAAGCCGCTTACGAGAGAACACTAAAGCAACACAAAAGCGACGAGTCAATAAATAAAATGCTTTGCGATTCAAAATGTTGTCGTCGTTGTTGGCATTTGTCTGTCTCAAGCGACAGTGCACCTCTGAGGGTGAAGGCAAACCCACCCCAAGCACTTCTGCCATTTCAGCCTGGAAACAGGCTAATTCATTTCTGGTTCCATCCAAGAAGAGCCCAGGGGAGTTCACCCAATGTCAATGGTTACTGAATTCTTGTCTTGAGAGACAATGGAGTGTGCCGCTGGGGGTGAAGCCAAACCTCTGTGTTAACAGCAGCAAAGTGACTTCCTTGGGACGCAAGTCTTGGTAGTGTGTCTGGAGGTCCTGGGCCGCCAGACCACAAGACCCTCTGTCACTGATGTGGTCCAAAGGAAAGCAGAGCAATACGTTTGGCTGTAGGAGTTGCTGGTAGGAGGCGTACAAGGCTTCATGCAAGGTCTTGGGACAGCAAGGCAAGTGTGTGCCTTCGCACAGTGTTTTGTGCGCCCAAGTGGGAGTGTGGTTAACATGAGCAGCAATTGGAACTTCAGCCTTCTTACTAGCAAAGCAGAGATTCTACTAGCAAATAAAAGGAGAATAGCTTTACATTCAAATGACAGATGATAAGAAAGCACTTTCCCTTTACTTTTTCACTCATTCGTTCATGATTTTATTTGCCGTTTTCCCACACACGCTGAAAAAATCATGCTCAAAGCTGCTTATGACAGAGAAAGCAGGGAAAAACAGTGCAAAAGCAACTTCACAATGAAACAAAAGCAAATGTAACAACATACCAAAACATACACACACGATTTAAGTTCTATAAATATAACAAGATTACATTAACAACATTACTCCACCTGTAAATAGCAAAAATAACAAGGGAGCTGAACGGTTTCCCCTTGGTCCTAAAAATACCCCTTGGTCCTAAAAACAGACCCTCCCCTGCAGCTATTTGCAAGGCCTCATAAAGGCAAGGAGTGAGATAGCTGGAAACACCACTCCCATGCTGTTGCTTTCATGTTTAATTGCCACAACATTAGGGGTGGACATATCAGGACACAGAAAGGGCCAAAAAAGATGGGTTACTCATGATGTTCAGATCCAGCTGCTATTTGCCTCTGCCAGCATAGCTAGTGATGATGGGAGCTGTAGTGCAGCAACAGCTGGGAGGGTCACAGGCTCCCCCTCTCTGACTTAAAATATCAGATATGTTGTTTTGATGTATGCTTTGACCATCTTTGTCAGTGAAGAAGAAGGTTGTCATTATGGTAAAAACCACCTTTTAACCCTAGCTTGGCTTCTGTTATCCATGCCATGATAGCCTCCTGTTTGGATTACTGCAATACATTGAATATGGATGGGTCTGCTTCTGAAGAGGGCCCAGAAATTTAATTTTATTCAGAACACAGATGCAAGATTGCCACCTGAGACAGAATGGTACAAAAACGACTTGGATGATGGACTCAAGGGCATCCTGATCAAATTTGCAGATGACACCAAACTGGGAGGGGTGGCTAACACCCCAGAGGACAGGATCACACTTCAAAACGACCTTGACAGATTAGAGAACTGGGCCAAAACAAACAAGATGAATTTTAACAGGGAGAAATGTAAAGTATTGCACTTGGGCAAAAAAAATGAGAGGCACAAATACAAGATGGGTGACACCTGGCTTGAGAGCAGTACATGTGAAAAGGATCTAGGAGTCTTGGTTGACCACCAACTTGACATGAGCCAACAGTGTGACGCGGCAGCTAAAAAAGCCAATGCAATTCTGGGCTGCATCAATAGGAGTATAGCATCTAGATCAAGGGAAGTAATAGTGCCACTGTATTCTGCTCTGGTCAGACCTCACCTGGAGTACTGTGTCCAGTTCTGGGCACCACAGTTCAAGAAGGACACTGACAAACTGGAACGTGTCCAGAGGAGGGCAACCAAAATGGTCAAAGACCTGGAAACGATGCCTTATGAGGAACGGCTAAGGGAGCTGGCCATGTTTAGCCTGGAGAAGAGGAGGTTAAGGGGTGATATGATAGCCATGTTCAAATATATAAAAGGATGTCACATTGAGGAGGGAGAAAGGTTGTTTTCTGCTGCTCCAGAGAAGCGGACACGGAGCAATGGTTCCAAACTACAAGAAAGAAGATTCCACCTAAACATTAGGAAGAACTTCCTGACAGTAAGAGCTGTTCAACAGTGGAATTTGCTGCCAAGGAGTGTGGTGGAGTCTCCTTCTTTGGAGGTCTTTAAGCAGAGGCTTGACAACCATATGTCAGGAGTGCTCTGATGGTGTTTCCTGCTTGGCAGGGGGTTGGACTCGATGGCCCTTGTGGTCTCTTCCAACTCTATGATTCTATGATTTGTTTATTTATGTCTATGTATTTTGCAGAACATGTAGACCGCTAAACATCAAAATACCCAAGCAGTGTACAATAAAAAAGAGAAATAACAATGAAATATAAAAAACATAATGAAACAGATTTCAGACATAAGAAATGTGTTCAAATGTGGCAAGGGCAGTGAGATCCTCAGACCATTGCAAAATAGGTGATGGATGTTTATTCTTCCAGCTCGAAGTAGAAGTCTCTCAGCAGCCATAAAGGCTCACAAAATCTATTTGGTTGTTTTGCCATTAACCCCCATACTACAGGAATGTAATTTAATACAGCGTGTACATTTGCAAATTTCAAGGATTTTGCCAATAAAATAACCAACCTGGATAACTTCAGACTAAAAAGAAAATATCACTGGGCATGCTCTCATCATATGCTTCAGTGAGATATTTCCAGCATTACACCTCCAGTATCTTTCTGTATTACACAGTGCCTTCCTGTAAAAATATTGTGGAGGCCACTATACATTAAACATCAGTGTTTATGTTCGCTGACTGGGAACAGTTGTGGACCACAGGTATGAAATTTACGGCATGTAATGCCCTAAGAGAGAATATTATGAAAATGATATACAGGTGGTACATGACACCAGTCAAGCTTGCAAAAATCTATCATTTGCCCGATAATAAATGTTGGAAATGTAAAGAAAACGAAGGTACATTCTTTCATCTTTGGTGGACGTGCCCAAAGATTAAGGCTTTCTGGGAGATGATCTATAGTGAAATGAAAAAGGTATTTAAATATACCTTCCTGAAGAAACCAGAGGCCTTTCTCCTGGGCATAGTCGGCCAATTGGTGCCAAAGAAGGATAGAACTTTATGTATGCGACAACAGCAGCAAGAATACTCATTGCAAAGTATTGGAAGACACAAGATTTACCCACCCTGGAAGAGTGGCAGATGAAGGTGATGGACTATATGGAACTGGCGGAAATGACTGGCAGAATCCGAGACCAGGGAGAAGAGTTGGTGGAAGAAGATTGGAAGAAATTTAAAGACTATTTGCGGAAACATTGTAAAATCAATGAATGTTAAAATGATGTTGGATTGAAATTAAGTGGCATTAGCAACAAGGTTAATAAGATTATGTAAAAATGGATTGATAACGGATGAAAATATATAGTTATAATATGTTGAGATATAGAGTTAAGATAAATGAAAGAGGGTAAGGATTTGCTGAACCAATCATGTGAATGGGAATACAAAAAAGGGAGGTGTGAGGAGGTCAGGGAAATAAGCAAATGAAAATTAAGATAGAAAAACTAATTTGTCTTTTTAATTTTTTCTATTTACCTTTGTATGTTTTTTATATCTTTTTATATATGTCTTTTTGTATTTTTTTTCTTTTTTTTCTTTCCCCCCCCCCTTTTATTCTGTAACTCTTTGTTTTTTGTGAAATTTCAATAAATATCTTTAAAAAAATAAACATCAGTTTTTGCTGGATCAATGGCAAATTTAAGTCATAAAAATGCACCCCTATTTTCATTATTTTGGCAGCTTGGTTTTGGGAGAAGGAGAACTGTTGCTACTGTTAAACAACAGGGAGTCAGAAATCCTTGGTCATCTGCTACAAATCACGCCCCTGGTGCATAGATGTCAACATTTCCCTTTTTTTAAGGGAAATTCTCTTATTCCGAATAGGATTCCTTGCAAGAAAAGGGAAAAGTTGACAGCTATGCCCTGGTGTAATCTGTCGCCTGAACCCTTTTAACTCATGATGCCAAGAACTGAACCTGGGACCTTCCGTATGAAAAGCATATGTTCTACCACTGAGCTATGGTCCTTCATGTAAGGGAAGTGTATTATAGTGCACAATCTGTTCACAAGCGACCCAGATGAGCATATGTGCAATACATTAGTCTTCAGGACATATTATAGGTCACAGCCTGACCTAGGATGAGTCACAACAGCAGCACTGCCACCATACAATTGTACAGTGAAATAAAAATAATAATCCCTAAATGTATGCTTCAGCTACAGGTGGATACCAGGTCTGAAAAGACAGACAGAGGCCAACAAAAGTCAAAGTCCAGGGGGTCATGCTGTCTATCGGTTTCCTCTTCTTTAGGCTCAGGGTTTCCCCTTGCAGAACCTGGGAGGTAGGAAGAGGTTGGGGAGCAAAACTAGACCTAGTGCGTTTTGCCTGCCATTGGCTCTAGCTACATCAGCCATCAGCTCTGTCTCCAGCCGCTGCTGGGCTCATTGCCTTCTGCCCTACTAGTCTCAACAGGCACTAAATCCTTGCTTCTTTAAGCCATCACTCCAGATCCTTGCCTCTCCATCGTGCCCCAGTTCTCCCCTACCTGTTCCATTTTGGGTGAGTTTAAAATAACAGCAGCAACATCATCACCATCCCCCAAGCAAGTGACTGGACTAACATAACCACAAGCATCGCACAGGGCCTGGAGCATGTTCCTTCCCAGTCTGTGTGTGTGTGTTTTACTCTCCATGCAGGAGGGAGGCTGAACTTGCCTATGACTGACAGCCAGCTGGGACTTCCTGTGTGTGTGGGTTTGCTGCTGCTAGCGCAACAGAGCCTTAACGCTTTGTGTGCAAGGGGAATAAGAAAAGGGGGGGAATCAAAACACAGGCAGGCAGACAAATCTGGGGGTGGATAAGTAGCGGGGATCTCTTTTGCCGGGGCTTTTCTGAAAGCACACGGAGGAGGGGAAAGGGGGATTCACGAGCAGCCAGCCAGCCGCTGGAGGAGGAAGAGGAGGAGGCTGCACTGCGGAATAACGGGAGCTAAAAGAGGAAGAGGTTTGTAGCTGCCGCTGCTGCTTGTCGCTGATCCAGCAACTCAGGTATTTAGCTATGGTCCCCTCTGGCATGGCACGCGCAGCCTGCTCTTGTCCCCCTAGCGCTATGGAGAGGGGATCTCTGATCTCTTCCCCCCACTCACCCTCCTCTCTCTCTCCATCCCTCCTTCCTCCCTTGCTTGCTTTTGGCAGCTGTTCCCCCAGCAACAATGGCTGAGAGAATTAATTCAGCACAAAGGGCTGTTGCTGATGGAGACGGTGGAAGAGGGAGGGGAGAAGAGGATGAAGGGTACCCCTCCTTCTCCATCGAGAGCGAGAAAGAGGGAGAGAGAGAGAGACTGCGATGGTGCTTTGTTGGGGGATATAGGAGGCATTGGGAATGCTTGGGGAGACAGCCTTTCCCCATGTATAAATCAAACCCCAGCAAGGGATGAGGATGTTGGCTGACTGCAACCCTCAGTCTGAATCACTCACAGTGTTAAGAGATGTTGCTCTTTTGGGAAGGATGCACAAGGAAGGGGAGGAGGTTTCCCTCGCTGCGCAGCTCTAAGGCTGTGCAATTTTATTTATTTGTTGCTCCGTTTTTCAGTCTTCTCCCAGATTTTAATCTTCTTCCAGTGATTTGAGATTCAGTTTGACAAGAGATTGGACCTGCCGTTCCTCCTCTCTTAGAAGTCTTGTGGGGATCACCTTCCAAAAATATGTGATGTCAGGTCCTCGGCCAATGGGGGATCCGTGCATGCAAAACACATCCAAATCTTGGACCTATGCTTACCTAAAGAGAGGGAAATGCAATCAGTGATTGACACCGCACAGTCCGCTCTCTTGTTTGCACATCCCGATCAATCTCAGCTGCAGTTCGAACACGTGTCCTTTTATTTTGGATGAGCTTGGCGTCTGAAATGCATTGACGGGAGGAATGGGTCATTCACCCTCTTGTTTGCTTTGATGAAAGAGCAGTGCTGGTTTATTGTCTTTCACGAACAAGTATTGTTTCCTTGAGATATTTTTCTGCACTAATATCTAGAACCATAAAAACACACACAAAAAGGTGTGGAGGTGCTATTCTCTGTACCACATTTGCTGGGGAATGAACTGAACAGTTCAGAATTTGACAAGGAATAGTATGCAATGGTTTCTTTGGAATTTGCAGTGAGAGGAAAGGAAATAGCATTGGGGTGTTCTGTAGGCCAAAAGGCTAAGCCACCAACTCACCAGGTCCATTAGATAAAGATCAGTTTCCCAAAAACCAGTGTCTAACAATTATTATGAAAAAAAAATATTTAATAGCAAACCAGTCTAGTGCAGGCAGAGCTAGGATATTTTTTGCTCCATGATGCAGAAGGAGCAGAAGATTATGTAGAAAGATCATTTTCACTTTTTTGTGGGGGGGGGGGTAAACATCTAATGAAGAGCCTATGACTTATAACACACTGAACATTTAAGGACTGCTACATTGTAGGTTTGTTATTCAAGTCTTTTGGGTGAGAATATGCAATGTATGTTCTATGTTGCTGGCAGATGATTTGATAGGACTGAGATACTGAAAGTTACTTTTTGCCCAGTATTTGAAAACTTGATTTCTGTCCAGTTTTGTACACCTGAAGACTTTGGAGAATGGCTTATGCTTCTTTAAACACCATGCTGTTTTCTCACCCAGGTTTGTTGTCTGTTTACAGTCACAAAGATGGCTGCTTCGTCCTCTTGCAATGTGGAAGACGACGAGAGCCTGAAGGGATGTGAACGCTACGTTCAGAAGCATAACATCCAGCAGATTCTGAAAGAGTGCATTGTCAACCTCTGCATAGCAAAACCTGACCGGCCGATGAAGTTCTTGCGAGAACATTTTGAGAAACTGGAGAAGGTCAGTGATTGTCAAATATGCACAGGGGCAAAGGGCACAAATGTAACAGCAGGGCAAAATCGAAGATACTTCCAGTATTTAGGAAACTGCTTGTTACTGACTGAGACCCTTGGTCTGTCTAGCTCTGTGATGTTTACATCACGGGAAGGTGTGAGGTAGTGGTGTTGTGGGCCAGAACCACAGGTCTTTCCTGGCAACCTCTATACATCCTATTTGGGGTTGGGGGAGAAATTTTATTTATTTTAAGGTGAATCTACCTATTCTACACTTTCTGAATCAATATATAAACCAGAACAAAGCCATCCTTTGAAATTTGCATATCTCCAAATTTTTCAGTGCAGTTTTCTGGCCAAGTAATGTGCACAAGAATTCATATGGTGGGGGTAAAGTGTGCATAGAAAGGCATATATTCGTGAAAGTAACATGCAGAATGCATTACATTTGTTGAAATTGCTTACAAAAACATATTTGGTTGCGCACCAAAAGGTGTGTATTAGGAGAAATTTCACAACAGCGCTGATGAATTTCCACGAGAGAGAAAAAGGAATTCACAAACCGATGTGGAGATCTGGAGAACTGAAGCACGGGGAAATGAGAAACTGTGAGAAACTGAAATGGACAGATTCGCCTATCCCTAATTCCTGCCCCTTCCTACTTTTTATAAACGAAAAACAAAGTGAAATCTTTGCTTACAGGACGCCTGGACGCTTTATAGAGTGTAGTGCGGAAACCTCAGCCACCCACCACCCAAATTTCGCAAAGGAATCTTTACATATAAATCAGAATATGCAAATTTCATGCCGAGTTATGTCCTTTGCTGTGCCTGATGCCAAGGGCTCCCACAAGTGGGGCAAGCACTGAGCCTTGTGCGTACATCTACTGTGCAACGGTGTAAAACACCATTCATAGATGGTTCTAAGCTTTAGGTAGCACAGTCACGACATTATGATATAGTCATACCTCGGGATAAATACAGTACACTTCGGGATGAATATTTTCCGGTTGCGCTCCGCGGCAACCCGGAAGTAATGAAGTGTGTTACTTCCGGGTTTTGCCGCGTGCGCATGCACAGATGCTCAAAATGACATCACGTGCATGCGCGGAAGCGCCAAAACGCGACCCGCGCACGCGCAGACGCGCGGACACGGGTTACGTTCACTTCGGGATGCAAACGGGGCTCCGGAACAGATCCCGTTCGCAACCTGAGGTACCACAGTGGTACCTTGGGTTAAGTACTTAATTTGTTCCGGAGGTCCATTCTTAACCTGAAACTGTTCTTAACCTCTGCCGCTGCACAATTTCTGTTCTCATCCTGAAGCAAAGTTCTTAACCTGAGGTACTATTTCTGGGTTAGCAGCGTCTGTAACCTGAAGCGTATGTAACCTGAAGTGTATGTAATCTGAGGTACCACTGTATAAGCCTCTAAGTTAGTGGGGATCAGGGATACCCACAGCTTTCGGGCTCTTGTCCTGGAAACTGAGAAATGTCAGCAGACTCTCTGCTAGATGCAAGAATGGGACTGTCCTCTCTGAATTCTCTGTTTGTCCAGACCTTGGGACATGCTGCCGAGGAGCCTGGTGTGGGGGAGATAAAACTGTAGCAATCTAAAAGCAACCAGCCAACCTCCGGCATTTGAAATGATAGAGAATTTATTTCGGTAAAGAACAGTGATTAAAGAAGGGGGGGCAGAGATAAGCAGAGTACAAGATAAAATAAAACGCAAACTTAGCATCTAGCTAGCCTAACACTTTCAGCAAACAACGGCGGTCAACTTGCAAGGCTGGCATAAGCAGGAATGGTCAAGATTTTTATTCATTGTTTATTTCTAAGTTTTTCTGCCTGCCCTTCACCGTTAAGGTCCCAGGGTGGGTTGCTACAGTATAATATACAGTTATAAACACAGACAAAACGGTTACAGGTATTTTTAAAAAGCCAAGAAATAGCATTCAAAAACTGTACAGTATACCTCCATCAAATGAGGAGGGTCCCACAAAGCAAAATACTCACCAGAGACCAAGGTAAAGAGGTATCTTTGTGGTAGACAGCAAAAGGGAGATGCAGGTGGTTAATGAGCCTTTGTGAGGAGGGAGTGCCACAATTTAGGGTCTGCCACAGGTAATGCCCACTCCCAGACCAGCTTTCCCCACACTTCTGAGCATGGGCGTAGCCAGGATTTATTTTGGGGGGTGGGTGGGCAAGCTTTGTGTTTTTTGGGGGGGCAGAACCAAGTTATCTGTGATGCAATTGGTCAGCTAGTTAAGCATTTTTATTTATTTGATAGGGAGGGCAGCTGCACACCCTGGCTATGCCCATGTGTCAGGGAACTGCCATTGGAACTAGAGGAGGAGGAGGCGAGGCTCCACAGCGATGCTAGAGAGGGGCCAAGCAGGGAGAGAGGCAGGTCTCCTGTTGGGGAAGAAAATCAGCGCAACACCAGGGATAGAGGGGGGCCAATGGGGGAAGCAGAGAGCAGGCTCCGGGACTCTTCACTGGACACCAGCGGGGAGAGCACAGGTCCTCCGCTACCCACGCCCTCCCTGCGCAGAAGACTTCCGCGCAGGGAGAGTAGGAGGAGACTGGGTGTCAAACAACTTTTATGTTGGAAAAGGTTTAAGAAACGCCCACTGACGGATTCTGCCAGCGACTGAACAGCCACGGAGTGGATGGCTGTCCAGCGAGAAATGGTTTAACCAGCCAACCTAGCCCAGAGCGGCGGCAACTAGGGATCATGGGAGTTGTAGGCCAAAACATCTGGAGGGCCAAAGGTTGGGGATGCCTGGTCTATCCAGTCTTTCAGTGATGAAGTCTTTCAAATAAGGAAAGATGCAGAAGGAGAGGTGAGATTTTGTGCAGGCCCTTTTGACACCTGAATCTGAATCTTGCTTGGATACCTCTGTGACGCTTTAATTGCAAGGCCTTTGGAAGAGGATTAGATAAATTCACAGAGGGCAAGGCTATCAATGGTGCTGTAACGCTGAGCTCCTATACCTGTTGCATTGTCATATATGCCAAAGAACACAGGACAGATCCCGAGATGTGCAGTTTGGCTTATATTACTGACCTAGACAAGATCATTGTTTGCTGTTTTATTCAATTTATGCTGTGCTTTTCAACTGAGGTTGATTTCCAAACCAAGGAGATCTTTAATAAAAATACAATAAAAAAAAACCTGAGGTTGATTTCCAAGAGGAATTACAATTAAAATTGGTATGTGTGTATGTAGAAATGATCAGCCATATCAGTTTCAGTTCTCAGTTTCAAGTCTGAAATTTAGTTCTCCACATTTCTGCAGCAATTTGCATTTTTCTTTTTAAAATCCCAATTAAAATCTGTTAACGTTTGAGTGCAAAATTATTCTTAATAAACATATTTTTGTAGGCAGTTTCAACTAATGTACATACTCTGGCAGGCAACTTGCCATAACATAATGCATTTCTGTATGTTATTTTTCAACAATAGATTCATTGTGTGTGAGAGAGCTCAGTTAGTAGAGCAGTAGACTTTTAATCTCACAGTTGTGGGTTTGAGCCCTACGTTGGGCAAAAAAATCCCGCATTGCGGGCGGTTGGGTCAGATGACCCTCAGGGTCCCTTCCGACTTTGCTATTCTGTGATCCCGTGTCTTGTGGGGGAGGTACATGTTCTATAACAATTTTATGCACATTTTCCCCAATATATGTATTTTTTTTAATTAAAAAAATTGCTTGTTTGGAGCACTGTACCACAACATTTGGAGAAGCTGAATTTTGAAGGATGGCTGTGTTTCACTACTTGTATTGTTTCAGAAAGTGCAAATTAAGTCGTTTTGCCTTTAAATGTGCACTGAGCCACTGTTCTCTCCCATCCCTCTGTGTGTGGCATTCTCCTCTGGCTCCTGGCTGTTGATGATTCAGTCCAGGCTCTTTGCTGGGTTGTGGGGAGAGCAGAAGGAGCTGGTCGTCCCGTCCCCCCCGTCCCCTGGCCTGGCGGATGGGTAAAGATGCTAAGGCACTTTATCTTCGACCAGGAAGTGTGGTTGTGCAGAGACACACAAGATGGTTGAGCAAAGACTCTAAAAGTGTGCAGGGTTTTGAATGCAGGTTCTGAAACCTTGTCATTTGGTCTGCCTCTTGGTTGTGTAGCTCACCTTCCCCTCTCGTACGCGATGCCAGTGGGCGAGTGTTTTGTATATAACACATAATAATAATCTACTGTTCCGTCGTGTTTCCAAAACACATTTTGAAATGTGCCAAAGGCAAAGCTTCATCTTCAGTACATGAGAAAGAAGCTTTGTGTCTTAAGGCTTGGCTTCTTGTCAACAAGGAACAATGCAAGCTTGGCTAAATTATGGATACGTACATTTAAAAGATGTTCTTTCCTTTTCTCCTCAGTTATTAATATCTTCTAAAAGTGTGGCAGTATGGTGGAGGTCAGAAGAGAGCCCACCGCAGTTCTCTTCCAAAATTCAGCTTATAAAAAGAGGCCCATTGTGGGCCCAATGAGTAGGTTTTACACAAATTCAGACCATGCATTGAAAACACTCTTCTACAACTTTAAGAGCCATGGCTTATGGGAAGTGCTGATAGCAATTCTCAGCGCCTTTAACAAACTACAGTTCCCAGAATTCTTTGGGGGAAGCCATGGCCCTTAAAATGGCATGAGTGCTTCAGGATTATGGTATGGATGTGGCCACAATGTGATGGGGGAACTAGGTCTTGAGCTTGCCTTGTCAGACTCTGAAGTTGAGGGTAGGCAGGCAGGCCTCTCAGATACCTGTGGGCTGCCAGCTGAGTTAAAACATGCACAGAGACAGGCCAGCCCAAAGCCAGAAATCTGACCGAGCAGAGGAAGAAACAGGTAGACTTCCCCATAACAACTTCGAGTCAGGAGTGGCTGGTGCCCATTGATACTGGTAGGGCAAGAGGCCAACAGTAGGGGGAGCTATAGCCAATGACAGAAAAGCCAACTAATTCTAGGTAGGTCCCCATTTTCCTGCCTGCTCAGTTCTATAAGTGCTCAGGGAAGGAAGGGAAGGGCTTCTGAGACCCTATTCAGCTGGCCACCATTGGTATAGACTTCCGTGCCTAACAGTCACTCTCTGATTGAGTACTGGGATTTTACTGTGTTTTATTGCTATGTTCTTGCTTTTATCTGCTTTTTTAATGAAGTACTGACACCTCTCTCTCTCTATTTTACTGCCCATGGCAACCATTTTGCACGTTAATCAAGATACAAGCATTGGCACCTCATTTTGTACCTCCCAAAAAAGCATTGGTTGCACGTGTTGTTGTTTCATCTCATCCTTGGTGTTATTCCCTGACTGGCAAATATCTTTGAACTTTGATCATTCCTCTTGCCTTCCCGGATGGGCGACAGAGAGGAGTGTGTGAATGTATGTAGAAAACAATCTACCATACAGAGATGAAATTTACGTTAATTGTGTTTCCCACTTTGCCTCTGTCCCCATTGATGACTGCCATGTGGCCTCAGAAGGGAATGTGACACTCGGGCTGAAAAAGGTTCTGTGCTCCTGAGGTAACTCACTAGGCCACCTGGTGCTCCATTGGGGCTGCTTGGCCCAGTTTCAACACAACACCCACTCGCCAGCGCTTGCTGGACCTGGAATTGGAGTCTCTGGCCCAGAGATCTGTGGCATCTTGGACTTGAGGAGCTCTGGTTCAGTGGTGGACCATTGACCCTCAGCTTCTAGTCCTGGAAATTGCCAGAGCTATGACTAGGGTGTCCTATCTTCTGTTTGAAAAATGTTGGAGAACTGCCTTCTATTTGAATGGTGTCTACTCTGAGGTCAGCTTAAAGTCAAACACCCCTAAGAAGGGAGAACAGGTGCAGGACCTTGAAGTTAGCAGCACCTGGATAACAGACTGAACAGGCACACAGGTTACCTGGTCACAGTGATATTACTACTACTACTACTACTACTACTACTATTATTACTACAGTATTATTATTTTACTATTTATACCCCACTCATCTGGCTGGGTTTCCCCAACCACTCTGGTCGGCTCCCAACAGAATATTAAAAACACGATAAAACATCAAACATTAAAAACTTCCCTAAACAGGGTTGCCTCCAGATGTCTTCTAAAAGCCAGATAGTTATTTATTTCCTTGACATCTGATGGGACGGTGTTCCACAGGGCGGGCGCCACTACCAAGAAGATCCTCTGCCTGGTTCCCTACTAGGATGGGGTGTATTGAATGCCTATTTAAATTGTAGTAATTATTTCCAATTATCTTCATCTTTATATGTAAACTAGTACATGCAACTGATTGGCAAATTGGTGTCCTGTTTTGTTCTCTCTGTTTTGGGAAATGGATAAGTGGCCCTCTTAGTCGTCAGGACATGCAGCCAGATTGGCCCCTGGGTGAGCCAGGAGGATTCCGTACTTTGGTGCCAAGTCTCCTAGTTTGATATCCCAGCAGTTCCCTTTCCCATCCAGCAGGTGCTGGCAGCACAGTGAACCAGCGTAGGATTCTGACTCTGAAGCTCATGGTGTCCGCCATGTAGTCACGGGGGGCTGCTCCATTAGGGCAAAGGGGGCAGTACCCCACTGGATTCAGTCTGCCCTCAGCTAGCCAGCACCTACCTGCCTGTTTTCTTTCTTGCAATTGGTCAGCTCTGCCTATCATTGGTTCTGGCTCCACCTCCTGTTGGTCATTTGCCTTCCGCCTTGCCATTTCTAATAGGCACCAGCTCATAGCTGTCAACTTACAGATTTGAAAATAAGGGACCAGCAGCCTCGAAAATAAAATCAGCAGCCAAAATAAGGGATTTTCAGAGCACAGGTATGTTCAACTTCTGAGCCCCTCCGAGCCAAAGGCAGAAAGCCCAGCCAGCAGCCAAATAAAGCCTCAAGCGGTGGTTCCCACAGCGCAGCAACCTGGCAAAGGGGATGCAGCAAGGAAAACCACTGTCAGCTCTCCGCTGGGAAGCGCTGAGCAAAGGCGAGTCCCCAGGCAACGCGGCCAATTTGATCGGCACAAGGCATGCAAGCTCCACCCTCCAGTCGTTCTTAGACTCCTTATTGTGTGAGCAACGCAGCCAAGCAACCCAGTTGGAGCCTCTCTCCTCCCCGGCCGGCAGGGAGGGAGGGAGAGGAGCTGCTTCCTTTGAAACCTGGGAAATTTAAGGGACATCATCAATAAGGGACAGCAGCGGGACACGGTGCTGGGATAAAGGACTTTCCTGCCAAATAAGGGACGGTTGACAGCTATGTGTGACCAGCTGCCAATACATTTCCTTGCTAACTTTTTCTGTGTTTGAGTTATTGGCATCAGCTGAACTCAGACCCATCAACCTCTAAACTGAAGAGGGGACGGGTGATGTGTTGTTGTACAATCCTGCTTTAATCTTCAGCACAGCCAGAGTAGATTTGACCCCCCCCCCTAATAGTTGCCACCTTCCCTTATTAGTAGCTTGACGTTTTGCAGAGCAAGCGTAGCCGTGTTTGCAGCTTAGCTTGACGTTACAGCTTAATGCATCATAAAAGCCATGTCTGCAGAGATGTGGGTATGAATTTTGCATGAAAAGCTTGCGTTTCAGGATGACGGCAGCTCTGTTCGGCTAAATGAGCTTTGAAGGATGGGGAATGTGCCTCCTTTGTGCTCGACAGTGAAGCAGTCGAGAGAAAACGGGGATGGAGGCTTTGAGAAGGTCACTGCTTGTGAAGGAAAGTGAGGATGGAAGCAGGAATGGAGCAAGAATATTCGCTAAGTAGATTTTACTAGAACCCTTGATAAGATGTGTGAATGTATTGTTTCAGAGGCAAGCAAGGCCTGGTTTTACTCATTTGTTCAACAAAATTTATATATACTGCTTGATTGTAACAAAACCTTAAGTGCTTTACAAGAAATATTAAACTTACCAGCAAAGGCAGCTAAAAATAAGTTGTTAAAAGCATTTGTCTAAAAAATATATCTCTCTGTCTAAAAACAGTAATAAAACCAGCAACCAACTAAAGAGAGTTTTAAACATGTAAACCTCTACGGGTCTGGATAGTATTGCCCAGGCATAGGCAAACTTGGCCCTCCAGATATTTTGGGACTACAACTCCCATCATCCCTAGCTAACAGGACCAGTGGTCAGGGATGATGGGAACTGTAGTCTCAAAAACATCTGGAGGACCGAGTTTGCCTAAGCCTGGTATTGCCCAAACACAAATGTTTTAAGCAGGGGCCAAAAAAACAACAACCCATCACAGATGGGGCCAATGTGGCAGCACTGGGAAAGCATCACAGAGCAAACTAAAGCAGAGGAAATCCATCAAGAATGCGCTATTATTGTGCCAATAACATCTTGCAGGATACACCCACAATAAAACACCAGTCTGGGGCGAGTGGGAGCTCGCGGTTCCCTCACTGCAAGAAGCGAAGTTACAGGGAACCTTCTCGGTAGTGGCGCCCGCCCTGTGGAACGCCCTCCCACCAGATGTCAAGGAAAGAAACAGCTATCTGACTTTTAGAAGACATCTGAAGGCAGCCCTGTTTAGGGAAGTTTTTAATGTTTGAAGTTTTGTTCTGTTTTTAGTCCTCTGTTGGGAACTGCCCAGAGTGGCTGGGGAAATAATAAATTATTATTATTATTATTATTATTATTATTATTATTATTATATAGTTGCACAGGCATTGTGATATTTGGAAGTGTGCAGCATAAGACATTTGAACCAGAGCAATGTGGCTATAGTCAAGGGAAATTAAAAAACAAAAGCCAGCCCTGGTTATATATCCCAAATATCTTGCACAAACCACAGCAGAGTAATCCTTCTGGAAGCAACAGGCTTGTTACAAAGACAGTTTGTTGATGATGAGCTGAAAGTTAATATATGAAGACAACCAATCCTGTTCCTGGCCAATGTGGCCAACCAGGAGCATGCGCAGAAGGGTGCCTTAGCTTTGTGAGGAGTTCCATGACCTCACAAGCCAAGAACACCTGCCTGAAAGAGAACATAATTCACATATAGCTCTTTCCCAAGCATTTGTTCCCAAGTCTTTTTGTTAATTTAGGGTTGGATTGCCAAGGGCAATGGTAATTCTCTTGAAAAGTTTACAGGATTTGATAATAGCTCATGCTCTTATAAGGGAAAGAATATTGTGGGAGGAGAAGTAGAGCTGGAGGAACATAAGAGAGATATGAGGCTGTTATTATCACGTGAAGCAGAAACAGGAGACCTGTGCTCCTCCAGACCTTGCTGGACTACAGCTCCCTTCATCCCCGACAGTTGGCTAGGCTGGTGGGAGTTGGAGTTGAACAACATCTGAAGGACCATAGACTACCCATCCCTGCTGTAAAGGATGCTGATGTTACATCATCATCATCATCATCATTTATATACACTCTTCATCCAAAGATCTGGGGTGGTTTACATCAAAAAATACAAAATGAAAACAACAACAAGTCCTGAGTGTGTCCTGAACCCCCTGGTCTACCTAGCGGCAAGTCCTGCTGGTGTAAAAAGGTAAAGGTAAAGGGATCCCTGACCATTAGGTCCAGTCGTGACCAACTCTGGGGTTGCAGCGCTCATCTCACTTTATTGGCTAAGGGAGCCAGCGTACAGCTTCCGGGTCATGTGGCCAGCATGACTAAGCCACTTCTGGTGAACCAGAGCTGCACACGGAAACGCCGGTTACCTTCCCGACGGAGTGGTACCTATTTATCTACTCGCACTCTGATGTGCTTTCAAACTGCTAGGTTGGCAGGCGCTGGGACTGAAAAACGGGAGCTCACCCCGTCGCGGGGATTCGATCCGCCGATCTTCTGATCGGCAAGTCCTAGGCTCTGTTGTTTAAACCACAGAGCCACCCGCGCCCCTCCTGCTGGTGTATACAGTATGTCAAATCCAAAGTCAGGGAACATAGTCTAGGGTCAATCCAAGTAAGCCAAACCCAAAGTCCATTAGTCAGAAAAAACAGTCCAAAGCCAAAACCGAAGCACAGTCCCATAGAGGTGCCAGAGTATCTAAGCTGAGGTCCATCAACATTTAAGCAGAACCAGCACCTCACCTCTGCTTCCCGTTTATACCTTGCGTGTTGATTGCAGCATCTTGACAAGGCATGTGATTCTCACCTGTTCTGAGCCTACTCCACCTGGGCTGTGGGCCCTTGCCTGCCTCAGCCTCCCCAAGCATACTTCCCACTGCTCTCTCTGCCTCAGAGCCCACCTTGTTCATGGAGATGGGGGCCTCTCTGGCCCTTAGTAGGGGTCCTGCTCTTCTGGTCCCTGCACACTGACCCCCATCCCCTCGCCGGCATCTGTCACCCCGTGTGTACTTTCTGAAACCCCAACCTCTCCTTTCCCATCCCTGGCTTGCTCCAGTGGCTGCCAGTCATGGCTGCACCCCTCACTGGGATGCTCTTCTTCCTCTCCATTGTCCTGCCAGTTCAAGACAGTATGCATGGCAGGACTGGTCCTCCATTTGATGGGATGTCCAGTCCAAGGCTCATTTTAAGATAAAGAACTCTTAGGATGGGAGAGCACTTCCTCCCCTGTTTACAGTCAGCACAGGCCAGCTGGTCAGTCTTTACCACTATGGCAAAATGTATTGTATTTCTTATAACTTACAGTAATATATCTAAATTTGCATCGGTGCATTCAAGTAATCATATACAAATCCTGTGCAAATTGGCATCCTCCTTTGTCTGCTTTTTTGGCGATCCACTTTTGGGTGTTGGATAAGTGGCCAGCCTAGGCATTTTGCAAATATCTGGAAATAAATAAAACAAACTACCTCTGGAGAAATGGGCATGGAATTATACCTGGGCTGGGGACAGTGGTCCTCCAGATGTCTCTGGAATAAATATCACATTGTCCCTAAATATAGGCCGTGCTAGCTGAGGCCAGTGAAAACAGGAGTTGTGTTCTGGTCCAGTTCCAAAGCCTACAGAGAAAGAAGCAAAGCTGGTTGAAGGTTTTTGGACCATGGACAGCTCTGAGTGAGCATCTTTCTCCATCAATGGTTGGGAGCAGACTAAAGCCTTCTATACCCACCTCTTTCTCCAGATTCCTTTTATGCCTCTCTCTCCGCAGAAAGCTCCAAGCAAGCAACTTTCTCCAACAAAGGTGGGGAGCAGATTGAGGCCTCTTACGCCTCTCACTCCAGACTTCCTCCCCACACCTTGAGTAACTTAAGGGCCAACCCTCTGACCTGAAGACCCCTCCTTTGTTCCATAACCTTTCTGCACTCACAGCTGTCCCTGACTAGTGATGTGTGGTGGGAGACATTGGTTCTTCAGGCTCAGGGGAGGTTGCCTGTGAGGGTCCAAGCTCTGGCTTTTGTGGTCTAGGAAATTCCTATCTAAGTTCTTGTCCAACTGCCTCAGGCACAATAGTCTTCCTGTCTTCCGCAGTCAGCTCTGAGCCCTTACCCAGACCCAGACCCTCATGTGATGGCCCTGCAGCCTCATGTGATGGCCCTGCAACCCTTGTCCAGACAGGGTTCACGACATCAACATCTGGAAGGCCACCCATTTCCTATCCCTGGACTAGCCTGTAAGGTGTCTGCTCAAGGGCAGTGTGTGCCATAGCCCCTGTTGTTGAGAGATGGGATTTCAGTGTCTCAACTTGCCTGGGAATGCATTTGGTGTCAGATCCAGTGACAGTTGGCCTCTGTGCATTGTTGAGTTCAAGATTTGTTCCTTGTTTAATTAGTTAGTTGCCAACAAGGGTTCTATGCTGCAGCAAAAATCAATACATTTGAAAAATCTTTGTTTGAGACTTCTGTATCTTCTTTTTGAAATGTTATTTCTGCATTGGAAATGTCAAGTCTCGGCAAGCCAAGAACAAGTATGAAAAAGAAGGATGTCAAAAGAGGGTTTCACGTGGGCAGAAGGAGCACCAAGCAAGCATGGAAGGAAGACAGTGGAGGGTTCTAGGCAGGTCAGAGGAGCATCAAGAGGGAGACCAGGAAGTGAAGCAATGGGTTCTATGCAGATCCAAGGAGCATCAAGTGATTGCACAGGGATGGGACGGATGGGTTCTATGTACAGGTAGGACCAAGGAAAATCCAATGAGCACATGGTAAAGAAAGTGATGAACATGTTTTTTGTTAAACAAAAAATGGGTGTTATGGAGAAACCAGGGCAGTAAAAAAGAGGGATTTATGATTGGCCCATTTTAAACCCATTTGGAAACTTAACCAAGTATTGTTGTGGTTGAGCAAATGCTTGCCAGTTTTGCTGTAAATTGGGGGGAGAGTTGCTGGGCTGCTTGAAGACCCTGCTACATTGGACTCATTTCCATTATTGGAGCTGGACTGGGTGTGGGTGGGAATGAAAGAGTGGCATGCAGGGAAGCAGATTCACAAACTTATGTACGCTTTATAGTCAAACGTAGTTTCTTACTTTCCTATTGAATTCATTGGGGCTTTTCCCATATCTGCTGCTTAATTGTGCTGGTATAATATATATGGGTTGCCTTTAGGGGAGAGGTGAGCAATTTTTAGGGTTTCCAATTTCTCACAAGTGTTTAAGAGAGTTGGATTTGCCCTCTGTTTTTCTGTATTTTTGTACTTGTTTATACTCTTTTTGAAATGATAAAAACATGAAGCTGGGATTGCAGCCTCTGTAATTAATTAGCAACAATAGCGATGCAGATTCACTGTGGATAATTTCAAGGACAACCAGAGAAGAGTTTTGTTTCGTTTTGTAGATGAAATGGTTTTCAGGGCAACTTGGGTGATGTTTCTTAGGATCAATTCTGATGAAAAGAAAGGGATGGAATAATTTATTTGGAACATGCTCCATGCTGTTATTTTTCAGAATGCTGCAAGAGGTGGAAGAGAACAAATGGAGAGCACTTAGGTGGTATTTAATAGCTAGCTTTTTCTTTTGAAGCCCTTCCCGGAAAAATCCATATAGTCAATTTGAGTCTAGCGCTTACAAGCTGAAACCTCTTAGATGGTGATGGAGGAGGTCAACAGATGTAATGACAAGGAAGAAAATGCTATTTTCTTGGAAATAAAGAATCACTGAAATAAGCAAGTCCCATGGACCTGTCAGGAGATTTGCTTTGTAGAATTTGAAAAAAAAAAACCCTAGAGTAGGCTACAGTATAAGCAATCTTACAGCCTTTGGCCCAATTTTATGCAGCCATTGGCTTAATTAAGAAGAATCAGTGTCCTAATCAGTCCAACATCTGGGTGCCCATTGGGACTGGTGGGGCAGAAGGCCTGGAGGTCCAACAGTAGGTGGCGCCAGAGCCAATGATAGGCAGAGCTAAATCTAGTTTTGTTCCTGACCTTCTCCCTGCTGAGTTCTACAAGAGCAACACTGAGATTAAAGAGGAGGAAGCCAACAGGCAGTGCAACTCTCTGGAATGGCGGGAATTAAGAAGGCAGGAAGATGGTGGCTAGCTGAGGGCAGACTGAGATTGGTGGGACAGTGCTCCATCAGTCCAAACTGACCAATGCCCACTGCCCCATTCTCACAGTGGCCAACCAGATCCCCCCTGGGAAGCTCGCAAGCAGGATCTGTACACAGCAGCGCTCTCCCAGCCTGTGGTTTCTAGCAAAAGCCTCTGATAGTGGAGACACAATAAAGCCACTTGACTGACCTTGAGTACTGACCTTGGGTACTATGGAGTGGAAGCTGCTCCTTTAGAGCAAATGGGGCACAGCCCCCAACAACCTCAGTGACATCAGCAGCCCCCACCTGCCTGCCTTCTTACCTACACCCAGCCCAAGGGGTGGCATTGGCTATCAACTGCATCCTCCTTCTTTTCAGTGTTGCCCTTGTAGAACCCAACAGGGAGGAGGAGGATGGCGACAAAACCAGAAGTTGTTGGCTCTGCCTGTCCACTGGCTCTGGCGCCACCTACTGTTGACCTCCCTGGCTTCCGCCCTATGGCCACCACCCACCACTGGTTCTAAGCGTCTTGGCTGGAGGTGGGTGAGAAGCGCGAGACACCATTTGCTGCTCTGCCTCAGGCAGCAATATGCCTTGGACCAACCCTTCTTTCTCCTTAAGTCCTTCACTGAAATAAGAGTACAACAAGGCCCATTCTCTTCTCTGTAGCCCCGGGGCTGTGTGTTTGTCTCTCTGTGTTTAAACCAAGCATGAAGTCAAGGAGAGAGTGTCTAAACTCATAATATCTCTGCGCTTGTGAATTATGCGTGCCATTCTGGTACATCATGAGAGCTTGTTGCCATGATGACAGTTTTAATAAATAAATAAAAGGACGGGTGAGGTGTTTACTTGTGACTTCTGTTGATGGCTTCATGGCAGGCTACGTCGGGAGATGGATATACTTAAAGGGCCCCTCTTGAAAGGTTTGCTGATTGTTCCTTTAAAAGATTTGCTACAACTGTGTGTGTGTGTGAGAGAGAGAGAGAGAGAGTGAGAGTGCGTGTGTGCGGTTTTACCCCAGGATATGTGGACAATGACTTTTTAAAAGCTTAGCCCTGGCTGTCGTGTCTTCCTGAGTTTCCTTGCTTGAGTTCTGTAATGGATTTTCGAACCTGGGCAGCAAAGAGAAGCATATGGGAAAAGCTAGCTGCTTCGCTGCGTAGAAAGGGAGTTGGTAGCGAAGAGATCTCTTTTTAAACAAATGAACCGTATGGTAACTTGCATTTTTATATTTACTCTCTCTTAAAAAAAACCAAGTTAAGTGGGAGGGCTTTTTTTGAAGAAGTATATAAATGCTGATCTTGGTGCATCATCTGGATTTTGTACTTTATCATTCCAAGGTGCTGCCCTCTGGAACTCGGCTTATAAATTGGGGTTTTCTGTCTCTCTGTCTGTTTGATTTAAAAACCTTCCGGTTCCACCATTCTTACATTGTTCATTGCAGCAGGCAGTCCAATAAGCGGCCCTCCGTTAAGTTTACCATGCAGCAAAGAAGTTGTGGGGAGAGGAAAGCAAAGTTGTGGTCAGGGCGATTTGGTGCTGGGAAAAGCGGGGGCAAGACAGTGACCTCGGACTGCAAAAAGCCTGTTTGCAGCTGGAGTTGCTTTGTAAATCAGTCCCCAAAACATTTTTTTTTTGGGGGGGGTGAATCAGATATGGGGAACGGAGATGATTTGTGTTAGCAATATTTGTGGCATGGTGAATCCAAAGCAATATAAAGCTAGCCCTCTTCTCTTAATGCTAGCAGTTATCTCAGTGTTTTTCCGAGTGCAAATTCTGAAATGCAGAACAGATGAGTTTTGCCTCATGATAGCGCAGAATCCTCAGTGCTGCTGTTGAGGAGCTGATGGACAAGCCGTTCCGAGCCAGCAGAGTGCAAAATATTGGGAAGCCTCTATTAAAGTGAGCTCTTGTGGAATCTTTGTTTTTGGGGCATTTGAGAATGAGGTGGCATCCAGGCATTTGGGAGGAATGCCTCAGGTATGCATACGGGCCCCTCCTGAAGCAGAAACAGGTGACTCCAAAGTTTCCTTCCACAAACTCTAATATGCTGTGGTCTGCTGTTTCTGAAACATGGTTGATCTTGCTAGTCGGCGATCATTTACTGCTGCTACAGAGGTACAGTTTTTCTTCTACAATTTTCTTTTAAAAAGGTTGGTGTTGCTATGCACCATTTTGTGTTGTTTGTTTGTTTATTGTATCTATATGCTGCCTGCCTGGAAGGAACTAAATACAGTGTACCTGGCTTCCTCCCCCCCTTTATCTTCACAACAACCCTGTGAGGGTTTATTGAGGTGAGAGATAGTGAATGGTCCAAGTTACTCAGTGAGCTTTGTAACCAAGCAGATATTTGTATCTGAGTTCCCCCAGATTTCATCCAGTGCTATAACCAATAAACCATACTGGCATATTTTTGTGTATCGTGGTTTCAGTATGTATCTATGCCACAGGCTCAAACTGGATTAATAGTCATTCTAATCTGGGAAATTATTTTTGTCAGAGAAGTTTACCATCCGCAAACAGAGTATTGTTCTCGGTACCTTCACCAAATTACAATGCCTAGGATCTATGGGAAGCCATGCCAGTTAAACAGGTACCATAACAGGTTAAGTTAGTGGAGTGGATGCATCTGGTGACAGGATAGTAGGAATCTGTTGGAATGTTTATGGAGGGCACCGAGTTTGCAGAGAATGAACAAGACTTGCCTGTTTAAAAGCTCTCTTTTGACAAAGTTGAGCTCAGAAACAGGCTGGAAAAGTTTCTTTGGTTTGGAGCAAATTTGTTCTTCTGCTGAACGGAACACAAACCTTTTGTTCTTTTATTATTGAATTTCTAACACACCTATCACAATACTATTTAAAACTGCAACGTTAAAAACATTTTAAAACCAATTAGTGACAATTTGCATTACAAGTATCACTCATTCATCAGCCAAGATCATCAGTTGCATCAATTTTATATGTTTGCGCCAGGGTTCTTAATACTCTGTAACTGGTGGCATCAAATTCCATAAGTTCATTTTGTGAACAACTGTGGTTTGTCCTGAATCTCTTCCAAGGGAGATGTGGAGAGTGACAAGACAAGAACGGGCTTTCTCTGCAGTGGCTCCCTGTTTGTGGAATGCTGTCTCTGAGGATGTTCGCCTGGCGCCTTCATTATATACCTTTAGGCGCCAGGCAAAAATGATCCTTTTTAAGCAAACCTTGGGCTGATTGATATCCAAAGCCCTTTTAAAATGTGTTGGAAGGGGGAAGGTTATTGGGTTGTTTTTGTTTTGATTATGTATTTTGTGGTTTCCTATAGTGATTTTATGTTGTAACCGCCCTGAGATGTGGGAGTATAGGGTGGTATACTGCTACTACTACTACTACTACTACTACTACTACTACTACTTATTATTATTATTACTCTGGGTGATCTTGCGTTCTAATAGAATGAGAGGAAGAGAACTCCTCTTTGTCCTCATTCTCCATGCTATGCGTACTCCTAAAAATCTCTGCAATTTAGTTCTCTTCCCCACCTCCTAAAATGGAAATCTCCAAAGGACCTAGCCCACGGTGAGTCAATATAGTGCCCCAAAGATATTGTTGAACCCCAACTCCAATCAGCCCCAGCCAGGAAGGCCAATGCTCTGGGATGGTGAGAGTCGTACTCAGTAGTGGAGGGGCAAGTTCAAAAGTGCAGGGTCCATTCATGACAGTCACAGCCATCTCCCTTCTAAGGTGATGCAACTTTCTGAGTTTATACAACCATTAGGAATGCATTGCAGAGATCACTGCAGACCTCCATGTATTGCCTTGGAGTTAGATCTACTGTTTTCTGTGCATGTGCAAGTGATGTGGAGTGCCCCAATATCGCCTTTTGGAATGAATTGTTGTATTTTCTGTGAAGCACCATTGTAGCTAACAGTGCATGCACACCATTCTCTTGAAACGGAAGCGCTTTATGCTTTCAGCTTCCCTAAACGCTTGGCTTTGGAGCAGGCAGTGGATAAAAAGGCTCCTTTTCCATGCTGATTGGGTAGCTCTAAGACGCTCACAGGGACCCTGCTGCAGAAACGGTTGTGGGTGATCAACACCTCACAACCCTGGACCCTGGCAGCACTGACTGTTTTTCAACAACATATGGAGGCCACTGCTTTTACTGTTGACCTGGCTTCTCCTTGCCCTTTTTTGTGTGCATTGTTCCTAGCTCAAAGATAATCTTTTTGAGATGGTTGCACATATTCCTGCTGACTGGTCCATGAATCACCTGTTTTTCTCGCCACTCTTACGCCTTTTGGGAAGAAGCCATTAAATCAGGAGACAGTTTTGAGCACCGCACTCCTTTCTTTTTTCTCATGCTACAGCTGATGAGCTAACCATAACTCATTTCCTGTGTCAATACAACCAGCTGATTAAGATGGTAATTAGCCACATGTCTGACACCGAGATCCGAGCTGTTCCCTCCTCCGCACCCTGCTATTTGGTAGACACACTTCCTAAATTGTCTTGTCAGTGCAAAACTAGAGGTGAGCAGACTTGGCAGGGACTCTGGCCCAGTGTATGGCACGACAGAACACGGTGATGAGCAATCTGCTTGGGTCTGGAGAGGTTTTTCACTGGAAAGCTATCAGTCAAGTCGTTTTGAGTCAGGGGTGGAGAACCCATAGCCCTCCAGATGTTGTTGGACTGTGGGGCTTGGACTCAAGTGTAGCTCAGTGGTAGAGCATCTGCATTGCGTGCAGAAGTTCCCCGTTTCAGTCCCTGGCATCTCCAGCCAGGGCTGGCAGATACTCCTGCCTGAAACTCTGGAGAACTAGTTGGAGTAAATTCATCTCCCCCATCACTTTTGTTTAGGTGGATGAATAAAGATAAAGGGACCCCTGACCATTAGATCCAGTCGTGGCCGACTCTGGGGTTGCGGCGCTCATCTCGCTTTATTGGCCGAGGGAGCCAGCGTACAGCTTCCGGGTCAGCATAACTAAGCCGCTTCTGGCGAACCAGAGCAGCACACGGAAACACCGTTTACCTTCCCGCTGGAGCAGTACCTATTTATCTACTTGCACTTTGACGTGCTTTCGAACTGCTAGGTTGGCAGGAGCAGGGACTGAGCAACGGGAGCTCACCCTGTCGCAGGGATTCGAACCGCCAACCTTCTGATCAGCAAGTCCTAGGCTCTGTGGTTTAACCCACAGCACCACCCGCGTCCCTTAGGTGGATAAATAGGGCCCTCCAAAAGGACTGTACACAGGGCCCTGCAAACCGTAAATCTGCCACTGTGGTCCTAAGCTAAGTAGCTATTAGGGGGTAGCTTTGTCATCTGTGCCATCGCATACCCTCCAATATTTTTCCAATGAAAATAGGGGCATCCTGTTCCATCATCATCATCATCATCATCATCATTTTATTATTTATACCCCACTCATCTGATTGTGTTGCTCCAGCTACTCTGGGTGGCTTCCAACATATACAGTGGTAACTCAGGTTAAGAACTTAATTTGTTCTGGAAGTCTGTTCTTAACCTGAAACTGTTCTTAACAGTTTCATAAAACATTAATGTATAAAACATTAAACATTAAAAAACTTCCCTATACAGGGCTGCCTTCAGATGTCTTCTAAAGGTTGTATAGTTAGTTATCTCCTTGGCTCAGGGGTCACATAACTCCATACCCACCAACATTTCTCCAGTGAAAATAGGGATGTCCTAAAGAAAAGCTGGAAACCGGTACGGCTTCTGTAAATCCAGGCCTGTCCCTGGAAAATAGGGACACTTAGAGGGTCTGCTTTACTGGGTGGTGATTTGCACTCTATGAAATGTTCCACCTGATAATTGGCAGGCCGCCCATGATTTTGTAAAATCTTTACCTCCCTTTCCGTACGCCGCAGCTTCCTGCGGAGGATTTTGATCTCTCTGTTAATTGACTTTGACTGGGATATGTGCATGTGTGAAATCCTAGAAAATGTAAATTGGGAGGTAGTGAATGTGATTATTGCGCTTTTCATCAGGGAAGCCAATGTGGTGCTCTTCAAAAGTTGTTGGGCTACATCCAACTTTGTCATCCTTGACCGTGATTGCCTGGGGATGATGGGAGTTGTAGTCCAACACCATCTGGAGGACACAACATTGGTTATCCCAATGTAAAGCATAATAATCAAGGGATTCATTTAAGCATGTGCAGACTGTCTTTCTTTTAGTGCAGAGGAGCCATAGGTAGCCCACAACCATCTGGGATTAGGGGTGATGACTTTCCCATCAAAGGGTATATATCCCAAGCAGGACTGAGCTCTATCACCTACCCTTTATATACACACCTACCCTTCTTTCCAGGTTTCTAAATTTCCTAGTGATTGTGGAAGGGAGATGGATAGGTTGGGATGATCAAACATTGCCTCTGTCTACTATTCTTCAGTTGCTTGGCGTTTGTAGGAATAATTCTCTCTCTCACACACATACAATCCTCTTTTCAGCTCCAACTCTTTCCCCAAACAATGTTTGTCAGTAAAACTTAACAGTTATGTGTACGATGATTTTCAATTTTGCAGTTCAAAGAAATAGCCCCCCAACGAGACCATTCAGTGTCCCTCTCCTATATAGAAACTCAGCTCTGTAAAAATTCAGAGCTTGTTTTACAGCCGTGCTTGGGGGATTAAGTCCTAATGGCGAAGGCCCTTCCAAAACTACAAATCTCAATTTTGTACCAAGAGTCGGACACTAGCAAATATTTACAGTACGTAGCCTCCGTTTTCGATGTGGGATGACGACTGGTGGGGTTAACTGGTATTAAATGGTTTGGGCTGGCAGTTGTGGAGGAGAACAGGTTCTCACTCTTCTTTCTCCCTTGCAGGAAGAATGCAAACAGATCCTGGCTTGGCAGAAATCCAACTCACAATCGGATTCCCACGATGACGAAATTTCTCCTCCGCCCCCAAACCCGGTGGTCAAAGCGCGGCACAGAAGGGGTGGAGTCAGTGCAGAGGTGTACACGGAAGAAGATGCGGTTTCTTATGTCAGGAAGGTAAAGATCTGTGGGATCCTGTTCTTGAGATCAGTGCTATAAATGGCTTATTGACGCACACACAGCAACATTCCCCCACCCCCAAGCTGCGTCAATAAGCTACCGTACCTAGCCAGAAATCAAAAGTGATGCTGAGTTGGGAATAGACTAGAACTTCCCCATTAGCTGGATCTCCAGAGCCGTGTTTTCTGCTCTGCCCATAGAACCATAGAGTTAGAAGGGACCCCAAGAGTTATCTAGTCCAACCCCTCAATGCCTATGTAAATTCATCACATACCAACATGGACAGGGCTAGCCATAGTGCAAAAGGGCTGCAGTCACCTCCCTTCAGCTGGTGGGCAATACATTCATCCCTACTGGAATAGCTACACATGACCGAGTTCTCTGTGGGGAACGTGGGTCCCATTCACAGCGCCCATTCAAATCACTCCTATAGCACTTTAACAGTCATGGCTTCCACATAAAGAATACTGGGAATTGTGGTTTGTTAAGAGAGTTGTTAGGAAACCCCTATTTCCCTCCACAGAGCTGAAGGGATGCAGGTGGCGCTGTGGTCTAAACCACTGAGCCTCTTGGGCTTGCCGATCAGAAGGTCAGTGGTTCAAATCCCCCCAATGGGGAGAGCTGCCGTAGCTCTGTCCCAGCTTCTGCCAACCTAGCAGTTTGAAAGCACGCCAGTGCAAGTAGATAAATAGGTACTGCTGTGGTGGGAAGGTAAACAATGCTTCTGTGCACTCTGGTTTCCGTCACTGCATGCCATTGCGCCAGAGGTGGTTTAGTCATTCTGGCCACATGACCTGGAAAGTTGTCTGTGGACAAACGCCAGCCCCCCTGGCCTGAAAGCGCCGCAACCCCATAGACGCCTTTAACTGGACTTAACCATCCAGGGGTCCTTTACCTTACCTGCAGAGCTACTGTTCCCAGAGCTCCCTGGGAAGAGGGATTGTTTGGGAGGATTGCTTTAAACGTATGGTGGGATTTCAGCAACACTTGGTGGTGGCAGGTTCCCTGTTTCTGCATGGAAACTAAAAGCCCAGAGAACGCCATTGAACAGCAGCATGGCATGAATAGCGGGAGCACGAAAGGAGCCTTCTACCCCTTTCCTCTGCGATCCAAGATGATTAGGCTGTTCACATCGCTAAGTGAGCCCATGCTGAGGTTTCACATGCCCATATTGGCACGCACGTAGTTTCAGCCAGGCATGCTGCTGATCAGCTCAACAATTTCATCAGGGCAGAGCGCAGAAAATATACCAGTTCCTACAGATCACCAACACAGCCGCCTCTCATGTCCCAAGTGGCAGCCATCCTATGCAGAAGCGGTTGTGCGAATGAGCCCTGAATCACTTCATCCTTGTTTCTCTTCATGTCAAAACAGTTCCCTGGGCTTCTCTCCCAGGTTTAAATAAAGCTGTGTTGGCAGCCACCCAGTATTTGAGACAGCGAGTTAAATGATTAATGTATCTCACTGCATAAGATGCATTTACAAAAAGTAATATTTTATAAGATACTGCCAGCTGCTTAATTATTTCCTAGTCAGCTGTTCTTAATATCCGCATTTGATTTTCCTTGCAGGGTAATAATGCCGCTCCCTCTCCTGCCCTTTTTTCCTTTGCTGGCACAGTCCAGGTCGTAAGGAAAGCCACAGGCTAGCCCAGGGGCTCCCAACTTCTCCATTAAAATGTGGCTCAAACTTCATTTTACAAAATACATGCATACTTCAGTGCTCAGTACATTGTTACAGGAAAGGGAAGGGGGTGGTTTGGATGATGCCTTTTGGATCCCCCAAAGCCTGTGAATTTACATCTGTAAGATGGGAGTTTGAAGGGACTGCTGAAGGGGTCAATCCGGTTCCTTTGTAAGATCACAGAATCATAGAATTGTTGAGTTGCAAGGGGCCCTGAGGATCATGTAGTCCAACACCCTGTAATGCAGGAATCTCAACATATGGTCCCCATCCAACTTCCACCAGCCCTAGCTGGATCATGGATGATGGGAGTTGTAGTTCAGCAGCATCTGGAGGGCCACAGGTTAGGTACCCTTGAGCTATAGACCCCCCTTCTCTAACCACTGCACAACAGGGGCTTTCATCATTGCATCTGATCCTTATTTGAGATGTGAAGTGCATCAGAAATATGAGGACTTTATCTGGGCTTTGATGTTCTCATGCACTGTTATATATGGCTATACAGTGGTACCTCAGGTTAAGAACTTAATTCGTTCTGGAGGTCCATTCTTAACCTGAAACTGTTCTTAACCTGAGGTACCACTTTAGCTAATGGGGCCTCCTGCTGCCACCATACAATTTCTGTTCTCATCCTGAAGCAAAGTTCTTAACCCAAGGTACTACTTCCGGGTTAGTGGAGTCTGTAACCTGAAGTGTCTGTAACCTGAGGTACCACTGTACTGTACTGCTTAGATGTGTTATTTTTAAATGTTTCTTAATTTTTGTTTAGAAAAAGATTATTAGGAATTTAAAACTCAGGAGCATCCCTCATTGTGAGATTGTCCGTGGTGGGGCGTTTGACTGAACCTAGATTGTTGTGTCTCTCTCTTCCTCCTTGCCTAGGTTATTCCCAAGGACTATAAAACCATGACTGCTCTGGCAAAGGCCATCTCCAAGAACGTGCTCTTTGCTCACCTGGATGATAATGAGAGAAGGTAGGCTATGATCCTCTGATTTCACCTTATTCACATTTTGGCTATCCATTGCTAGCTGAGTGCCCATCTAGGATTGGCAACAGGAATGGATGATCAAGCTGGGTTTTAGCCGAGCAGTTGAGCAGCGGTTTATTTCACTTATTCATTTGTTAAATTTGTGCTCTTCTTTCCACCAAGCGGTAGACATTTAAGGGTAAGATGGTCACAATAACCTTACTTGACCATTGAGACCTCTCCAGAACTGCAGGCACTGCATTTGATTCAAATTGTCTTCTGAGTTGAGCTCAGTGCAAAGGTGGATCTAAGAGAGAGCGCCCGGTGCAGTTGCACCAGGCATGGGGCTTCTGGGGCACTGCAGCAGGAACCACAACTACGACAACCATCAGAAGGTGAGAGGCAGTGGTGGGTGGGGTGGGAGGCCACCACCAGATTTTGGCATTTCACAGGGCGCCACTGAAATTTGAGGTGCCAAGGTCTGCCACTATTCAATGTCATCCTGTTTAGTGAGTTTGCCACAGAAACCTGGCATGCACAGCGCTGATTGGCTGTGGCCTGTAGCGTCGTTAACTCCTGGAGAACCTTTGCAACTCTTTTAAAACTGATTGATTGTGCTTTTTTAAAAAAATAAGGTGACATGCGAATGTTTAAATGAATAAAGGTATACTCAGTGCTTAATAATAATAATAATAATAATAATAATAATAATAATAATAATAAAAAGATGAGAGCCTGCATAAGGGGAAGGATGGCTGTAGCCCAGTTGTGGGTTCAAACCACTACTATGTCATTTATGTTGTGGATGCGGGAGGAAACCAGGCTCACCTACAGAAGAAAGATTCAGTGGGTCTCCTATTTTAATGTTCAGTTTATATGCATCTGTAAGTAATGTAGTACAGCTCAGCTTTGCAGAGGGTGCAGTCCACAACCCGTTCGCTGCAGAGCAGCCCAGTCGACTTTAATGGAATGCTTCCGGACTAAATAAGTTATGGATTACAGCCTAGGTTTCTTGACCTGAGCGGCGCTGCATCTTGTGAGGTGGCAGCTGGGCTTATCCTTGTCCTTTGTTTCAAGAAACAAAGGTGGTCTTTGAATCAGCTACAACAGCTGTAAGAGCCTGGTATGCCCTGTTCTGTCAGCTGCTGCGCGCGGATATTTAGACTGCCCGTAACAGAATACTTCAAGCATTTGCTAACTCCAGATGATTTTGTCATTTGTTCTTTCTTTTCTTTTTTTTAAAGTGGGGCTATGCAGTATTTTAGTGGCTGGTGGTAAGGGTAGATGGCAGCCACAATGTGAGTGCTTCCTGGAAAGAATTTGCATGTCTGTGCATTCCGTGTCACAGGCAGCCCTCAGGTGCTTAGGGTTCTCTCTTTGGCAGTAGACAAGCCCATTTTTTTTGCAGCTGGACCGATGGACGATGAATGACTCTTCTTCACTTTTTTGAGTTTTTGAGCAGAGGTTGGATGGTCATCTGTCGTGGATGCTCTAGCTGAGATTCCTGCATTGCAGGTGGCTGGACCCCCTCAGGGTCCCTTCCAACTCTACAATTCTATGAGGATGGTGATGTGTCCTACTTTACAGAGGAAAGTCCTCCGTCTGAAAGCAATTCTCCATTTCAGGGGAAAGGAGCCAATTTATATTTTAGGGAGTATTTTAAAATTTGCACCTATACATACAAATTTGCATACATACATTTTATGCCAATCTGCACAAATCTCCCCCTGTTTTTTATTTAGCAATGTGCTTTCCGCTCTTTTTAATGATGCGTAGTTAACCCACGACCAATCTGCATGGTACAATGCTGTGACATCACAGAAGGAGCATTCCTCTAAGAAATTGGCACCAAACTAGATGGAAAGCATTTATATTTTTGTGTAACGTGCAGGAGTGTGTGTGTGTGTGTGTGTGTGTGATTTCAATTGGGACTGCAGCACTGAAAGGGGAAAGTAGAAGTTGTTGTTTTACTCTTTCCATCATGTCCCTGATGGAAATAAGCCCCCCCTACAGCTTTTGCTTTGCTCCTCTGAGAGCCAGTGTGGTGTAGTGGTTAAGAGCGGTGCACTCGTAATCTGGTGAACTGGTTTTGCTTCCCTGCTACTCCACATGCAGCTGCTGGGTGACCTTGGGCTAGTCACACTTCTCTGAAGTCTCTCAGCCTCACTCACCTCACAGAGTGTTTGTTGTGGGGGAGGAAGGGAAAGGAGAATGTTAACCACTTTGAAACTCGTTAGGGTAGTGATAAAGCGGGCTATCAAATCCAAACTCTTCTTCTTCTTCTTCTCTGGAGAACATTTACATGTAGGCTTCCATATTTGAGTGAGTGGGGATTGTCCTGGCAATAGCGCTGAGATCCATGCCCTTTCCTCAGATCCAAGGCTGATGGGAAGTCCAGGGATTGTTTGGCCACTTGATTGCCGAAAAAGCTTTGGTTGGGCACCAAAAAGCTCTCAGTTGCACAGTAACCAAACCAGTAAGCCCCCTCCCCCAGGACAGTTTTTCCTGCAGGGAACAGTGTGCCATAGCTCAGTGGTAGAGCACTTCCGACGCCAAGACCTGTTCGACAGAGAGATGGACTCCCTTGGAAGGTGATGGACTCTCTTTCATTGGTGGTTTCCATGAAGAGGTTGGATGGCCATCTATCAGGGACTCTTTAGCAGTGTTGAGCTATGACTCCTGCATTGCAGAAGGTTAGACTAGATGTCTCTTGGCATGGGATTTGGAACCCCATATCTGGGTGTTCCCGGTCTGCGCATCCAGCCCACCCAATTACGTTGCATTTCACATAACTAATCCTTGTACATTTCTCAGCATGCCGTTAAGCATAGCACATTAAGGCTCCATTATATCTGCTCAGACATACTGCTGCTTGTGTTTTTCAGATTCCGTTTTTTGCCATGATCTCAAATCACAGCCAACCACCACGGTGCACATACTGCCTTTTGAGTCCCATGATCTCATCAGGGGAATTATTTTGTTCCTGCATTTCAGCTGAAAGATCAAGTCGTTCATGTCTGGTCATAAGAGGGTAGCCATTTTGGTCTTTGCCACCTGGTGTCACTGTGTTCAAGAAATTTGAATATACATTTACACAGTGCTCTTTTTCTATAAAAAGAGGTGCTGGAACTCACCATGAACACCTCCCTCATTCTCTTAGCATGGCAGTGGCACCCACCAGAGACGTGCCGGAAGTGAATTCCTGTGAGTTCCCCCCCCGGGGGGGGAAGCCCCACATAGTGTGACACTGATCAGGCAGCCAAAAAAGACAAAATCTTTGATTGTCAGAAACAGAAACAGTACATTGTTGTTTAATTCACATTACACTTCTGTTTGGTTGTAACAGAGCATCTCTAGCAGGCATAGGCAAATTCGGCCCTCCAGATGTTTTGGGACTACAACTCCCATCATCCCTAGCTAACAGGACCAGTGGTCAGGGATGATGGGAATTGTAGTCCCAAAACATCTGGAGGGCCGAGTTTGCCTATGCCTGATCTCTAGAGTAAGAGGACAACCTGCCACTTCCAGCAGGGAAGGAGGTGGACCTGCCCTCCTTTCATTTGCACAGGATGTATGGATAGCTGTTTGTATGGACACATCTGGCACTCACATAACTATTGGACTGCATGCACACCTGGGAACTGTAGTTTACCCCCACAGAGCTATGATTCCCAGAGCCCTTAAAAAAGCAGAATTCCCAGGATTATTTGGGGGAAGACATGTGCTTTAACTGTTTGGTGTGTACGCACCCCTAGCTGCAGAGAGGGCCTATTGTATGGTATGAACAGAATCGAAGCTACACAACTTGGCATTAATGCAGCCATAGGCTACTTGCCTTGCCACAGTGCCAGTCTAGACCTCTGGCCAGGAAGTGCCAGCCCCACAACCGCAGGGATGGATGCTTCCACTTCCATGTTGTTGTAAAGCGGGAGGCTAAAGTCCAACAGGTGGTGATGAGAAAGACAGCTTGAAGCCACATCTGGAGAAATGTGCTTTTGCTCTGCATTCCTGCAGCTGCTTCTCCTATGTTCTTCCAGGTTGCCCTGTTTTAACATTCATTGCATGGCCTTTCCCATGATTGCAATTCCAAGTGTGCCTCTTTATTCCATGGTATATATGAGATGCCCCTCCCTTCTTATGCATGCACCAGGCGATTGGATTATCACGCCTCCCCAGAGATGGGATATCTATCTATCTCTGTGTTTGACCCAGGCTGCTTTGCTGAGAGGCTGAGAACATCACTAAAACAGACTTGAGGGCTTAAATGGAAAGACGTCATACCATTGGAGGGATGGAGGAGGAGGAGGAAGTTTGTACTGGCAGAAATTGTGAGGCTTTGTTTTGGAAGCTGCTCTGCCTTCTACCCAGTGGGGCAGAGGGAAAGCATGTTATGTCAAAGCAAGAGGCAGGCTTAAAATCACAGATCTGTAGAGCTGGAAGGGACCTCAAGGTCATCCAGTGCAACCCCTTGCAATGCAGGAATCACAGCTAAATAATCCGTGAAACATGGCCGTACAAACTGTGTTTGAAATCTCCAATGAAGGAGAATCCACCATTTTTCACGGTAGTCCGTTCTGCGATCAAGCAGCTCTTACCGTCAGAAAGTTCTTCCTATTCTTGAGATGGATTCTCAAGCTGTTGGGTGGTATATACCGTATTTCTCGCTCTATAGGACGCACTTTTTCCCCTCCAAAAATGAAGGGGAAATGTGTGTGCGTCCTATGGAGCGAATGCAGGCTTTCGCTGAAGCCTGGAGAGTGAGAGGGGTCGGTGCGTACCGACCCCTCTCGCTCTCCAGGCTTCAGGCAGCTATCCGCAAGCCTTCGGAGCGCGGTGGGAGTTCCCGCCGGGCTCCGAAGGCTTGCGGATAGCAGCCTGAAGCCCGGGGAGTCCAACTCCCGCTGCGCACCCCAGGCATCAGGCAGCTATCCGCAAGCCTTCGGAGCCCGGCAGGAGTTCCCGCCGGGCTCAGAAGGCTTGCGGATAGCAGCAAGCTCCGGGAGTGAAGGCGAGGTTGTGCGCAACCTCGCCCCCGCTCCCAGACCCGTTCTGGGGGCTGGGGTTGGGGGAAGCTTGGGCTTCCCCCACCCCAGCCCCGCGGCTAAAAAGGAAGCCAAGATAGCGAGCGGGATGGATCCTGCTCGCTGTCTTGGCTTCTTTGCTCTTTGGGGCTGGGGGGGGGAAATAATTTTTTTTCTTTATTTCCCCCCAAAAAACTAGTTGTGCCCTATGGTCCGGTGCGCCCTATGGAGCGAAAAATACGGTAAATACTGTTAATGAAATTAAGTGTAGAAAGGAATAGCCTTTAGGGAGGGATCATATCTCAGTGGTATAGAACATATGCTTGGGTTACAGAATGTCCCATGTTCAACCCCTGACATCTCCAGGTAAGAGAATTGGGTAGCTGGAGAAGGAGGGAGGAATCTGGAGAGTTCCTGGGGATGACAACACTTTGATATCGTGCGCAGAAAGACGAAAAAGAGACACTTTCTTCCTTGCTTACAATACTAGAACCTGGGACAAGCCAATGAAACTGTTTATTGGAAGATTCAGAGCAGACAGCCGCAAATCGTTCTTTGCACAACACCTTGCTAAACTGTGGAACTCACTGCCACAGGATGTGGTTATGGTTGTTAGCTTGGATGGCTTGAAAAGGGGGTGAGACTAATTCATGAAGGATAAAGCTATGTGGTACCTCTACTGCCAGAGGTGGCAACCTCTGAGTAGCAGCTACTGGGAAATGCACTTCTCTGAATTTTCTGAAGCAGTTCTCCAACCAAAATAAATGCATATATTGGGGGAAGCGTGCACAGAAATGAAAATAGCATCTGAGAATGCCTCATGTTAAGAAAAATGTGCACAAAACGTTATTATTGTTATTTCATTTATGAATCACTTCCCATGAGGCATTCCAAGGCTATTCACAACATAATAAAAGCATTTATAAAATAGGTACACACATATAAAAACTTATACAATTGCATATATAAAACATTATACTCCCACACACAGAGTTAAAATAACTGCATGTATAAAAACAATGGGTTGTATTAATAAACTTATCTTTGTCCTGTACTTTAATTTTAATGGTTCTATTCTAAGTAGGACTAGCATAGATTACAACCCGTTTAAAAAAACAACAGAAGTTTTTTTAAACAAAAAACAAAAACCAGCATATATATTTTCATGCAGACTTTTAAAAAAATTGCAGACTGAAGTGCAAATGGGGTAATATGAACCAGAGAGAAGAAAACAAAATGAGAGTGACAGATCCGTCCCTCTCTATCCAAGCCCCCCACATAAACAGCCTCCTCAATTTGATATTGTTTTTTCAACTTGGACCCTGGCACCTCCTTCCTTACAATGGAGTCGGATTTAATTAAGTATATGAAACTCCATCTGCTTGTAGATATCTCCCACCCCGACCACTGAATCATTTCCTTTCTTGAAGTCTCACCTAGAAGTTCCTTCCTTTTTGCAATAGGCCCTAGTTTATCGCCATCTTAATCACTTTCCTCCACCCCCTGCCCCCATCGCCACGTCCTTGCATTCTTCCTTTGCTGGAAGCAGCCAGCAGAAACAATTGGAGGCGGAACCAAGTTGAGTGCAGATTTCACTAGAAGGAAATCTTATACCGAGTCAGACCCCATCTAGCTCAGTATTTCCAACACTGGCAGGAAGCAGCTCTCCAGGGTTTCACTCCGGCATCTCTTTCTCAGCATTACCTGGAAAGACGGGGGTTTGAACCCAGGATCTTCTGCATTCAGAGCAGCTGCTCTGCCACCAAACTACAGCCCTTTGCCAATCATAGTAGCAAACTTTAGTGTGCAACTCAATTCCTGGTAGATAGGTGTCTGGATCAATTGGGTTGGATATAATGTTAGTTCTATTCAGACCAGGACGCGGGTGGCACTGTGGGTTAAACCACAGAGCCTAGGACTTGCCGATCAGAAGGTCGGCGGTTTGAATCCCCGTGACGGGGTGAGCTCCCGTTGCTCGGTCCCTGCTCCTGCCAACCTAGCAGTTCGAAAGCACGTCAAAGTGCAAGTAGATAAGTAGGTACCACTCTGGCGGGAAGGTAAACGGCGTTTCGGTGTGCTGCTCTGGTTCGCCAGAAGCGGCTTAGTAATGTTGGCCACATGACCTGGAAACTGTAGGCCGGCTCCGTTGGCCAATAAAGTGAGATGAGCATCGCAACCCCAGAGTCGGCCACGACTGGACCTAATGGTCAGGGGTCCCTTTACCTTTTATTCAGACTAGACCCGTTAAAATGAATGGGCTCACTTAGGCCCATTGGGTCTGTTCTGAGTTTAGGGCTCACTTTCTAGACAGAGCTCGGCATTTTAAAGAACCATGTCAGACTGTTGCTCCGTCTAGTTCAGTATTTTGATTGGCAGGATTGTTTTCCAGCCTCACCTGGAAAGACCAGGGATCAAACCTGGGGCTATTTATTTATTTAGCATGCCAAGCATGTTCTCTGCTATGGAGCTATGCCCCTTCCTCATAGGAAAATTTATGAGGTTGCTTATTTTGTTAAAAGGAAGTGAGGGATTTGCTTCTTGAGGTGCGGAATAGATGCAGCGGAAAATGCGTAACTCAGAAGTACACAGTGGCTGTGTTAGGTCTAACAGCATACCCCTAAACCGTCCTGATTTAAGCGGGACATCCTGGAATTACAGAAGCAATCTCAGCTTCTGATTGGATCCCGGAATGCTCTGTTTTTTGGTCTTGCGCTCTTGTGCGAATAACTGGCTGGTGCCAGAGCGCTGGACCTAAAGACGCTAGGGTTTTTTTTTTGTAACCTTGAGCGAGTCATCTGTCTCCTGTGGTAGCTCAGGACCAAAAGACAAGCATCCCAGTTTTGATCAGTGGGATGTTGGAAGGTATGTAGCAGTGCATTTTCATTTGGGGGGGGGGCATTTTCACTGGCATCATGACCGGGGGGTGGGTGTTAATTAATCCTCTACACCACAGGAATTCCAGCCTGGGTGAAAACAGGTGTTACTTGTGCCTACTCTCAATTTTAAAAGGATGCTTCCCTCTTTCCATGTGATGCATTTATCATCATGTCTACTTTGGAGCAGAGAATGGTTTTGACGGATCTGGTGCTGCTTCAGTGCAGAGAAATGGACCAGATAACCTTTTTAATGGAGCTTCCTAGCCCTGATCTTCTTGGACTTCAGGGTTTAACCGAAAGGAATTTGCACAGTGACTTTCCTAACGTTTCATTCAGAAATAAAATGTCAAGGCCATACATTTTTTCCTCTTTCTTTCTTATTTTGGCTGGGGTAATTTTGGCTCACCCTTATGTCAAGCCCTCAAGGGGGTGGGCGGCAGCGTTGGGGGGGGCAAGGATTGTAAAGCATTTCCCCCCTTCCTTTGCAGTTAACATTTAGAGAGATTAGAACGCCAGAGGCCATTTTTTTCCTGAGCTGTTTTATAGAAGAAGGCCTGATCGCACTTGTCTGAGCCACATACCTGCTTGAAGTCATATTTGCAAAGGAGGTTATTGTTGTCAGCGTTTGATTAACAGAACTGTATAAAGCAGGCAGTGGCAGCAAAAACAAAAAAAAAGCAAAAGTCAAAGATCATAAAGAAAGTTGGAGATGAAACGTGTTGATTTTGCGAATCCAACAAAGGGAGATTTCTTCCATTTGTAGTTGGGGTGCATTAAAGCAAAGAGGTTTGGGAACTGTATGGTTGAAACCTTAAGAGAAAGCTCGCAAGCTGAGTTACTTATTAGATTTTGTTAAAAAAAAGAATTCAGCCTCTATATTCCTGTGAGATCCAGATCCTACGTGTTTTGACCATTTCAAAGCTGTTATTTGCCAAAGCACAGAAGAGAACATGTCAACCAACAAAGCAGGGTAATCAGAAAAATCTGGAAACAACTGAGCTTCATTAAGTTGTCAGCAATGTTGAAGAAGAGAGTTAATTATCAAGAAGAATTAAATAAATGGAATCAGTTAACAGCTGAGGTAAAAACAGAATTAACTGGATATTTCGGGTGTTCATGTGGATTACTTCTTTAGATCAAGAAAATGAAAAATATAAGGCAAGTAAAAGAATTATACCTTTTCTGTCAAGCACGGATCTGCAGCTCTGGAGATTGGTCTTGACATGAAGGAGATATAATGCAACTATATTATATTGTGATAATTTATTCAAGCAGTTTTTATCTCACCAGTCATCAGAAGGGATGCCAGGGAAGCTAACAGATCCAATGGTTTTCTCTCATCTGTTCAATACTCAGAGCCTTTTCAGTGGTGGCTCCCCATTTGTGGAATGCTCTTCTCAGGGAAGCCAGCCTGTTGCCATTGTCTGTCTTTAGGCAACAACCAACAACATGCTAATTTACTCAGGCTTTTGGTTTTGAATTGGAAGGGTAGTTGGATATTAAAGGAGATTCCGGCTAAATACCAGGAAGAACTTTCTGATGGTAAGAGCAGATGGTAAGAGAGAATGGAACGGACTCCCTTGGAAGGTGGTGGACTAATCTTCACTAGAGGCTTTTAAGCAGAGGTTGGATGGCCGTCTGTCATAGATGCTTTAGTTAAGATTCCTGCATTGCAGGGGGTTGGACTAGATGACCCTCGAGTCCCTTCCAACTATACTATTTGATGATTCTATGCCTTTGTACCCCAGCTTTTTCTCCAAGGAGCTCAAGGTGGTGTACATGGTTCTCTCCCTCCTCATTTAATCCCCACAATAACCCTGTGAGGTAGGTCAGGCTGAGGGATAGTGATTGGCCCATGATCACCCATGACTGAGTGGGGATTTCAACAGAGTGCAATCAGTACTTGTGGTTGTTTTCAGTTCACAAGCAATATACAGTTGATGACTGTCCCCTGCCTCCCATTTGCATCGCATTTCCTTGCACTGAAGTGAACGGTACAGAATATGGTAATGGTGATGTCATTAATTATGTAACTGATGACATAAAATTCCACCACAGTGGACAGCAAGGCAAATAATGTAGTTTTTGCGATAAGCTGAACTGCAGTGAAGCAGACACAGCGCAGCATGTGACTGATGGGCAGGGCAGAAATCAGTGCCTTTTTAACACCCCATTTCCCCATGCTTAAGTTCAGTTCTGCGTATTTCAACATGACTTTGTGATATCTTAGGAAACAAGTCCTCATGAAAATTCAGCAGAGTTTTCGTGTGGATTTCTAATAACGTACACATCTTCGCCTGCAGTTCTGCCTAACAGACACATTTTTGCAGTGCAATTTCCCTGTCTACGATGCATTCTCGCATGCCGTTTTCACCAATACATGCATTTTTATGCACACTTTGCACTAGCAAATGCATCTTTGTACACATTAGTTAGCTGTGGAACTGCACTGCAAAATTCAGAGGAGTGCAAATTTCAAAACATGGCTATGTTTCAGCTTGGGTATTATTTCAGATGGTGTGAATTAAGTAGATCCCTATATATATATATATATATATATATATGAATAGAAATTCTGCATTCATCCATAATCACAATAAGGCTTAGGAAAAGAAGTTGCTGTAAAGCTGCTGGTGTGAAGGGGATGCAGAGACGTAAGAGGAAGGGAGGGATTTCTTCAAATGTGCTTCCTCGGGAGCTCAATCATGATATCTTGGGGCAGCTGGCACCAGAACTCAGTATTTGCCAGTTCCTTCCCTTCTCACTCCCCACTGCTGCCTGCCATTCATTCTCTAAGCTCCATCCACGATTCTGCAGAAGGTTCCTTTCCCAGAAGTTCAGCATGGAGCGAAGGGTAACATTTTAGTTCATGATGGTCATTTCCACTTTCTCTTCCTTCTGAAGCAACATGGTTGGTGTGTGTGTGTGTGTGTGCCTAGGGACTTGAGAAATGTTGCATCATCCTAACAATGTTAACCAGGGCTCTCTCTGTAGCAGGGATACCCAATGTGGCATCCTTCAGAGGTTTTTGGACTCGCAACTCCCATCACCTCCAACCAGTAGTGGTTAGGCATTATGTGCTCTTCAGTTCCATCAGGATCTGCCATGGTTTGGTAGCTCCAGGTGGAAGGGGAGGAGGAGAAGGAGAAAGGATAAGAAGCGGGGGCAGAGAGAGAGTTTGAAGGCAGCCACCTAGGTTCGGAGGGCTGAGTCAGTGTCACTCAATGCTACCTTGTAAGTAGGAGTGAAACCACCATAAAAACAGTGTCCCCCAACTCATGGGGATGAGCCAGAATTATACTGTATTCTTCTTTTATGGTAAGGTAGTATCAAATGTGCATTAGATACATTTCCTCTGAAAATATAAAAATGGGACATGAAAATCCAGAATCAATAAATAGTTGTCATTATCCCTCACCCCAATCACCTGAGTCTTTTTGTTTTTTAAGCGTAATAGAGAGGCAGCTTGATTAAAATAGCATCATGTTTACTAGGTTGGTATTTATAACCCAACAAAATCACGGCACATTAATTATCTGAAATTTAAAGAAGCAAGTGCTTATTCTTGCTCATAAAACTGTCTCGTCTATCTTATGTACCAGGTTCTTGCATTTTCATTTGGGAGAGAATGGCTGAGGGAGATCGAGCCATTTTGTGTTGCAGTGGTGGGTCTCTGTAACTGGTGGGCTCTAGGGCAGTGGTGAACAGCTTCAGGCCTGAGGGCCCAAACTGCCCTTCCAAGTCTCTCTATCTGGCCCTGCAAATTGCAGGCATGGATCCCCTATGTGGACTGGGACTACAGTGGATGGGGGTGGTAAAGGCTTAAAGTCTCTGTGTATTAGGTTCTGCTTGCTGGTTTAGCCACAGCCATTTGGTTGGCCACTGTGAGAACAGAATCCTGGATTGGCCTGATCCAGCAAGGCTCTTCTTATTTGCTTATGCTTGGCTCCTGATCTGGATCAGGCCCCTTGCCATAAAGCTATGCAGCATGTAGTCTGAGCCTCAGTCCGAATGTGTTCAATAGAGCTCATATCAAAGACTGCAGCTTTAAATTTCTTTAATCAGCTGACTAATCTGTTAGGGCTGTCTCCAAACATGTGTGGAGTGTACCCAAGAGTGCTATTTTTTTAAAAAAATTTAAAGCACAGCTTCTAGAAGAAGTTTATAATGAAAGCACTGAGCATAGACTTTTCTGGCTTTCCATCCTTCTGTTCTGGCAGCCATACATGAGGATGAAATTCTGGTCCAGCCAGTAAAATCCTGGCAGGTGGGGAAGTGTCCTGGCTGAGCCGTTCGGCTGCTTTATCATTTGAAAACAACAAAAAAGGAGGACAGACAGTGAAATCTGGCAGTCAGGCACAGAGGCCTGCATCTGTCTCAGCCGACTCCTGTGTGTGAAGTGCTAAACCTCTGAAAAAAGGAGGTGCTCCGTTCAATTTGGGTGCTGTACAACTGCTACCAATTAAAACAACAAAACGTTCAATGGATTTGCCATCTGGGGCGGGGAGGGAAGGGGAAAATAGGTTTTCAGAACAATGTTGTTAGAGTAAAACAGGCTCTCCCTTTTTGGTCAGTGTGCTGCTGCAACAGTGCTGCAAGTCGTCACGAGGTAAACATGTGCCCAACAGGGCCTGTATACATTCCTCAGCTCCTTCACGCATGCAGATGTGGAACTAAGTGCAGAGGCGTTTTTAGGGTGGTGCAGCTGCACCTGACGCCATGCTGCTGGGGGCGCCGAAACATCGCTGCAGAACAGAGAGGCAGGGGGCGCTGAATTTTAGCATTGCACAGGGAGCCATGACATTTGAGAGCTCAAAACCCGCTGCTGCTAAGCTCTTGGGGACAGATAAGCAGGAGATACACACACCCTGAAGCTGGTTGAGACTGATGAATAAATTGGGCTCATTAACGCCCGCCATTTCATAAGGAAAGCAAGACTCCCATCACAAGCAGTTTTTGAAACTGCATTGGAAGGCCTTCATTGATCCTAGTACAAAGCGTAAATTACGTAGCTGGCATTCAGCCTGTACAGCAGCATGGGGGCCTGGCGGAGAGCCACATCTAAATCTAGGGCCAGGGAGCAGTGCTGGGGAACCTCAGGCCCAGGGCCATTTGCAGCCTCCCAGACCTCTGGGCTCTCCTCAGGCCACTCGCCTTTTCCAGTCACACCACCTACTGGCCCCGATTCACTCCTTCCTTGAGTTTTTCCCCTTGACAGGAATGCATTATTGGACTCCCATGATGCCTCTTGGTTGCCTGGATAGAGAGCATACCCTCCATCATTTCTCCAATGAAAATAGGGACCTCCCATTCCATAACGATAATTCTTACTATTTCTACCCCACACATCTTACTGGGTTGCCCCAGTCACTCTGGGCAGCTTCCAATATATCTACATAAACAGAATAAAACATTTTTTTAAAAAAATACCTATACATGATTGTCTTCAGATGGCCCAGGGGTTCGGATGAGAGGGGTGTGTGAGTGTGCATAGAAACTGCCTGTACGGAGGTAAAACTTCTGTACATTGCTCTTCCTGATTTTGCCTCTGGCCCAGTCCGCCATGGGCATGTGGTCCTTGGGAATGAATGTGGACCCTGGACTGAAACAAGGAGAGGGCGGTGGTGAAACTGGGAGAGGGAAGAGCTGAAAGCAGAAGCGCATCAGTCAGAAGGTGCTACTCTGTTGACCAGAGCCCCATTCACACCATGCATTTAAAACACTATGATGAATTCCATTTCATTTTTATAAATACCACATTAGGTTAAGGTCTGGTTCACTACAGTAACAATTCCGCCCTCCCCTTTTTGCAATGTACGCAATATCCTTTTTGTTCTGTTTTGTTTTCTGCATGGGTACCATTTCTTGTTTCTTTTTGTGCCTTATTTCACTCTGTGCACTTGTAACTTTGTATTTCCCCCCAGTAAAAATATATATTAAAAAGTGCTATGGTACTAATTTAAACACTCATGTCCCCCCCCCAAGAATTATGGGAGCTGTAGTTTGTTAAGGGTACTGCTTAAAGTGGTATAATACTGTTTTAAATGTGTAGCGCTGATTGGTCCACAGTTAAAACAACAATTTAAAGACAGCCAAGAGGCCCAGATTAAGTCAGTTTTTCTAAAAGGCCCGGATAAACAAAAATATATTAGCCTGGTACCCAAAAGAGTACAAAGATGGCATCAGGCTAGCCTGTTTTGGAAGGCTGCTCCATAAGCAGATGCTAAGAGTAGAAAGGCCCACTCTGTGGGGTTTACCCACCTCACTTCATTCAGAGGGAGCACCCAGCGCATGGCGTCCAAAAAGGTTCTTAAGCATTGGGTCATGCGGAAGAGGCACTCTTTCAGGTAACCTGGTCCTAAGTCATTCAGGGCTGAACTTAATCCTCAGCCTATGCGAATGGACCATCATGAAACAAACCACACACACACACACACACACACACACACACACACACACAGCTTTCCCATCCCCTCAAACACAACACTTTTCAGTGTATAAAATTCATGCATTCAGATGTCACCCATAAGTGAATATGGTGGTACCTCTGGTTGCGAACAGGATCCGTTCTGGAGGCCCGTTCGCAACATGAAAAGAGCGCAACCTGAAGCGCCGTATCTGCGCAGGTGAGATTTAGCGCTTCTGTGCATGCGCGAGCGGCGAAACCCGGAAGTAGCCCTTTCCGGTACTTCCGGGTCGCCACGGGACGTATCCTGAAAGAACGCAACATGAAGCGGACGTAACAAGAGGTATGACTGTATAACAATCCAGGAACAAAGTGACGTATCTACCTGTGTGAACCGGCCCTCAGGTTTGAGCCCGAAGGAGTAAGGCAGCGTAGAGTACAAAAGTTCAGGATTAAGTGGTTTGCGGGGTGGCAACGTCCATTGTCCTCCTTGCTGTGAAGGGTGCCTGTGATGTTTGCTCAGAGCTGGTTGTTATCATTTGAAGACATCGGCAGCCAGCTTATTCCAGACAAACAGAGGAGGGACATTTCCTACTTTGTAGTGTTCAGCATGAAAGACCCGGAGGAAGCTTTTGAAAAGGAGCATCAGCAATATTTACTTAACCGAGTGTAGGCAAACACACGGGAGGCCTGGAACTGCTGGGATTTCTTAGTAAGAAGTGATACTGGGATTTAAAAGTCTTACTCAGGAGAAATGTGTCGTGAGCCTTCTGGAATGGATGCCAAAATACCTCTCCAGGTGAGCTAATGTGCCATCATTTACACACTTGCTGTACACAGAGTCTTCCAGTCCTCTTTGCATAAGTATGAATGACTATATGCGTTACAAGACAGAGATGGTATTTATAACTCTAGAAGAAACTTCAGTAGCTTTCAGGGCTCTCTGCGTGTTAAAACCTGCAGCAAGTCTTTGATAGCCACAGCCATTAAAAAAAAGAAAAATCTTCTAAAATTTGATTTTCTTAGAGAAGGCAGCTGGGGTATTTTTGGTCATTATCCAGTAGATAAAACTTTCATGTCTGAACAAATTCTCTCATCTTCTTTTTGCTCATCTAGCTAACACGAACCCTAACATTACATGCTTGTACCTTTTTCTTTTTCTTTGCTTAAAATTTGATGTATCGTGGTAGAGCACGGTATCTAAAAAAGTGCTCAGCAGTTCCTGTGCTTAACTTCTCTCCCTCCTCGCAGGGACTTTGGGAAGGTTTTCTGATTACAATGTGAAGCCAGGCAGAATGGACCAGCAGAGCTCTGCACACCAGGATGGTAGTTTCCTAGATCATAGAGTTACAGAGTTGGAAGGGAACATGAAGAACATTTCATCTGACTCCTTGCACTGCAGGAATATGCAGCTATCCTGTTGTAGGCCCACACTGCTCAGTCACAGCAGAGCTCAGTGGTGGGTGAGGCCAGCCAACCAGCCAAGTCTCAGGGGGGTACTGGCCTGGGGGCAGAGTCCATATGCCAGGTTCAGTCCAGTCCTAAGGTCAGGAGTATCTCAGTTCACGTAATCAGACAGTCCAGGGGTCAAGAAAGCTGAGAGTCCAAGGTCGCAAGAAGCAGCAAGGTCTGGCCAGGAACGACAACTGTTTTCCAGCAACTGACTGAGGCTGGGAACCCAGCATAAGAAAGCTGGAGCCAGCTGGTTCTTATCAAGAGCAAGAAGGCTGATCATCAGCAGGTGGAGTCACTCTGCCTCCTGTTCCTTCAGGCTGCTGCTCAACAGGTGAAACCGATCCCTGGCCCGTGACATATCCCTTACAGGATTGAACCTGCAACTTTGGCGTTATCAGCACCACACTCTAACCAACTGAGCTATCTAGGCTGTTTGGTCCTGAGGTCCACAGAGGGGAGAGAACATAAGAATGTACAGCGAGCCTTGCAGGATCTGATCAACGGCTTATAGGTTAAACCACAGAGCCTAGGGCTTGCCGATCAGAAGGTTGGCGGTTCGAATCCCCGCAACAGGGTGAGCTCCCGTTGCTCGGTCCCAGCTCCTGCCAACCTAGCAGTTCGAAAGCACGTCAAAGTGCAAGTAGATAAGTAGGTACCACTCTGGTGGGAAGGTAAAAGGCGTTTCTGTGCGCTGCTCTGGTTTGCCAGAAGCGGCTTAGTCCTGCTGGCCACATGACCCGGAAGCTGTACGCCGGCTCCCTCGGCCAATAAAGCGAGATGAGCGCCGCAACCCCAGAGTCGGCCATGACTGGACCTAATGGTCAGGGGTCCCTTTACCTTTACCTATTTTATTCTGAGATTGGCTAACCAGGAGGCATCAGCACTTTCCCACTCAATTTTATTTATTTCATTTTTTCTGAATCTGTACCCCACCTTTTTCATTAAGCGGTATATAATTCTTCTAAATAATAATACATATGCAGGGTTGTAAATTGCACTGGGAGCCTTCACAGGTGCAGGAGGCCACCTGATTTAGCAGTTTCCCGTCAGCTTTTGGAGGGCTGTAAAGATGCTTGGGTGTGGGGTTCACTCGCAGCGCCCCCCCAATTTCCCTTGCACAAATGAGTCCAAGGTTGAAATAGGGCCCTCTGTCTCCTTTGAATCTGGGCTCTTTTGGTTTTTATCCCGGGATTGTTGGAACTGCAGCCTTTAAAATGTGTTTGACATTGTTTGCCCTTCTCAACATCATCTTCACATGCTGTTCCGAAAATCCTTTGGCTCAGAAGGCGGGATAATAATAAACAGAGGTAATAAATAAACAAAAGAACAAATAAACATGCGGCTTTGACTGCTCCTGCTCCACCCCACCTCCTGTGAGGTGCTCTCCTTGTGGGCTCAGTTGAGGGTGTTGGGTGCCTTGAGGCATGTCCTTTGTCTTGGGTAATAAAAGTTCAGCAGAGCAAGGAAAATGCAGAACACCTGTCGGGTCTGTCAAGCCCTAATCTACGGATTATAATGGTTTTTAAATTATGAATTTGTGACAGGCACTTCCCTACCTCCCCCCCCCCCCATGAGCTAAAGACGTCAGCTTTCAAAAAAATATATGTATGAAAAGAAAGAAACACTGAACAAAGGGCATTGCTCTCACAAAAGATATACCATTCCTTCACAGAGAACTCAGCCGTGGAGCCATAAGCTCCTACGCCAATGTTTGCCTAGCGGTTTTCAGACTTTCAGAGAATTTTGTTTACAAAGGGTTGTCTCAGCTGAGGAAGCTCTGCGTTTCCGCACTGCAGAAGATTCTGGAGCAAGTTTGGGCAGAGTTCAGGCCAAGGCCAGCCCAAGGCATCTTCTCGCCTGAGGTAAAACAAATAGTGCTTCGTCCTGCGCACTCCCATAGTATCCTTAGCTACTAACCCTCAGCAGAAAACTTCAGAGGCAGTTTTCTCCTTCCCTGCTGGTAAAAATACAACAATGCTCTCTGTGACTAACAATCGCGTGCCTTTTATTTATGCCTTCTATGTTACTGTTTATTTCGACAATTTTTATATCGCTTCATCAAAGGAGACCCGATACAAAACGACTTAAAATGAGTTAAAACTCTAAAATCAGAATTCAGTTTAAAAAACCTACTGGAAATAAGATGAAAGATTATCCAGAAGTGCTGGAGGTTCAAAGGGGGGGCCCACACCTGGCCATAAATTGGGCCCACAGTATTGAGCGTGCAACTACTGTGGGATCCGAGCTGTGCATCTGTGTCATGGGGGATCCACTAACAGTCACTCCTCACAAGATCTCAGTGATTAGGCAGGGCTATAAGAGATCAGGCAATCCTTGACATATTCTGGACCCAAGTTGTCAAGTGTCCTGGGAAAAAACGGGACATCCCGTTTTCTCACATGACAGCACGGCGGCCATTTTGGGTGCTGCGATATTGCAGGATTTTGTTCTGAGGTCTCTCCCAGAAGAAAGCGCTTCTCCCCTGGGGGGAGTGCTTTTTCGGGGCCACAATCTCGCATGGCACCCCAAAATGCATGTTTTTGGGTGCCGTGGGAGCACAACCCTGAATATGTGTGTCTTTTGGGCTCTGGGATCTCGTGTGGTTTGGACTCAAGATGCTGGAGAGTATGCAGGGTCCTTGTAAATGAATACAGTGGTACCTCGGGTTAAGTACTTAATTCGTTCCAGAGGTCCGTTCTTAACCTGAAACTGTTCTTAACCTGAAGCACCACTTTAGCTAATGGGGCTTCCTGCTGCTGCCGCGCCGCCGGAGCACCGTTTCTGTTCTCATCCTGAATAATAATAATAATAATAATAATAATAATAATAATAATAATAATAATAATTTATTATTTATACCCCGCCCATCTGGCTGGGCCTCCCCAGCCACTCTGGGCGGCTTCCATAAAAACCAAAAATACACTAAAATGTCACATATTAAAAACTTCCCTGAACTTAAAAACTTGCCTTAAGATGTCTTCTGAATGTCAGGTAGTTGTTTATCGCTTTGACATCTATTGGAAGGGCGTTCCACAGGGCGGGCGCCACTACCGAGAAGGCCCTCTGCCTGGTTCCCTGTAGCTTTGCTTCTCGCAATGAGGGAACCGCCAGAAGGCCCTCGGAGCTGGACCTCAGCGTCCAGGCAGAATGATGGGGGTGGAGACGCTCCTTCAGGTATACTGGACCGAGGCCGTTTAGGGCTTTAAAGGTCAGCAAAGTTCTTAACCCGAGGTACTATTTCTGGGTTAGCAGAGTCTGTAACCTGAAGCGTATGTAACCTGGAGCGTATGTAACCCGAGGTACCACTGTTCAGATATTTTAAACCTGGTCCAACAGTGTACGGGCACCAGAGTTGTGTGCTGGCGCCAATCTTCCTCCATTGACAGTCTCACCATAGCATCTTGTAGCAGCTGGAGACTCCGGAACAGGCCCAAGGGGAGCCTTTCCAAGACACCCAACATTCGCTGCCTGAGGTCGCCGCTGCACAACTGCCAAATGGTAGGGCCGGCCTTCCTTCAGAGTCACTGGATTCGCTTTGTTTTGAACAAGAGCCCTGAGGCCTACCAACCAGAGACAGGGGGCAAAGCAGTGGTTCCGAGGGGCACTTCAAAATAAGGATTGTGGTGACTTTGAACACATTTCTCCTTTCAGCAGCCCCACATAGTAAGAAAATAAAGCCACAGTGGCCAACCAGATGCCTGTGGGTTGCTCACAGGCAGGGCAGGAATGCAGTAGCCTTATCCCATCATGTTCTCCAGCGTTCAGAGTCCTGTGCCGCCTGAGGTAATATATAGCCATCATGACTATTAGCCAATGATAGCCATGAAATTGGGGCGTACTCTCCAGTCGGCAAAGAAAGCCTTATAAGCACGTTCCATCTCATCCCCTCACATCTTCATTGGCCACATCTGGAATGGGAGCTGGATGCAGTGAGGCCATCAATTCCTGGAGGCCCCTTGGCCACCTCTGTAGAAGCATCCCCATCCCCACAGGGGCTTCCCCAGCAGGGGGCAGCCTTGAGCCTGCCAGCCACTCCCCTAGCTGAGTCCCTGCCTGCCTCTGAATCAAACGGAGGCTCTCTGGCAAAAATATAACACTTCAGGAGCAAACGATAGTGCTTTGGTTCAACTTTATGACCGGGTGTTTCCTAGATCCAAGCCTGAGCGAGTGAATTTTGGAACTGCTGGACAGGAAATAAGCTAATAATGGGATTTTGCAATGCTCAGTTTCCCATATATGGGAGCGAAAATTTGCCACAGGTTAGTTGCTGACCTCCCGGCTATTTGGGTGAATCTTTTTTATTTATTATTATTATAAGAATTCCCTTTGTTCTCCTTGCTCATGTGGCATGCTGAGGAATGTGCTGTACACCAGGGGTGCGCAACTCAAATCACTCCAAAGGCCATTAAAACAATATTAACTCAAGGGGGCCGCACCACTGCATTAATCACCAGAAAGCATTTTTATTATCATTTTTAACTCATTATTCCATGCTTTGTTAACTTCTTGTTTGCCACAGCACCCTAGAGCAGGCAGTCTCATTTCTCTGATCCATCACAGATCTCTCTGAAGCCCCCTTCCCTCTCTCCCTTCATATAATAATGCTTTTATGCATCTTTTATACATTATTCAACTTAAAACATACAGTTAAAGCACACGTCTGCGCACGCGCGGCTTGCGATTTGCCACTTCTGCACATGCGCATGACATCATCTTGCGTGTCTGCGCATGCGCGAGCGGCAAAACCCGGAAGTAACCCTTTCCGGTACTTCCGGGTCGCTGCGGGATGTAACCTGAAAGAACGTAACATGAAGTGGACGTAACGTGAGGTATGACTGTATGGGATTAGAATTCAGCAGGGAGGACGATGGGGGGGACAAGAATTAGCTCGCTCCACTTGTCATTGGCTCTGGTGCCCCCTACTGTTGGCCTACCAGCCTTCTGCCCAATCATTCCCAATGGGCAGCTGCCACAGGCACTGAGTAGGCCCAGCCCTCTTATGAACTGCGTGGGCTGACTCATGGAAATCCCAACATTCATCAGGATTTCAAGTTTAGAAAATGTTCACATTTCTCCTTGTATGAGAATGTCATTAAAGGCTGTAAAGAGGCATTCGCCGCCTCAAAGTCATGGTTCCCAAAGACACAGAGAGAAATTATTATTTCATATGCTTTTAGTGGCAAGGATTTTATATGCAAAATACTGGGGGAGGCGGGGGGAAGAGAGAGAATGTCCCTGTCTAAGGGGATAGCTTATTAAATTATGGGAACTGACAACTCCTGAGCAAAATCACTTGGGTTAAACAAGGGAAAAAGAAAATAAATTGGAACAAGAACAGGCGATGTTCAAAGAAGTCCGGAAAAGCAGAAAGAGAGGGATTAGCTACCATCCGTTCTCAGTTGTATGAGAAGATATGAATATGAATCTCCACAAATTGTAGACTTAAATACATAAACAAAAGGGTTCATCGATGCCTACCTCCAATTAACTACAATTACTTCTTCTTCTTATTAAATTATTATTCTTAAACTTCAATGATTATTTATGTTACTAGGACCAATGTTAATTGCCTAGTTCATTGTTTTGCTGTTGCTGTTTATAATGTTTAGGAGCGGTCCTAAATCACTATTTTTCATTTTGACAGTTTTCCATGTATATGTGTGTGTGTGACCTTCTCTGCATTAAGTTACCGCAAATAAGCGACCTTAAACAACATGCCAGCTTCTTTACATGCTGATTGTGAAGAATCCACACATCATGGGGAACTGAAGGCTTTCAAGCAGGACAAAGATGTCTAAAGATGTCTCTTTCTCTTTTCCAGTGACATATTTGATGCCATGTTCCCTGTCACACACATTGCTGGAGAGACTGTCATACAACAGGGTAAGCGTCCCACCCTGCATATGTCTGGTGGAAGCGTGAAATGCATTGTTCCATGAACATCCATGTTTGGGGATAAATGCTGTGACCTTGGAGCTCAGCCCCTGCCTTTCTTATACAAAAAGGGGGGCTGAAAGAGTGACTTCTCTAGTGGGTAACAGGAACGTAGACCTTCCCATGCCTTCTGCTCTTGTTCCAACTCCTCCCCCAGCCACTTGCCACCCATCGGGGTTTTATGGGTCTAAAGCAGGGATGGGAAATGGGTCTTCCAAGAGTTGCTGTAGTGCAACTCCTATAATCCTTGACCATTGGCCACAGGGAATGAAGTTGATTCGAGCTGAAGCTCAACAACAAGCTACAGGTGGTGGGATTGTCCATTAGTTAATGAATTTTGGAAACAGATTGGTATAGAAATATTGGAAACTGTGGGTTGGAAGGTGGAAATATCTAAATTAATGGTTCTTATTAGCCTGAGTAGCACCGAGTTATGGGTAAAATTGATGGTAACTGCAGCCAGACAGGTTATAGCGAGTAATTGGAAAAATGCAGAAGAGCTAGGGGTGAACCAATGGAGGAAAAAATTGAATAATATTATAATTTTAGAATATCTAACTGTGAAGATACACAGAATGAAAGGGTTTAAGGTCAGTGAGAAAGAGGAGGATTGGTTTGAGAAGATACTGAATTATTTGGGTAGATTTGAACAATTTGGGGAAATTAAATTGTTAAAAGTTAAATAAACCTTGTGTAGCGAGGAGTGTTAATGCATATAGAATTGTGCATATGGTCGATTTGAATATGTTATTATTGATTATGTATGCTCAATGTATCAGCCGCCTGGGGGGTTTCACTGTTGGGTTTTGGTTGTTTGTAAAAATAAATAAATAAAGAAAAAACATGCTACAGGTCTTCCAGTCTTGGTCCAGAACCTAGGCCAATGGTTCTCAAAGGGTTTGGCAGGAGAAGATGGCGGGAAGGCTCAAGGACAATCTAATAGGCATTTGATCATTTCAACGTAGTGTAGTATAGTATCAAAATAATTTTGTTGGGATATACAACCAGGGACAGTATACACGCCTCTGGCTGCTCTACAGTTCTGCTCAACCTGTTGTTGTGAGCAGGGATTTTCAACTCTGACAAATATGAAAGATAAGAAAAGAGAAAGCTTTCTTTGTGTTGAGGAGAAGATGCACATTTTTTTGGTCTTAAATTAGACCTAATATAAACAAGATTACCCGGCAAAAGTAAGCTCGCACCTCTCATCGAGTTTGTACACATGCTTAAGGTACATATCTAAGAGGCTAGTTTAAAATTATATTTTGGGAATGGTTCATGTTCTTATGTAGCTGCATCGTTTTATATTTTCTGGATGTCCCATGACCGTATTCTAAAGTAGTTGTGTTCTGTAACACAATCAAGCACTGCTAGGAGTTGTTTATTTATTTCCCCCCCAATGTATTTCTTGTCAACAAAAAAATTGGCATGATGCGAGCAAATTTTCATTCTGAAAGTATGGTCCAGAGAAGAAAGTTTGAGAACCACTGACTTAGACTGTTGGGAAAGTGTAGGGAGAGCAGTTGGATGGAGAAAGTGATGACTAAAAAGGAGGTTTAGTTGCCTTTCCACTTGTCTGACATTTATTTGGTGGAAGAATCACCTTCCCAGGAGAAGTGACCCATGGGCTTTGAAGGCACCAGCCAGAAGTGTAGCATGTATTTATTTATTTTATTTATTTATTGCATTTACATTCCACCTCCTTCTCCAAGGAGCTGAAGGTAGTGTTCACGATTCTCCGCCTTCACATTAATTCTCCACAACAACCCTGGCAGATTGGGCTGAGAGGCAAGGATTGGCCCAAGAATACCCAGTGAGCTTCAGGGCTCTGTGAGAATTTCAACCCTGGCCTCCCAGGCCCTAGGTCTGGCACTCTAAACACGAGCTTTCTGTAGTGCTGGCCTTAATTCACTTGAGAAAACCTGCCTGAGTATCTTTGCTAGAAACAGAATTAATAAGGAAAGCTGAAATTGAAGATGTGTTAATGAGAGTTAATATACTTGGCAGTTCATCATGCCATGCGCTTACTTGCCAGATGGCAATGCAGTAAAATGCAGGAAAACTTTAATTTCCAGCGATATCCTGTTGATCATGAATATACAAGGTGGTATTTTGAAATAACCAAATACACAAGTTGGAAATGGGAGCTCTTGCCTGGTTCTATGAGTCTGCGCGAGAGTCTGCTGTCTCCATTTTGGAAACGGTTTGTGAAAACCATCAAAACATGTTTTTGTTTCCTTGCAGGAGACGAAGGAGACAACTTCTATGTAATCGACCAAGGAGAAGTGGATGTAAGTGCGAATTCACCTCTTACCTGGCGGAATTTTGTGGTTTCCCTTCAGATCTTATTCATGCTACCTTGGGAACAGAAAAAAACTGCCTTATACTCAGACCTCCTGGTCCACTTAGTATTGCCTACACTGACTGGCAGCGGCTCCAGTCATCCTTGGCATGTCTGCAGGGACAAAGTGTTGCCACTTGCATGTGCTGGACATTGTGTAGCTCCTGTAAAGAGAGAGAGAGAGAGAGAGAGAGAGAGAGAGAGAGAGAGAGAGAGAGAGAAGCAATTTCAAAAAATGGATGAGCCATTCGTATTATGTTCGAACCAAGTCATCGTGCCCTAAAAAATACTTCTCCTCTTCCCATATGTCCACCCAGCTCAGTTTTAAAAACCTTGCTTCCACGATAGGTTCTAGTCCGAAAGGGAGCAGCTCTTCGGGGCTGACTTGGCTTGTAAGAAGCAATTTTCCCACGCGGCACAGTTCGTGAGCCAAGCTTATTTGTCCGCGTGAAGTAGGTTAATGGGGTATCATATGCAAACAAATTACTTTAGAAGCCATATTAACCACACCTGTAGGCAAGACATTTTGCCACTGGATGATCGAGATGGAAGGCTATCAAGATGGAATGCACCCGAGGGGCCGCGAGAAAGGAGAGCAGACTATTTTCGGTAATCACCCAGTTTAGTTTACGTGTAGCTTGCCTCTTCCCATAGAGGACGAGAGCGGCAGCCTCGGGCTGATGGTTTCATCTTCAGGAATCTCACTGTGCTCTTCAGAACTTGCTCCCGAAGGGCTAAACCTTGAATTGGAAGTGCTTGCAAAGGGAGCCCTTTCATCAAGCAGATGCAAGATTCGCCTGGCTGTATAGATGCCTGGGCACCCGAAAGTTCTGTCCCATGCCATTCAGGGAGATAGCATTGCAGATAGGGAAACCTGCTTAGGAACTTTAGAAACACACACACACAGGCTGGATTGTGCATCTGTTAAGGGATGCCGTTGGGATACAAGCAGAGATCCCCTTAACCCTCTCCAGTCTGGAGCAAGCATCAATAGATTCAGGAGAGTGGTCCTTTTTATTTTTTCTGGAGGGCAAGAACCCCCAAATCCCATGATGTACAGAACATGCTCAGAGGCCATGGGATGATGATGGGCTGTTTAAAAAAAATGAAGGGAAGGGAACGCAATGGAGTAGATGGAATGCCAACCAGGGAGCATTCAACTCTGCAATTTTTTGTTGTAGATCCTGGTGGGTGTTTGTTGCTGCTGTTAACAATCATCTAGGAGATCAGATGCTTGAGGTTGTTGTTCTGAAATCCTCTTTGTAGTTTTTAAAAGAAAGCCTTGGAAATGTGATTTTTTTGTGTGTGTGTGGCTTATTTCAGTACTGGCTAATCTCAGGGACGCAGGGATCAGGTTATCTGATGCGGATAGTCTCTTCCCATCCCTCTTCTATTTCAAGAAGCAAGCGGTGTATTTTAAGCTGCCCGGCAGCTCCTTGCAGTTATTTTAGTGAGAGGCATCTTCTTCTTCTTTTTAAAAAAGTGCTTGTTTGTGTCAGGGGACGGTCTAATTGGCATTGTTCGGAATCGAAAACCTCACACTCCGAAAGTCACTCCTCAGGAAATCCGTGTGACTCACTGTTCCTATCAAGGAAGGTAGCAATGCCACGTCGGCAGGTCAAGGAGGAGAGGCAAAACTTGACAATTATCACAAGTGCAGTGTTTATAGACGTGTGGTAACGTTGGCTTTATTTTTAAAACTTAGTGGCACCTTAGCAGCCAACAGGCTTGCGGAGGCATGAGCCCGGCCGGATATCTATTCTGCCTTGCAATAAGGGGACAGGCATCAAAATCTGGCACCTAGGTACCCCCAGATCCTGTGCCAAGGCAAGTCAAATTCTGCATGCTAAGAAACAGTGCACATATTTGCCCCTTCTTGCAAGGTTTGCTGCCACTAGCCTCCTCTAAAACTCTCCTCAAAAAAGTGCATTTTCTACAAAACCTTCAGCGCATCCCCACAGACTCCATCTCTTGCTGAACCTAAGGCTGCGCACACCCAGGGCTGGATTGAGGTTTGATGAGGCCCTAAGCTACTGAAGGTAATGGGGCGCTTTATATGTCCAGCTGTCCTTTGTCAACAACAAATTGTCGCTGTTTTTTTGTGTTGGATATATGCTATATGGTAATTTATGGACCTAATAGGTATCTATAGCCATCTGCACATAACAAAATAGGAACCTACACAACACAAAACACTGTTGCTGTATGTAGGTTTTATTTTATTTGTTTTTTTATCTTATATTTTGGAAATGTACATCTAGGTTTTTTTCCTTTAATTTTTTTTGGGGGCCCCCAAGAGAGTGGGGCCCTAAGCTATAGCCTGTTTAATTTATATATAAATCTGGCACTGCACACACCCAATCCATATTTAAGCACACCCCATAATAAAACTAAAGCTACCCTAATAAAAATAAAACCAGAAGCTCTGGTTTTCTCCTCACAGAACTACAATGCCCAGCACCCTTAACGAACTACAGTTTCCAAAATTCCTTGGGGGACAGCCCTGAGCTTTAAATGGACAGTGTGGATGTGACCACTGGTCAAACTACACATTGCAGGGATGGATCCTGAGCATATACTACGCTGCTGAGCTGTTGCCACTCTATGTGGCTGTCATCAGTCAGCACTGTGCAGAGTGGGCCATATCTTGGTGATAGACCACATGTTTTGCCTACAGAAGGTCTCAGGTTCAAACAACAGCATCTCTGGGTGGGGTTAGGAATAGCTGCTGCCTGAGACCCTAGGCAGCCACTGCCAGTGTGTGTAGACAGTACTGAGCTAGGTGGACCAGTGGTCTGACTCAGTATAAGACCAGCACCATGTGTTCGTTCTCCTGGACTAGATGGACAAATAGCCTGACCTAGGATCCATCCATCCATCCATCCATTTCTCTCTCCCCTTTCCTCCAAGGAGCTCAAGATGGTGTATATGCTCCTCCTTCTCTTCATTTTAACCTCACAACAACCCTGAGAGGTAGGTTAGGTTGAAAGAGAGCACCCGGTCTTGTTGTTGTTTAGTCGTTTAGTCGTGCTCGACTCTTCGTGACCCCATGGACCAGAGCACGCCAGGCACTTCTGTCTTCCACTGCTTCCCGCAGTTTGGTCAAACTCATGCTGGTAGCTTCGAGAACACTATCCAACCATCTCGTCCTCTCTCGTCCCCTTCTACTTGTGCCCTCCATCTTTCCCAGCATCAGGGTCTTTTCCAGGGAGTCTTCTCTTCTCATGAGGTGGCCAAAGTATTGGAGCCTCAGCTTCACAATTTGTCCTTCCAGTGAGCACTCAGGGCTGATTTCCTTAAGAATGGAGAGGTTTGATCTTCTTGCAGTCCATGGGACTCTCAAGAGTCTCCTCCAGCACCATAATTCAATCTGGTCTTAGGTACCCAGAAAACTTCATGACCTAGTGGGGATTTGAACCCTAACGAACTCCATCTGCAGGAGTCTCATATGTTTGCAGAATGGTGCTTGCCTCCCTCTCTGCCCTCCCATGTGCCTCTAATCAGCGGGGGGACGGGGGACGAACAACCCCATAACCATGCTTGGAGAGGAGAGGGGGGAATCATTCCATCTAGCATTCTGATGAAACACATTTGCCTTAGTGTGATGTTGAATTCTTCCCCTGGTCTCCCAGGTCCTAGTCCAACAGTCTAACCTCTACACCAAACTGCATAACAGCTTGGCTTCACTTGAACTGCTGCCCCTCTCACAACTGGATGCTATTACTCACAGAATACTGTGAATAAAAATGTTTTTGTTATTCTTGACGGTATTCTGCCTGCATACATACATAGGTTAACTTTTTCCGCCAAGCCTGATTTGCATATGTTTAAATGAGCTGCCCTTGGCTTTTACTCAGAATAATCCATTGACCATGTTCTTTTGAGTCCTGGGTTGCCCTGGAAAGAGGAGAAAAAGACTGCACTCTCTCCTCTCTCTCTCTGTGTGTGTGTGTGTGTGTAGGGAGGGTGTCAGATCCTGTTGCATCCCCATTTCCATCCCTAGGAAGCCTGCTACTTCGCTATGACAATGGATCTTCCAGTCACCTTGTTTATTCACATTCAAAAGTCTCTGGATCCAGAAAATCTAGATAGAGGAGCAGCTTAAGTCCCTTTCCATCTTGGTGGCAAGACAGTCGCATCGCTTCCTCATGAAGCCTGGCGACCTGCCTAAATGTATCTGGTGAAATATAAATGATGGGCTTCCAGTAAAAAAAAAACCCTCTGAAAGTACCTGCTCCAAAGTGTGTGTTTTTGATGGGGGGGGGGGGGAGTCCCAGATCTATATTTCCAAATACAAACCTCCTTCCTGTTGGTTACTTTCATTTTACAAGCCTCGCTCTTTCCCCCTTTTCGTCCCTGCATAAAAAGAATATAACGCTCAGCCGTTTCACTGTAGAACAGCTCTTATGGTCAGAAAGTTCTTCCTGATTTTGAGCTGGAATTTCTTTTCTTATACAGTGGTACCTCTGGTTAAGAACTTAATTCGTTCTGGAGGTCTGTCTTAACCTGAAACTGTTCTTAACCTGAGGTACCACTTTAGCTAATGGGGCCTCCTGCTGCCGCCGCTGCGCGATTTCTGTTCTCATCCTGAGGTAAAGTTCTTAACCTGAGGTACTACTTCCGGGTTAGCAGAGTCTGTAACTTGAAGCGTTTGTAACCCAAAACGTTTGTAACCCGAGGTACCACTGTAACTTGAAGCCATTGGTTCAGGTCCAATCCCCTGGCACAGGAGAAAACAAGCTTGCTGCATCTTCCATGTGGCAGCCCTTTAGATTTTTGAATCTATATCATATCGTCTCTTACTCACCTCTTTGTCATCATCACTATCACCTGTTTACTTGCATAACTGCACTACAAACCATGCCATATGAAGAACGGTCGAAGCAGCTGGGTAATTTAGCTGGGAAAAGAGGAGACAAGAAAGGAGTTACAAGAGCTGTTCGACATTGGAACGGGCTTCCTCAGGAGGCTGTGCACTCTCCTTCATTTGAGTTTTTAAAGCAGAGGTCGGATGCCCATCCTGCATTGCAGCGGGTTGGACTATATGACCTTTCAGGTCCCTTACAACTTTACAGTTCTATGATTCTATGAGAGCAGCTCGCTGCATCACCAAAGTTTAGATAACAAAATATAAACATTCCTCAACATTTAAGTTGCAAGGCATAGCAAAGTTTAAATAGCCACGGGCATGAGTATTAATAGGCTAATCAAAACATCTAAATAGATATACACTTAGATTGAACAATGCACAAATTATTCATACTAATGCTAACAACAGAAGTAAAAAAACAAAACAAACCCACTGAAATAGCAGCAAAAATAATACGCCTTAACCAAAACTAAACATTGCCCCCAGCTACAGCAACTAAACAAGACGCCACCCTGGGAGCCTCTGGGCAGCTGAAGGAACAGCCTTTGTAGCTGGAGTCACAGAGGGGTGGGAAGGGGGAGAAATCTGATTCAGTTTGCATTTAAAGGTGAACCTACCTATTTTATGCTTTCCAGACACCAAAGCAAGCCACCCTTTGAAATTTGCACTTCTCCGAGTTTTGCAATGCCATTCTCCACCCCAGGTCACGTGTGCCCAAATGCACACATTAGAGTAAAGTGTGCATAAAAATGCACATGTTGGTGAAAACGACTTGCAAAAAATAAATTAATTAAAAAATGCATTATGTTTGGGTAAAATTGCTTTGCGAAAATGTGCCTATTCAGAGAAATTCGCACCAAAAATGCTGATGGATTTTCATGAGGATTAAAAGGAAGACGCTAATGATAAATTCCTGCAGATTGCAGCGGGAGAGGGGAGATAAACTGAAAGAACAAAATTGTCAGATTTATTTTAATTATCTTACCTTGGTCTAGTCCAGCATTTTGACTGGCAATTAATGGCTCTCCCATATCACAGACAGAGGTTCCCTCAAGACCCATTTAAATAGAGAAGCCAAGGACTGAACCTCAGGCTTAATACGTGCAAATCATGTGCTTTACCACTGAACCCAACACAGCTCTACTCCAAATAACAAACTTGGTTTCTTACATTACTTAAATTGGTGTGCATGTGTCCTTTTCATCTCTCAAGAAGCAGATTTCTTAAAACTTTCCCCCACACCCTGTCTTTGGGTGTGTGTGTGGGGGGGGGAGTGCTCCTTTTGGCTGATATTTTTCACCTTTCTTCATTCTTTCTCAGGAAACCAGAAGGCTAAAATAAGCTGAGACCTTAAATAGACTTCTTCCACGTGGACAATGTTTCATTCTTCCTCCTTTTTTTTAAAAAAGAGGCAGATTTGCAAGTAAACTTAGCGTGGCTGAACTTTCAGCCCAGAGGACAGGATGACAGGGCCATGCATCATCAATACACTTTGTCATCATCGCGAAAACAAAATTTACTGTGTCATGTCTGGCCAAGCACTGAGGTTTTAAACTCTGAGTACAGTGTCTTCCTGTTTCAAACACTCCGGTCATTTGTGTTAGTTCCTCCAACCCTCAAAACACACACACACACACCCCTTTCATGAGGCTGATATTAGAAAATACATTTCTATTGGGGAAGTGAATGCAGGTTCTTAAGTTCACATCGCTGGAGAATTGCGACACTTCCAGACAGCTACATTATGCGCTCCTTCTTGGTCACTAGAGAAGGGAGCAAGGGTGGTTTCCGAGCACAATTCAAAATGTTGGTGCTGACCTTTAAAGTCCTACACGGCTTCGGCACTGTATACCTGAGGAAGCATAGCTACCCCAATTGGTCAGTCCAGACACTGAAGTCCAGCTCCAAGGGCCTTCTGGTGGTTCCCTCATTGCAAGAAGTGAGGTTACAGGAAACTAGGCACAGGGCCTTCTCAGTAGTGGCGCCTGCCCTGTGCAAGGCCCTCCCATCAGATGTCAAGGAAATAAACTGGGCTCTTTTTATTTCAGACGGAACTCACCAGAACTCAGTTCTGGCACCTCTCAGGTGGGCGCCATTGCCATTCTAAGAGGTGTTTATGGTGAGTTCTGGCACTGCTTTTTCTAGAACAGTAGCACTGAAAATAAACAACTATTTGACTTTTAAAAGACATCTGAAGGCAGCCTTGTATCAGGAAGTTTTTAATGTCTGATGTTTTCCTGTGTTCTGTGCATGGGCTCCCAGTATGTTTCCGAGCACAATTCAAAGTGTTGGTGCTGACCTTTAAAGCCCTAAACGGCCTCGGTCCTGTATACCTGAAGGAGCATCTCCACCCCCATCGTTCTGCCCGGACACTGAGGTCTAGCTCCGAGGGCCTTCTGGCAGTTCCCTCATTGTGAGAAGTGAGGTTACAGGGAACCAGGCAGAGGGCCTTCTCGGTAGTGGTGCCCACTCTGTGGAACACCCTTCCTTCAGATGTGAAGGAAACAAGTAGCTATCTTATCTTTAAAAGACATCTGAAGGCGGCCCTGTTTAGGAAAGTTTTTAATATTTAATGCTGTATTGTTTTTAACACTCGATTGGGAGCCGCCCAGAGTGGCTAGGGAAACTCAGCCGGATGGGCGGGGTATAAATAAATTATTATTATTATTATTATTATTATTATTATTATTATTATTCTGTGTTTTAATTTGTTGCCCACTCTGGGCAGCTTCCAACATAAAATAAAAGAACACAACAAAACATCAAATATTAAAAGCTTCCTGATACAGCGCTGCCCTCAGTTGTCAATGGAAGCTTGTGGAGTAGGTTACCTAACCTTGACATCTGACAGGAGAGCATTCCACAGGGTGGGTGCCACTACCGAGAAGGCCCTCTGCTTGGTTCCCTGTAACCTCACTTCCTGCAATGAGGGAACCTCCAGAAGGCCCCGGTGCTGGACCTCAGAGAGCTACTGTCCGTCAGTGTGGACAGTAGGGAGCTAGATGGACCAAAATTTTGACTCAGTATAAAGCAACTTCCTGTGTGCCTGCGGCCCCAACAATTGCTTGAATTCCACTTTGCTAATGAAGTTTATGAAGCAGAGGCGTGCGGTGGGGGAGAGAAAGGCATCCCTTTTATGTAAGATCTTTCCCGTTCCGTGCTGGATTTCTTTTGAGTTTCACAATGGTGGTGTTTTCCTGCAAACTTCCTTGCAGCTACCTTCTCCTCTCCTTTCAAGTCCGACAGTATTGCCGAAACAGAAAAAGGAAGACAGTGACAGCCCTGCCCCTTGGTTCTGTGCGCGCCAGACTCTACAAAGAGGGTGCGTTGGGGGAAACCCTCAGATGCCAACACACCACAGGGAGCTGGAAACTCAAAGAGCAAATGCAGCCCTTGTACTAAAAGCAAGAAGACTTGAAATTCTGTCCGCAAAGCAGGTTGTTCCACCAATCACTGCGGTTGCTTTTAGTGACTCTGTAAGGAAATGGCTCAGCTATTGTTTCTGGACTGTTGACTTCCAGAGACCCATAGCATATGAGGGAGACAGCTATTTTTTGGAATGTGCATTTTGCAACGTGTATTTTGGAAGAACAGTCATTTCCCATTCAACTAAGTTCCTAAATTGGGTTTTTTAGAAAATAAAATAAAAATCTGTGTATTAAACTTGCTTGAAAATTCAAATTAAAAAAACAAAACAGATACAAAGGGTAAGTTATTAATATAACAGGCTTTGTACAGCTCAATAGCTGTACATAAAGATAATCTCAATACGTTCTGCCCCCTTTAGGTTTTCTTTACAGGGTTTCCATTACAAAATTCTTCTTTACAGGGTTGTGAGATGAAGAGATAACTCAGAAGTCCCATAGTCTAGTGTACATCAAGGATGGGGAAGGAGAAGGCATTATCCTTTACACTTGTGTCATCAATAAAGACTTTCCTCAATTTTTTTCTCAAATGGGTCCACTATCTTTTGCCCCTGGTTGCCCTTAACTCAATAAAACCAATTTAGTTAAGGGTAACCAGGGGTTTTGTTTTGGAAAAATCTGTGATATTTGCAGACATTCGCAAATTATATTCCTATGGTGTGGGGATTAAGAGAAAATGGATATTGAAGTTGGAAGGATAAACGCTTGACATTGGTCAGGCAATGGTCTGAATCTCTTATTGCCCTTTCTCGTTTGAATCTATTTCTTGCAATTGTCAATCTTCTTTGGATAACACATGAGAAAGCCTATGCTACTATACATTGGGTGGGGCAGGGGGGGGAATTAGGCCAAGGGCCACATTCTCTTCTGAGCAGCATTCTGAGGGCTGCTGTCAGGCTTTAGGGAATCCGACCCCCCTCCCTCACGGCAGGCTGCCAGTAATGGAAAGACAAAAAGCTCTTACCAAGTCTTTTATTCAGTATTCACAGAGAGAGCTGTAGAAATGCTGTCTCTTGGATAATGGCGTTGCTTCGAGTAATATCTTCCCCCCTTCCCTTCTCCGTCGTCAACAGCCCCACCTCCCTTATGGTGTCTGCTTAGGGACAATTGCCTCTGGGCTCTCTGCTCTCCTACTTTCATTGCTCTCCGTGTTCTGGGAGAAGGGAGGGTCTGGAATGCTCTCTAGCGATAATGCGTCAGCCAGCTGTTCCTGCTCCGCTTCTCCCGTTATTTCCCAGCTTTGCCCCTCTTCTATCTCTGAGCTGTGGCCCTCTGCAAACCACCGTTGTAAATCTATACCATCTTCCTCTTCTCAGGAAGGTTCAGGAGAAGGGGGAAGCCATCTCCACCATTCCTCTTCAGTTCATGTCAAAAGTTGGCAGAGAAATGAATGTAAATGTTTCCTTTGTACATTGACCTCTGCACACACACCCTTCTCTAGCCTCCATCTGGGAAAGTAAGGGGCATCATCAGAGCTCAGGAACACATTCCAGGCAGGCCAAAGCATTCTGGGTACCAAACAAGGCCAGTGAAGGGTGTGGCCTGATGGAAGTTATGACGGCCACATAGAAAGGCCTGGAGGGCCACATTTGATTGCCTGGCCTGGGGGCCCCCTTCTATATACTGTATGTTTCAAATAACACTGATGAATTATTCTAACACATAGAATCATAGAACTGTAGAGTTGGAAGGAAACCCAGCTAGATGGGCAGGTTATAAATAATAAAATTGTTTTCATCATCATCATCTAGTCCATGGGTAGGCAACCTAAGGCCTGTGGGCTGGATCCGGCCCAATCACCTTCTAAATCCGGGCCACGGACAGTCCAGGAATCAGTGCATTTTTACATGAGTAGAATGTGCACTTTTATTTAAAATGCATCTCTGGGTTATTTGTGGGGCCTGCCTGGTGTTTTTACATGAGTAGAATGTGTGCTTTTATTTAAAATGCATCTCTGGGTTATTTGTGGGGCATAGGAATTCGTTCATTTCTCCCCCCAAAAATATAGTCTGGCCCCCCACAAGGTCTGAGGGACAGTGGATTGGCCCCCTGCTGAAAAAGTTTGCTGACCCCTGATCTAGTCCAGCCCCTGCAATGCAGGAATATGCAGCTGCCCCATACGGGAATCAAACCTGCAACCTTGGCGTTATCAGCACTGTGTTCTAACCAACTGAGCTATCACTGATGCTCACATTGCTTTTTTCTCTCACTGGCAGGTGTATGTGAACGGAGAATGGGTCACCAGCATTGGAGAAGGAGGAAGCTTTGGAGAACTCGCCCTCATCTACGGAACGCCAAGAGCTGCAACAGTTAAAGCCAAGACAGACCTCAAGCTTTGGGGTATCGACAGGGACAGCTACAGGCGCATTCTAATGGTGGGTTTAAAACCTAATTATTTGCCTAAGTTATTGCTGCTATTTCACTGGTTCCTTTACGGATGCCGTAAACCCATATGGTGCTTTAGTGTTTTACAACAGAGGTTAAAGGTTTTGAAAATTGAGGGCTCGGTGTCTGCTCTGCTTGGAAAATCAACAGCAGTGCATGGGTTTCTACTGTGGGAGAGAAAGGCAATGTAAACAGAATGCACCATCCCATATTGTCTTTATGAGAAGTGAGATGCTTCCAGCCTTCCCCTTTTGCCTCCAGAAAAGTAGCCAGCAGGAAAACGGTCAGGACCTGGCTGGGGTCATGTCGTGGGCGGCCAAACCCAAATCTAAGCCTGGAAGTTGCAAAAAGGATGGAACTAGTGGGAAGCTGAAACCTGAAGATCAGCAAGTAGAGTTTTACTGAACAAGTGGAGGCTGAAAGCCCAGCCCATAGTACTTAGGCTACACTTGGCCAATCCAGAGACTCCATACTGCCGGCCAATTGGAAGGGCTGATGTTGCCTTATCCTCATCCATTGAGAGTCCTTCCTCACCCCACAGAACACCCTGCCTGCCATTATAATAACTGCGCAAGAGAACATGGGATGTACTGCAAACGGTAATTGGGGCATTCCTGGGAGAGGAGGAGCCCAATGGTGGTTGGTCCAGCCAGGCCGACGGAGGGGGCTTTGCTGCCTCACCAATTTGCCGGGTTTATTTATTAAATTTGTATACTGATGGAGCCAAGTGAAATGTTATGTTTCATTATGGTTTATTTATATGCTGCTTTTGGGCCACAAAGGGTTATCCCTCTTCAGCCCCACATTTTTGTTCTTCCAGCCCTCTTTTTTTAAGACCTCTCCCCTTCCTCTCTGTCTGTTGTTTTCTCTAGGATTTATATACACTCGGGTTCCACTTATAGAATACAATGTGTTCTGTGGAAATTGTAAACTTGTTATGTGAACGTTTGCCTGGAAATCGTTTATTAGGCAAATGTTCACATAACAAGTCTACGACTTCCATTGTTTCCTATGGAAATATTTATGATTTGGGATTTGTCCGATTCTCCCCATTTTTCCCCAATGGTTTTTCCCTAAAGTGGCTGCAGCCCAAGGAAAACACTGATTTGTCTGATCTCTTCTGTTCTCTGTTTTGTCCAATCTTGCTCGTTTCCTGCATGGTTTATGCCCCAAAATGGCTGCCGTCCACCAGCAAAGCAGAAACAAGCAAGGAAATAAGGAAGTGGGCAAACTCCCAATGTTTGGATATCTGAATCTGCGGTACTTATAGTGTGACTTTTGGGCATAATTCTTTATGTGTGGATAAGTGACTTTTTGCACAACAAGCGGGTAGATAGCAGGACCTGGTGTAGCCTTTGCTGGCCCCTATCCCTCTTCCCTGGGTCCTTGTATACATCCTGGCTCCATGACCTATACCAGCCACTTGGCCAAGCCAGCCTTGAGATGTGGCTAAGCCAGCAGCTACTAACAGACAAATTGTAAGTGGCTTACATATTAAGTCCGCAGTCAACCCATCAAAAATGGGTAAAAGACAGTTTGGGTTTCAAGGCACCAGCGCACCTATTATTTCAGAAATTTCCTCCATCACCTCTTCCTAAAATTTGTATGCCCACTATCATTTCTAAATTGATTAATCACCCTCCCCAAACTACAGCTCAGTCAGTAGGTCTTCCCCCATCCTTTTTCCTACTAGTTCCTTTTTTACTCACTTTCTCACCCAGTAGGTGGGAAATACTTATTGCTGTTAATGAGAGAGATCAAATGGAGCATGTTGTGCAACACTTTTCTTGTCAGCCATAACTTCTCTGAGGGGGCCCTGCTACTTACCACACTGGGCATCTGACTAATCCATCCAGGAGCCATTTATTCGTGGCCTGAATACCTTTGCAGGGCTCTTTTTTTGAGTGTGTGTGTAATAATCAGTAGCGTACATACAACTCCACATCTGCAAGGCAGCCCTGAGGAAGATTGAGTACATTTCCTTATTGGGACATCCTTCATGACTAATGCAAGTTAGTCAGCTAGTCTCTCTCCACAAACTATCAGTACTGTTCCTCAGCTTGAAGCTGTCAAACATATAAATAATATTGGTGTCAGAGCTGCCCAAGGTCCCAGCTCACAAAGGACCAACACTGCTTCGTTGTTAGGTACAAAGTCTTTATTGAAGTTCAGTTTCACTTCCAGAGGCGCAGCGCGCAGCTCTACGTCTCAACTGTCAGACCGCTGATGCTCCGTCTGAGTCTCCTCCCCCCTGACACCAATTTAAGATTCTAGCCTTACTCCACCTCTTCCTCAGTTCCTTCCGCCTCTGGTTCCGCCTGGCCGTTGGGGTCTCGCCCTTTCTAGCCTCTTCTGACGCTGAGTCCCCTGAGCCTTCCCCCTCCCTCCGGCGGGCTTTAGGAGCTGGTTCCCCATCCGGGTCTCCTGCTGTTCCCCGCGCCTGTACATTTGAACTTTTCTCCTGACCGTTTCACTGCTGCTGCTGTCACTGCTTCCCCCTCTGGGGGGGCTAGCTGCAACTGACCTCCCCTCCGTTGGAGGCGTGGTCAGCCCTGACTCACTCTCTCTCCCCGCTGGAGGAGACGCTGGCCCTGACACATGTGACTCTTCCCCCCCCACTACGCTCTGGTGGGGAAACTGGTCCCAATCCCCCACTGCTGCTTTGGGGTTCCCCTCTGTCTCCTTGTTTCTGGTGCATCCCCCCTGGGACCCCCCTTGCCCTGACCATAGGCGCCCCCTTCTGGGAATCTTCTGATTCGCTGGAGAAGCTCATGGAATCTCTCGGGCCACTGTCATACTCCCCTACGCTGCCCTCGGATTCTTCCCCTTCGCTCTCCATTTCCTCTCTCCCCAGTGCTCCTGCTCCTGAGTCCCTGACAATTGGGATATATCCAGCTAAGTTCTATGCAGAGCATACCCACCGAAATGAATGAACCACTCATCTCCATTCATTTCAGTGGGTCTACTCTGTGCATTGTATACAGCCGACTGAGTCTGCCAAAGCTGAAGGAGGGCGAAGAAGAGTGGTTTAGAAATCTTTAAAATTAATATGCTTAAAAAATAACAATCCTTCAACACTTTTCAGAAACGCGGTTCCAAAACCCTGTTTTTGCCAGCCGCTCTTCAAAAGAATTCGGGATTTGAGAACATTTTAAAAATTCCTCCTGCCCCCAGAAACTCTCAGCTCTGCGATTCTGTGAATAACAAACCCTCAGATGTAAAACAAACCCATTGCTGCAACTCTACTTAGCGCCGTGGAACGGATAGTGCCAGGGTCTTTTGAAGTATTTTGGTTTCATGATCAGCAACGCGTTTGTTTCAGCGGCTGTGTGCGCACAGACTGTTTTGTGCTCTGCTAAGAATGTTCCATTCTAAGCATAATTCAATATCAGGCTTACATAAGAATTAACTAGGGCTTCACACTGGGACCTCAAGCCAGCTCCCCGCTTGCCAGGACCCGCCTTCTTATTTGCAACCTGGCCCTGCTCTCCCCATTCTCCTGGCTTCAATTAGTTGAGCTCCCAAATTCAAGGCGCAGCTTTCTAGGAAGCAGCCCCTCAACCCCTGTTAGCACAGATGTAGGGGGTTCTGAGGATGGAGAGAGAGGGAACAGGGGAGAGGAGGCGAAAGGAGTGAGAGAATGACATGCAGAGAGGGAACCAAGCCAGGGGGAGAGCGGATTGGAGGAGAAGAAAGGGAGATACCACAGAAGGTGGAGTTGATGGGACTAGGTGGTTTGTTGTGTGCTTTGGAATTGAAATTGAATTGAAATACTTTAATGTCACTTGTACAACTTGTATACAGTGAGATTACACGAGCAGCCCCCACTCAGCTCTCTTAGTCTTAATTCCCCTCATTTACTGATGCACACCCACCAAACCCAAAAGTCAGTTGCCCTGTTGTTATCTTTTCATTCAGCAGCCTAACAGCCCACGGATAGAAGCTATTCTTTACCCTGTTGGTACGACTAATCATGCTTCTATATCTTCTGCCTGAGGGCAAGAGATCAAGAAAGTGCCGGCCAGGGTGTGAATCATCCCTGAGAATTTTTCTCACTCTCCTGAGGCAATGTTCTTCCGCTATTTCATCCAGCGGATTCATGGGACAGCCCATAATATCTGTCCCGTGAATCCGCTGGAAGGACTATTCATATAAGTCCTCCTTTTGGGCTTCCCATGGGCATATGGCTGGCCACTGTAGGAACAAGATGCTGGACTAGATAGGTCATAGGTCTGATCCTGCAGGCTCTTTGTACATTCTTATGTGATAGACAGGGACAGGTTCAGGGCTTCGATGCAGTTCTTACTTAAAGGCAAATCTCTCAAATTCGTACTTTCTGAAACAATATGGGAAGTGAAACATAGCCCCCCTCCCTGCATTGAAATTAGCACTTATCCGAATTTTGCAATGTAGTTCTTCAGCCAAGCATTGTTTACAAAATTTGCAGAATTGTAGAGTTGGAAGGGGCCACAAGCGTGATCTAGTCCAACCCCCTGCAATGTATATATTGGTGGTGGGGGAGCAGAGGTTCCTCTCCAAATTCCCCCTCCACTGCTTTTGCAAACTTTGTTGATGGCTCCAGCCTCTGTGTGGGTGACACTGTTTGGGCTGCATAAGCAACGCAGTGTTATTATTTATACCATTCTTTCTGTTGCCAAGCATTTTGGAAATGGCTGATCTGCTGTTTGGGATTGGTTTTTGCAGTTTTTATATTTTAAAAAAATATGAATTTACGATGTAAGGATTTATGTCTTTTGGACAGAACTTCTCCAGTTGTTGTTGCTTTAGATGCTTGGTAAAAGCAAGGGGTTTTGTTGGTTTGTTTTGTTTTTACTGGAAATAATAATTAAAAAAAACTTGGCCAAGAGGGCCAGGGGCCTGCTCCAGATTACCAGAAGGAATGGGGAGACTGGGAGGGCTGGTTGGTGTTGCCCCCAAGCAACTGCATTTGCTGTCTCATTCTTAAAAGTCACAGAACCCTGGAGCTGAAAAAGATGAAATGGCCACGAGGACCTTCTAAGCAGGAGTACCCCCTCATACTCTAGCTGGAGAGGAGGGATTACCAGTGTGGTCATGCAGTGGTTAGAGTGCCAGACTAGGATCTGGGAGACTAGGGAGCCAGTGTGGTGTAGTGGTTAAGAACGGTGGACTCGTAATCTGGTGAACTGGGTTCGCGTCTCCGCTCCTCCACATGCAGCTGCTGGGTGACCTTGGGCCAGTCACACTTCTCTGAAGTCTCTCAGCCCCACTCACCTCACAGAGTGCTTGTTGCGGGGGAGGAAGGGAAAGGAAAATGTTAGCTGCTTTGAGATTACTTAAGGCAGTGGTTCTCAACTTGTGGGTCCCCAGATGTTGCTGGATTACAACTCCCATCATCCCTGAGCTCTGGACTTGCTAGCTAGGGATGATGGGAATTGTAGTCCAACAACATCTGGGGACCCATAGGTTGAGAACCGCTGCCTTATGGGGAGTGAAAGGCAGGATATCAAGTCCAAACTCCTCTTTCTCCTCCTCCTCTTCCTCTTCTTCTTGGTTCAAATCCTCCCTCAGCCATGAAGCTCACAGGGTGACCTTGGGCCAGCCACTCACTGTCAGCCTAACCTACCTCACAGGGTGGTTGTGAGGATTAAATGAGGAGCAGGAGAACCATCTAGGCCACCTTGAGCTCCTTGGAGGAAAAAGTGTGACATCAATGCAAGAGCCAACAAGCAAATAAATTAAATTACACAAAAGAAAGGAGTTTAGGGGAGAAATGGCTTCAAGGGTCCCACTGAAAGCATACACAAAAACACAGTCCTCTTTCTGAAGGTTTGTCAGGTCCAAATCTGGTAGGAAGGTAAGTAGGCGGGGGCTTGAATTTGCCCATCGCTCATTGGTGCCTGGACAGCCAGCAATGGCCACTTGCCATAATGGTTATGCTCTGGCTCCTCAGCTGGAGGAAGCAAAGCTTCTGAATATCAGTTGCTGGGGACCACAGGAGGGGAGAGGGCTCTTGTGGTCAGATCCTGCTTGGATGGGCCATTGGCCTGATCCATCAAGTTCTCCTTACATTCTTAGGTTCATAGAAGAGTGAGCAAGGCACACAGCACGTCACTTGGTGACAGCCTCCCTCACTATGGTGAGATGTATCTATATTTGAATTAAACCATTTATTTCTACATTTGCATCCATGCACGTGCAATTCCAACGAGCCCCTTATTGTCCTCTTGCTTTGGCAATACCTTAGTGGCTAACCTAAGTCCAGGAGATGGGGGGGGGGAAGCATATGAAGATGGGCTGAGCTGCACTTACAGATTTCTGAGAGGAGAACTTGGTCTTCTGCCTCTCACGATATCTTCTGAGGTCAAATCTATTTGGCACCCTCTTTTGACAACACGCAGATGGTTTGGTATCCTTTCCTCACCAGAGTGCATTTGCCAGAGTTCTGTCCACTGTGTGCTTAAAGAAATGACCATTACTTTCCATGGAAAACCATTTTTTTTTTTGCACCGACTAAAAGATCACCGAGTCAGGTGGATTTCCCAATCTTTTCCAGTTCAGTCTGTCTAGCCGTGTAGCTTTCATTTAATTTTTTTTAACGTGTTCATCGTTCACCCCTCTCTTTGGGATTCTCACCCTCTAAATATACCTGAAGACTTTCCACTGGCTTCTCTTGTTTGTCCAAAGTTTCCTTGATTGCTGTCCGCCTTGGAGAAGGGCGGCAGGGGGACAGGACGTGCAGGGTTTAACAGAACGAAAAGCTGCAAAGCTTTAAATGCTTATCCTGCCCCCCCATAAATCACTGCTGGATTTTTTTAGCAATACTTCTGAACTCCTTTTCTGTTTGCCGAGATGTTTCTGGCAATGAGACATCCAGATGGAACATGGGGCCGCAGGTGCAGGAACATCAGAGCCACAGAGATTGAGACTGTCATCTCCCTGGCCAGTTGTGTGATGGTGTGTTTGCAAAAAAAAAACCCCTAATCGAAATGGCATCAGCTTTTATTTTCCTGATGCCATATCGTGTTGCAAACCCTGGACTCACTTCACTGCCTGTAAATCCCTTTTCGGCATTCTTCTTTTCTACTGAATCTTTGTGCCTCTTTTTTTTTATGGCCTGGATACCAAAGTTCCAGTTTTCCAAAATGCATCTTATTGATAACCCTGCAGCATATGGTTTAAAAGTATCTTATTTTTTTTATGATCCGCTAACACATTCAGTTATTACTTTAAAATAATAATAAATGACTTGTGTTCAGGGCTAGTCAGTTTAACAGCATACTGCTCTTCATGTATACTCAAGCGAAAGTCCCACTGAGTTAAATGGTACTTGTTCCCTGGAAAGTGTGCTTTAGGATCACAGTCTAAAGAATGTTCTTCATTCAGCAGCTGTCTTTTATGCAGTGCATTGATTCATTGAGACATTAAATTTGCACAATTTATTATTATTATTAGCATTTATATCCCACATTTTTCTCCAAAGAGATCAAGGTGGCACACATAGTTCTCCCTGTCCTCCATAACCACCCTGAGAGGTAGTGACTGGCCCAAGGTAGCTCAGCGTGGGCTTCGTGGCTGAAAGGGGATTTGAACCCTGTTCTCCCAGGTCCTAGAACAGCACTCTAATCTCATCCACTACTGCCCCAGTACTGTAATATTACTGCATATTATAAGGACAGTGTCAAAATGGTGAGCGTTTCGTGCAAAAATTCGCCCTGTGAAATGGGTTCCTCCATTTTGGCCATAATTTTTACATTGGAGGGGGAGGGGACTGGAAAAATAAGCTGATGGTGTTTCTGCTTTCAGAGAAAGGCCAGAAAGCATTGTGCCATCACATAGCCAAAGATGATTGGTACATGTTATTATTGTCAGGAGTTCAGCCTACACTCAAGTAGGACCCAGGCATAGACACATGCCTGACTGGCATGTTGTCTCCCTCCTGGACAATTGTTCAGTAGCTTCAAAAGCTTTCTTCTTCCTGAACATCTCAGCAACTGATGCCAACAGACAGCGGCATACTTAGGGATCCGCAGAGTTTGCGCATCATGCGTAACAGACCTCAGCAACTCAGCATTTTGGCTAATCTACTTTATTTATATATAAACACACACAGAGCCCTGCAACATGGCTCCCCCTCTCTCTAGCATCAGACAGCAGAACAAAGGACAATAGTCCCACTTCATGGAACACAGTAACACAAACATACTGTCTCCGTCACTTCCCACTCTGTGGAGTCAGAACGTATACCGTCATGTGATAGACAAAAATCCCATGACTGCAATCATGGAGCAGGAATTCTAACAGTTATGACATCATCACCCTAGCTACGTGATCCTCAATTGGCTATATAATGTAGCCATCAAGAAGACAAATCTCTTAAAGAAGAATTTAAGAGGATCAATGAACCAGAACAAAATGGTGCAGAAGACACAGGTTTCAGGAACACTCTTGGAGAACTTGTCTGGGGCCCTCAGGCTCCCACTTCTGCACCAAAAATGTCCATACACAAAAGTTGTAACTTTGCCCTGCAAATGACCAGAACCTCCATACAGGTGCATTTCAGAGATGTGCCTTTCAGAGAAGTATCAGTCTAAACAACAGAAAGCTAGAAAGAGAAGTCACCGTAGAAATAAAGCTACAGGGATAGTCTGAGAACCTGGAGGTTCCTCACTCTTGTCTTATCTCCATGCAAACTCCTCTTCTGCAAACTGAGTTGCACCCACATTTGCAGAAGGTACATACTTGAATTCAACCCTCTCCTCTGAAAATAGTGACAGTCTGGAAGTGCCCTTCAGTGTCAAAAGGTCTTTTCCTACAGGAAGCAGCTGTAGGTTAGTTTTGTTGTTGTTTTTAGAGTTTTATTCTTTTACCCTCCTTCCAAGCTGAATTCCTGCTTCCCCATCTCTGGCCTGCTTTTCCTTTAAACTATTCCAGGCTGTGGTTGTGCAGCCCTGCCTGGCTCCTTGATTACTGCTTCTTAAAATTCTTCTGCGCCCACAGTCATTTTCAGAGAGCAGTAGATGCACCATCTGCCTTTGCTCCCCCCCCAGCCCGCCCACCTCCTTCTCCCTCCAAGCCTATCGCCACAAGGCACGCACCTGCCTGGTTTTCCACAGCCGCCAACTTGGGTGCATGCGCCAGTTGAAGTTTCCACCCTGGACGCTGCTGCAGGAGGACATGGGTGGGTGCACAGTGTCCAGTTTTCCACTTGCTGTCCCACGCTGAGCTGTCAGGCTTTGGCGAGGGCTTGTTGTTAGAATGTCGAGCATTTCCAGGGCTCAGGCATACTCCAGGATCAGGAGCCAGGTTCATCCGACGGGGAGGTCAGATAAGGGTCAGAGCCGGCCAAGGCAGTTCACAGCAAACACCCCGGCGAGATAGGCCTGAGCACACACCGTGTGTTTTTTCAGCACTTATCTTACTGAGCCTGTCACTCAGCGAAAGAACATCTGCTTTGCACGAATCTGATCCCTGGCATTTCTGTTTAAAGTAGAGATGGGAAACTGGTGGCTGTCCAGATGTTGTTGGATATCAGCTCCCATCAGCCCTGATGATCAGGGATGATGGGAGTTGTAGTTTAGCAACAGCCAGAGGCCCAGAGAATCTGACACGGCTTGAAACCACGGCAAGCCTAGGCCTGTTTTGGCCCTAGACCAAGGGTGGAGAACTCCCCTTATATACCACCCATGGGCCAAGCTTTGCAAGTGACCGGTTTTTGCCCACATGGATTGAAATCAAAGGTGCCTCGGTTTGCAAGTCGTAACCATTAGCTGATTGCCAGGGCTTGCAAAGCACCATGCCTGGGACTTCACAGGTTCTGACTGTCAGGAGCAAACTCCTGCATCTTTATGTAACCTACACCTGATGTCATGCATGATATCAGTTTTGGTGCAGGATGGGTAGGTGTGACTTGGCCAGGCCAACATATCCTTGTGGGCCAAAACAGAGAGGCCCGCTGGACCTAACAAAGCAAGCTGCCTTCAGTGACCCAGTAGGCCGAAGCCAGCTGTCTCCAGGGAAGAGCTGGAGAGCTTCTCAAATAAGGCAATAATGGTCTACAGGGGTGGCCCAAGGTGTTGCGGCTCCTGAGGTGGAATGCCCCACGGCTGTTCCCACAATGTAGGGGGGCAAACTCCATAAGGTCTTCTCCTCAAGAAGCCCTTGAGGAGTTGCCCCCACTGGGTAGAGGGGCAGATCGTTTATAGATTCCCTCACACACCCGCTCAGTGGTGGAGGTATGCACCAGCTTTGCCTTTTAGGAGAAGATGGTACAAAGCCACACCTCTCAGTGGACGGGAGATCTGTCTCCTTGTGCCTAGAGGCCAGGGAGTCCCATGGCAAAGCTGGGTGTTGGAATGGGGGTGCCTCTCCTTGGGAGGTTGCCGCCTCACCCTGCCTTATGGGTATGATGGCACTAGCTAGATCAGTGGTAGCAACTCTCCAAGGCTCTCTGTAGAGGTCCTTCCAGCAATGCTACTCAAGGTTGTATGGTGTAGTGGTTAGAGTGCTGGACTCAGGTTCAAATTTCCACTCAGTCATGAAACTTTGCTATGTGGCCTTGGGTCAGCTCTCAGCCTAATGTGCTGCACAAGATTGTTGCAAGGATAAAATAATAATAACAGAGAGACATATGCTTACCACCGTGAACTGCTTTGAGGAAAAGCTGTGCTATAATTGTAAATCCATAATCAACAGTCTTGGTGCAGTATATGTGTTCAGTGGGACAATCCTTGAGTGTCAAACAAGTTTAATTATTGTTCCCGGCATCTGGGAACTATAGCTGTGTGGCGGCGTGCTAAGAAACCCTCTTGCAGAAGCTTTCCAGAGTTCCTTGCGGGAAGCCATGACACTTTAAAAAGGCAAAGAAATGAGATTGTTCCTCAGCACAGGTGGTTATTTCTTTATAAAGCCACCTACGCTTGCTACGTGCTGTATAAAACGTAGAAACAACAGACACCCCTGCCCTCAGGCTTAAGCTCTGAAACGATAAAGACACAATTAAGGACAAGAGAAAAGAAAAGCACAAGGGGAAGGAGGATCAGACTGGGAAGGCCAAGGTGAGCAACTATCAGAAGAGGGGAAGTGTTGGGTCCCCCTCCTCACTGCTGAGGCAGAAGGACCAAGTGGCAGTTGGACGAGGCAGGCCAGTGGAAAGGGCCTCGATCCATCTCCCTCAGCTTAGCTGCTGGTGAAGGCCTGTGATACTCATCCTATGAAGGCAGCATCGTCTGTCCTGGTCGTATGTCCAGCTCTCCACATTTCCACATCAGTTTGATTTTTTAAAAAAATTCACCCCCATTTTTGTGTTAGTTTCTCCTAATATACACATGGGTTGTCCAGTCCATCCCCCTGCAATGCAGAAATCACAGCTAAAGAATCCCTGACAGATGGCTACCCAACCTCTGCTTAAAAACCTCCAGGGAAAGAGAGTCCTTTACCTTCCAAGGGGGTCCACTCCACCGTCAAACAGCTTTTGCCCTCAGAAAGTTCTTCCTAATGTTGAGTCTGAATCTCCTGGCTTATAATTTGAATCCATTGGTTCGGATCTTACCCTTTGGAGCAGCAGAAAACAAGCTTGCTCCATCTTCCATGTGGCAACCCTTCCAGTATTTGAAGGTGGCTATCTTATCTCCTCTCAGTCTTCTCTTATCCAGGCTAAACACACTCAGCTCCCTCAACAGCTCAGTTTCCAGACCTTTTATCATCTCAGTCGCCCTTCTCTGCACATGTTCCAACTTGTCAACATCCTTCTTAAACACATTTTTGCAAAGCGATGTTCACTAATATAATGCACTTTTGTGGGTTATTTTCACTAATATATGCATTTTAATTCAGAGTTTCACTCTAATACAGCCTTTCTCAACCTTCCGTCCTCAGATGTTGTTGGACTACAACTCCCATCATCCCTAACTATCAAGACCAGCAGTCAGGGATGATGGGAGTTGTAGTCCAACAACAGCTGGGGAGCCAAAGGCTGTGCAGTGGTACCTTGGGTTAAGAACTTAATTCGTTCTGTAGGTCCGTTCTTAACCTGAAACTGTTCTTAACCTGAGGTACCACTTTAGCTAATGGGGCCTCCCGCTGCCGCCGCTGCGCAATTTCTGTTCTCATCCTGAAGCAAAGTTCTTAACCCGAGGTACTATTTCTGGGTTAGCGGAGTCTGTAACCTGAAGCGTCTGTAACCTGAAGCATCTGTTACCCGAGGTACCACTGTATATTTATGCACATTTCTTGGCTGGAGAACTACATTGCAAAATTCAGAGGAACGCGAATTTCAAAGTATAGCAATGTTTCGGTTCAGGTATTGTTTCAGCATTCACATTTCACTGTGAACTGAACCGAATTTCTTCCCCACCTCCATCCCTGAACTGATGCCTTTTTGGCAGGGTTGGTATCAGATTATTTGTTGCCTGAAGCGAAGCAGCCAATATACACACCTCCCCCCCATCACAAATCAAGGTGCTTGGTACGTACCCAAGTCCAGCCAACTTATTTTGGCACCTGAATGCAGAAACTCCTCCAGGGGCCTCTCCCACCTCCCTGGCACAAATAATAAATTAGATGACTAACAAATTGCTGCCCTTTCATGACACCCAGAATCGGGTGCCTCTGAGGCTACCGCTTCACCTTGCCTGGAGGGTAAGGTTGCTGGCTGAATAAAGGTCATCGCTTGGAGAACGAGCTTACTGTCAGTATAGAGGAGGATGCCCTCTGCTTGCTCCTTGTAGCCGCTGTCCACTTCCTTGCCTCCTCTCTTAGTTTATCAGCACCCTTTCCTCGCAAGGAAGATGAGGCAGGTGCCCTTTCCCCCTTTGCTATAAGCAAACATCACAGTGTTTGTTTACGGCTTAGCCGCCCAGCCCAGCCCAGCCCAGCTTCTGCTTCTCCGGTCCTTGATAGATTAACATGTCACCCCTCTGCTAAGTCTTTTTTTTTGTGGCCTCCTCTAAGTGTGGGGCTGGCAGGTGCGGAGCCACAGAAGACGAAGACAGGAAGTGATTTGGTACAGCTCGGCATTAAGTCTGCAAGCTTGAACCGGCTAATTGGTGTGATAAATCGGTTAAAGCATTGACTGCAGATCTGAAAAGCCTTGCAGTTAAACAGGGGGGCTGTGCACAGCGGGGCGTGGATCACTCTGAGGCTGCTTCCCAGCAGCTGGAAGGAAAGGATGGTGGAGCCCCCCACTGCCTGGAGAGCGTCCCCCTCCGAAACAAAGTCCCCCTGGATGAAATGGGCCGTGCAGCCCAGTCTTGTGCATCTTTGCTGGGAAGTTAGTCACAATGAGTTCCACTAAACCTGCTCCTAAAGAGAGGGTGGTCATTTATATGTAATAAAACAAAAACAAAACACCTGCATGTGTATTTGCATTTGCTAATTTCTATGTATCGGTGCAAATTTAGAAATTGCTATTATAATTTTAGATAGGAATTCACCGTAGTGGGGAGGACTGGGGTAGCTGAGTCGGTAGAGCAGGATACTCTTACTCTCAGGGTTTTGGGATCGAGCTCCACTTTGGGCAAAAGGTTCCTGTGTTTCAGGGGGTTGGAACCAGGCAGAGGGCCTTCTCGGTAGTGGCGCCCGCCCTGTGGAACGCCCTCCCACCAGATGTCAAAGAGAACAACAACTACCAGACTTTTAGAAGACATCTGAAGGCAGCCCTGTTTAGGGAAGCTTTTAATGTTTGGCGCATTACTGTATTTTAATATTTTGTTGGAAGCCGCCCAGAGTGGCTGGGGAAGCCCAGCCAGATGGGTGGGGTATAAATAATAAATTATTATTATTATTATTATTATTATTATTATTATTATTATTAGACTTAGATGACTCTCGTGGTCCCTTCCAACTCTGTGACTGTGTCCAGGCGACCTGTGTGCCTGCTCAGGCCCCTTGAGCAACATAATAACTTGAGAAGATCCTGCTGGATTAGGCCAATGGCCCATGTGGTCCAGCATCCTGTTCTTACAATGTCCAGTCAGATACCTCTGGGAAACCTTCACACTGGATCTGAACACAAGAGCGCTCTCAGCTCCTGAGGTTTCCAGCAGCTGCTGTTCAGAAGCACTGCTACCTCCAGCGGTGGAGGCAGAGCGTAGCCATCATGGCTAATAGCCCAACCGCAGCTGGGAAATTTTGTGGCTGCTCTTGCTCTCCCTCCTTAGCATTCCTCGTCTTTGAGCTGGGAGGCCTTTCAAACAGAGGGCAGTGCTGTGGCTACCCTTTAAACCAGCCTTTCTCAACTTGTGGGTCCCCAGATGTTGTTGAACTGCAACTCCGATCACCCCTAGCTAGCAAGGCCAGAGCTCAGGGATGATGGGAGTTGTAGTCCAACAACATCTGGGGACCAACAGGTTGAGAACTGCTGCTTTAAACAGAGACATTATCTTAGGCAAAGCAGGGCACAAGACCACCTACTCCCAAGTATTATTTATTTATGTATCAGATCTTAATACCCAGTTGTACATTATGAGGGCAGGTTACAAAAATTCAGAATGAAAGGCAACTGGTACATAGGACTGCAGCCTTAGGAGCGGCTGCCTTTTTCTAGATTTCATCCATCCATCTTAATTCACAGCCCTTTACATACTCCAGGGACATGCAGAACTCCTGTACGAACAGGTTTCTCCATTCACTCCAGTGGAGAGGGAAGCTCTCTGCATGTGTCCTTGTGTGTGTCCATAATTTCCCCCTTTCACTATAGGCTCCTTTATATCTTGTGCTTCTGCCCCCCCCCCCCGGGAGACAGAGACATATATAAGATAGGAAACCAAGCGACGAGCTCCATTCTCAATCAGGCCTTTGGGGACACAGCACTGTCACTTGAATAGCTTCCTCTTGTTTTAATTACAGGCTTGCTTAACTTTTAGAGGATAACGAGGCAGTTTAATCGAGCGATTAACAGATAGATGCCTCTGCTTAGTCTTTCTTGTTGAGAAGAAAGAAAAGAGTGATGGGCCCAGATTCACCCAGCTTGGTTTCATTTGGTCTGTGTGGTGAGAAAGCTGGCGGAGCTCCACCAGGCATTAATTTGACCCCCCCCCTTTTGCTTTTCCTTCTTGGGGGCTTAACTGATCCCAGGTAGAGCTGCAAAAGAACTTTCTCCTTAGGCTGTTTGCTTTGGCAGCACTGAAGTTTCGGAGGAGCAGGGAGACATCAGCAGAAGCAATCCGAAACAAGAAAACAAAAACTGCAAGTGCACGCTGTGGGAAATAACCCTGCTCTCCCAGGTCCTAGTCCAACACTCTCACCATTAGGCCACGCTGGCCAATGATCAGAGATTATGGGAGTTCGAATTTCTAGAGCAGGGGTCAGCAATTTTTTTCAGCAGGGGGCTGGTCCACTGTCCCTCAGACCTTGTGGGGGGCCAGACTATATTTTGAAAAAATAATGATGCAAAAGCACCATGAGCCCTGGTGGCTGCTTACCTGTGTCTTGTGAGCAGCCGGGGCTGGCGGCAGTGGGGGTGGCAGGACGATGAGTGGCATGCGAAAGGGCTCTTGAGAGGAGCTGCTTAAAATGGCAGCCACTCAAGCGCTGCTGCTGCTGGCACCAACAAAGCCCAGCCCCCTTCCTCCTCTAGGCAGGGCAGGGAGAAGCCAGGAGGAGGGAGGGAGGAGGTGCTGCCGCCACCACCATGTGAGGGAGAGGGAAAGAACACGCACGCTGGCGATCCACACGGCGATTCCCAGACTGTCCGCATGCTAGATCCAGAAGGCAATTGGGCCTTAGCTTGCCTACCCATGTTCTAGAGCAGCGGTTCTCAACCTGTGAGTCCCCAGATGTTGTTGGACTACAACTCCCATCATCCCTGAGCTCTGGTGTTGTTAGCTGGGGGTGATGGGAGTTGTAGTTCAGCAACATCTGGGGACCCACAGGTTGAGAAAGGCTGTTCTAGAGGGTCACAGGTTTCCCCACCTCTGGGGTGGCAGATAAAGTATTACATTTAGTTTTGGAAGTCCCGGGGTTCACATGCTGTAGGGCTGTAACAGGAATCCTGTGGACTAAATATTGGTTCAGAGGCACTTTGATACTTCTCAGGCACAGTTCATGCACAAATATGTGATATACTGAAAACTAAAGCAACAACAGCAGACAACTTAAACAACAACAAATGCTACAAAAAGGCACAGTTACATATAAGGTGTTAACTGGGACCTTTTGATGTACAGCACTTAGCAATGACCCTTCCAACAGGAGACAACTTCTGGCTGGCCACTGCTGGAGAGACAGACTGCTAGACAGCAGGGACTTTTTTCTCCAATTCCTACAAGGCAATACTTATTGGCTTCACTTACTCCCTTTTCTCATTCTCTTTCAGGGCAGCACCCTGAGGAAGCGGAAGATGTACGAAGAATTCCTCAGCAAGGTCTCCATTTTGGGTGTGTTGCCTTTCCTTTCCTTTTGGATATTGTTGCACCGATGAAAAATATACGGTGGTCGAGCGGTAAAAAAACCATCAAGGAAATACTCAGAAAGCCTGTGTGCACATGTATAAAGCCTGGTCTACACAACACAGCAAATTAAGGGTGTAAGAACAGGCTGCTGTACTTCAGACTGCAGGTGGGAGATGCATCTTTAAAAAGAAAAGAGGAAATCTCCCATATGTAAAATTACTCCCAGCAATTCACAAACAACCACAGCTGGCAGTGGGCTTAGTTAGAGCATTTCTCCCTGATGAGCTGGACATTTTCTGTCTTGTTTTTGTGGGAGGGTTTTTAATATAGAGGAGCCTCCAAAAATGCCTTTTTCTCCCACTCACACAGTCTGAAGTGGTGCAGTCCTCTCTGCCATCTCCCTCACATGGGGTTCGCTGTAGCCCAATGGTTCCCAAACTCAGTATTCTGCAGATCATTGGGAAATTGCTTAGGATCTTGGCTGACCACCTGTTGACTTTTCTGCCAGCTCATAGCAATTGAAATGCACTATTCTAGCTACTGTATGGTCCCCCCATTCTGTTGTTGTTGTTACTTTTATACAGTGGTACCTCGCAAGACGAATGCCTCGCAAGACGAATGCCTCGCAAGACGAAAGGGTTTTTCGTTTTTTGCGTTGCTTCGCAAGACGATTTTCCCTATGGGCTTGCTTCGCAAGACGAAAACGTCTTGCGAGTTTGCATCCTTTTTCTTAAAGCCGTTAATACCCAGCGAATCCGCGCTCCGCAAGATTAAAAAATCGCTAGACGACACAACTCGCGGAACGAATTAATTTCGTCTTGCGAGGCACCACTGTATCCTGTCTTTCTTCCAAGGAGCAAAAGCTGTTGTTCGTAATTCTTCTCTGCTCCATTTTTATCCTCACGACAACCCCGTGAGGTAGGTTAGGCTGAGTGACGGTGCCTGGCCCAAGATCACCCAGTGAGGAGGAGGAGGAAGCTGTAAACAGGATGCAACCTAAGATGTATCAGTGTAAACAGCCAAGAGATAGAGAGAGAAGTCAGCATAGATTTAAAGGTAGAGGGATAGTTTGGGAACATGGAGAACTCTCACTTTTGTCAGCGTTAGCTTCATGCAAACCCCTCTGTTGCAAGGTGAGTTGCAACCAACAGCTAGAGCAACAGATGCAACTCTTTCCTTTGTACAGTAGACTACATTCCAGCCATTTATAAGCAAGAGATTTACACACACACACACACACCATCTAGGCAAGCAAGAGGCATTAGCACAGGACACATTCCAGGCAAAAAGGTGTGTAAGGGGTGTGGATTGCAGTGAGTCCCCAAAAGCCAGGCACAAAGGTCTGGAAAGCCTCACTTAGTCTCTGGGCTGAAATTCCTCACCCCTGATCTAGATGAACTGGCAGCATAACTCTTATCCCAAGGATTTTAGACAGGAGTCTTTGCTAGCCCCTCCTGCAGATCCTGGGGGACTGGACCTTGGACCCTCTGCATGCAGATAAAATAATTTGCCACGGGCTGGTTCACAGGTGTACTGGAGTGGGAGAGGATGGCCACCCAGCCGCCAGCGGTCACAAACGTATTTGTTACTTTTAATGAAATGTTGGCAACAACAAAACTGATTTAATACCAAGACTTCACCTTAGCATCTTCCTGGCAGAGATAAGAAAGACACAGGACTCCTGGCATGGGCAGTCATAATTTTCCTCTTCTCCCATGCCTACCACAGCAGGGTTTTGTGCGAGTACAACCCTTCCTGGAATAGTTGAGCAGTCATTCTCTCCCCCCCCCCCCGGCTCCCTGATAATCCTTGCAATCATTTCTCATTTGGGCAGTCAGAAAATGCAGGGAGTGTGGAGAGATATGATTGTGCCATAAACTATTAGGTTTCCCAGTTGACAAGTGAGAAATGTTTCCCCCCGCCCACTAGATGAAAGCAGTTCTTAATACTGCTTGTATGTTTAGTCGGAATTCCCTTTCTTGTAACTTGAAGCCATTGGTTCGGGTCCTAGCCTCCAGAGCAGGAGAAAACAAGCTTCCTCCATCTTCCATGTGACAGCCCTCTGGCTTGCTAAAAGGCGGCTTCAAGGTGTTCATATGCGTTCATGTATTGAGCGCACCATTTGAAGGGCTCTCAGAGGACAGCCCTTAATTGGAGGACTGTGGTCCAAGTCTGGGTTAAAGATAGGTAACTCACTGACATTGCTCATCAGCAGGGAACAGGATGAGTGGGCATGCAAGTCTCCTTGACACAGCCAGCCCCACTATGACTAAATGTATTGGAGTTCTATTTAAATTGGAGTAATGATTTTTAAAATGGCACCTACACATTAAAAAATAAACTATGCAAACTTTATGCAAATCTGCACCCTCTTTTCGGCCTCTCTTTTTTTTGCCCTACCATTAGGCAGAGTGGGGCAGCTGCCCCAGGCAGCATCACTGGCACCCTACCTATAAAAGGAAGTATTTGGTCCATAACCATGGGGAGGAGGGGCAATAGGACCCTGGCTGGCTCAGATCTAACTCTGGATTTTCAGCTTTTATTTAAAGCAACAACAAAGCACAAAAGCATGCATCTTCCAAATTATTTACAGTATAAAACGTGCTCCTACCTCCTAAGATTCTGGAATCACTCACAGTCACCAGAGCCTCGTTTTTAGATGCCATCACGTTGAATTTAATATTATTCAGATGTAATAGCATTAAATAACTCCCGCCATATCAGATTACCTGTATTTCACCCTCTGTAAGTTTAGGCCCCCATACAGCTAAAATTTCTGGCTGCAGGCTTGAAGTGGCTGCTAGCAGGTGGGTCAAAGTTGTTTCTCACCTTCAACCTTAACGGATATAGTCATACCTCGGGTTGAAGTAGCTTCGGGTTGAGCATTTTCAGGTTGCGCTCTGCGGCGGCCCGGAAGTAACGGAGCGCGTTACTTCCGGGTTTCGCCGCTCACACATGCGCAGACGCTCAAAATGACGTCACGTGCATGCACAGAAGCAGCAAATCGCGACCTGCGCAGACGCGAGTTGCGTTTGCTTCAGGATGTGAACGGGGCTCCGGAACGGATCCTGTTCGCATCCAGAGGTACCACTGTATAATAAGGGACCTGCTGGATCAGACCAGGGGCCAATCTGGTCCAACATCCTGCTCCCACAGTGGCCAGTCAGGTGCCTCTGGAAAGCCACCAAACAAAGCACGAGGGCAATAGCTGTCTTCCACTGTTGTTTCCCAGAGACTAGGGAAACATCTTTGTACCTCTGCTGAGTTTGCCCCTCTTCTCTACTGTAACCTTCCCTGAATCTGTATCTCCCCTGAATCCTGCCTACTGCCTGCTGTCCCCTGTTAGGTGCCCTTTATATTTCCAATCCTCACTGACTCCTCAGCTTCCCAATCCTATTACACCACCAACATTATCCTGGTTTGCACCCTGCAACACGCCTATTAGACAATAGCCCTTTACCATTTTTGCTTGGGGAGGGGAAATGCACTTGATCTTCTTATTGCATCAGGAAAAGAAGAACTTGCAATTACCCTTGCGATGCTTAGCAAAAGGCCTGGGATATCATCCATTCCAGACTGCCAGAAAGGACCTGCATTGCAGCGATAATTTTAAGAGTGCCAATTACGGCAAATCAGAGCGAGCAATGGAAAGGTCCCAGTACCTGCACTTGTAAGAGGCAAATTAAATCCATTTATCGTTTTAAGTGGAAATGCAAAGGGCAAAATTTCTTTAAACGTAGAGTTGCACAACCCTGTGTAAGTTTTCCACCATTTTGACGGAAGGACGTGGGCAGGGTGAAATGGGTTTTGATTGGTGCTTAGGGTTGCCATAAGTCCGGAATTTCCCTGACATATCTGGTATACTGCAGTTGGAAGCAGTGCCCAGGTGGAAATCACTGAAATGTCAGTGAAAATCTGGACATATGGCAACCAATGTCTGAAGTCTAGATTTTGGCGAATTCCCTTAAAAATAGCTTTAAAACTTCAAAAAGCTCAACTTTGGGCAAAACTAGAAAAGAAAAAGAAAAAAGCTCAACAACTTTTGTGTCTGGATTGGTGCTTGTAGAAAAGGTCTGTTAAACTTTTAGAGGCAAACCAACACGAATACAACAGGTGCACTGAGAAAAACCCTCCTTGTGTTCTTCCATGTTTCAGAATCTCTCGACAAATGGGAGCGGTTGACTGTGGCAGATGCGCTAGAACCCGTCCAGTTTGAAGACGGAGAAAAGATAGTTGTTCAGGGAGAGCCAGGAGACGACTTTTTCATCATCACAGAGGTAAGCCTGGTTTTCTAACCCGGCACAATTCCCGAAAGTGTTTATAACTATCAAGTGACTGCGTTGCATCGGCTCTGTTAACTGGGACCGCGGGTGAGATTGCAAGCTCAGAACTGCAAGGAGGCCTTGTGCAAGCGAACATTAGAGTATGTGAGCCGGTTTTGCAAACTGAGCGCATGGATCGATGTGCTGTGGATAAAAGCAAAAGCAACTGTTTTGCAAAGAATTCTGGGTGCAGATTCAACTGGTGTTGTGTGTTGGCACCCGTCAGTCTTGGGAGACAGTGGAGGAGCCTGCCTTTGGGGGTGAAGTCAAACTGTTGGGAGTTTGCAGCATCTGCTGTGGCTGTAGAGACCAACACGAAAGAGAGACATGTTTTGTTGCAGCCGGGGCAGATGAAGGCGTCCGGTTGTGCTGATGCAGATGCACCATGGTGTGCGCTCCTTTCAGTGGTCATTCCTTCTCTGGTCATTGCCATGGATGCAAAACCTGACTGTCTGTCTTTCTACTTCCTTGGGGTGTATGCTTCCTTCGGGAGCCTTGAGTTAGTTCATTTTGTCTAAACGTTTTGCATACTGCCCTTTGCCAGTAGGCCCCAAAGCAATTTACATCCATAAAAACATGAAACAGTACAATGGGGGGAGGGGAATGCATCAAAATGAAAAGAATTCCATACCTCCAACACACAGGGAAGAAAGGCGGGGGGGGGGGATGCAACATTAAAATATTCGCCAGGTCTATAAAAGCCCAAACCAGGAAAATTCTTCACCTTACTCCTCCTCCAAAAGCCTGCCCATAGAGATGTCGACCTGTTTTCTAGAATACAATGGAACCTCAGTTTTTGAGCATCTCTGGAGCTGAACGATTCAGAACCCGAACGCAAAAACCCGGAAGTGAATGCTTCTGTTTTCAAACGTGCCTCAGAAGTCAAATGGCTTCCGAGGTGTGTTTCTCCATTTTCTCAATGGAATTTGCTGACCACCCATTGCTCCTTAGTTGTCAAATGTTTCAGAAGTCAAACGGTCTTCCAGAACAGATTACGTTTGAAAACTGTTAAGTTCCGCATTATGTTTGAGCTTTCGCACAATGTAAAAGCCACTTCTGGAACAATCATGGAATATAGTGCTCATTTCCATGCTTTTTGCTTCCAGAAAAAAATCCATTTGCAAATAATATGGGAATCAGTGCTGTACTTGTGCTATTATCACACTATTGTTCCAGAAGCAGCTTCTAACATTGTGTGAAAGCTCAGCTTTAATGTGGAAATTAAAAGTTAGGGAAGTGTTGTTTATTTTTAATTGAGATTTTACAACAAATTTTAGCATGATCAAAAATTCAAATTACATTTTATATTTTCAATTAACACACACACACACACACACACACACACGACTTTCCCCAACTTCCCCTTCTAGTTTATTACATATTCATTTCTTTGGCATTAAGGAAGTGTTGTGAAAGTGGAATAACCCGCCATGTGAATGCAGCCACTGAGAAATACTTCGCAGCCCAGTTGCCACTCTTTCGCAGAACTGCAATTCCCAGAGAGAGAGAGAGAGAGAGAGAGAGAGAGAGAGAGAATGAGTGTTAAACTGCTTCAGGTCTGTAGCATAGATTTATTCAGCAACTCTGCAGTCCTGAACTTTTGGTTCTTATCACAGTTTGGGGCCGCAATTTAAAACCTCGTTTCATGGGGATTTACAGCCATAACAGACCTGGAGAATTTAGCACTCTGTGCCGAAACAGCAGGGAGTTGCCTGCCTCCCACTTATCTCTATACCGCCCTCCTGCTGTTTCTAAGCGGTGTGCTGGGTTGAAACACAGGTGTGAGCTATATCCGTGTGTAGGGTGTGTGTGTGTGTGAAGTGGGGGGCTGAGAAAGAATTCCGAAATAAGGGAGCACATCTATGTGATAATATTCTTTTGGCTAAATTAATAATGTTGCATTTGGTTTTGCTGGATTGTATCCTGCCCGATTGTTGTTGTTTTCTTTGCGTATTTTATTTCTTTGCTTTTCTGATAACATTCCATGTCAATAAAGCATAAACAAAAATGATACAACAAAGAAAAATATTTCCTTTCAAAGATTTGAAATAATCGACAAAAAATCAGAAAACGTGGGAGGGGATGAGTTTCCCCCACCTCTGCCTTAGGTTGACTTGTGGTGAGGGGATTGGCTCATCCATTGGGTCTGAGAGTCTTATTCAAGACAGGTAACATATTTCCCCCTGCTCTCCTGGGTTTCTGGTTTCCCCATGGCCTGACACACACACACTTATTCAACAGTGTGTGATCGAAGTCACCTATGTGCCCTACAAGTGCCTTTCTGCCATTCTCTCTCTCTGCTCTCATCCTGAAGCACCTGTCCTCAGCATCGCCAGTTAAAAGGATCAGGTGCAGTTTGGTTCAACGCGCGGAAACATGTGTTTTCAAAGTGAAAAGGCATACAAAAACGTGTATTTTAGGAGAAAACGCACAGAAATAAAACATATTTGTAGGGGAATGCATTCAGAATGTTCATTTTAGAGGACTGTGCACCCAATTTAAATGCATGATTTAAATGGGATGGAACAGATTTCAGACTGAATGCATTCAAAACTGACACTGAACAAAATATACAGGTTGTCGTGTGCATCTCTATTGGACACTTGCTGCATATTGGGCTATGTAAACAAATCATCTGACCTTAGTATACGGAAGTTTCCTATGTTCCCAGTGTGTAACAGGTTTGCAGTTTGATCTGTGAAAACTAGTGAACAAAGGCTGGGGGGGGTATTTTAAAAACCTCCTGTCAGTTCTCCCCTCCCCCTCCCTTGTCTTCCTTCAGACATTTTTGAGATCTTGTTTCCCACCCTGCTTTTTCACACAACAACATCAGGCTTTCCCAGCCTGGGCAGATGTGGAATGCATCTGCTGGATTTTCAAGGTCATGGAATTATCCCATTTGAGATTCCTGGCACTGAGGTGCAGAACCTTAAGCGCCGTGCAACGCTTGTTGCCATAAAGAATTATATTTTGGCAAGTGAACCTCGTAACAGATGCACAGTCCCGAAAAAAACAAAAAACAAATTTGCAGCCATATCATAAACTATCACCACTGTGTGTGTGTGTGTGTACACAACACTCAGGAGATTTTTGCCTTTCTGATTTCATTGATATGTGTGCTTTTAAGGTATTTGTTTTCAAGAGTCAGGCTATATATTTAGCTGGGTCTTGCTAGTTTTCCAGTTCGGCTATAAAGCAACCCCATATATAATGTTAGTGAACAGTGGGTGGGGCAGTGAGGTGGGACAGATTCAAACAGCCGATGTGTCCACCCTACCATAAAGCAATCTCCATCCTCCCTGCAGAGAAACAGCTGTCTGAAGAGCTGTTGTTCATGGACCCAACACATGTTGCTTTAGTTATGCAGGTCTGGTGTAGCGGCTATCACACAGGTGATTTTCCTCCCCAGTCCTTAGGAAATGGAAGCAGAAGTGGTCCCCTGCTTTTCATGCAGACGGTCACAGTTCTAGTCCCCAGCATGAACTGTTGAAAAGGCTATTGATAAGCACAACTGGGACATATTTCTGCTTGATATCCTGAAGCGGTCAGAGTAGGCAGTTGTGAGTTTGATTGGACAAAAGAGTCTGGCTCAGAGTGAAGCATCTTCATGTCTTCTTCCCTCCACCTGGGGGAATCCCATGGCATCGAGAAAGGGAAGGGGTTGCCCTCAGCCTTGGCAGACGTCACAGGTTAAAAATGGAATCTTCTGCATGTATCAGAACCAGTGCCGTCATCACAGAAATGCAGTCCAATGCTCTCCAAATGTTGGCAAATTATCAGTCCTAGCCAGTGCTGCCAATGGCCAGGCACTTGGGTTGGGGAAGGCTAATTTGCAGACAAAGTGGCAGAGTTAAGCAGGTAGGAGCCCTTCTTCCTGGCTTCCAGTAAGCTCTGCGGGGCAAATGGGTCGCAACCTGAGCCGTCAGGAAGCAAAGCAGCGCCTTTCTTCTAGATGCTATTAGGGTCCCTGGGGGCAAGGAACTCGTCCAGTCCTCAGTCCTAATAATGTTCCTGTGCAAACCCCTTCACATTTGGCCACATAAGTGGACTTCCTCTCCCTGTACAAACCTGCCCGTTTATTTGGATCATCATTACATTTAATTCCCCCCACCCACCCCAAGGAAAGAAAACCAAAAGCATACTAAGCAAGGCTATTGATTTAAACATTATTCAGATTGAGTCCTATAAGAAGGTAAAGGGACCCCTGACCATTAGGTCCAGTCGTGGCCGACTCTGGGGTTGCGGTGCTCATCTCGCTTTATTGGGCGAGGGAGCCTGCATACAGCTTCCGGGTCATGTGGCCAGCATGACTAATCCGCTTCTGGTGAATCAGAGCCATTTACCTTCCCGCCGGAGTGGTACCTATTTATCTACTTGCACTTTGACATGCTTTTGAACTGCTAGGTTGGCAGGAGCAGGGACCAAGCAATGGGAGCTCACCCCGTCACAGGTATTCGAACCGCCGACCTTCTGATCAGCAAGTCCTAGGCTCTGTGGTTTAACCCACAGCGCCACGGATCCCGTTCGCATCTAGAGGTACCACTGTATTGAGCATATTTGATGGAATTGCAGGTGGGACATTCTAAGGCCGCATTCACACCATACCTTATAGTGGTATCAGTGCTTTCAAACTGTCATGGCTTCCCCCCCCCAAAAAAAAGGGATTCTGGGAGCTGTGGTTTGTTACCACAGGTGGTTTGAGGCCCCCTATTCCCCTCCCAGAGCTACATTTTCCAGAGTGCTTTAGCAGCCAATCCATCTTCCCAGGGAACTCTGGGAATTGTAGTTCTGTGAAGGGAACATGGGCTTTCCTAACAACTCTCAGCACAAGCAACAGCTCCCAGAATCCTTTGGGGGAAGCCATGACTGTTTAAAGTGGTATCGGTGCTCTAAATATATGGTGTGAGGCCTTAGATAGGAACCGGGAACCTGTGGCCCACCAGATGTTGCAGAACTACACCTCCCTTTGACCCTGACAATTGGACATGCTGACTGGAACAACATCTGGAGGGCGAAAGCTTCCCCATCCGTGTTCTAGGTCAATCAAGAATTGACTGGAAGGAGGGGATGACAGCACAAGGAAGGGAGTGCTGGAGAAATTAAACCCACTGAACTCTGAGCAAGTAGCCACACATCACAAGGTCTCCCAGCCAGGGGTGTCAACTTGAATAAAATATTGTGTGGGCCCAGGTAAGCCCAGCCCTTCATAACCAATCACATGACGCAGTGCACACATACCATTTGAATGGGAATGCTCATCAATTCTGCGGGGGCCCAGCCACTGCAAATATTTTATTGTGGAGTTGGTTCTTATGTTCCCAGCTTCCTGCTCTTTTGTATTTTTGAAGGCTAAGGTGTCAAGCTGGCCTCGTGGGATGTTATCTGCAGACGGTTCTTCAGAGTGGGAGTTGTTCTCAGGAACTCCAACCTGAGCCTCTCCCAAGGCTAGCTTTAGTAGCAGAGCATCAAGGAGGGAGCTGGACTGATTCAGCTGCCCGAGAATGCCGTAGTCCACAGCTGTGGCAGCCCATCCTGGCTTCTTCAGCTCCCACGCTTCCCCCGTATCAGATCCTTTGGCTCTAGTTCTCGTCAGCAAGCACCATATATGGTCCGGAGTTATGTCATGGAACTCCTCTCGGTATGCTGAGAGAGCTGCCCCTCCCTCCCCTCCCCAACCCCCTGATATCGGTTGCATGTTGAGAACTTCATGCTGGATTAGCAGTTGGGCTAAGTGCCATCTTGTTGATGGGAAACCATTCAAGCAACGTTAGGGAGATGGAGGAGGCTGCAATTAAAAAGGAAGCAAGGGGACGATGCCAGATTAGTTCATGTAATTTATAGAGACCCAGTTTTCCACTGAGTTAAAGGAGCCAAAGACCCTTAGAGCATCTCAGCCAATGGCAGCCTGAGTGCTTTCTGCCTGCTATGCCCCTCTGCGACATTAAACTAATCCAATTCAGTTAATCCAGTCTAATCCCAACCTGGTGCCCCCTATATATATTGGAGTCCAGCTTCCATCGCCCCTGACCACTGACCTTGCTGCCTGCAGCTAATGGGAATTGTAGTGCAATGCCATTGGAGGTCACCAAGTTGGAGAAGGCTGAGCAAAGCCATCAAAGGTTTTCCATGCTCGCCATCACAACATTCGCAACAGATAGGAAATCTGACATTGATTTTGGTGAGTTGTGGATGCTGGCAATCATTTCCCTCTACTTAAATTGCAGGCCAGGGGTAAAACCTCTGGAGCTCTGAAGTGCTGAGTAATTGCGCCATTTAACTTTCTAATTGATTGCAGTGATTAATATATCTAATCCTTAAATGAGAACAGGTGCAGATTTTTAAGTGCAGATTTATTTGTTTCTCTTTCTGCCCCATGGCTGAAGGTGGCTTAAGAGAAAATAAATCTAATAAAAATAAAGTACCCAACAGAAAAATAAGAAATGTAACTAAAATTCCTATTATTATTATTATTATTATTATTATTATTATTATTATTATTCCTGGGTGTACATGCTGGACACACAAACACCACATGGCCTCAACCTGGCACATAGGACCAGCATCTCTTAGCTTCGTCAGATGAAGACCTTCTGAGCATCCCACCCCCACAACTCTTTCACTGCCATCTTGGAAACAACATCATTTTTATCAGAGCAGCTGATGGAGGCAGAAGCCAAAGCATTTTGCCACATAAAGAAAAAATAACAATACTCTGCTTCATAAATCACAGTAACATGCGCATTATTTTAGTGATTTACCAAATCCAGGCTTGAGTGAGGATCATGGTATCCATTTGTCTTGGGAGACAATGAAGGAGTCTACCTTTGGGGATGAAGTCAAGCCATTAGAAGGTTACAGCGCCTGCTGTAGAGACTGACAAGGGAGAGATATGTTTTGTTGCAGCTGGGGCAGATGAAGGTGTTCAGCTCCAGAATGCCTCAGATTTTGTTTGTTCGTTGCTGTTGCATGTTGGTTTTGCTTGCCTCTTGGCCTGGGTGCTTCATGTTGCCCTAAAGCCTGCTCAGTTAAAAACCTCTGCTTAGAATGATAATGCAAGCTGATCCGCTACTGCTGATTTGTGTGGCCAACGCTGGAAGGAACGAAGGAATGATGTGCGCTCTCAACTGCTTGCCATCTTAACCTGAGAGGGACCCCTTTGGTGAGAACACACACAAACACAGCCAGGCCAGGCGTGAGAACTTCTGGGTAAATGTCTTCTGTCGGGATGAATGGAGCCAAAGGCCCACCTTAGGCACACTTTGCTATCAGGCCTGGTAATCTCTTGCAGAAACACAGCCTGATTAATTAGTAACAAGGACTGGGAAGGCTGTCCAGAAGGAGCTACAAAGGCTGTGCTGCAAATCCTCCACAGTCACCCATGTTTTGAGTCGGCTGTGGCAGCGATCTCCTCTCAGCTTCCTTTCCCCCCTCCCCTAGTTCCCAGTGATCCGTGCAGTCATCCTTTTGTTCAATACAAACAAACTAAGGCGGCAGTGCCAACTCCACTCACCTGGGAGCAGGTCTCTTTGAGTTCATTAGGCCCTAGAGGAGCTCTGCCCTTGTGTCCAGCACGCCCTACTCACGAATGGACCCATAGAAATGAATAAGCGCATACCCTCCAACGTTTCTCCAATGGAAATAGGGGCATCCACAGGAAAAGTGGGACATTCTGGGATCAAATCAGAAACTGGGATGGCTTCTGCAAATCCGGGACTGTCCCTGGAAAATAGGGACACTTGGAAGGTCTGCAGGCATCAGGCATGCCTATTAATTCATGCCTATTAATTAGGCTTAATGATTTCAGTGGGTCTGCTCTGAGTATAACTTTGTTGGATACAGCTCATGGTTGGAATTGTGTTTGTCAGTTGTTGTTGTTGTTGTTGTTGTTGTTGTTGTTGTTGTTGTTGTTGTTGTTGTTGTTGTTACACCCCACCCATCTGGCTGGGTTTCCCCAACCACTCTGGGCGGCTTACAGCATATATAAAATATAGTAAAACATAAAACATCATCTCTGACCACTGGTCCTGCTAGCTAGGAATGATGGGAGTTGTAGTCCAAAAACAGCTGGAGACCCAAGTTTGGGAAACCCTGGTCTGGAATAAAAGAGACTAAAGTGAATATAGATTAAAAGGATTTCAGAAGCATACATGGGCTGTACTGCCCCTTTGGAGCAGGGGGCAGAAACCATGTGCAAGTCAAGGTGAGAGGTGACTGGAACATGGAAAAAAGTTTTAGCAATAGGTAAAGGGGGCAAAAAGGATAAAGATGATGGAACCGAAGGGATGGGATTTGATGATGTTATGTACTGAGTTGAATAGGATCCAAAATGCAGCAGTCTGATTGGTCCTAGAACAATAGGATTCAGAATGCAGCAGTCTGATTGGTCCTAGAACAATGCAGCAGTATGATTGGTCTGCAGGAGCCACCCAATCCAGCTCCAGATGGAAGTGAATCCACAACCTGATTGGCTTATAGGAGAATTCCGGAATTAGCCAATCACGTGCAGCCCATTGTGTAAATAATGTATATAAAGCAGATACTTTGGGGGAACTTCCATTCCTCCTCCCACTATGAGCTGAATAAAGAGCATGAAATCCACTCTCGACTCTGAGTATATTTCAGATGAGTTCATGAACACATGAAAACATTCTCCTCCACATCATATATGGTTCGGTGGTCTGCAAAACCTGGGTGACTGATCCCTTCTTGGGCTACCTTTCCCAGCCTTGCAACATAAAAAGAATCCACAAACGCCCCGAAGAATGTTAACCTCAAGCTTCTTTTTAAGTACCCAAAGCTTCTCTTTTGCATGCTCAACATGTAGCAAAACAAATCAGTAAGGCTGGCTTTTAAATTCACATCTGGGATGACAGCTTCCTCCAAGCAGTTCAGCCTCATCCAGATGTAATCTAAAACATGTGATTCATAAACCCCTTAAAATTGAGGTTTACGCTGGAAATGCCAATACGTTCTTAACTATGCTGGGAGCTAACAGTTCCCACCACAGGCTCCTTTGATATCTAGAAGGGGAAAGGTGATGTATCCGGGTGTGTAAATCTAGTGTGCATTCACTTCCGACAAGTGCCACATCTTACAGATCACTTGGGCTTCAGAAAGTTTTGAGAACGTCAAGTTTTCTTGGCGCTTCCCCTTTTATGGATGGTGCAGCTAGGACATCCTGCTTGCTCCTCTTTCTGGACTGAACCCAGTTAGCTGGTGTCACTGAAAGGCAAATTAAACGTCGTTGTGGCATACGTGGGCTTCTGTTCCCTGTTCACTCATGAAGCAGGAACATCTACAGATGTTGCAAGCATTCAGGCAGGAGCGCCCACAAAAGCTGACCATTGCTGTCAATCAAGCTGACCATTGCTGTCAATCACAGCCCCTTAATTTGGGTGTGTGTATGTGTGTGTGTGTGTGTGATCAATGCGTTTTTCTCCTTAGCACAGCTTCCTTACTATGGTAAACAACTCTCTTGAGATTTGAGAATGCTAATGGAGGCTGGGATGCTCTCTTGAATATTGCCAGTATACATGTTGATTAAATATTCAAAAATGCATTTGAGATATCCCTATGTAGTCAAAGGTTCAGACAGACAGACAGACAGACAGACAGACAGAGAGAGAAACCTCATGTTACCAATGGTATTGATCCATCTCGTCTTTTAGAGACTGCCCAAAGGCAATGGTCAGAATCCTTGCTTCAAGTTAAGGATGTAAGAAGGCACTGTTTTCATTCCGCTGCAGTTTCATCATCCACCAAAAACTGTCTCATTGTCTGCTGTGGCAAAATAATGTAACTTGCATGATTTACATAGTTAATTATATAGAACAGTGCTTTTCCCCCTAAAACAAATGTTTAGGGTTACTCTCATTTTGACTCAAGAAAATCACAATTTTATGGTTGAAATAAAGGAAAATAAATACAGTAAATGGGCAAAAGTACAAAGATTCACAAAATGTTTAGGGGTATGCGTACCCCCCCAGGAAAAAAGCACTGATATAGAGTATGTAAATCACATTTTCATTACATTTCCCCACCCCATTTATTTCACTGCAAAGGAAATACAATGCAAATGGGTGCAGGAGGGGAAGAAATGTAGTCAGTTTGTGGACTGAAAGCTACAACAAGGGCAAATGCAAACTGCATTCACTAGATTGATTTCTGTTCAGGGCATGCGATCGACAAGCGAACATTTCCGCTCCCATTTCTGTTTTTGGTGGAATCCTGCAACATCCCTATGCAAGGTATCACGCAAACGGCTTCTTGAAAATGATGTTAAGTGGAGTAACGCCCTGGCTATTGGGATGGATTAAACCAAGCTTTCCTTTATGGAGGACTTTTCAGCCATGTTTCCAGTAAAAAGGAGCTTCATGGAGATCTGGACATTAATTAACATGGTGTTTCTGCAGGCAATAGCAAACCTTTGTTGAATTCTCCCTACTCTCCGTATAGTAATCCTTACCCATGGACAGTAACCCTGACCTTGCCAGTGGCAGCCAATGGAATGGAGCAGGGCAGAGAAATGGCAACAGGACAGAGGTCAGTTTTCCCAGGACCAACTAGTAGCTGAGAGCATATGCCTTGGGGTCCTGGGCACAATCTCTGGCATCTCCAGATAGGAGCTGAGAAAGATTCCCTGCCTGAAACCCTGGAGAAGCCACTGCCAGTCAGTGTAGACAACAGATGGACCAATGACCTGACTCAGTTTTAAGACCACTTCCCATCTTGTGGTCAGTTGCTCATTCATTCTTTCCTTGTGAATCCTTGGCTCATCAAGGGAAATTTTGCTGTATGCCCCTGCTGCTGTCTGAAGGGTGCTGGGTGGAGACCAGATAAAGGGTTTTCTCAGTTACTCTGTCTAGGTTATGGAATGCCCTCCCCAGCGGCTTGCCTTTCACTGAACAGCAAAGACGTGGCTTTCCTCACCAACCATTTGGGCTGGGGCAAATGAAGCTCAGTACCTTTCCTGCAAATTTTGTATTCTCAGATTTTAGTTGTGCTCTGCTATTGTTGTTTGCAAAGTTGGCGGTGTGTTTTTCTTTGTCTGATTAGTTTTAATACTGAAGGGTGTTGGTGCAGGCCATACTAAGGGTATCTGGACTGAAAGATGGGATAACAGTGCTTCTGTAAAAAAATAAATGTCATGGAGGGCTTTAACTTGCCAGCAAAGCAGTTTCTGATGGCAGACCTACATACAGTGGTACCTCTGGTTACGTACTTAATTCGTTCCGGAGGTCCGTTTTGAACCTGAAACTGTTCTTAACCTGAAGCACCACTTTAGCCAATGGGACCTCCTGCTGCTGCCACGCTGCCGGAGCACGATTTCTGTTCTCATCCTGAAGCAAAGTTCTTAACCTGAAGCACTATTTCTTTATTAGCGGAGTGTGTAACCTGAAGCGTATGTAACCTGAAGCGTATGTAACTCGAGGTACCACTGTACACATCCCTTGGCTGTAGAACTGCACAGGAAAATCCAGAGATGCATGTATTTTAAAAGGTGGGCTGCCTTTGGCTTGCATATTGTTTCGGAAAGGGCCAACTTTGCCTTGAAATGTGATCGGAATCAATTTTCTCCTCTGCCCTTGCTGGTGTGTCCAGCTCAACATTGTGTATCCTGAGTTTCAGAAAGGAGGCGCTCCTACTGGGAGGTCCCAGGTTATGGCACCTGGGACCTTCTGCATGCAAGGCAGATGCTCTGGCACTGAGCTATGACTCTTCCCCGAAGGACAACATATTCAGAAATGTCTCCTTTTCATTCTTGCTCAGGCACCGCTGCCTTAACCTACTGTAGCTGCTGCCCCAGCCACCAACCTTAACATCCTTAGAAAGGCTTTCGTTATGATGCCTGTCTATGGTTCCTGCTCCACCCCCTCTGCTCAGTCTGCATGCATTGCTGTCTGCCGAATATTTTCACAGGGTAGCAGGTGGTGGTGGGAGTAACCCGACCATAATACAATATTATTGGCTTAAAACAATTTTCTCCAGAAAGGCATTTGGGGATGGGTTACTGAAGCCAGGGCTGCTCTGCGCTGCCTCCACCTTCCAAATCCTACCCACCCAACTCCCCATCTCTCTCTCTCTCTCTCTTTAAAATCTTATCTCCTCTTCCTTCTTTCCTTTATTTGCATTCAATCCTGCTGACTTGGTAGGAGGCGGCAATTCTGCAACGTCTCTGCTCTGAACATGGTAGCTGCTAAGGTCAATTCCAAATATGAAGAGCTGATGAATAAGGCATTATCGAGCTGCTTTATATGTTGACTCAGTGGACATTTCCTGGCTTCGGAGAGAAAGCAAAAGAGAATGGCGAGCTTTGTCGAGTGGAGGAATCTTTAAAATGCAACATTTCTCCCCCCCCACCCCAGTCTCTTCTCCCCCTTTTGCAACTTTTATGGCTTTGTCCGCTGGCATGTCTGAAGGAGGAAAACAGAGCCTGCTTGGCCCTGCGCCACACTGCTTGGCACAGAAAGATCTGGTGTCAGGGTGCATGTTAATTCTGCTGTTTTCCCACAGACACTGGTGGTTATTTTTTTTCACGGGCAAAGTGTCCTTCAGGTGATTCTTTCTGGGTTGACACCTGAATGCTACTTTCAGAGTTGATGCACTTAAATAGGGTGACAGATCCCCTCTTTCGTAGTTGTGGATCTCCCTCTCGCTTGGGGTTCTCTCATTGTCTCGCCATGGCAGCATTGCAAGTAGGGCTGCAAGACTGAATTGATTTGATCTGTAGATTAATAAGTGTGGTTGAGAGAATTAAAGACACACTTGTTGCTTTCTGGGTGTGTTTGTGTGTGTGTTGTAATGAGAAAGAAAATATTAAAAGTTGGCTTTTTCCTCCGAATAGCAAGCGCTTGATATTTTTTATTAAGCACAAAGTTCATTGGGATCACTTTTTCACCCTCAGGACTGGGATGTTTCCTGATAGCTTGAAATAGATGGGCCTAACTAACTTAGATCCATTAATTCTAATAAGTCTACTCTGAGTAGAACTTAGTTGGATACAACCCTATGGCAACTGGTGACATGCTCTGTATGTTGATGGTGAGTAGTTTACAAGAGCAATGGGTTGGTTTTAAAATAATAATAATCCTGAATAGGGTAACTGTGTACCTAAAGGACCAGGTGCACAGTCTGGGAGTCATTTTGGACTCACAGCTGTCCATGGAGGCGCAGGTCAATTCTGTGTCCAGGGCAGCTGTCTACCAGCTCCACCTGGTATGCCGACTGAGACCCTGCCTGCCTGTGCACACTGTCTCGCCAGGGTAGTACGTGCCCTGGTTATCTCCCGCTTGGACTACTGCAATGCTCTCTATGTGGGGCTACCTTTGAAGGTGACTCAGAAACTACAACTAATCTAGAAAGCGGCTGCCAAATTGGTGACTGGGAGCAGCTGCTGGGACCATATAACACTGGTCCCAAAGGACCTACATTGGCTCCCGGTACATTTCTGAGCAATATGGTGATGATGATGATGATGATGATGATAACCACTATGGTTTAGAGTAGGGGTGAGTAACCTTGGGTCTAAGCACCAAGCCTCTCTCTCTCTGGCCCTCAAAACCACACCCCTCACTTGACCTGCTTCCCAATCCAAGTGTTTTTGCCTGGCTGGAATGTGTTCTTGAACTGAGATACAGTGGTACCTCGGGTTACAGACGCTTCAGGTTACAGACTCCGCTAACCCAGAAATAGTACCTTGGGTTAAGAACTTTGTATCAGGATGAGAACAGAAATTGCATGGCGGCGGCAGAAGGCCCCATTAGCTAAAGTGGTACCTCAGGTTAAGAACAGTTTCAGGTTAAGAACGGACCTCCGGAATAAATTAAGTTCTTAACCCAAGCTACCACTGTAATGCCTCTTGCTTTCCTGGACATTACAGTGCCCAGTGAGAGAGAGAGGGGGGGGGGCTGAATGTGGTACAAGCCAGCCCACTGTACAAAGGTGAAATCTGCATTTGCTAATCCGCCCACTTTTGCCTCTGGCCACGCCCACTTTCTTCCCTGGCCCTTCCCATCACTGGCACGTGGCCCCTGGAAGATTGCCCACACAGCAGTGTGGCCCTCAAGTGAAAAAGGGCTCCCTGCCCTGATATACACCTAGAAAGAAGCAGAAGCAGGAGGAGAAGGAGGTCAGCTTGATCTTTTCGGGCACACACAGAAATAGCCACAAGGCAGGGGAGAAAGGGGGAGACAGAGGGATCCTTCTCAGAAGGACAATCACTCACGAGTAGCGTGCAGTAAAAACAACTAAGCCCAGGAGGCATTTCCGAGGAACCCATGAAAGGGCAGGGTTAAAGCCCAGACATGGCTCCACCCGCCTGCCCATTAATCACCAGGAAATTCCTCTTCCTTGATCTTTTCTCTATTCTTTCCAAATTAGACCTGGGGAGCGCTTTTTTAAGAATGCCTGAGTCATTGCAAAAGAGGGTGTATACCTTGACCGGTGGTGGACACAGCATCCGTGTGTGTTTTAATTACAATCAAATGTTTGTGCCAAGAAAAGCTGGATTCAGTGATTAGCATGCATTATGTGAAGAGGTTCCTGCAGGTAGAGGGAAGGGAGGCAACGTGTTTGCCTACTTCCTCCCTTACCCTGGAAATGCCGGTGGTGGAATCTGGGACCTTCTGCATGCAAAGCAGGTGTTTTACTACTGAGCCCATTTTAAGCACCTTAACCCCCCCCCCAAAAAAACAAAAACACAGGGCTGCTGCAGATACCACAAAGCAGAGCGGCAAGGAAGCTCCATGCACCCAACCATCTCAATTTGTCTAAAGACCTACATTTACATCCATATATATGCATTGACATGTGCAAATCTTTTAAGGACCAAGCAATGACCCCTAGATAGAAGACCCCTAGATAGAAGTTAATAACAACAACAACAACAACAATAATTATTATTATTTATATGCTGCCCATCCAACTGGGTCACCCCAGCCACTCTGGGCAGCTCCCAACAAAATATTAAAAACACAGTAAAACATAAGCCAACAACAACAACAACAACAACAATAATGTATTATTTATACCCCGCCCATCTGGCTGGGTCACCCCAGCCACTCTGGGCAGCTCCCAACAAAATATTAAAAACACAATAAAAGATCAAACATTTAAAACTTCCCTGAACAGGGCTGCTTTCAGGTGTCTTCAAAAAGTCAAATAGTTGTTTATCTGTTTGACATCTGAAGGGAGGGTGTTCCACAGGGCAGGCGCCACTACCGAGAAGGCCCTCTGCCTGGTTCCCTGTAACCTTACTTCTCGCAGGGAGGGAACCTCCAGAAGGCCCTCAGAGCTGGACCTCAGTGTCCAGGCTGGGCAACGGAGGTGGAGACGCTCCTTCAAGTATACAGGGCCAAGGCTGTTTAGGGCTTTAAATGTCAGCACCAACGCTTTGAATTGTGCTCGGAAATGTAGCCAGTGTAGATCTTTTAGGACCGGTGCTGTAAAATACCATTGTGTTCTAAAAATTCCAACACTTGCCACCACAATGCTGCTTATGACATGGGTTCAGTCTTTCAGGTTCAGCCCTGTTAGATATGTTTTTCTGTCCTTTCTGTAAGTTTCCCCCAGGGCACCGACAGGCTTTGGAGATCCTTGGCACTCCTCTTCCAGTAGCCCATCATTCACAAAGCAGCATGTGGCTGTTTGGCACGAAATAATTTTGTTAAGAAGTCACCAGTTCTTCCTGTTGCTTGGAAGCTGGTGTCTCCACAGATTGAGAAATGCCTGTTTCATCACATTAATGTCGAATTAATCTTCACGGACCAAGAAAAGAGCGAGTCAGTTGGTGGACATCACTCCAAGAGAGTGTTTGCTTTTGAAATGCAAATGTGAGGCCTGTCCAGGCAACCCTGATTCAAAAGGGGGTAATCATTATAACAGACAAGAAGCCCGAGTAGGCATGCAAGGAAAGGCTGGTGAAATTGAACTGAAATTGCTTGAAATTACGCCGGTGTAGGGTTTAAATTAAAAACAGCTGCTCTGTCTTAAAACTGTTTTTTGGGGTTTTAAAAACATCACCTTGAGGTTGGGTTGAATCTCAGTCCATCTGCTGGAGTTATTAGTCTGTCTGCGTTTCCAAACTTGTAATTCCAGCAGTTGCGGCTTCAATAACCACCTTAATTCAAACTAATAATGACCATGAGCCACAGTGTCAGTCAGTCAATTTCTGGTAAATTATCAAACACATGACCAAAGAGGATGAAAAAAAAAATACTTCTGTGCCGTAAATGTATTTTGCACTCGCGGGGTTTTGTCCAACTACAGCAGCAGGAGCCAAGAAGAGTTTCCATTGACTTCGCCGTGACTTGGATTGTGTTTTCGTTTGGCTCATGCTAAGTAGTAGCTGAGTTTGTTTTGTGTGAGTTTCCCCTTTTTCTTTTTGGTATACTATTTCACATTTTACACTAGTAAAATGTTCAGTAGTTTCTTTGCTAAGCCAAAATTCAGCAGTGGTGCTGTAATGGAGAAAGTAGCTGGAGCTGTTATAACCTGGTTCGTTCAGACTGGGCAGGTGGGCCATGTTAGCGACAGCTGTAGGGAGCTTCCCAGCAGCACTCAAAGGAGTGGCAGTAGTTTATAGCATTTCATTAAATGAGCAGTTCCTTAAAAGAAAAAACTCCAGTTTGCCTCAATGGGAAAATAAGTAGTAGTAGGAATGTGCAACAGTTGTCTCCGCCTAAGAGAAGAAGCATGCAATGGCTTTGCTCAAAACCAGATAACATTTATTGGAAAAACAGTGCACACTCATCAATTGATATAATTCATGCTTCTGATTTATTATTGAAACCGTAATTTAAAACTTATAGAATCCTAGCATTGTAGAGTTGGAAGGGACCCTGAGTGCCATCTAGTCCAACCCTCGACAATGCAGGGACCTCAACTAGATCATGGATGGCAGATGGCCATCCAACTTCTGCTTAAAAACCTCCAAGGAAAGAGACTCCACCACCTTCCGAGGGAGTCTGTCCCACTGTCAAACAGCTCTTGCTGTCAGAAAGTTCTTCCTAATGTTTAGTCCGAATCTCGTTTCTTGTAACCTGAATCCATTGGTTTGGGTTCTACCCTCCGGAGCAGGAGAAAACTAGCTTGCTCCACCTTCCATGTGATAGCCCTTTAGATATTTGAAGATGGATTATCATATCTCCCCTTGGTCTCCTCTTTTCCAGGCTAAACACCCCCTACTCCTTCAACCCTTCCTCATCAGGCTTGGTTTCCAGACCCTTGATCATCTTGGTCTCCTTCCTCTGCACACATTTCAGCTTGCCAAGATCCTTTTTAAATGGTGATGCCCAGAATTAGACACATTATTGGCTATCATATGCTGTCTCAGTTTCTCTCTCTTACTTTATATAATAACTGGGTTGTTTTTCCCCCTCTTAAACTTTTTAAAACTTTAAAAAACCCAACCACACAGGTATTAAATCAAATATGTAAATGAAATACCACAGGGATGAAAATAAATTGCAAATTATGGGTGCACTCCGGAAGGGCAGCTGGAGCTTGTTGGATGCTGTAGACCTCCTTCTGTAGGATAGGAGACAGAGGATGGACAGAGGTAGAGGCCCAAGGCCAACGACGTCCCCGATGCAACATCAAGAAAGCACCACCATTTCTGACCCCCTACAGGGTTCTAAGGGCAATAAGGCCAGAAAGCAGGTGTTCCACTGGTGGACCTAGAACACACCTCTGAACAGAAGGACATAAGATGAGCCTAATGGATCAGGCCCATGGGTCACTGAGAACAGCATCCTGTATTCACAGTGGCCAGCCAGACGCCTGTGTGGGGAACCTACAAGCAGGATAATAGTTCAACAGCACTCTCCCCAGCAACTGGTATTCAGAAGTATGGTGCCCCAGAAAGTGGAGATAGTGGACAGCCTTCTCCTCCATGAATCCAATCTTCTTCTAAAACCATCCAAGTTGATGGGCATCACTGCCTCCTGTGAGACTGAGTGCCATGGTTTTAACTATGCACTGTGTGGATTTGATATCCCGCCTTTCACTCCCCTTCAGGAGTCTCAAAGCAGCCAACATTTTCCTTTCCCTTCCTCCCCCACAACAAACACTCTGTGAGGTGAGTGGGGCTGAGAGACTTCAGAGAAGTGTGACTGACCCAAGGTCACCCAGCAGCTGCATGTGGAGGAGCGGAGACGCGAACCCGGTTCCCCAGATTACGAGACTACCGCTCTTAACCACTACACCACACTGGCTCTCACTGTGTGGGAAAGTACCTGCTTGTGTCTGTCCTGAATCTTCCAGCATTCAGCTCTGTTGAATGTCCATAAATTCTAATGCAGGCACAGGCAAACTCGGCCCTCCAGATGTTTTGGGACTACAACTCCCATCATCCCTAGCTAACAAGGACCAGTGGTCAAGGGTGATGGGAATTGTAGTCCCAAAACATCTGGAGGGCCGAGTTTGCCTATGCCTGTCCTAATGTTAGGCGAGAGGGAGAAAAACTTTTGCGTACTTTTACAAACTTCCATCGTGCCACCTCTTTCCTCAAACTAAAAAGTCCCATTGCTGCAACCTTTCCTCATAGGGAGTCTCTCCGCCCCCTTGCTAACTTTTGTTGCCCTTTGCTGAAACATTTCCAACTCTGCAATATCCTTTTTGAGGTTAGGCAACCACGTCTGGAACAGAGGGAGGAACAATGACAGTCCTGGGGTCATTCCCCCTCATACTGGAAAGCAGAGAAGCACCTCAGAAGACTATCATCATGATCAGGCGGTTTTGTGGCAAGCAGGACTTAGTGACTGTGCAGCACCTTGTAAGCCTGAATTGTGTCCTGAGCTGCAGACCAGAAATGTCTTAACTGGACACTCCCTGGTTATGCTGGATGCCCACCTAGATACAAGATGGCAAGCCTTTTTATCAGGACTTGGGCCAAAATGTGCAACCAGAAAAAGCAAAGGAAATGGGTTTCTCAGCACCTTTCCATCTGCAGTCAAGTCTCAGCTTCTAACTCCTATGAATCAGGCTTTGCAGCCAGGTCTTCCCAGCATGTGGTGCATGTTCCATCATTTCAAAATGAAGCATCATTCAGTGATTTGGTGGGTTTTGTTTCGTAGGAGGGGGGGGGAGAACCCTCATAACTTCAGAAGGGATGCAAGTTCATGGGCTGTTAATTTTAATTCATTTTTAATGTCCTAAATTATGACGCCATAAATAAGCTGTAAATTTTTGCGCAGCAAGTCACCGGGGCATCTGAAAGCCATTAGGAAATAACTGCGCTTTGCTGCAAACTGAGATGGTTTGCCATAAAGGAGTGTTTGGGGTGGTTGGCAGGGGGCAGGGGGAGGCAGACAGGTGCATGAGGCAGAAAGGGAGGGGAAGCAAGGATACTGGATGGGTGGCAAAGGCAGCCTGTTTTTAGGTCAGTGACTCCTGTTGTTTTTGCAATGTGATGCTCATATTTACTTGGAGGGGAGGAGAAAAGGCTCAATGATATCAGTTACTGGGAAGAGAGAGACCCTCCAGTGCTTTTTCAAAATTCCTGAGATCACCAAAGATTTATCATTCCAGTCCCCAAACATTTATATGCCTGGAGGGCCAGCCTCTGCTCACGAGGTCAAACGCCCTTCTCAAACCTGAAGGCGAGACGCGAAGTGTTGGGAGCTCATAGGACCCAGAGATAAAGCTGCAAAACTTTACGACTGACGCAGTAAGTCTCAAGTGAGCAACGCAGGGAGGCCACGAGCCCTTGTGCACGTGACCAGTGTTTTCAATTCCAATACTGTAAAATTACCGTCCAGAGGTCTGTGAGATCCATATGCAAAGAAGGCATCAGTTTTCGTTCTGCCCTGTATCCATCACAGGCAGCGTTGTTTCCATTCTGCTGCAGTTCATCTTCTGCCCATGACTATGCTATTCATCTTGGTCTCTGCTCTGGTGAAAATATGTATTTATGAATTCATTGTGTAAATCACATTATTGCATTGTCATGCAATTCCACCCCAATGGGAAGCAGAAGGCAAATGTGTTGGGGTGGAGGGGCAAAATCAAGTACGTACGGTTTGTAGACTGAAAGCATCATTGGTGTTGTTGACATCCGTCTGTCTTGGAAGAAAATATAGGAGTGCACCTTGGGGGATGAAATCAAACCATTAGAGAGTTATAGCACCTGCTGTGGCTGTAGAGACCAAAATGGGAGAGACATGTTTTGTTGCAGCTGAGGCTGAGATTAAGCAACAACAGTAGTCTCAGCCTGAACCCCTGGTCTAGAAGCTTTATTTGTTAGGATAAGCGTAGTTGGCCAGTCTGTGAAGGCAAATTCAAAGTCTGTGGGGCTGCAAGTTACGGGCACACATTTATCTGTGAGGTTGTTAAATTTCAAGTGTGTAAAAATAGAAAAGGAAGAAAGGAAATAACAATTGTGGTCTTGTTAGGCAGAAAAATGCCTGAGCAGTGCCCATTAAGAATAAATCAGTGTTTATTTGTATCTCCCCAGGAGCCATTGTTCACTATAAACGAATAGCCTGTTGTTTCCATGGTTTCATTAGAAATCTATGTAATATATTAGAGTTGATTGAATAGCATTAAGGTGCCCTGATGTGCATCGAGTGAATCTTTCATGAAATAAATGGCCCCCACTGATTTAGAAACAACCGTTGAAGGACTGACAACCCTGGTAGAACCCATAGGACCCTGTTTTCCTTTCTATGTCCATATTCATCCTTATCAAAGGGCTGTGAACCATTTAGGGTAGTCAGAAGAAGTTTGGGGGAAGCAGCATGGGTCTGGAAACATCAATATTTGTGCATCACCGAGTGACAACGGCTTACCGTTAGTGGGTTATGTTATCAGTGTTTCTACAACTGGTCTTCACATCCTTAGCGGACGGAATAACGAGGATTCATTGAGATGGAAGATCCTACAGGGTTTATCCCAAGTGTAAAATGGCATGGCTGTTGGTGATTAATTATGAGCATCCTGTCCTTTGCGCCCTGGAAAAGACCATATTTCCAGGAGGGTCGCCCCTAGCAGTGCTCCAGGAAGCATTTGTGGAGCGCAGGGCTTTGCAGCAAGAGGTGAAATGATATAATCTGATCTCACATCTGCTTCCTGTTGTCTGGGTATCAGAAGCTTTCTTTGGTCTGCAATAGGCCCATTCTTGCTGGGCAGAGGCAGAAAATGTGACTGTTGAAAAAACAAGAATGGGGGGGTGGAATGTGTCTGGAATAGGCATTGCTCTCTGCTGCCAAACTGAGATATTTTGCTCCTTCTACATCTTCTTTTTTTAATATTGTGGAGGCTGGCCATCTCTGCCCTCCTGCAGCAGATTAGAGTCGCAGTATTCCTTGGATTCAGAAGGCAGACAGCAACTGGGTGGCAGAAGAGATTGCTCCAGAAAACTCTCCGCTATTGGGCTCTGATATGTGGAGGGAGAGCGAGGGGCTGTGGGGACACACTGCAAGCATCAGGTTTGAGACCAGACAGGGTGGTTTATTCTCTTTTTCCTTACAGAATGCAGGAGTGCAAATCTCTCCCTGCCTGCCTCCCTCCCTCCTTTCCTCTGCAATAAATCTTAGAAATTGAGACATGAAGGAGCTTTCCTTTCCAGATAGCACAGACAAAATTATTTGGCTGAGTAATGAGCATTTGGCCACAATAAGGGAATTTTATTTTTTCATAGCAACATGTGAAAACTTGTGCCAGTTCGGGCCACTTGGTCCATCTAAGCCTAGTATTCTCCACTCTGACTGGCAACAACCCTTCTGGGTTTTCAGCTGAGACCTTGCTCATTCAAAGCAGTGGCTGTGGTGGCTGAATGAATGAGTGGAAGATACTATAGCTGCACCTCCCACCCAAGGAGTCTTGGGAACTGTAGTGTGTGTTTTTTTAAGGGTGCTGTGAATTGTCGTTCCGTTAAGGAGGATTCCCAGGATTCGTGAAGTGGGGAGAGGAGAATGTGCTTCACTTGTATGGTGTGTACGCAGACATAGAAAAAGATTTGGCAGAATGCAAGGCAGCACCTGAGTGATTAAGGCTCTCCTGCATAATGGCCAGAATCTCTGGGAGATTATTCCTACTCGGCCACTGAGAGCAGCAGGTATTAATCGGGCAGTAGTTCGGCACGTCTTCCAAAATGTGCAGACCTGCATGATGCCCTCTAGCCCTTTCACTTGGCCGCCACAATCTTCCAAACACGAGACTCATCAGACAACGAGACTCCTCTGGGCGAAGGCAAGACTTCAGAGGTTCCTTCCCTGCTCCATCTTTTTTTTTTAAAAAAAAAAGCCAAATGAAAATTTAAGCAAACAAAAAACCGCCATAGGTTTCTTGTGACTAGTGTGTAGGGACAGATGCATTTTGTGTTGATTCCACATGTCGGTTCCATTCTGTCCTGAGGAAAACCTGGCAAGTTTTGCTAATGCTGAAGTTGACATACAAGAGGAATGCAGTCAGTGTATAATAAGGCAATAAATTTATAGAAAGATGGGCAATATCTATTCAGTTCTGGAATGATAAATGATGACATTCCACCTTATAACTTACATCGATTTAATATTTTATTTTATAAGTGTGTTTTTTTCTTGGTACAACCCCCTTTTTATTATATTTCTTCCATTTACCGTATTAATTACTGGTTGTTGAATTGCTAGAGGGAAAATTTACAATCAAACCTTTTTAAAAAGAAAAACCTCCATTCTGTCTCCATTTTTGAATCAAATCTGCATTTAGCGACACACAATCATTTAAGTGGGTGTTTTATCACAAAATAATCATACAACTCTCAGGTATGCAATTCTCCGCCCCCTCCCACTAATTTTTTATTATGCAAGAAAGAGCATGAAATGGAAAACAGTAGCAGTAAACAACCACAATAGTAATAAGGAACAGCATAGGTACTCAGAGCATGACTTGTCCCAAAGCGAGCACAAAGCACAGTGCTAAGACAGATAACTTTGGGCTGCAATAGCTTGAGCTATTGAGATGCGGGGGAGTGAGATGACTGCCTCTCTCTTCACAGACATATTTCAAAACTGCAAACCAAACTTTGCCCAAGTGATCAGACTTCTTTGCAATGCTGAGCAAGGTGTTCTGAAACATATGCATTTCTAAGTGTGTTTTATCCTTAAATGCTCATCTTAAAATGCACTTTGATACTTTAAAAAAAAATCAAGAACTGAACTGCGAAATTCAGAGAAGTCTGAAATGTGAAGGGGTAATTATCTGAGCAACCCTGTCTACAGAAAGGCAGCCTAAGCTACTCCTTTTCCAAACTCTGTTCAGGAAGATTTTGGAGGTACTTGACTCACAACAGCCTTTGGAACGAGGTGACCGAGGTGAAAGGAGTTTGGACTGCTTTCAACTGGAGGGGCCAGTGATTAATCCTGGACTTTCTACACGTAGTCAAAACAAAAAAATATTTTTTTTCTTTCCAGTAGCACCTTAAAGACCAACTAAGTTAGTTCTTGGTATGAGCTTTCGTGTGCATGCACACTTCTTCAGATACCAGTGTGCATGCACACGAAAGCTCATACCAAGAACTAACTTAGTTGGTCTTTAAGGTGCTACTGGAAAGAAAAAAATATTTTTTTGTTTTGACTATGGCAGACCAACACAGCTACCTATCTGTAACTTTCTACACGTAAATCATGATGGGCTACTGTCCCTCTCCCAAACTTGTGCATTCAAGCAAAGCAAACCTTTCTGTCTCTGTTTTTCAGGGCACAGCTTCCGTTCTCCAGCGCAGGTCTGACAACGAAGAGTATGTGGAGGTCGGACGGCTTGGACCATCAGATTATTTTGGTAAATTCCCAGTTTTATTTCAGTTTGGGAAACAGTCAGGAAGACAAGCAAGTGTAGGTTTATTATGTCCTTGGAGTGGCTATGTGGGAGTGGCCCTGTTCCGTTGTGCAGGATGTGAATCTCCCTTTGTGCTTCCACATGAGGCTGTCGCTGAGGCGGCGTGACAGATTCTAGTGGCCAATTGGCTAAAGTAGCCATCTGAAAATTACTCAAGATGGCCCACAGTACAATCCAAATGACTTGGAATGTAATAATATATACAAAGATCGCTGCTGGATCAGGCCAGTGGCCCATCTAGTCCAGCATCCTGTTCTCACAGCCGCCAACCAGAGGCTTTTCATAGGCCCACAAGCAGGGACTGTGTGCAACAGCCCTCTGCCCACTTGTCATTCTCAGCGATGTGTCTTCACAAGCATACTGCCTCCAACAGTGGAGGTAAAGAGGAATATGGCTTCCATTCCAACCTGTATTAGCCACAAGCAGTTCTGTTTCCATTCTGCTGCAGACCGGTTTCTGCCAAATACGTTAATTCACCCAGCAGTCTGCTATACATAACTTACATTAACTTTTCACGTAACTTGCGTTCATTTCAATGTAAAGGAAACATGATTGAAAAATAATTAACTGGGTATCATTTGCAGACTTAAACACACACACACACACAATGTGAGACAATCCCACAGAGAAGAGAACAGAGGCTGTGATCAAAGCAACAGGTAACATGCAAAATCTTCAGAAATGTGATGATGGTATTTCCCCCCCCCCCCTCTTCCAGGAGAGATAGCCCTCTTGCTCAACAGGCCCCGGGCCGCCACTGTGGTGGCTCGTGGGCCCCTGAAGTGTGTCAAGCTGGATCGCCCTCGCTTCGAACGAGTCCTTGGCCCTTGCTCAGAAATCCTCAAGAGGAACATCCAGAGATACAACAGTTTCATTTCCCTCACTGTTTAAGTCATTCCTGCTGGCTGCCTTTTATGTTAAAAACTTGTGCACTTAAATTTCGACCCATGCCGTTCCATAGCTTTTTGAAGAAAACAAGAGACGTGTGTATTTTATGTATATTTTTTAAACGATCATGTCAGGGGCACTAGATATCCAATCATCATCTTTGTTATTATGTTAGAAAAAAGGCAGTAGAGAGCTCGATGAAAGTGGCTTTCGTGAACTATTTGTAGGATTTTTTAAATTTGTTTTTTCACATCCTGAATTACATTCCTGGTTGCCCTGGTCATGACGCCTCTCGGAATGCAATTTTAAACACTGAAAACCACACATTTCAGCATTTATTTTACCTAAGTGTGCTGAACAGCTGGTCGTATCTATGTTTCGTCAAACTGTAAAACAAAACACCTAAACCCGCAACTACTTAACTTGAATATTCATCTTCAGAATTCTTCTTAGGTGGATTAGATGTTTCCTAAGACCCTCCCCCCCCCCAAAAAAAATTTACAAAATCCCCTTTTAACATTTGTGAGAGTTGATTAGCGAATGGAGCCATAGTCCAACAAGGAGCAACAGGCACATAAGCTCATTGAAATCACCAGGCTTAAGCTACAGAGTTAGTTGAAGGATATTCAAAACAGACTAACACCAAAATGGGTCTCCCATCCTACCCTGAGTGTGCTCATCAGTGCGATAAGGTTTGTTTTCCCTTCCTTTTTGGAAGGGAAAACTCTGCCCTGAGATCGGTGGCTCAAAATAGCAACATGGTGTAAGAAGTGGGTGGGACCTCAGCTTTGCTGCTCCACATCAAAGCTCCTTCCTGCGTTAAGGATACCGTAGCTCCACACGGCTCAGGAATTTGGCACCAGTGGTGAGGGAGGCTGCTTTTGGCACAGTCACGTAGCAGGTGACTTGGGCATGGCAATGGGACACTGACACTGCCAGAACTGAAATACCTTTGGGGGGCAATTATATCTGTTACGCTGTTTCCTCTTCTGAATCCAGCATGTTATTGAGGAGGGAGTTGCCTTACACTGAGTTACTGTAGTTCTACCCAGCTACATACCTTATAGCCTCCTCTGACTGAAAGGTACCGTATTTTTTGCTCTATAAGACTCACTTTTTCCCTCCTAAAAAGTAAGGGGAAGTGTGTGCGCGTCTTATGGAGTGAATGCAGGCTGCGCAGCTATCACAGAAGCCAGAACAGGAAGAGGGATCGCTGCTTTCACTGCGCAGCAATCCCTCTTGCTGTTCTGGCTTCTGAGATTCAGATTTTTTTTTCTTGTTTTCCTCCTCCAAAAACTAGGTGCGTCTTATGGTCTGGTGCATCTTATAGAGCGAAAAATACAGTAGGTCTCCAACAGATCTCTTTCCCTCAACCCTGCTGCTCGAGACCCTCTTAACTGAAGATGCTGAATTGAACCCGGGGCCTTGTGCATTTGATGCATGCTCTCCAGCGCTGATTCATTGCTGCTCCTTCACCGTGGAGGAAGCATCAAGCAATGGCAAGTTCTTTACGTGAAGGAACGTGGCGCGTGGCAACTGATAGTGGAATAGGCGGAGAATGAATTTAAGTCTTTAAGGCAGAGATGGCCAACACAGCCCATAGAGTCGAATGTGGAGCGATTTTGAGGGGGCAAAAATATACTGGGTTTGTGTGACTCCTGATTAGCACCTGTGATCCCTGATCATATTTTCCACCTTAAAAGCAAACAAACTGCAAAGCTTTGGTTTTGATTGGAGAAGTGATTGGGTGGTTGTGGCAGTGGTGTTTAGCTGTATTCCCTTGCAATGTTTTCTTAATTTAGCTCTCGCTGGCCCTGCCCTGCCCAAGCATTTATTAGCCTTGCTGGGGCTAATGGTAATAATTAATAATGCAAGGTGTCTGCCCTGCTCAGAGTGGAAAAGAATTTTGCCGCTCCCCCTGCTGTTTCCCCGGGACTTCTGACCAGGTGCCAAAAGAGTGGCAAGATTCATCTCACCCCCTTGGCAAGGCAAAGCAGAGGACTGGCTTACAAAGTAGTTCTTAAGACATCCACACACGGCGACAAGTTACTACTTGGCAGGTGGTCCATCTGCATGGACTCGAGAGGTGAAGAAAACGCCAAAGAAAAAAAGAATCCAAATCCATAGCTTTTCAGAACGTGAAGTTTTGAAGCAATCGGTTTATATTTCCCGCACTCCCTAAATTCGCAAACCTTGGCAAAGGTCAGATCTCTTTGCTGTGAGGATTGCTTACTTGCACCCTGAATCCGAGTTTAGTCACCGTTTGCATAAATGTTTAGATGGACATTTACGGAAGCAGGGAATCCGCTGCGTTCTGACAATAATTCATTTCAGTGATATTCGTAAAATGTGAACTGGTTTTAGACTGTAGTTTGTAAGGTTGTCCACCCTTTTGAACTCACTAGATTTAACACTCTAATTACGTTGCCATACAATATTTCACTCTGTTCATAGGCTGCAGACACAGTTCTGCAGGATTCTGCAAGGCTGTTTGGAATGAATGGGGGCTACCTTTGAGACCTATGGCGCCCTTTCATTGTGAGGCTTGTTTGAGGCAGATTCCAGCTGGACTATGTCCTGTGCCATGAATGTTAGGATGGGATCCTGTCTCTGCAAGAAGAGTTTCAGTCTCGTGGGTTCCCTCCCCCTCCACACTTTGTTTGATCTTTGTAAACTGTGTTTATTATTCGTATTTATGACCTTGGTTACTGTTTTTGCATGCATTGAGAAATATGGAAAATCAGATGCCATGTTAGATAATGTAATGGCACCATCTAAAAAAAGATTTTTAAAATACAATATATGTAATACTTATCTAAGACTCCTTCTGAAATGTTTTGGTATTCTGTCCTGTGTGGATTATTTTTTTTTTAAAGAAAAAAAAGTGCTTTTCTAAAAAAGAGAGAGAGAAAAGAGTGAATGTTTGATCGTTCTTTCTGTTTTGCTTATTGCATTTCATTGACTGCATTGGTAAAAATAAATAAATGTGCCTGGTGTAGTAATGCAGGAAACATTTGATCGCTGTCACATCGTGGAGAGTATCAGACTCACAGTGGAAAGGTTTATAGGTAGAAAAAGACTGGGTGCAATTCAACAAAAAATAGATGCACAAGTCCCATTGAAGTAGACCCATAGAACCTAGAACCCAGCTAGAGGTTGCATAAGTAGTGCTGCAGTGAATAATTGATAAAGTAGTTAAAATGAGTTTTAAAAAACACACTTTTAATGGACAAAAAAAGCTCCTGCTGATTAACTTTTTCTAAAAACTATTATTTTTTTAAATAAAAAAACAATTGCATTGAAGGATTTTAACCTACTGAGTACTGAAATCCAAATGCATTTACAAAAAGCTAATAAAAAGCAATATTTATCAAAAAAGAATATTCTTTAAAAGTCTTCCTTTTAAAAAAACACTATAGTTTTTAATGCAAGGACTTTTTGATGGCAAGCTCCATGCTTTTCTCCCGTATGGAGGGAATTCCTTCTCCAAGAGATGCAGGCATAATCCATGCATGCACTGATTTTACCTGTAAGTAAAGGCAGTCTATTATGAAGCAAGAAGCAGGATTTTTTCCCTAGTAGGCATGTAATTATGAACCTAAGAAGCTGGATCCGACCAATGGCCCATCTTGCTCAGCATTCTTGTTCTCCCAGTGTCTACCCAGGCATCCCTCAAGCAAGACATAAGCACACAGTATCCTCCTTGCCTGTAATTCCCAGAAACTGATATGCAGAAGTACCATATTTTTCCATGTATAACATGCTCCCATGTATAGGACGACCCCTATTTTGGGGGCTGCAACCAATCACACGTCCCCCCTATGCACTATCCGTGTATAAGACAACCCCTGTTTTTTATCATTATTTTACAGTAAAAAAACCTAGTCTTATACACATGAAAGTATGGTACACTGCCTGCAACAGTAGTGAGAGAACATAGACATGGTGTCTAGAAGCTATTAGCAGTGTTATCCTCCATGTTTATGAGTCAGCAGAAGCAATTCCTTCTATGTCTAAAATTGATGAGAATAGTCAACCCATTTTGAAGTGCTTTTGACCAGTGCTGCTGTCTAGAATTAAGAGATGTGAGTAGGGTTTTTCTGTCCGTGAGAATTGACAAAGGATCTCACCATTGCTTTACTGTAAAGTGGGGGCTAGCATCTTTTGTGCACAGTTAATGAAGTATTATTAATTTCAAATGGGACCTGGGCACCCCTAATTCTTCTGGATTGCACCCAGTCTTTGCAAGAAACCTGTCATTCGGCCAAAACCACATTGCAATTATTGTTGTAACTGTTCCAATGAAAAGCAGAAACGTGGACCACTGGAGTGCATTTCAGTGGAAGCAAAACGAGCAATGTTGCATTTTCAAGATTACCAATTGGGATGATGGGACGGAATGATGTCATGAATAAAATTCTTGGAACTTAGAAGTGGTTTGTGAGCTTCTTTCAGTAGGGAAAGACCCTGTGTGGCTTATACTAATAGTCTACAGCAGAAGTGAACTCGTCCCAGTGCTTATACAGTGGTACCTTGGAAGTCAAACAGAATCCATTCCAGAAGTCCGTTCGACTTCCAAAACATTCAGAAACCAAAGTGTGGTTTCTGATTGGCTGCAGGAAGCTCCTGCAGCCAATCGGAAGCCGCAGAAGCCACGTCGGACATTCAGGTTCTAAAGAACGTTTGCAAACCAGAACACTCACTTCCGGGTTTGCGGCGTTCGGGAGCCAAAACGTTCGACTTGCAATGCATTCGGGATCCAAGGTACGACTGTATAGCCAAAGCGATGATGTCAACCCACAAGGTTATTGGCAGGCTTAGCGGGAACACCAGTTCTGCAGAACTACAACAGATCTTTAGAGGAGGGAACCCAAATCAGGACTATGAAGACTGAGCATGCTCAGTGGCCATGGGATGGTGCCTGACTGTGGCAGGGGTGGGGCAGGAAAATGGGGGAGGAGAATGAGAAGTGGAACAGAGGGTCCTTCAAGAAAGTATGGCCGGTGGTGACTGGAACAGGAGGACTCTACAACACGGCATGTTGTGACGGGTCTCGCTTCAGTTGCAACATCATGTGCCCATTCGTCAATTGGAGTATGCTGCAGCACCAACCAAGATGTATGCTCACTCACATGAACAAAGGCAACTAGAGGTTCAGGAAGAGTTAAATCGAGAACAGTTAGCTCAGTTGCCTGTACACAATGTTTAGATCTTCCCACACACACACACCCAGAAGGGAAGTCACTGCTACTGCACAAATCCACAGAAATAGAAACAGGTTCAGTATGAGCCACTGGGCTTCATTTGCAGGGATGGCTAGGTAATTTGCAGCCTAATTTGCACTAGGACTATTTAGAGTCTTCTGTGAATTGGGTCCAGAGGGTTTTCTGTTCTGTCTTACACCACTGTACCTTCCCACTGACCCCAGCCTTGACTTCCAGCCTTCTGCAAACGGCTACACCACACAGCTCTTGGCTCCTTCCCAGCATCTTCCACCTTTCCTCACCTTTCCCAAGAGATGAATGGGCATGTCCCATCCGAAGGTGGAATCCTTGCCCTTTGCTGCCCCCAATGCCTGTTCTCTGCTCATATCTTCAGCCTTCTCTGTTGATCTAAAGCAGCCTTGCTCAACATGATGCCCGCTGTATGTTATAGGAGTTCAATGAGTCCCGGCCAGCGTGGTCAATAGTTGGGGGTCAATGGGGATTGCCATTGTTACCTACCATGAGGTAGGAAATAGGATGGCCATGTGGCTCCAGTGAGACAAGCTCATGTGCAATTGTGCCTGGGAGTGCAGCTGTACGAATCAATTCAAAACTATTGGCATGGTGTGTCCCATACCCATTTTTTTTTTTAAATCCCCCACAGCTCCTAGTTGGGGAATTAAAGATTTATTTGGCTAACATCCTTTGCAGGGTAAAAGAGCTGGCCAGCCACAGAGGCAACATCTGCTACCATCTGTCCTCTGGCTGGAATGCGGGGGACGTTTTGCGCTCCATCAGGCTGGTCTCACCATAATACAGAGGATCATAGTCTGCCGAGGGTGTGTGAACAACACAATTGTCCAGCGCTGGTATTAGGCACAGGATTCAGCAAGCTAGCTTCACAAAGCATGCACATACGCTTAAAGAAAACCTCTGAAGCAGAGGGGAGGCACAGGGGAAGACTTGCAGCGGCCAAGGATTTTGCCAAAGAGGAAATTTCAAAGCGTGTTGGGAAGGTTTCTGGTTGGGCGAGGGTCCTGAGAAATTTGCAGGATCCTGAGAAATTTGCAGAGTTGATGCATTCATTTCGAACACTTCTGCAGGACTTTTTAGAGACAGGCACCTCTCAAAGCGGCTTACAGCGATATTAAAAAGAAAATGTCAACAAAGCCCCCATGCAATAGAAATCAGGAACAGGGAGGCAAATACTCCTGGAGTGCTTGTAAGAAAGAAGGCTGGCTGGGGCTGGCGGTGAGTTGGTGGGTCCCTAATGGACCATTGTAGATGGTGAAAGGGCCTCCAGAAGGACGTCTGCTGAGGATCTCAATGGGACCTACATTTGCCTCATGCAGTTTTGTTCTGCTATATATGGGTTAAAGGTAAAGGTAAAGGGACCCCTGACCATTAGGTCCAGTCATGGCCGACTCTGGGGTTGCGGCGCTCATCTCGATTTATTGGCCAAGGGAGCCGGCGTACAGCTTCCGGGTCATGTGGCCAGCATGACTAAGCTGCTTCTGGCGAACCAGAGCAGCGCACGGAAACGCCGTTTACCTTCCTGCCGGAGCGGTACCTGTTTATCTACTTGCACTTTGACGTGCTTTCGAACTGCTAGGTTGGCAGGCAGGAGCTGGGACCGAGCAACCAGAGCTCACCCCGTCACAGGGATTCGAACCGCCGACCTTCTGATCAGCAAGTCCTAGGCTCTGTGGTTTAACCCACAGCACTACCTGCATCCCTGATATATGGGTTACATGGACATAATTCAAAAAATAATACCTAGGCATGTTTATATGGAAGGAAGCAGTCCTTGAGGTTAGATGTGTGCAAGACATTCGATTATGTTTGCATTTTAATGAGAAACTACCTATCTGCGCTTTTGAACCAATATGGGAATCAAATCACAGTTATCCTTCAAAATTTGCACTTCTCTGAATTCTGCAATTGTATGATCATGATAATAATTTTATTATTTCTACCCTACCGATCTGGCTTATTTATTTATTTATTTATTCATTAAATTTATACAGTATACCGCCCTTCATCACAAGAACTCAGGGAGGTTCACAGACTAATGCAGTTCTCCAATGTATACAAAATGTAATAAACTGCATTTATTAGGGAAAGTGTACATTAAGACGCATACATTAATGTAAGAAATATATCTAAAAAACAGCAACAGATTAGATACAGGGAAATCACTTGCAAAAATGTGCACATTCATCAAATTGGTATTAAAAATGTGTCTATTGGAAGAAATCCGCATTAAAATGCTGATGAATTTTAGAGAAATATATATATATATATATATATATATATATATATAGCCAGCAGATTGTTGTGGAGACACAGGCCCTCTCTGTGAGCAGAAGGGCAACAGGAATTGGGCAAAATCTGGAAACCTATGGCAATCAGCAAGCACATGCATCTGAGGCAGAATCTGGGTTTTCTCTTCACAAAATCTGACACAGAACAGTCGTGTTTAACATAGATAAAGCCCTGTCAGAGTAACCTCCACACACGTGGGGACTGCTGCCCACACTCCTGTTTTGCACAGATGGCCTGAGAGATTTTAGTGCCTGAGACGGCCTCCTCCAAATGGTCCCCTTATTCCCCCAGTAGCAATAATATTAATTTAAAAAAAAAATTAGTCATTGAGAATCTGCTGCCCTTTAATTTAGGTTGCCAGCAGACCATAAACACATCCACCTGGAACGTTTTTTGGCTTTGGGGCTTGTTGCCAGAAACGCAATGAGCAAAGGCAACCCCCTGCTCCCCCCCAATGTGTTTTTAAATTGGAAATCCTGGCCTATTTATGTTGTTTTTGTTGTTATTAACATTTTGATCCTGCCTGTCTTGAATAGAGTTCAGTGTGCAAATCAGGGACAGGAAATAAGCCATTCAAAAAAAATTTGGACTCCAGCTTCCATCATCCTTGACCATTGGCCATGCTGGCTGGGGCTGATGGGAGTTGGAGTCCAACAACATCTGGAGGGAGAAGAAGAAGAAGAGGAGTTTGGATTTGATATCCCGCTTTATCACTACCCGAAAGAGTCTCAAAGCGGCTAACATTCTCCTTTCCCTTCCTCCCCCACAACAAACACCCTGTGAAGTGAGTGAGGCTCAGAGACTTCAGAGAAGTGTGACTAGCCCAAGGTCACCCGGCAGCTGCATGTGGAGGAACGGGGAAGCGAACCTGGTTCACTAGATTACAAGCCTACCATTCTTAACCACTACACCACACTGGAGGGTCCCAGGGTCCCAGTGTAGATAGTGATTCCTAGATTGTCTCCAAGCAAAACGCCTGTTTTGAGTGCTTATGATCCATTTGTGTGCCTATGACCGTTTCAGGCTGAGGCTATACAGTGGTACCTCGGGTTAAGAACTTCATTCGTTCTGGAGGTCCGTTCTTAACCTGAAACTGTTCTTAACCTGAGGTACCACTTTAGCTAATGGGGCCTCCCGCTGCCGCTGCGCCGTCATTGTGCGATTTCTGTTCTCATCCTGAGGTAAAGTTCTTAACCCGAAGTACTATTTCTGGGTTAGTGGAGTCTGTATCCTGAAGCGTCTGTAACCTGAAGCGTCTGTAACCTAAAGTACCACTGTAATAAACATTGCTAGGCTCTACCCCAAACGATGACCACCACTGCCAAAAACAAAAAGCTAGGCTCTGCCCTAACCCATCAAATCCAGTTAGGCTCCAGCCCCCCAGGATTGCCCCCAAATTGCTAGGCACTGCTCCATTTTCCCTTCACCAAGACTAGAATTTTGTTTATTTCAAGAGCAGGCAACTGTCCTTTTAACAGTACCCCAAAGCTCTGCTACAGGAAGAATCATAGACTTATTAGTTGGAAGAGACCATAAGGCTCATCTAGTCCAACCCCCTGCAATGCAGGAATCTTTTGCCCAATGTGGGGCTCGAACCCGTGCCCCTGAGATTAAGAGTCTCATGTTCTGCCAACTGAGCTATCTCAGATTGAGTGATAGGCCCAGGCATCTTGTTACGGGAAATGTAGACTAGGGATGTGAAGGTCCTTTGTAGACACATCCTACAACATAACAGATAAGCTACTTGGCAGTGGTGGGCTACACTCTGCACACCCATATCTATGTTTTGAAATGAAATTGGGAGGGGCCTCTCTCAAATTGCACGTGCGTGGAAAATCCCCACAGATTCTGGGCTCTTCAATACACTCAGGATGCAACGGGAACCTGCAGTGCTCTCTGTCTCTTTTGCTCTCTCTCCTCTCTTTTCAAAAGCTTGCATTGAGACTGGGGAAGGCTCAAAAAGTCGGCTTAGCAGACTACCACTGTCAGAACAAGAAGAACTTTTGGGAGCAGTTGGAGGAGAATAGAATAACCACACCATGTCTCTGCAATTATTAAGTTGGAACATTCATGGATTTAATTCCCCGGAGAAGAGGAAGAAAGTCTTTCATTTATTGAAAAAGGAACAATTGGACTTAATTTGTTTACAGGAAACTCATGTGATAAGGCTTCACAGGAAAGTACTGATTAATAAAAGATTGGGTCAAGAGTTTATTTCATCGGACAAGGTTAAAAAGAGAGGAGTTGTTATTTATGCCAAAGATAGCCTATCACCGAAATTTGTTTTTAAAGATGAACAAGGAAGATTTGTGGCAACTGAGATTCAATCACAAGGAGAAAAATTTCTGATTGTAGGAGTTTATGCACCAAATGAGGGGAAATCTGAATTCTTCAAGAAATTGCATGAGACATTGCTTGACTACATGGACTACAACATTATTATGATGGGAGATATGAATGGAGTGGTATCTACAAATATGGATAAGTCGCAGAGACAGGTTGTAACTAAAGATGGCAGACTACCAAAAACCTTTTTTGAACTGACTGACAATATGGACTTGATTGACATCTGGAGAACTAAGAACCCCCTTGGAAGAGAGGGAACATTCTTCTCTGAAGCCAAAATGACATGGACAAGAATTGACCAAATATGGATAACTAGAGGACTGGCACCTAAGACTCGAAAAGTGGAAATTTGCCCAAAAACTTGCTCCGACCATAATGCGGTGAAGATGGAGATGAAACTAACACCAATCGGTTCCTTCAGATGGAGGATGAATGACACCTTATTTAGAGATCAAGAGGTTACCAAGAAGGCCCAAAAAATCTTGAGAGATTATTTTGAGATAAATTTGAATACCACGGTTGAAAAAAGAGTAATCTGGGACGCAAGCAAAGCGGTCATGAGAGGGTTTCTGATTCAACAGAACGCAATAAAGAAGAGAATTCAAAATGAGAAAAAAGATAAAATATTGGAAAAAATAAAAGGAGAGAAGAAATTAAGAGCGAAACCAAAGTCGCAAGAGATTCTGAGAGAAATAAAGCTATATCAAGTACAATACATGAAAATGATAAATCAGGAAGTAGAATGGAAAATTAAGCAGATGAGACAAAAGACATTTGAATCGGCTAATAAATGCGGGAAACTGCTAGCCTGGCAGATGAAAAAAAGACAAAAATTAAACACCATCACAAATTTGGATGTGGAAGGAAAGAACATACAGAATCCATTGGAGATTAGAAAGTGCTTCCAGAGATATTTTAAACAACTATATACACAAGGGCCACAGAAAGAGACTGATTTAGACCAATTTTTAAGAACAAATGGATTACAAAAAATCTCTCAAGAAAATAAGATAATGTTGAATCACAAAATTACAGAACAGGAGGTTGAAGGTGCCATTCAGAACATGCAGTTGGGTAAATCTCCAGGGCCGGATGGTCTAACCTCCAAATACTATAGATCTTTGAAAGACTAGTTAATTCAGCCACTAAAGGAGGTCTGTAATGAAATTTTGGAGGGGGAAAAGGCGCCAGAGTCGTGGAAGGAAGCTTACATTACACTTATACCGAAAACTGAGTCTGAAAAGACACAACTCAAGAACTACCGCCCCATATCCCTGCTTAATGTGGATTACAAAATTTTTGCTGATATCTTGGCTAATAGATTAAAAAAGGTATTAGTTGAAGAGATGCATAAAGATCAAGCCGGCTTTCTCCCAGGTAGACATCTGTCTGACAATACGAGGAATATAATTAACATTTTGGAGAAGCTGCAAGTGAACATCAATACCAAAGCAGTTTTAATTTTCATAGATGCAGAAAAAGCTTTTGATAATATTTATTGGAAATTTATGAAGAAAAATCTTCAGGGAATGGGGGTGGGCCAAGGGTTTGAAAATGGTATAAGTGCAATTTACTCAGAACAAAAGGCTAAGTTAATAGTTAATAATGTGATGACAGAGGAATTTAAGATAGAGAAAGGGACACGACAAGGCTGCCCAATTTCCTCATTGCTTTTTATTTCGGTTCTGGAGTGTAATGGCTTTAGGGGTTGCTTGTGCGTAAATAGCCGCCGCTCTAGGCTAGGTTGGCTGGTTACACCATTTCTCGCTGGACAGCCATTCACTCCGTGGCTGTTCAGTCGCTGGCAGAATCCGTCAGTGGGCGTTTCGTAAACCTTTTCCAACATAAAAGTTTGACGTCCAGTCTCCTCCTACTCTCCCTGCGCGGAAGTCTTCTGCGCAGGGAGGGCGTGGGTAGCGGAGGACCTGTGCTCTCCCCGCTGGTGTCCAGTGAAGAGTCCCGGAGCCTGCTCTCTGCTTCCCCCATTGGCCCCCCTCTATCCCTGGTGTAGCGCTGATTTTCTTCCCCAACAGGAGACTTGCCTCTCTCCCTGCTTGGCCCCTCTCCAGCATCGTTGTGGGGCCTCGCCTCCTCCTCTAGTTCCGATGGCAGTTCCCTGACATGGAGGTTTTGCTGAATATGATTAGAAGGGACCGTCTAATTAAAGGTATTCAGGTCGGAGCCAAACAATATAAATTGAAAGCTTTTGCAGATGACCTAGTTTTGACTAGTTTTGACGTTACAGGAGCCAGAATCTAGTACGAAAAGAGTATTAGAATTGATTCAAGAATTTGGTCATGTGGCAGGATTTAAGCTGAACAAGTCAAAAACTAAAGTGCTTGAGAAAAATTTTACACCAATTGAGAAAGAGAGGTTTCAGAAGGAGACAGGTTTAACATTAGTTAAGAAAGTAAAATATTTGGGGGTTAATATGACTGCTAAGAATTTAAATTTATTTAAAGATAACTATGAGAAATGTTGGAGAGAAGTGAAAAAAGATTTGGAAATATGGTCAAATTTGAAGCTTTCCCTGTTGGGTCGAATTGCAGCTATAAAGATGAATGTATTGCCAAAAATGTTATTTCTGTTTCAATCATTGCAAATTGTGGACAAGATGGACTGTTTCAAGAAGTGGCAGAGAGACATTTCCAGATTTGTCTGGCAGGGCAAGAAGCCTAGAATAAAATATAAAATATTAACTGACGCAAAGGAAAGGGGTGGATTTGCCCTGCCAGACCTTAAACTTTACTATGAATCAGCAGCATTCTGCTGGTTGAAAGACTGGCTGCTTCTTGAGAACACAGACATTTTGGACCTAGAAGGTTTTAACAACGTTTTTGGATGGCATGCATATTTGTGGTACGACAAGGTTAAAGCACATAAAGCATTTAAAAACCATATTGTCAGGAAAGCATTGTTCAATGTCTGGATAAGATACAAAGATTTACTGGAAAATAAAACCCCAAGGTGGTTGTCACCGATGGAAGCGAAGGCTCAGAAAAAGCTCAATATGGAGGCCAAATAGCCGAAATATTGGGAAATATTGGAACAAGAAGGAGACAAATTGAAATTGCAGAGTTTTGAGAAATTAAAAGATAAAGTGCGAGACTGGCTTCACTATTATCAAATACGAGAGGCCTATAATTTGGACAAAAAAATTGGCTTCCAGGTGGAAAAATCAAAATTGGAAACAGAACTGTTAGATCCCAAAACTAAGATACTTTCAAGAATGTATAACTTGCTGTTAAAATGGAACACGCAGGATGAAACGGTTAAATCTGCTATGATCAAATGGGCAAAAGATATTGGTCACAACATTATGTTTGCTGACTGGGAACAGTTGTGGACCACCGGTATGAAATTTACGGCATGTAATGCCTTAAGAGAGAATATTATGAAAATGATTTACAGGTGGTACATGACACCAGTCAAGCTTGCAAAAATATATCATTTGCCCGATAATAAATGTTGGAAATGTAAAGAAAATGAAGGTACATTCTTTCACCTTTGGTGGACGTGCCCAAAGATTAAGGCTTTCTGGGAGATGATCTATAATGAAATGAAAAAGGTATTTAAATATACCTTCCTGAAGAAACCAGAGGCCTTTCTCCTGGGCATAGTCGGCCAATTGGTGCCAAAGAAGGATAGAACTTTCTTTATGTATGCAACAACAGCAGCAAGAACACTTATTGCAAAGTATTGGAAGACACAAGAGTTACCCACCCTGGAAGAGTGGCAGATGAAGGTGATGGATTATATGGAATTGGCGGAAATGACTGGCAGAATCCGAGACCTGGGAGAAGAGTTGGTGGAAGAAGACTGGAAGAAATTTAAAGACTATCTCCAGAAACACTGTAAAATTAATGAATGTTAAAATGATGTTGGATTGAAAATAAGTGGCATTAGCAACAAAGTTAATAAGAATATGCAAAAATGAATTGATAATGGATGAAAATATAGAGTTATAATATGTTAAGATATAGAGTTAAGATAAACAAAAGAGGGTAAGGATTTGCTGATTTGATTATTTAAATGGGAATACAAAAAGGGGAGGTGTGAGGAGGCCAAGGAAACAAGCTAATGAGTTTAAAGTTACAAAAAACGGATTTGTTTTTAATTCTTTTTTATCTATTTGTTTTTTGTATTTTGTATTTTTATTCTTCTTTTTTCTTTTTTATGTATCTTTCTATGTTCTCTTTTTTGTATCTTTTTCTTTTTATATGACTTTTCTATTTTGTAAACTTATGTTTTTGTAAAATCTCAATAAATATCTTTAAAAAAAAAAAGTCGGCTTAGCAGAGAGGAAGGCAGTCGTGCCAGGCTCAAACGCATCCAAACATGCCATTTTGGTGCGTCTGCCAGCAACGCTGAATGACTTGGCAGGCGGCGCAGCTGCTAACATAATCTGGAGTGGCGACACCATTGCGCTCTTGCCGCATTAATTCCAGTTTCCATTTGGCTGGCTCTCTGGGCTGAAATTTATGAAGGCCTCTGCAAGGTTTACAGCAGTGTGCTTCATAATGTGTTCTGGAGAACCCTGGGGACTCCTCCAACTTTATCAAGGGCTGCTCGGGGTTCCTTCCAGCCTTACAATTCTATGATTCCATTATTCTTTCCTGAGAAGATCAGGTGTGGCAAACAAACTTTCTTGGAAAACAAGCTCACATGCCACTATTCCAGTTTGCCTTGCAACGCGCAGCCACAGGGATGAGTTTGCTGTCTTGCTGGGAGCATGTTCAGCTGAAATGAAATTGAGGCCCAAATATTCTGTTAAGTGACTAGGAATGGGAGTGAAATTCAATTCCCTTCCCATTTAAAGGCAAATTTACCAAATTCACCTTTTCTGCAACAATAACGGAACTGAAACACAGCCACTCTTTCAAGGTCACTCGTCCCTGAATTTTGCAATCCAATTTTCTGACCAAAGAAATGTGTAGCAGAAGGCTTATAGGGCATAGCTGTCAACTTTTCCCTTTTCTTGCGAGGAATCCTATTCGAAATAAGGGGATTTCCCTTTTAAAAAGGGAAATGTTGACAGCTATGATATAGGGGAACTTACAAAAATGCATTATATTAAGGGAAATTGTTTTGCAAAAATGTGGAATATTAGGAGGCACCTACACTAAAATGCTGGTGAGTTTTCATGAGAACTTCTTTTTTAAAATCATAAGCTGATGTGGAAATGTGGACTGGAAAACTACAAAACTTGAAAGAAACAAAAATTGACAGTTTCCTCCATCACTACCAGTGACCTGAATGTGACCTGAATGGTAGAGAATTGTTTTTACCTGTTGCAAGGCTGTGGTCACCTGCCCATCTATTCCCCTCCCCACAAATGTCTCTGAGTGCCATGGACCGCTTGGCTCTGTCAGGACCTAGCATGGATTGGAAGTCCCAGAAAGACCAGGCAGAGGAGGGAGAAGAAGAAGCAGATGAGGGGGTGGAAGGCTGGCACCCAGGGATGGAGGAAGCGGGTAATCCCCTTGTGACTCTATATGTCAGAGAGGGAGAAGCGAAGCTCCCAGCTTTCTCCTCTGCTCCACCTCCAGAGTGCAGAGCCTCATTATGGAGAGGGTGCAGAATGCCGAGGCGAGACTCCTTACGGGGTCCCCGCCATGGGATCACATTCACCCACCACTCCCCATGATTGCTCAGAACTCTGTGTGAGCACAGAAGAAGGAGGGAGACACTTTCTGAGACATCTTTCATCTATAGCATCTTCTGGCCAGAACCTCAGAGGACCCACAAAACCACAATGTTGACTTGAAAGCCTACAATCCTGGTAACAGAGCACATACAACTAGACATATATATTTCCCACAGTGATTAAAAAAAAACAGAGAAAGGAATCTGACAAGGCTTTGCTCACAATAGCTGCTTCACATTCTTTTGTAAGTGTGGAATTTACATGGGCCGCAGAATGGCTTCATTACGTTACCATGTGTTTAAGATAATCTGTTGATTAGCTGCATTTCCAGTGGGGTTCCTTTCTCTTACACCCCCCCTTCCTTTAAGTCACAGTTGCAGAGCAAAGGCAAGAAAGCACATACCTCAAAATCATGCAAAACCGTGGCCTCGGGCAAATCGACCTCGGCACCGTCCCCAGTGGGCTAAAGCGTTTTGTTCCAACACGGAGAAATGCAGCTATGCTGAGAAGCAAATAAGATGCGGTGTTTGGAGGTCTGCCTTCATGGCCCAGCTGTGCTTGGGGCTCAGGAATTGGCTCGGGCTGAACAATATGGATTATTTCATTAAGTCTTTCCGATATTATGCATGTCTGCCTTCTAATTCTACTCTTGGATCTGGAATGTGAGGCTCGGCTGTTACTGAAGCCCTTTTGAGACAGTGCTCTCCCCCACCACCATGGAGTCGATTTTTAAGCACTAGCTCAAAAATATTGTTTGTTTTCAGGGGTCAGAGCCAGCTGCAGCCCATCCAACAGACTACAATACTTGGCCTGCATCAAACAGGGGGACTGTTGTTGTTGTCTCTATTATTAAATAAATTTATACAGTGGTACCTCGGGTTACAAACACCTCGGGTTACAAACACTTCAGGTTACAGACTCTGCTAACCCGGAAGTAGTACCTTGGGTTAAGAATTTTACCTCAGGATGAGAACAGAAATCGTGTGTTGGCGGCGCAGTGGCAGCGAGAGGCCCCATTAGCTAAAGTGGTACCTCAGGTTAAGAACGGACCTCCGGAACGAATTAAGTTTGTAACCAGAGGTACCACTGTAGACTGCTTCCAGGCATAAACCCATCAAAGCAGCCGAAATATTGGGAAATTTTGGAACAAGAAGGAGACAAATTGAAATTGCAGAGTTTTGAGAAATTAAAAGATAAAGTGCGAGACTGGCTTCACTATTATCAAATAAGGGAGGCCTATAATTTGGACAAAAAAATTGGCTTCCAGGTGGAAAAATCAAAATTGGAAACAGAACTGTTAGATCCCAAAACAAAGATACTTTCAAGAATGTATAACTTGCTGTTGAAATGGAATACTCAAGATGAAACGGTTAAATCTGCTATGATTAAATGGGCACAAGATGTTGGACATAACATTATGTTTGCTGACTGGGAACAGTTGTGGACCACAGGTATGAAATTTACGGCATGTAATGCCTTAAGAGAGAATATTATGAAAATGATATACAGGTGGTACATGACACCAGTCAAGCTTGCAGAAATCTATCATTTGCCCGATAATAAATGTTGGAAATGTAAAGAAAATGAAGGTACATTCTTTCACCTTTGGTGGACGTGCCCAAGGATAAAGGCTTTCTGGGAGATGATATATAATGAAATGAAAAAGGTATTTAAATATACCTTCTTGAAGAAACCAGAGGCCTTTCTCCTGGGCATGGTCGGCCAATTGGTGTCAAAGAAGGATAGAACTTTCTTTATGTACGCTACAACAGCAGCAAGAATACTCATCGCAAGGTATTGGAAGACACAAGATTTACCCACCCTGGAAGAATAGCAGATGAAAGTGATGGACTATATGGAACTGGCGGAAATGACTGGCAGAATCCGAGACCAGGGAGAAGAGTTGGTGGAAGAAGATTGGAAGAAATTTAAAGACTATTTGCAGAAACATTGTAAAATTAATGAATGTTAAAATGATGTTGGATTGAAATCAAGCGGCCTTAGCAACAAGGTTAATAAGAATATGTAAAAATGGATTGATAACAGATGAAAATATAAAGTTATAATATGTTGAGATATTGAGTTAAGATAAAAGAAAGAGGGTAAGGATTTGCTGAATTAATCATGTGAACGGGAATACAAAAAAGGGAGGTGTGAGGAGGTCAGGGAAATAAGCAAATGAAATTTAAGATATGAAAAATTGATTTGTTTTTAACTATTTTTTATGTACTTTTTCTGTATTTTTTATCTTTTTTTTCTATGTATTTTTGTATTTTTGTACTTTTTCTCTCTCTTTTTTCTGCTTTCTTTTTACTTTGTAATTTTCTTCTTTTTGTAAAACTTCAATAAATATCTTTAAAAAAAAACACCATCAAAGCAGAGTACACAGTAAAATCAGAATGAAACCCTGAAACACAAGCTCTGATGACAAGAAAATCTGTTCCCCAGAATCTAAAACAATAACATCATCCATACAAACTCTAAAAACAACATAACGTCATATATCAGATTGATCTTCCTAAGCAGAAACGCCTGCAGTAGGTGCCTTAACATCATCACACGAGTGGAACAGGCTCCATAGGGAGGTTGTGGATTCTCCTTCACTGGAAGTTTTTAAACAGAGGTTGGATGGTCACCTGTCATGATTGCTTTAGCTGTGATTCCTGCATTGCAGGAGGTTGGGCTTGATGACCCTCAAAGTCTCTTCCAAATCTACAGTTCTGATAGGCACCTGTCTCGAGGCAATATGATGTTACCATTCTTCCCCAGATTGGATTTTAAATCCAAGTCGGAGAAGAATTCAATTCTCCCCTAGCCTCAGCTTCGGGGTTCTTGCCCTGTTTCCCTTAAGGCCAATATGTAATTGTGTAAATGGCCCCAGACTGCATTCTGAAGGCACATGAGGCCACCAAATCTGCTGAAGCTAAGCAGGCTTGGGTTTGGTCAGTATTTGGATGGGTGACTGCCTGGGATTCATGTGTAAGGTGCCTTGGGTTCCATGTTAGAAGAGAGATCAGGTAAAGAATTTTTAAAAGAAATAAATAGCCTCTGTGCAACTCCCCCTGACCATTTCTGGGAACAGAGATAACTTTGAGACGGGTCAATCATGTAGCCATCAGGGCATTATACTCTACCAATTGCTGGAGAAATGCACAAATGTTGTTTGTGGGTTTCCCATAGGAATCTTCTTGGCCGCTGATGATTCTGGACTCAACGGAAGATTCTTTCTTATGCCCTTAGAGTTTTATATAAGTTGGTGCTCTGCAGAGATACCCAAGACACACCAATGGATGGGCAGGAAGCAGCAATTGCGTGGCCCCTGTTCTCAGGTGTGAATAGACCTTTACCTGCCGAGTCCCATAAACGGGCTTGAAATGACAAGCTTTATTATTATTATTTTTTTTTAAAAAAACAAAACCTCTGATGTTTTCACCTGTTTGCAAGGAGCATAAGAACTGTCTGGCCAATTTGTTGAGGGGCTGGAGTGCGTGCGGAGCAAATTGTAGCGGAATCTGGCAAGGGATGAAAGTTGGCCTGTCCAAAGAGCCATGAATATGCTCCCTTTGGTTTTGTTGCAGGGGGAGGGGAGAGGTTGGTGTGCCAAGAGGACATTCAACTGGGTTCTCTTTCTTGGTCAAGGCTCAAAGGATGGCACTGGGAGGGCGGCAGCTGTAGCTCATGGCGCTGAGCCAATGTCTTTGGCGAGAAAAAGTCAGTTTGGGAATAGGGTGAAGGGAGATACATTCTGCATTATGAACCAAGCACAAGGGATGCACCTGCCGAGCCTCTAAGGTGTGAAATAACTATATATGTCCTGGGTGAGGGTTCCCTTCTGAGCAACCTTTGGAGGGCCACATGCCAACAGTGGGTGAGGACCCGAGGAAAAAGTGGGTGGGGCAGCAGATGTAAAAATTACCTCTGTGCTGTAGGCTAATTTCTAACCCTACACTTGCGTACCTCTCTATCCAGGCAAGCAGAAGTCATGGACCTATTGCAGGGGTCAGCAAACGTTTTCAGCAGGGGGCTGGTCCACTGTCCCTCAGACCTTGTGGAGGGCCGGACTATACTTTTTTTTGGGGGGGGGGAATGAACACATTCCTATGCCCCACAGATAACCCAGAGATGCATTTTAAATAAAAGAACACATTCTACTCATGTTAAAACACCAGGCAGGCCCCACAAATAACCCAGAGATGCATTTTAAATAAAAGGACACATTCTACGCATGTAAAAGCACGCTAATTCCTGGACTGTTTGCGGGCCGGATTTAGAAGGTAATTGGGCCAGATCCGGTCTCCGGGCCTTAGGTTGCCTACCCATGACCCATTGGATGCAGAGGAGTGGGGGGCACCAGCTGGGGAACCCCATGGGAAGCCCCAAGGGAAGAAGGCTCAGAGATGGGGCATGGTGATGGGATGACGATGAGTGGTCAGAGGGAGAAGAGGGAGCAGAATGGGGGGAAGAGGTGTTGGAAGCTGAAGAGGGAACAGCGTTTAGTGAGCAGGAAGAGGCTGTGGCAGAGAACAGCCCAGAATCAGAGGCTGGAGAGGAGGGAGGCCAACAGGCAGAGCTGAAGAATCCAGGGAGTCTCCCCCTCCTGCTGTAACCAGCTCCCCTCCCTCCTGGTCTCCAAAAACATGCAGAGAAATAAAAAGAGCAGAGCAGAGATTGGTGGTGTGCAGACACAGTCTACAACTGTTTGGGGAAAGCCTGGCTGAGGAGGGGACATAGGCAGCTGTGGGAAGGTGGGGACCTTCAGACCTTGCAATTGGCTCATTGGGGCATGACCTACTGGGAAGAGTTGCTGGGATTACTGGCCTATACTGTTTTGGTTCAAAGTGTTGGTGCTGACCTTTAAAGCCCTAAACGGCCTCAGCCCAGTATATTGGAAGGAGCATCTCCAGCCCCCATCGTTCAGCTGGGACACTGAGGTCCTTCTGGCGGTTCCCTCCCTGTGAGAAGTGAGGTTCCAGGGAACCAGGCAGAGGGCCTTCTTGGTAGTGGCGCCCGCTCTGTGGAACGTCCTCCCGTCAGATGTCAAGGAAATAAGCGACTCTCTGACTTTTAGAAGACATCTGAAGGCAACCCTGCATAGGGAAGTTTTTAATGTTTGATGTTTTATTCTGTTTTAATCTGTGGGGAGCCACCCAGAGTCACTGGGGAAACCCGGATGGGTGGGGTATAAATAATAAATTCTTCTTCTTATTATTATTATTTGTTTGCTTTGAATAAAGAGTTAACTTCACTGGTGTTTGTTATTGCTGACGTACGCTTGACTCCAGCTCCTGACACGGGAGACATGACCAGAGTTCAAGGACACAGTCCAGCCAGGCAAAACCCTCCAACCTGGTAGGTCAAATATTTGTTGGAACATAAATGTCTTTGGCCACATGGCTGAAGAGGGGACCAAAGGAAGATATGAGGCAGGGAGTCCCACAACCTAGATGTAACCACCAAAGAACCTCTCTTGCATACCAGCCAGCAGTTTCTTGATCACCTTTGGACCACGAAGAAGAGACTCCCAGCAGATCTTCAGGTGTGGGCAGACAGGTTTGGGAGGAGGTTGTCCCTTGGTGGCGAGTTCATAGTGTGGGTGCCAAGCAGGGTCTGTGGTGTGCATGGCCCGGGGAGAATGCCAGTGGCCAGAAAGCTGGGTGGCCAGGTCAGGAGCACCCCAGACCATGACATTTCAGGGCCCAAGTCTCAGACTTAAGGGCAGCCCAAGGTGATGTCATTGGGGTGGGCCCTGGAGACAGAGGTTAATTGGGAGAGGGGAGCAGAGGGCGGCAGACCCTGCAAAGTGTCTATGCTATAATTTGCAGTTGTAGTCCAGCAATATCAAGAGGGCCGAAGGTTCTCCACCCCTTCTGGAGACAGTTCTGAGCGAGATGGGCTATAAGGCACCTTCCTACGTTCCCATAGCAATCTCGTTTGGGGCTTGGTTGGGAGTTGAAGCATCGCTTGGGTGAAAAAGTGAGCCCCCGTGAGTGAACAGAGTATCTGAAAGAGTGCTTTCCCCATTAGCACCCATCTCGGAGCCCACAATTTGCAGGTGGTGCCTTGTTGGTGGCGCTGCAATTGGGGGCTGTCCAGTTCATTCTGCCTCATGACCGGGCTTTTTCAGTGGTAGCTGCCTGTTTGTGGAATGCCCTCCCTAGTGAGGTGCATCTGTCTCCATCATTATTATCTCTCAGGAGGAATTTGAAAACATTCCTTTGGGCTGCGGAAGTAAGTTTATAATTGGAATTTTCTAGATCTAGTTTTAGTTGTTCTTTTGTTCCACCAGGTCAAATACACACACACACACTTTCCCTTTTTGAACTCGCCCATTCACCTTGCACAGGTAAATGACGCCATGATTCAGTAAAGAGTCATTCACATCCCCTCTGCTTGCCAAACAGATTACATTTAGATTAGCCGGATAATCTGCATCGGAAACCTCTTTGGCACTTATTTCCAAATGTAAACAAACCCTGCCGCTCTTTCTCTGTATATTAATATTTGTCATAGATTATACGGAGATTAATTGAAGTTGATATCTAAACCAACGGTTTTTATCTCCAAGATTTAGGAACAGAAGGATTCCTGAAGGCATTTTATATTGCGGAAGGCATTATCCATACAAAGAACAAATTGTTCCTTAAAGCTTCAAATCCTGTGCTCACTTATCTAGGAGTAAGTCCAATTGAACTTAAATGGAAATCACATCTGAGTAGATGTATATAGGGTTACATATTAAGTGTGCAAAAAAGCTTATGGATGCCTGCACAATCCGCAAATTTACTGTTTTTTACCATATGAAAAGTTTGTTTACCTACCTATTGTTAGAAATAGTTTTAAGATTCCCCTTCAATCTCATGATACCAGGGCAGTGTCCAAGTGCAAATAAAACTCATAATGCTAAAAATGCAATGCAATAAAACAATCATCATCAGAACATGAATTAGAGACAGATAAGAAATGTAAGCAGAGCAGTTCAACCAAGTTTATAATAATAATAATAATATTAATTTATTATTTATACCCTGCCCATTTGTCTGGGTTTCCCCAGCCACTCTGGGCAGCTCCCAACAGAATATTAGTATTATTAATAATAAAGTGATAAAACATCAAACATTAAAAACTTACCTAAACAGTTTTAAATGCCCAACAAATAAATCTGGCATGGAAATGACTTTAAAAGCAATGTCAGTCTTACACATGCCAGGAAGGCATTACCAAGGCAGGGAGCCACCACAAAGAAGACTCTCCTTGTTTTATCCGTTTCCCAGACAATGAGGAACCAATTTATGCTACTTCTTATCATTGCAAATGAAAAGTTCTTTATAAAAGCACTTCACAAGCTACAGTCCCGTTTGGTATGTCCCCACCCCACCCCACCCACGATTCCCATTTCACAGGCAAGAAATAACTGAGGCTAGCCGTCAAATTGCCAGAAGCAAGACACTGATTTAAAAACAAAAGAGCCTCAGAAGATGGGTAGTTCAAAATAAGATGGCTGCCTCATGCGATCAGGGACACTGCACCACAGTTGTTTACAGGCAGCCATCTGAAACTCTTTGCCTTTAGACAAGTCACTGTCTCTCAGTCCATAGGTGCCAACTCCCTGGGGCCCTGGGTGTCTGAGCACCCACAAAATTCCCCACGAAGGGTCCGGTCACCCACAAATTTTGATGCCAGGGCCGTGCATGCTGCATGGCACCCACAGCCCCTGGCACCCACAGTTGCGGGCCCAAGTTGGCACTCCTGTCTCAGCCTCCACTTGCTTCTGGTCTGTGAAATGGGAATGAGGGGGACAGACCTCACAGGGTTGTAGTGAGGCCATTTGCAACTTGTCATTTTCAAAGATAAGAGGTAGCAGTAAGCATAAATGGATGCCCCATCTCTCCTCACAGTTTCCTGCTTGGATTTGTGCCGTCACCTATTCTTTTCAAAAGCAAAGCAGGACCTGAGCTTGGAAGACCAGCAGTGGAAGCAGAATTTCTAGCCCAGTCCTGAGTATCTTCTCCTTGGTTGACAAAAATGTTAGGTTTTCTTAATATCAATGTGGTCAATGGTGCTACTCAGAGAGGTGTGTGTCTTTGCAATATTAGCCTGCATGGTGGCACACCTGTGAGCTATCGACAATTCAGCACACCTGTGGTATGTTAGCAATTTGCCTAACTAGCAGGGAGAGTTTACCTGCTGCACTGAATGCAGCGATGTGATAGGATAATTGATTATTTTGAATACTGTATTTAAGTTGACCAATTGCTCTGTGTTATATCTTGCTATTTTGCTCTCTTGTTTTGTACTCTCTGTTTGACTTACTAATTGACTAGTGTAGTGTTAAAGAATTCGGTTAATGACTGGGGGAGTGTGTAGTGGTGAGAAGGGGTGTTTTGCAGCTGTTTGATTATTACTTAAAATAAAGCTAAGCAAAGATATTATGGGCAAGTTTTTATTCCATCGTTATGCAAACTTGGTTGGCAAAGAAAAGTCCAACAAAAGAGGACAGGAGCAACCTTACTTAGAGAAGCTCCACAGCAGAACAACAGGAATTTAGCCAGTGATGGTGTGAATCTCTACCAGAAAAACAGGAGCCTCTACGGCTCTCCCAATAGTCTTGTGAAGTTCGTTTTCTTTGTTCGAGATGGGAGCTTTGTCTTCCTTCCCATTTTTACGTTCTTGGGCTTCTTCTCTTTATTCCTGGGACACTTCCCCTTTAAGAGGGGTTTCTTAGGGTCTATTAAGTTTCCCTTCTGGTTTGCTTCTTGACAAATTCCAATCTAGTTGGTTGAAGGGCACTCTCAGAAAACTGGCCACATATGGTCTCTCCCCAGAGTATCTATTAAGTTTAGAAAGGGGAAGGGCCAAGAACATTATCAAAGAAAGACTCAGGGACATTGAAGCCCAAAATGACTTTAATCAACTTCCGATAACCTACAAACTTCTATACAACCCCCAAAGGCCCCATCTAGCAAACTATCTCAAAGTTCTAGACAACGCTAAACACCGATGGGCATTTTCCAGGGCCCGCTTTAACGCTCTCCCTTCAGCTCTTCTAGAGGGAAGATACAATAAAATACCGATCGAACAAAGATTATGTCCCTGTAACAGCAATGAAATCGAAACCATTGGGCATGTCATCTTATACTGCCCATTATATCGAGACTCAAGAAAAGAGCTGATTGAACCGATTCTGAGGAAAATACCTCGCAGTACAGACGACACCTATATCAGACACCTCTTAGCTGACAAAGAGCCCGAAATTAACAGGTCCGTGGCAAAGTACTGTTACATTGCAACAAGAATAAGACGAGCAATGATGTCAACAACGGAGCTCAAATTGTAAACATCGAAGGAACGATAATAAACAGTAGCGACACCTGAATTGAATTTTTAAAACTTTAAAAGTCAAAACCTGGTTATAAATATAAGCACCAATTCTGTGAATTGGCCATGTTTCTAATGTTATTTGTAGCACAATACTACTTTTAATGTCATATTTTTATAAATTGCTTCCTGGTCACTGACCGTATTAAAGATATTTGATTTGGCTCTCCCAATAGACTAGGAGTAAGATGGCCGCCACATGCAAGGCTCACTGGTTGGGGAGGCAGCATTGGCAGTCTCCTCAGATATTTCCCTTGGTTAATTTGCCTTGCGCCTCATAAACTAGTCTTCTGCCCTCAGATGTAGTGGAAGATACTATCCCGTGTTCAAGTAAGATTCAACTACGAGTCTGGTTGGCTTCTGTGTGTGGAGTGGAGAGGGTGCCATCTTCATCTTTGCCTCAGGCAGCACAATGTCTTGAGTCAGCCATGATGGGATGTACCCAAATATTCTCCTCAGTGGCGGAGTTTGTAGCTTCCTTGCTTGGTTGCAGAGGGCCCCGATCGAACCAGGGTGTGAGCTGGAGGGGTACGACTCATTTGTATGTTTTATTTCCACATTATTTACATAATGTGTGTGGAAACGGTAGATGCCAGGCCACGGCTGACAGATGGATTGCATTTCTTATGGAACGCCATCTGCATCATTTCTAGGGCGGCACGAAAAGAATCAATTGTTAGGAGGCATTTGGGAACAATGTTGGCTAATTGATGCCTCAGCTGATACAACTCTCAAGGCTGGGCGAGGAACTAAAAGTGAGAAGAAGGGCAGAAAATGCTTATCCTTTTTATTTTGTTTATTTTATTCATTCAAAATATTTCAACACCATTTTCAATTCAGGATTTCCAGAGTCACAATGGAATGTTGCAGAACCTTTTGTGTCAAAAGCAATTCCTGGGAACTGTGTTTTCCATCGCCAACATCTCCACAGTTGGATGAAATGTGATTTCAGCATTGCTTTTAACCTTGCATGGTCCTTTTAACCTTTACAGCCCTCAACAAGTTGCAGGACATTCTTCTGAAGCAGGGACCCCCCCCCCGAAGTGCACCCCTCAATTCATGGTGTGCTGTAAAATGTGATGTGCCAGAGAGGGTGGGCCTTGCCAGCGTACCTCGATTCTCCTTTGTGTCGTCAATCAACACAAAGAAGCTTACTTCCGAGTAGGGTTGTGTAAGATTACACAGTAAACATGCTGCCTGTTGACTACAGAATTCAGGCTTCACATGGTGGTTGGTAATTTAACAGATATATTAACTGGGTTATTTACAACACCCTGTTCCAGCTCTTAATGCTGGTCTGCAGCAGGTTTTCATAGCTCAAGGGAACTATACTCTGAATACAGGCCTGCAGAAGGTTTCATAGTTCAAGGGAAGGGTGAAGTCCAGTAGCTAGGCACGCTTAAGGAAACAGTGAACAGTTAATTCACTGTCCCTGAATACATCATGTTTTTTTTTTTGGGGGGGGGGTTATCTGTCTTTTTTTTTTTTTAAATATTTTTATTCAAGAATTTTTTCATATAAACATAACATACATAAACATACAAAGACAAAAACAAAACAAAAAAAACATGTACCATTTCATATCCTAATTTCTTGTACCTTACTTCCCCGACTTCCTCATGCCTCCCTTTTCTGTATTCCAAATTCTTATCGATTACTCAGCAAATCTTCCCTTATTTTAATTTAGATTTAAACTAATCTTCCTTATTCTCCTTGTCTTAACCATTGCTAATAGTAACCATTTACTTTCCAGTCCAACATCATTCTAACTTTCATTAACTTTGTAATATTTCTTTAAATAGTCCTTAAATTTTTTCCATTCTTCTTGCGCTGCTTCTCTTCCCTGGTTTCGGATTCTGCTCGTCATTTCTGCCAAGCCCATGTAGTCTATCACCTTCATCTGCCATTCTTCCAGTGTGGGTAGCTCTTGCGTCTTCCAGTACTTCGCAATGAGTATTCTAGCTGCTGTTGTAGCATACATAAAGAAAGTTATATCCGTCTTTAACACCCCTTGGCCGACAATACCCAAGAGAAAGGCCTCTGGTTTCTTGGAGAAAGTATATTTAAATACCTTTTTAAGTTCATTATAGATCATTTCCCAGAATACCTTAATCTTCGGGCAAGTCCACCAAAGATGAAAAAATGTACCTTCAGTTTCTTTACATTTCCAACATTTATTGTCAGGCACATGGTAAATCTTTGCAAGCTTGACTGGGGTTATGTACCACCTATATATCATTTTCATAATGTTTTCTCTTAAGGCATTACATGCCGTAAATTTCATCCCGGTGGTCCACAACTTTTCCCAATCAGCAAACAAAATATTATGACCAATGTCCTGAGCCCATTTAATCATGGCCGATTTAACCGTTTCATCTTGTGTATTCCATTTCAGCAGCAAATTGTACATTTTTGACAAATTCTTAGTACTGGGTTCTAACAGTTCTGTCTCCAATTTTGATTTTTCCACCTGGAAGCCAATTTTACTGTCCAGTTTAAACGCTTCATTTATTTGATGATAGTGCAACCAGTCTCTCACCTTCCCTTTTAATTTCTCAAAACTCTGCAATCTCAGTTTGTCCCCTTCCTTTTCCAAAATTTCCCAGTATCTTGGCCACTTGGACTCCATATTTAACTTTTTAACTGTCTTAGCTTCCATTGGCGACAGCCACCTTGGAGTTTTATTTTCCAGCAAGTCTTTATATCTAACCCAGACATTTAATAGTGCTTTTCTGACAATATGATTTTTAAAACTTTTATGTGCTTTAACCTTGTCATACCACAAATATGCATGCCACCCAAAAATATTGTTAAAACCTTCCAAATCCAAAATGTCTGTGTTTTCAAGAAGCAGCCATTCTTTCAGCCAGCAGAAAGCTGCCGCTTCATAATACAATTTAAAGTCTGGCAGGGCAAACCCCCCTCTTTCCCTGAATACATCATGTTAGGCAGCGTAATGAAGGTGAACATGGATGAAATGGGGGAGATTGGAAGCGTAATACTAAACCAACTAAGATGGAATTTTCCCGACAGAGGGGCAATGAAGCAGAGTTTGGATTTGATATCCCGCTTTATCACTACCCGAAGGAGTCTCAAAGCGGCTAACATTCTCCTTTCCCTTCCTCCCCCACAACAAACACTCTGTGAGGTGAGTGGGGCTGAGAGACTTCAGAGAAGTGTGACTGGCCCAAGGTCACCCAGCAGCTGCATGTGGAGGAGTGGAGACGCGAACCCGGTTCACCAGATTACGAGACTACCGCGCTTAACCCACTACACCACACTGGCTTTCAATGAGAAAAATTCAGCAAATTATGAAAGTGTTAAAGAAAGATGTTGTTCAGTGGTGTGCCTCACACAGCTACAGTTCTCAGAGTGGCTTAATCACAGAATTGTAGCGTTGGAAGGGACCCAGAGGATCATCTAGTCCAACCCCTTGCAATGCAGGAATATGCAACTGTCCCATACAGGAATTGAACCCGCAACCTTGCTGTTATAATCACCATGCTTTAACTAACTGAGCTGATCACCGCCTCTTCTCTGGGAATTGTGGCTCTGTGAGGGGAACAGAGTTAAATAATCTTCAGCGCCTATAACAAGCTCTGCTTCCCAGGATTCTTAGGGGGAAGACATGATTGTTTATAAAGTGGTACGATACTGCTTTAACTGTATAGTGCAGACGGGGCTTGAGGAAGCTGGAGGAGGAGTGATCCCCCTGGACTGTATGTAAGGAAGAAGGCAAATCAAGGTTGATGGGGCAAGCATCCCATTTGCCCTAATGGCCCAGAATCCCCTGGTTTTGGTGTTGCTGTAACATGTCAGCACATGCTTGCTGCTACAGAGACTGCTGCTGGCTCTCCCACCAGACACCAAGTTGCTGGGATCAAACGAATACTTTCTGTATGACTTAGGCACATCGCCACGAGCCTTGTTTGATCCAAGCACTCCGTTCATGAGGAGGAACAGCAACAAGTCCATTCTAGCGAAAGCTCTGGAGGTGTCAACTGCCAAAAGGACTCAGGCTACAAGGACACATACCCGCACCTGAGAGAACATCGTTCTCCATTGCTAGTGAAGGAGCATTCCTCCATCCCACTCCAACAAGAAGGGAGGGAGGATATTTATGTATTTATTTCAAGAAAGTGTACCCAGATCTTCATCCAGAAAGGCTCACAAGAGTGGCTTACATACAGTCAATGAAAACAAGGCAGTCTCTGTCTGCAGGCTTGCCATCTTCAAAAATAAAATAAAAATAAAAATAAAAATATTTATTTATACCCCACCCTCCCCAGCCAAGGCCAGGCTCAGGGCAGCTAACAAGCAATAATAAAAATAAGTTGAATGAATACAACTTAAAAACAAGATAAAATACAACAATTAAAATATTGAAACATTAAAATATTAAAATGCAGCCTCATCACAGGAGGAGAAAGGAAAAATAAAAAGAATTCCCAGCACATTTACAGTTCCCAGGATTTCTGGGAGGGTGTGAAATGTGCTTTTAAATGTATGATGCACACTGAGCCAAATAATAATCATAAAAACGGTGGGTAAAGCCATTGCCTCAATTTTTTGGGGGTGGGCAAAGGTGGCAAAATGTGAAGGAAGCTGATAAGCAACCTTTGCAGCCATCCAGAGGCGGCCCGCCTTCAGCCGCACCATGTGTGTCGCAACCTTCCCCCAGCTGCTTGTCTTCCATCTGGCCTGTCGCAGCTGAGCAATGAGGCTCTTTCTGCTTTCCGCTGACCCAGAAGTGCCGGCAACCTTTCTCCCCATTAGGGGGAACGGGCAGACATAAAGAGATAATTGGAGGATTCAGGTTGGCTGTAAAAAGGGACTGAGGGTGATAAATCTTTAGGGCCTGTGGCGTTAAATTCCTCACGCTGTCCCTGATGACTCTTTACTGCGATCTTTTCTCTGGCAAGGCCAGGCATCCCTTGTTCAAGGCGCAAAGACTCAGAGGGAGAGAGAGAGAGAGAATTATTCATCTGTTCACCTAAGACAAGAGAGTTGACAGCTGGGAGCCTGGAGCTGTTACCTGCTGTAGCCTCTTACCCACACATACCCCCTCTTTGCTTACCAACCCCCTCAGCTCAGCCAGGGTGGTGTACTGGTTCAAAAAGGTAAAGGGACCCCTGACCATTCGGTCCAGTCATGGCCGACTCTGGGGTTGCGGCGCTCATCTCGCTTTACTGGCCGAGGGAGCCGGCGTACAGCTTCCGGGTCATGTGGCCAGCATGACTAAGCTGCTTCTGGCGAACCAGAGCAGCGCATGGAAACACCGTTTACCTTCCCACCGGAGCGGTACCTATTTATCTACTTGCACTCTGACGTGCTTTCGAACTGCTAGATTGGCAGGAGCTGGGACCGAGCAACGGGAGCTCATCCCGTCACAGGGATTCGAACCGCCAACCTTGTGATTGGCAAGTCCTAGGCTCTGTGGTTTAACCCACAGCACCACCCGCGTCACTTGGTGTAGTTTTTAGTGTCCTGCAAATATTTAAGCAGCTCGCCAGCATGCAACTTCTGGAACCCACTGCCACAAGATGGGATTTATAGTTTGAAAGAGGGGGTTAGAACAAATTCATGGGGAAGAGGTCTATACATGCTCATCATGGTCTATTTGCACCACACATTTAAAACAGTAACACACCACTTTAAATAGTCACAGTTTTGCCCTTAAGCATCTTGGGAACTGTAGTTTGGTAAGGGCGCTGAGAGTTGTCAGGAGACACACACCCCTCCACTGTTCCCCTCAGAAAGCTACAATTCCCAGCGTGGTTTAACAATCCATCCATCTTCCTAGGGAACATTCCCACATCAATACATTTTATTTTAAAGAAGGGAAAAGGCAGATCAGTTCTTGAAGCCCAGATCAAAGTGGTGAGTTGTAAGGAGGCAATTCTATCCAGGGCAGGCTGGGTTGCTTTTCCCTTGCTTGAATTGTGGTGGGTTGCTCCTATTTTGGGGGGTTGGTGGATGGGTCCAGACAGAGTGTCCTTTCCCCATGCCTGCTTCTGCAATTTGCAGCTGAGTGCTCCTTCTGACACACAGGGGCGGAGGGAGGAGGAACTTCCTGAAGCTGCTCTTCTATTGGCCAATGGATGGGCCCAGGCTGGTCTCCTTGATAATAATAATAATAATAATAATAATAATAATAATAATAATAATAATAATTTATTTATTATTTATACCCCGCTCTTCTGGCTGGGTTTCTCCAGCCACTCTGGGCGGCATCCAACAGAATATTAAAATACAATAACCTATTAAACATTAAAAGCTTCCCTAAACAGGGCTGCCTTCAGATGTCTTCTAAAAGTCTGGCAGTTGTTTTTCTCTTTGACATCTGGTGGGAGGGTGTTCCATAGGGCGGGTGCCACTACCGAGAAGGCCCTCTGCCTGGTTCCCTGTAACTTGGCTTCTCACAGCAAGGGAACGGCCAGAAGGCCCTCGGCACTGGACCTCAGTGTCCGTGCAGAATGATGGGGGTGGAGATGCTCCTTCAGGTATACTGGACTGAGGCCGTTTAGGGCTTTTGCAAGGGTGGCAGATTGCTGTTGAACCAACCAATAGTAAGGGAGAAAAGGAAGAGGCCAGAAGACAGGCTGCCAGCGCTTGCTAGGAAGCTTTGCACAATTGCATCAACGCAGAGCATCAGCAGAGAAGCAACAGGCAGCATCCTCTGAGAGAGAGAGTCAATCTGCTATTCATCAGGAGAATGGTGAATGATCTGATGCAGAGGAATTGCCTACCCCACAGCCGAGGCTGATGAGAAGGGAGGCAAAATCTAGAACAGTAGCTCATGCAGAGAAGCAACGGATACCCTCCTCCACCATGGATGGTGTTTCTGGCTCACTGGAACCCTTAAATGAATTTATTTCTCATGGCATAGCTTGGGATCGCCTGCTCTACCAGCTTGCTATTCCTCATAATAGATCCCTTCATGGCCTTTACTCCAACGCTGCCTGGAGCTGGCGTTAAACTACTTTTTCTTCCTTCTTTCTGGCCTTTTCAATTACTTTGTGTTTGCTTGATCTGCTACCAGAATATACCCTGCGGTTCCCCTGTTTTAGCCTCTGCTAAACCCTTCAGTCCGCGTCCTCTCTGATGACAAAAAGTATGTGGAATTGGCTAAAACGGGGAAATTCCTGTTCTCACAATACTTGGAAAGAATGAAAAATCTTTTCTCCTCTTTTTTCTTCTTCAGAAAGTGAAAAGAAATAACAGAAGAGCACATCCAGTACTTTACGAATGTTTGTGGTGGCTTTGCCCAGAGGGTTCCCTAAAGGGACAGGATGAGGAATGGTCGCAGTCTCTCTTTGATCTGACTGCGGCTTTTTGAGACATGTCCACAACACGACCCCAAGGTCCACCGAGAGAAAACACATGCATTGGAAGGAAAACTGAGAACTGAGTACACATCATCCATTTAAAGCGCAGTTAATTCATGTGGTTCCCCCCCCCCAAAAAGAATCATGGGAACTGTAGTTTGTTAAGGGTGTTGGGAATTGTAGTTCTGTGGGCGGTAAACTACAGTTGCTAGGAATCCTGCACGGAAGCCATGTGCTTAGAAACAGCTGGTGTCTGGGACAGCTGTTCCCAGTCCAAACAGACAATATAGGGCTAGAGGGGAGTGAAAGGTAGGTTCTTCTCTTCCCAGCTGAAAGGCCGAATTATGCACAGACAAAATATTCCCCGTGGAAGCTGGCCAGGGTGGTGGCAGCTCCACAGCAGAGCAAATTCTCTCACCTTTGGAGTGTGCTCAACCGCAGGCCCTGCTGAACTTCCTCATCCACAGCATCAATCTGGAAAGACCACCTGCTGCTCCTTGTAGACATTTCTGCCGCTCCTGTTTCTTCTCTTCCGTTTTTCGCTGCCAAAGCAAGTGTGGTGGCAGCAGGGTTCTCTCTCCATCTCTCTGTCATCAACAAGTGTGCACTCCAAAAAGGAACCAAAAGACTCTGAAGCAGAGACCAGAGGAAGATCCTGCACTGCTGAATCCAGGGCATCCCAAACACCGGAATTTATGCCATTATAAAGTGGCCCCTTAGGGAAAGTAAATAAAATTTCTATGCATAATCTGCATTGATTAATCATCCATCAAAATAAAATGGGAATACTGTTGTGTTGTGGAATCATCTTGTGAAATACCGTGGTACCTCAGGTTACATATGCTTCAGGTTACATACGCTTCAGGTTACAGACTCCACTAACCCAGAAATATTACCTCGGGTTAATAACTTTGCTTCAGGATGAGAACAGAAATTGTGCTCCGGTGGCGCAGCGGCAGCAGGAGGCCCCATTAGCTAAAGTGGTGCTTCAGGTTTAGAACAGTTTCAGGTTAAGAACAGACCTCCGGAACGAATTAAGTACTTAACCTGAGGTACCACTGTATTGTATTGTAGTCAATGTTATCCCTACTCAAAGTAAACTTATTGAAATTAATGGCCATGGGCATGTTAGGTCCAGTAATTTCAATGGGTCTACTCTGAGTATAATGGGAGTTAGAGACAACCATAATCAATAACACTATGAACCTCACTTAGTTGAGCTTGGTCCAGTCACTGCCTCTCACAGCCTGGTCTACCTCACAAGGTTGTTGAGAGGATAAAAAGGGGGAGAGAAGAACCACCTAGAGGTCCTTGGAGGAAAGTGTATATTGTTATGAGTTTGTGGGTACCAGACCCCTATAATCCTTTTAAGTGTTAAAAGCTAAATAAGCAAGGCTAGCTTCCTGGGTGATGGGCCATTAAGATAACAAAGGAAAGGGGATTCTGTGCCAGATAAAAATGGGTGGGGCCCCTCTTAGATACTTGGAAGGACAAAGCCAGAGTTTGAGAGCAGGAGTTTGCTGTGATGTGACCTGGAGAAAAAACCTCCATGATGGAAAGGCAGAGAGAGAGAGAGAGAGAGAGAGAGAGAGAGAGAGAGAGAGAGAGAGAGAGACTGAGCACCATGGCTGATTTATGCTTGAATCTAAGGCTATGGCTATGGGAGAAACCAGCCTTTTCTGGGATGTTAATGCTGGGAGCCCCTCCACTGTAGGCTCAGGTGGTATATACAGTGGTACCTCGGTTTAAGAACAGTCCGGTTTAAGAAAGATTTGCTTTACAAACTCTGCAAAACCGGAAATAGTGTCTTGGTTTGAGAACTGTACCTTGGTCTAAGAACGGAATCCAAACTGTGGAAGGGCACCGGCGGCGGGAGGCCTCATTAGGGAAAGCACACCTTGGTTTAAGAACGGTTTTGGTTTAAGAACGGACTTCCGGAACAGATTAAGTTCATAAACCAAGGTACCACTGTATGTGAAAATAAACCATATATCCTAAAGACACCACATTCTCCACTGTGCCTCATTCCCAAAAGGAAAATCGAATCCTAGCTGAACACCTGGAACTCCAGGAATCTCGCACGTCTCAGAGTTTAGGGGTGGCCTGCAACAATATAAATGCAACAAATAAATAAGCCTATTACTGTTATTATTTTGCGTTAGCATCTCAACGTACAAAACTCTCTGCAGACCGTAATTTTGAAGTAAATGTGATTTACAGCCAGTTCTTTCCCCCTTTTTCTTCTGCGTTGCAAAAGAGAAAAGCATTATAAAACATGACACCACAAAGCGAAATGTTATCTGGGTGACACTTCAACAGAACTGCGTGTGCTTTGTGACTGCCGCCCCCATCCATTCTGTACCATGGAAACCCAAAATCTACACTCTGAATTAAGGTATACAAATACGAACCCTTGCCAACTTTGCATAATTTATTCTGCTAGCTACAGGGAGGGACAAGGTACATGTAAAACCTTGCATCCTGGAAATTAGGAATTCTTTCCTGAGCATCTCTCTGGCTCCTCGGTTTTCATCAGACGTTTGAGGTTCTCTCCGCAGTCATGAGGGCTAGAAACCTCCCCACCCCCCCAATACTTCTTTAAATTGAAAACTGGGATTAAAAAAGCAAAGTTGGTTTTAGCTGTGTCCACTCTTTCTTTTACATGTTATTTTAATAGAAACCACCACTTTCCCCCTGCAACTACCACCTTCTTGTTTGGTTTCCAGCAAACTTCATTTATAGATAAGCCCCTGCCAATGAACTAGTGTGGGGGAAGAATCACTGTTCCATGAGATTCTTATTATGAAAATGGTCAAGGTCTTGTTTGAAGGAGTGGCTGTTGTTGTTATTGCTATGACAACCCTAATCATAATTTTTTTGGGGGGGGGGAACGGGACCGTTTAACCCTGGAGAACTATTGCAGTTGGTCAGACATCTAAAACATTAATCATTTTTTTGCTGGCTGGGTGATGTCATCTGTTTCCTTTTGGTGGGAGAGAAAGGTGATAACCGCCCGTCTGTCTGGCAATGTTCCATCAAAGCGTTCCTCTTCCGCAAGCAAGAGTTATCGAACTTAATTGATACGAAGGGCAAAACTTCATATGGGAATGCAGGGAACAGCCTTGATACTGGGTCAAGTAAGTTATACTCAGAGTAGACCTGCTGAAATCAATTGGCTGAACTTAGTCATGTTCATCAGTTTCAGTGGTCTCTCCACTGAGTTCCATTGAGTCTCTCATTGCTCTACCTGGAGATGCCAGCCAGTGTTTGAAATTAGGGCCCATTTCCTAAAAATGCTTCTCATTATGTGCTAGAGGCCAAAGCTTCAGTGCCCTGATGCTCCTCTTTCCACCCCTCTCTCTCCCCCGTAACTAGTTAAAAAGCCCATTTCCTCAATTTATGCAGGGCGCATATTTTTGCTCTTAGAGTCACAGAAATTGTAGAGTTGGAAGAGACCCTGAGGGTCATCTAGTCCAACCCCCTGCAATGCAGGAATGTGCAGCTGCCCTGTATGGGGATTGAACCTGTGACCTTGGGGTCGTCAACACCATGCTCTAACCAACTGAGCTAAGCTGCATTCTTATTCTATTTTTCAGCAAGGTACAGCCCTCCCCATATGCTTTCTGCTCATTTACTACTTTTTATATTGTGATTTTATGTTCTGTGATCTACAGGTATAGGGGGGCATACAGATTTAATTAATAAAGTGATAAATAAATAAATAAATTGATGATGATGATGATGATGATGATGATATCACAGTTTTGCCAGGTAGCTCAAGGCCAGCGGCTGTGGTATATTCAGAGGGCCACACACGGAGGCACTGACCAGCCCAGACCTTGGCCGCATTCACACCATATATTTACAATTCTACTAAAGTGGTACCTCGGGTTAAGTACTTAATTTGTTTCGGAGGTCCGTTCTTAACCTGAAACTGTTCTTAACCTGAAGCACCACTTTAGCTAATGGGGCCTCCCGCTGCTGCCGCGCTGCTGGCGTGTGATTTCTGTTCTCATCCTGAAGCAAAGTTCTTAACCCAAGGTAATATTTCTGTGTTAGCAGAGTCTGTAACCTGAAGCGTATGTAACCTGAAGCATACGTAACCCAAGGTACCACTGCATAAGGAAGGATTTTTTTTTTTTTAAGTTTAATGTTTCATTATGTTTTTATATATGTTGGAAGCTGCCCAGAGTGGCTGGGGCAACCCAGTAAAACGTGTGGGGGTGTAAATAGTAAACTTATGGGATGGGATGCCCCTATATCCAGCGGAGAAATGTCGGAGGGTATGGAATGCGTTGTATGAATGCGGCCCTGCTCAGCTTCATCAAGCTTCAGGTCGTGGCCCGGAACCTCAAGGATTTCGCTGTCAAAATTGCAAGAGGCAACAGCTCTCTGCAAGGCCTTCTCCCACCCCAAACGTAAAACCCCGCTTGGAAACACTTGGAGGCTGGCGACTTGTCCTTTTAAGACCCGAGGCTTCAGCATCCTCCTTGCTTCTTCCCCAAGACCACCCTGTAAGGCTGGATGACATCATGGGGCACTTGAAAAGACCACTTGTGTTTTGGTGGGAATTTGCAAAGTGGCCCATTAAAAGCACACTTTTTTTTTTAAAGGGGGGAGGGAGGGAGAGCAAAGGAGAACATGTCTAAGCATTGCAAGCTTTCAAACTGGCGAGCCCCATTTGAGAACTCCCCCATCCCCCCTTTTCCTAACATACTGGTGTAAAGCTGCTGTAGATGAAAGCTCTGGGTTGTGCATTTTACAGTCAATTGTCGCGCCCAAAGGCTAGTTATCACTCCCCGGTTGTGTTATTGCAGTTAATCCAGTTAAATGCCTTTGGGATTGTCAGACCCGCAGCTGAATTCCTTGCTCCTTCTATTAACATGCTTTGTTTAGAAAGAGAAAAGGCCTGTTGTTTAAAAAACCCACTGGGAGCTCAGCGAGACAGCGGCGTGGGTGGGGAGGGTACATAGCTGCGGTGCTTAATTTCTACAGTAAAAGAGAGGTGCCGGGGCTTATGTCCGCCTGGCCCGAGATGCTCTTTGGCCTCCCCAGGATTACCGTTCTGTATGTATTCATGCGGTGCTTAAAGGCTCGAAGTCACTTCCACGTAGGTTAAACCACAGAGCCTAGGACTTGCCGATCAGAAGGTCGGCAGTTCAAATCCCCGCAACAGGGTGAGCTCCCGTTGCTCAGTCCCAGCTCCTGCCAACCTAGCACTTCGAAAGCACGTCAAAGTGCAAGTAGATAGGTACCACTCCGGCGTTTCCATGTGCTGCTCTGGTTCACCAGAAGCGGCTTAGTCATGCTGGCCGCATGACCCGGAAGCTGTACGCCGGCTCCCTTGGCCAATAAAGCGAGATGAGCGCTGCAACCCCAGAGTCAGCCACGACTGGACCTAATGGTCAGGGGTCCCTTCACCTTTATAGTATATTGCAGTTGGGCAGTGAGGACTGAGAAAGGAGGTTGCTAAGGACACACACTAAGTTCGGTTCTGAGGTGAGATGTACAATGCCATCTCATGTGCACTTTCCATTGAACTTAGTGGGAATTACTTCCAAATGAACATGCGTAATGCACTGTACTTTTAACCTGAGATGCTCCCAGCGCAGTTCTTTTAACTATTTTGGTGCAGCTGCTCCTTAGAAACCCCCCCCTCGCAAACCGGTTTTCATTAAACACTCCCCAACAAGTCTCTAGTCCTCAAGCCTGTGGAGAAACAGGCTGAAACGTGTGTGATAAATGTGGGATGTAATCCACTGGGAGCAGTCAAATACAACATTCTTTGTTTTCCTAGAGTGGACATGCAAGGGGATGTTTGGTCCAGCCAGTCGAACACTTCCTGTTTCCTCCTGGGCTGGAGCATCCTTCCTTTTGCATGTGACTATGGTCCAGGACTTCCTCCATTGTTGGAGCAGCTTTTAGACACTGGGATTATCCGCATATGGGATAGCTCCACATGTACAGTGGTACCTCGGGTTACATACGCTTCAGGTTACATACGCTTCAGGTTACAGACTCCGCTAACCCAGAAATATTACCTCGGGTTAAGAACTTTGCTTCAGGATGAGAACAGAAGTCGTGCTCCGGCGGCGTAGTGGCAGCAGGAGGCCCCATTAGCTAAAGTGGTGCTTCAGGTTAAGAACAGTTTCAGGTTAAGAACGGACCTCCGGAACAAATTAAGTACTTAACCTGAGGTACCACTGTATATACTTTGTAACTAAGTCTGCCTTCAGGGATCCAGCTGTGAACTGAATGTGAGTAAACTGCTTTTTATATACATTACACAAGATTGTGGCATGTTGATTCTTTTAAGAGGGATATAAGGGAACCTACCAGGAACCTACTAGTGAGAGGCTTACACAAGCAACCAGCTACCTGCTGTGTGTTTAAAAGGGGAATGTGAAACTCTGCTAAGTAAAGGAACTTGTTAGCGCAAGTTAGGAAGGATATTAATAAACAATATATCCTCTCCTGCCTCCCTGAACATTCCCACAATAAATAGAAAAATCTCAGGAGATCAGGGAGTGGGAAGCAGAGAGCAGGATTATCACTGATTCAGACTTTCTTGCTGTCCATGGACTTAGCAGATGCAGCAGGAGAAAGGATGTTCAATCAAGCAAATGTATGAGAGGCTGCCTGGCTTGCGTTGCATAATTGATGCCAACTGCAGAATCCAGCTTTTCTCAGCTGCTCTGCAGGGTCATGTTGTGCAGAGATCTTACCCCACCCCGACACCCGAGATTGACACATGCCAAACGTATACGTTACCGTCAAGCTATTTATATCGCCCTATGCAATCTTTGCTCTGGACCTAAAGACTTTGCCTGTGCATTCACATTTGACATTTCGTGATCTGAAATCCAGGCGAATACCACATACTGAAAAATGCACGGAGTTTTGGGGAATCCAGAGGCGGGGTGGGGGATGTGTGTGTTGCCTCGATGGAAAAGCAGAGCAAAATACCAGATGACAACAGCATACCATTAAAGATCAGGGTTGCAAATCTGCACTGATTAGTCTGTTAGGTCAGGCTTGTATTTTAAGGTTTTCAGTGCTGGGCTGGTTGCCATAGGAGACCAAGAATGCTATGCTGGCAACTAAGTGTAATAATAATACTAATACTAATAATACGCCCAACCACTCTGGGTGTCTTCCAGCAAAATATAAAAACACAATAAAACCTCAAACATTAAAAACTGGCCTTCAGATGTCTTCTGAAAGTCAAATACTTGTTTATCTCCTTGACATCTGATGGGAGGGCATTCCACAGGGCGAGTGCCACTACCGAGAAGGCCTTCTGCCTGGTTCCCTGTAGCTTCACGTAGCTTCTGGAGGGAACCACCAGAAGGCCTTTGGAGCTGGATCTTAGTGTCCAAGCTGAACGATAGGGGTGGAGACACACAATGAAATGCAGGAGAAGCTTCCCATCCTTCTCACACTGTGGTGCAAAAGTGTGCAATTATATTTTTTGCCCTTCCTCCTTGCCTTGCCCTCACTCTGGACACTTTTGAGTACGTGAGTAACTCAAATGTAATAATTTCTAATGTGGCTACTGCGGTAAAATTACTCCTTTGCTGACCCCTGGTTTAGACATTGCGAAGCTAGATGAACTCAGGCAGGGTAAGGCAGCTTTCCATGTCCCCCACGCAGGAGAATATTATATTTCACATTATGAGGTTTGTTTCAGTTCTACTGGTTTCACTATTTCACCTTATCTTTCCTATGTACGACATAAAATTTTCCCATTCTTTTTGAAATGTTTCATCGCCCTGTTGTCGAATTTCCCCCGTTAATTTAGCTATTTCAGCGTATTCCATTACCTTCTGTCGCCATTCTTCTACTGTTGGCAATTGCTGTTGTTTCCAAACCTGAGCTAATAATAACCTCGCCAACGTTGTTGCATAGAAGAACAATTTCTGATCTGTACCAATTTTCATTTCGCAACATGATATACCGTATTTTTCGCTCTATAAGACGCACCAGACCACAAGACACACCTAGTTTTTGGAGGAGGAAAACGGAAAAAAAAATTCTGAATCTCAGAAGCCAGAACAGCAAGAGGGATCGCTGCGCAGTGAAAGCAGCAATCCCTCTTGCTGTTCTGGCTTCTGGGATAGGTGCGCTGCCTGCATTCGATCCATAAGACAAACACACATTTCCCCTTACTTTTTAGGAGGGAAAAAGTGAGTCTTATAGAGCAAAAAATACGGTATTTATTCCTGCGGTTATTCATCAGTAACGCCAATGTGTGAGTTAGCGCTTGTGCATGAGACGGAGGAATCGGAAATGTATATCTCATCCCTGGGAGGAAGCAGAGCATGGAAAGAGAGCTTCTAGAGAAAGTGAGTAAACGTTAATCTTTAACAGGGTTGCATGGAAGTCAATTGGACAGCTGCACCAGTTCGGTTGCGTAAACTCCGACTGGGTTCTTGGCTTCCAGAAGGCCAAGGAGGGGCTGAATCAATAGGAGATGGGTTTAATGTGTAACTCAAAGGCTGTGGTGTTGACTTTGAACTTCTCCTGGCCCTGCCTCAAATATACCCTGGAAGACGGAAACCCAGGCAGCTCCAGCAGTGCCAAGCAAAGTCTCCCTGTCCGTGAAACTCCACCCTACTTCCATGGCCGCAACTTAAGTCAAGAAATGTCAAACAATTTAATCACCTGACTTTATCTCAGCTGTGTAAATGTAATGCTTCTGAATTGGGAAGCGACATTTCCTTTGTTTCTAGAAAGACACGCACACATGTCTAGAGGCAGGCACTGACTTGAAAGAAGCATTTGCCCTGTGCATGAGAGGCGGGGTGGAAACTGAAGAGACCCTGGAAAAAGAGAAAATGCATCATCCTCAAAAGAGAGGGCAAGAGGGCAGAGATTTGTACAAAATTTGCCAGGTGTGTATGCACAGAGTAGGGCACATGGTAAGGGCAAACACCTCTTTTAGACCAGTGGTGTCCAAACTTTTTTTAAGGAGGACCAGGTTTGATGAAGTGATGGGCTGTGGGGGCCGACCAAAGTTGTTGACTTTTTTTTTAAAGGATTGAAGCATAGCTGTCAACTTTTCCCATTTTTTAAAGTGAAATTCCCTTATTCCGAATAGGATTCCTTGCAAGAACAGGGAAAAGTTGACAGCTATGGATTGAAGTTGTTTTTTTAATGATTTTAGCCCAAAGTTGTTTAGCCCAAAGTTGCTTTTTTCCGGGAAATAAACTGCCACAGGGCCGGATTGCACCCCCAAAACAGACTTTAGATATGACCTGATAATTTCTGCCTTTTAATGGGATCTTTCACACAACTTTAAGAGGTGTCATTTCCATCTGATTCTTTTTTTTAAATAAAAAAAAACCTATTTGCAATCCTGTTAACTTAGAAAATCGCAGGAATGTTGCACTGTGTTTTCATGGGAGAAATTTGGGGCGGTATCCTGGCACACAGTTCTTTCCCACTGTTTAAAAAGCCACTGTTCCATAATGCAACAGGTGTTGCTGCTGCTGCTGCAGTGCAAAAGGGAATGTTTGAAAGTGGGACAGAAGCGTGAGGATTATAACCAGGAAAACCAACGCAATAAACCCCAGGTCTGAATGCAGCCATAAAATGGCACTTGCTGTCTCCTGTTTGCATAAACACTTGTGTTAAAAATGCAAAGCAGGAATCTATTTTGGTGCTGAGCAGTATATAAAATAATAATAATAATAATAATAATAATAATAATAATAATAATAGGAGAGGGGAATCATCTGCTTGCTTAATCCAAGCATTGACTATAAACTTTCTAACCAATTACTCTGAGGAGTAATTCAATAGTAGTCATTAAGTCTCATCCATAGGATGGAAATGGCTGCTTTCATTTGGCTTTTCACCTGTTGTTGGCCTGTTTGTTGGTTGGGGACCATTTGACTGTTTTATGGAAGTGAGGTTGGACTGGATGGAGTAATCAGGAGGCTATAAGGAGAGTGAGGTGGTTATAAGAGCACCACGGTTCCTGAATTCCTGATTTGCTTTATTACATGTGAGGCTCTTCTTTTTCTTCTTTTTAAAGATACAGTGGTACCTCAGGTTAAGTACTTAATTCGTTCCGGAGGTCCGTACTTAACCTGAAACTGTTCTTAACCTGAAGCACCACTTTAGCTAATGGGGCCTCTCGCTGCTGCTGCGCCGCCGGAGCACGATTTCTGTTCTCATCCTGAAGCAAAGTTCTTAACCTGAAGCACTATTTCTGGGTTAGCGGAGTGTGTAACCTGAAGTGTATGTAACCTGAAGTGTATGCAACCGGAGGTACCACTGTACATATTTTCATGGTGTTGTATTCTGATGTTGTATCTTCATGCATTTTTAACATATGATTCGCTTTAGTTTTTTCCTTTATTTTATGTACATTGTTTTGAGAGGTGGATTGTTTAATTATGTTACATAAAATGAGGTTTTTTAAAATTATGATTGTGTTCTTTATTTGTTGCATTTATATACCACTTTTTCCTCCAGGGAGGCTAGGCCAAGATGATGACTTGCTGAAGGTCATCAAGCAGGGATGTGAATCCTGGTTTTCCAAGTCCTACCTAATCTGACCCTCTGGCTCTCAGCAGTAGCTGCACTGGGTGTGGAATCTGTATTTTTACATCTTTTTTTTGTTGTAATATGTAAACCACATACAGAAATATATATATATATATATATATATATATATATATATATAGAAAATCTCCAAGTTAGTAATAATAATAAATTTTTTTTATTAATACCCTGCCCTTCCTGGTTTAAAAACCCCGGTCTCAGGGCGGCTAACAGCAAATATAAAACATTGATTCGAATGTGACTTAAAAACAGCATAAGCAGCATAAAATACAATATAAAATGCAGCATCAATATCAATAAAATTCAAAAATTCAGGGGGCATTGGGGGGGGGGGGAAGGGTTTCTTCATAGAAGAGGAAAGGGGAAAAGGGAATAGAGGATCAGGCTAGTTCAGACTGAAGGCCAGGCGGAATAGCTCTCTTACAGGCCCTACAGGAGGAGATCAATAGATACAACTAAGCCAGGTCTATGCATGGCTAGACCCATACTTTTCTCCCCCATTTATTAATTGATATTTTATTGGGGGGAAAATCAAATGTAAAGCAGTAAAGTGACACAAAAGGAAGAAAAAGGGGGAAAGAACAAAACACAGAACTGTGTAAAGCCGGGAAGGGGGGAAGGAAACATTATATGAATATATACAAAAAATACCCTAACCCATACATTCTTTTGTAAATTTGATATCATTATCCTAATACTAATAGGAATCCTAATACTAATAGGAATATTAATAGTCTACTACGTTTTGTATAGATTTGTTCCTAATATTGTCGTATTTATCCGAGCAGAGTCTACGTTTGTAAGCAGTCTGCTCGTAGGTTGCAAGTGTTATCATATTATCAAAACAATGGGCTTGGCCCATACTTTGCCACTGGAGAGCAGGACATAAGAGGCCTTAACCCCAAACCGTGTCCTTAATACCAAGAAGGGTTTATAAAAAAGTGGTTATGTACACAACCATACAATTAAAGCACCCACTCCCAATAACTTGGGAACTGTAGTTTATCCCTCACAGAGCCAAAGTTCTTAGCACCCTTCGCAAACTACAGTTCCCGGGATTCTGACAACGGGGTGGGAAGAATGGGCTTTCAATGGACAGGATGTACATTGCAACCAGGACAATTCTGTGAATCGGATGACTTTTTGGTCCCTGAGGCAAAAACTCCAGCTGCCAGCCCAAGGGGGAGAGCCGCCATCTTTTCCTTCCCCTCAGGCAGCAAAATGGGAGCCATTTGTAAGACTGTCACTGAAATATGAGGAGCTATCCACACTTCCTGGAGGTAAAGGTGAGATAGAAATGCTTTAAATATATTTATTTTTTGATTTCGCTAAGAAGACAGGATTGTTTCTGTTAAGTCACTTCGAGTTGTAGTCCAGCAACGCCTGGAAGCCACCAAGCTGGCGAATGCTGCAGGTAAGCAAAACAAGTCACCCCATCCGAGGCATAGCTGGATAGCTCTGTCGGTAAAGCATGAGATTCCTAATCTGAGGGCCGTGGGTTCAAGCTGCGTGTTGGGCAAAAGATCTCTGCATTGCAGGAAGGTTGGACTGGATGACCCTCAGGGTCCCTTTATACAGTTCTATGATTTTTAGCTAGGCCTGGGGACACCAGAGCTCAAATCCTCATCCAAGCTCGCTGGGTGAACTTGGGCCAGCCGCAGACTCTCAGCCTGCCCTACCTCACAGGGTTGTTGTGAGGATAAAAACAGCGTGGGTGGGGGGAGAGCCATGTTTGCCACATTGAGCGCCTTGGGAGAAAGGCAGACTATGAATGTGTCATAATAATAATAATAATGATAATGATGTAAACTTTTGACTTGGTGAGACCAACGTGGAAATGCGATCTTTAAAGGCTGAACTCCTCCTCCCTGTTTATCTGGCAGTAAGTCCCATTGAGCTCAGTGGGATCCCCTTTGGCACAGACACGTGTAAGGTCTGGACTGTTTTGCAGTCAAGACTAAAATGAGGAGAGCAATCATTTCCTCTCCTTTGCAGCTAAAAGCAATTCAAGTACGTTTGAGTACATAATTATATGTAATGTAAGTGTGTGTGTGTGTGTATCTAGATCTCTGTATCTATTTCTATGCATGCTCCCATACAATCCTCGCCCCTGAACCCGGCTGCTGGGAGGCAGAGGGCGTGCTTTTGCTTAATCATGGCGATTCCCTTTCGCCTTATAAATAAAGTACAAGGTGGATTCCTTAAGGTTACAACGGGGGATCTGCGCAGAAGCCTCGTCGGCTGTTGATCCCTCCTTCCCCCTCTCTCCTTCCCTCCCTCCTCCCTCCCCAGTGCCGCAGAGAAACCCGGGGCGAGGTGACAAGGCAGCGCTGGAGGCGGCGGCGGCAAGGAGGCGAAAAAGGGACCCCCCCCCCAGACCATTGATATAAAGCAATGCCGGAGAGTTGCGGGGCGCTTGCCAGAAGATCGCCCTCTTCCCGCCCAGCCCTCGGGCTCCGATCTCCAATCCCTTTGCTCCTTCCACCTCCGCCTCTTTTATTTTTATATATATTTGGGGGTGGGGGGCGCGAGGTGGCGCGGACGCCGGTGCGGCGTGGTGCAGCTTGGCGCTGGCAGTGCGGTACGCCGGGCGCCCTAGACTCTCCGTTCGGAAGAGGCAGACCTACACGAGTCTAGGGCCGCCTGCCGGGAGCCGACCACGGTGTAGGGCGGAGGTTTGGGGGGGGGGAGGAGGAGCTGGTGCCTGGGCAGGGACACAGGGAGGGGACCCCGCACCGCGCCGCCTGGGGAACATTTTGGAGACTCCGAAAAGGGACGCCGGCTGCAAAGAGCCGTCCCTTCCCTCGGAGTCCGTGCGCCCTCATGTCTCCGCCTGATCAACCTTGCTGGATTTTTTGCTTTTTAAATTAAAAACCACAGTGACTATTATATATATATATTTTGCAAAGAATCCGTGCCCAAAGTGGCTCCGTTTCCTCTAGCAAATCTTCCGGTCCTTTTAATATTTTGGTCTTTTCCCCTTCCTCTCCCCCCGAAAAAGCAAACGAGCAAGAAGATTCCTGTTTCCCTCGCGGAAGAAGGGTGCACACTTGCAGAAAGGACGTTGATCCTTTATTATTCCCCCCCCCCCACCTCTCCTCCCGCTCCAACAGAAGTACAGTATATACATGCGAATCTAATATTATCAAAGGGGCGTGGATGCGCCTTGCAGAGAAGGGTGCATTCGCAAAAGATCAGCTAGCGATCTTTCCCCTCTCTCCTTTTCCCATCTCGCTGCGGGGTGGGTGGGTATTTAGAAAGCGGGTTGGGGTGAGCGGTGGGGGGGGGGCGGGCGGGTGGAGAGAGAGGAAGAGCGATTGAGAAGGAGGGACTGGTAACTCTCCGCATGTCTGGAAGGGGGCGAGCTGTCTCCAGACACAGGTGATGGGCGTTTCGGCGGCCTGCTAGGGTTTCACTTCGCTGCGATCTAAGCAAATATGCAGAAGTACCGGCTGGTTTAGTCCTGCGAAAGCCAAGGGAGGCAACGCGCAGGAGAAGCGAGCGAGCGAGAGGAGCGACAGCGATCAGCTGCAAAGCCCCCTTTTCCCCACCACCACCCGCGTTTTTTATTTTTTATTTTTTTGGAGAGCGAAGCGGGGTGGGGTGGTGGGGGGAAACCAAGAACCGCCACCCCCTTGTAAGCCTCTTCTTCCTTCTCCCCGTGGCGCCTCTACCCGAGGAGAGAAACCCCGCGCGCAAAAGGAGACCCCGATCGATCCTCTGTGAAATCAATAAATCCAAAGAGAGCCGGGCCCCCCCAATCCTCCCCGCCGCCACCCCGATCAGCGCCCAAGCCGGAGAGAACTCCACACCGGTGTGGCGATCCCTCTGAGGGATGGTTGTTATTTTCCCAGCCCAGGGAGGCGGGCTGGTGCTCCTCCTTCGCAGCCCCGTTGAATTGTATTCCTGGCTACAGTGCATGAGACCGCGATGAGGACCTGGGCAGGATTTTGGCTCATAGGCTTCTGCTACCTGGCACTCGTGCTGACGGAGGTAGGTGCTTCGCCGTTGGAAATCGGGGGTTTGGAGGTGGGGGGGGGGGAAGAGATCCGGGCGGCGGCGGCAGTAGCAGGCTCAACATCCCTGTCTTTATTTTATTTTTCTTAAGCCTGAACTATTTCTATAGTTTTGCATGACAAGTGTAATTCTTCCTTCTTCCCCTTTCCTTCTTAATGTTTTGGATGAGAGGCTGATCTCTCCAACCTCCCCCCTCCCCAAGCCCAAGTCGGAAGACCTACTATGTTTGCAATACCATGGATGGCTTTAGCTTCGCCCTGGATGAAGGAGGGAGGGGAAAAGGAGAGAGAGAGAGAGAGAGACTCGCTTCTAAAATCTTGCAAAAGATCAAGTAGTGAGGGAGTGGTGGTAGTGGTGGTGGAGAGCCGCTCGTCACGTAAGATGCATGGCTGCGATCCGAATTAAGATCGTGCAGCGCGCTGGTTTCCCCGGGGCTGGCATGGAGGCGGGGGTTGCACTGCTTGCTGTGTGTGCCCTTACACGCGTGTAAAACGTGCGAGCGTTCGAACGCGCGTTGCAAGTCCCCCTGGAAACGGTTTGCAAACGGCGCCCTGGGTCGGCGCGAGTGCCGCCTGGCGAGCGGGGTGGGGGAGGCGAGTTGGGAAGAGGGATTTTAATAGCGCGGTTTCCTGTTAATGAGAAGCTAGCATGAATCTGCTAAAATAGGAATAATAATGAAGCAATTAGGCTAGTGGGTTTTCTAATTGATGTAGCAGAGCCTTGCTTTGGCATTCCAGAGGGAGCGGCGCGTTACCTCCATCCACCTTAGGAATTCACTTTATAAGGTCAGAAGAGAATAAAATCATAGCGTGTTTACTTGGAATCGTATCCCACTGAGTTCAGTGGGTCCACCTGCCCTGACCAAAGTAGCTGCACTGTTTAGGATTCCGGCTTTATTTAGGGGAAAAGGACGAGTTCCCTCTAAGCCTGCTTATTGCTCTTTATGGGCATATTTTGGGTTTTCACGGGCATAGTTTTGGATTTGATAAAATCTCTCCCTCTCCTCTCCTCTTCCAATTTTGAGGATTATTGCAGGTGGCTATTTCTGGGGGAAGAGATGTGGGAATTAAATGACTTATAAGGAAGGACATCTCTTTTAAAAGGTACACTGGATTGACCTTGCTTGTAAACACTGTGCTGTGTATATAGCTCCCAAAGCAGCTTTTTTGCAGTCTTCCGACGTGGGAAACCTGTAGGATTGTATTAGTTCTGGATCTATAATCTCCCCCTCCCTCTGTCTCTCTCTGTCTCCCCCTTCCTTCGCATTCCCAACCAGACAGATTTTTTTTTTTAAAGTGAGGGGGAGTTAAGTACTAAGCTGACACCACCAATGCCAACCTAAAACTTTATTACTGTGCTAACTTTCCTGCTGCTGAAAAGAAATGCATGGATAAGTATCTCTTACGCTGCAAACCGAGTGTGTGTAATTAAGAAAGAGAGGCGATTTTCAAGTA